>NC_041730.1:98043582-99293582 GCF_004115215.2 Ornithorhynchus anatinus
TCCAGTCCAGAGGGGGAGACAGGCATTCATAGAAATGAATTTCGGATAGGAACGTAAGTGCTGAGAGGCTGAGGGAGGGGTGAATAAAGAATGCAAATCCAAGAAGGGAGAGAGAGAAAAAGAAATGAAGGCTTATTCAGGGAAGGCATCTTGGAGGAGAGGTGCCTTCAACAAGGCCTTGAAGGTGGGAAGAGTGATCATCTGTTGGAGATGAAGAGGGAGGGTGTTCCAGGCCAGAGGCAGGATGTAGGCAGGAGGTTGGAGGCGAGATAGACGAGATCAAAGCACAGTCAACAGGCTGGCACTAGAGGAGCAAAGTGGATGGGCTGCCCTGTAGCAGGAAAACAGTGAGGTAAGGTAGGAGAGGGCAAGGGGATTGAGTGCTTTAAAGCCGGGGGTAAGGATTATTGATTGATTGTGCCTGTACCCTGAAGCAGTGAAATTCAATCGAATACTTCCTGGAGAATGTGGGATTTCAGGATAGCTTCAAAGATGGGGATAGCCACGCTCGATTACATTTTCACGAAGAAGAAGTTCCAGGCCGGGAAAACCACCCAAGCAAGGTGGAGTTAGTTGAGAATGACACACAGTTATTTGAGTTTGGGAGAAGCAAATAGTTCCACTGGTGAGTAGCAGGTTAGGTTAGGACAGCAGGTCTGTAAGAGGGAAAATGCTGATGGAAAGTCTTGAAACTCATCTGCTGGATGCAGAAGGAAAAGAGTAGCCATCGCAGATTTTTTGTGGCGAGACGTGCTGAATAGCATTTTAGAAAGATGACCCAGGCAGCACTGTAAGTTAGCCCAAAGAAAGGAGAAGTTGGAAGTGGGGAGACAGGTGAGCAGGTTGATTCAGTAGGTGAGGCAGGAGATGAAGCAGGGTGGTAGTTTTTTGGATGGAGAAGAAGGGACAGATTTATGAAACATCAGGGAGGACAACCAGCAGGATTTAGTGACAGACTGAATATTCAGAATATTCTGTCAGAGATAGAATATTAGGCTAGATGGAACACTGGTTTAACACAGTAAGACACTCCTTAGAAATTCATCTACCTTCCTAACCAATGACTGCACTTTAATTTTCTCCCATCCCCATGCCAGGCAGAGAACACCTTTTTAAGAAGGGAGGACCTCAGTGTAGTTATGGTACCCCCCATTTCTAAGTATCGCTACATACTACAGACCACCACTCTCCCCACCTTCAAAGCATAAGTAAGGTCACATCATCTCCACCGAGACCTTCCCTAATGAATTCCTCTTTTCCACAGCTCGCTCTCCTTTCTGCATCTTCTGAGCACTTAGGTCTGTGATCTTTGCACATTTGGTATTCGTTCGACAACACAACACAGCCCCATAGACCTTGTGTTCATTTCTTTAAATTATTCCTTAAAAATTACTTGTTTGTTCACATTAATGTCTGTCTCCCCCACTAGACTGTAAGCCCATTATGGGCAGGGGATGTTTCTGCTAACTCTGTTAATATTGTACTCTTCCAAATACTTAGAACAGTGCTCCGCACACAGTTAGTACTCAATAAATACCACCGATTGACTGAAGAACGCTCTGGATTTTAGGAACCCGGGGTTTAAAATGTCCTTAAGTCTCTTCCACTGGGTATGGCAGGCATTTCTTTCTGAAGGAAAACATACATTGTGCTCTTGTGCATAAGAACTACATATATATTTTTTTCTGTGATTTTTAATGATGTGAACCATGTCCCAGTGGATAAAATTAAACTCCTAAGACTTTTCAGCTGCATTCGATACTGTGGAACATGAGGGTCCTTCTAGATTAATTTAATTGAACCATCTTCTTTAGTAATTACAGGATTTTCTTCTTACTTAGCTAGTTTCAATTTGTGACTCCCATTTTTTAAAAGGCTCTCAAGTTAAACACTCTTTTCTGAGCTCTATCCCACTGGGCCTGGTTTCTGCTTTGAAATGAATTAACGGTATTCTGCTGTAGCGGCTCAACTTGGCCAAGATTCACTTCCCCTTTCCACTTGGACTGGCCTAGGACTATTATCCAATGTTCCAAGATTGCATGTCAGAATTTATTTGAAAGCATAATCATTCGAAAATGGATTTTTTTTAGCTAATTGGAACATCTGTCTCCAGCTCTGACATCTCTTCGGTTTTGTACCGTGCTGATTGACAGCTGTCATCTCACCTTCACAAATACTGCACAATCTTTAGAAATAATGTGTAGCTACATCCTGCCTGTGTAACAACACAAAGTTTCTTGGCTTAGGATATTATTATACTACTGAAGAAATATTTCTATGCTTTGTTCCCTACTGGTTTGTTCTGATGCCAAGAGGAGTGATTTATGTTCAGGTTCTTTTCACGCCCGATTATTTCATGCTCTAATATTCAGACACCCCGATTAAGCTCTGGGTGGATGTTAATATACACAAGACCCCAATCACCAAATTTTGGCTGATTTTCACACTCTCTTGATCTTTCTTTGACTTTTTAAAAATCTAAAGATGAGTCATAGCTCGGGCATCAGAGAAGTCAGATTTTAGACAATTCTCAATGATGACCAATTTGGAGTTTATGCTTCCTACACCTCTTCGACGTGGAGACCGTTTAACAGCTGGTCTAGCCAGCCTCCTTTTCCTGGGGAATAGCCGTTGGACGGGGCCGGCTAAGCCTAGTTTCTGATTCTGACTTGGTTCAGGTTTTAAATCAAGGATTAGGTCACATTCATTTGGCCTGGCTGGAGCGTTCCGTGTTCCAACTCTATAGAAGTGCTTTGGGTTGCATAACATGAAAGATTCTATTGAAGTCCGGTGTGATTGATTAACCGATCAAAGCACCCAGGAGGAACTGCACTAGAGGAGATGGAAAGCTGCCAGAGAAACCTTTGCAGAAATATACTGAATCGAGTTTCCTAGAGACCTAGGGGAAGGGATGAAATTGGTTTAGGCCATTTTCTAAATCAGCTAATGAATATAGGGAATGTATCAGAATATAATGAATTGTGCCTAAGCAAACTTCAAAAAAGTGTAACCTTGAAATATTTGAAATAAATCGAATTAGAGAAACATTACAGCACAAAGGCTGAATTCGTCAGACTCCCAAGAAATCATCAGTCAGAAGATGAAGAAAAGTAGTGTGAACAAAGAAGGAATTGAGATGATCTAAGCAAAAGGAATGCTTCTGGGAATATTGTTTTAAATCCAGATCATCTCTTACCTGAATGTAGATGATACACACTGATGTAGCTTTCGGTAGCACATAACTGAAAATGCATTATTAACTGGAATACTTAAACGCCTCCTCAGAGAAGATGCCCAAAGGAACTGACTGAATTGAGACATCTGGAAAATGAAGACATTATGGGTTGACCTAGGATAATTTGCTATGGTGCTGGTGATTTTCTATTCATTTTCTGCAGTACTTTTCAAAAGACTATTGTATTTAAAAACCAAATTACTGACTCTGTGGAATTTGAAAAAAAAATACCAAGTACACAAATTACCGAGGGGAAAAAAAAAAGGGAAAATGCTTCAGCTAGTTTCAAACCAAGGCAGAAACACACAAAAAAATGTATTAATGGAAATCTACAGGGTCCCTGCAACTCATTACCTTATCACCAATACCAAATACATATTGAAGTGCAAAATACATTAACTTGTACAAACAGTGCCCTGATTTCTTGTGGTTAACTTTTAATTTCTTCATATTATTCCATCTGCTCTCGGATCCAGAAGCATCAGGATCAGTAAGTGAACGTTACATCGGTATCATCAACCATCTAAAGTTCTCAGTCACTGTTAATTAAAAGAATCTAAGGACAGAGCAGAAGGCAGGAATACAGTAATCTCAATAAAATAACAAAGACAATATGCACGTCTGTCTCTGCTTTTGACACACATTTTGGTTGTGCACCATTGATCTTTAAAAGTCTGTTTGCACTACCTTCAATTACTTGCTGAAAGCTACCCAGATTGGTTTGTATATATCATTGTTTGTTTAGCACTGAAACATGAATTAAGTCTGTCAGTCTTTTGATCAGCATGCCAAGTCAACAATGTAGTCATTGTGAGAACCTATCAAAAAAAAAAAAAAACAACTCTCCCTGTATTCCACCACTGTGGACACACTGATCAGTTTTTGCCCCTTCGCCTACTTATCACCCTTGTGCAATGTTCCCTTAAAAGTGGCACTTTATATGTCGGAAGGAAAAATAATCTTGTCGGAAGTATGTCTTAATTATAGATTTTAAGGTCCATGAAGGCATACATTTCACTTCAATACAAAATCACCCTCAAAAGATTCACACAAGGTAAATTGTAGCCTGATAAATTTATTGTTCGGGGCTTTTATTTCTTCTTAAAGTTTGTGATTTTTTTTCCCTTAGAACTCTTTCTAAAATGTAATGATATAGAACCAGACATCATTTGAAACAGTCTTTTGGGAAGAAAATGGGAGGAAATGTTCTGCTAGATTCTAACTAGAGTTCAGCATTAAATAACTCCAATCTCATGTACAGAGAAAATTAAGTTGGCATGGTAATCTTAGTGTAATTGCAGGAAACAATATCCCAATTGCCTAAGGTGCTTCAAGAAAGAGAAACCTTCTCCATATGTGGGAACGAACTAGAACTCAGTAAACGGGAGGAATTCGACAGAACGGATTGGTTATTGGTTATTCTCTTTGTCACAGTTGAGACCAGTGCAAAAAAAAAAAATCACTGGGGAAGACTAATTGAACACATCTTCTTTTCCTGGCAGCCAGCTCTTGGTCATCCAGCATAATTAAAGAGAAGGGCAGCATGGGTGATTGAAACCTACAAATGTTCTTCAAATCTCAGTCCGGTCAATATGTTCAACCTCTTTCCATGGCAAATCTTTGATTAAGGGCAGCTGTCTAGTAGCAGAAATGACTGAATCCTCCTGCAGTTGGAAGTGCCAATGAATCGAGCCAAGAGTGGGAGACATGGCAGGAAAGGACCTAAATATAACCCACCAACTGGGGAATCATCGCTTGAAGGTTTGGGACCTGACTATCAGACAGGGTGGGCAAACATCTGCCATCAAATAATTAGCTACCATTTGTTCCTCCTCCCAAGGCAAGATGATCATAGCCCAAAGGGTTTTAAATGTGGACTGGCATCAGCTTCTTCATCCAATGTTCCCCATTTCAAATCTTTCGTGAGAGTTGGGGTTTTTTTAATTAAAATTTTCCACCAATATCATGTACTGCCCTCCCGGTGATGATAAGCCAAAGCCGAGAAGAGATTTTTGAGCCAAAATGAGCTCCGAGGTTGATTTTTGAATGAGCTGTCTCAGGTCTGTTTCTCCAGTTAACTTTACTCTTGATGACAAATTTGTGACAGCTGTAGCTTTGCCCAATACAAAAATCTCTCAGTATTCTGGATAACGCTCATACTTCCCGCTCCCTTTGCTTTGTTTCCAAAAGCATTTTATTCTCACATTTCAAAGCTGAGAGGCAAGAAAAAAATGCCAACTGGAAGGCAAAAACAAAACAGTGAGGAGATATACTTTAATAGATTCATCTGTATTGCTTTGTTAGCAGTCTCTGATTCATACTTACATTGTGGCACCACTGAGATAAAGTACATCTGAGTCACCCAGAAAAACAGCCTCTGAATAATAAATTGTCACTGAAGGGAATTTTTTTTTTTTTTGCTCCGATTTCAAACAAGTAGAGGTTATAAGAAGTGAAGACGGGCTCCCTTTGAACTAGTTCAGTTGCCAACTTTCGCTGTACTTTCCAAGCGCTTAGTACAGTGCTCTGCACACAGTAAGCGCTCAGTAAATACGAGTGAATGAATGAATCGTTGGATTATCTGTGAGCCAGAAACCATATTTGTGTCCGTTAAACTGAACTGGTGGTGTCACTGAAATGTACCTTCTAATAAGACTTCCAGTGCTGATTGCTTTCCAGCAGTCAAGAGCTATTTCTCTTGTGCCTTTTTAAGGCTTGTAACTCCTGTCCAGGTCCCCAGGAAACATGAATGTAAAACTGAGATTTTCATGTCTTTATAGTCATAGTGTTACACTCTGACCTTTAAACATCTCATGCCTAGTACGTATTCACCTTCTATGGGTTTAGGGATTTTGTAGCCATGGGACTGCTTTTTATTTTCTTTTTAATAAGAAGATCTAAAGAACAACTTTTTGGAGGGTCTGGTACTAGTATAAACATCATTCATATGCTGCCGCTGCTGCTCTTTCCCATGCGTGACTAAAAGGCCCTAGTATGACAACGCTTCCTTCCACATGGGTTACACATCAATTCTGTACTTGGATAATGATAGCAACTGCTGCCTCCGGGGCCTTCTAAGTTTGTGGTTTTGTTCCTAAGCTCCAAGATCAGAAAGCCTTTTTTTTTTTTGGTCCCTCCTCAAACCAACACCAATACTGTAAATTCATTTTGGAGGGTAATTTGGTCCCCCGCCCCTCCTTCCGAGTCACCAGAAAGGGTGCTCCTCACCTACCAAGAATGCGATCGAGTCCGCAACTTCACCATAGTCCTGTGTCCCCTTGGGGGAGCTAGTTGTCTTCCAGATCACGAGACCGATACCCTGAAGCTAATCTGACTTTATGACTTTTTTTCCTCATGTTTGGAGAATTCTCCCGGATTGATCATTTGAGAAGCATTTTACAGTAATTATTCCCTTTCTCCAGCCTACTCAAACTCTGTTTTTGGCAATCCCAGCAGAGAGGGGGCCAGGCGGGGAGAAGAAGCAGGGTGGATCAGGGTCCGCCCAGGTTTTCCAAAAGGAGTCACAGGGAAAAGCTTCCAGAAAGATTCTCCTAGGTCTCCCCTCCTTCTCTCCCTCCCTACCCCCAGGTGGGACCATGGTCCAGCCACCCCCCATCACTCCAGAGACAACCCATTTTGCCCCCAGTTTTCCTAGAGCTGTAAGCCTGGTTCCCAACCATTTGTGCACCTCCCAGCCTCTCCCCACAGTACTGTGCTCAGCACAGAAGAAACCTATAGATTCTTTGAGGGGATTCACAGGTAAACAGAAGAAAAACTGCCATGAAGGGAAGGAGTGGAAAAATATTTTCTGTTTTCCCTCCCACTTGTTTGCAGTTTACTATCCGACTTCAAAAGGTATTGAAACCCCACCAGGCTCGTAAAGGGAGAAAAATACCTCTTTCCTCTTTAATCCAAACTCCGGAGTTGGCATCCAGACTACCCCTCTCCACCCGCAGCACACACACCTCCTAGTTACCACAATTTCTAATATCTCTTTCCCAGAGTTTTTGCTTTTCCTGCAGAAAGAGTAAGGGATTAATAGTCAAGAGAACTGGGAAAGAGAGCGCCTAGAACCATGAGAAGAAAGATCCAGTGGGTGCTGATTGCCCACTGTACCCAGCCTCCCATGTCAGTGACCTGGGGGTATGTAGCAGGCAGATAGGCCTACCAATCAGATCCAGGCTAAGTGTGATGCACACTCAGCCATCAGATTTGCCCACCAATCAGATAAAATAATCACTTTATTGAAATAATAATGATGGCATTTGTTAAGGGCTTATTATATGCAAAGCGCTGTTCTAAACCCTGGGGACGATACAAAGTGATCAAGTTGTCCCATGTGGGGCTCACAGTCTCAATCCTCATTTTACAGATGAGGTAACTGAGGCACAGAGAAGTTAAGTGACTTACCCAAAGTCACATAGCTGATAGTGGCAGAGCTGGGATTTGAACCCATGATCTCCGAGATCTGGAATTGGGAACCAATCAGTGTAGGGGGCAGGAAGGGGAACCAATCAGCGGAGGAGGCAGAAGGATTCCAAACAACAGAGATTTCCAGGAAGTCTTTCATTGTCAGAGTATTAGCAAGATTAGCAAGCCTATCTTGTACCCACTAGCCTTGGAGGTTCATATCAAAGCTCATAACAAATTGATCTTATTCAATTTCTCCTGACTGAATGTCGTTAAGATTTGTGAAAAGAAAATAAAAAGAGCAACAGTCATCAATCAGATACGCTCCAAAGACAGTTAGGAGCACTATTTGAGGATACAACTCACGAAAAACACCTAAGCCCATTAGCCCAGGCACTCAACTTCCACCTGTCGGTCTTTAACCATTCTTCATAGCCCATGATGAAATTCACCAGTTACACATTCCTCTTTTGTAGGTTAAGGTAAGGCTGTAATAATTGCCACCACTGAAATAAAGTAGGTTATTGTTTCCAAATGAATGGGGTTTTTTTGTCCTGAGGAGTCATTTCTTCTTGTAATATTCTGGAAAGCAGATTAAGGTATTATTATCCCATTTTGCAGGAGAGGAAACCGAGGCAGAAAGATGAGATGATTTGTCCAAATGTAGACAATCTCAGAAGAAGACTTAGGATTCTGGTGTGCTGGAGTTTGGTACAGGGCTCTTTGGGTGAATTATGTGGCTTCCTCAAGTTCCCGAAAAGTAAACTCCTACCAATTAGTGAACCGTAGCTGGGCAAACTGTAATAGGCGGGAAAGAACCAGATGACAAATACTGAAAATGGCACAGTTTGTAATTACTTGACTCATGCTGCCAAAGCAAGACCTATAGCACTTGAAAAAAAAAATGGAATAATATCCTGAGACAAAAGTAAGCACCAAGTCAGTTACAATTTATGGTTTACTGAATAGCCTTCAATAGGAGGCAATGGCTATCTGCAGTAAAAGTGAAAACTCAAATGCCTGTCCACTGAGGCAAAAGGAATTTGTCAAATGAGTCTACTTTTATGGACTATCTGAAAATTCTGCCTGAAAAGAAAATCATTTTTTTAAACTACCATTTTTGAACATACTCATATAGGTGATTAGGCAAAAATGAATAAAAACATTTTTTTCAGCCCAATTTTTCAGATACCCCATAAAGAAAACAGTTAGGGCTTTCATACAACAAAAGTATTCCCTAATCCGACGAGAAATGTGGATCCATCTTTATTTCAACTTAGATGATTTTTCAGAGAACTACTGAACCGTTTCTTAGCACCCCACATGGCTATTCAGGTTATGGGGAAGGTACAGTACCGTCAAAATGCCAAATGGGGCTGTATTAATGTTTAAAGCTTCTGTGGCAGCAGGAAATGAGTTAGTAACTCTAATCAGGATTAGTGAGTGTTCTTTAGCAAGGAAGGGAGAATTACAATGCAGAAAAGTGCCTACCCTACTCTGGCTCACATCCCACATAAGACCGCTGTAATGAAAGCTGAAATATCACTTTGTAAAAGAAGACTATCAGTTTGCAGTACGTAAGGGCTCTTCATATTACACCCTTTCTTTAAAAATATCACTGCAGGTCCTATTTTAAATGTTGATTTAACACATTGTTCTAGAATTTCGGTAAATGGTCTCCGGGAGCATCGTGAAGAAAGGGAGAGATTTTCTGACATTTAATTACAGCCATTGAAAGATGAAGGTGCACTCCAAGTCTTTCTTCACTGTAGATTAAACTATTTTTTTAAGGCACTTTTACAACTGATGTTGAAGTGATGCATTTAAAGGAATCTGTGCTTTCACAGTGGAACTAAGAGATTTCATCCATTTTTGAAATGGATACTCCCCAGAGTATTAGGGGCATTCCCTCTATTCCTTGAGTTCTTAATGAACAACACAGATCCCAACCCAAAAGTAATTCTGCCCGGAGGTACGAGACAGCATCAATAACCTCAGAAAGCACCTCCCTCCCCAGTCCTGTTGTGTTCCATATCTGTACGTGTAGAATTTAGAAGATCGATGCCATAGCATTTAGTATCTTAATCAACCCTTAATTAATCATAATATGATATAGACTAAAAACATTTGTTTCCCATGGCTCTTTAATTGCTTCTTGCTAGGAGGTGACAGTTCCTTCCCTGGAATTGATCCCATGGTCACAGCTGGGATTCCAACTGGTCCTCAAGCACTGGCCCATCAGGATTTTCCTGGGATGGGTGATTGTGGCGTATGATGTGGATTTTAATTTGTTTGACGTATTATTTTCTATACAAAGCACTACTGTTACTATTAATATGCTTTAGGTGTATGGGAGACAGGCACTGTTCTCAGTGAAATGGATAACTGACTGCAAACTCTGCTTCCCCCTAGACCGTAAGCTCATTATGGGCAGGAAACAAGCCTGCTAATTAATAATAACAACAATGATTATGGCATTTGTTAAGTACTTACTAAGTGCCAGGCACTATAGTAAACGCTGGGTGGATACAATCAAATCAGGTTCGAAATAGCCCTGTCCCACGTGGGGCTCACAGTCTCGATCCCCATTTTACAGATGAGGTAACTGAGGCACAGAGAAGTTAAATGACTTGCTCACGGTCACATAGCAGACAAGTGGCAGAGCCAGGATGAGAACCCATGACCTTCTGACTCCCAGTCCCATGATCTATCCATTATGCCATGCTTCTTCTCTATTCTGTTGTAGTGTATTCTCCCATGTGCTCAATAAATACTGTTAATTTATACTTTTTATTCCCTCAACTGCTAACAACATTAGAGTACAGATCGAGAGCTTCCTCTTTAGTCCCAAAATACCTTTTCCTTGTTCCCTTTTTCCTTAACACTCACTCCATAATTTCAGTTCCAATCTTCCGTAGATTACTGACTTAAATACACAAGTCATTTGGAGGTGATAAAGCTACCCAACATTCAATGTCATGTACTGTTGATGAGCCAGTTGCATTTAATCAAAGAATAAAAACCAAGACAATAAATGTGTGTCATGAGAGCAAATATCATCTGGCTCAGTGAACTTTTTTTCATATAAGGATAAGACCTCTAATTATATTTGTAATACATAAGTATTTTTATAAATAGTAACAGTAAACAATCACACAGGAAGTCCTATCCATTAGCCTTGGATTCTTGGTCTCTCAGTTTTATGAACATTATTATACTGAGCATGACTTTTATTTTTAAATATCTCTGAACTGATTCCAGAGAATGTAAAATATAACCCAAATGTTTTCTGGGCCCCAGGCCATAGGTGAATCATACCAAGGGTAAAGACTGTTTACCACTTTTCTAAATTATTTTGCCAAAAGTTAATAAATAGGCTTGTTGTCTCTCCATAAAGCCGCTTGATTCAACAAGTTATGTCTCTGGTGAGAAGGGTGATTATGTTAAAAAAAAAAAAGATTATTATAGACTATAAAACTCTAACATAAAATTAAAATCATCATTAGAAGGTGAAATATAAAAACATTCCTCATGGAACTAGTTAAGCTAAATACTGTATGAATAGAATTTATTATTTACTTTGGGATAAATAATTCATTGCAATTACTAAAGTGCAAAAATGACCAAAGAAACCCCCAAAGTTAGATACCCGAACCTAGCTGCTCTGCAAATTTTCAGGTTATTTACCCAACGTATCAAAAGAATCCTTATTATTGAAAGGTCTGAAACTACAGAATAAAAGAGTAGCTTCTTTATAGTAAAATAAAATGGAGTGATTTTAATGAAGTGGTTGCATGTGGTAACTACAATCGTATTTAAATTGGGGCGCTGCCTCAGCATGTTCCCAGAGCTTTGATCACAGAAGGATTCCCCTTGGAGCTGAGCACAACTAGAGTTTTCTTTGGCCCACGGATACACAACGACGGTCCTATAAAAAAAGGAGGACATTAAACACTGAAGCCTGAGGTTCTAGGTAGGTTTGATGATTTTAACATTAAGATTTGAACATAAAAAGAAAAAGGAAGATTAGGAAATGAAAAAGTTAATCCATTTTAATTTCGATGAACACTTTCTTAATGTTGAGAAAAGTAACCAAGGTAAAAAATAATCCCTATTCTAACAAACTGATGTAACTGCAGTTAAACTGGAGTTTAATGATAATGAATGCTCTAACAATGCAAAGAGGTACAGTTGGGGGAATAAAACAAAAACAAATGAATTTGACTCCACTCAATTCCTGTCCTTCGGCAAAAATATTTTTTTCATTTGAAGATTCATTCAATCGTATATATTGAGCACTTACTGTGTGCAGAGCACTATACTAAAGCACTTATATTACGGGTCTGGGAATGTAGAAGAAAAATTAAGGAATACAAATAGGAAATGTAAACCGTGACTATAAGGATGAGCCCACAATCCCGAGAAAAGTTGAATTTCTTCAATCCTTCAGAAACTGTTTCGATTAAAGGAATGATATGTAACCCCCACAAAAATAAAACTCCTAATCAATTACTCAGTTACTCTGAAGTTTAGTTTCTAAGATAAAACCGATAATAAAAGAACCTAATATCCTAAAACACTTCCGTCCGCCCCTTTTAATTTTAAGGGCTTACTAACAGCTGGGATAGATACGAGTTAATCAGGTTGGGCACAGTCCCTGTCCCACATGGGGCTCACAGTCTTAATCCCCATTTTACAGATGAAGTAACTGAGGCACAGAGTATTTAAGCGACTTTTCCAAGGTCACACAGCAGGCAAGTGGCGGAGATGGGATTAGAACCCATATCCTCTGACTCCCAGGCCTGTGCTCCTTCCAGTAGGCCCTGTTCCTTCTTGAAAAATGTTTATATTTGTCTCCCCAGTTAGAGTATAAGCTTCTTTTAGGCAGGGAATATGTCACTTTTTTTTCTTGGACCTTCTCAAGTGCCTAGTAGAATAATTAATGAACGCTGCTGCGGCTCTTTCTTCTTCTTCTATCATTCCCACCACCACCATTCAATAGTATTTTCAATAGTATTTATTGAGAGCTTACTATGTGCAGAACACTGTACTAAGTGCTTGTAATGTACAATTCGGCAACAGATAGAGACAATCCCTGCCCATTGACGGGCTTACACCACTTCTCAAACTCCAGGGATAACATTCATTCATTCATTCAATAGTATTTATTGAGCGCTTACTATGTGCAGAACACTGTACTAAGCGCTTGGAATGTCCAATTCGGCAACAGAGAGAGACAATCCCTGCCCATTGACGGGTTTACAGTCTAATCGGGGGAGACAGACAAAAAGCAAGACAACTTAATCGCGATAAATAGAATCAAGGGGATGTACACCTCATTAACAAAATAAATAGGGTAATAAAAATCTATACAAATGAGCACAGTGCTGAGGAGAGGGGAAGGAAGAGGGGGAGGAGCAGCGGGAAAGGGAAGAAAGGGGGCTTAGCTGAAGGGGGAGGGGCAGAGAGGGAGCAGAAGGAAAAGGGAAAGCTCGTCCGGGAAGGCCGCCTGGAGGAGGTGAGCTCTCAGTAGGGCTTTGAAGAGGGGAAGAGAGTTAGTTGGGCGGAGATGACAAAGACCTAGTTGTGGCTAGAACTCAATGGAGAGGGCCTATGATTTTAGGTGGTGAATATCCATTCCTGGTAATTGACATAGTGCAAAATATCACCACTAATTTAAAAAAAAACAACGATTCAAGTGCAACTCCTACTGTTGTGGGGATGCTTCATATCAGTGTTGGATACAATCTTTCCCGAATGGTCGATCCAGTATATTGATTGCTTGGATGCCGAAGAGCTGCAGCATCTCTTGGCAGCCGATTTAGAAGTCCACCTCTCACCCAGAAGAGGTGTCCCTAAACATCGCCTGCCTCACCCCAACTCAGTTCCTAATCATGACCTAGTGGATAGAGCGCAGGCCCAGGAGTCTGAAAGACTTGGGTTCTGGTCCCGACTTCGCCGCTTGTCTGTTTTGACCTTGGGCGAGTGGTTTAGTGGAAGGACCCCGGGCTTGGGAGTCAGAGGACACGGGTTCTAATCCCGGGCCCGCCACTTGTCTGCTGTGTGACCTTGGGTAAATCACTTAACTTCTCTGGGCCTCAGTTCCCTCATCTGTGAAATGGGGAGTAAGACTATGAGCCCCACGAGGGACAACCTCTTTACCTTGTATCTCCCCCAGCGCTTGGCACATAGAACTGCTTAACAAATACCATAATTATTACTATCATTATTATTCACTTATCTGTGCCTCAGTTACCTCATCTAAAGAGGGGATTAAGACTGTGAGCCCTGGGTGGGATAGGGGCTGTATCCAACCCAATTCGCTTGTACCCACCCCAGTGTTTAGAACAGCGTCTGGTGGATGGTAAGATCATAATAAATACCAAAGTTATTATTTTTATTATTATTCACTGACAGCAAATGATGGTGCAAATCTATCTGTGGTGCAAAAATGAAGCAACGGCCTGGTGGATAAAGGATGGGACTGGGAGCCAGAAGAACTGGGTTGTAATCCCTGAAATCCAGATCTATGGGGATCAACAGGAAACCAAAAACTTCTACACATCATTAAGGATGATATATAGGACACAATGTAATCTAGTGGAAAAAGCAGGGGTCTGCGAGTCAGAGGATCTGGGTTCTAATCCCAGCCCCTCCATCTAATGATAATAATAATAATGTCGGTATTTGTTAAGCCTTACTAAGTGCAGAGCACTGTTCTAAGCTCTGGGGTATATACAGGGTAATCAGGTTGTCCCACATGAGGCTCACAGTCTTAATCCCCACTTTACAGATGAGGTAACTGAGGCACCGAGAAGTGAAGTGACTTGCCCACAGTCACCCAGCTGACAAGTGGCAGAGCCGGAACTCGAACCCGTGACCTCTGACTCCCAAGTCCAGGCTCTTTCCACTGAGCCACGCTGCTTCTCTTAAAGTAGTCTTAATCCCCTGGCTACTATGTGCCAGGCACTGGGGCAAATAACTTAACCTCACTTTGCCTCAGTTTCCTCAACTACAAAATGGGAATTCAGTACTCGTTCTCCCTCCTACCTAGACCATCAGCCCCATGTGGCAGAGGGACTCTATCTGACCCAATTAACTTGTATATACCCTAGGGCTTAGAACAGTGCTCGGCACATAGTAAGTCCTTAACTCATTTCAGAAAACCCAACAAAAAAAAAGACTAAAACAGAAAAAAAGTTTATATTAAGAAAATAACCAGTCATGAAAATCAGGTCAGTACTTGATGGTGAAAATAAACAGCCATTAGGCTATAAGAAGAATAGTTCCAATAGTTCCCAAACTGGTCAGGTTCTGAATTCATATCACAGCATTTAGTAGTAATAATAATAATAACTGTGGTATTTAAGTGCTTTCTGTGTGCCAGGCATTGTACTAAGCAGTGGGGTGGATACAAGCAAATCAGTCCTTGTCTCATGTGGGGCTCACAGTCTTCATCCCCACTTTCCAGATGAGGGAACTAACTGAGGCACAGAGAAGTGAAATGACTTGCCCAAGGTCACTCAACAGACTAGTGGTGGAGTCAGGATTAGAACCCATGACCTTCTGACTCCCAGGCCCATGCTCTCGCCATTACACCATGCTGCTTCTCTGAATGAATGAATGGCAGTGAGTGGTTGGGTGGGGAGGGCAAGAGAAGCTCCAGCTCACCTCGACAGCCAGTGAGGACTGTAGACAATATCTTGGCCCCCTCAGCCCCTTCTTGGATCCTGCCCCAAAAGTTAGGCGCATGAAACTTTTTGGTGCTGAGGAAAGAGGCTAGGCGTGGGAATCCCATTTGTTCCCAATGTAGTACATCCTCCTGCCTTCAAGGAGGTCTGTCCCGAACCATGTCAATTGATCAATTGTATTTACTGAGTGCTTACTATGTGCAGAGCTCCTGGGAGAGTATAATACAACAGAATTAACATTAGACAAATAAGAATAGGTCCTGTCTGCCAAGTCCCCTAAAGGACAGGGTTCCATAATATCCTCTGACAACCATTTACAGCATATATTTTGAGCCTTCAAAGATAGAGCCAAAATTTCCCAGCAATTGAGTGATTATTTGATACTGCTTTCTAGAGCCTTATTTCAATGGAACTGAACCAAGTTTGCTGTCTTTGACCCCAAAATAAATGATTCTGCAAGAAGATATACCCAGGAAAAATACAATTCTGCTCCAGGAAAACTGACTGGTTATTTTTCTTGCAGCTGTGGACGTTTTTGGTCTTCCCATGAATTTTCTGCCCAATTATTGTTAGATTGATACTACTTTGTATAGACACTTCTATTATTACTTCTATCACTGCAATATTTTTCATTGGATAGTATATATATATACACACTGATTAAAAAATAAATAAAACTAAGCAAAGGAGTTGTGTTTTGGTTGTGTCATATTCTTAGTCCGAATAATTTTTTCCAGACTGACTCAGCTATTTTGGGTCAAATTCAACTTTAATGCGGGGATTTTACTCAGGCTGATGAAATCCTTTAGGACCAAAGAGAAAGGACAAAATTCCTTCTACAGTGGGGCAGGCATGAATTCCAAAAAGTTCTTTTGATATTTTTACTTTTTGGTTAAATTTAGAATCATGAAGAAAGTCACTCTAGAAGTCACAGAGTTGAAGACCTCTACTTCAAATGTAGATGGGTCTGTTCGCAATTCAGTATGGGTGGAAGTTTCGTGTTTCCGGTTATTTCATCTATTTCCAGGAATGGCGAAAGGGATCTTGGAAGATCTGTGTGATGCTTACACTCCTTTATATCCATCCTTATGTTTCAGGATTTACTATCCTTAAACTGTCCCCTCTCTATCTCTAATTTTCCCATTATGGACTGCTGGTTCATTAATTGATTCAAAACCCTCAGAAAATGACTCATCTTTTCTGAATGCACAACTTCCTAGGGCAGCAGATTCCATCAACGTGCCACCCACCATGTGAAGTGTTCAATTTTGTTTTTCATCTACTACCTTCAAACGTTATGATACAGTGGATGGAGCACAGGCCTGGAAGTCAGCCACATGTCTGCTGTGTGATCTTGGGCAAGTCACTAACTTCTCTGGGCCTCATTTACCACATCTGTAAAATGGAGATTGAGACTGTGAGCCCCATGTGGGACAGGGACTGTGTCCAACCTGATTAATTTTATCTACTCCAGTGCTTAAAACAGTGCTTGGCACATAATAAGTGCTTAATAACTACCATTGTTATGATTAACCTGAACCTGGTGTTGTGGAATTTGGGGAACAATTATGTTTTTGCCCTTTCCTTCCCCTCCATGCCCAAACATGTCCATGCCCAGCCTGAATCACTTAAAAAAAGAGTCCTAAAGCATTTGTTCTGTCTTCAGAAGAAAGCTTCTCCATTCCTAAAATAATCTTGTTTCCATCTCCTCCAGCTCTATATTTTTCTTCAAATGTAGCAACCAGAAGCACACCCAATATTCCAGATGTGGCCATACCATCTTTTCCGTAGTGAAAAAAGCACTCCTTTTGATTGGCTTTCTATCCTCTTCCTGATGATGTCCTGCCGTCAGTTGGCCATTGTGGATTCAGTTCATGTGAAGTGATGATTATAACAGGAGCTAGGGTCTTGCATGATCCCCCATGCTTAGACTGTAAAGCAAATGGTAGGATGTTTTGGTTGTGAACTGAGAGGATCATTCATCACAAAAAGCCCCCAGAGGAGAAGAAAGGAAGGCGATGTCTAGCCAGTCCACGAGGACCCTCAAACCATATCAACTGAAGGAGTATAAGACGGGAAGATAAAGCAACATCGGATTATCTACCATTTGCTGGCAAGAAAGGACCCAATGGGGTGCACGCCAGCATTGTATTCTCGGTGCAGTCAACCCAGGTAACTAGAAAACTAGGTGCACCCAGGTAACTAGGTAACCGGGCAAGAATTGATGTTCAAGGACCAAGACGGTTCATCTAGAGACACTGAGGCACCGGGGAAGGGGAAGCAGGGCAGATGGTCCGGTAGGTATTTTACATCAACCATATTTATTGTGCACTTACTCTGTGATGGTACAGTACTAAGCGTTTGGAGAGTACAATATTACAGAGTTGGTAGACACGTTCCCTGTCCACAGCGAGCTTACAGTCTAAAGGGGGAGACAGGTGTTATTATGAAGAAATGAATTATGGATATGGTTATAAGTGCCGTGAGGCTGAGGGAGGGGTGAATAAAGGGTGTAAAATGCAAGTGCGTGAGTGATGCAGAAGAGAGTGAGAGAAGAGAAAAAGAAGGTTTAGTCGGAGAAGGCCTCTTGGAGGAGATGTGCTTTTAATAAGCCTCTGAAGGTGGGGAGAATGATAGTCTGTCGGATTTGAAGAGGGAAAGCATTCCAGGTCTGAGAGAAGACGTGGGTGGGGGAGTCGGTGGAGAGATAGATGAGATCAAAGTACAGTGTGTAAGATGGCATTAGCAGAGTGAAGCGTGTAGGGTGGGTTATAATAGGAATCAGGGAGGTAAGAGAGGAGGGGGGAAGGTGATGGTGTGCTGTAAAGCTAATAGTAAGGAGTTTCTGTTTGATGTGGAGGTGGATGGGCAACCACTGGGGCTTCTTTAGGAGTGGAGAAACTTGGACTGAATGTTTTTGTAGAAAAATGATCCGGGAAGCAGAGTGAAATATGGACTGGAGTCGGGCGAGACAGGAGGTGGGGAGGTCTGCAAAGAGACTGATGCGGTAATCAAGGCGGGATAGGGTGCGTGCTTGGATCAGCACGGTAGCAGTTTGGATGGAGAAGAAAGGGCAGATTTTAGCAGTGTTGTGAAAGTTGAACTGATGTGTTCTGGTGACAGATTGAATACGTGGGTGGAATGAGAGAGATGAGTCGCAAAGATGGGAGTAGAACCCATCTTTTCAGGGCACCTCAAGGCTGGGCTTGTGGGGAACATGTATTTGCTGAAACTCTCGAGGGATGCTCGGAAAGCAGGGAAAAAAAAAATCACTGTAATCAAGAGTCTTCATAATTAAAAAAGTATGGCTGTCAGGCTGTATTGATGCATTGTAAGCTATGGTAGTAGTAATAATAATAATAATGTTGGTATTCGTTAAGCACTTACTATGTGCCAAGCACTGTTTTGCTGGGGTAGATACGAGGTAAGCAGGTTGTCCCGCGTGGGGCTCACAGTTACCTCACAGATGAGATAACTGAGGCACAGTGAAGTGACTTGCCCAAGGTCACGCAGCAGATAAGTGGTAGAGCCGGGATTAGAACCCATGTCCTCTGCCTCCCAAGCCCGGGCTCTTTCCACTAAGCCAAACTGCTTCTCATGGTATTCAGTCAGCGAAAGATAAAAGTTGCAGAAGTTGGGTCGGCACTAACTATGAATCAAAAGAACGGGAGCTAATGAGTCCAAGTTCCCTTGCCTGTGTCATTCATGATGGGCTCCAGGACCCCCATTCCTTAAGTTGAATTTAGATGACTTTTCTCTAAGTGCCTTTCCTTGTACTTGCTCACTCGGAAAATTCTCCATTTGGACCAGATCCCTCAGGGGGTTGGCAGTGGGGGGAAAACTAAAAACTCACCTCCTCCGGGAGGCCTTCCCAGACTAAGCCCCCCCTTTCCTCTGCTCCCCCCCCCATCGTCCCAACTCGCTCCCCTCGCCCTACCCCCTCCATGCCCCACAGCACTTGTGTATATATGTATATATTTATAATTCTATTTATTTTTACTAATGATGTTATATATCTATAATTCCATTTATTTATAATGATGCTACTGATGCCTGTTTACTTCTTTTGATGTCTGTCTCCCCCCTTCTGAACCGTGAGCCCGTTGAGGGCAGGGATTGTTTCTATTTGTTGCTGAATTGTACTTTCCAAGCGCTTAGTACAGTGCTCTGCACACAGTAAGCGCTCGATTAACACGATTGAACGAATAAAATGACACTATTTGCCTTTCTCCACAACTGAAAAATGGCCATTTCATTCCTACCCTTTTTTGCTGTCTTCTAGCCAGATTTCTATCCATTGCATGACGTTCCCTCCAACTCCATGATCATTGTGTTTCTTAAAAAAAAAAAAAAGCTTTGGGCATGGAACCTTGTTAAAAGGCTTTTGAAAATCTAAATATATTTGTCTGATGATTCCCCTCTATCCACATATGATCTGACTAACAAATACCAGCAGGCTCCAGCCCCCATTCTAAGACCAGGCAGGCAAAAGCGATACACTCTCTCAGGCAAGGGGGAAGGAGAGCCTCCCTCCAGTCCCCGCCGTCTTCTGCAGTTTGTCCAGGCCTGCACCACCACTTACAGATGTAAAGCAGCTGGGAGAAGACATCTGTTATTCTCCTTCAAAGGCGGTTTCACAGAATTCTTCCGGCCAATACAGATGTGGTCAGTGGGCTGGTGGCAGAACCGGGGAAGAATCCTGAAGCAGAAGGTACCACGGCAGGGGGACTGACTCGTTGAATCCAAACTCATTTACAAGCGATCTTTATCACCTTAACTCGCTCTTCGGTTTGCAGGGATGCCCAGCCTACTTTAATGTGTCCAGTGTGTCCTCCGGGCACATCAACTTTACCGGGACGTAGGGATAAAGAACTAAAACGCTGCTCCGGAGGAGCAAACTTAGTACTTCCCTCCTATCACAAAGAAGTCTCCCAGAAAAGGTTCAAGAGAGGATGGAAATGGCACCTTTTCCGTGTTGTCGAGAATTCAGATAGTGGTAAGAGCAGCACACAAGCAACTGCAGAATGGGGAACATGTAGAGAGAGCTCAAGCATGGAGGGCCGAATAAACACGCAAAACAGGAAGTGAAACAATTTCAGACAATGTGGTATAGCACTGGGCTCTTGCATTGGACTAACCTGTCTGGTGTGCAGTCAATCAGTGAGTCCCTCGGTTGTAATTATTGAGTGCTTACTATGTGCAGAGCACCTTGTTAAATGCTTGAAAAAGTACAATATAACAGAATTAGCAGACATGTTCGCTGCCCATTAACAGGCTTACAGTCTAGAGGGAGCTTACGGGTTAGAGGGGAACAATCAGAAGAGAAACTGCCTCTTCTGGAAGTTCTGGCTTCAGGAAGCCAGAGAGTCATAAAGGAGCAGGAGCCCTAAAATGGCTCCATTAGACGGGACCAATCAATTGCATTCATTTAGTGCTTACTGAGTGCAAAGTATTGTACTAAGCTCTGAGTATGAAAGATACAATACCAAAAAATTAGTAGACCATTCCCTGCCCACGATGAGTTTACAGTCTATAGTACTCAGTGGCTCAGTGGAAAGAGCCCAGGCTTGGGAGTCAGAGGTCATGGGTTTGAATCCCAACTCTGTCACTTGGCAGCTGTGTGACTGTGGGCATGTCACTTCACTTCTCTGTGCCTCATTTACCTCATCTGTAAAATGGGGATTAACTGGGAGCCTCATGTGGGACAACCTGATTACCCTGTATCTACCCCAGCTTAGTACAGTGCTCTGCACATAGTAAGCGCTTAACAAATACCAACATTATCATCATAGTATGAGATAGACATTAATATAAATAAATAATTTACAGATAAGCACATAAGCGCTGTGGGGTTGAGGGTGGGGTGACTATCAAGTACACAAAGGGTACAGATCTCAGTGCTTAGACAATGCAGAAGGGAGAGAAAGTTGGGGAAAAAGAGGGTTTAACTGGGGAAGGCCTCTTGGAAGAGCTGTAAGCTTCTTGAGGGCAAGGATCATGCCTTCTATACTATTTCAAGCATATAGAACCATGCTTTGTAAACCCTAGACTCTCAGTCAATATCACTGATTGATTGATTGATGGAAAATGCACCAGCGCAGCAAAACCAATCTTTTTGTGTATACAGTGTGAAAGGAGTGTCGAATTCACTCCATCCTTTTAGGCATAACTGCTTTCATATATCAGATATCACATTCAATGCATAGACATACAGGATGTACACAGCATTTGGGAGATCCAGGATTATTGATCATGTCCTATTCCAGCTCTTACTGTTCATCCTTAATCCTTATTACGCTATGTAATTCGCTCAAACCATTAACCTAATTCACTCCTTTTCAGTTTCTTTTGCCAACTACTCATTGGAGTCCCACTCCCTAACTGTGGATGTCCTTTCTAGGCCTTCTTTTCTTCTCACAACGCTAAAAGATGACTCCCAAATCTAGCTCATTAGCCCCACCCTCTCTGGTGTCACCTCCTCACTCCAGGCCAGCGCTACGTGGATATCCTTCTGGCACCTCTAGCTCAACATATCCCAAACAACTCCTCATGTTCCCTCCCAAATCCACTTGACGTCTCTGGGCCTCAGTTCCCTCATCTTTAAAATGGGTAGGAAGTCTGTGAGCCCCATGTGGGACAGGGATTGTGTCCCACATGATTTGACTGTATCCACCCCAGTGCATAGTACAGTATCTGACATAGTAAGAGTGTAATAGATACCATTATTATTCATTCAATCATTTTTTTTGAGCACTGTGTGCAGAGCACTGTACTACGCACTTGGGAAGTACAGTTCGGCAACAGATAGAGACAATCCCTGCCCAGTGATGGGCTCACAGTTTAAACGGGGGAGACAGAGAGCAAAACGAAACAAGTAGACAGGCATCACTAACATTATTCCACCTAACTTTTCCATCAGTGTTGAAGACACCACCATCCTCCCCATTTTTCAAGCCTGCAAATATGGCATTATTCTTGTCTCTTCTCTCTCAATCTTGGCAATCTTGTCAGTTTTTCCTTCACAACAACTCCAGAACCTTCCTTTCTATCCAACCTGCCACTATGATGGCCCAGGAAGCAGCGTGGCTCAGTCGAAGAGCACGGGCTTGGGAGTCAGAGGTCATGGGTTCGAACCCTGGCTCTGCCACTTGTCAGCTGTGTGACTGTGGGCAACTCACTTAACTTCTCTGGTCCTCAGTTACCTCATCTGTAAAATGGAGATTAACTGTGAGCCTCGTGTGGGACAACCTGATTACCCTGTATCTACCCCAGCGCTTAGAACAGTGCTCTGCACATAGTAAGCGCTTAACAAATACCAACATTATTATTATTATATACAAATATCTTGGAAAAGGCTATTGAACTATTTAGAATGTTTGAATTGTTTGGAATTTCCCATTTTGCTGTTACTGTGTTCTTGCGACCTTTTCGATAGTATTTTCAAAATTCTTTCTGTACTGTGTCTTCCCTCATTGAATGGAAGGCATAAGGAGACAGAGGCTATCCTAATAATAATAATAATTGTGGTATTTAAGTGCTTACTATGTGCCAGTCACCGTTCTAAGCGCTGGGGTAGATATAAGATAGAGTTCGATGCAGGCCCCTTTGCACATGGGGCTCACAGTCTTAATCCCCATTTTACAGATGAGGGAACTGAGGCCCAGAGAAATCACGTGACTTGCCCAAGGTCACAGTGAAGACGAGTGGCAGAGTGGGGATTAAAACCCAGGACCTTCTGACTTCCAGTCCCAGGATTTATCCCCTAGGCCATGTTGGGGGGGGGGGGGAGTCTAAGAGCTGATGGCCCCATCATCCTACACTGGCTATCACTTAATCAGCTGCATTCATTTATTGAATGTTTACTCTATGCCAACCACTGTACTAAGGGTTTGGGAGAGTACAACACAGTTTGTAGACATGATCCCTGCTCTGAAAGATCTTACATTCTAGCAGGGGGTTACGGTTGAATCACCTATATTTGAATAACCTCTCTGTCTTGTCTGCAAGCCAGGTGCCAGACACAAAAAGAGTAATTCCAGGAGAAAATCTGAGACTAGGGACTGTGTCCTAGATCTAACTGTACCTCCAGGCATTGCTATTATTTGGCAAGCAGATGGGTTAATATTCATAATAATAATAATGATGGTAATTGGTTAAGTGCTTTCTATGTGCCAAGCATTGGTTCTAAGCACTGGTAGATACAAGGTAATCAGCTTGTCCCACATGGGACTCACAGTCTTAACCCCATTCTATTCATTCATTCATTCAATAGTATTTATTGAGCACTTACTATATGCAGAGCACTGTACTAAGCGCTTGGGATGAACAAGTCGGCAACAGATAGAGACAGTCCCTGCCCTTTGACGGGCTTCCGGTCTAATCGGGGGAGACGGACAGACGAGAACGATGGCAATAAATAGAGTCAAGGGGAAGAACATCTCGTAAAAACAATGGCAACTAAATAGAATCGAGGCGATGTACAATTCATTAACAAAATAAATAGGGTAACGAAAATATATACAGTTGAGCGGACGAGTACGGTGCTGTGGGGATGGGAAGGGAGAGGTGGAGGAGCAGAGGGAAAAGGGGAAAAAGAGGGTTTAACTGCGGAGAGGTGAAGGGGGGGTGGCAGAGGGAGTAGAGGGAGAAGAGGAACTCAGTCTGGGAAGGCCTCTTGGAGGAGGTGAGTTTTAAGTAGGGTTCTGAAGAGGGAAAGAGAATCAGTTTGGCGGAGGTGAGGAGGGAGGGCGTTCCGGGACCGCGGGAGGACGTGGCCCGGGGGTCGACGGCGGGATAGGTGAGACCGAGGGACGGTGAGGAGGTGGGCGGCAGAGGAGCGGAGCGTGCGGGATGGGTGGTAGAAAGAGAGAAGGGAGGAGAGGTAGGAAGGGGCAAGGTGATGTAGAGCCTCGAAGCCTAGAGTGAGGAGTTTTTGTTTGGAGTGGAGGTTGATAGGCAACCACTGGAGTTGTTTAAGAAGGGGAGTGACATGCCCAGATCATTCTACAGATGAGGTAGCTGAGGCACAGAGACATTAAGTGACTTGCCCAAGTTCACACAGTAGAAAAGTGGCAGAGCCAGGATTAGAACCCACATCCTCTGACTCCCAAGCTCGTGCTTTTGCCACTAGGCCATGTTCTCCCCTCAGATTTCAAGGAGCAGGCAATCCCAAGGTCATATTACTAAGCATTCATTAATTCAGTCATATTTATTGAGCGCTTACTGTGTGCAGAGCACTGTCCTAAGCACTTTGGGAAGTACAATAGAACAATTAGACTCATTCCCTGCCCACAGTGAGCTTCCAGTCCAGAGGATGAGCTTGCAGCTACACCAGCCTATATTCTAGCTGCGATCCTGGAGGCCAGCCATTCATAAAAGGCTCCACTGTCACAGCAACTGGTCAGAGTAAAGGCAATAATTTACCATCGGAAATTTGATACACTGTGAGGAATATTTTTCAGAGCACCAAGTAGTACCCTAATTGCCTGAAAGGAATAATGCCTTTTTCAAAGTTCCAAAGTGTCTATCAGCAGGTTCACTGTTGATAGCGGTGTTGATCGGAATGACCGAAAAAAAAAATCAATATTTTGCCCAATTTTCTTATTGGACTGAAGCTTAAGATTCTTTCCATGTTGAAAAAGTGCCTCATTATTTACAGCTGAAATAGTCATCAACTTGTTGAACCACCTTGTCTGTGACCCAACCTTTTCTATGACTTACAAATGCTGCTGAAGTTCCTATTTTAACCTGACCAGAAAGCATAGGATGATTTCACATGGTAACCCACGTTGGGGCAGGAAGCATTATGGCTATTTGCCCTGATGATATGGATATTTACACATTTTCTATCTACAGAGCAGCTCTCTACTAGAAAGTTCCCAGGGGGTAATTACAGGGTCGTTGTGGAGTTTCAATAAAGCAAACGATTCATGAAGTTGGGTTTCTAATTTACGTTATTGTTAAAAAAACACAGAACATTACCCAGATCACTGGACCGCTGCAAGCTCAGAGCCGCGGTTTCAAGAGGGGAGCTTGGACTTTGCTTCAGGATGGAACAAGCTGGCTGGAGGGAAAACAAGTCTGCCACTAAAGAATGTTCATTTGAAATAGAATCTGAGTTCAGTTTTTTAACCAAAGGATTTTTTTTTCTTTTCCCTGAAAGATGAGGTCTGTGTTTCTGAGGTAACCACTGGGATTTGCTTCAATATTGTTGATAAGCTCGGAAATAATATTCCCAAGGAAATAATAGACTGTCTGATACCTCTCTGCCCCCTTTTCACCGTCAGGAGCTCTACAGCTACCATTTAGTGTGTATATTCCCTCGAAATGAGGAATACAGAAAGAAAAAATTCCCTAATGATCAGCTTAGAGGGTACAAGCCAAACAGCAAGGCATAATAGTTATTTGCCCTAGGCAGTCCCAGGGCTCATGATGATAGAAAGACCCTAAGAAATCAACAGTCAATTGTATTTATTGAGCGCTTACGGTGTGCAGAGCAGTCTACTAAGCGCTTGGGAGAGTACAATATAACAAAAAACAGACACATTCCCTGCATGGCCTCTCAAATTATTCAAGGCCCAAATAAGTAGTGTTGGCCAATTCAATTATCAGGCATTAATAACACTCTAGAAACAGTCCAATAAATGTGTAGCCTGGCACAGTAATCACGCAGTACCACAGAGAGTGTCCAGCGGAAAGTCTCAAAAGATGCACGGTAATGATTTGCAAAACACATTCAATAGAGAAAGGCTGAGCAGAAAAATAAAACAAGGAGAATAAATACGGGCTCTGGCAGTAATTGAAGCATGCTAAAATCCATAGGAAAGATTGTGATAAGCAGGAGGATAGTAAAATCGAATTGCTTTCCTTTACTAATAGAAGGATTATGTCACATCCCAGCTACATTGTACTACACCGCATGAATGGATTAGAGCATATGATGTCTACCTCATATCAATCAGAAGCATTACATGAAGAAGAACAGATTCACAGTAGGCATAAGTCTTCCTGTATTATTACATTCATTGGACATTTCTCTTTCAGTGCGTCTTTCTCACAAACGCACAGAGTCATCGTAATCATAAACAATCGTAGAACAGACCTGGGAGAGATAGCCCTTAGAAAATACGTACACTAATCGATAATGACATCATGCTGGTGTATTCATTACAATGCAAATAAGACTTCAAAACCCATTTACAGCTATTTTATTCAAAGTTAAGTACTTATTACTTCTCTTCATTATTTAGAAGATTTTCCTAAAGCCTTGGGATTACTTTTCCCTGCTGGTTTTGCCCTTTGGAATTTTGAAAAAAAAAAGTGCCATTTTAAACTGTATTTTAAAACAGATGTTCGCCAGCACTGAACAAAAATAAAACGTAGAATAAAAACCACATTACGGAAAAGAAAACAAGCCAAAAACTGATTAGCAGATTTGCTCAAATTGGCACATGGCTTGGTTAAATGCTCAAAAGTTACATTTTTATTAATACAAAATACAACAATTCTTTGTGTTGCACCGTACCCTGAGAGAGAGAGCCAACTCACATGTTCTGTGCCGTGAAATGAAATCCATCTCAAGCACTTCAAAAAGGAAAAAAAATATTCTTGTAGATTTACAGATGAACACAGTAAGATGAAATAGCTTTATAGGGTTGCCTGGAGAGTCAAGAAGATGATATGGCAATAAAATGAGGACGCTTAATTCTCAGTTTGAAACCTAAACCAGATTTGCAAATACATTCAGAGGATTCGTCTACCTAGGCAATCACATTGTTCCTCAGTGATATTTTTTCCAGTGGGAAGTCTCGTTTTAGCCACGATTCTATCCAGGTTATGCCCAAAGCTCGGTTCCTAACTCACAAGGTGCAATCACTGAGTGATATTCATCGGCGCTTATTGTGAGCAAAGCACTGTTCAGAGTACGAGAGAGTATAATACAGTAGAAATGGTAGACATGCTCCCTGCCCAGAAGGAGGTAGACATTAAAATAAAATTTCAGATACGAACTTAAGTGCTGGGAAGCTGAGGGTGGGGTAAGCATCAAATGCTTAAAGGGCAGAGATCCAAAAGCACAGGCAACACAAAAGGGAGGATGAATTAGAAAAATGAGGGCTTGGTCAGAAAAGGCCTCTTGGAGGAGATGTGATTAAAAGAAGTCTTCTTGGAGATGTGATTTTAATAGGTCTTTCAAGATGGGGAGAGCGGTGGCCGTGAGGTATGAAGGGGGAGAGAGTTGCAGGCCACAGGGAGGTTAGTAGAGTGCTCTGCACACAGTAAGCGCTCGATAAATACGACTGAATGAGTGACATGGGCGAAGGGTCGGTGGTGAGATAAATGAGACTGAGGTAAAATGAGTAGGTTGGCTTAGTGGAAAGAGCACGGGCTTGGGAGTCAGAGGACGTGGGGTCTAATCCCGGCTCCGCCACTTGTCTGCTGTGTGACCTTGGGCAAGCCACTTCATTTCTCTATGCCTCAGTTACCTCCTGTGTAAAATGGGGATTTAAACTGTGAGCCCCACGTGGGATAACCTGATTGCCTTCTATCTACTCCAGTGCTTAGAACAGTGCTTGGGCAGATAGTGAGGGTTTAACAAATACCATAACTATTATTATTATTACTACTATTATTAGAGGAATGAAGTGAGTAGGCCGGCTTATAGGAATCATCAAAATAAGGTTGGAAGGGGAGAGCTGATTGAGTAATGTGAAGTTGATGGTTAGAAGTTTCTGTTTGATGCAGAGGTGGATGGGGAACACTGAAGGTTCTTGAGGAGTGGGAAGAAATGAACTGATTTTTTTCTTTTTAATGATCCGGGCAGCAAAGTGAAATATGGACAGAAGTAGGGAAGAGACAGGAGGCAGGGAGGTCAGTGAGGAGGCCGATGCGGTTGTCAAGGCAGGATATAAGTCCGCAGATCCCTCTGGACTCTACCAATTCTGTCACATTGTACTCTTGCAAGCATTTATTACAGTGCTCTGCACGCAGCAAGTGCTCAGTACATACAATTAATTGACCGATCGACTGATCGGCATGGTAGAGGGTTGGATGAAGAAGAAAGGGGGGATTTTAGAGATATTTTCACCGTAAAATCAACAGGGTTGCGTGACACCGAATGAGAAATGCGAGTGGAGGATAATGACACAGTTACGGGCCTGTGAGACAGGGCAGATGGTAGTGTCATCTACAGTGATGGAAAAGTCAGGGAGAGGACTAGATTCGGAGAGCCGGGTTTTCGAGAAGTGTTAGAAGGCGCTTGTACCACATTTACTCCTCAAAGAATCCTAATATCCTGATTTCCTACTACAATCCAGGCCGCACACTTCACTCCTCTAAGGTCAACCTACTCACTGTATCTCCATCTTGTGCATCTCACCACTGACCTCTCACCCACGTTCTGCCTCCGGCCTGGAACGCCTTCCCTCTTCATATCCGACAATCAGTAGAGCACGGGCCAGGGAGTCAAAAGGACCTGGCTTCTAATCCCAGCTCCTCCGCCTGTCTACCGTCGGGCGAGTCACTTCACTTCTCTGGGCCTCAGTTACCTTATCCGTAAAATGGGGATTAAGCCTGGGAGCCCCACATCGGACAGGTATTGTGTCCAACCTGATTAGCTTCTACCTACCCCAGTGCTTAGTGAAGTGCCCATCACTGTACAGCTCTTAACAAATACTATTAAAAATATCTCCCTGCCGTCAAAATGTTGTTAAAAGCACATCTCCTCCAAGAGGGTTCCACCGTCATTTCATTTTCTACCATTCCCTCCCGTGTTGCTTTTGTGCCCTTTATTCAGCCCAACAGCACGTATGTACAAATCCCTAATTTATTTATGTTAATCATTGGTATTTATTGTGCACTTACTGTGTGCAGAGC
The DNA here is from genome assembly GCF_004115215.2 of Ornithorhynchus anatinus. Classification (NCBI taxonomy): domain Eukaryota; kingdom Metazoa; phylum Chordata; class Mammalia; order Monotremata; family Ornithorhynchidae; genus Ornithorhynchus; species Ornithorhynchus anatinus. The sequence continues at coordinate 98,072,791 of NC_041730.1, forward strand.
ATTGAATTTAGCAAGTGGGGGAGTAAAATAGAACAAGCTCATCGTCTACAAGCATAATCTCCATAGTGTACAGTCTACAGTCATATTATTCATTCATTCATTTAATAGTATTTATTGCGCGCTATGTGCAGAGCACTGTACTAAGCGCTTGGAAGGTACAAATCGGCAACAGATAATATTAGTGTCTATAACCCCCTCTGGACTGTAAGCTCCTTGTGGGCAGGGAACACCTCTATCAAGTCTGTTACATTGTACTCTCCCAAGCGCTTAGTACAGTGCTTTGTACATAGTAAGTGCTCAGTAAATAAGAATGATCCTTAGATGGTAACCTTGATGTCCGCACATCACCCTGACACTGAGGGAAGCAGCGTGGCCTAGTGCAAAGAGCCTCAGCCTGTGAGTCAGAGGGCCTCGATTCTAATCCTAGGTTCTGCTGTGTCGCCTTGGGTAAGTCACTTAACTCCTCTGCGCCTCAGTTTCCTCATTTGTAAAATGATTAAATCCGGCTCCCTCTAGACTGTGAGCCCCACATGGGACAGGGACTGTGTCCAAACTGAATATCTTGTACCTATCCCAGCGCTTAGTACGGTACTTGGCATATAGTAAAGAGTTAATAAGTATTATCAGTAACAACTCATTTTTTTCCAAACTAATAATAATGACCTCTCAGATTTCCACTGTTGCCCCAGGTGGGCTGACGGCAGTCCCTGTGGCAGGCAGTTGGAGGGATTAAGAGAAGAGTCAGGGGAAGCAGCATGGTTCAGTGGAAAGAGCCCAGGCTCGGGCGTCAGGGTCATGGGTTCGAATTCCAGCTCCGACACTTGTCAGCTGTGTGACTGTGGGCAAGTCACTTCACTTCTCTGTGCCTCAGTTCCCTCATCTGTAAAATGGGGATTAACTGGGAGCCTCACGTGGGACAACTTGATTATCCTGTATCTACCCCAGCGCTTAGAACAGTGCTCGGCACATAGTAAGCGCTTAACAAATACCAACATTATTAAGAGTCTGACTGCCAGAACCCCAGGCCAATAGCCGTCAATCCTATTTACTCCTGGGCCAATCGAAGATATCTATGCCAAAATATCTATTATTCAGTATCACTGAGTAGTTTCCGATCCAGAGCGACCATGTAGATATTCTTTCTCCCGAACATCCTGTCCTCTGCCGAAATCCACAACCTAACAGTTCTTCGTTATCGTCGTTACGGTCTCTATCCATCTAGCTGCTTGTCTGCCTCTTCCTCATCTTCCCTGGACTCTTCCTAGCATTAGTGTCTTCTCCAGAGAATTAGTCCTCCTGATTATGTGTCCAGAATATGCTGAACTAAGTCGAGTTATTTGGCCTTCCAAAGACCAGTTTGATTTAATTTGCTCTAAAATCCATTTGTTTGTTTTGGGGGCAGTCCACGGCTTCTCCAACACCACATTTCAAAAGAATCCATGTTTTATCTCTATCCTTATCTTTATCTTTCTTTATCTCTATCCTGTTTTATCACCATCCGGCTGTTGGATCCGTACACTGTCACTGGAGACACCATAGAATTACAATTTGTATTTTTGTGGCAATTGTGTAAAAACCTGTAATACCTGTAATTTGACATATCTGTAATTTTATTTATATTGCTGTTTTTTTACTCGTATCGATGTCTGTCTTCACCTCCCCACCCCCAACCCCCAGACTGTGAGCTCTCTGTGGTCCGGGATTGTCGTATTGTACGTTCCCAAGAGCACAGTACTATGCTCTGCACACAGTAAGGACTCAATACATGTGATTTAATGAATGAATACCATGGGACAGATTTTCTTCTTGGTCTCCTCCAGTGAATTAGGTCAAAGTCTGGGTTTTTAAACTTTTATTACCCTCTCCCAATAACCCTACTACAGTGCTCTTCACATAGTATCAATACATTTCAATGACTGGATGAATTTCTTAAACTGAACCTCACTGAATAATGGTTACCAAAATATTGGTTATATTCTGACATTTTCCTTTTATCAAACTGCCACAAAACATGCACGTTGTAGGTTGGAAACAACCTTGCATTTTTCTTTCATTTTTTTTTTAATCAGTGTGGATGAAGATTTAGAGCAAGTCTGTAACTTCTAATATTCATCTCATTTTTCTCAAACAACTGACATGATCTGGTAGCATTTCTTAATGGTTAGTCTTTTCAATTTGTGTAATTTGAAGTTTGGGGGAGAAGTGACCTAAATTCATTCAGATGTCCATTTAGGTTCTTATAATTTTGGTGCAACAGTTAGTAACCATCATTTTATCCCTATAACTGCAGATATGGGTAGTTTATGACCTGATCATATCATTTTTGCTTAAATTACAAGGACAAAATTGTTCATCCAGGGTAGCATTTTCTGAGATGGTTCACCCTACAAACCAACAAATTTTCCTTCCGTCTTTAAAAAAAAATAAAAATTCCCCAGAACGGTTACTGAGACCAATCATATTCTGTCACACTGACTTGGAAATACCCCCTAAGAAAAATCACTGGGACTGATTCGTGTTAATTTTCCAAATTAAACTTGAAGAGAAAGATTGTCCTTCCATAATAAAAAAAAATTTCCCCAAAACGGTTACTGAGACCGATCATGTCCGATCACACTGACTTGGAAATACCACCTAAGAAAACTCAGTGGGACTGATTCGTGTTCATTTTCCAAATTAAACTTGAAGAGAAAGATTGAGACACTGAGACAAGGTGGTGGGGGTGGAAACACGATCTGTACTCATTCAAAGTGATAGCTGGCTGATAAAGAATAAATAGGAACCGTATTGAAGTGGCAGAAGTAGAAGAAAAAATATTTCATTACTTAAAATAAATTATTAAGATATAAAACCGAGGTTGGGAATGACGCAATCACTGAAAGAAGGGGCTGTGATGACCTCACCAAATGATATCACCCAAGTCATTTTTCACCTCAGCGGTAATTCGGTAGAGGAATAATCTGACAGTAGCTCTACATTTTATTTAACTCAGACCCTCCCTCGTCCTATAATACATCACCGAATGAAAGCTGTCGGCTTTGTTTGCAATTCACAATTCAGCCCAGGTGGGCCAGTATTACACAGTAACGCTGCAGCTGTTAGGTATTATTGCCTAAATTGCCCTTCTTTTTTTAATTTACTGTATAATTTGTTCAACCAATAGATACTAATGTCCAAGAAATCAGTTCTTATTTAACATTTGCTCACTGTAAAAAGACAAAAAAAATGACAAATCATACAAATCATTCTCAAAGGAGATCCAATTAAGCCACTTGTTCTCATGGAAAGTGTGAAGGAGGAGAATGTCAGAATTGTGTGGAAGAAATGAGGTATATGCAACACCTGCTAACAATACCCACTGCACAGAAAACTTACCCTTCAGTGTGTTGCTGGAAAACATTTTGAAAAGTTCCAAACTATTACCTTTCTAAAAATGGTCTCATAAATTTTTCATACTGGGTTGCTTTCATCTGCATTATCTTATTCTGGAAATGGGCACGGGTCAGCATATGTGACGATAAGGCCCCTGCCCACACAGTAGTTCTATATATTAATGATGTTGTTACGAACCATCTCGCAAGAGAGCCACCCAACAACGAATGATCGGGATTATATGCCAGTCTGTGCGCAGAAAATTATAAATACAGTTGAAGATCCCTTACTCTCAGAAAATTATAAATGCATTTGCAGAATCCTTATCCTCAGAAAATTATAAATACATATGAATATCACATCCTCAGCACTTAGACATACTGAAGTTTATTTGTGTATTCAAATATTTATACAGCTATTCATCCTGATATATTAGCGCCTCACCGGCTAGCCCAGTTCTTCCTCTTGCTCAACCTTTGTAAATGATGCTAGCTTGCCTTTCTCCTCCATTAGATCATAAACTCGAGAGAAAGGAAGTTGTGTCTTGCTTTTTCAGTCAGTCAATCAATCAGTTGCATCTTTTGAGCTCTTACTCCGTGCAGAGTACTTTAGGGTTGGTAGTCGTGATCTCTTTACTCAAGGAATTACAGGCTAATGGGGAAACAGACTGTAAAATAAAATTACAGGTAGGGGGAAGAAGAAGCAGCTTGACCTAGTGGATAGAGCACCTGCCTGGAAGATGGAAGGATCTGGGTTCTAATCCTAGCTCTGCCACCTGTCTGCTGTGTGACCCTGGGCAAGTCCCTCAAGTTCTCTGCGCCTCAGTTACCTCATCTGTAAAATTTCATTAAGGCTGTGAGTCCCTCGCGGTTCAGGGACTGTGTCTAACCTGACAACTTAGTATCTACCCTAGTGCTTAGTATGGTGCCTGACACATAATGACGACTTAAATACCATTAAAAATAATAAGTGCCACGGAGGAATGTGGTTGTGGAATTGCTGAGGTGGCCTTAAGAGGGGAAATAGAATGGGGAAATTAGAGATTAATCAGGGAAAGCTTTCAGAAGAAGATACAGTTTCAGAAGGGGGTTGAAAATGAGGAGAGCGGCGATTTGCCAGATGTGAAAGGGGAGGGAGCTCTGGACAGAAGGGAGGGGATTAGCAAGCTGTGGATGGTGAGAGAGGAGAATGCAGCACAGTGAGCAGGTTGGGTTGACAGAAGCAGAGCACGCAAGCTGGGATATAGCAGCAGTGGTAAATTATTTTGCCACCGCAGCGGGCTGCCATGTTCGATGGCTCCGGGGGCAGCACCCCGGTCCACGCGGGCCCAGGACAGGAAGGATGAAGTGCCCTCAGTGCCCAGGCTACCTGCTACCCAGGCCCAGGACCTACCCCAACTTTCTCTTGCTCACTGTCCCTCACCATCCCCCTCCCGACACTCCTGGGATCCTCTTCTCCACCCTTCCCCACCATGCGCTTCCCCCTACCTCCGATGCCTGCTCATCATTCAGGTTAAAGGAATTTTATGTACTTGCACTCCTGGGTTTGATGGAACTAGAGATAGGAGACGAAACCCAAGAAATCAGTTCTTGTAGCGACGCTACTGTTTCTGGATTTGCAGCTCACGGCCAATCGATCACTGGTGTTATTGAGTGCTCAGTGTGCACTCAGCATTGTACTGAGTGCTTGGGACAGTACCATATAAGAGAGTTGGTAGACATGTTTCCTGATCACAAGGAGCTCATAATCTAGTGAAGCAACGTGGCTCAGTGGAAAGAGCACGGGCTTTGGAGTCAGAGGTCATGGGTTCGAATTGCGCCTCTGCCACTTGTCAGCTGTGTGACTGTGGGCAAGTCACTTAACTTCTCTGTGCCTCAGTGACCTCATCTGTAAAATGGGGATTAAGACTGTGAGCCCCACGTGGGACATCCTGATTCCCCTGTGTCTAACCCAGCGCTTAGAACAGTGCTCTGCACATAGTAAGCGCTTAACAAATACCAACATTATTATTATTATTAGTGGGGGAGATAGACATTCGTATAAATAATGAAAAGACTAATAATATGATAGTGTGATTCAATATGCATCAATAATAATGAACATAAGTGAATAATAAAGCCATTGAGAAGCAGCATGGCTCAGTGGAAAGAGCACGGGCTTTGGAGTCAGAGGTCATGAGTTCGAATCCCACCTCGGCCACTTGTCAGCTGTGTGACTGTGGGCAAGTCACTTCACTTCTCTGGGCCTCAGTTACCTCATCTGTAAAATGGGGATTAACTGTGAGCCCCACGTGGGACAGCCTGATTCCCCTATGTCTACCCCAGCGCTTAGAACAGTGCTCTGCACATAGTAAGCGCTTAACAAATACCAACATTATTATTATTATTATGTTTTTCATTTTTCAGCCTCTCAGTTCATAGAGTTTGGTCACCCCTAGTTAATAGAACTGTAGTGGAATCAAACTTCCATATGGACAGGTCACGTCTAACTTGTGAGAAGCATCACGGCCTTGTGGATAGAGCCCAGGCCTTGGGAGTCAAAAGGACCTGGGTTCTAAAGCCGGCTCCACCGCTTGCCTGCTGTGTGGCCTTGGGCAAATCACAACTTCTCTGTGCTTCAGTTACCTCATATGTAAAATAGGGATTAATACTGGAAGCCCCATATGGGACATGAACTATGTCCAACTTGATTAGTTTGTATCTACCCCAGGACTTAGTTCAGTTCCGGGCATATAGTAAGTGCTTAAATACCACACCAAAAAATCCCTTCCAGCATGCATTAAGCAGTATCGCCTACGGTATCTCTAGACTGTAAGCTGGTTGTAGGCAGGGAATCTATCTGTTTATTCATTCATTCAATTGTATATATTGAGCGCTTACTATGTGCAGAGCACTGTTTATTTAATATTGTTTATTTATTCTTCAAGCACTGTTAGTTATATCGTACTCTCCCAAGCGATTAGTACAGTAAGTGCTCAATAAATACGATTGGATGAAACAGATTGAACCTATGAATACCTTATTCACTGGAGAAACTGGACATTTGACCAGAACTTTCCTGGGCCTTTCTTTGACCACCAAAGGATTTGACCTCTTCAGCCATCTCAACAGTGCCTCCTTCTTTCCCCGTTCTTGCCTCCTCCTCTCCACTGGTCCCATTCCAAATTTGCTCGGGAATTGAAGGGAAGATGGGTATCGTGGCCTAATGGAAATTGCACGAGCCTGGCAGTCAGAGAACCTGGGTTCTAACCCCAACTCTGCCACTTGTCTGCTCTGTGGCCATGGGAAAGTCATTAACTTCTCTGTGCCTCAGTTACCCCATCTGTAAAATACTAATTAAATCCTACTCTCACTTAGACTGTGAGCCCCATGTGGGACAAGGGGTGTGTCCAACTTGATTCCCCCTCCCTTTTAGCCTGTGAGCCCATTATGGGCAGGGATTGTCTCTATTTGTTGCCCAAAGTGTACTTTCCAAGCACTTAATACAGTGCTCTGCACACAGTAAGTACTCAATAAATACGATTGAATGAATGAATGATTAACTTGTATCTACCCTAGTGCTTAGAATAGAGCTTGACATATAATAAGGGTTTAACCAGTACCATAATTAACTACTGCCTGATGGGCTAGGGTGAATGTGTGTTTCAGGAAATGGGGAATTTATGACATGGGAACTCTCTGGGGTCTAGTCTCCAGGGCCTAGGAAACCTCGAACTGTTCCTGCCAATGAGGCATGACTATCATTAAATGTAAGACAGGGCCACAGACAATAAGATTCTGGAACAGAATCCTTCTGTCAGCACCAAAGAATTACTCATGACAGAGGCAGAGAGAGCAACTTCCTGTTTGTTTTTTTTTAACCAAATTAACGGTGCTTCTCCGAGCCCTCTCCGAGGATTTTCTCTAGGATGATGGCCCTCTAGGCTTAAGTCCCCAGGAAGCAACTTTGACATTTCAAAAGTCACCAGAGAATTGCACCTCATCCCTACCCACTATCCGAGGATGATGGAGTCCGATCTCCACACCCTGGGGGACACCTTGTCAGGAATTTATTTTCCCCGATACTCAGACGCCTTATATAGACACACTTCACTCACATCCACACTGCCCCTCACTTTATCCAATTTTAATAATGATAAACAGAAGACATAATAATACTACTAATCATGTGAGAAAAGGTCAGAGTCCAAGCTGGCCTGAGGACTCAAAAGGAAGTAGAATGAAATCCTCAAAGCCCTGCTAAAATCATACACCTCTTCCAAGAAATGTTCCCTCTACTTTTTCTATTTTACTTGTATTCCATTCTGCATCACCTATTCATATTCGTCTCTGGTACTCACCTCACAACCCTTATGTACATATCCTTATGCTCTGCTGCTTCCCCTTTCTGTAATTTAGCATCTCTCTCCCACTAGATTGTAAGTTTCTCGAGGGCAGGGATCATTTCTACCAACTCTCGTGTACTCTCCCAAACTCTTCATTCATTCATTCGATCGTATTTATTGAGCGCTTACTGTGTGCAGAGCACTGTAATAAGTGCTTGGAGAGTACAGTTTGCCAACAGAGACAATCCCCCCCCACAGAGCTCTGTATACAGTAAGTGCTCAATAAATGCCTTTCATTGGGTAAGAAGAGGAAAAGAATCGGGGAACCATGAAGTTCTCTCTAGGATCAGCAATCTCAGATTAGTGATAATAATAATAATAATAACAACAACAAGGATATTTCTATGTGCCAGGCACTGTACTAAGCACTGGGGTGGATACGAGCAAATCGGGTTGAACACAGCCCCTGTCCTAGGTGGAGTTCACAGTCTTAATCTTAATTCCCACTTTAGAGATGAGATAACGGGCCCAGAGAAGTGAAGTGACTTGCTCAAAGTCACACAGCAAAGTGGCTGCCAGACCATTGTTTACATCACAGTGTAAACAATCATATTTATTCATCCAGTCGTATTTATTGAGCCCTTACTGTGTGTAGAGCACTGTATTACAAAGGTTTGGTTCCTTGGAACCTTCAAACATCTTTGCCAATAAGGTAGGTGGGATGAGAGGGGCCCTGCTGACAATGCAAGTCAAGGCAGAGCCTAAAAATAATGGGCCTTTCAAATTGATTCATTCAATAGTATTTATTGAGCGCTTACTATGTGCAGAACACTGTACTAAGCACTTGGAATGTACAATTGGGCAACAGTTAGAGACAATCCCTGCCCAATGACAGGCTCACAGTTTAAACGGGGGAGACAGTAGCAAAATAAAACAGAACAAAAACAAGACAACATCATCAAGATAAATAGAATCAAGGACATATACACCTTATTCACAAAATAAATAGGGTAATAAATAATATATACAAATGAGACTAGTGCTGAGGGGAGAGGAAGGAGGAAGAGCAGAGGGTTGGGGGGGAAGGGAGAGAGTGTAGAAAGAAGGGGGGAGGGGGAATTGGTAACAGAGGGTGACCACCTAATCGACTATTTAAACTAGAATGAAAACTCTCCTCCAAAATTGAGGTTGATTTATATAATCAGTGTTAAGTGTAAACCGTAAAGACCAGATGAAATTCCAGATGAATATTAAAGTAAATGAAGATGGATGATCCTTCAATAAAGACTGTGGGGTGACACTATTTTGACTCTGCCTTTCATAAGCAAATTCTCTTATTCTATCAATTGTATTTACTGAGCACTTACTATGCACTGGGCACTGTACTAAATGCTTGGGAGAGTGCAACACAACAACAGACACAGTCCCTGCCCACCGTGAGTTTACAGTCTAGAAGGAGAACTTAGTTAATTGGTAAGTTAATAATAATAGTAACGTTGGTATTTGTTAAGCACTTACTATGTGCAGACCACTGTTCTAAAGACTGTTCTAAGCGCTGGGGTAGATACAGGGTAATCAGGTTGTCTCACTTGAAGCTCACAGTCTTAGTCCCGTTTAACAGATGAGGTAACTGAGGCCCAGAGAAGTTAAGTGACTTGCCCACAGTCACACAGCTGCCAAGTGGCAGAGTCAGGATTCGAACCCATGACCTCTGACTCCCAAGCCCTGGCTCTTTCCACTGAGCCACACCGCTGAGCAAAAGCTTTTACTTTCAAGTCGGAGCCAATCAATCAACTGCATTTATCGAGTGCTTGCCCTGTGCAGAACCACCTTGCATTTCATCCTTTTTTCACGGGGACCCAAGGTTGCCTTTCTGTTCCGTGATGTTATAAAACTGTTCGTTGCAAATGGCAGGAGATAATGTTGTACTTGGGAGAAGACGCATTCATTCAATAGTATTTATTGAGCGCTTACTATGTGCAGAGCACCGTACTAGGCGTTTGGAATGTACAAATCGGCCACAGATAGAGACAGTCCCTGTCCTTGGACGGGCTTACAGTCCAATCCTGCAGAGTTTATTCTTCTGACCTAGTGGGGAGCCATTTACTTCAAAACAGTGTTCATCTGTTTATACCTTCTTTGATCAAGAGTTTTCCATTCCCAAATGTTGGCTTCGCCCTATCCTAAATGAAGCCAAACCCTTGTGTAGACTTGCCTTAAGGCTCGTTCATTATTTGGCAACATGGTCTTGATCTCCCTCTCCAGCCCTTGTGTAGTTGTTCAAATCTTAAGCCACTCTTTCCCTCCAGAGGGTGGGTGGTCGACTTGTACGGATAGTACAGGATTAAACATGCATTTTTGAGGCGAAAACCTGAGATCGGTTTTAACACTGATGAACTACTGATAGTCTTTTATATTATTTTAGAAAGTGGGATGTTCAACTAGGATGATTGAAAGAGGAAAGACAAATTGCAAAAATATAGGAAGAGGAATGAATGACTACTCTACGCGCAACTATAGCAGGAAAATAAAAACCCAAAACAACCATCCAAGGGTCATAATGAGCTAACATCTGAACTGTAGTCAAAGTAGTGTTCAAGTTCTAAAGCAAGACCAAATGTATGGAATACAGAGACCTGAACGCACAAGAGCTCAGTACAGTGCTTTGCACATAATAATTATGCTATTTGGTAAGTGCTTACTATGTGCCAGGCACCGTACTAAGCACCGGGGCGGATACAAGCAAATCGGGTCGGACACAGTCCCCGGTCCACTTAGGGCTCATAGTTTTAATCCTCATTTTACAGATGAGGGAACAGACACACAGAAATGAAGTGACATTCCCAAGGTCACACGGCAGACAAGTGGCGGAGCGGAGATTCGAACACATGACCTTCCGACTCCCAGCCCCTGCTCTATCCACGATTCCATGCTGCTTCTAGCAGATGCCCAATAAAGACCATTGATTGATGGAATTGACATCCTGTCCTAATATTAAGTATAATTCAGTCCCTTGAGACAGCTGTGCACCATTCTAAGATGTACAACTGAAGAGAGATGAGGACAAGTTGGATATTGGTGGAAAAATCACAGGTTTTGAAAGCACTGGAAACTAATGAAGAAAGGTTAAGGGAAGGGGGATTACTGTTTGTAAATGATTTAACAATGATCTTCAAATTTATAGAGATCTTTCTTATTAAGGAGTAGTGTCCTGTTCTCTATCTCTGCTGAAAATAAAAGCAGAGGAAACTGGATCTACACTTGAATAGGGTTTCGATCAGATATAAGGAGGAATTTCTTGGGAGATTGGAACAATTGGGCATAAGGGGATGCCCTGGTGGGCAGGAAATGTGTCTAGCTCTCCCAAGCGCTTAGTACAGTGCTCTGCTCCCAGGAAGCACTCAGTAGATACTATTGATCGACTGACCTCTCCAGGTTCCACAGTTCTCAGAAGGACCTTGGTGGCCTCTATCAGGCCAGTCATCCCGACGGCATTTCTTCCCATGACCCCGCTGTCGCTCTTATTTCCGTAGAGAGAGCAGGGTTGCTTAGTAGATAGATTCCAGGCCTGGGTTCTAATCCCGGCTCTGCCGCTTATCTGCCGTTTGACCGCGGGTGAGTCACTCAACTTCTCTGTGCCTCAGTTACCCGATCTGCAAAACGGGGATTAAGACTGGGAGCCCATGTAATTCAGGGGACTGGGTCCAACCCGATTTGCTTGTGTCCACCACAGCGCTTCGGACTGTACCTGGCACATAGTAAGCTCTTAACACTTGCCTCAATTATTATTATTATGATAATGAGATGATATGAGAATGTCGGGGAGCAAAGTATTCAAGCAGAGGTGGAGGGCATAGGGACTCCAGGAAGAGTAGAAGGAGTGAATTTTGGGGGGTTTTCCTCAGAGCTCCCACCGCCCTGGGGCCTCAAAGATAAACCCTCCAGAGAGTAACAGTGGATCAAGGCTTGATAAATGCACTAGGGCTTGAAAGGATGATTAAGATCATGTTGACAAGTGTTTCCACCTCTTACCAGCTGCGTGACCTAGGGCAAGTCCCCTATCTTCTCTGTGCCTCAGTCACCTCACCTGTAAAATCCCCCCTCCCTTCCCCTCCCCTCAGCACTGTGCTCATTTGCTCGTTTGTCTATATTTTTATTACCCTATTTATTTTGTTAATGAGGTGTACATCCCCTTGATTCCTGTTTTTGTCTGTCTCCTCCAATTAGACTGTGAGCCCATCAGTGGGCAGGGATTGTCTATCTGTTGCCGAACTGTACATTCCAAGCGCTTAGTAGAGTGCTCTGCACAGAGTAAGCGCTCAATAAATACTACTGAATGAATGAAAATGGGGAATAAGACTGTGAGCTCCATGAGGGACAGGGACTGTGTCCAACCTGATTTGTTTGTGTCCACCCCAGTGCTTACTACAGTGCCTGGCACATAGTAAGCCCTTAACAAATACCATCATCGTTATTATGATCCCTTCCTTTAACAGTAGATAATTATGACAGGGGTGGTTGATTGAAAGTATAATAAAACAGATGGTAGACACGTTCCTGGCCCACAGTGAGCTTACAGATTACAGGGGGAAGTGGACAGTCAAATTATGGTTGGGTACATGAGTGGGGTGAGAACATAAAATGCTTAGAGGGTATAAATCCAAATGCAAGAGCGTCACAGGAGAGGAAGTAGAGAAGTTGAGGGCTTAGGGAAACCCTCTTGAGGGAGTTGTGATTCCAATAAGGCTTTCCTCCACTGGGTAGAATAAGCTTTTAGAAATCTTTTTTGCGATCTATTAAGCTTCCATGCTCCCATATGTGGAAAGAAAATGATCAGAGTTCAGTGCTACAGGATTTAATGGATCAAAAGGATGTAAATGCTTGTGAATCACTACTACTTTCAAATTCATAATAATAATAATAATGATGATGATGATGGTATTTGTTAAGTGCTTTCTATGTGCCAAGCATTCATTCAGTAGTATTTATTAAGCGCTTACTATGACCAGAGCACTGTACTAAGCGTTTGGAATGTACGATTCGGCAACAGATTGAGACAATCCCTGCCCATTGACGGACTCACAGTCTAATCGCACTGTTCGAAGCACTTGGGTAGATACAAGGTATCCACGTGGGGCTCACAGTCTTAATCCCCATTTTTCAGATGAGGTAACTGAGGCACAGAGAAGCTAAGTGCCTTGCCCAAAGTCACCCAGCTGACAAGCGGCGGAGCCAGGATTAGAACCCACGACCTCAGACCCCCAAGCCCGTGCTCTCTCCACTAAGCCACGCTGCTTCTCGTGATCCCTTCGGCCTACCTCATAAAATTGAAAACCATCACTGGTATAATCTGCGCATGATCGGAAGCTAATCACACCATTAGAGAAAGTTCCCACTCATAGCTTACCGGATATCAGTAAATGTCTAAAAATTACTGCGTATCATTGGTTGAGGTGGCAAGTAAGGATAGTGGAAAAGCAGGAAGCAGGAAGCAGGTTCCCATTGCTGTACCTCATTGAGCCTCAGTCTATTCATCTGTAAAATAGGGATAAAATGATGGCGGTATTTGTTAAGCGCTGAGACCCATGTAGGTCAGGAAACATGTTTGATCTGATAATCCTGTATCTACCTCAGCACTTAGAATAATTACCATAATTAATTTTCAGCATTTGTATAGGATGATACTTAATCAGTTCCACTGTTAATACGTTTCCAATCTATCCATTTTTCTGGACATTCCTGTGAATGACTAAATGGATCTTTTCGCTAATGTGGTAAGTTTTCACTGACGAAATGTTTTACTGCTGGTCACGGACAATAATACATTCGAAACACCTTTAGTATCCCTAATCTCTGCAAGCGCTTTCTCAGTTTGTTTTATGAAGAAGTCCTCTGTTTCTGATCCCATGATCTCCACTTGAATCTGAAATGGATTTATTCATTAATTATTTATTTGGGTTATTTAAAAGGTGTTCATTACTGAAGGACATCTGGGCAAGTGAATGAAATGCAAACACTAAATTTAAATAGAATCTAGCTGCTAAGACTCCCCATAAATTATAATGAAATTACAAAATTAATGGAGTTATATAATTATGTCAGAGTTAATAACATGGTACAGCTTTAATAGATGCTATAAGAAGAAATGTCAATAAGTATCGACAATTTTCCATGGAAAGGCATGGCTTTTATTAAGTTGATGTGCTCATTTATATTGTCATTCATTCGTTATTTTTTCCTAGTCTGACATCTCTGAGGGCATCGAAACCATGGTAATAAGCTATCCCCAAACCCTAAATGTAAAAGGAAATTAAGCATAAAAATAATTTGTGGTGAGACAAAAGTTCATCTGGGGTTTTCAATATACGCATTAATGCTGTCAAGAGATTTTAATAGTACAAATCAATTAGTCCATCAGAAAAATCCAATAACTTCACCTTTTTCACCTTTTGGCCACTAATCTCTCCAGGTTCTATTCCACCCAGGAGCCACTTCAGCATCGCCATGTAAGAACTAAGGTCTTCACCCCCTCTTGTAGCATTTCTGTTCCTATGTTACAACCCCTATTAATTTAGTACCAACTCATTTCTGTAGCCCCTTTTCCTTTCTTCTATCTGGAAATTACTTCAGTGTCTATTCTGCTAGATTGTTAGTTTATTATTAACTCATCCGCTCTCACGGCTTTGACTACCATCTCTACGCAGATGACACGCAGATCTACATCTCCGCCCCTGTCCTCTCCCCCTCCCTTCAGGCTCACATCTCCTCCTGCCTCCGGGACGTCTCCACCTGGATGTCGGCCCGCCACCTAAAACTCAACATGAGCAAGACTGAGCTCCTCATCTTCCCTCCCAAGCCCGGTCCGCTCCCAGACTTCTCCATCACCGTGGATGGCATGACCATCCTTCCCGTCCCGCAGGCCCGCAATCTCGGTGTCATCCTTGACTCGTCCCTCTCGTTCACCCCACACATCCTATCCGTTACCAAGACCTGCCGGTTTCACCTCTACAATATCGCCAAGATCCGCCCTTTCCTCTCCACCCAGACGGCTACCTTACTATTACGGGCTCTCGTTATATCCCGGCTAGACTACTGTGTCAGCCTTCTCTCTGACCTCCCTTCCTCCTCTCTCGCCCCGCTCCGGTCTATTCTTCACTCCGCTGCCCGGCTCATCTTCCCGCAGAAACGATCTGGGCATGTCACTCCCCTTCTTAAACAACTCCAGTGGTTGCCTATCGACCTCCGCTCCAAACAAAAACTCCTCACTCTAGGCTTCAAGGCTCTCCATCACCTTGCCCCTTCCTACCTCTCCTCCCTTCTCTCTTTCTACCGCCCACCCCGCACGCTCCGCTCCTCTGCCGCCCACCTCCTCGCCGTCCCTCGGTCTCGCCTATCCCGCCGTCGACCCCTGGGTCACGTCCTCCCGCGGTCCCGGAACGCCCTCCCTCCTCACCTCCGCCAAACTGATTCTCTTTCCCTCTTCAAAACCTTACTTAAAAATCACCTCCTCCAAGAGGCCTTCCCAGACTGAGCTCCTCTTCCCCCTCTACTCCCTCTGCCATCCCCCCTTTACCTCTCCGCAGCTAAAGCCTCATTTTCCCCTTTTCCCTCTGCTCCTCCACCTCTCCCTTCCCATCCCCACAGCACTGTACCCGTCCGCTCAACTGTATATATTTTCGTTACCCTATTTATTTTGTTAATGAATTGTACATCGCCTTGATTCTATTTAGTTGCCATCGGTTTTTACGAGATGTTCTTCCCCTTGACGCTGTTTAGTGCCATTGTTCTTGTCTGTCCGTCTCCCCCGATCAGACTGTAAGCCCGTCAAACGGCAGGGACTGTCTCTATCTGTTGCCGACTTGTTCATCCCAAGCGCTTAGTACAGTGCTCTGCACATAGTAAGTGCTCAATAAATACTATTGAATGAATGAATGAATGAATATTATTAATAATGATAATAATAACAATATTTCGGAGCTTATTCATTCACCAAGCACTCTAGTAAGTGCTGGGGTTGAGCCAAGAGAATCAAGTCCCACAAGGGGTTCATAGTCTAACTGGCAGAGAGAACAGATCTTGAATCCCCATTTTGCAGATGAGGGAACTGAGGCACAGAGAAGTTAAATGACTTGCCCAAGGTCACACAGCGGGTATGTGGCAGAGCCAGAATTAGAACCCAAGTCCTCTGACTCCCAGGCCCATGCTCTTTGCCCTAGGTTATAATGCTTCTCTTGAGGGCACGATCAAGTCTTCTAATTCATTCATTTATTCAGTAGTATTTATTGAGCAGTTACTATGTGCAGAGCACTGTACTAAGCACTTGGAATGTCCAAGTCAGCATCAGATAGAGACAATCCCTGCCCATTGACGGGCTTACAGTCTAATCGGGGGAGACAGACAAAAACAATAGCAATGAATAGAATCAAGGAGATGTTAATTCTACAGTACTCTCCCAAGACCTACAAAGCTTCACAGACAGTATGCATTTCAATAAATACTATTGATTCGTTCGTTTCATTCAGTTGTATTTATTAAGCGCTTCATCTGTGCAGAGCATTGTACTAAGTGCTTGAGGATTATTCATATTTCAATAATAATAATAATGCTGGTGTTGGTTAAGCGCTTACTATGTGCCAAACGCTGGGGTAGATACAAGGTAATGAGGTTGACCCACGTGGGGCTCACGGTCTCAATCCCCATTGTACAGATGAGGTCACGGAGGCCCAGAGAAGTTAAGTGACCTGCCCAAAGTCATACACCTGACAAGTGGCGGCGCCGGGATTAGAACCCACGACCTCTGACGCCCAAGCCCGGGCTCTTTCCACTGAGCCGCGCTGCTTCTCAATAAAATACGCCCATATTAGAGAGACATAAAACCATTAGCCAATAGTTCTGAAGCGGCCATGTAAAGGAGAGAAGATCTGAGCATTCCTAATCCCGACACAACAGTCGGGGAAAGTGCTAAAAATCAGAGGATGAGAAAGTGGACAGCTGGGCAAAATCTAGTCTTGGCCAAGGAAAGATCTCCAAGATCATTCTCCATTTCATACCGAATGTCAAAAATGGGAGTGTACGCCGGAAAGGTACGCAGACTGGTGTAGTTGCTTTGGTGTGTGTTTTTTCCAGAAGGAAATTCTTCAGACTTTCAAAACAGGTTTTCCCAAGCAATGACCTAATCCTTTCGGCGCAAACCAGGTTCTCAGCTCCTCCTAGCAGCTCCTTGTAAACATCTGCTTGCACAGCATGTACTGTATCTCAATTTCTGAGTCCAAGAATGAAAGTGACCCCAAGACTGATTAGGGAGTATATTTAAGCCTTTTACTTTAATGTGCCCTGCCAGGATCTGGCCAGAGCTCTAAATGAGTCAAGAAAAGAAAGACAAGGACAAAGTATGGCCAAATCACACTTCTAATCTAATTGCCCATTGTGAGCCTGACCACAGAGTGACCTTTCTTGTATATCTACTTGGTGAACGAAGATACTGGCAATGCAGAAAAGTCGAAGGAGAAAGAGAGCAATATTTTACCTTTTCGGGGAAAAAAGAAAGAGACCACAGTAACGGAATCTGTCATTTACCACTTTAGCTCACAACGGTGAAATGTTCTTAGTTATTTTCCTAAGCCAAAATCTGCCAAGGCAATCTCTGGGTACTGGTAGCCAAGAGCTTTACAAATTAGGCACACGAGACAAAAATACGACTGAAACAAATTTGGGAGTCATAGTCATAAGGTATGGCCTATATAGCTAAATATGAGTCAGCCTAATTCTATCCTTGTGGTGAATAAAGAATAATGTGCCCAGAAGCAATGTTTTGACTCATATCCATATCGTAATGCAATTCTTTTTTCATATAATGCAGACTGTATATATCAATTAACACTAGGAAAGACTTGAAAAAAACTAATAATTTTCAGATTGGAGTTATTAAAGCAAGTGGTTGATTGGAATTTAATATTTAAGCAAAAAAAAAGGTTAGACCAGAGGATGGGGAAAACATAAAAGGCCTTCACAATTTGGGGCTGGAAAATAATTATTCATAATTTGATGCTGGATTTTCATATTACTTGGCATAAGTAATATGCAATTTAGCTGGATTTTTACAAACCTGGCAAAATCACCCTTATTTGGTGAGTTCATAGGATTTCTAGTGCTCCCTACTAAAGTAGCAATATTTTTATGTCTATCTCCCTCACTGGGGAGTAAACTCATTGTGAACAGGAAGTTTGATAATGCTTATAATAGTGATATTTGTTAAGCGCTTACTATGTGCCGAGCTCTGTTCTGAGCACTGGGGTAGATACAAGGTAATCAGGTTGTCCCTCATGGGACTCACGGTCTTAATCCCCATTTTAAAGATGAGGTAACTGAGGCCCAGAGAAGTTAAGTGGCTTGCCCAAGGCCACACAGCAGACAAGTGGCAGAGCTGGGATGAGAACCCACGTCCTGTGACTCCCAAGACTAGGCTCTTTCCTTTAATTTGTCACTTCCAGGTCTCCGAAAACTTACTACAGTGCACTGCACCAAAGAGACACTCAGTAAATGCTATTATTACCACTGTCAAGCATAAAATTTTCATCTACCTTTTGTAGCTGAAAGTTAGGCAATAATCATTAACATCTCCAAATATCTGACTGGCCACTGACTGGTGATTTTTCAGAACTGAAGATATTATTCACTCTTCTCCTCGGTATAGATGTCCTAGGTTGTGCCCAGAAGGGGTATATACAAAACAACACGATATCACATGAAACAAAGTAATGGAATGATGAAGAGTTCTAATAAATGCATTGAATTCATGCCATATTTATTTTGGAATCAGAGACAATTTAGAAACTAAAGTATTTATCTAGGGAGCTTCCCTTTTCAAGAAATGAGCCCTATCCCGACTCTGCCCCTTATCAGCTGTGTGACTGTGTGCAAGTCACTTCATTTCTCTGTGCCTCAGTTCCCTCATCTGTAAAATGGGGGTGAAGACTGCAAACCTCACGTGGGACAACCCCATTCCCCTGTATCTACCCCAGCGCTTAGAACAGTGTTCTGCACGTAGTAAGCGCTTACCAAATACCAACATCATTATTATTATTATTATCATTATCTCCAATGTCCGTTTGCTGTACCGCCATTAAAAAGTTGTCCAGAACAACTTCTTTTTTTAAAAAAAAGACCTTTGTTGAGAATTGCAAGTTGTTTTGCCAAGTTTACCGATTTGATCGGAATCTTAGTCTAGCAAAAAGGAGTTCTCTGCAAAAATTGCAATACAGAGGTTATTCGTAATGGGATTTTGGTTGCCATCAAACTGTTCCACAATGTGCAAAGTGTTAAATAGAATTCATGGAACAATTTCTGGATAATGACAAGTTGATAAGTACCTATTACCCACTAGCAAGCTATGATTTATAGTCTGAGAACTACTCCATATATAATCTTTTCTTGGTGCTTGGAGACCCTTCCTTCCTTGGCAGATTTAGACAAATCAACTTCAGAGGGGGGAGAAAAAAGTAAAGAAAAATCGATGATTTTTGATATTTTGAAATTGAATGTGATGCAGTGTGCTGGATTTTGTGGGCTGGTGTTCCGTTGCACTCTTCAGAGAGCAGCAGAGTCATCGTAGAATCTAGTTCAACAGTGAGGTCTGGTGATGGGGATAACGATCTCATTTTTGAAGTTCACAGCCATACAAAGCAAATAAGACAAACCAGGCCCGACAGTGAGATTGGCACAATGCCGTGTGACCTGTATCCAGGTGTTCAACAAAATATGAGATTAATTCAATCATCTGACATTGTAGTACTTTCTAAAGGGAAAAATAACCCAATTTAAACCAAATAAAATTAAAAAAGGGAAAAATAACCCAAAATAAAACCATTATGGGCAGGGAACATGATTGCTGATTCTAATGTATTGTACCAAAAGTCAGTCAACTCGTATTCAGGATCCTCCCAAGTTGACGTGTAGTGGTTCAGTGGAAACAGCCCGGGCTTGGGAGTCAGAGGTCATGGGTTCGAATCCCTGTCTGCCACTTGTCAGTTGTGTGACTTTGGGCAAGTCACTTAACTTCTTCTCTGTGCCTCAGTTCCCTCATCTGTAAAATGGGGATGAAGACTGTGATTCTCACGTGGGACAACCTGATTACCCTGTATCTACCCCAATGCTTAGAACAGTGCTCTGCACATAGTATGCACTTAAATACCAACATTATTATTATTATTCGAACCCACAGTGTCAGGCAATAGTTTTGCATTTCGAGATACTTTAATTTTTTGATTAACAGCATTTAAGATGGTGATCTTTTCTTTTTGATTAATTTCCATCACAGCACTGAATCCTTGGTGGTTGTCACCAAATTTCTAATTTACAGAAGTTTGTAGAAGGACCCAGGGCTAAAGTTGGACTGAAGGGAATGGGCCTGTTGTAACCTGATTGGAATAGCTAAGGCCCCTGTAGTGCTAGATGATGTTCAGGAAAATAAAATAAAAGAAAAAAATTCCAATTTTCACTCAACACAACCACATCACCATCTCACTTTCTAGGGCTCTGTTGTTAGGAGCTTGAAATTGTTTCTTTCAATAATAATAATTGTGGTATTTGTGAAGTGCTTCCTCTGTGCCAGGCACTGTACTAAGCACTGGAGTGCTTACAAGCAAATCGGGTTGGACACAGCCCCTGTCCCACATGGGGCTCAGTCTTAATCCCCATTTTCCAGGTCAGGGAACTGAGTCACAGAGAAATGAAGTGACTGCTCAAGGCCACAAGCAGACGAGTGGCCAAGCCGGAATTAGAACTCATGATCTTCTGATTCCCATGCCTGTGCTCTATCCGCTCTGCCATGCTGCTTCTTTTCCTGAGCGACACTTATGTACATGTTTAAATTACATATTCTAAATTACCTATTCATATTAATGTCCATCTTCCTGTCTAGACTGTAAACTAGTTTTGGGCCGGGAAAAAGACTGTTAGTTCTGTACTCTCCCAAGTGACTTCAAACAGTGCTCTGCACATAGTGCTCAATAAATACGGTTGATTGCTACTTTATTTAAAACCAGAGAAGGGACTGAAAAGAACCTAGAGAAATAGGAGGACAACATTTGAATTGGAGAATTTCAATACTTATAAATATTGCTATTTGACACTGAGAAACAGTGTGGCCTAGTGGAAAGAGCAACATGGCTCTGTGGAGAGTGCATGGGCCTGGGAGTCAGAAGGACCTGGGTTCTAATTCCAGCTCCACCAAATGTCTGTTGTGTGACCGTGGGCAAGTCACTTCACTTCCTTTGGCCTCAGTTACCTCATCTGTAAAATAGGGATTAAGAGCGTGAGCCCCATGTGGCACTGTGTCCGGCCTGATTGACTTGGTCCTACTCCAGTACTTAGAACACTTCTTGGCACATAGTAAGCGCTTAACAAGTACCATAATCATTACTATTAAGTCAGAGGAACTGGGTTCTAATTCTTCTCCTACCACCTACGTGCTATCTTCCCCCTTCCCCTCCCCTCAGCACTGTGCTCATTGTTATAGATTATTTATTACCCTATTTATTTTAACGAGGTGTATATCTCCTTGATTCTATTTATCTTGATGATGTTGTCTCGTTTTGTTTTGCTCTGTTTTGCTTTGCTGTCTGTCTCCCCCATTTAGACTGTGAGCCCGTTATTCGGCAGGGATTGTCTCTATCTGTTGCCAAACTGTACGTTCCAAGAGCTTAGTACAGTGCTCTGCACATAATAAGCTCTCAATAAATACTATTGAATGAATGAATCAACGTGACTTTGGGCAAGTCGCTTCTCTCTGCCTCAGTTCCTTCATCTGCAAAATGGGGATTCAATGACTGCTTCCTAAAACTGTAAGCCCCAGGTAGAACCTGCTTATCTTGTATCTCCCCCAGTCCTTAAGACAGTGCTTGGCACATAGTAAGTAAGTAACAAATACCTCAATTATCATCATCATCATCATCAACATGCTTGCGGTGTCTTACTCATGGATAATTCTGCTTTGGCCCCAAACTAATAATCATTTGTCTATTTGATCTATTTATTGATCACCCACACAAGCGTAGTGGGTGATGTGATTTAAAACTGTCTGTTAAACAGAAGATGAAACTGGATAAGAATTAGCTTGAGTGCAAAACTCTGCTCACACCCTGATAACAACAACAGTGATGATAACGGTATTTGTTAAATGCTTACTTTGTGACAAACACTGTACTAAGCACTTGGGCAGATGCAAGATAAACAGGTCACACATAGTCCAGCTCTTACACGGGTTTCACAGTCTAAGTAGGAGGGAGAACAGGTAATAATAATAATAACGGTGGTATTTGTTAAGCACTTAACTATGTGCAGAGTACCGTTCTAAGCACTGGGGGGGATGCAAGGTGATCAGGTTGTCCCATGTGGGGCTCACAGTTTTAATCCCCATTTTACAAATGAGGTACCTGAGGCACAGAGAAGTGAAGTGACTTGCCCAAAGTCACATAGCTGACAAGCGGCGGGGCCGGTATTCGAACCCATGACCTCTTACTCCCAAGCCCGGGCTCTTTCCACTGAGCCACGCTGCTTTTTTATTAAATCCCTCTTTTACAGAAGAGGAAACCAGAGGGCAGAAAAATTAAAATGACTTGCCCAAGTTCACAAAGCGGGCAAGCTGGATTGGAACCCAGGCCCTTTGACTCCCAGGCCCATGCTCTTTCCACTAGGCCACGCTACTTCTCTCGGTGTGATGTAGAGGTGGGTTTGTGGTTAGGGCACAGCCAAGAGAAGATGCTGGAAAAAGAACAGCTTAATGAGAATTCCTTACCAAAAACCTCCTTCAATTCAGGAATTCTCTTCCTGCTTTGTTCCAGGAATTATGTCTCATATCTCTTTGTGTGAGAATTGAACTGGATAACCAGTCCCTAACACTAATCGGGATTTCCACAAACACATGGAAGGTGGTTAGGGGATGGTATTGTCCAACCTCCTTTTTGATTGGGAAACCTGGATTTATCATTCATTTATTCCTTCATATTTATTAAGCGCTTACTGTGTGCAGAACACTGTACTAAGCACTTGGAAAATACAATTCAGCAACAAAGAGAGACAATCCCTGCCCGCAGCAGGCTCGTAGTCTAGAAGGGGGGGAGACATATCAAAACAAGTAAACAGGCATCGATAACATCATTAAGATGAATAGATAGAATTATAAATATGTACATATATACACAAGTGACCTGGGACGGAGTGGGGGGTAGAGCAGAGGGAATGAGTCGGGGCAAAGGGTGGAGGGAAGCAGAAGGGGGGGGCGTTTAGTCTGGGAAGGCCTCCTGGAGGAGGTGAGCTCTCAGTAGGGCTTTGAAGAGGGGAAGAGAGTTAGTTTGGCGGAGGTGAGGAGGGAGGGCGTTCCAGGAGAGCGGGAGGATGTAGGCCAGGGGTCGACGGCGGGATAGGCGAGAACGGGGGACGGTGAGGAGGTGGGGGCAGAGCTGTAGAAGGAGAGAAGGGAGGTGAGGTAGGAGGGGGCAAGGGGATGGAGAGCTCTGAAGCCAAAAGTGAGGAGTTTTGGCTTGATTTAGAGGCAGCTAGGCAATCACTGGAGATTGTTGAGGAGGGTGACATGCCCAGAACGTTTCTGTAGAGAGATATTCGGGGCAGCAGAGTGAAGTATAGACTGAAGAGGGGAGAGACAGGAAGGTGGGAGATCAGAAAGGAGGCTGATGCACTAATCCAGATAGGACGAGTGACTGTACTAATATGGCAGTGGTTTGGATGGAGAGGAAAGGGCGGATCTTGGCGATGCTGTGAAGGTGAGACCGGCAGGTTTCACCGATGGACTGGATACGTGGGCTGAATGAGAGAGCGGAGTCGAGGATGACGCCAAGGTTGCGGGCTTGCGAGCCGGGAAGGACGGTCGTGCCGTCCACCGTGACGGGAAAGTCAGGGAGAGGACAGGGTTTGGGAGGGAAGATGAGGAGCTCAGTCTTGGATGCCGCATGGCCTAGTGGAAAACATATGGCTGGGAATCAGGAGATCTGAGTTGTAGTTCCAGCTCTCCTACTGGACTACTATGTGATACTGAGTAAATTCCTATACTTCTCTGAGTTTCAGTTCCTCACGTGTAAAATGGGGATAAGCAAGATTGGGGGTCGTCAGTCATTCGGTCGATCGCATTTACTGAGCGCTTACTATGTGGAAACCGCTGAACTAAGCATTTGGGAGAGTACAGTACAACAGGAATGTTCCCTGCCCACAGTGAACCTTGTGTGGAGCTAGGGCTGACAACTGTGTATAAAAATTATGGTAATTGTTAAGCGTTCACTGAACCCTAATGCTTATCATAGTGCTTGGCTCCACAGAAAGCGCTATTAAATGCCATCACCACAGACGCCCCATTCGGTATTCTGAAACACTTCCACAAAAGCTTTGTGAAATACTAAATATGAAGTAGCGAGACAGGATTAGAAGCAATGAGGCTTTCGAACATCATCAGACCACCAGCTGTGTGACTTTGGGCAAGTCACTTAACTTCTCTGTGCCTGTTACCTCATCTGTAAAATGGGGATTAAGACTGTGTGCCCTACGAGGGACAGCCTGATTACCTTATATCTACCCCAACCCTTAGATCAGTGCTTGGCACAGAGTAAGTGCTTAACAAATATTATTATTATTATTATTAAAGCAATGCTACTCATTTTATTAATGGAATTTGTTAAGCACTTATTATGTGCCCTGCACTAAATTATGGGGTAGGTACAAAATAATCCAGTTGGGCCTAGTCTGTGTCCCACACGAGGCTCACAGCTCTAATTCCCATTTTACAAATAGGGTAACAGGCACAGAGAAGTGAAGTCACTTGCCCATAGACACACAGCAGACTAGTGGAAGAGTCAGGATTAGAACCCAAGTCCTTTGATTCCCAGCCCCCTGTTCTTTCCACTAGGCCTCTCTGCTTCCACCTCTTCCCAGGGCAGGATCAGTGAAAAGACTGGGCAGCACGATAACCCAAGAGCCTGCTTTAAGGAGAGTCAAAAACAAGGTGGACAGAAAAAATATTTTTGAGGCACACTGAAGTGAGCTCTTATACGAGGAAGACGGTCTCAAATAGTGCAGTGTTTAAAATGATACGGCAAAAGTGCCCCGAGCAGTAGTGGGTGGAAAAAGTGCTAGGTTGGTGGAAAAATGCTGAGACCTGGGGAGATGAAAAATTAATTTGGAAAAGCTACTGGGAGGAGGTGGGATTGAGGAAGAGTTTTGAGGTTGGGAAAATCCTAGTCTAGCAGGTGCAGAGGGGGAGGGCATTCCAGGCAGGAAGAAGGTTGCGAGCCAAAGGTGGCAGGCAGCAGACGAAAGAACAAAGCACAGTGAGAAGGTGAATTTGGGAGTGTGTGAGCAGGAGTGTAGTAGGAGAAGAGAGTAGACGGATAAGGGGGCGTAAGCTGACGGAGTGCCTTAAAACAACCAACCAAAGGTCAAGAGTTCTTGTTTGAAAATACCACTAATAATAATGATGGCATTTGAGTGCTTACCGTATGCCAAGCACTGTTCTAAGCACTGGGGTAGATACAGAGTTATCAGATTGTCTCACTTGGGGCTCACACTCTTAATCCCCATTTTACAGATGGGGTAACTGAGGCACAGAAGAGTTAAGTGACTCGCCCAAAGTCACACAGCTGACAAGTGGCGGAGCCGGGATTAGAACCTACGACCTCTGACTCCCAAGACTGGGCTCCTTCTACTAAACCATGCTGCTTCTCTGAAAATGAATGTATAACCACTGAAAGTTTTTGAGGTGTGGAGACGTGTGTTGAATAATATTTAGAAAGGATGATCTAAGTGGCGGAGTGAAGTATAGGAAGGAGTTAGTTGGCCAGTTAAGGTTTTTACGAAGTGCTTACCAGTAATAATGACGATAATACTAGTGGTGTTTGTCAAGTGCTTACTAAGTACCGAGCACTGTACTAAGAGCTGGGGTGGAAACAGGCAAATCAGGTTGGACACAGTCCTCGTCCCACGTGGGGCTCATAGTCTCAATCCCCATTTATCAGATGAGGTAACTGAGGCACGGAGAGGAGAAGCGATTTGCCCAAGGTCACACAGCAGACAAGGCGGAGACGGCACGAGAACCCATGACCTCGTGACTCCCAGGCCCGGGCTCTGTTAGGCCGTGCTGCTTCTTAGGTGACAAGCACTAAGCTGAGTGCTGAAATGAACGACGTAACAGATCCAACACAACCTCTGTCCCACATGGGGGACAAGGTAGACAGATAAACAGTGGATTGCAAACATGGTCAAGTACCCGTGTCAACAGATCAAGAGGACGCCAGCAAGATAAATCAAAGCAAATGATCAAAAGCCGCACGGCCTAATCTTTCGTGCACGGGCCTGGAGGTCAGAAGGACCTGGTTTCTAATCCCGGCTCTGCTGCTTAATAATAACGTTGGTATTTGTTAAGCGCTTACTATGTGCAGAGCACTGTTCTAAGCGCTAGGGTAGATACAGGATAATCAGACTGTCCCACGTGGGGCTCACATTTTTTAATCCCCATTTTTGCAGATGAGGTCACTGAGGCACAGAGAAGTGAAGTGACTTGTCCAAGGTCACACAGCAGACAAGTGGCGGAGCCGGGATTAGAACCCACGACCTCCGACTCCCAAGCCCGGGCTGTCTGCTGTGTGACCTTAGGCTAGTCACTTCACTTCTCTGTGCCTCAGCTCCCTCATCTGTAAAATGGGTCTAAAGACCGTGAGCCCCACGGGGGGCACGGACTGTGTCCGACCTCGAATCCACCCCAGGGCTTAGTTCAGTGCCTGGCACTTAGGAAGCGTTTAGCAAATACCGTAAAAGAAAGAAAGAAAAATTCTTCAGCGGTGCTGAGGCGAAACAGCAAGAGTCAGTTCCGACCTAGTTTCGCCCCCCTCCTAGGGCAATGGCATTCATGCATTCCTTCAGTTGTATGTGCTGAGTGTTTACTGTGTGCTAAGCGCTTGGGAAGGTACAGATTGTCAGGCCCCTGGGTCTCATCCTGCCGGAAGGGGACAGGATCCTGAGTCAACAGTTGTACATTCAAGCCCCTTGCTGGGTTTGAGAGACAGGCTGGGCTACCTACTACTGCTCGACCTAGCAAAAGCACCTCAAGAGCTAAGGCTAAATGGATTCATGGGGAGCAGCAGCGTGGCTCAGCGGAAAGAGCCCCGGCTTAGGAGTCAGAGGTTGTGGGTTCTAATCCCGGCTCCGCCACCTCCGCTTCTCGGTACCTCAGTCACCTCATCTGTCAAATGGGGATTAAGACCGTGAGCCTCACGTGGGACAAGCTGATTACCCTGGATCTACCCCACCGCTTAGAATAGTGCTCGGCACATAGTAAGCGCTTAAATACCAACATTATTATTCCTCCCAAGAGCGCCAAGCCCATAAGGACAACCATAATACACATGGAGGTGGCACCTGGGCCAACGCTGGAATTGCATGTCGTTACACAACGCATGGGTACGCACAGTCCTCTCGTGATTAGCCTTAATCTCATTAGCTCTTTAAGCTATTTTTGGAGAACAGATGTGCTATTAATAATAATAAACACCGCAAAGGAGTGAGCAGAGACTTTGGCTAATGGAGGGGGGAAAATTAAGTGGAAAAGAATGCTAAATCCCCTTACGAATGAAATTTAACTGTGGCAGAAAGCAAATCATTCAAAACGAAAGTAGGAGCCTTGCAAGCCATCGACAGCAACAGGGAGATACGAAGAGAGAAGAGATGAGCTCTTTAGTATTGCATAAGAAGGGGAAGTGAGAGGCTGGAGGCAGGAACAACCAGTGAGGCGGGAGATAACCGTCAAGCGAGACCAGGGCGATAACCAATCAACCAAATCAATCCATCGGTGGCGTTGAGCGCTGACGTGTGCCGAGCACTTTAATAAGTGCTTGGAAGACTACAGTACAGTTGGTAGAAACGATCCCTGCCAACAGAGACTGTTTAGAAGGAAGGGAAAGGACAAATATGGAAAAAACCCCCACTAAATTTAGCTGCAGACACGAGGTCCTCAAAAGTGTGAACGGACCCCTCCTGGAAACAGTATCCACAAGTGGCGGAGCTGGGATTAGAATCCAAGTTCTCCGATTCCCAGATCCATGGTCTATCCACTAGGCCTCCTGGAAACAGTATCCACGAGTGGCGGAACTGGGATTAGAATCCAAGTTCTCCAATTCCCAGATCCATGGTCTATCCACTAGGCCTCCTGGAAACAGTATCCACGAGTGGCGGAACTGGGATTACAATCCAAGTTCTCCAATTCCCAGATCCATGGTCTATCCACTAGGCCTCCTGGAAACAGTATCCACGAGTGGCGGAACTGGGATTAGAATCCAAGTTCTCCAATTCCCAGATCCGTGGTCTATCCACTAGGCCTTTAAGCTAATCAATGAAATGAAATGTATTTATCCTGGTTACCGTTCAAGGAGCTCTTCGGCCTTCTTCCATAAAACTCATACTCTCTCTCCCTCCCTCTTTCCACATCAACCAAGCAGGATGGGGAAGAGCTTCCCCAGAAAACTTCTGCATCCTCAAACACACGCAGACCGTCTCTCACCTCTGGCCTCGTGCTTTTGCCTCAGACGGGCAAGCTGGATACAGGGGAAAAAAAGTCATAGTTTAAAGTAACATTGCATACAAGCTATTGATTTAATTCCCCTTGACTGTCACCTTTAATCAACCAATCCTCCGGCACTTACACCGTGCATAAATCTCACTAATTAATCAATTTTGGCCTAAATTAATTGCAGCAACCCAGTTCTGAGAATCAAAAAACTTTGGATTCTAGTCTACCAGGAGGAAGAAGGTCATGAGCAAGGGGTGGGAGGGTGACTGGATGAGAACAAGGCACAGAAAGTAGGTTAACTTGAGCGAAACAAGAGAGCCGGAGTATTAGTGGGAGAAAAGCACGGAAAACTAAGAGGGAGAGAGCTGATGGGGAATTTTAAAGCTGATGATCAAAAGTTTCTGGTTGAGGCAGAGAGGACTGGGTAACTACTGAAAGTTCTTGAGGAATGGGAGACGTGCAGAATGACATATTAGGAAAAATGATACAGGCAACATAGGGAAGTATGGCTTGGAGAGCAGAAAGACGGTGATTCAGTAGTCTAGAAGGAATACGTTGAGTGTCTGAACCAAGGTGGTAGACGCTGTGTATATTATAACTTCTCATCCCAATAATTTCATTACTATTAAGAAACATCAAGTGCCATCAGCCCAGTGGTTACATTGCACAGCACAGATGTAAAAGTTATAAAAATCTATAGTAAGATATTTTCACTTTATCCCTTCTACATCCAGAATTAAAGTGTACACATAAGCTATCCATTTCCAAAGATGACATATACAATAAAAGTACATCAATGCTAAGATATATTGCAGCTCTTTAAAGGGGCACCTGTAGATTCCAAGGCACGTTTTTCATGTTCAGTAAAATCGAGTACTAGTTTGAAACTATATATTGGTGGTTTCCTTTTCATATGCTTTCAAAGAGGCCATGGGTCCCACTTAATAGTATGGAGGCATAAATTAATGGTATTTTACCAAGCGGGCATTAATTTCTTTCTTTGACAACATTTCAACTAGACTTTTAAAATAATGAGCCATTGACTTGTGGTTACGGAAATGGTATGGAAAATATTTATCAACTGTAAAACTGAAAATCAGGAGCATCAATTTTTATGAGCTTCATATTGCTATGCAAGACCCTAAGCCCAGACTAAAAGCCAGTCATTTAAAAAATTTGACTCTTCCATTTGATTTCATAACCTTGCCTTAAGAGGTGTAATGTAAAATTGGCAGACTTGGCCAACCTCTACCGAAGAAGCTTGGAGTTATTTAAAATGAACTACAACTCTCATATCTTTATAGTAACCAGGAGACCCTCTTGTCCCTCTAGACCGTAAGCTTGCCGTGAGCAGGTGACATGTCTACCGACTCTGTCATACTGTACTCTCCCAAGAGCTTAGTAGAGTGCTCTGCACACATTAAGCACGCAATAAATAAGACCGATTGATTCTAGATATGGATTCATTTCACTGGAACACGGGATGCCGGATGTTGACTGTGGTATGTGCTAAGCACCAGAGTTCTGTGTAAAATCCAGTGATAAAACCCTGTTCGCTCTTCCAGATCAAAAACAAGTAACTAAATCTATATTTCCTCTTTAAAATTTGGCTCCCAGTCTGAAGTCTATTTAATCATTCAGGCCAAGGAGTCCTGTAGACTGCTAAGTCCTACACTCCTAATGTTAGTACCTCCAGGCTAAAACAGAAAGCTTGCTAAAATCTCAACTGAATTCTTTCACAGGACAAAATCTGTGAATGCTGAAAAATTAAAATGTCCTTTTCAAAATGATTTTTTGGGGGGTGATGAAAGCATTAGTCAATAGAAAGTACAGGTTTGACAAAACTAGAGCTTTGACAAAATTCCTTCCGTAATATAACGCTCAGATTTCACCCCGCACTGACACCTTCCAACCATTATTGTCACTTCTGGGCTCCATAGCGAAAGGATGTGAAGAATTTAAGAAATGTAAAAAAGAGCCCGAAGACCATTACAAAGGTGAAAAATAAAATGTATTAGGATTAGGAGAGACTAAAGGAAAGAGGACAAGCTTTCATGTCGAGGCTGTTTGCAATTTCCACTGAGGACACAGAGGCAGGAAACAGGCTTAAATTGAAACACAAATGTTTCCACATAATTACTAGGAAAAGCTGCTTTATGGCAAGATATGTTACATATTGGAATGATCTACAAGAGAGTTTGTGGAATTTCCTTGAAGAGCTTGAAAAACTGATGAGACTGCTCAGTCTCCTGGGATCGTTCAAATTCATCCATCCTTTCATTCAGTCGTATTTATTGAGTGCTTACTGTGTGCAAGGCGCTACGCTAACGCATGGGAGAATTCTTCCTACAGATACCTGGAGGATAGGGCAAGAGCAGGGAAATAAAGCCAGGGCAACTGCCTAGCTCATCTCTTCAGGTCGCTAGCAGCTCTACAGTTATGAAGCTTTACATTCTACAAATCGATAAAAAAGACTTCACTAGCTGCCATTTGAGACCTAAACTGACATTATTGTACAAGTTTAAAGTATTTGCTTCATTGCGTATTGTATTTGAAATTCAATAAATATCCATAAACACCCCCACTTTTTCTTTATATATGAATTGGAAAAACCTTATAGTTTATCATTACAATTTCACTACTTATTTCCACGAGAGTATCTTTCTAGGCATTGTTGTATACAACAACAAGAAAAAGGGTAAAGTGTTACCAAACCAAACTTTAAGTTACTTTAACACCTGTAGACAGTTAAAGTGGTTTCTTCTCTCAAAGTCACAGGAAAAAAATCAGTTAGCATTCCAGTGAGAACTCGGGAATTCAGGGCTACAAAGAGGAATTAATCTTACCTGCTTCCAGTGGAGGAGTTGACAAGTCTAGTGACTAGGTCGGAAGCGCCACGATTCTTACAGTCCTCAAAGACGCTGAGCGTTGGTTGCCTCAAGAGTATCACTGGGGCTAGGCTGTCATGGGATCGAATCCCAGCTCTGCCACCCGTCAGCTGTGTGACTGTGGGCAAGTCACTTCACTTCTCTGTGCCTCAGTTACCTCGTCTGTAAAATGGGAATGAAGACGGTGAGCCTCACATGGGGCAACCCGATTACCCTGTGTCTACCCCAGCGCTTAGAACAGTGCTCGGCACATAGTAGGCGCTTAACAAATACCAACGTTATTATCAAGGTGGTGGGGATGGGACGGAGAGATCACATATCCCAAGTCCTTCAGTCAAGTAAGGCCCCTTGAGTAGCTTCATGTGGATGAGGAGAGTCTCCACTTACAGGAATCACGGAGAGGCACCTGGCAGTCTTTGGGCAGGGCTGACCCCCCCCCCCCCCCCATTAGCTATACCCACCGGCCTCTTAGAGTCCGAAGTGAAGTTGAAATTGCCGGCTCTACTTTGCCCTTTCCAGCTTGTCGCAGCTTCCAGGTCTGGCCCCAGAACCTGGCATCTCTCATGCTCCTTTGGGCTCCAGTGCGGGACCAGAAGCTCCCGTTGGCCCCCGGCCTCGGAGAACAATAGAGATGACACCCTGTCTCACTCTGGGCCAGCCCAGACGGTCGGTGCGGTGGGTTCTAGACGCCAGGTAGGGGAATGAACTAAGAAGGCACTGCAGTAAATGCTCCAGGACTCATTTTCTAAAGAGCTTCCCAGCTCCTCAGCCTCAGCCCTCATTATCTTTCTCAGCTGCCTGAGCAAATAGTAGCCCCAACTCAGCTGCCATTCCTTCAGTCAATCGTATTTATTGAGCACTTACTGTGTGCAGAGCACCGTTTTAAGCACTTGGGAGAGTACAATGCCACAGTAAGCAGATATATTCCCTGCCCACTATGAGTTTAAAGTCTGGGGCAGGGGGGAGACAGACATTAATATAAATCGATAAATTACAGATCTGTGCATGGCCTGAGCCCACAAGCCACAGGCATGGTTGGATACCTTCATTTCTCCGACCCGCTCTCCCCTCTGTGTCGCTAATGCGCTCAGATCGTGATATTCACCTCAGCAGTTGATAGTCACCGCACCCTCAGCCCCACAACACCAATTAATTAATCAGTGGCATTTATTGAGTACTTACTTTGCATGGAACATTGTACTAAGTGTTTGGGAGAGTACAAAACAACCGAGTTGGCAGACCTTGCCCGAAATGAACTTACAGTCTAGAGGGGGATACAGACATTAATATAAATACATTATGGATATGTACGTAAGTCCTGTGGGGCTGAGGGTGAGGTGCTCAAGTACTCAAAGGCTATAAGATGATACGTAATGAGAAGCAGCATGGCTCCATGGAAAGAGTCCTGGCTTGGGAGTCAGAGTTCATGGGTTCGAATCCCGACTCTGCCACTTGTCAGCTGTGTGACTGTGGGCAAGTCACTTAACTTCTCTGTGCCTCAGTTCCCTCATCTGTAAAATGGGGATTAACTGTGAGTCTCACGTGAGACAACCTGATGACCCTGTATCTCCCCCAGCGCTTAGAACAGTGCTCTGCACATAGTAAGCGCTTAACAAATACCATTATTATTATTATCCTTACACTTTTCAATTTCCTCTCTCCATAATTTATTTTAATGTTCGCCTCCCCCTCTAGACTGCAATCTCCTTGAGGGCAGGCATCTCCTGCTTCTTGTATTGTCCTTTCCCAAGCGTTTACTACAGTGCATAGCACTCAATACGTAATTCTTATAATAATAATAATTCTGGTATTGGTTAAGCGCTTACAAAGTGCCAAGCGCTGTTCTAAGCGCTGGGGTAGATACTGGGTATTCAGATTGTTCCCACATGGGGCTCACAATCTCAATCCCCATTTTACAGATGAGGGAACTGAGGCCCAGAGAAGTGAAGTGACTTGCCCAAGGTTGCACAGCAGACAAGTGGCGGAGCCGGGATTAAAACGTATAACCTTCTGACTCCCAGGCCAGTGCTCTATTCACTACACCATGCTGCTTCTCATAAAATAAATGTCACTGATACCCTTCCTCCTTGCATTTTTGTCCTCTCTGTGGTTTCCTTTTCTCCCACAAAGAGACTTCAGTTTTTCAAACCTCCACTGAAGCCCCTGCCCCAGTGGAAATACCGCTTCACATAGTCTTGAAATTAAATTTACACGACAGTGTCAACCTCATGCCACTTCTTGCCAAACCCAACAGCCCGACTCTGCCACTGTCCCGGCTCTGCCACTTGTGAGCTGTGTGACTGTGGGCAAGTCACTCAACTTCTCTGGGCCTCAGTTACCTCATCTGTAAAATGGGGGTTAACTGTGAGCCTCACGTGGGACAACCTGATTACCCTGGATCGACCCCAGCGCTTAGAACAGTGCTCTGCACATAGTAAGCGCTTAACGAATACCAACATTTTTATTATCATTACTCCATCCTAATCCTCCTCGACCGCTCGGCTGCCTTCGAACCCGTGGGCCACCCCCTTCGGCTGGAATTTCTTATCCGACCTTGGCTTCGCCGACTCTGTCCTCTCCTGGTTGTCCTCTCATCTCTCTGGCCATTCCTTCTCAGTCTCCTTCACGGGCTCCTCCTCTGCCTCCCACCCCCTAACTGTGGGGGTCCCTCAAGGTTCAGTTCTGGGTCCCCTTCTGTTCTCCATCTCCCCCCACTCCCTTGGAGAACTCATTTGTTCATTCATTCATTCAATAGTATTTATTGAGCGCTTACTTTGCGCAGAGCACTGTACTAAGCGCTTGGAATGGACAGATCGGCAACAGATAGAGACAGTCCCTGCCCCTTGACGGGCTTACGGTCTAATCGGGGGCTCACGGTCTAATCGCATGGCTTCGGCTACCACTTTCACGTGGATGATTTCCAAATCTACATCTCCAGCCCTGGTCTCTCTCCCTCTCTGCAGTCTTGCATTTCCCTTTGCCTTCAAGACTTGGATGTCCTCCCCTCACGTCAAGCTAAACATCTCCAAAACGGAGCTCCTTATCTTCCCACCCAAACCCGTCCTCCCCTTGACTTTGCCATCACTGTAGAGGGCACCTCCATCCTTCCTTCCAGCTCCACCTCCATCTTCCATTCCTTCCAAGCCTATATCCTGGGCCTTATCCTTCCCCCTTCTCTCTCATATAACCCAGGTATTCAATCCGTCACTAAATGCCGTCGGTCCCACCTTCACAACGTAGCTGAGGAGCAGCGTGGCTCAGTGGAAGGAGCACGGGCGTAGGAGTCAGAGGTCATGGGTTCTAATCCCGGCTCGGCCACTTGTCGGCCGTGTGACTTTGAGCAAGTCACTTACCTTCTCTGTGCCTCCGTTACCTCATCTGTAAAATGGGGATGAAGACTGTGAGCCTCAGGTGGGACAACCTGATTACCCTGTATCTATCCCAGCGCTTAGAACCGTGCTCGGCACACAAATACCAAGATTATTATTATTATTATTAAAATCCGCCCTTTCCTCTCCGTCCAAACTGCTACTATGTTAATGTAATCACTTATCCTATTCCTCCCGGATTACCGCATCAGCCTCCTTGCTGACCTCCCAGCCTCCTGTCTCTCCCCACTCCAGTCCATATTTCACTCCGCTGCCCGGATCGTTTTTCTACAAAAACTTTCAGGACGTGTCACCCTCCTCCTCAAACAAAACTCCCGTGGTTGCCTAACCGCCCCTCACGTCAAACAAAAACTCCTCACCGTTGGCTTTGACGCGCTCAATCACCTTGCCCCCCCCTCCTCGTTACCCTCCTTCTATAACCCAGCCCACACACTTTGCTCTTCTGGTGCTATCGATCCCGCCTGTCTCCCCTCCAACCTCAGGCTCGTGTCCCGACTCCGCCCTGGAACGCCGCCCTCCTTCCTCAAATCCCACGGACTCTCTTCCACTTCGAATTCTTACGGAAGGCCTCCCAGACTAGGTTCTCCCCTCTCCTCTTCTCCCACTCCCTTCTTCCCTCACCCTGACTTGTTCCCTTTGTCCTTCCCCCCTCCCAGCCCCACGGCACTGACGTCCATATCTGTCATTTCTTTATTTGTATTGATGTTTTGATCCCTCTCTAGACTGTAACCTCGTTGTGGGCAGGGAACGTGTCTGCTTATCGTTGTAACGTACTCTCCCAAGCACTTACTACAGTGCTCTGCACACGGTAAGCACTCAATAAATACGACGACGAATGAATGCACATCACGATGTCGGTGTTTATCACTCAGCCCCATAAAGTGGAAGCACAACGACGGGATGAAATGCAACTTTATTTGACACGTTTAGCCCATTTGGGAAAGAAATCTTCCCGAGGGGTGCACAGTTGAATGATACTCTCCCAAGCGCTTAGTACAGTCCTCCGCACATGAGAAGCAGCACGGCCTAATGGATAGAGCACGGGACCGGGAGTCAGAAGGTCATGGGTTCTAATCCTGGCTCTGCCACTCGTCTGCTGTGTGGCCTTGGACAAGTCGTTTCACTTCTCTGGGCCTCAGTCCCCTCATCTGTAACACGGGGATGAAGTGTGAGCCCCACGTGGGAAATGGAGTGTGTCCGACCCGACTATCGTGTAGCGTGGCTCAGTGGAAAGAGCCCGGGCTTGGGAGTCGGGGGTCAAGGGTTCGAATCCCGGCTCTGCTATTTGTCAGCTGTGTGACTGTGGGCAAGTCACTTAACTTCTCTGGGCCTCAGTTTCCTCATCTGAAAAATGGGGATTGACTGTGAGCCTCAAATGGGACAAGCTGATTACCCTGCATCTACCCCAGCTCTTAGAACAGTGCTCTGCACATAGTAAGCGCTTAACAAATACCAACATTATTATTACCCTAGTGCTTCGAACAGTGCCTGGCCCATAGTAAGTGCTTAAGAAATACCATAATCATCATCATAGGAAGAGTTCAATAAATACCACTGGCCGACTGATTGATTAAATAGGGGCTGAAAGGAGACCCCCAGTACGATTCACTCCACCTTGCCAGTTAGGGAGACACCTCTGATTGCTCTATGGCCGAATGCTCTCCTTGTTTCTCTCCCATCTTCTCTTCTTCGTTCCCAGTTTGAGACCCTTGAAAGAAAAGCCCCCCAAATAGGAAAATGTCTTTCCTCTGAACTGTCCTACAAAAAGGGAGTCTCCCTGTCATCTCGGGAAGCGGTACGACAGAGTGTATAGAGCGCGGGCCCGGGAGTCCGAAGAATCTGGATTCTCACCCAGCCCCGCCTCTCGTCTGCTGGGTGACCTTGGTCAAGCCTCTTCACTTCTCTGTGCTTCAGTTTCCTCATCTGTAAAAGGGGGATGAAGACCGTGAGCCCCATGTGGGACAGGGAATGCGTCCAACCCTATTGGCTCAGCCACCCCGGCGCTTAATACAGTCCCCGGCACACAGTTAAGCGCTTAACAGATATCGCGATTATTATTATTACTATTATCTTGGTCAGGCTTTACCCTGTCACCACCCCGGGGCCCTTAAGCCTTCCTTCCTCCTCCCTTTCAGTTTTGCCAACATTCCTCTCTGTGGAGCCGAGGGAGAAGGGCCGAGGACAGTCTCCGGGTCGGGGCGGCCTGGACTCGTCTTCATCCCACCCCGACGCCTCCCCCTCCTCCTCTTCCCTCCCTCCGGCTCCTTCAGTGCTCCCGACCGGACCGGGCCGGCCCCGTCCTACTCCAACTCGACACCTCCCTCTCTTGGAGAAGCAGCGTGGCTCAGTGGAAGGAGCCCGGGCTTGGGAGTCAGAGGTCATGGGTTCTACTCCCGCCTCTGCCACTTGTCAGCTGTGTGACTGTGGGCAAGTCATTTGGCTTCTCTGTGCCTCAGTTACCTCATCTGTAAAATGGAGATTAAGACTGAGCCCCACGTGGGACAACCTGATTACCTTGCATTTACCCCAGTGCGCGGAACAGTGCTCGGCACATAGTCAGGGCTTAACAAAGGTCATCATTATTATTCTGCCTTCGGCAGAACCAGCGTGGCTCAGAGGAAAGAGCCCGGGCTCGGGAGTCAGAAGTCGTGGGTTCAAAGCCGGCTCTGCCCCTTGTCAGCTGTGTGACTTTGGACGA
This sequence comes from Ornithorhynchus anatinus, assembly GCF_004115215.2. Taxonomy (NCBI): domain Eukaryota; kingdom Metazoa; phylum Chordata; class Mammalia; order Monotremata; family Ornithorhynchidae; genus Ornithorhynchus; species Ornithorhynchus anatinus. The sequence goes on from NC_041730.1 coordinate 98,110,025, forward strand.
GTCACTTCACTCCTCTGTGCCTCAGTGACCTCGTCTGTCAAACGGGGATTGAAAAACGGTGAGCCCCACGTGAGACAACCTGATCACTTTGTATCCCCCAGCGCTTAGAGCCGTGTTTGGCAGATAGGGAGCGCTTAACAAACGCCATAATTATTATTACCGTGTATCTCCCCCAGCGCTTAGGACAGTGCTCTGCACACAGTAAGCGCTTAACAAATACCAACATTATTAGGGAAGCAGCGTGGCTCAGTGGAAAGAGCCCGGGCCTGGGTTCGAATTCCGGCTCTGCCTCTTGTCAGCTGTGGGACTGGGGGCAAGTCGCTTCGCTTCTCTGGGCCTCAGTGACCTCATCTGGAAAATGGGGATGAAGACTGCGAGCCCCACGTGGGACCACCTGATCACCCTGGATCTCCCCCAGCGCTTAGAACAGTGCTCTGCACATAGTAAGCGCTTAACAAACACCAACATCATCATTATTATTATTATTATTATTATTATTATTATTATACGGCCCGGCCCCGGCCCCTCCGCGCGCAGGGACCGTCTCTATCTGTTACCGATCTGTCCGTTCCAAGCGCTTAGTCCAGTGCTCTGCACATAGTAAGCGCTCAATAAATACTATCGGATGAACGAAAGGAAGTAAAATAATGATCATAACGGTGGTATTTGTTAAGCGCTCACTCTGTGCCAAGCACTGTTCTAAGCGCTGGGGGGGGGGGGGATACAGGACGATCAGCTTGTCCCACGTGGGGCTGACCGTTTTTTAACCCCCACCGGACAGAAGAGGTCACTGAGGCCCGGAGGATAGTGATAATGTTGGTATTTGTTAAGCGCTTACTAGGTGCAGAGCCCTGCGCTGAGCGCTGGGGAGACACAGGGTCGTCAGGTTGTCCCCCGTGGGCCTCATCTGCATCCCCATTTTATAGAGGAGGGAGCTGAGGCCCGCAGCGGCGGAGGCGGGATTCGAACCCACCACCCGTGACTCCCCCGGCCGGGCTCTGGCCGCCGCGCCGCTCCTCCTTCCACCTCCTGATTGGGCGAGCGCGGCGTGACGTCATCCGGGCCCCGCCCCCCCCCGCGCGGTTGCCATGGTTCCCGCGGGACGCCGATGGCCGCTGCCGAGCCCCGGCCCGGCGAGCCCCAGGTAGGACCGACCGGCCCCGAAACCTCATCGCCATCGTCGTCATCGTCATCATCATGGTATTTGTCAAGCGCTTACTCTGTGCCGAGCACTGTTCTAAGCGCTGGGGGAGATACAGGCTCATCAGATTGCCCCCCTGCCCCCCGTGGGACTCACGTTTTTTAATCTCCGTTTTTCCAGATAATGATAATGTGGGTATTTGTTAAGCGCGTCACTATGTGCAGAGCACTGTTCTAAGCGCTGGGGAGACACAGGGTAGTCAGATTGTCCCCCCCCCGTGGGGCTCGCGTTTTTTAATCCCCATAGATGAGGTCACTGAGGCCCAGAGAAGTGGCTAGGTGCAGAGCACTGTTCTAAGCGTTGGGGTGGATACAGGGGAATCAGATTGTCCCCCCGTGGGGCTCACGTTTTTTAATTCCCATTTTTCCAGATAATAATGAGGGTATTTGTTAAGCGCGCTACCACGTGCAGAGCACTGTTCTCAGCGCCGGGGTGCACACTGGCTAATCAGACTGTCCGTCCCCCGTGGCACTCACGTTTTTTAATCCCCATTTTTCCCAGATAAAAATAATGGGGGTATTCGTTAAACACGTTACTAGGCGCACAACACTGTTCTAAGCGCTGGGGTAGATACAGGGTCATCAGGTCGTCCCACGTGAGGCTCGCAGTTAATCCCCACTTTACAGATGAGGTAACTGAGGCCCAGAGAAGTGAAGTGACTGTGGCTGACGAGTGGCAGAGCCGGGATTCGAACCCATGACCTCTGACTCCCAAGCCCGGGCTCTTTCCCCTGAGCCACGCTGAGGCACGGAGAGGTTGAGTGACTATGTGCAGAGCACTGTTGTAAGCGCTGGGGGAGACATAGGGTAGTCAGGTTGACACCCATGGGGCTCATGTTTTTTAATCCCCATTTCTCCAGATGAGGTCACTGAGGCATAGAAAAGTGAAGTGACTATGTGCACAGCACCGTTCTAAGCGCTGGGGGAGATACAGGGTCGTCAGATTGTCCCCCCGTGGGGCTCGCGTTTATTAATCTCCATTTTTCCAGATGAGGTCACCCAGGCCCAGAGAAGTGAAACGACTAAGTGCAGAGCGCCCTTCCGAGTGCCGGGGGAGATACGGGGTAGTCGGATTGTCCCCCGTGGGGCTCACGTTTTGTAATCCCCATTTTTCCAGATGAGGTCACCGAGGCCCAGAGAGGTTAAGTGACTTGCCCAAGGTCACCCAGCGGACAAGTGGCGGAGCAGGGATGAGAACCCACGACCTCTGACTCCCAAGTCCGGGCTCTTTCCACTGAGCCACGCTCATCCACCAACCACCCTGGCCGCCGCCGGCCTGGGCCTTTCCAATCAAGCCCTTCCGTGGGGCGCCCAAGGACCCTCCCGCTCCCCACCTCCTAATACTAATAATGCAGGTCCCTCCCCTCCTCCACAACCTCCAGGGGTTGCCTCACTTTCCCAAGATCCGCCCTTTCCTCTCCCTCCAAACGGCTACCTTGCTGGGCCAAGCTCTCATCGTATCTCGGCCGGATTATCGTGTCAGCCACCTCTCCGATCTCCCTTCCTCCCGTCTCGCCCCGCTCCGGTCTATTCTTCACTCCGCCGCCCGGCTCATCTTCCCGCAGAAGCGCTCTGGGCACGTCACTCCCCTTCTTAAACACCTCCAGTGGTCGCCTGTCGACCTCCGCACGAAACAGAAACTCCTCACTCTAGGCTTCGAGGCCCTCCGTCCCCTTGCCCCTTCCCACCTCTCCTCCCTTCTCTCTTTCCGCCGCCCACCCCGCACGCTCCGCTCCTCCGCCGCCCGCCTCCTCGCCGTCCCTCGGTCTCGCCCATCCCGCCGTCGACCCCCGGGCCGCGTCCTCCCGCGGTCCCGGAACGCCCTCCCTCCTCACCTCCGCCAGACTCACTCTCTTCCCCTCTTCGAAGCCCGACTGAGAGCTCACCTCCTCCAGGAGGCCTTCCCAGACTGAGCTCCCCCCTTTTCCCTCTGCTCCCCCTCCACCCTCTGCTCTTCCCCCTTCCCCTCCCCTCCGCACTTGGGCATCTTTGTTTATATCATTTATTACTCTATTTATTTTGTTCATGATGTGTGTCTGTGATTCTATTTATCTGTCGCGATGCTATTTTTTATGGTATTTATTAAGCGCTTACTATGTGCCAGGCAGTGTTCTAAGCGCTGGGGTGGGTACGAGTAAATCGGGTTGGACACAGGCCCCGTCCCATGTGGGGCTCACGGTCTCGATCCCCATTTTACAGATGAGGAAACTGAGGCCCGGAGACGTGACGTTGGTGCGTGTGAAGCGCTTACTGTTCTAAGCGCTGGGGTCGATCAGATTGTCCCACGTGGGGCTCACATTTTGTAATCCCCGTTTTCCCAGATGAGGTAACGGAGGCACAGAGAAGTTAAGTGACTCGCCCAAGGTCGCACAGCAGACAAGCGGCAGAGCCGGGATCGGAACCCACGGCCTTCGACTCCCAAGCCCGGGCTCTTTCCACCGAGCCACGCTGCTTCCTATGGTATTTGTTAAGCGCTTACTATGTGCCAGGCAGTGTACTGAGCGCTGGGGTGGGTACGAGTGAATCGGGTTGGACACAGTCCTCGTCCCACGTGGGGCTCGCGGTCTCGATCCCCGTTTTACGGATGAGGAAACCGAGGCCCAGAGAAGTGAAGCGACTCGCCCAAGGTCACACAGCGGATGAATGGTGGAGCCGGGATCAGAACCCATGACCTTCTGACTCCCAGGCCCGGGCTCTACACCATCGATGCCTGCCTACTTGTTTCGTCGTCTCTCTCCCCCTTTAGGACCGTGAGCCCGTCGTCGGGCGGGGATGGTCTCTCTCTGTTGCCGGATTGTACTTCCCAAGCGCTTAGTACAGTGCTCTGCGCACAGTAAGCGCTCAGTAAATACGATCGAATGAATGCTTCTCGGCAGGGCGCTGTACTAAGCGATGGGGAATAGCAGAGTCGATAGACACGTGCCCACAACCATGGCCATGTGGTGTATCTTCCCTAGCTGAACAGTCCCAATTTGCTTTCATTTCATTTATTTCTTTTTAATGCTATTTAAGCGCTTACTATGTGTCAAACACTTTTGTACGTAAAGACGAGTCAATTAGGACGAACACAGTCCCTGTCCCTCGTGGGTCTCGAAATCCAAGTTGGAGGGAGAATGGGCGTTTAACCTCCGTTTTACAGTTGCGGAAACTGAGGCACAGGGAGGTTCAGCACTCACCCGAGGTCACACGGCAAGCAGTTGACAGTGCACGGATTAGAACCCAGGTCCTCCGACTCCCAGGCCCGGGCTCTTTCCACTAGGCTACTCTGCGTCTTCTTTGGCCGCTGGCTCCAGTCTCCGGGATTTCGTCGTTCTGCGGTGAAATGGTTGGATAGGAAGGAGCCACACCTACCAGCAACTCCGAACCTCACACCACTTGAATTCCCCCTGGGACATGCGGTTCGGAATTTTGGTGATTAATTAATGAATTAATGATGGCACCTGTTGAGCCCTTAGGGCCTCAGTTCCCTCACCTGTAAAATGGGGATGAAGACTGTGAGCCTCACGGGGGACGACCCGATTCCCCTGTCTCTCCCCCAGCGCTTAGAACAGTGCTCTGCACATAGGAAGCGCTCAGCAAATACCACCATTATCATGTTCTAAGCGCTGGGGGTGGGAGGGGAATACAAGGTTGTCCCATATTGGGCTCACAGTCTTCATCCCCATTTTACAGATGAGGGAACTGAGGCCCAGAGAAGGTAAGGGACTTGCCCAAAGTCACCCGGCTGACAAGTGGCGGAGCGGGGATTCGAACCCATGACCTCTGACTCCCAAGCCTGGGTTTTTTCCACTGAGCCACGCTGCTTCTCCGTAGCACGTGCGGTCACGGAACGTGACCGTAAGGCCGTTGTGGGCAGGGAACGTGCCTACCGACTCTTTTATGTTGTACTCTACCAAGCGCTTAGTATAGTGTTCTGCACATAGTCAGCGTTCAAGTCGCTTCACTTCTCTGCGCCTCAGTTCCCTCATCTGTAAAATGGGGATGAAGACGGTGAGCCTCACGTGGGACCACCCGATGACCCTGGATCTCCCCCAGCGCTTGGAACAGTGCTCTGCACGTAGTAGGCGCTTAACAAATGCCAACATTATTATTATTAAATACAGTGGATGAAAATACGATTGATTAATTTAGTGCTTTCTATGTGTCAGCAGCGGTGGAATATATACAAGATGATCAAATGGAGCACAGTCCCTGACTTAAAACGTTGGGCTCCCGGAATCCCCCCCTTTCACGGATGAGAAAATTAAGGCACAGAGAAGTTGAGTGACTTGCCCAAGGTCACGCGGCAGGCGGATGGAAGATCTGAGATTCATTCCAAGCGCTTAGTACAGATCTCTGCCCACAGAAAGGGCTCAATAAATAAGATCGAGTGCATGAATGAAAATCCCGTCCCCCCGAGGCCCGTGTCCTTTGGACGAGGCCAGTCAAATGTTCGTTGAAAAACGTGATCCTTCTCTTTAAACTCAAGGTCACCTTGGCCCAGCCTACGGATCCGGCGGGTGTAAAACCGATCACCGACCAAGAATAAACTGCTCGCTTACCGACCGATAAAGTTTAATGTTCAGTAGAATTTATTGAGCGCTTACTGTGTGCAGAGCACTGTACTGAGCGCTTGGAATGTACAATTCGGCAACAGATTGAGACAATCCCCGCCCATCGACGGGCTCACGGTCTCTGCCTTCGTGTTAGAAATCACTTCTGATCCCGGCTCCGCCACTCGTCGGCCGTGTGACCGTGGGCGGGTCACTTCACTTCTCTGTGCCTCAGTTACCTCATCTGTAAAAATGGGGGATTAAAAAAAAAAAATGTGAGCCCCACGTGGGACAATCTGATGACCCGGTATCTCCCCCAGCGCTTGGAACAGTGCTCTGCACATAGTAAGCGCTTACCCAATGCCATCATTATTATTCTTATCATTATTATTATTGCTTCTGAAATTCGTCGGGCTCTGTATGTTGTAGCTCAAATAGATAATAGATATTCTAATGAATTAGAAAATATTAAAGGTTAGTTAAAAGCGCATGGCTTGGTGGACAAAATCACAGCTCTGGGAGGCAAGAGGCCTGGGTTCTAATCAAGGGTCTGTCATTTCATGTCATCTGTCATAGAGAAGCAGCTTGGCTCAGTGGAAAGAGCCCGGGCTTGGGAGTCAGAGGTCGTGGATTTGAATCCTGACTGCGCCGCTTGTCAGCTGTGTGACCTTGGGCAAGTCATTTCACTTCCTCTGTGCCTCAGATACCTCGTGTGTAAAATGGAGATAAAGACTGTGAGCCCCACGTGGGACCACCTGATTACCTTGCATCTTCCCCAGCGCTTAGAGCAGTACTTGGCACATATTAAGCACTTAACAAATACCAACATCGTTATCATCATTATTATCATTTTTATCATTTGCCTGACATGTGTGCCCTTGGGCAAGGAGAAGCAACGTGGCTCAGTGGAAAGAGCCCGGGTTTGGGATTCGAATCCCAATTCGAATTCAATCCCAATTCGAAGAGGTCAGGGTTCGAATCCCGGCTCTGCCACTTGTCAGCTGTGTGACTGTGGGCAAGTCACTTCACTTCTCTGGGCCTCAGTTACCTCATCTGGAAAATGGGGATTAACTGTGCCTCGCGTGGGACAACCTGACTACCCTGCATCATCTCCCCCAGTGCTTAAAACAGTGCTCTGCACATAATGAGCGCTTAACAAATACCAACATCATTATTATTATTATTATTAAGTCACTAACTTCTCTGTGCCTCAGTTTCCTCAACTCTGAAAATAGGGATTCAAAACCAGTTCTTCCTCCTCCTTAGACTGTGAGCCCCGGGCAGGTCAGGGACTATGTCCAATCTGATTGTATCGCATCTAGTCCAGTGTTCAGTTCAGTGCTCGGCACCGTAGTGAGCGTTTAACAAACGTAATCGTTATGGCTCGGCACCGTAGTAGGCCTTCAACGAATGTAATTATTATTGCTCGGCACCGATTTAACAAACGCAATTATTATTATTTGATCATTTGTAATTAAAGGATGTCTATTAGGTACTCTGCTACTTTGAAAAATGGACATGCCTCCACCATATCAGGCCGTGTGACATTCACCGATACTAAAAGACATTCAGAAGGAAGAAATATTTCTGTAATTCATTGGTTTCTTTTCTATTTTCATCATTTTTGAAACTACTTCGTCGCTGAGAGAGGACCGTTACCATTTCTGTCCTTCGGAGCATTTTATAGTTGTTAGTTAATCTAAACAACATTCCTGGGAGGGAGATAAGTATTATCTGCATTTTACAAATGAGCAAACTAAGATAGCGGGTCATTAGCGTCTTGCCCAAAGCTACCCAGCAAGTCACTGGAGGCAGAACCTCGGCTGTGAACTGCGGTTCCGGATTCCCCAACCTATCTTTGTACCACGCAAGTGAGCTGACGCTCTTATGAGCTTTTCGAAATTAGTCCGCATTAAAAACACATTTTTCTAGCCCGCACCGGTCACGGAGCAGAATATCCCCCCGTGTTCTATAATGCAAATAAAGCCCTTTTTTTTTTTAGAAATAGCGAACGGAAAATTACCCGGTGAAATTCTGTGGTTTATTTAAGCATATGCCCGATTCTACTCGTGTAAATACCCAGACCTGGATAAACTTAACCATGCGGTAGTGTGTTTTCTCAAGGGCCTGAGCTAATTTGGCGTAAGGAATTCTTTCCCTGATATTTTGATCTCTATCTGGCATCTGTGGGGATTTCAGACTGCCGCAGATGTAGTTAGAAAGGACTGTGCTCTGTAAAGTTTTTGTTTGGTTTGGGGCGGGATGGTATCGTAGGCCCTGCCCGACAAAAAGTTTATAGAGTACAGTCTATACATACCATCCTGCCCCCACTCCCTGGTATCCCCCGAAGGATTTTATTTTGTTAATGAAATGTACATCGCCTTGATTCTATTCATTTGCTATTGTTTCCGTGAGATGTCCATCCCCTCGATTCTATCTATTGCTATCGTTCTCGTCTGTCCGTCTCCCCCGATTAGACCGTACGCCCGTCAGAGGGCAGGGACCGTCTCTATCTGTTACCGATTTGTACGTTCCAAGCGCTTAGTACGCTGCCCTGCACATAGTAAGCGCTCGATACATACTATTGAATGAATGGATGAATGACCTTTTGGATCCCGCTTTCTACCTCCTTATTAGCAACGATAATAACAATAAACAAATTGTGATATTTGCCAAGCGCTTACTCTAGCGTGGCCTAGCGGATAGAGCGCCGGCCTGGGAGCCAGGGGGACCTGGGTTCCCATCCCGGCTCCACCACCTGTCTGCCGCGTGACCTCGGGCGGCTCACTAAAGATCTCGGTTTACCTCAACTGTAGAGCGGGGATTGAGACGGCGGGGCCCGGGTGGGACGGGGACTGCGTCCTACCCGATTTGCTTGTATCCACGCCAACCTTTGGTAGAGTGCCTTCCACAAGGTGAGCGCGTAACGAGCATCACAATTACTATCCCGACCCTGCCCCTTGTCAGCTGTGTGACTGTGGGCGAGTCACTTCACTTCTCTGTGCCTCAGTTCCCTCATCTGTAAAATGGGGATGAAGACTGTGAGTCTCACGTGGGACAACCGCATTCCCCTGTATCTACCCCAGCGCTTAGAACGGTGCTCTGCACGTAGTAAGCGCTTGACAAACACCAACATCATTATTATTATTATTGTTCGCGTTAGGCTGACCGGTAATGGTGATGCCAGAATTCTTTAGCCCCTGCCGCCATTTAAATGCACCGTGTTGGGCCCTCCCTTGTCATTCATTCAATAGTATTTATTGAGCGGTCACTATGTGCAGAGCACCGTACTAAGCGCTTGGAATGGACAATTCGGCAACAGATAGAGACGATCCCTGCCGATCGATGGGCTCCTGCCCTCACCTCATAGAGTTTTTGAGGAGCTAGACCTGCAGGGGTAAGTGGGGAGAGAGTGGACAATTCCTCCAACCTTGATAGGAGAATCACCACTTCTTCCTTACCCGACTAAATGCTTTGATAGTAATAATAATAATAATAATAATGTTGGTATTTGTTAAGCGCTTACTATGTGCAGAGCACTGTTCTAAGCGCTGGGGGAGATGGGGGTCATCAGGTTGTCCCACGTGAGGCTCACGGTTAATCCCCATTTGACACATGAGGTAACTGAGGCACCGAGAAGTGAAGTGACTCGCCCACAGTCACGCAGCTGACAAGTGGCAGAGTCGGGATTCGAACCCATGACCTCCAACTCCCAAACCCGGGCTCTTTCAACCAAACAGAAGCTCCTTACCATAAACCTCTTCCCCCCTTTCCCTCTGCTCCGCCCCCTCTCCCTTCCCCTCCCCTCAGCACTGTACTCATCCGCTCAACTGTATATATTTTCATCACCCTATTTATTTTGTTAATGAGATGTACATCGCCTTGATTCCATTTATTTGCTCTTGTTTTAATGAGACGTTCATCCCCTCGATTCTATTTATTGCCGTCGTTCTCGTCCGTCCGTCTCCCCCGATTAGACCGTAAGCCCGTCAGAGGGCAGGGACTGTCTCTATCTGTTACCGATTTGTCCGTTCCAAGCGCTTAGTACGGTGCTCTGCACATAGTAAGCGCTCGATAAAGACTATTGAATGAATGAAAGAATAAAACCCTGAACCACCTTGGCCCTTCCTTCCTAAGTTCCCTGATTTTCTACTCCGACCCCAGCCTGCACACTGTGCTCCTCGAATACCGACCTACTCTCTGTACCTTGTTCTCATCTATCCTGCGGATGATCTCTCGCCCACCGATCTCCTACTCACCGATCTCGCCCCCGCACTCCGCTCCCCTAATGCCGGCTTACTCACCGCGGCCCCATCTCGTCTACCTCGCCGCCGACCCCTTTCTCAAGTTCATCCCCTAACCCAGAACTCCCTCCTCCTCCGTAAACGCTAGACCGCCGCCATCTCCACCTTCAAAGCATTATTAAGGTCACATCTCCTCCAGGAAACCTTCCCCTTCTTTAGCCCTCTTTTCCCCAGCTCCCTCTCCCTTCTGCCTCATCTTCGCGCGTCGATCTGTGACCTTTGGACATTTGATATTTGCCCCATCCCCAACCCCACAGTAGTTATGTTCGTACCTTTAAATAATATATTATTCATTCATTCATTCATTCAATAGTATTTACTGAGCGCTTACTATGTGCAGAGCACTGTACTGAGCGCTTGGAATGAACAGGTCGGCAACAGATAGAGACAGTCCCTGCCGTCTGACGGGCTTACGGTCTAATCGGGGGAGACGGACAGACGAGAACAATGGCAATAAACAGCGTCAAGGGGAAGAACATCTCGTAAAAACAATGGCGACTAAATAGAATGTACATTTCATTAACAAAATTAACAAAATAAATAGGGTAATGAAAATATATAGAGTTGAGCGGGCGAGTACAGTGCTGAGGGGATGGCAAGGGAGAGGGGGAGGAGCAGAGGGAGATGGGGGGAGAAGAGGGTTAAGCTGCGGAAAGGTGAAGGGGGGGTGGTAGAGGAGTAGAGGGAGAAGGGGAGCTCAGTCTGGGAAGGCCTCTCGGAGGAGGTGAGTTTTAAGTAGGGTTCTGAAGAGGGGAAGAGAATCAGTTTGGCGGAGGTGAGGAGGGAGGGCGTTCCGGGACCGCGGGAGGACGCGGCCCGGGGGTCGACGGCGGGATGGGCGAGACCGGGGGACGGCGAGGAGGTGGGCGGCGGAGGAGCGGAGCGTGCGGGGTGGGCGGTGGAAAGAGAGAAGGGAGGAGAGGTGGGAAGGGGCAAGGTGACGTAGAGCCTCGAAGCCTAGAGTGAGGAGTTTCTGTTTGGAGCGGAGGTCGATAGGCGACCACTGGAGGTGTTTAAGAAGGGGAGTGACAGGCCCAGAGCGTCTCTGCGGGAAGATGAGCCGGGCGGCGGAGTGAAGAATAGACCGGAGCGGGGCGAGAGAGGAGGGAGGGAGGTCAGAGAGAAGGCCGACACAGTAGTCTGGCCGGGATATTACGAGAGCCCGTAGCAGTAAGGTAGCCGTTTGGGTGGAGAGGAATATTACAAATTATTTATTCGTATTAACGTCCGTCTCCCCCTCTAGACTGTAAGTTCGCTGTGGGCAGGGAGCGTGTCTGCTAATTCTGCTGTATTGTATTCTCCCGAGCGCTTTTTTAGTACAGGCTGCTGCACATAGGAAGCACTTAAGAAATACCATTGATCGATTGATATATGTACAAATATATATATGTCATTTTATATTGTATATATATACTATATATATATACACAAATATTTATGAGTCATAAATACTCAATAAATACCATTGATCGATTCATATATATATATATATATATACACACACACAAATCTATATGTCATTTTATATTGTGTATATATATATATACCCACTATATATATATATATATATATATATACTATATATGTATACTCTCTCTCTCTCTCTCTCTATACTATATTTATGTACATATATAGTATATATATATATATATAGTGTGTATATATATACAAATATTTATGAGTCATAAATAATGAATACCATTGATCGATCGATTGATAGATATATCGATCCTTCCTATGTGCAGAGCCCTGTACTAAAAAATTATCTACATATAATCTGGTATGCCCAAACTGTGGCTGACAAAGTACCTGCGGATGTCTTGTGGTGAAAAGCTAGGTAAGGTGATGATGATGATGATGATGATGGTATTTGTAAAGCGCTTACTATGTGCCAAGCACCGTTCTAAGCGCTGGGGTGGATACAAGGTAATCGGGTTGTCCCACGTGGGGCTCACCGTCTTAATCCTCATTTTACAGCTGAAGTAACTGAGGCACAGAGAAGTGAAATGGCTTGCCCAAGGTCACACAACTGACTACAACCCACGACCTCTGACTCCTAAGTCCGGGTTCTTTCCACTAAACCACGCTGCTTCTCATTGAGTGGCTAGGTTGAAATGAAATATAATCCCTCCTTAAAGGCAGGGATTATATCTAAGTACTCTATCGTATTGTGCTCTCCAAGCACTTAGTACAGTGCTCTGCACACAGTAAGCACCACTGATTGAATATAGACTAACAGAGAGAGCACAAGACTGGGAATCAGAGCTCCGGGTTTCTAAAACCTGCCTCGTCGCTTGCCTGTTGTGCGATCTTGGCCAAGTCCCTTAACTTCTCCGTCTTAGAGTTTTCTCACCGATAAAATGAGAATTAAAAATCTTTTCCCCCTTCATTTAGACTCCGAGGCCCGTGCGGAGCGGGAACGTTGTCCTGATTGTATCGTATCTTCCTCAGGTTTTAAGCACAGCGCAGGGTACGCTCTTCGTAATCACCACGATGGTAATTATTTTTCTTATTAACATGGGCTCTGTAACTCGCTTTTCACCACGGTGGGGGTGGCTTGGAACTGCTGCTTTAGATTTTTAAGAGGCTCCAGCGCCTCTGCTCCTTCGTTCATTCGGTAGTATTCATTGAGCGCTCACTATGTGCAGAGCACTGTACTAAGCGCTTGGAATGGACAAATCGGTAACAGATAGAGGCATGTGGGCCTCGCCTCGACGTTGCGCGCGTCCCCCCGACCTCCACAACTCGCCGCCCGCTCCACGACCCTACGCCGTGACCCCCTCCCACCTGCGGAATGCACAATAACGAGCCTGATCAAAGGTGATTTTTCAAAAAGCGGCAGCTCTCAGCCTTTTTGTATAATCTGCTTCTGGCTCATCGGTCCCTGAGACCGGTCCATCCCTGACAGATCCGTAAACCGACGTGAAGATCGACGGTCTCATCGATAAACACCTCCGGGACACGCGGATCGGGCGCGGGAGCCGGTGACCCTCTTTAGCTGTGACCCCTCGCGCTGGGCAGCGGCGGCTTTTTCCAGCAGGAAGTATTTTTCTTACAGCGTGCACCTCCGGATCTGTTCAATCCATTAGTTAGAGATAAATGGAAGACATCAGGTCGCCACCCGGACCCACCGAGTCGATGTCGTTTTCTAAGATTAAGGAGTTGAAGTCTGTTCCGATGAGTGATGAGGTTTGCCCAGCTCAACTGAAGTGAGGGTTCAGAGATAATCTGGTCATTCACGATAAGTACCAGATGTCGCCCGGGACCGTAGAGAATGTCGGTATTTGTTTGTTAAGCGCTCACTGTGGGCAGATACAGGGTAATCGGGTCGTCCCACGTGAGGCTCACGGTCTTCATCCCCATTTTACAGATGAGGGAACTGAGGCATAGAGAAGGGCAGTGACCTGCCCACGGTCATAGAGCTGACAAGTGGCAGAGCAGGGATTCGAACCCATGACCTCTGCCTCCCAATGATAATGTTGGCATTTGTTAAGCGCTTATTATGTGCAGAGCACTGTTCTAAGCGCTGGGGTAGGTACAGGGTAATCAGGTTGTCCCACGTGAGGCTCACAGTCTCGATTCCCATTTTACAGTTGAGGTAACTGAGGCCCAGAGAAGTGAAGTGACTCGCCCACAGTCACACAGCTGACAAGTAGCAGAGCCGGGATTCGAACCCCTGACCTCTGACTCCCAAGCCCGGGCTCTCTCCACTGAGCCACGCCGCTTCAAGCCCGGGCTCTTTCCACTGAGCCACGCTACGTGGCCTAGTGAGAAGAGCACGGGCCTGAGAAGATGCGGGTTCTAATCCCGGTTCTGCCGCACGTCTGCTGTGTGGCCTTGATCAAATCACTTCTCTTCTCTGGGCCTCAGTGACCTCATCTTTTAAAACGGGGATCGAGACTGTGAGCCCCATGTAGGACAGGGACTGTGTCCAACCTGATTAGCTTCTATCTACCCCAGTGCTTAGAATAATAATGTTGGTATTTGTTAAGCGCTTACTACGTGCAGAGCACTGTTCTAAGCGCTCAGGTAGATACAGGGTAAACGGGTTGTCCCACTTGAGGCTCACAGTTAATCCCCATTTTCCAGATGAGGTAACTGAGTCACAGAGAAGTGAAGTGACTTGCCCCCAGTCACACAGCTGACAAATGGCGGAGCAGGGATTCGAACCCATGACCTCTGACTTCCAAGCCCGGGCTCTTTCCACTGCTTACCACTTAGTAATTGCTTAACAAATAACGCAGTTATCGTTGTCACTGTCATTCCCAGTAATATGATCTAGTTATTTACATTTTGTATTTATATGTATAGGTTAGTTATTTAGACTATTTAGTTACTATCATTATTATAATCAATATTGCTAGTAATAATAATGATAATTCTGTTATTTATTTGCTTAACAGATAACACGATTATTCCTGTCATTGTTATTACTAGTAATATTATTGTCATTTATATTTTATATTTATAGGTTAGTTATTTAGACTATTCAGTTAAAATCATTATTATAATCATTATTACTGGTAATAATAATGATAATTCTGTTATTTGTTCAGCACTTACGTGCCAAGCACTGCTCTAAGCACCTATTATTATCATCATTGTTATTATTGTTATTATTATTATTATTATTATGGGAAGCAGCGTGGCTTGGTAGAAAAAGCCCGGGCTTGGGAGTCAGAGGCCATGGATTCGAATCCTGACTCTGCCATTTGTCAGCTGGGTGACTGTGGGCAAGTCAATTCACTTCTCTGTACCTCAGTTCCCTCATCTGTAAAATGGGGATGAAGACTTGTGAGCCCCACATGGGACAACCTGATTACCCTGTATCTACCCCAGCGCTTAGTGCTCTGCACATAGTAAGCGCTTAACAAATACCAACATCATTATTATTATAATTCTGTTTTTTGTTATTTGCTTAACAAATAACACAATTCTTATTGTCATTGTTATGACTAGTAATATTATCTAGTTATTTATATTTTGTATTCATAGTGATAGGTTAGTTATTTAGGCTATTTAATTAATATCATTATTATAATCATTATTACTAGTAATAATAATGGTAATTCTGTTATTTGTTAAGCACTTACTACATGCCAAGCACTTTTCTAAGCAATTATTATTATTATTATTATTATCTGGATCCCAGAATGTAGGGGCTAAAGGGGTAGGGACAGGAGAGAAGTCAGTTCTAGCCCCTCTTCTCACAGCCCAGGCTCTAAGAGCTGGCTCCAGAGTGGTGGAAAAAAGGAGGGGTTGTAAGAATTTCTTTCTCCCCACTGTTCTCCATCCCACCCCGGACCCGTTCACAGGCCCAACACAACAACGTAGTGGATAGAGCTCGGGCCTGGGAGTCAGAAGGTTACGGGTTCTAACCCCCGCTCTGCCATGTCTCTGTCGAGTGACCTTGAGTAAGTCATTTCACTTCTCTGGGCCTCGGTTACCTCCCGCCTCAGCCACCTGTCAGCTGTGTGACTCCGGGCGAGTCACTTAACTTCTCTGTGTCTCAGTTCCCTCATCTGTACAATGGGGATGAAGACTGTGAGCCTCACGTGGGACAACCTGATGACCCTGTATCTCCCCCAGCGCTTAGAACAGTGCTCTGCACATAGTAAGCGCTTAACAAATACCAACATCACCATCTGTAAACTGGGGATTGAGACTGTGAACCCCATGCGGGACAGGGACTCTGCCCAACCCGATACGCTTGTATCCATCCCAGCACTTAGTACGGGGCCTGGCACGTGGTAAGCGCTTAACGGATACCGTAATCGTTATTAGCGTTATTAATGATAGCCAGGGAGAGAGAGAATGGCAAAGACTTAGTGCCACCTGCCCTCTGCTCCTCCGCCCTCCCCGTTGTAGGTCCAAACCCGGGACTAACTTTAGAACTAGAGGGAAAAGATCGGCAAGATGGCGGGTTCTCCTTACCTCCCGTGACCTCCCGTGACCCAGGCGGATACCTAACATCATGTAATCACACTTACATTATCTATATATAAATCATATATTCATATCAATGTCCGTCTCTCCCTCTAGGCCGGAAGCTCACCGTGGGCGGGGAACTTATCTACTACTTACGTTGTATTTTGCCAAGCGTTTAGTACGGTGCTCTGCACTGGTGCTCGGTAAATACCGCTGATTGACTGATTACGGGAAGGCGAGAGCCAGGTAAAGGTAAATAGCTTCTGTCTCCTCACCCGGCGGGAGGAAAAGTGCTGTAGAGGCTCTAGCGGAAATCTTCACAGTGCTCTTCCTCCATACTCCTCAGCGTGGCTTAGTGGAAAGGCGACCGGGCTTGGGAGTCAGAGGTCGTGGGTTCTAATCCCAGCTCCACCACTTGTCAGCTGTGCGACTGTGGGCAGGTCACCTAACTGCTCTGGGCCTCAGTTACCTCATCTGTAAAATGGGGGTGAAGATTGTGAGCCCCACGTGGAATAACCTATAGACCTTGTATCTACCCCAGCGCTTAGAACAGTGCTTGGCACGTAGTAAGCACTGAACAAATACCAACGTTTTATTTTATTGATTTTATCAACAACAGAAGAGAGAGGCAAGACGGGGGGGGGTGGGGTATGATGATGGTATTTTTTAAGCGCCTACCAGGTGCCAAGCACTGTTCTAAGTGCTGGTAGGGCACTCCCCTCTCCGGCCCCCCACCGAATTTTCTAGAATACGTTGTCCTCTCCCCTCCAAAAGACCTTCCCTCACCGAGCCCTCCTTTCCTCTTTTCCCACTCTCTTCTCCATCGCCTTGACTTGCTCCATTTAATCATCCCCCTTCCCAGCTCCTCTGCACTTACGGACATGTCTGTAATTTATTTATATTTATGCCCGTCTCCCCCTCGAGACTGTAAGCCCATCGTGGGCAGGGAATGTGTCTCTTTATTGTTACATCGTACTCTCCCAAGCACTTAGTACAGTGCTCTGCACACAGTAAGCGCTCAATAAATACGACTGAATGAATGAATGTCTTCTCATGAACCCAGAAGTCTTTAAGATGCAGAGGACAGATTATTTGCGGTAGGGATCCTTCTGAGGCCCTTTGGATCCCCTCAAGGGCCTTGGATTAGCCAGCCTGGCTACCCCTTGATAACCCGTCAATGGGCGGGGATTGTGTCCATCCGTTGCCGAATTGTACATTCCAAGCGCTTAGTACAGTGCTCTGCACATAGTAAGCGCTCAATAAATACTATTGAATGAATAAATGAATCCTTCCCCCTTTTCTGTGGCCCTTCATCACCGATCGTCTCCTCCGGCTGACATCCGTGACTCAGGATTCGTTTACGGCAAAGCAGATTTCTATTGTGTTCTACCTGTGACGAATGGTTACCCAGATTGATCAACGTAGAAGGGCCCAGGTCAGCGTGGCTCAGTGGAAAGAGCCCGGGCTTGGGAGTCAGAGGTCGTGGGTTCGATTCCCGGCTCTGCCACGTGTCAGCTGGGTGACTGTGGGCAAGAAGTCACTTCTCTGGGCCTCAGTTCCCTCATCTGTAAAATGGGGATGAAGACTGTGAGCCTCATGTGGGACAGCCTAATTACCCTGTATACCCCAGCGCTTAGAACAGTTCTGTTGCCGAACTGTTGCCAAGCGCTTAGTACGGTGCTCTGTACATAGGAAGTGCTCACTAAATACTATTGAATGAGTGAATGAATGAATGAATGAACAGTGCTCTGCACATAGCAAGCGCTAAACAAATACCGACATTATCATTATTATTATCTGAGCCAAGGTTTATTGTAATGTTTTTAGCTTGCCAAGACTGAAACGAATGCTAATCTTTTCGTGATGTGGCATTGCTGTGTCTTTTTTGCAGTCCAATCTTTTGTTTTGTTTTTAACACCATTAGTTAGGCACTTACTATATGCTAGGCACCGTACTAAGCACTGGGGTAGATACGAGCTTGAACACATTCCATGTTCCACAGGGGGTTCACAGTCTCAATTTCCATTTTACAGGTGACACGCATAACCGATGCACGGAGAAGTTAAGGAACTGGCCCAGGGTCACTTAGGCTAGAGAAGCAGCGTGGCTCGGTGGAAAGAGACCGGATTCGGAAGTCAGAGGTTGTGGGCTCTAATCCCGACTCTGCCACTTATCAGCTGTGTGACTTTGGGTAAGCATGGCTCAGTGGCAAGAGCCCGGGCTTGGGAGTCAGAGGTCATGGGTTCTAATCCCGG
Source organism: Ornithorhynchus anatinus (assembly GCF_004115215.2). Taxonomy (NCBI): domain Eukaryota; kingdom Metazoa; phylum Chordata; class Mammalia; order Monotremata; family Ornithorhynchidae; genus Ornithorhynchus; species Ornithorhynchus anatinus. The sequence continues at coordinate 98,128,244 of NC_041730.1, forward strand.
CTCTGCCACTCGGAAGCTGTGTGACTTTGGGCCAGTCACTTCACTTCTCTGGGCCTCAGTTACCTCATCTGTAAAATGGGGGATGAAGATTGTGAGTCCCATGAGGGACAACCTGATCACCTCGCATCCCCCCGGTGCTTAGGACAGTGCTTGGCACATAGTAAGCGCTTAACAAATACCGACATTATTACTTAACTTCTCTGGGCCTCAGTTATTTCATCTATAAAAGGGGGATTCAAACTGTGAGCCCCACATGGGACAACCTGATTATCTCATATCTACTCGGCACTTAGAACAGTGCTTGGCACATAGTAAGCGCTTAACAAATACAAAAAAAAAAAAAGTCACACAGCAGACAAGTGGTGACACTGGGATTAGAACTCAGTTCCTCTGACTCCCGGGTCCCTGTTCTGCCCACTAGGCCACACTGCTTCTCTGCTTAATGAGTGCAACCAGCCATCACCTTGAAAATCTGGGTGTGTCTCACAATTATTAAAAATGATAACAGAATAAAACTACTCTCCCGATCCACCGTACGTTGATGTAGTGTGAATGGAGCAAGTGTAAATTTAGAGGAATAGTACTGTGCACACAGTAAGTACTCGAGAAATACGGTCGATTGATTAATAGCGTTTATTTGCTGCACGTCCACAGGATGCTGTGCATTGGACAGAGCGGTGATGAGCCAATTTATACCAATCCTCACCACTTGTCATATACATTTATTCAGTTCTACACTCAATCGTTTATCACGATTACCCTATTTTAAATAGTTTTACATCTCTCTCGTCGAATATAAGCTCCTCGTGGGCAGGAAACATGTCGCTTCTATGGTTTGGTACCCCCCACGAATTCAGTAGCGTATTGCACCGACTGGGCATTCAAAACATGCTATCGTCACTAAAACTTCTAGGTGCTTGGGAAAATAAGACAGAAGCACAAGATGTACTCTCTGTCCACAAGGAGTTTACGTTCTGAAAGAGATGAGTGCCTGAAAAATATGTACAGATAGAGTAGTCCGAATAAAAAATTGAATGTAAAATTAATTATACATATATAATGTGCTGCATATGAGTATAAAGAATAATAATAATAATAACCAACAATAATAATGGACTTTGTTAAACATTTACTACGTGCCAGACACTGTACTGGGGTAGATACTGGTTAATCCGCTTGACACATCCCTAATACTAATAATAATGTTGGTATTTGTTAAGCACTTACTACGTGCAGAGCACTGTTCTAAGCGCTGGGGTAGATCCAGGGTAATCAGGTCGTCCCACGTGAGGTTCACAGTTAATCCCCATTTTACAGATGAGGTCACCGAGGCACAGAGAAGTGAAGTGACTTGCCCACAGTCACACAGCTGACAAGTGGCAGAGCCGGGAGTCGAACCCATGACCTCTGACTCCGAAGCCCAGCCTCTTTCCACTGAGCCATGCCGCTTCCCCTATCCCACATAGAGCTCTAGCCTTAATTCCCACTTTACGGATGAGGTGACTGAAACAGAGAAGTTAAGCGATATGCCCAAGGTTGCACAGCAGACAAGCGGCAGAGCCGGGATTCGAACCCAGGCCCTTCTGATTCCGAGGCCTGTGCTCTATCCACTCGGTCATGCGACTTTCCATGCTAAATGGGAGCTAAATGGGAGAGGCTGGTGTGAATGTTGGCAGCAGACAGGAAGAGGCGACAGACAGGAAAAGGCAACAGGGTCTGGAGGTGGAGCCCAGTGGTAGTCAGTCGTATTTATGGAGCACTGTACTAAGCGCTTGGGAGAGCTTAACACGACAATAAACAGACACATACCCTGTGCACCATGAACTAACAACTCAGATGGGGAGACAGACATTAAAATAAGTAAATTGCAGATATGTACATAAGTGTAACAGAGCTGGGACGGGGGAATGAGTAAAGGGAAGAAGTCAGGGCGACACAGAAAAGAGGAAAGAAGGGCTTAGTCTGGGACGCCCTCTTGGAGGAGCTGTGCCTTCAATAAGGCTTCGAAGGAGGGGGAGAATAATTGCCCGAGGGGGGAGAGCATTCCAGACCAGAGGCAGGATGTGGGCCAGAGGTCGGCGGTGGGATAGACGAGACCGGGGTACACCGAGAAGGTTAGCATTAGAGGAGCAAAGTGTGAGCGTTGGGTCGTAGGAGAGTAACGAGGTGAGGTAAGAGGGGGCGAGGTGATCGAGTGCTTTAAAGCTGATGGTGAAGAGTTTCTGTTTGATGCGGAAGTAGGTGGGGAACCACTGGAGTTTCTCGAAGAGTGGGGAAACGCGGCCTGAACGTTTTTGTGGAACAGTGATCCGGGCGGCAGAGTGAAGTAGGGACTGGAGAGACAGGAGGCAGGGAGGTCAGCGAGAAGGCTGATATAGAAATCAAGGCGGGGTAACATGAGTGATTGGATCAGCGAGCCTAGTAGTTTGGATGGAGAGGAATGGGTGGATTGTAGCCGTGTTGTGAAGGTAGAACCAGCAGGATATGGTGAAAGATCGCTTATGTCGGATGAATGAGAGAGATAGTAATAATAATGATGATGTTGGTATTTGTTAAGCGCTTGCTATGTTCAGAGCACCGTTCTAAGCGCTGGGGTAGATACAGGGTAATCGGGTTGTCCCACGTGAGGCTCACAGTTAATCCCCATTTTACAGATGAGGTCACCGAGGCCCAGAGAAGTGAAGTGACTTGCCCACAGTCACACAGCTGACAAGTGGCAGAGCCGGGAGTCGAACCCATGACCTCTGACTCGGAAGCCCAGGCTCCTTCCACTGAGCCACGCGGCGAGGATAACGCCAAGGACATAATAATAATAATGTTGGTATTTGTTAAGCGCTCACTACGTGCAGAGCACTGTTCTAAGCGATGGGGTAGATACAGGGTCATCGGACTGTCCCACGTGAGGCTCACAGTTAATCCCCATTTTACAGATGAGGTCACTGAGGCCCAGAGAAGTTAAGTGACACGCCCACAGTCACACAGCTGACGCGTGGCAGAGCCGGGATTCGAACCCGCGACCTCTGACTCCCAAGCCCAAGCTCTTTCCGTGGGTATTTCGGTCCACGGGGTTTGGAAAGTCGGGGAGAGGAAAGGGTTTGGGTGGGAAGATGATGATCTGCGTTGAAGACATCTTAAGTTTGAGGTGCTGTTGGGATCTCCGGGTAGAGGAAATTGAGGCTGCAGAGAAGCAGAAAGAGAAAGTGAGAGATCAGCACTGGAGCTGTAGATTTGGGAATCATCAGCATAGAGCTAGTGGTCGAACCCATGGGAGCAAAGGAGTCGTCTAAAGGAGTGTGTGTAGATGGAGAATAGAAGAGGACCTAAAACTGAGCCTTGAGGGAATCGTGCAGTTAAGGGGTGGGAGGCAGAGAAGGAGCCTACAAATGAGATGGAGTAAAAGGGGCTAGCAAGGTAGGAGGAGAGGAGAAGGCAGGGTCTGGGGAACCAAGGCAAGATCATTTCTCCCGAAGGGGACGGTCCACGGTGTTGAAGCCGGCTGAGAGGTCGAGGAGGAGTAGGATGGAGTAGACGCCATTGGGTCGGGCAAGAAGGAGATCATCGGTGACCTCCGAGAGGGTAATTCTGGTAGAGCGGAGGGGACGGAGGCCAGAGTGGAAGCAGTTAGGGAGAGAACTGTAGGAGAGGAAGTGGAGGAAGGAGGGGTAGACCACTCACTCGAGGGGTTTGGATTAGAATGGTAGGGAGGTGGGCCAAAAAAGGAGCTGTAGGGTAATGGGAGGGTTTTGTTAGGCCGGGGGATGCATGGTTCTCTCGGGGTTGCACCTGGAGAGTCTCCAGTACTCTACCAGTCTCCACTAAGGGAGGGGGAGTCAAGGGGAGGCATATCCATTCCATTACCCAGCTTGGGCGGTGACTAGCGAGGGGAAGACAATCCACTACAAGTCAAATCACCCGTGCTGGGCAGCAGCGGCGTGGGAGAGAGTCGAGGGTGGAGAATCGAGTTGGCTGTGCGGAAAGGGGTGGTGGTAAACCGCTTCCGTATTTTTACCGAGAAAACAGTAGGGAGTCACTACCGGAACGATTGCAGATGGAGGTGGGGCGTTCTGAGAGAGATGTGTCCGTGGTGTCGCTATGGGTCGGAGACGACTCGACAGCATAGGACAAGGGGATACATGAACATATTTGAAAGCACCGGGGGATAAGCCGTTGGAGGGTCAAAGGTGACGTTCGGGGAGCGAGGAAGAGACGGGGCAGGAGTTTTGTGATGGCGGGGGGGGTGGATTTGGAGAGGAGGCAGGAGATCTCTTGAGATGTTGCTGGGAAAGATGAGATATTCGAAGAAGGGGCAGAAGAAGGGAGGGACTGGAAAGGAGCAGGGGAGATTTTAGTGAGAGCACGCCTGATCGTTTCCATTTTCTACTACTGCTCCTCTCTCCGCAAAGATTGTTCAGACCTGATCGATGTTTGAACATTCCAGTTTTACTCAAACTTTCTTCCCATTCCGCCTTCTGCTGTACTCATTTCTTCTCTTGTAATCTGACCTCTAATTTGACACCCCACCTTTCCTCTCTTCTTTCTCTTTTTCCAGGATGACTGATTTTTCCTGGCAGCTGCTTCTCTCTTTTCTCTGCCTCTTCCCCAACCAAAGATACCATTTAGTCTGGCTTCATTATATAAGTATTAAATAATCCTATTGTGTAGAAAAGCTACAGATTCACAGATTCCTAATTACCAGTGAAGATGGTATGTATTGAGTGCTCACTGTATGCAGAATACTATACTAAGCACTTGGGAAAGTTCAGTGCCATAGAGTTGGCAGAGAGGCTCGCAAAGAGCTTTCAGTCAAGAGAAGGGGACAGGCATTAAAATTAATTCCAGGTAGGGGACGTAGTGAGGTCTTCTTCACAAACAGGGGACATGCCTATGAACTCTGTGATACTGTGCTCTCCAAATGCTCAGTACAGTACTCTGCATCCGGTGAGTGCTCGATAAATTGCGCTGATTCATTTAATGAGGTTAATCTATAGTTTTATTCTGAATATAGAAGGAAGAACAAAGAAGATATGTTTTAAGTTTTATAATCTGGAACTGCACAAAGCAAGCGTGAACTATCAATCGGACAAACTCTGACAATCAAAATCTAGAATGTGAGGTCGTCGCGGGCAGGGACTGTCGCTGTTTCTTGTGGCAATCTACTTTCCCAAGCGCATAGTACAGTGCTCTGCACACAGTAAGCGCTTAATAAATACAATTGAATAGAATGAATGAAGAATGAACAAACTCTTGGGCCAGTAAGGGTCGTGGCCTGAGGAAACAGCCCCAGGATGTGCTCTTTCAGCAGCTGATTAAAAACTATAGCAAAAAGTTTCTTTGATTGTACTGAAGCTGCTTTCCCTTTTGTCATTATGAAATAAGTGGGTTAAGAGAACTTTCTCCCTCCATATGACACTGATTTTTGCCCTGCTTGGCCGCAGCTATTTTGGGTCGCGAGATGAGGTCCAGTTGCAAAGACATTTCTTTTCTGTGACAGTGACTATACCTTGCCAACTTTGTGAACTCAACTTCCTTTCAATTCCTTAGTAATCTGTAGGCAGATGCCATGCCTTAAAGAGAAAAGAATAAGTTTAAGGCGAAGCTTTTGGCCTATCCGCATAAAGTTACGAGGAGGGAGGAATATGAATCGAATTACACGTAATGCTTTGATACTCGTAGCCTGCTTGTGGAAGGAAATACAAGTACATATTTAAAATTCTCTAGTCAATCTTTAACCAAAAGCTGGTTTTAAGACTGATTTTAGCCTTTTTCAACCTTTATTTCTTAATGGCATCAAAATCGCCAGATGGGATTTACAGCCATTTTAAAATGTACTTAAAGGAACATATTTGTACAGAATTATCAGGGGCTAATTAGGAAATGGAATCCCAGTGGCTTTTTCTGGATGATGTTTACTTATCATGTCATCACATATGTATGCTATGTTATGGAAAGTTTACAAGGAGTTCATAATTAAATGTTTAACTTTAGAAGCAACACACTTCTGCTCCAACTAGACCTGCAGGAGGCCAATACAAACTCGATCTGTTTTAACGAATGACAGCACCCGAATCTTAGGTTACTGTAATTCTGAACGTCGATGTGTAAAATCGGTGTGCTTCCCGGCCAACTGATTTTTCACTATTACCGTATTACTGTTAGCAAGGTCACAGGCTGACTGGAGCCAGACTCTCTTCTAAGAGTGATTTGGAATATCCTGGAAGGGAACTGGCTTTTGCCCAGGAGGGTGAAGAGCTCCTCCTCTTCCCAGGGGTGGGGAAGTAGGGAAATAGTGTCATAAGAATTACTGTGGCATTTCTTAAGCCAATCACCGTACTAAGTGTTAGGGAAGATGCAAGATAATCAGACTGGACACAGTCTCAGTCGTGCTTGGGACTCACTGTCTAAGGGGGTGGGAGAATAGAATAGAACCCCATTTAATAGATGAGGAAACTGGGCCTCAGAGAAGGTACGTGACTTGCCCACTCTCACACTTGAGGCAAGTGGCAGAGGCAGGATTGGAACCCAGGTCTTCTGGCTCCTAGGCGTGTGAACTCTCCACTAGGCCACACTGCTTCTTTTCTATTGTCTGGGAGCTGTGTGGCAAGCCCGTTTCCTGTCCCAGAGATCCAGCCCTAATCACCGACACGTAGGAGTGTATATTCGTTCATTCATTCAGTGATATTTATTGGGCGTTTACTGTATGCAGAGCACTGCTCTAAGCGCTTGGGAGAGTACAGTAGAACCGTAAACGGACATATTCACTTCCCACAACAAGCTTACAATCTAGAGGGGAAGACTGGCATTAATATAAATTGCAGAGTAAGGAAATAAATGACAGATATGTAAATAAGTGCTGTAGGGCTGGGAGGGGGATGAAGAAACGGAGAAAGTCAGGGTGATGCAGAAGGGAGTGTGCGAAGAGAAAAGGAGGGCTTTGTCTGGGAAGGCCTCTTGGAGGAGCAGTGCCTTCAACGAGGCTCTGTCATCTCTTTATCCAATCTGTATCTGAGCCCTAAAGGAAGTTTAGCGGGTGTTAATTCTGTCAGTGACCATAATTTGTGGGTGATTTTAGTAAAAACCTGATTTCGTAGTTTTCCCCAAGCTGAGATCTGTGCTGGCATATGCTGTGCTGTTGCCGGTGGGCGCTGGCGTAGCCCATATCTTGGTAATCCAACTCTAGTTTGACTGACAGTCTTAAACCTTCAGGAGCTGTAAATATCATATTGCGACTCTCTCCTCTAGAATTCTCCGTCGTGAGCTTTCCGTCTGTATTGTTAGTTAAAACCCCATTTCGATCTTACCTAATTTGGGCATTTGGTTCAGTTATGGCCTCTAGGGCCTACGTAGCACTCTCCGCTGGGTCCTGGTGGGAGTTCGTAATCCCACGTTTGCCTTTGGCGATGAGGAATTTTGGGTGGCCAGGAATTTTAGCTCTAGCTGGATGGTGTCCAGTAAAAAGGAACCCCAGATCTGATCCAAAGAAGGGAAAAAATTCCTTGGACTCTAGCAATTTCAAATACGTGATGCTAGGGATAGTATTTGGTGACTTGATTTTTGTCAGTGATGTTAGAATTTTGTCGCATGGATTTTCAGACGTCAAAAACTGCCTACCTTTTACCAAAGGGACGCACGAATACTTATGAAAACAAGCTTGAAAGCAGGCAAGGTTTTCATGCTGAGTGGTACAATTTATATTTAGTCCTGTCAGCTGGGTTGTTGTTTTTTTTCCAGAAGGTAGAATTTTCTTCCAAAGAGCAGTACAAAAATGAGACTATATTGTCACAGAAAATGTGTTTCATTGTCAACAGATTCATGGACCCGCATTCATCTGAGAATTTAAAAAATCCACATAATTCTACTTAGTGGTCCCAATGGATTTTTGATTTAATAGACCTGCTAATTCATAGGAAGCCAAATAAGTCCCTTAATGAATACACTTCGATGAGGATGGCTTGGAAGCAGGTTTATAAGAAAAGGAAATAAATGGTGACTAATAAAGAACGTAAACGTCAGTGTCTAATGTTTGACAGTGAACACCAGGTTTCCAGAAGATCTTTCAAGCAATGGGTAGGAAAATATTTAACTGCAAAGATTCTATCAACAGATTCAGTGATTACATAAAATCGGTCCTCTCCATTCTCAAAGCTTTTGTGTGTGTACACTCAGCTCCGCTTAAATGCGAGGATTGGGATTCAGCGGTCATGGGTTCAAATCCCGACTCTGCTACTTGTCAGGTGGGTGACTGTGGGCAAGTCACTTAACTTCTCTGTGCCTCAGTTACCTCATCTGTAAAATGGGGATGAAGACTGTGAGCCTCATGAGGGGCAACCTGATTACCCTGTATCTACCCCAGCACTTAGAACCGTGCTCTGCACATAGTAAGCACTTAAATACCAACATTATCATCATTATTATTATGAATGGTAAGCGCTCAGTAAGTATGACTGATTGATTACCTGTTATCTCCTTGTTCCCCCTCCTAATTCCACTACATATAAATCATTCACGTCTACCTGCCTCCTCCATTAAACAGAAGGATCCCTGAAGGCTGGAACTGGGTTCTTTTCTTTCTTATCTTCTCTCCAAAGTGCTTAACACAGTGCTCTGTACACTCTAGGTACTCAGTAAATAGCATTAATTGCATGGTTAGGTGGAAGGATCGTGCGCCTGGGAGTCAGAAAAGCTGGGTTCTAATCGTCATTCATTCATTCATTCATTCAATCATATTTATCGAGCACTTACTGTGGGCAGAGCACTGTACTAAGCGCTTGGAAAGTACAATGCAGCAATGCCGTGCACTTCAGAAGCCAAGACGACTGCACAGGCAGCCACGGACCCGTGGGGAAGAAGCGAACATTCTCATTATGAGCAGCCCGGAAGAATTTATAGAGATATAGCCTCTGGTTCAGGTCCATTAAATGATCCGGACAAATACTGGACTCCTTACAAATGGAGGTTTAGAGCGAGTGATCATTTAGTAGACGTCTGTGATCCAAGATGAGAAGTTCATTAAAAGGAGGATCCATTTACCAAGTCCTTTGATAAATTCCACCCAAGCCCAGGCCTGACTCAAAATGAACTTTAACAGGCCGGGAGGAAAAGAACCTTCATTTTGAGCCCTTTTCATTGGTGTTGCATTCCCGCCTCCCAAAGTGACAACAATAATGATAATCACGATAATAGTGCTTGTTAAGTGCTTACCATCTGCCGAAAACTCTTCTAAAATCCGGAGTGGATACAAGTTCCACCGCCTGGCCGCTGTGGGCCCTTGGGCAAGTCGCACCTTCTCCGCACCTCGGTTTCCTCCTCTACAAATGGGGATTCAACACCTGTTCGCCCTCACCACTAGACTGTTGAGCCCCAGGAGGAATCAGGGATTGCGTGTATTGTGTCTATCCCAGGGCTTGGTACGGTGCTTGGCGCGTAGTAAGCATTTAAAAAACACCCCGATTAATGGTTGATGAGTCGTATTGGCAGGATAGAAAAGAGCTGGTTCATTAAATGCTAGCTTCCGGTTGAGTTGTAGCCACCGTAGGATATAGTAATCCCTTTTAGCTTTAATACACTCTTCCAGTTCTTTTTCAAAAAGGGAGCACAGAATCGTCGAGCTCTTCTCTCCTTTACACTGAAGTTGCTCCCTGGTAGTTAGTCACTGGTGCTATGACACATTGTTCTTGAAAACCCACTGAATTATGAGTTCTTTGAGGGCAGGGATTCTATCTACTGATTCTGCTGTATTCCCTTCCAAGAGCTCAGTAAGAGCATAGATTAGGTGCTCCAAGTGTACTGTAAACTGATCCCTGCATGAACAGAATAAATCAGTGATAAACAACGGGATGGGTGTGAAAACAATGGAAATCGTTCACAGAAGTGTAGCGGCGGGGGTCAAACTCCTTGGGGGCAGGGAACATGTCTACCAACTCTGTTATGATGTTCTCCCGTGTGCTCAGTTCAGTGCTCCGCACACAGTAAGTGCTCAATAAACACAACGGATTGATTGAATTTAGAGCTTATTTAAGCAGTCCACATTGTGTTTCTATTACGGAAACACTGTCAATTCACTATCAGTGTATAGGTCACTAATATGTTCTTTCTCTTTCTAGTAACCATAAGGTAAGGATAAATTGTTGATGCTTAAAATAGCGGTTGGAAGAGAATATTCTCTTCCTCTGGTTACTCGGGAGTTAACGGTCTTGATCTCTTTCCCTTTTGAGATGTTTAAAGTTATTTTGGTCCTAAACCCATCACTAGCTGGTATTCCACAACTGTTGCTGTTTTTTGGCCCCTCTCCCCATACCACATATTCACCTATTCATTCATTCATTCATTCATTCATTCATTCAATAGTATTTATTGAGCACTGTACTAAGCTCTTGGAATGGACAATTCGGCAACAGATAGAGACAATCCCTGCCCCATGACGGGCTCACAGTCTAATCGAGGGAGAATGGTATTTGTTAAGCACTTAATAATAATAATGTTGGTATTTGTTAAGCGCTTACTATGTGCCGAGCACTGTTCTAAGCGCTGGGGTAGACACAGGGGAATCAGGATGTCCCACGTGGGGCTCACAGTCTTCATCCCCATTTTACAGATGAGGGAACTGAGGCCCAGAGAAGTGAAGTGACTTGCCCACAGTCACACAGCTGACAAGTGGCAGAGCTGGGATTCGAACTCATGAGCCCTGACTCCAAAGCCCGTGCTCTTTCCACTGAGCCACGCTGCTTCTCCGATGTGCTGCGCACAGTTCTAAGCTTAGATACAGGTCTAAGATACAGGGTAATCAGATCGTTCCACGTGGGGGTCACATTTTTTTAATCCCCATTTTTACAGATGAGATAACTGAGGCACAGAGAAGTGAAATGACGTGCCCTAGGTCACACAGCAGACAAGTGGCGGAGCTGGGATTAGAGCCCACGACCTCTGACTGCCCACGACCTCTGACTCCAAAGCCCGTGCTCTTTCCACTAAGCCACGCTGCTTCTCATCCCCGCCTCTGGTCTAGAATGCCCTCTCTCTAGATCTCACAGTTACTCTCCTCACCTTCAAAGCGTTATTGAAGGCCCATCTCCTCCAAGAAGCCTTCCCTGACTAAGTCCTCCTTTCCTCTTCTCCCACTCCTTCCTGAATCATCCTGACTTGCTCCTTTATTCATCCCCCCTCCCAGCCCCACAGCACTTAAGTCCATATCTGTCATTCATTGATATTAATGTCTGTCTCCCCACCTTGTTGTGGACAGGGAATGTGTCATATTGCTATATCGGACTCTCCCAAGTGCTGAAGCATCATGACTCAGTGGAAAGAGCAAGGGTTTGGAAGTCAGAGGTCACGAGCTCTGATCCCGGCTCCAACACTTGTCAGCCGTTTGACTTTGGGCAAGTCACTTAACTTCTCTGTGCCTCAGTTCCCTCATCTGTAAAATGGGGATTAAGACTGTGAGCCCCACGTGGGACAACCTGATCACCTTGTATCCCCTCCCAGCACTTAGAACAACGCTTGGCACATAGTAAGCGCTTAAGAAATACCATCATTATTATTATTATTACTCTCTTCACACAGGAAGCACTCAATAAGTACGAATGACTGACCGACTATCCCCTCTCCAGCTCCGATCGGACAGGCCCCACAGCTGTTGCAGATTTCACTGCCATTACTTCCATGGCCAGTGGTCCCCCACCTTTCAGGGCCATATGTTTTTGAGGCTGGGGTTAGAAGGGGGGTGAGCAGTAGAGGAGGGTGGTGTGGAGGAAGAGGGGATGAGGAGAGTGGAGATGGGGTTTGTTTGTTTTATGGTATTTGTTAAGCGCTTACTATGTGTCAAGCACTTTTCCAAGTCCTCGGGTGGAAACGTGTTCATCAGGTTAGACACAATCCCTGTCCCACATGGGGCTCACGGTCTAAGTAGGTGGGGCCTGGGGCGGTGGCCGGGAGTGGTGATAGAGTCCATTGTGTTGGAGCTGTTGGAAAAAGAAAATTACCAAGATAGATTAGGATATAAGCAGTATGGGAGGAACTGGGCACTCAGGGGGTGAATGAAGTGTGCGGGAAGAGTGGCCAAGAAACCTATGCCGGAGGGCTAGGGCGAGGATGGAAGAAACAAGGCTGCTTCCGCGGCAAATTCACCGAAACAGAGATTTAATCGGATATCACTTCGGATTTCCACCCCACTGACATAGAATCTTTACATCTAGTTCTCTGTAAGATGGAACTGTATATATTTTCATTACCCTATTTATTTTGTTAATGAAATGTACATCGCCTCGATTCTATTTAGTTGCCATTGTTTTTACGAGATGTTCTTCCCCTCGACTCTATTTATCGCCATCGTTCTCGTCCGTCCGTCTCCCCCGATTAGACCGTAAGCCCGTCAGACGGCAGGGACTGTCTCTATCTGTTGCCGACCTGTTCATTCCAAGCGCTTAGTACAGTGCTCTGCACATAGTAAGCGCTCAATAAATACTATTGAATGAATGAATGAATGACTATGAACTACAGGATTTCTGAGGCAGAAACATAACATGATCTCTTGCCTGATGACATTTCTGCAGAGTCACATCCCGTTGGAGCCATTTTTACGGACGTATCGAATAGCCTCATATTCCTCTTTTCTTCTGTCACGTTCTCTCCCTATTGCGAACTAAAAGTCGTGTTTAGACGGCAGTGACTAATTTAGGTGCTTAGGGAAATATATTGAGTGTTTTCTGGTCACTAGCGGGCCCCTTAGTGAAATGCTAGTTCAGTGAACTAGATGACAGTGGATGTATCGTACGGTTTGATGCAGTGCTATAGATAGTTCCTTTCATGTCCTAGAAGAGTCAGCCCACCTCCTTAAGAACCTACTCATTAAGAGAGAGTTGGGTCAGGGAAGAGTAGAAGGCAGTGAATCCATGAAGCAATCCCTTTCATGAAACAAATATATGGTTAAGTGTTCTCTGGGTTACCTTTTTCTCTGTGTGATCCGTGAGCCAGATTTGGAGACCAGAATTTACTGGATTTCTCAACTGAACAGATCAATCCATGTGAATTCAGAGAGAGGCAGGCTCTGGAAAGCATATACGCATATGAGAAATGAACTAGAGAATCATCGTCGTCTTTGCTTTCGGAAGTACTCATATGCACAATTTGGAGTTTTTATGTTTTCTCCTCAATTCCTAACATTTGACTCCAATTAGTTTGTCTTTTTGCATTTTATATTAAGTTTATAATATTTCCTATACTCAGATGATTTCATTTCATTACAGACTTTGTGGAGTCCCCCCTTCCTGTATTAAATTACATAACTCTATTTTCCTGATAATTGAAGTCTGCTTTGTATGTTATATGCATCCATAATACCATACAATATATCCGGTTTTGGTTTTGTTTAATTTTGTGTTCTGTAAAATCTCCAAAGGCATAATTTTGTCTTTTGGCTGAGTTAGTCGAATATTTCTTCATAACTGTCTGGCCTTAGAGACCAACTATTTGATATATCACTATTCACATGAAAAATTTCAACATTTGGATCCCAAATGTACAAATTGTTAATGATTAGCTGTTTGCAGTTTCTTCACATGCTAATGCAGTATATTAAATGAGTATGTTAGTCGGTAATTGTTTTAGCTGCTTTGAGCATAAATTTAATTTCAGAACAAAATGCATTTTAAGTTCAAGAAGCTGACCTGGCATGAAAGAAGTGTTTAAGCAAATTAAATCGCAATGTCCCTTTTAGTTCTCCTTGCCAAAAGATGATTCAACTTAAAAATATTATTTTATTATTTCAGTTCAAAAATAAAATGCATTTGACTACTAATTATTGTGTCTGTTCATCTACCTCTTGAATTTGGGTACTAGTTTTTCTCCATAAATACAAGGTGAGCCATTTTATTTTGGGATTTTTTTGAAAAATGTTCATTAACATTCCAGAATTAAGTGTTCCGAAGCAGAATTAAAGTAGACCGTAAGGTTGCTGTGGGCAGGGAACATGTCTCTCAATTCTGCTGTATTATACTGTAAGCCCGTCAATGGGCAGGGATTGTCTCTATCTGTTGCCAAATTGTACGTTCCAAGTGCTTAGGACAGTGCTCTGCACATAGTAAGCGCTCAATAAACACTATTGAATGAATGAATGAATATACTCTCCCAAGTACTTAGTACTGTGCTCTGCACCTAATGAATGCTCAGAAAAAAGCACTGACTGATTAACTGATCGATTCACTTGTGTTACCAGAGTTTTGAAGAAAAATCAACATTAGATTTCATCTAGGTAAAATTCAGGCAGCGAGTCTGGCTTAAAAAAGCTGTTTTCCCGGAGAAGATTAACATATCAAAAATAACACTAATAGCACTGATAATTAGAGCACATTAATTCTTTTCATTGGGGTTTTGAAATTCATTATATCATTCATAACTACTTTAAGCAATCACATCTATAGCTCAGTACTTTAAAGGTCATTTTATAATTTGGGGCACTAATTCGTATTGTTTACCGGTGACACTTATGTTTCTTGCCAAGAAAAAGGGGCAAGTAACAATAGTCTGTCTTGTAAATGGCATTGGATTTGATTTGATTTGCTAATATTTAGCAAATGATAGAATGGGATGAGTTACAGAGTGATAATAATAGTAATAATTCTGTTAAGCACTTATCGCGTGTCAAGGATTATGCTAAACTCGCAAGATAATCTAATCAGACACCGTCTCGGTGCCATCTGGGGCTAACAGTCCACATAGGAAGGAATATTGTTAAGGAAACTCAGGCATGAAGAAGTGAAGCGATTTGCCCCAAGTCTTACATCAGGCACGTGGCAAAGTCAGGATTAGAATCCAAGTCCTCTGACTCCCAGGCCTGTGCTCTTTCTACTAGCTCAGACCGCCTCTCTAAATATAGCTTGTTTACACATTTTCGGTCAGAGATACCATTTCACGTCCCTACAGATAAAATCACTATCCATATTTCAGTCTGCTCATGAATTTAACTTTTTCATTTTGCATATAAGATACGGTCGTTTACCTTCATTTTTAGACATACTGAAATATTAGCTGCCGTAATTTTACATTTCCAAAAATGTCTTCTTCGTTAACCTGCCGAAGAAAAGAAGGAGAATGTGAAAGAACGTATTTCTTCTTCCTGCAAGTCTGAGGAGGGATCAGACGGGTGGCTGATCTCCGCGGATCTGATTGCTCCAACTGGAAAGTCTTTCCTGACCTAGAGTGCTTCTGTAAATCTAAAGAGACAGAGCAGTAAAGTTTCTGATAATAATAATAATGTTTGTATTTGTTAAGCGCTTACTATGTGCAGAGCACAGTTCTAAGCGCTGGGGTAGATACAGGGTCATCAGTTTGCCTCACAGGAGGCTCACAGTCTTCATCCCCATTTTAATAATAATAATAATGTTGGTATTTGTTAAGCGCTTACTATGTGCCAAGCACCGTTCTAAGCGCTGGGGTAGATACAAGGTCATCAGGTTGTCCCACGTGGGGCTCACAATCTTCATCCCCATTTAACAGATGAGGGAACTGAGGCCCAGAGAAGTGAAGTGACTTGCCCGAAGTCACACAGCTGAGAAGTGGCAGAGCCGGCATTCGAACCCATGATCTCTGACTCCCAAGCCCGGGCTCTTTCCACTGGGCCATGCAGGTTTGAGGACTTTCAAAAGACCCACCTCCTCCTTTCAGCTGAGAGCCTGCCCCGCGCAGGTTCTCTGAGAGCTCGTCGAGGGCAAGGAACTGTCTACCAACTCTCTTACGTTGAATTCTCCCAAGTGCTCAGTAAGTGCTCTGCACACGGCAAATCCTTGACAGATACACCTGATGAATTAATTGAGTTATGGCAGGATATGTCACCAGCTAAGCTGACCCACGTCTGCATATGTGCCCTACAGCATTAGCAGTGGTAATGGGAGGAACAGGGGAAAGCTCAATGGGGAGGGTTTCTCTTCTCGAAGCAGGCTTATGTGTGCCTCAAGTGAAAAAATAAGGGAACAAGCGCTGAGCCTTTGGGGTTTCCAGAGAAGCAAACGTGGCCTAGTGGATACAACACGGGCTTGGGAGTGAGAAGGACCTGCGCTCTAATCCCGGCTCTGCCGCTTGCCTGCTGTGTGATCTGGGGCAAGTTACTTCACCTCTCTGGGCCCTAGTTGCCTCATCTGTAAAACGGGGATTAAGACTGTAAACCCCATGTGGGACAGGGACTCTGAGGTCCAACCTACCTTGCTTGTATCTACTCCGGTGCTTAGACCTGTCCCTGGAACAGAGTAAGCGCTTAACAAATACCACAGTTATCATTATTATGCTGGCAATAACATGGTTATATAAATATTACCTAAGCATGTTTTTCAAGACTATCAATATTATTGCTGTGCCTACCATATTCCACCGTTACGTATGAATGTTTAAGCCACCCTTCATCTCCCTGAGTTAGGAATAGGAAATAAGTATTACACCATCTTCATTTTGTAAGTAGAATGAATGAGAGCAGAGGTTAAATGTTCTGCCCAAATTTATATCGCCGAACAGTGGCAGACGAGGAAGAGAAGCCAAGGCACTCTGATTCTCAATCCAGCCCGCTTTCCTCCAATACTACTTCGTCTAAAATGAGTGGGGTGAATTTATATCCTTGTTGAAACCATCTATAATGGAGAATGAGATAGAAGACTGTTTCATCTGTGTAATTAAAGGCTATCTTGGAAACAAGAATATCTGCAAACTTTAAATTAATGAAAAGATAGCATAATAACCTCTAAAGTGTGCTTTTCAGAGGAAAACGCGATTTTTTTTGATGAATGAAATATGAAAGAATTCTAATTAACTGATTGTTTGCACCTATTGCCTTTCAAATCGATGTAGAAGCTGTGGGTGATTACTTTATTCTTTTCTTTCTTTTTTAGGAACAAACCAGCATGAAAAAAATCTGTGTTTTTAGTCTGCAAAATACTTGATATCAAAACAGTAGATATTTAAAATATGATACTGAAGTAATCTAACTTTTGGTTTTAATTTAGAAAGATGCAGAAACTCGTGAACGAGAGCCTCCATCTTGGAATTTTCTGTCAGACTCCCAGATAAGTGATTTACTAGGAGAAAATATAGATGGACTTCAAAAGTAAGTACTTTAGTATTGTGGATATAGAGGTTTAACCAGAAAACCAGAATGGCTATAAATCTGACGAAATTTCTAAGAATCCCTTCCCAATCATCTAGGGGGTGGTAAACTCTGAGAGGTAGCTTCGACGATCACTCGAGCACATTTATTGAGAGCCTCCCGTGCTTGGGAGAGTACAGTAGGTACACCTCCCCTGGCCTACATAGGGTCACAAATAGATGTGGCAGGATATGGAGAGCTTCATTTTCACAAACTATGTAGACCTCCTTCTGCTTATGTGGTCTACGGCAGCAAAGGTAAAGGAAGGAATGGGGAAAAGATGAATCGAGAGGGTTTCTCTTCCTCAAGCAGGCATTTGTGGGCCTCGAGTGAAAAATGAGAAAGGGGTAATAATTCCCAAGTGCTGAGCCTTTGAGAGTTGGTAGATGCATTCCCTGCCTATAAGGAGCAGTTTGTATATCAAATGTTAATTTTCAGGAATTTTCCTCTAGGCCATAAGCTAGAGAAGCAGCGTGGCTCTGTGGAAAGAGCCCGGGCTTTGGAGTCAGAGTCGTGAGTTCGAAGCCCGGCTCTGCCACTTGTCAGCTGTGTGACTGTGGGCAAGTCACTTCACTTCTCTGTGCCTCAGTTACCTCATCTGTAAAATGGGGATCAAGATAAAATGGGGATCAAGACTGCGAGCCCCACGTGGGACATCCTGATTCCCCTGTGTCTACCCCAGCGCTTAGAACAGTGCTCGGCACATAGTAAGCGCTTAACGAATACCAACATTATTATAAGCTCACTGTGGGTATGAAACGAGTCTGTTACACCGTACTTTCCCAAGCGCTTAGTACAGTTCTCTGCACACTGTGTGCGCTCAAGAAATATGATTGAGCGGTTGAGGGATCAATAGGTGGTATTTATCGGGGACCTACTGACTTCAGTAAGTACCATTTATTGATCCATGAGGAAAATTGAGCAGCTACTGTGCTCAAAAAGCATTTCGAAGACTACAGCAGGGTTTGGAGGCATAATCCCCGCTTTCAAACAAATTACAGTCTAAAGGGTGAAGCAGACAGAAATAATTTACAGATAGTAGGAAGAAGTGGATATGGATAAGTGGAGATGAATGCGAGAAGCAGTGTGGCTTAGTGGAAAGATCCGGGCTTGGGATTCAGAGGTCATGGGTTTTAATTCCAGCTGTGTGACTTTGGGCAAGTCACTTAAGTTCTCTGAGCCTCAGTTACCTCATCTGTAAAAGGGGGCTTGGGACTGTGAGCCCCACGTGGGACAAACTGATCACTTTATATCTCTCCCAGTGCTTAGAACAGTGCTTGGCACATAGTTAGCGCTTAACAAATACCATAATTATTATTATTATTATGAGTTCATGCTTCAATAGGAAATAAGCATATGAAAGTCCATCTGTACAGAAGTGCTATGTGAGGTTGTGGATACACAAATACACAGTTAGTGCAGAAGTGCCAAAGTGGACCTGGGGGATTTGAGTATCATGGGTCTGATACTCTTCGGGGAAGATTCTTAAAAAGAAATTGGCCCCTCAGTCCCAATTGATCATCAATATTATTACAACTAGTGTGGACGATCATGATAAGAATAGTGGTACTTGTTAAGTGGTTACTGTCTGCTAAGATCTGTACTAAACTATGGGGAAGTAGGAAGCCTAAGTAGGAAGGAGACCATTGTTTAGAAAAATACACCAAAACCAGAGTAGCCACCCCTTGGCCTTCATCAAGAGGCCATTATTTGACTGTCCTCTGTGAAACAGAGATAATTAAGTAGAGAAATAATACATCCCTATGTGATAATATGAAAATTAAAACATTAGTGGATTACCTTTCTTGCTATATTTAATATACAGACGGAAACGATAAGCTAGGTCTGAATAATAAAAGTTATCGTGGTATTTATCAAGTGTTTAGTATGTGCCGAGCATTGTGCTATGCGCTAGGGTAAACAGAGTTTGATCAGATCAGACATAGTCCCTGTTCCTCAATGGGCTCACGGTCTAAACGGAAGGGAGAATATGTATTTAATCCCTATTTTACCATTTGAGATTGAGGCACAGATAAATTAAGTGACTTATCCTAGGTCACCCAGCTGACAAGTGACAGAGCTGGGATTGGAACTAAGGCATCCTGACTTCCAGTTCTGTTCACTTTTCACTAATAAGGTTAGTAAAAATATCCAGGAAAACCACTGGAAATAGATTTATTTCTTTTTATCTTTTAATAACTCTGCATTCATTTTAAGCTTCTAGCCTCATTTTTCCTCTTTGCAAAATAGATAGCATATTTATACATGCCGTATCACATGAGTATTCTCAGATACAAAGTTTTGTGAAGCTTACTGAGACTATTAGATGGAATAGAACATATGTTACTGAAAAATATCCCGATCCCAATTCTTTAACAATTTTTTTTCTTTCACGTTCTCTGTTTGGTGGTTCCCGAGCTCTTTCATATAAAATAAAACAAAATTTAGAATGGAGGTAATATTAATAATGGTACTTCTTAAACGCTTACGACGTGTCAAGAGCTATTCTAAGCACTGAGGTAGATACGAGCTAATCATGTTGGGCACAGCCCCTGTCCCACATTGGGCTCACAATCTTAATCCACATTTTAATAATAATAGTAATGATTGCGGTATTCGTTCAGCACTTACTGTTTGCCAGGCCGTAAACTAAGCTCTGGGGTGGATTCAAGCAAATCGGGTTGGACACAATCCCTGTCCCGCCCAGGGCCCACAGTCTTCATCCCCACTTTACAGATGAGGTAACTGAGGCACAGAGAAGCAAAGTGACTTGTCCAAGGTCACACAGCAGGCAAGTGGCGGAGCCGACATTAGAACCCAGGTCCTTCCGACTCCCAGGCCCAGGCTCTAGCCACTAGGTCATGCTGGCCACCAGGTCATGCTGCTTCCCAGCATGGGAAGCGGATCTTATCCCTCTTTTGAGATTTTGCAAAGCCACTCACTAAATGGGAAAAAATGTATATTCTTTAGTTTTAGACATTAAATTCAGTCCTCAGGTTTGAGCAAAGCCTCACATCACCGCCCCACGGGCGATGGAGTCTCGCGTAGGGAACGATGGATGAGGTTTGGCTCCGAGACTTGAGAACCGAGACCCTGTGAGGAGGAATTGAAGTCAGGCTGATGATGGTCCGCACAGGGCCACTTGAACTCTTAGGCCCCTGCCGGTGGCGTTTCCGCTGGGAGCCGGAGAACGGTGAGCAGGTTGGCAGGTGGGCGTGCAGTCCACGGCAAAGTAGGCACAAAAGGGATTTACACGCGAGACCTATTTACCGCTAAAATGGTCCCAGTGCAGTGCCAGTGCCGAGCTGTAGTGCCTTGGTAGCTCTCGTAGTCTTGGCCATTCATGCCGACGGGCTGATGTTTAGGATTCGTATGGGGTCCGTCCAGCTCTCGGATGATCCGTTGTGGTTTTTTGGTCAGAAACGTTCTCCACTGATGGGCAGATTTAGGACCAGAACTCAGGTCTCTTAGAGGGATAGTCTTCCTCCCATGCCGACAGCAGGACTGTGCCTTCCACTATAAAAATAATAATAATTATGGTGTTTGTTAAGCGCTTACCATATTGCCAGGCACTGTACTCAGCACTGTGATGGATACAAGCAAGTCGGGCTGGACACTCCCTGTCCCGCAAGGGGCTCACAGTCTTCACCCCCATTTTACAGATGAGGGAACTGAGGCCCAGAGAAGAGAAGAGACTTGCCTAAGGCCACACAGCAGACGAGTGGCAGAACCGGGATTAGAACCCACGACCTTCTGACTCCTAGGCCCGTGCTTTATCCACTACACCATGCTATGTCACTATACCCCTTCTGACTGGATCCTCTAGACTGTAAGCTGGCTGTGGGCAGGGAACGTGTCTGCTTCTTGTTGAATTATATTCTCCCAAGTGCTTAGTACAGTGCCCTGCACAGAGTAAACACTCAATAAATACGATCGAACGAATTCATTTCATTTTTCCCAACCTGACTGCGTAGGCATTTGGATACCGTAGAGATAGTCCTAAATATCTCTACCTGTGTCTATGCGATTATTTGCACTCTCTCTTCTTGAGAGTACTTCTTCTTTCTCTATTACACTATTCAGTACCTTGAATTTGTGCCTAGTGATATTTATTAAGAAGCTACTCTCTACCAAGCACTGTGCACATAGTAAGTGCTTAACAAATGCCATCATTATTATTATGATTATTATTATTAATCAGATCAGATACCACCCCATAGAAGGCTCGCATTTTAAGAGGGAGAGAATAAGCTTTTGTCCTGTAGATCTCTTTGGTTTTTCAAATCACTTTCATGCCAATTATCTTATTTTATTCTCACATGCCAATTATCTTATTTTATTCTCATTATTTCCCCATGAGATAAGGAGATAGAAGTATTATTGTCTCTATTTTACAAGGACCTGAGTTCTAATTGGGATTGCAACTTTTTCCGTTGTTGTTGTTAATGATGTTGTGAAGCGCTTCCTATGTGCCAGGCACTACACTAAGCGCTGGGATAGATTCAAGCTAATGGTATTTGCTATTTGTTAAGTGCTTACTATATGCACTTAGAACCCCACTGTTCTAAGCGCTGGGGTAATTGTAAGGTTATCAAGTTGTCCCACGTGGGGCTCACCGTCTTAATCCTCATTTTGCAGATCAGGTAAGTGAGGCACAGTGGAGAGAAGTGACTTGTATAAGGTCACACAGCACATAAGTGACGGAGCTGGGATTAGAACCCAGGTCCTTCTGACTCCCAGTCCCATGCTCTAGAGACTAGGCAATGCTGCTTCACTCGCCTGCTGTGTGACCTTGGGCAAGTCACTTAATGTCTCAGTGCCTCGGTTTTCTCAACTACCAAAAAGGGATACAATGTCTGTTCTCCCTACTATTGACTCTTGGTCCCTTGTGGGACATGGCCTGATGAACTTTTATCTATTTACCCCAGCATGTAGAAGAGTGCTTGACACATTGTAAGTGTTTAATAAATACTACATAAAAATTAGAAAAAAAAGAAAAATGAGACAACCTAGGACCAGAACCCAGTTCCCCTGAATCCCAGGCCTGTAACTCTTTCCACTAGACCGTGGGCTGAGTCCCCAACAGTTACATAGAATGAAAACTTTGCTATAGAGTCAAAATTCTTGGATAGCTATTCAATCACCAAGTACCTCAGAACATAAATTTGGCTTGACTTTGGTTTCCCAAGTACTTATAATTCCCTTTTTACCACAGAAAAATGGAAGAATTCTTGAATTTCAGGCAACTTCAGACGTCTTTAAAGGAAGCCATTCTTCTAGACTATTATGTGTCAGGATTCTGGTGGGCTAAAGAAATTAACTTCACCCTTCCACAACTATCAAAATTTATGACTCTGCTTTATACGTTACTGGAGAATCTTAGCGGTAAGTAGAAATTTTTCTTTACGGAAAGAAAAGGACGTTGGAATTGGCCTCTATTTTCTAAAAAATAATTACTTTTAAAAAGAGATTATTTGATTGGAAATCTTTTCATTAAAATTCTTTCCATTTTTTGTTCCCGAGTCTATCCAGGTTACAGTAAACATCTTTCAATCTCTGGGAATACATGTCGGCGCTCACCGAGACTACATTTTAATGGGCTTTGACAAAGAGATAGGTCAATCCCATTTAAAAAGCCTTACCAGAGTACAAAAAGGATCCATGTGTCAACTATTAAAATGAAGTTGTGTTTCAGGGATAGAAAGGTTTTCAGTACAGTCTCATTTTAAAGAAATCTGTGGATATGTCAGAGTGGAGGAGGTTAAGTGCCATCATTTCTGAGTTGCTGTTTTAAAATGTCGTCCCAGTTTAGGTTTTGCAAAGAACTCTGTTATTATTGCGGAGCCCTATTCTCCTGTCGTGTTTGAGTGTCCTCTGTAGGGTTGGGCTAAGACTGAACGGCCCGACCTGCCCCTGTGCTTAGTACTGGCCCTAACCTAGTGTGGAGTTCTTCTTCGATCCAGGAAAATGGGCTCTTGTCATCCTTACCTAGAATCCCCAAATGAGTCTGGCGTGTGGGTGTACTATTTCTTAAAACAAAAGCCTCCAAAAATGCAAAATAAAGGGGTAAACAATTTTACGATAAACAAATGCCAATCTTGTATCTGGCCTCTTTTTCTGCCAAGGCAGTCTCAGTTGTAATTTGCCCATTTTCGTAGCAAATATCGCCAAATCTCAGAGAACCAGAATCGGAGAACCTGAAAATAAGGGATTCATTCATTACTGCTTGCCGGGCACTGGGAGAGTATAATACAACAATAAACAGATATTCCCTGCCCTCGACGAGCTCACAGAATAGAATGGGGGAGGCAGACATTACTATTTAGTTCAATCCTATTTATTGAGCTCTGACTGTGTGCAAAGCACTGTACTAAGCGCTTTGGAGAGTACAATATAACAACAGATATATTCCTGCCAAAAACGAGCTCACGGCCTAGAGCTACAGCCGCATTATATATAAATAATAATAATAATTTTGGTATTTGTTAAGCGCTTACTATGTGCCAAGCACTGGTCAAAGCACTGGGTAGATATAAGGGAATCAGGTTGTCCCACTTGGGGCTCACAGTTTTAATCCCCACTTTTTCAGATGAGGGAACTGAGGCTCAGAGAAGTTAGATGAGTTGCCCAAAGGCATACAGCTGATAAGCGGCAGAGCCGGGATTAGAACCAACGACCTCTGACTCCCAAGCCCGGGCTCTTTCCTCTGAGCTGCGTGGCAACCCATGGCCCAGGGAATAAAAAATGATGGAACCATCCATCATTCAAGGAAGATGGGAGATGGCAGGGTGGCAATGGGAGGATATTGGGAATGGGAAAGGTGAGGAGAGCTGGTGGATGCGGGACCTAAGAGGAAACCTGCTGAATCCTCTCCCCACCTCTCTGGGACTCTCCCAAATACTGGGCTGCTAAGGATCGATGTTTTGGGGATCTTTGGGGATCACAAAAGCAACCTTAAAAAATTTCAAAGGGGAAAGGTCAGATTTCGATCAGGGATATGCTGAATAGTTAATACGGCTTTTTCTAAATCATTTGAACAAATTCACTCATCAGTGAATGTAAAAAGAATATTAGGAAGTTGTCCAAAAAAAGTATTGAAGCCGGACAGTTTCAAGGGCGTGCATAAGTTGGTGATCTAATTAGGCTGACACCATTCATTCATTTGCTCATTCAGTAGTATTTATTGAGCTCTTACCGTGTGCGGAGCGCTGTACTAAGTGCTTGGGAAGTACAATTCAGCATCAAATAGAGACAATCCCTGCCCACAGTGGGCTCACAGTCTAGAAGGGACTGTGAATTCAAAGGAAATAGTGATATTTTAAAGTGATTATTTCATTTTGAAACCAGATTTTTGATTCCTTAATGATCAGATTTGCCAGAAAATGCTCAAAATTCCATAGGGAGCAAAATCTTTTTCCAATATGTTTTCAATTCAGTCCAAATGAAAATTTATGAAATAATAGGCTGAGAATATTATTTGCCAAAGATGACACTCTTGTCTAAAAACATACTTTGATTATTATGACTTGAAATTTCCAACTTCATAGAATCAAGATTTTTTTCCAACAAAGCATGACATGTTGTTTCATGTTTTTGCTCTTGTAAAAAAAAAATCTTTGAAATTAGTAAAATTTCCACAAAATAGATAACCGAGTCAGGAAATTTAATAAAATAGTTCCCACGCATTCTTTAGCACATATTTGAACAAAATGTTAGTTTTAAAAAGGAATGGAGAAAAGTGAAAGTCATAAATTCAAAGCTCTTAGAATTCCTTTGTCATCAAAGGGGATTTAGTGAACTAGATATCGTTCCGTCAAGAAACTATTTTCAGAGGAATTGGTTAGGCGAACTTTAAATTAGCAGTGAAGGAACAAAAGGTTTCATGTATTTAGTTTCTATAGTACAGTACGTAGTATCTAGCGATCTTAGAAACAAGTGGTAGAGTTATCGCCATGCAGAAGTAGTCTGAGATAGATTCACTGCGTAGCGGTGTGGCCTACTAGAAGGAGCCCGGGCCTGGGAATCAGAGAACCAGGGTTCTAATCAGAGGAGCGGCGTGGCTCAATGGAAAGAGCCCGGGCTTTGGAGTCAGAGATCATGGGTTCGAATCCTGGCTCGGTCACTTGTCAGCTGTGTGACTTTGGGCAAGTCACTTCACTTCTCAGTGCCTCAGTTACCTCATCTGTAAAATGGGGATGAAGACTGGGAGCCCCATGTGAGACAACCTGATTCCCCTGTATCTCCTCCAGTGCTTAGAACAGTGCTCGGCACATAGTAAGCGCTTAATAAATACCAACATTATTCTTCTTCTTATTATTATTAATCCCATCTCTGCCACTTGTCTGCTATGTGACCTTGGGCAAGTCACTTAACTTCTCTGTGCTCCAATGTCCAAATCTTTAAAACAGGGATTAAATCCTGCTCCCTCTAAATTAGATTGTGAGCTCCAGGAGGGCCGGGAATGTGTCCAACCCGATTAGCTTGTATTCACCCCAGTGCTTAGTATAGTGTTTGGCACATAAATAAGAGCTTCACAACTGCCAGAAATATTATTATATTATCATATGAGAAAATAAGACAGTTAAATTTTAGAAAGAAGAAAGTTTTGATAATCACAACCTCATCCTTTCTCTACTAAATAGGCTTATATTATGAATTTCTATATATGTGTTATATGAAATATGTTCTTTTTATAGATTTCTCTGTACTTGTTTTAATGGTGTAGAGCTCCACAAGGATGGGACCCGTGTCCGGTTTCAACCTGTGTATCTCTTTCCTAGTGCTTACTACCGTGCTCTGCACACAGAAAGTGTTTAATGGATGCTATTACTACTATTGTTCAAACTTAGCATCTAAAAGAGGCAGATAAATCGATTTTAATAATAATAATAATAATGTTGATATTTGTTAAGCGCTTACTATGTGCAGAGCACTGTTCTAAGCGCTGGGGTAGACACAGGGGAATCAGGTTGTCCCATATGAGGCTCACAGTTAATCCCCATTTTACAGATGAGGGAACTGAGGCACAGAGAAGTTATGTGACTTGCCCAAGGTCACACAGCTGCCAAGTGTCAGAGCCAGGATTTGAACCCATGACCTCTGACTCCCAAGCCCGGGCTCTTTCCACTGAGCCACACTGCTTCTCTATGGGTAATTTGGGAGAGATGGCATGTAGATGGCTGTCACTTGTCAGCTGTGTGACTGTGGGCAAGTCACTTAACTTCTCTGTGCCTCAGTGACCTCATCTGTAAAATGGGGATTAACCGTGAGCCTCACATGGGACAACCTCATTACCCTGTATCTACCCCAGCGCTTAGAACAGTGCTCGGCACATAGTAAGCGCTTAACAAATACCAACGTTATTATTATTATGTAGGGTGGGGCAGTGGAGTGGGAATACTGCAAATGATACAGGAAATTGGATTAAAAAGAGGGAAAGCATTTTTAATTAGGGGCAAAAGAGAATGCTGGATAGGAAACTGACATGCTCAGTGAAAAAGGGAAGCCTTCAAATTAATGGTCTATGTGGCTGGAATACTGAATTCATTCATTAATAAGAAACAATTAAGAAGCGGTGAAGATTGCAAAACTTAGCATCAAAGAGGCCATGAAATATCAATTAAAAATTGAACATATAAGAGTAACAGAACAAGAAATATTACCTACGTCATTATGAATCTTCTTTGAAAGCTTATAATGAGATGACAATAAAACTGTCGTCATTATTCTGCACTGCAAGATATTATTCCCAGCTATTTCATGGCAAAAAAATTTGGGGG
Organism: Ornithorhynchus anatinus; assembly: GCF_004115215.2. Taxonomy (NCBI): domain Eukaryota; kingdom Metazoa; phylum Chordata; class Mammalia; order Monotremata; family Ornithorhynchidae; genus Ornithorhynchus; species Ornithorhynchus anatinus. Next base: position 98,155,142 of record NC_041730.1, read on the forward strand.
GGGGTTTTGTTTTTTCCAAATAGTATTTGTTAAGCGCTTTCTATGTGCCAGACATAGTACTAAGCATTGGGGTAGATACAAGATAATCAGGTTGAACCGAGTCCATGCCCCATATGGGGCTCACAGTCTTAAACCCCATTTTACAGATGAGGTAACTGATGCTCAGGTCACGCAGTAGACAAGTGACAGAACTGGGATTAATTAATCAATGAGTTGTATTTGTTGAGCGCTTACTGTGTGCGGAGCACTGTGCTAACCACTTGAAAGAGTACAATTATAATGGATTGGATAGACACATTCCCTGCCTTTGACTCTTTTCCCTGCTGCTGCTGCTGCCCAGCACAGGTGAATCAACTTTATCCGCCACCTCAGCTTAGACCTTTCCATTACAGTAACCCTGGCGAGAGAATATCTCTCAGTGGCATAACTCTAAGCTTCACTGGCTTACAGAAACTCTCCTGCCACGATAAGGCGTCGATTCAAAATAGAGATATAATTTCATACCGGGATATAAAAGTCATGTCGAAATCTTTGCGAGTAAACTCCTGTAGACTCTAAGCTCATTTTGGGCATGGGGGGGTGTCTACCAACTCTGTTGTATTGTACCCCGCCCAACCTCTTAGTACAGTGCTTTGCATACAGGAAGCGCTCAATATGATCGATCGATCGATTGATTAGCGAAAACATGCTTCAAATCCCTCTTCTCCCACGCGTATCCCTTATGGCTCTCCTACACCTCTAGCTTGTGCTGGCCCACCCTGTCTCTTGCTCTACAGCAGCTAATGAGTCAATTCATCAGACACATTTACTGAGCAGCTACTGTGGAAAAGCATTGGGAGAGTGCAGTAGAATGAGCAGCTATGATCTCTGACCTTAAGAAGTGTAGAATCTAGCAGGGAAGACAGGCACTGGAATGGATGACAGGAGAAGAGCGGTAAAGAGGATGTGGACATGAGTTGGGGTTTAAGTCATAGAGTATATAAAATAAGTGTATAAGTGCTTTGGGATGTTGAGCGTACTTTAGGCTTAGGTGCTGTGGAAATGCTGAAATGGAAGATTTCAATCAGTCGATCGTATTTAATGAGTGCTTACTGTGTGCAGAGCACTGTACTACTAAGGGCTTGGAAAGTACAATTCAGGAAGATATGAGGGGAATATAAACTGGGAAGGTTATAAATTAATCTGGGAAAGCCTCCTGGAAGAAATATAATTAAAGAAGGGGTTTGACTCTCCTATATTTCTCAGCAGCTTCTCAAGAGCAGATTTCTCACTTCCAATCAAAATTTAACCCCTCCACAGGTGCCTCTGACCCCGTCCCTTCTCACCTTATCAAAACAATTGCTCACTCTCTGACTGGCATCTTCAACTCTTTGCTTTCCAGTGATTCCTCCCCAATGGCTTTCAAGCATTCCCATTTATCCGCTAACCTAAAAAAAAACAAAAAACCTCCCTTAACTCCAGTTATCACCCCATCTCTCTCCAACTATTCCTATCCAAACTCCTTGAGCGAGTTATTTTCACTCACCGCTTCCACTTCCTTTCCTCCAATTATCTTCTCGACCCTCTGCAATCTGTCTTCCACCGCCTTTACTCCATGGAAATGTCTTTCTCTGAGCTCATCGGTCACCTCCTTCTCGCCAAATCCAGTGGGCACCACTCCAACCCGAAATCTACTCAAACTCTCTGGGGCCACCCCTTAATCAATCACTCAATCGACCATACTTAATGATCATTTAATAATAATAATAATAATAATGTTGGTATTTGTTAAGCGCTCACTATGTGCAGAGCACTGTTCTAAGCGCTGGGGTAGATACAGGGTAAGCAGCTTGTCCCTCGTGAGGCTCACAGTTAATCCCCATTTTACAGATGAGGTAAATGAGGCCCAGAGAAGTTAAATAACTTGCCCACAGTCACACAGCTGACGAGTGGCATAGCCGGGATTCTAACCCATGACCTCTGACTCCCAAGCCCGGACTCTTTCCACTGAGCCATTTACTAAGTGCGTGGAAGAGTACAATATAACAGAGTTAGTAGACATGTTCCCTGACCATGAGAAGCTTAATGGGATCTGTGCATACATGATTTGGAGCTGAGGGTAGGGTGAATAAAGAGCATAAATCTAAGTGCAAGGCTGATCTACTACAACCCAACCCACTTTTCTAATGGTACCCTAGTTCCTCTCCCAGACTTCTCTATCACCGTGGATGGCACGACCATCCTTCCCGTCTCTCGGGCCCGCGATCTCGGTGTCATCCTCGACTCGTCTCTCTCGTTCACCCCACGCATCCTATCCGTTACCGAGACCTGCCGGTTTCACCTCTACGATATCGCCAAGATCCGCCCTTTCCTCTCCACCCAGACGGCTACCTTACTGTTACGGGCTCTCGTTATATCCCGGTTAGACTACCGTGTCGGCCTTCTCTCTGACCTCCCTTCCTCCTCTCTCGCCCCGCTCCGGTCTATTCTTCACTCCGCTGCCCGGCTCCTCTTCCTGCAGAAATGATCTGGGCGTATCATTCCCCTTCTTTTCCCCCCTTTCCCTCTGCTCCTCCCCCTCTCCCTTCCCATCCCCTCAGCACTGTACTCGTCCGCTCAACTGTATATATTTCCATTACCCTATTTATTTTGTTAATGAAATGTACATCGCCTCGATTCTATTTAGTTGCCATTGTTTTTACGAGATGTTCTTCCCCTCGATTCTATTTATCGCCATCGTTCTCGTCTGTCCGTCTCCCCCGATTAGACCGTAAGCCCGTCAGACGGCAGGGACTGTCTCTATCTGTTGCCGACCTGTTCATTCCAAGCGCTTAGTACAGTGCTCTGCACATAGTAAGCGCTCAATAAATACTATTGAATGAATGAATTAATGAATTTGTGTACCGCAGTCCTGTCTATCACATGGCCAAACCTATGCCCACATCTTGTCTCCATCCTGGAACTCCCTCCCCCTTCATATTCATTCAGTCATTCAATCGTATTTATTGAGCGCTTACTGGGTTCAGAGCATCTGACCATCCACCACTCTCTCCACCTTGGAAACCCTCCTAAAATCACATCTCCTCCCCGGCTTTCTCTGACTGAGCTGTCTTTCCCCCATGCCCTCTCCTCTGTCGACCTTGTAACACTTAAATACTTTGATACACTTCTGTAAACATCCTTATACACTACTATTTCTCCTACCTGTAATTTATTTTAATGTTTGTCTCCCGCTATAGACTCTAAACTCCTTGAGAGCAGGGATTGTGTCTGCCAACAAGAAGCAGCGTGGCTCAATGGAGAGAGCCCGGGCTTGGAAGTCAGACGTCATGGGTTTGAATCCCGGCTCTGCCACTTGGTAGCTGTGTGACCTTGGGCGAGTCACTTAACTTCTCTGGGCTTCAGTTACCTCATCTCTAAAATGGGGATTAACTGTGAGCCTCACCTGGGACAACCTGACTACCCTGTATCTACCCCAGCGCTTAGAATAGTGCTGTGCACATAATAAGCGCTTAACAAATACCAGCATTATGATTATTTTCTCAAGGACTCAGTACAGGGTTCCGCATTCTGTAAATGTTCTGTAATACCATTTACTGGGTGAGTTATGCTCTCTCAGATAAGGCAGCGTGGTTCAGTGGAAAGAGCAGGGACTTGGGAGTCAGAGGTCAGGGTTTCGAATCTCGGCTCTGCCACTTGTCAGCTGTGTGACTGTGGGCAAATCACTTAACCTCTCTGGGCCTCAGTTACCTCATCTGTAAAATGGGGATCAGGACAGTGAGCCTCACGTGGGACAACCTGATTACCCTGTATCTACCCCAGTGCTTAGAACAGTGCTCTGCACATAGTAAGCGCTTCACAAATACCTACATAATTATTATTGCGGGGCAGGGAGGGAGAGATAATGAGAGTGTGAGGTCAATGGTGGTGGAGAGGAGAGAGGCACCAAGAGTAGGTTAACTTGAGAAGCCGTAAAGTGCAGTTTGGAATGTAGTGGGAGAAGAGAGTGGATAAGTAGAAGGGAGAGCGCTGAATAAGTATGAAGATGATGGCCAGGACTTTCTGCTTGATATGGAGACAAGTGGGCAATCACTCTAGGTTTTCGGTAGGGAGAGGTGTGCAGCTAAGCATTTCAGAAAAATTATCCTGGCAGCAGAAGTGAAGTATGGACTAGAGATCAGAAAGACAGGGACGTGGGGAAAACAGCGAGTGATATAAGTGCCTAGACCGATGCAGTGGCCATTTGGAAGGAGAGGAAGGGGCAAAGCCCGGAAATACTGTGGACTTAATACCAGCAGGATTTGGGGACACACCCATTCGGAGTGCTGAAAAGAGAGGGAGGAATCACAGATAACCCCAAGGTTGTGGAAATCATAGACCTATCAGTGGATAAGAACGTTAGGTGGAGAGGATTTCGGCGGAAGATGAAGAGTTCAGTTTTAAACATGTTGAGCTTGAGGGGCTGGCAGGACATACAAGTAGAGATGCCCTGGAAGCAGGGGGAAATGTGAGATTATAGAGCAGGAAAGAGGTCAGGGACTAGGAGTGTCCACATAGAAATGGTAAAAGATAAGTTTTCTGAGGAAGTGAGGGTAAAGTGATGGGACTTAAAACTGTGCCTGATAGATACCCACAGTTAAGGAGATAGAGGGAGAGCTGGGGAAAGGATATTGTTTCTAGAAGAGAATGGCTACCAAAGTTCATTATCTCATTATCCCACTTGAGGAATGCTCAGTCAATATATTCCTTTTTCTCATGTTCTTCCTGAGAAGCACCTTGACTTCTGTCTTTGGGTTTTGATCACTAAAGAAGTTTGTATTTGATTCCTTTTGTTACTAACTGCCATCCCCTTGCTATTCCAAGTCACCACAACAGGCAATGTGGAGATTTCACTCCAGAGAGTAGCCATAATGATAATAATGCTAATTATAATAATGGTATTTGTTAAGTGCTTACTGTGTGCCAGGCACTGTACTAAGAAAGGATACAAGGAAATCAGGTTGGACAAAGTCCCTCTCCTACGTGGGGTTCACAGCCCCAATCCCCATTTTACAGATGAGGTAACAGAGGCCCAGAGAAATGAAGTGACTTGCTCAAAGTCACAAAGCAGACAGGTGGCAGAGCCTGGATTAGAACCCATGACCTTCTGACTTCTAGGCCCATGCTCTAGTCACTGCACCACGCAGCTTCTCATGCCATGCCAGGTCCAAGCTAGAAGCCACATAGCCTACTGGCTAGAACACAGGCTTGAGAGTCAGAAGGACCTATATTTTAATCCCAGCTCCATCACTTGTCTGCTGTGAAACCTTAGACATGTCATTTCACTTCTCTGGGCCTCATTTCTGTCACCTTTAAAAGGGGGATTATAATAATGTTGGTATTTGTTAAGCGCTTACTAGGTGCCGAGCACTGTTCTAAGCGCTGGGGTAGACACAGGGGAATCAGGATGTCCCACGTGGGGCTCACAGTCTTCATCCCCATTTTACAGATGAGGTAACTGAGGCACAGAGAAGTTAAGTGACTCGCCCACAGTCACACAGCTGACAAGTGGCAGAGCTGGGATTCAAACTCATGACCTCTGACTCCAGAGCCCGTGCTCTTTCCACTGAGCCACGCTGCTTCTCTAACTTATGTGATCCCCATATGGGACATGAAGTATGTCCAACGCGATTAACTTGTATCTACCCCAGTGCTTAGGACAGTGCCTGGCACATTGTAAGCATTTAACAAATACTATAAAGAAAAGAAGTTCTTCCAGCAAGCCCCTTAGGCCAGAAGGGGAGACATCTTTCAGTTTCCGGAGTGCTGGGGGAATTACTGGGGACTCAGTGAGTTCCCTGAGCCTTGTCTTGTCTTAGAGAAGCAGCGTGGCTTAGTGGCAAGAGCCCAGGCTTGGGAGTCAGGACGTGGGTTCTAATCCTGGCTCTGCCACTTTCCTGCTGTGTGACCTTGGGCAAGCCACTTAACTCCTCTGTGCCTCAGTTACCTCATCTGTAAAATGGGGATTAAGACCGAGAGCCCCACGTGGGACAACCTGATTACCTCGTATCTACCCCAGTGCTTAGAACAGGGCTTGGCTCATAGTAAGCTCTTCACAAATGGCATAATTATCATTATTATTTTGCTGTCGATTCGTCTCCGACCCATAGCGGCGCCATGGGCACATCTCTCCCAGAAGGCCCCACCTCTAGCTGCAATCCTTCTGGTAGTGGATCCACAGAGTTTTCTTGGTAAAAATATGGAATTGGTTTACCATTGCCTCCTTCCGTGCAGTAAACCAGAGTATCAGCCCTCGACTCTCTCCCATGCCTCTGCTGCCCGGCTCGGGTGGGTTTTGACCTGTAGCAGATTGCCTTCCACTCGTTAGCCACTGGCCAAACTAGGAATGGAACGGGTAGGCCTCTGCTTGACTCTCCCTCCCATAGCCGAGACTGGTAGAGTACTGGAAACTCTCCAGGTGTGACCCTGAGAGGGGGGTTCCCTGAGTACCTCTTCTCAAACAAATAGCCACCATTGCTTTAAGGGTCTCACAACTACTGAATAGGAAACTGGTGGCAAACTAGTGTAGTGTACAGGAACTAGCTGAATTGCCAAGGTTTTGCCCCATTTAGGGAACCGACCTAAAAAACTGATCCTCTGAGAAGCAGTATGGCCTAGTGGAAAGAGCAGAGACCCGGGAGTCAAGAGAGCTGGGTTCTAATCTTGGTTCCACTACTTGCCTATTGTGTGACCTTGGGAAAGTCATTTAACTTTTCTGTGCCTCACTTTCCTTATCCATAAAATGGAGATTAAATGCCCGTTCTCTCTTCCTCTTAGAATGTGAGCACCACGTGGGACAGGGAGTGTGTCTAATCTGCTTATATTATGTCTGATCCAGGGTTTAGTACAATAGCGAGTACTTGGCAAATTCCACAATCATAATAATCACCTTGCTCCCTCCTACTTTACCTCACTACTCTCCTACTACACCCCAGCCGGCACACCTTGTTCCTCTAAAGCCATCCTTCTCACTTGCCTCGATCTCCTCTATCTCGCCGCCGACCTCTCGGCTACGTTCTGCCTCTGAACTGGAACCCTCCCTCCACGTATCCGGCAGATATTTACTCTCCCCACTTTCAAACCTTTATGGAAGGCACATGTCCTCGCAAGAGGCCTTCCCTGATTAAGCTCTCCTGTCTTCTTCTCCCATTCCCTCCTGCGTCACCATACCTTGCTTCCCGGTGTCACAGCACTTATGTACATATTTATAATTTTATTAGTTATATTCATGTCAGTCTCCCCCTCTAGATTGTAAGCTTGTTATGGCCAGGGAATGGGACTATTATATTTTTATATTATATTCTCCCAAGTGCTTGGTCAGTGCACTAAACAGTCAGAGCTCAATAAATGCAATTGACAGACTGACCGATTATTGAAGGGGATTTTTTTTTGGCCAGAATTTTTTTGTTAGGTTGCACTAGTTCCCCAAATCAATGGGTTAATGGCTTACCCCCTCCCCCTTCACTTGGATAATTCAGAACCACCAGCATCTGTCTTCTTAGTTCAGGGCCATTATAAATGAGAAGGTGCTAGTTTTTCCCTGCTCATAGCTGACTCAAAGCTGTTCCTTCTAAGTTGAAATTCTGTATTCTTGGTCTCAGGCCAAAAATGATATTTTGGAAAAGTTTGAGCAGAATTCATTCAACTTCTCATAAGTCATGGGAGAATTTTTAAAAAGTATCAAATTTTTCCTTTTTGGCACAACACCACCCCTCTGAAATTCTTCAAACTTAGCATGATCAGTCATCAGGAAAGAATGCAGACTTAGCTAAACATGAAGAGAAATAGGGTGAAGTATATTTACAGATAAGTTACGTTATGTTGAAATTTTGTGTCCTAAACCGGTTATTGCATCTCGCAGCCCCAGTCTTTGGACTTTCAAACTGTGTCCGCAGAAATAAAAGACTTTGCCCCAGGCTGTCCACATAAATGAGCCCAATTCTTTAAAGGTTGTAATAAATACTCAGAAGACTATAGTAAATCTCCAGAGAGAAGCTCTCCACAGGTTTACAGGGGGTAGGAGGGAATATCACTCCTTTTTTATGTTATGGAATTTGTTAAGTGCTTACTAAGTGCCAGTGACTGTACTGAGCACTGGAGTAGATATAGGATAATCAGGTTGGACCCAGGGCATGTCCCACATGAGGATTTCTGTCTTAATCCCCATTGTACAGTTGAGGTAACTGGGACACAGAGAAGTCAAGGGACTTGTCCAAGGTCACACAGCAGACAAGTGACGAAGCTGGGATTAGAGCCCTATGGTTCTGACTCCCAGGCCCATGCTCTTTCTACTAGGCCACGTTCTGTCCTTCTCCTTTCTCCCTCTCCCTCTCACCCCAATTAACATGGTAATGTCTGTCTCCTCATCCTAGACCACAGGCTCTTTTGGGGCAGAGATTGTGTCTGCCAACTTTACTGCATTGAAGTCACCCAAGTGTTTCATCCAGAAAGCAGTGTGCTAATGCTCACCTTCTCACTTTACCTCGATCTCATCTATCCCCCCGCCGACCTCTCGCCCACCTCCTGCCTCTAGCCTGGAACCCTCCCTTCTCTTAGCCGGCAGACATTTACTCTCCCCACCTGCAGAGCCTTATTGAAGGCCCACCTCCTCCAAGAGTCCTTCCCTGACTATGGCCCCTTTCCTCTTCTCCCACTCTCTTCTGCGTCGCCCTGACTAGCTCCCTTTGTTCGTTCTCCCCTCCCAGCCCCACAGCCCTTATGTCCATGTCTGTAATTTTATTAATATATATTAACGTCTATCTCTCTAGACTCTAAGCTTCTAGTGGGCAGGGACTGTGTCTGTTATATTTTTATACTGTAATCTCCCTAGAGCTTGCAACAGTGCTTTGCACACAGTTGGCGTTCATTAAATATGATCGACTGCCTGACTGCAGTGACCCAGTACCTGAGTGCTAAGTACAATAGCTACCTGTGATAGAGAAACAGTAGGGCAGGCCACAGACATGTCTTCTTAGTGGTTTTGCCAAAAAAAAAGTAGCTGTTTAGCTTTCATTGTAAGCATCAAACGAAAACTCCTCACCATTGGCCTTAAAACAGTCCACATCCTTGCCCCCTCCTACCTCACCTTGCTTCTCTCCTTCTACAACCCAGCCTGTACACTTCGCTCCTCTAGTACTAACCTCCTCACTGTGCCTCAGTCTCCCCTATCACGCCGCTGACCCCTAGCCCACCTCCTGCCTTTGGCCTGGAATGCCCTCCTTCCTCACATATGACAGACAATTAACCTCCCCCCCCTTCAAACCCTTATTGAGGACATATCTCCTCCAAGAAACCTTCCAAGACTAAGTCCCTCTTTCCTCATCTCCCACTCCCTTCTGCGTCACCCAAACTTGCTTGCTTTCCTCATCGCCCCTCTCAAATACTCCACAGCAATTATGCACTTATGTGTAATTTATTTATTGGTATTGATGTCTGTCTCCCCCTCCTCTAGACTGTAAGCTCATTGTGGGAAGGGAATGTGTCTGTTCATTGTTCTATTGTACTCACCCAAGAGCTTAGTCCAGTGCTCTGCACACAGTAAGGGCTCAATAAATACGACAATGAATAAACAAAGGAATTATATGTTTAAATAAGTAATTTATAATATATGATTTAAAGATATATACATAAGTGTTGTGGGGTTGGGAGTGGGGAGACTATCAAGTTTGCAAAGGTCACAGATTGAGGTGTACAGATGCAGAAGGGAGAGCAAGCTGGGGAAAAGAAGATTTTATCCGGGAAAGCTTCTGGGAGGAGATGTGACCTTAATAATGCTTTGAAGATGGAAATATTGGTGGTGGCCTATATGGAGGGGAAAGGGGTTCCAGGCTAGGGGGAGGATGTGGGAAAGGGGTCAGCGGTGAGATAGATGGGGGCACAGTGAGTAAGCTGGCTCTAGAGGAGCAGAGTGTGTGCGCTGGGCTCTAATAGGAGATTAACGAGGTGAGGTAGGCTGAGGCCAGTTGTTTGAGTCCTTTAACGCTATTAAGGGGTTTCTGGTGGATGCAGAGGTGGCGGGGCAGCCACTGGAGGTTCTTGAGGAGTGGGGAGACATGGACTGACTGATTTTGCTGATAAATTATCCGGGCAGTGAAGTATGGACTGGAGTGGGGAGAGACTGAGGCTGGGTGGTCAGCAAGGAGGCACATGGAGTCTTCAAGGTGGGACAGGGTAAGTTCTTGGATCAATATGGTAGCAGGTTGGATGGAGAGAAAAGGGTGGCTTTTAGCCCTTCAGTCCTCTAGTCAAATCATGATTATTTTTAATAATAATAATGATAACAACAGAAGTAGTAATAGTACTTGTAGTATTGCCTGGTGGATAGAACATGGGCCTAGGAATCAGAAGGTCATGGGTTCTAATCCCAGCTCCACCACTTCTGCTGTGTGACCTTGGATCAATCACTTTCACTTCTCTGTGCCTCCGTTACCTCATCTATAAAATGGGGATTAAGACTGTGAGCCCCAGTGTGGGACAGGAACTGTGTCCAACCTGATCTTGCATCCACCCGTGCCTGGTACAGAGAAAGTGCTTACCAAATGCCGCTCTTATTAGTAATAAAAATAGCAGTATTTATTAAACACTTTTTCATGGTATTTGTCAAATGTTTACTATGTGCCAGGCACTGTACTAAGCACCAGGGTAGATAGAAGCTAATCAGGTTGGACACATCCCATGTCCGAAATGGTGCTCATAGTCTTGATCCCCATTTTACAGATGAGGTAACTGAGACAGAGAGGTTAAGTGACTTGCCCAAGGTGACAGCAGACACATAGCAAAGCTGGAATTAGAACCCAGGTCCTGATTTCCAGGCCCATCCTGGGAGTTCAGTGCAGAGCACTGAACTAAGAAAGGGCTGGGAGAGAATACACAGGTGGAAATCCCTGTACCTTTTATGGGTTCACAATCTGAGTCTTCCCTTGCTTGGTAGCTTTGGATAGAATTTAGTTCCATTCTGTGGAATGGCAAGAGAAGAATACAGCTGAGTAATTGAAAAATTATAATTATACTGAGCCTCATTGAATCTGACTGAAAATGAAGTGCAGTAGAATGTATCTCTGTGTGTCGTCCCTTCCAAAATGGTATTTTTCCTTGCATGAAATATTATCATTAATAAGAATGATAATAATAATGGCATTTATGAAGCTCTGAATGTATGCCAAACACTGTACTAAGCCCCAGTATAGATATGAGATAATTAAGTTGGACACAGTTGCCATTCTGAACAGGACACCCAGGCTAAAGGGGAAGGAGAACAGATATGAGGAAACTGAGGCCCAGAGCATTTAAGTGACTTGTCCGAGGTCACATAGCAAGCTAATAATAATAATAATAATAATGATGTTGGTATTTGTTAAGCACTTACTATGTGCAGACCACTGTTCTAAGCGCTGGGGAAGATACAGGGTAATTAGGTTGTCCCATGTGAGGCTCACAGTCTTAATCCCATTTTACAGATGAGGTAACTGAAGCACAGAGAAGTTAAGTGACTTGCCCACAGTCACACAGCTGACAAGTGGCAGAGCCGGGATTCAAACCATGACCTCTGACTCCCAATGGCAAAGCTGGGATTAGAACCCAGGTCTCTGACTCCAAGGCATGGGTTCTTTACGTTAGGCTATGAAGCTTCTTCCATTTTCTGTCAATTTCTGAAAGATTGAAATAAGCTAAGTGAAAGGCAAATTTCAGTTCAGTGGTTTAAAACATCATTTGTTTCGATCAAAAGCTAAATGATGGCGGTGATCTTGATTTTAAATTTGGATAATGATGCTCTTTCAGACTAATCTACATTTCAAGCATGAAAAGCTTAAACAATATTTATTGAGTTTTTTAAAAATTTTTTGAATCCTGTGATTACTAGTGTGATCAAATTTACGGCCACAATAATTTCAGTTATAATGAAAACTGAAATGACTAAGTGACTTGTCCAAGATGACATAGCAAGCTAATGGCAAAGCTGGAATTAGAACCCAGGTCTCCGAATCCAAGGCCTGGGTTCTTTATGTTAGGCCACAAAGCTTCTTCCATTATCTGTCAATTTCTGAAAGATTGAAATAATTAAGCTCTTTAAGTGAAAGGTAAATATCAGTTTAATGTTTTAAAACATCATTTGTTTCAATCAAAAGCTAAATGATGGCAGTGATCTTGATTTTTAATTTGGATAATGATGCTCTTTCAGACTAATCTACATTTCAAGCATGAAAAGCTTAAACAATATTTATTGTTTAATTTTTTTAATTTTTTGAATCCTGTGATTACTAGTGTGATCAACTTTAGAGCTACAATAATTTCAGTTATAATTATACCTGAAATATTATTTTGGGTATTTTCACCTCCCCCCACACACACACTCACACACCCATTAATTAAATTCACTGCTAGATATATCTTCTTCAGATATGAAGGACAGTTACGTGTATTGTCTTCAATGAGGTTTTATTGAAAATTAAGTAACGGTAGTTAAAAAGTTTTGGCCTTTGTTTACATGTAATTTACATATAATTAATGCAGTATTTCTCAATTATCATGGCTTTTAATCACTCAGTCTTTTTTTATATTTTCAGTAGTCTTCTGCTTTACATCGTTTAGGTAAATGCAAAGCTTGCACACTTCTTAATTCATTTTCTTAGGAATTGCTCCCAACCAGTTACTAAAGTCTACTTAACGATGAATTAAACCAGTAGACTTTTCACAAATGCAGTGTTCTCTTGCATAAAATATTTTTATATCTTCAGAAAATTCTTACTGGCTTCAAGTAACTATGAATACTGGGAAAGATATATAGTTAGAACTCATTTTAATCAAAGTGCTATCAAGGAGACCTAATTCAGCTGTCATAATTCAAATGCCAAAGATTTTAACATTGTATTTTTGTATGTATTTTGTTCTCATATAACCATATTCCCGGGACAGAAAATTCCCAATGCATAAATCATGGGTATCTAAAATTTGACTCTTTCTTCAACTGTTTGGATACAATTGTGAAGATCATCCTTAGCCTATGTACATAATTTGCAGTGACAGGCTTGACAACTGTTATTCTTTTTCAGAAAAAAATGATCATCATTGATTTTGTTAAGGAACTATTTGTATGTGTCCAATTTGTCTCTCAGAAGTACAGTATTATGTTAAATGGTTTCCAAAGCAAATTTTTACACATTTAAACCATCTTAAGACATATTATGTCGAGAGAGCATCAATCATAATTATGGTTAGTTTTCATTCCTCTGGATTTCATTGCAGCCAAACATATGTTCCTGGAAGACAATATAAGAGAACTGGGAAAAGCATTGGCTGTATTAGTACAGTCTCATTCAGAAAAAAGTGATGATCTGGATTTCTTCAGTGTTGACCAAGCCAATGCTATCACAGACTATTTGAAAATCAGGTATTCTTCTTTCCTTTCTCAATAGAATTCATATCTTTTTTCCAACAGTTCAGCTTTGATAAGACATCTGCCAGTAAATACATATGAGATATGATTTAATTGAATTTATTCAGACTATGTTAAAAATCTCATGGGCGATAAATTCCAAAAATCTGGATTTGAGTAATATTGAGAACTGCCATGTAATTGACAAAAGTAAATTTCAGCTAACACTTGCTTTAAGTTCCAAGTTTAAATTGTAATATCCTGATGGAAAATTTTCATCTTCTAACGATAGCCAAACAGTGAACATTACAACATAGAAGTGTTTCAAAATATAAATTTATAGCTATGTTTCTTTGGATTAATTCAATTCATTTGAAATATGATATTTTAGAAATCAGGAAAGAGGAAATTGGACTCATCTTTTATTAAACTTTTTGCTCCATGAAAACGGAGAATTTGCTTGGCATTCCTTGCACAGCGGTGGTGTGAATTTCGCGAGTATATTGTTCTTAGCTTAACACTACTTTTTTCTGCTTGAAAATGGTAGGAAGAAGTTAGAAGGAAAGTTACAATGGTCATACCAATGTCCAGAGGAAATGGTGTTTTCTCTTTTAATTAGATTTTTGAAAGATAGTCTTGTGTCTTTGTGACTTTTTTTTTCATTAGATATTTCAATGTCTGAACTTTTACAAATAGGGTGAAAAGAAGGCTTTAAATCTTTGATAGTAATTCAAATCCTCAACACTTTATACTTTAAAAGTTAAGGAGCTTTTTCTTTTTTGATTCAAGCATTTTAAGAATGGTCAACAACAGAGTGGGTCCAAAAGGGGGATAGCAGGGGGATGCCTATACCTTTATTCTCATAAAATATTCTGCTCTCCCTGCCTTTTTTAGTTGAACTGGTCAAATTTTCATACAGATCATATTTTTATAGCTAGGAAATGGTATACAGTAGTACAAAGCTCTTCAGCAATTGTAAAGACACCTATAAGTTGGTGAAATATGGTATTCTCTTCCCTTTTTTATGGTACTTGTTAAGAGCTTACTATGTGCCAGACACTGTACAAAGCACTGAGGTAGATACAAGGTAATCAGGTTGGACACAGTCCCTGTCTCACAAGGGCTCACAGTCTTAATCCCCATTTTACAGATGAGGTAACTGAGGCACAGAGTAATGAAGTGACTTGCTCAAGGTCACAGAGCAGACAAATGGAGGAGTTTGGGCAGGGAATGTGTCTTGTTTGTTGCTGTATTGTACTCTCCCAAGCACTTAATACACTGCTCTGCACACAGTAAGCGCTCAATCAATACGATTGAATGAATGAATGACAAGAATCCAGGTCCTTTTGACTTCTAGGCCTGTGCTCTATCCACTAGGCCATGGTGCTTCCCTCTTTTGTCTGTAGTCTTCCTCACAAAAAGCACATTAAACAGACAACTTGACATTTTGTCTCAAAAAAACAGCTGAACTGGAAAAATATTCAGAATTAGTTCCCTTCAAGTCCTGAGATGACCTCATAAACCAAAACTCAACAGTTCCAACAGAAAAAGGAAAGCATAAGTTAAATAAACCTATTTAATTATTGAAATGTGTTTATGTCTCTCTCCCCCATTAGATTACTAGCTCCTTGATGGCAGTTTCGGTGACTTTTATTTCTTCTGTATATTAATCGGTGTGTTTACTGTACTCTTACCATGTGCAGAGCACTGTATTAAGTGTTAAGCACTGTTCGACCACCCAGTAGAATGTTCTGTATCCAGCAGGTACTCAAAAAACACTGCTGGTGATGAAGTAAATCCAAATGTTCAAGATGCAAATTAAAATTTAATAGCTGGATAGAATATAGTTCATTTTCCTAAGACTACTAACTTTAGAGTCCATATTTTAGACAGCTGTTAGGAAGAAAATACATTCAGGGCTGTCAGTGCTCATGATACCAAAAAAAATTCTCTGAAAGAAAACTTCTTGCAATCTCCATCCAGAACTTTCCTAAGGATCTAAGTATTCTTAAAATTCCACATCCCCCAAGAAGCCTTCCCCAGTGGATTCACAACAACCCAGTCACCTCAGTCCAACATCCATTCTTATTAGTATTTGTGTACTTTACTCCTTTCCCCGGCACCATGCATATAAATAAGCAAGGTTTTATTAATTTATTTTTAATTATGTATATATTCATACATGCAGCTATTTGTCCGTTGTCCCCCCACTCTGCTCCATCTCTTGGCCCTGAAGACCTTGCTTCAGAATTGAAAAATTGAAAGCATTCGGGACGATCTCCGTAAAATCTCCCCTGCTCCTCTCCAGGTCATTCCTCCTCCTGCCCGATCTTTGGCTCCCCCATCCTTCTCTGCAGCATCATAAGAAGAGATCTCCTACCTCCTCTCAAATTCTATCCCTTCCACCTGCAGCCCACTCCAACACACCTTATCAAAACACTCATTCCCTCCCTTTTTCCCTCCTGGATCAAAATCTTCAACCATTCCCTTTCCAACGGCTCCTTCCTCAATTCAAACATACCTATGTATCCCCTATCCCCAAAGGACCATCCTTTGACCTCACAGCACTCTCCAGTCATCGCCCCATCTCCCTCCCACCAAATTCTTTGAGTGAGTTCTCTCCACCCCTTCCTCCATTTCCTCTCCTCCAATCATTTTGGTCCATATCTCCCCACTCTTTAAATCTCCAGCGTTTGCCCATCCACTGCCACAACCCCACTCCAGTCCTTACTTCGCTCTGCTGCCCGGATCATTTTTCTTCAAAACCGTTCAGTCCATGTTTCCTCAATCCTCAAGAACCTCCAGTTGTTGCCCATCCACCTCTGCATCAAACAGAAACTCCTTTCCATCGGCTTAAAAGCACTCAATCACCTTGCTCCCCTACCTTGCCTTTCCTACTACAACCCAGCCCGCATACTCTGTTCCTCACACTTTACCTCAATCTCATCTATCTCACTGCCAACCCCTCGCCCGCATCTTGCCTCTGGCTTGACAGAAAATCACTATCCCCACCTTCAGAGCTGTTTTCATTCATTCATTCAGTCATACTTATTGAGCACTCACTGTGTGCAGAGCACTCCACTAAGGCTTGTGAGAATATAATATAGCAATAAACAGACACATTCCCTGCCCACATCTCCAAGCCCTCATTTCCTAACTAAGCCCTCATTTCCTCTTCTCCCACTTCTTTCAGCATCACCACTGCCCTTCGATTTACAGCCCTTTTTATTTCTCCCGTAGTTTCTCAGCACCTGCATACATTTTTGTAATTTAATCAATGTGTTTATATTAATGTCTGTCTCCCCTCTACTCGGTAAACATGTTGTGGGCAGGGAGCACGACTTCCAACTCTGTCATATTGTACTCTTCCATACTGTATAGTAGGCAATCAATAAATATCATGGATTGGTTGATTGACTTACCATCAGCTCTAAGACACTCAATCAGCTCTCCCTCTCCCACTTACCTTGCTGATCTCTTCCTGCAACTCACACACTTCACTCCTCTAACACTAATCTATTTTCTGTGCCTCAGTATTATCTCTTCTAGTGTCCACCCCTTGCCCACATCCTCTCTCTGGTCTGGAATTCCTTCCCCCTTCATATTCAACAGTCCTTTCTCCCCATCTTTGAAGCCCTCCTAAAAGTCACATCTTCTCCAAAGGCCTTCCCTGACTAGGTCCTCTCTCTGCATCACCTATGCCTTCAGATCTGTATCCCTTAGGCACTTGGTATTTGCCCTACCTTCAGCCCCAAAGCATGTATGAACAGATCCTTGCACTCTGCAATTTATTATAATGTCTGTCTACCCCTCTAGACTGTGAGTCGGGATCGTGAATACCAATTCTGATGTATTGCACTTTCCCAAATTCTCAGTACAGCGCTTTGCACACAGTAAGCACTCAAAGAATACCATCGATTGCTTTATTGGCTAGTACTCAATAGGTATTCATTACATGTCACTGGTTGATTGGGTAGATCAACTACATATAGTTTAATTTTAAGAGATATGAAGTGGTTGGTATTTTTCAAATTTAAAGATGCAATATTAATGATATCACTATTATTATTTCTGGGATACTTACAATTTCAATTTAAATTGATTTGTCTCTCCCTTGTTTCTCAATATTTTGTCCTTTAATTGCTCATCTGCATCGTAAGAGTAGGTCTCTAGATTGTAAATCCTCAAGAACAGAGATCTTGCCTACCAATTCCACTAAACTCTTACAAGCACTTAATACAGTTCTTTGTGAACAGCAGCATTCAGTAAATACCATTGATTGATTGATATACAGGAAGAGGCAAAACTCATATCCATCTGTTTCAGTGGTTGACTCTTGAATTTTACATCATTCAAGCAATCTAAACTTCTTGAAATACCAAAACTCTCAATTTTTACCAGGGCTATGTTCTATAAAATAGGCTTGTACAAGTAAAGAGAAAAATCTATTAAAGAATTATAACAGAGCCTACCATTAAAACATTCATTTTTTAATTGGGTGTCCAGGTGGAGGAATGTTTTTTGATATTTCAATTGCAATAGTTGCTTCCATATACTACAGAATTTTAAATAAAATGTATGGTCATACATTTTCAACAAGTAAAACTGAAATTTCAATCAATCCTATTAGAGTTGAACTTGTAAGTTCTATCATTCATCTTTGGTTTATGATAACTAATTTCCTCCCTTGCCCTAAACAATTAAGAAATGGAATCATCACTCTGAGTATGGTCATCAAGTCACATATATACCCATGTTTTCCCTCCTCAGTGTACATCATTGACCACTGTATGCTTTTTTCATTCGATGTATCTATCTTCTTATGGTCAGGATCCATGTCCCTCATTTATGCAGTACTTGGTTGAGATTACCACACAAAGTGGATACTCAATATTACTACCAATATTATCACTACATTTATTACGGGTTCTACAACTCTTCCTTCTCCCTTTTCGCTCACATCTCCGGACTTCTTTCAAATCACCTTTTAGTTTCCCTGCAGTTAAAAGAATCGATGGTAGACTTCAGGCCCATATTTGCTTCTCTAATGCATCTATATATGCATTCAGTCAATTCTCTCCTTGGTCAGGAGGCATGTGCTACTTTTGGGACGGGAGCACAGAGAGGAGATAAGGCCTTCCCATTTCCACCTTCAGGATTCACTTCATGAAGGATTTTATCTGACTAGAGGCAAGTATAACCCTAAAGCCAGAGGAAACGTGCCACCTAGGCTAGCCAGAAGAAGGTAAACACTATTTATCTGGTGAAATCGGTCAGGCTGGATGAATAATGTACTTGTAAGTCATCTTCTTCTTGTTTCTTCTTCTTGTTTCTGCTCCTCTTCTTTATTCTTCTCCTTCTTCTCCTCCCTCTTCTTCTTGTCCTCTTCCTTCTTCTTCTCCTTCTTCTTCTCCAGAGGAGAAGCCAGAGGAAACCTGCACCTATGCTAGGAAGAAAGGGTAAAAACTATTTCTATGGTGATATTGGCCAGGCTGGATGATTAATGCCCTTCTTCTTCTTTCTTGCTTATTCTTTCTTCTTCTTCTTCTCTTCTTTCTTCTTCTTCTCCTCCTCCTCCTTCTCCTCCTCCTTCTTCTTCTCCTCTTCTTCTTCTCCTTTTCCTTCTTCTTATTCTCTAAAGCCAGAGGAAACCTGCACCTAGGCTAGCAAGAAAGGGTAAAAACTATTTCTGTGGTGATATTGGCCTGGCTGGATGAATAATGCCCTGCAAAGTCTTCTTCCTTTATACCGAATACACAGAGATAAGCCAGATTGGATGAAGATGAATGGGGAGTAAGGAATATAAACAGCCTTCATTATGTTGATGATATTACCCTACTAGCAGAAAGTGAAGATGATTTGAAGGACTTATTATTAAAAGTTAAGGAACAGCAAAAACATGGGCCTATATTTGAATGTCAAGAAAACAAAGATCATAACAAATGAAAATTTCAACACATTTGTAGTGGATGGAGAGAAGATGGAAATAGTTGACAGTTTTTCTCTCCTGGGATTGATGATCTATAATAAAGGAACTAGTAGTCAAGAAATATGTCAAAGATTAATGTTAGGGAGACTTGCTGTGAAGACTCTGGAAAAAGTCATGAAGTGTCCTGATGTAACAATTGCCATGAAAATACAAATTGTCAATTCTATGACAATGTATGGATCCAGAAGCTGGACAGTGAAATAAACAAGATAGAAAGAACAACAATTCTTCTGACATGTGGTGCTGGAGACAGTTTTTGTGAATACATGCCATGGACTGCTTGAAAACCAAACAAATGGATTTTGGCACAAATTAAGCCAAAGTGGTCTTTGGAAGACCAAATAACTTGACTTAGATTAGCATATTTTGGACACATAATCAGGAGGATTAGTTTTCTGGAGAAGACACTAAAGCTGTGAAAAGTCCAGGGAAACAGTGGATGAGGTAGACCAGCAGCTAGATGGATAGAAATCATAACAACGATAACAGAAGAACTGTTAGAAAGGTTACAGATTGTGGCAGAAGACAGGACGTTTTGGAGAAAATTTATCCATAGAGTCGCCATGAATTGGAAACGACTTGACAGCATTTGATAAATAGGTCTCCTCCCTGAGTCATTCTTTCACTCTGGGGGCCAGGTGGCCTGTGACTTTGGGGTTGGTACCTAAACATGGAAGGATTGTAATCCACTAGTTGAGGACAGGGCAATTTCAACTTCCTCCACACAGAAAGGACTCTAACATCTATCCCACCTCCTCCAGGAAGCCTACCCTGACTAATCTCTCATCATCCCACCAAACTATAGCACCTATGCACTTTCATCCACTCACCCATAACACTTAGATGATGATGATGATGTTGAAAGTATTTTTTAAGCGCTTACTATCTGTCAAGCACTGTTCTAAGAGCCGGGTTAGCCGGCTGATCAGGTTGGACACAGTCCCTGTCCCACATGGGTCTCACAGTCTTAATCCTCATTTTACAGATAACTGAGAAGTGAAGTGACTTACCCAAGGTCACACCACAGACAGGGGCAGAGCCAGGATTAGAATCCAGTTCCTTCTGACCCCCAGGCCTGTCCTTGTTCCTCTAGGCCTTGCTGCTTCCTCAGATACTTAGATACAGTAACCCAAGCAATCATAGGGCATAGCTTTATTCTTGATTGCTCCTCCTCCTATTTTAATGTCCATCTCTTCCTGCTAGATTGCAAGTTCAATGAAGGCAGGGATCACATCTACTTACTGTATAGTCTAATCTCCAAAATGCTTAGTACTCTTTAGGGAGTTCAGTAAATGCCACTAATTGACTGACTGATAAGGAAATCTTATGCATCTTTAAGCAAGGCCCAGCTATACAAAAATGATAAAGAGCTAAATGAATATCAGTGAGAAACAGAGGCATACATAGATTGCATTCTCTGGGAGGGAAAACTTTACTTACCCTCAGCGGCAAAAGAAATGTTGGCAAAATGTCACCAAAAACTTACCAAAAGTATTTAAAGACTACCCCAGTACCCAACAAGGACAGACTAGACGTAGAAGCATTTCCAGTTTTCTCTCAAGATCATCACAGCCGTATTTCATCTTATAGTTACTGACAATTAAATTATTTTAAGCCTAACACTTGGAATTTGAAAGTTTCACAAGTAAAATTGAAAAGTGATCCTAAATATTTTAGGTGGGCTTTTGGTTTGGGTTTTTTGACTGGGACTAATCCATTTCGAGTCCATTCATTTTGGTTTATCATGACATTATTTTGTTTTTATGATCTTGATGCAATCTCTGGCTTGCAGATCAAATTGAATATTGATCAAAATGAGGATATAATTGACCAGAACCAGTTTCTAAATTTTGATGGGATACCGGGATGAAGTAAATTTCTGCAAAAAAATTACATAGTACATCTTAATCATATTCAGGTACTCACAACCCTTTGTGATGAATTGTATTAGTAGTGAGAGGATCAACTACTAATGCAACTCAGGGAAAAATCAGCTGCCTGAGGATTTTTTCATTGATTTCAAATGAATTGAAACTTTGATCCATCACAACATTCTGAAAAAGCAATTATTATACATGCTCAGTAGCTACATTTTAAATGTTAATTTCTCTGTTATATTAAAATCAATTTTCTTAAATAGCAAAAGGCAGCAGAGTGAAACAGAAACCACTAAGATTTTTTCTTCATTCTCGGGTATTCTGCTAGATTATTAGACTATTCATTTTCTCAACCAGCAGGAAGAGAATTAGAAAAATTCAGCTACCACCACAGAATGTGATATTTAGAATTCTACATTTCAGTTACTTTTCTGCCTCTAATATAGTGTTTTGCTGAAGATCATTAAAATTACTAAAAAGCATCATTTGTTTTGAAAGCAATTTCTTACTTTTTCTTACAGTTATTGTGCTTTGAACACCTTGAAATACTTTGAGTTTCTAATGTAAAGAAATGCGACGGCTTTATTCACAGTGAATTCTTCCTTCTCCATTTAAGATTCGAGCCCAGCGTTTCTCATGAAAATGGAACGTCAATTTAAATAAATTATGATTCATCTTTTGTCACTTTCTAAATGAAAATGGAGGATTTTTTGGTCATTAATCAGTTTGTTATGGATATTTCATCCACTTCGTCTGTTTGGTTTGAATTATTCAATAATTGAATACTCACATCTTGAAGGCTGAAATCATGCCCAGAGGCAGAGATTGGACTGGAAGATCTCCAGCGGTCTCTTCCAACATGAGGATTCTAGGAGAGTTTAATAATGGAACAACAAAGGAAAAACAGAAAATGTTTGTGGTCATGATTCCAAATTGTTCAGACCTGAGTATAGCAATTTTTTAATATGAGGCAATGTTTCAAACAGGATAACAAATCGGTAGTTGCCATTATTGGGGAGGACTTTCTTGTTGCCAAAACTGCGGTGCCTAAAAGAGATCGTGTATGTTGTTCTACTCTAAGCAATCCTTAAAATCGATGAGAAGCAGCCTGGCCTAGTGGAAAGAGCCTGGGCCTGGGAGTCAGAGGACCTGGGTTCTAATTCCAACTCCATCACTTTTTTTTTTAACGTTCGTTATTAAGGACTCACTGTGCGTCAAACACTTTTCTAACACTAGGGCGGGTACAGGTTAATTAGGTTGGACACACTCCCTGCCTTTTGGGGGGCTCATAGTCTAAGAAGAAGCCTTGGACAAGTCACTTAACAGCTCTGTGCCTCAGTTTCCTCATCTTAAAATGAGGATTAAATCCTACTCCTTTTACTTAGACTGTAAACCTGATGCAGGACAGGGACCGTGTCCAACCTGACGACCTTGTATCTACCCTCGTGCTTAGCCTAGAACAGTGCTTGGTGAAGGTAAGCACTTAACAGATGTCATTTTAAAAATTCCTTTTCAATCTTGAGGAATTGTTTATATAAACTCTAAGGCTCAGATTACATTTATGGCAATTACCTGATGAAAAAATTTTTTTAATTTCTGGAAAATAAATTCACTTTAAAAAGAGATCACCATTGATGTTAGTGTTTAATCTCCTTTTCCTCATTATCCTGAATAAGTATCAGTATGAAACGGGTCCTAGGATGCTTACTTAGCAAAATAAACTTACTTCTGTTCCACATTCTTTTCTGTTTCAGCTTATTTCAACACTATAAGCTATACGAATTTCTTTTCTACTCTCCAAGGGAAGAACTTGTGATAGGCGCTGAGGTAAGTAATTTGAATAGATGGAACTAATTAAGCTGAATCATTTAATGCATGCTGATAAGCATCTGTTTTTTTTAACCGCTCAAAGCAACTTCTTGTCAAGATTATTCAAGTATTAATATAGCCAACTAGTAGTTTAAGTGTAAGATAATTATATAAAATGAGTGTTGGATTTAGAGAATAAGTTCTATTTGGGTGCTGAAAGTTTTGCTGATCAGATGCATTTTCACATTTGCCATTATTTGTGGGAGCTGAATTAGGCATTATTTTCCATCGGAGTCAGAAAAGGTGAGGCAAATTAGTACAATGATCCTTCTGTGTTGGCTTCTTGTCGCCTTTGTAGAAGAAATGCAAAAGCAGCAAAGTAAATGCCTTATTATAACACTCTCCAACCTTGCAAATAGTATTAAATTGCTTTACCCTTCCTTTCCAAACCAGGGCAGACAAAACTGCTGCCAGCAACCACAGCAGGATATAAACACAGAAAGAAAATAAGGATAACACATCTGGTCCTCAATATCCCTAAAAGTTTTACAGCGTCGGGGAGGGGGCTGACTCCTGAAGTATCTCCTGGCTGAGAGCTAGCAGGGGCAAGAGGAGTGCCAGCATTCGGGCAATTGGGTGGGCCCAGTGAGGGAGTCATCTACTTCACTGATTTATATGGCTTCTCTGTCATTTTCCGTCAGATCGTTTTCTTAATCCAGTTCCCGCATCTGCCACTTGTCAGCTGTGTGACTGTGGGCAAGTCACTTAACTTCTCTGTGCCTCAGTTACCTCATCTGTAATGGGGATTAAGACTGTGAGACTCACGTGGGACAACCTGATTGCCCTGTATCTACCCCAGCGCTTAGAAAAGTGTTCTGCACATAGTAAGCGCTTAACAAATACCAACATTATTATTATTATTACTTAAACGCCTAAGAAATAGTAGTCCATACTACCTACTCCCCTTTTATCGACCCACATTCTTTCGTTTGAAGTTCATGAGAGCTGTGTGGATTCTGACTGCTTTAGCCTCATTATTTACCTGCATCTGGATAGTAGTTCTTGGATCAGCTCTTGAAAAGAAAAAAAAAGAGGGAAGACAGCTCTTTGACTCTCCATCTTACCCATGGCTCTTACGTGCACATTTACATATCTTGCTTCTGTACTTTAATTGTGTTGTCATTTGGCAGCATGGCTGCAGGAAAATAATTTTCATTTCAGAATTATAAAATGCTATTCTTTTGCTAGAGTTGCATTAATTAGTTGTATTGATGATATTTTTCTCAACTTTTCAATAACACAATCAGTGCTTTTGGTTTATTAGAGTGATTTAAGATGTAATAAGTATTTAAATGTAATACCCTGAAGAAAATTTGGAGGGATTTTAAAAAGCAAAATAGAACAACAGAATGGACCATGACTAAATTTTAGTTTGTAATGATCAGCAGAAGTCACAGAAAAATGACAATTCACCTGTTTTTTAATTGTACACATGTAGCTTTAACTATGTGCCAAGCACTGTACTAAATGCAGGGTTAGATATAAAATAATCAGATCAGAAGCAGTGCCTATCCCATACAGAGCTCATAGGGAAAACAGGTATTGATTAGTCAATTATAACTGAGGAAAATGAGGCCCAGAGAGGTTAAGTTACTTGCTTAAGGTCACACAAAAGACAAGTGGTGGAGCAGCATTAGAACCCAGATCCTCTGACTCCCAGGCCCATCTAGAGAAGCAGCATGGCTTAGCAGAAATGACATGGGCTTGGGAGTCAGAGGATGTGGGTTCTAATCCTGACTCCGCCACTTGTCTGCTGGGTGACTTTAGGCAAGTCACAACTTTTCTGTGCCTCAGTTACCTCATCTATAAAATGGGGATTTGGACTTTGAGCCTCACATGGGACAACCTGATCATCTTGTATCTACCCCAGTGCTTAGAACAGTGCTTAATAAATACCATAATTATTATTAGGCCATTTACACATTTTCCATGAATCTAGAAATTGGCTCTCCTGGAGTCAATCTTTAGATGTTTCTTATCTTTCCTAACCATATTTATGAGAACAACTCTTACATTTTTGGATAAATCATGGGTTCATTTTCATGCAAACTATTTATTACACATCAATTAATAGTATATGATAAGGGCTAACTGCGTGCAAGGCTCTGTACCAAACTCTTGCAGGAGAATGGGAGAGGTAGAAGACATATTTCCTGACCTCACTTAGTTTGCAATCTATCTGGGGGCCCAGTCACAAAATAATTTAAAATAAATAAGAGAAAGACATGTTCATTAGTAATGTAGGTACAGCTGAGGTGGCCATAGTCTAGTATTCCATAAAGTGTTTCAGGATTTACAACAGTGAAATGCCCTTTGGATGGGCTAGGTAATGCTTAGTACAGTGCTTTGTATCCAGTAGATGCTCAGTAAGTATTCATTCAATAGTATTTATTGAGCGCTTACTATGCACAGAGCACTGTACAAAGCGCTTGGACTATACAATTCGGCTACAGATAGAGACAATCCCTGCCCAATATCGGGCTCACAGTCTAAACGGGGCGACAGCAAAGTAAAACAGAACAAAACAAAACAATATCATCAAGATAAATAGAATCATAGAGATATACACATCATTAACAAAATAAATAGGGTGATAAATCAAATATACAGTAAATACCATTGATTCATCGATTGCTGTGAAAGTAAGCAGCCAGACACCTTGCCAAAGTCCTCCGGTGGGTCCAAGTAAGGCTAGGTGCAAAAAAGAAGCAAGGATTGAATCTTTCTTTAAAGCCAAACTGTAACAACTGCGGTACAAGAAAAGCTCGCTGGGACAGGTAATGTGTTTATTGTTGTAGCGTACTCTCACAAGCACTTAGTATGGTGCTGTGCACACGGAAGCACTCAATAAATACAATTGAAAGAAAGAATGAATGAATGAATGAATGAATGAATGAATGAATGAATGAATGAATGAATGAATGAAAAAGGGCACATGCATTCAGTCGAGTGGTGGCTGCCAAATGAAATTGATGGTGTTTGCGGTAAGGGTACTCTTCCCCCATGATTGATAATGTCCTTGTGATGATACAATTTCCTTCCCAACAGTGAGGGCTAGATTCTGCAACGTGCCCACAGTTGACAGAATCACATTAGTAAATCCAGCTTGGGACTCTGTAACTAGAGTGTAAACTCATTGTGGGCAGGGAATACGCCTACCAACTCTATTATATTGTACTCTCCCAAGTGTTTAGTACAGGGCTCTGCACACAGTATTGTTATTATTTTCACTTCTACGCTCATGTTGAATTTTATTGATTGATAAAGTCCTCGTCTCCCAGTACATTCTTGCTCTATGAACACTTTTCTAGAAGCAGTATGGTCTAGTGGTTAGGGCATGGGCTTGGGAGTCTGAAGGTCAAAGGTTCTAATCCTCGCTCTGCCACATATCTTCTCTGTGACCTTGAGCAAATCACTGAAAAATTCCCTGTGCCTCAGTTACCTCAATAAATATCATGACTTACCATCAGCTCTAAGACACTCAATCAGCTCTCCCTCTCCTACCTACCTTGCTGATCTCTTCCTGCAACCCCACCCCACACACTTCACTTCTCTAACACTAACCTATTTTCTGTGCCTCAGTATTGTCTCTTCCAGTGCCCACCCCTTGCCCACATCCTCTCTCTGGTCTGGAACTCCTTCCCCCTTCATATCCAACAGTCTCCTCTCCCCATCTTTGAAGCCCTCCAAAAAAATCACCTCTTTTCCAAAGGCTATTCCCTGACTAGGCCCTCTCTCTGCATCACCTATCCTTGATATTCACCCTACCCTCAGCCCCAAAGCGTATATGTACGCATCCTTGCACTCTGCAATTTATTTTAATGTCTCTCACCCCCTCTAGACTGTGAGCAGGTCTTATGAATACCAACTCTCTTGTTGGCTCAATAGTAAGTGCTCAATAAATAGCACTGATTGAATTATTTTGTCACACTGGGTGAAATTCAAAAAGGTTTGAGACAATTATGAAAAAAAGCACCCAAAGCCTGTTGGTTTAATGTTGTTCAAGCTGCAGTCCCATTAAATTCACATTATGTATGTTATGGTAACTATGTAAAAAACGTGACTGTGGGCAAGTCACAACTTCTCTGGGCCTCAGTTACCTCATCTGTGAAATGGGGATGAAGACTGTGAGCCTCATGCTCGATCTCCAAGAGCTCCTTCCCCTCTGCCTTCAAACATGCCCACGTCTCCCCCATCCTAAAAAAACCCGCTCTTGACCCCACTTCCCCCTCCAGTTATCGTCCTATCTCCCTACTACCCTTCCTTTCCAAAATCCTAGAACGAGTCGTCTACAATCGATGCCTAGAATTCCTTAACTCCCATTCTCTCCTAGACCCCCTCCAATCTGGCTTCCGTCCCCTCCACTCTACCGAGACTGCTCTCTCTAAGGTCACCCGTGACCTCCTTCTTGCCAAATCCAATGGCTCCTACTCCATTCTGATCCTCCTTGACCTCTCTGCTGCCTTTGACACTGTCGACCATCCCCTCCTCCTCCATACCTTATCTCACCTTGGCTTCACGGACTCTGTCCTCTCCCGGTTCTCCTCTTACCTCTCTGGCCGATCATTCTCGGTCTCCTACGCTGGAGCCTCCTCCCCTCCCATCCTTTAACTGTTGGAGTTCCTCAAGGGTCAGTTCTTGGCCCTCTTCTGTTCTCCATTTACACTCACTCCCTCGGTGAACTCATCCGCTCTCACGGCTTCGACTACCATCTCTACGCAGATGACACGCAGATCTACATCTCCGCCCCTGTCCTCTCCCCCTCCCTTCAGGCTCGCATCTCCTCCTGCCTCCGGGACGTCTCCACCTGGATGTCGGCCCGCCACCTAAAACTCAACATGAGCAAGACTGAGCTCCTCATCTTCCCTCCCAAGCCCGGTCCGCTCCCAGACTTCTCCATCACCGTGGATGGCACGACCATCCTTCCCGTCCCGCAGGCCCGCGATCTCGGTGTCATCCTTGACTCGTCCCTCTCGTTCACCCCACACATCCTATCCGTTACCAAGACCTGCCGGTTTCACCTCTACAATATCGCCAAGATCCGCCCTTTCCTCTCCACCCAAACGGCTACCTTACTATTGCGGGCTCTCGTTATATCCCGGCTAGACTACTGTGTCAGCCTTCTCTCTGACCTCCCTTCCTCCTCTCTCGCCCCGCTCCGGTCTATTCTTCACTCCGCCGCCCGGCTCATCTTCCCGCAGAAACGATCTGGGCATGTCACTCCCCTTCTTAAACAACTCCAGTGGTTGCCTATCGACCTCCGCTCCAAACAAAAACTCCTCACTCTAGGC
Source organism: Ornithorhynchus anatinus (assembly GCF_004115215.2). Taxonomy (NCBI): domain Eukaryota; kingdom Metazoa; phylum Chordata; class Mammalia; order Monotremata; family Ornithorhynchidae; genus Ornithorhynchus; species Ornithorhynchus anatinus. The sequence goes on from NC_041730.1 coordinate 98,183,558, forward strand.
TTCGAGGCTCTCCATCACCTTGCCCCTTCCTACCTCTCCTCCCTTCTCTCTTTCTACCGCCCACCCCGCACGCTCCGCTCCTCTGCCGCCCACCTCCTCGCCGTCCCTCGGTCTCGCCTATCCCGCCGTCGACCCCCGGGTCACGTCCTCCCGCGGTCCCGGAACGCCCTCCCTCCTCACCTCCGCCAAACTGATTCTCTTTCCCTCTTCAAAACCCTACTTAAAAATCACCTCCTCCAAGAGGCCTTCCCAGACTGAGCTCCTCTTCCCCCTCTACTCCCTCTGCCATCCCCCCTTTACCTCTCCGCAGCTAAAGCCTCATTTTCCCCTTTTCCCTCTGCTCCTCCACCTCTCCCTTCCCATCCCCACAGCACTGTACTCGTCCGCTCAACTGTATATATTTTCGTTACCCTATTTATTTTGTTAATGAATTGTACATCGCCTTGATTCTATTTAGTTGCCATTGTTTTTACGAGATGTTCTTCCCCTTGACGCTGTTTAGTGCCATTGTTCTTGTCTGTCCGTCTCCCCCGATTAGACTGTAAGCCCGTCAAACGGCAGGGACTGTCTCTATCTGTTGCCGACTTGTTCATCCCAAGCGCTTAGTACAGTGCTCTGCACATAGTAAGCGCTCAATAAATACTATTGAATGAATGAATGAACAACCCGATTACTCTGTCTCCCCCAGCGCTTAGAACAGTGCTCTGCACATAGTAAGCGCTGAACAAATACCAACATTACATAAGGTCAGCATTGCGTACGTGTCGCTCTGATCTTTAGAGGAGCCTATATTTTATAGCAGTGAACCTTTGACATTTTAAATATGTTCCCTTTGTAAATTTAATGAGTTAATGATCAAGTAACAATGTGAACCGTATTATAATCATAGGTCAGGGAGTCGTCGGTCTTGCAACACAACTGGTTCATAGAAACCTTTCTCAGTGGAACAATGTTAAGGGCAGGTTTGGTTTTTTTTGACCAAATATACCAAGAAGCACATTCTCAATCAGTTACAGATAAGTATTAGGTACATTCATATATTTTACATTTTAAATAACAATTAGAATGAAATAAGAATCACACAGAAAGTTAAAGCAGAACATGAAGAAATATAATGCAGTTTTGTGGTGTAATATGTGCATCACCTCTACCTAAAAATGGCATAAAATACAAATTTTAGACAAATTTTAGACTCTTTTGGTTTTGTTTTTCTTAAAATGGATTAATCAATGGGTCTGATTAGGGAAAGTTTCCAAGGAGTCTTCTCAGGAGTTGTGACCGTTGGTTTTTCTGAAGTATTGTCTGTCGAAGCAGCGTGGCTCAGTGGCAAGAGCACGAGCTTGAGAGTCAGTGGATGTGGGTTCTAATCCCGACTCCACCATTTGTCTGCTGTCTGACCTTGGGAAAATCACTTCACTTCTCTGGGCCTCAGTTCCTTCTTCTGTAAAGTGGGAATGAAGACTGTGAGCCTCACGTGGGTCAACCTGATTACCCTGCATCTTCCCCAGTGCTTAGAACAGTGCTTGGTACATAGGAAGCATTTAATAAATACAATAATTCTTATTAATTATTATTATTACTTGGCTATTCGTTGCTCCCAGTCCCTCTCCATGGCCTGGGGCTCCTATTCTTTAGTGTTGATTGAGGGGAATCACAAAAGGGCCTATGTGGCACTCCTCACAACTACCATTTCCCCTGATCCTATCATGGCTAGTGGCAGTGGGAAAGAAAGGGAAGGAAGGAACTACATAGCAGCTATCCAGCTACCAGTTTCCCTTGCCCCACTCTGTTATGTATGGCCCCCAACTTAGCAGCCCTGAAGGCAGGTATCACGGACCATCTAAGGATCTGGTAGAGGCAGGAGCGGGGTGGATCAGAGGAGAAGGATGGAGAGGTGGGTGAGGGAGGGGAGGAAGAACAGAAAAGTCATGAGGAGGGAGGGGGCAGGATTACCTAATATTTACTTTATGAGCCTGGCATTGTACTTTTGAAAGCGATGTCATATTCGTGAAATGGTGTAAATTCAGAGATGTGTGAAATATAATTCATTGTAGCTCAGGAATTCATAAATGCGTTCTTGGGATCGCAAATAAGAGTGCACGCAACTGGCTTGAAATGATAACTAGTTTGATTTACAGTCTCAGAAATCATGATAGCTAAAACAGAGTACATAATATCCCGAGTGGGTACTCAAAAAATTATGGTTGGAAAAATGATAATTGGCAAGAAAAAGCTGTATTTCAACATGTGAGGGAAGAAAATAACAATATTAATGATAATTATGGTACTTGTTAAGCACTTACTATTTGTCAAGCACTGTTCTAAGTGCTGGGGTAAGTACAAGTTAATCAGGTTGGACACAGATCTTATTCCACACTGGGCTCACACTCTTAATCCCCATTTTTACAGATGAGGTAACTGAGGCACAGAGAAGTTAAGTGACTTGCCCAAGGTCACAGAAAGGATATGTGGTGGAGCCAGGATTAGAACCCTTGATGATGGCATTTGTTAAGTGCTTACTATGTGCAAAGCACTGTTCTAAGCAGTGGGGAGGATACAAGATGATCAGGTTGTCCCACATGAGGCTCACAGTCTTAATCACCATTTTACAGATGGGGAATCTGAGACCCAGAGAAGTTAAGTGACTTGCCCAAAGTCACACAGCTAACATGTGGCTGAGCTGGAATTTGAACTCATGATCTCTGACTCCCAAGCCCGGGCTCTTTCCACTGAGCCACGCTGCTTCTCGACCTTCTGTCTCCCAGGCCCATGCACTAACCACTACACCATGCTGCTTCTAAAGAAGGATTCATAGATCAAGAACAACACAGGTGACGAGGACTTTAAGAATCAATATAATTCTACTTGAGTGTAAGAGTGAAAATAATAATAATAATTGTGGTGTTTCTTATGCATTTCCTATGGGTAGACACAAGAAAATCAGGTTGCCTATAGTCTCTGTCCCACATGGAGCTCACAGTCTCAATCCCCCATTTTACAGATGAGGTAACTGAGGCCAAGAGAGGTGAAGTGTCTTGCCCAAGGTCACACAGCAGACAAGTAGCAGGGCTGGGATTAAAACCCATGACCTTCTGACTCCTGGGTCCATGCTCTATCCACCATTTAATCTATTGAAATGGAGTCCACTCATATTTTATTATTCCCTATAGTAATAATAACTGTGGAGCTATTCAAGTGCTTACCATGTGCCAAGCACTGTACTAGGCTCTGAGATGGATACAGGGTCATCAGGTCAGACACTCCCTGCCCCACATGAAACTCACAGTCTATGTAAGAGCGAGAGCAGGTAATGAATAATGTGCTTTATTTGAATTTCATAAAATGACATAGAAATTTTTCATGGTTTACTTCTACGAACATGCTTGAACCATCTTATATTCATTCAATCATATTTACTGAATGCTTACTGTGTAGAGAGGTTCATGAAACTAAAAAGATTAACTTCTTAAAGAAATTTAAAGAAATGCACATTTTAAAAATCTCATCATTGGCAGACCATCCCAGTTTCTCACCCTAGGCAAGGATCCCCGTTTTCCTCATAAATTGTAATTTATTTTATCTCAGTTCCTTTTTGGGATAGCCAATAATAATAATAATGTTGGTATTTGTTAAGCGCTTACTATGTGCCGACCACTGTTCTAGGTTCCGGGGATAGATACAGGGTAATCAGGTGTCCCATTTGAGGCTCACAGTCTTAATCCCCATTTTGCAGATGAGGTCACTGAGGCACCGAGAAGTTAAGTGACTTGCCCAAAGTCACACAGCTGGTAGGTGGAGAAGCCGGAATTAGAACCCATGACTTCTGACTCTTAAGCCCGTGCTCTTTCCACTGAGTTACACTGCCTTGCTTCCTCAAGTCACTGTAAACAGAAATAGTATAGGAAATATAGCAGTTCTAAAGTCAAGGAGGTTAGTTAGATATGATAGGTTTCATTTTTGAGGTTTGTTTCTCAAGGCAAAATCAGAATATTGAAAGTCTTTTATTTATTTTTTCATGTCTTCATGGATTTTTAGAGATGGTGAAAATGTATGGAAAATTCTTAGAGTTCCTTAGCAAACAATTGCCCTATGAATAATGACTTTTATTTCTTGCTCAAAATTACTGAGCTATGATTTCACTTCTTTAGCAAAATATTGGTTTTATAATGTCATCCACCCTTTTTAGGAAAACAAGGCCAAAAATATTGTAATTGGGAATTAAACAAGCCCCTGAAAGATGGTTATAAACATGATTCTTCCCTTCAATTTATCCTGAGGATTTGTATCTATCAAAATCAGCTAATCTTATCCAGGAATTTTTGGGCTATGAAACCTAGAAAAGATTTTCCTCCTGCATCCTATTAGCTAACTCTTGATGAGAAAGAAATCCAAAAGATTTTAACTTGTTGTTATACTTATTTGAAAAAATGATTTTTAAAAAGATGTTATAACTTTATCTGCCCCTCCAATTCAACTCTTCGACTCTGCTATTGATAGGGAATGGTTGCTGCCCTTGAAATCTATTTTCCAAAGCATAGAAAATTATAAATAAAGAACATTTTCCCCAAAGCATAGAAACAAAATCAATGTTTCCCCTATAATCTTCTCAAAGAAATCCAAGGAAAAGAGTGGAGAAAATGGCAGTGCCCACATTTTGAATCAAAAGTCTGGTTGCTTTCTTTTTTAGACCATTTACTTGTTTATAATGGAGAAAGTCAAATTTTCTAGCCCACTTAATGTTTCTTGCTAGACTTAAATTTAATTCTTCTTAAATGTAAAAGCTTAATATTGGAGAAAATAATGCTGGCTGCATTTGCCACTTGACCATTGCAAGGGATTTGTTTCAAATGAATCACTATAACTTCCTGAATTGACCCATTTCCAAAGAAAAGGTGTTTACCAGTAAGACTCAACTCCATTTTCCTTTCCTCTCATAATTGATATTATGTATTTTCCCTGTCTTTGGGGATTTAAAGGTCCGCAAAACATTATGAATGTGTCCTCTTTATTTTGAAGAGATGCATTTCACGTTTCTGTGATTAGGCAATGTTCTTTTCCCCTGATACAAAAGTTCCTTAGCAGATGAAGATTTAATTATTAGAGATGAGAATCTTATTATTTATTAATTATGAATCCCACAGAATTGTTCCTGGTGCTTAACGTTGGGCCTAGAACGCAAGGCCTCAGTCTTCCTTTAATCACAAGCTAATGGATAAAACGTTGTGACGGATAAACACTGGAAGTGGGTGGCAGGCATAAGGATGTAAAGTGAAATGCCACATCTTCTCTCGGTCTCTACTAACATTTCCAGGGTTCCCAAATCCGGTAGGCTCCGGAGCGTCCAGCTTAGCCTGAAGAAATAGTAGGGATATTCACAGATAAGATTGGAATAGGGAACGGTACTAGAACACTTGCCCAACATGGAGAAAAATGGTAAAGCCAGGCCTGAGAGCTTTAGGTCACACCCAAGATGAGAGAATGCCAGAAGGCTGAGAGAAAATCTGAGGCTAACTGGAAAGTTTGGCTCTGCACTAGGGCAGATCCCAGGCAATTTCCCAGGCAGTGCAGGGCCTGGGATAATTCGAGATCGAGCTACACTCTTCCCGGGGACTGGTGACCTAACCTGTCTGAACTGCAGGGTGGCCTGCTCCAACTTTTCTCTGTGGGTGTGCTTTGGAGCAGCCCAACTTCAAGTCCTTAATTACCTGAAGACCAACCAGATGTTCCATTGCTTGAATGACTGTATCTGTTGCTGAATTGTATATTCCAAGCACTTAGTACAGTGCTCTGCACATAGTAAGAGCTCAATAAATACTGTGGAATGAATAAATGAATGACTACTCCAGCTCCAAACAATACAACAGTCTGCAGGAGATGATAGTGCTAGGGAGTCACTGCGTGTAGCTCAAGCATAAATTGGACTCCTGAAACCGGGCCAAGGAAATGGCGAATTGTTCATTTGGGCGTGGGTTCTAATCCCGGCTCCACCACTCGTCTGCTGTGTGACCTTGCTGTGTGCTACCTGACTTCCCCGTGCCTCAGTAACCTCGTCGGTAAAATGGGGATTAAGACTGTGAGCCCCACGTGGGACAACCTGATTACCTTGGATCTACCCCAGCCCTTGGCACATAGTAAGCACTTAACAACTACTATCATTAGTATTATTTTTATTCTTTTCTCAAGTAATCAAGAGGGCTTCTTTATCAGGTAGAGTCACTAACATCTTAGGGACCCACTGGATTAGCACGATATCAGCTACACTATCCTAGCCCAACATATTCTAAGTGGCTTTCTTTATTTAAAAAAAGTTTTTGCAGCATTGGTCCACCTATTGGTGTTTCCATAGTATTATGGTTTGATTGCTTTTAGCAGTCTTAGAAATTGTTATATGAGTTTGACAGATGGCTGGGAATGTGTAAGCCAGTGTGCATTGTGCAGAGAAGCAGAGAAGTAAAGAGTCAATCAAGAGAGAATAAACATGCTCCAAAGGAGTCCACCTTATTGGTATTCAGCCTACAAAATAGGGCAACTTTCAATGCAAATCATGCAGCTGCATCAGCATCATTAACATTATGGGGAAGTGGGGAGAAAAAAAAACCCAACAAAGTGCTTTGTGGCAAAGTAGTTCGGTACTTGCACGAGGAAATAGCGTAGGGGGTGAAAGGGGGTGATTTTAAAAAGGAAACAAGTCGCTTATGCTTTGTGTTCACCTGCAGTTTTCATGGCCGCAGAAATGTTTAACTTCTGATCATAGGATTGCACAGATCCAGGCAAGCCAAAGTCTGTAGTTGGGAGGGAAAACCTGCTAGTCTTTTATTTTCAGGGCTGTGCAGCTGGTAAGAACAAAATCACAGAAATGTCTTACCACTCTTGTGAAATGAAACACCTTCTGGACGTATAAAGTGATAGGGGTAATCTTTACTGATGGGGTAATTTGATAAATGAATATGGACATCGGTCCATCTAGGGTGACCAAATTTTCCACTTCACATGGATGTGATGTCAACAAGATTTCACGAGACTAGATTTCTTTGAAAGTCCCATTTAACTCAAAAAGTGTCAAAAGATGTTCTCCAGTTTGACTTTAGAGAGCTAAACGAGCAAAGCATTAATGTTATAAACGGGATTCTAAATGACCGGCTTCCAGATTGCTGCTGGGGCACAGAAAACTTGGCCCGGCAACCGGTCTGAGGAGAGCAGATGCCCAGCTAACTATCAGACACCTGTTTTTCTCAGTTCGGCTGTATGGCACCGAAGCCTGAGAGGGAGTCCTTCTGCTCGCGCTGAGACTGGTTCCTTCTCTGGCTCCTCTGGTAGACAGGAATGGACCCACTAATCACTTCATTCCCTGAGCCAGTTTGTGCATCACTTGGTCTGGAGAAAAACTCCAGGCTTGAGCCTTTTCAGCCTGCTTGCAGTCAAACAGTCCCTGCATGCCTGGCCTCAGGAAGTGGGCTTCCCGTTCAGGGAATGTCTCTGAAACAGAAAAGGCCTACTTTTAAAAGATGGAGAGAGTAGGGCTTATGGAGCTGAAAGCCTATCGAACTATTTTAGAGTCCAACTTTCTACATTCATTCATTCATCCATTCATTCAATCGTATTTATTGAGCACTTAGTGTGTGCGGAGCACTGTACTAAGGGCTTGGAAAGTACAGTTTGGTAGTTCATGCCTGTGAGGCCCCTCTAGAGACCCCTCTAGACTGTAAGCTTCTTTAGGCAGGGAACATATCCGCTAATTCTGTTCTACTGTGCTCTCCCAAGCCCTTAGTACAGTGTTCTGCACATAGTAAGCCCTAAATAAAGAGCTTCGTTTGATTGATTGATATGGATCCACTACAGAAGGCGTCCGGTTTCTGGAGCCGTTTAGCCAGTCATCCACAAACCAACATCAAATGGTAGGATGAGTTTAGCAACCATGAGGTTTTGAAAAACAGATGACTAGCAGCGAGGCAAAGTTCACAGCAACACAGTTTCCCCGAGCATAACATGTGCGAAGAACAGAAGGTAGCAGGATACCTAAGCAGCTACTGGGTAGTCATCACCATCGTCAATCATATTTATTGAGCGCTTCTAGACTGTGAGCCCACTGTTGAGTAGGGATTGTCTCTATCTGTTGCTGAATTGTACTTTCCAAGCAGTTAGTGCAGTGATTGAAATACGATTGAATGAATGAATGAATTTTGTGCAGAGAACTGTATTAAGTGCTTGGGAGAGTACAATACAACAGAGTGAGTAGACATGTTTCTTGCCCCCCACCATCTTACAGTCTAATCAACTGAAAGGGGCAGACAAAAGCCAGGAAGGGGGGAATGAATAAGTGTTTTGTACAGTGCTCTGCACACAATAAGTGCTCAATAAATATGATTGAGTGAATAGTGACAAATAGTGCAACATAGTAGTGGTCTGTTGGGAGGCTACATTGGCTGGAAAGACTATGATAACAGGCAGGCTTGAAAATAGAGCTGGGTCCTATATGAAGCCAACATTTTAAGACGACTAGGAACTATAGGTGCCCACAATGTAAAATGAATATCGTTACTATACATATAGATATATATTTAAGCCACACCAGCACTCATGCTTGTGACCTCAATAAATCAATCAATGGTATTTATTGAGCATTTACTACTTACAGAGCATTGTTCTAAACACTGAGGACCATACAATAAAATAAATAGACACAATCGCTCCCCACAAGGAACTTTCAGACTACAGGGGGAGACAGGCATTAAAGTAAATTTCAGGTAGGGGAAATAGTGTAGTATAAAGCTAAGTATGTAAATGCTGAGGGGCTGGGTGGAGAATCAAAACGCTTAAGCGGTAAACAGCCAAGTGCATAAGTGATGCAGAGGGCAGGGCAGGTAGGGGAAATCGGGGCTTAGATGTGATTTTAAGAGGGTTTTGAAAGTGGGGAGAGTAGTGGACTGTCAGATATGATGGTGGGGGGAGCTCCAGGCCTGAGGGAAGATGTGGGCAAGGGGTCAGTGACAGGAGAGATGCGATCAAGGTACAGAGAGTAGGTTAGTGTTAGAGGAGCCTAGTGTGTGGGCTTGTAGCAAATCAACAACGTTAGGTAGAAGGGGGAGAGCTGAATGAGTGCCTTAAGGCCAGTGGTGAGAGGTTTCTGTGTAAAACAGGTGGATGGGCAGCCACTGGAGGTTTTAGAGGAGTGGAGAGATCTGGACTGAATAGTTTTTCATATGGATTGAAGGGAAGAGACAGGAGGCAAAAAGATCAGTGAGGAGGCTCATATAGTAGTCAAGGCGGAATATGGTAAATGCTTGGATCAGCATGGTAACAATTTGGATGAAGAGGAAAGGGTGTCTTCTAGAGATGTCAAGGAGGTAAAGCTGATAGAGTTTTGTGACAGACTGAAAACAGTAGTTGAATAAAAGAGATTCCGGGCTTGTGAGACAGGGAAGATGGTGGGGCTGTGTACAGTGATAGGAAAGTCAAGGGGAGGACAGAGTTTATATAGGAAGATTTTTTTTTTTTTGGCCTCACCAACAAGTAGCATCCTATTCCTAAATGAATAAATAAATAAAAAAAACTAAACTGGTGGCAAAATCCCATGTGTTCGTGCAGGTGTACCTGAAAAGACTGATGCGTGGCTCTCCCTTCCACGCTGTTTACCCAGAAAGAGAAGCAAAATGGCCTAGTGGATAGAGCACAGGCCTAGGAGTCAGAAGGACCTGGGTTCTAATGCCGACTGACACTTGTCTTCTGCGCGACCTTGGGGAAATCATTTAACTCCCCTGGGCCTCAGTTACCTCATCTGTAAAATGGGGATTAAGACTGTAAGCCCCATGTTGGACAGGGGATGTGTCCTACCTGATTAGCTTGCATTTACCCCAGCACTTAGTACAGTGCCTGGCACATAATAAGTGCTTAACAAATACCATTAAAAAAAGGATGGTTTTTTGGTGCACCTGGCCCTGTTTTCACCCAGCTTAACCCCACCCAGCCCACTCTGGAAATCCATTAATCAGTGGTATTTATTGAGTGCTCACTGGATGCAGAGCACTGTACTGAACTACTGGGGATAGGACAGAGGTTGGAGTTCCAGAGTTCTGCAGCAGCAGCCACCCAACAGTCAGTCAGTCATATTTATTTTGCTCTTACTATGTGCAGACCACTGTACTGAGCACTTGGGAGAGTACAGTATAACAATAAACAGACACATTCCATGCCTATAATGAGCTTACCATCTAGAGGAGAAGGCAGACATTAACACAAAAAAATAAATTACAAATAGACCTCACAATGGCTGTAATGCTCTTATACCAGTGTCCACTAGATCCAGCTACGGCAGTGGAATCAGATTACGTGCATAAGAGCAAGAGGAACTACTTGTGTTCCTTATGGGCAAAGGATGTGTCTACCAACCATTATATTCCTCCAAGCTCTCAGTACCGTGCTGTCTACCCCATAAGCATTCAGTAAATGCCATTGTTTGATTGACTGTGCCTAGACCTGGAGCTCCAGAAGGACCAGAAAAATGGTAGTCATAGGAGAAACTCTGCTCTCTCAAAATTCCACCCCTAGTTCTCTGTCCCCATGGCACAACCCCCGTGCTGTTCCATCTTTTAAGATTACCCCCAACTCAAATGAATGAACTCAAAATGATCACTGCTTTCCTAACGGTTTTGTGCCATCTCATATAGTTTGAAATTGTTCTTCACTATATATTGAAATGCTATAACTGGCCCTTCCAGCTTATGCGTGCCCATCTTTTAGCCAAGTAAAAATAAATAGCATGATTCCCAAGCAGCTGCTATATGGCGCTGCTGTTAGAAACAGTGTGGCTTAGTGGTAAGAGCATATGGCTTGGGAGTCGGGACCTGTGTTCTAACCCTGGCTCTGCCACATACTTGCTGTGTGACTTTGGAAAGTCACAACTTCTCTGTGCCTCAATTCCCTCAGCTGCAAAATGAAGAGTCAGTGCCTGTTCTCCATCCTGTTCAGAATTTGAGCCCCATGTGGGACCTGATTATTTTGCATCTACCGCATTGCTTAATAAAATTTGGCACACAGTTAAGTGCTTAACAAAGACAACAACAATACTCATCATAATAATAACTATTATGATTATTACCATTAGTATTAGAGTGGTGATAAAGTTAGAATCAGTGGTCAGGGGCATGGATGTCACATCAACATAAACACAGGTGTGCCTTCTCTTTTTCTGGCCCACTCCTGGGCCAGTTTTAAACTGTGCCTAGCAAAATTTTCATTCCATCATTATGGGTAGGTAAAGTTGACTGTGCTGTTAAGGTTGCAAAGCAAATTATGAAAAATTGAGAAAAATCATTTCATCACCTACTTCATTAAGCCAGCGATGGGTGCTGCTTGGTTTTCACAAATTTCTACACATCTCTCACAGGTTAGGATTCTCCCTGGGTCTTCTGCCTCTCCTTCCACAAGCTCCCTTTATTGTCTAATTAATACCCTTCGGTACCTATATTCCAAACCAAAATATCATTTCCCTGCCTTTTAGTTGTCAGGACTAATCACTAGCTACTAAATAATAGCCTCTGTTATTTTTCTAATTAACTACACCTGCCTTCCAGCTCAGAAGTCTTACAAATATTATCATGGATTTTCTTATTTTCATCCCTTGGCTTAGAAAAACGTTTTAAGTAGTTTTCATTTGGTGTGAATGAATTATAGTTTATCCTCTCAAGAATTCTTCACCATTTAACTTCTCTTTGGTCTATTTTAGTTATTTTACTGCTAGACAGTACTGATTTTTCTTAGTAGTGGGCTTCCTTTTTTTGGAAATGAACACTCTGAAGAAGCAGCAAAATGTCTTTAGGGCAATTCATTTTGTGAAGAGAATGTTCCCAAAGAAAGTTCCAGTTTTGGACCACATCTGTAAGGGAAAACGCAATGTGCGTAGGGGTTGAATCTTTTAGAAAAGATGAATGCTTTTGAAGGCGTTCCCGCAGGATCATCTCTGCTGTCACCCTGGGGACTCACTCGACAGGCTGTTCTACACACACACATTCCCCTTTTCTATGTTTCCACGTTCCCTTACCCCTTCGGTGCCAGGGGCCCCAGGAAAGGCCCTAAATCTAGACAGGCTGGCAGCCAGATGAGAGAGTAACATAGAGCCAGCAGCGTGCTGGGAAACATCTGTCAATTGACAGGACTGCCAGATCTATCAGAAGTATAGTCCATCGTGAAGTTTTCAATCAACCAAACTTAATTACCACAAACTACTAGTGGAAAATCTCCCTAATGTTAGCTGGCTAGCGAGTTGGTGATCATTAGCACTATCAGGACAGGTGGAGTCAGTTAAATCTAGATCTTCCCTGTGCAGTCAGGCAGAAGTCTTCCTTTGGTCTTCAAACTCTCCTTCTACCAGACTTTCCAGCAGACCATATTGTTTTCCCTTCCAATATTGGCACCGATGTGGAGCATGAGTCAGTCTGAATTAGTGAAGGTCTCAATAATGTGAGATTTCTTCACGTGGTTGGAGAAATCATCAGCTGCCAATTATGGTTGGAGCACTTCAGGAATTTGGAAGAGGCTCAGGTTTTGAAATTTGGTCCCATAAATCCCAGACATATAGATGTGGAAATTACTTAACATGCAACATTTAACTTCAGATAAACACAGGAAGGATTTATGTCTGTTTATACCAGCTTTTCTCCTTGCAAATCATTATGAGATAAGATTGATACTACTTGATTCAAAGAAATTCTCAGAATCTTTTCTAGTGGGATCTATTATTCACATGATACAGATCTTCTATCCCAAGACAATTAAAAAAAATAGTATATCTTCTTTAAATTTATTTGAAATGGATGAAACTTAACATTGGTTATCCATCGACTTTCTTAATTCCAAATAAGGGAACTTACTGTAATGTAGTGGTTCCAACCGCATAGATCCGTAGTTGACTGTAACAGTGTTACAGTGTACTGTTTGCCTAATATCAGTATCATAACGATACTTCCCCTTCATCCTTCACCTGTTCTTGACCCAATCCCTTTTCTGCCTCACCGTCATTGAAACCTGGCTCTCCCCGGATGACGTGGTCTCCCCTGCTGCTGTCTCTAGAAGGAGCCTCATCTTCACCCATCCCCCAGACTCACTGGGAAAGGGGGAGGTATTGACCCCCCTCTCTCCCCCCCATACCCCTTTCACACGTTTCCAATTCCCCCATTTTTTTCCTTTCTCTTCCTTCTAAACTCATATCATCCACCCCTACCATCCACTCCAGATACTAGTAACATCTACCTCACCCCAGGCCTCACCTCCAACTTTTTGAACCATTTTTATCCCTTTCTTACATTCCTTCTTCACATTGATCTTTGGGGACTTCAATATCCACATAGATGTTCCTGATGACCCTCCAGCTGCCTGCTTCTTATCACTCCTCCATTCCACTGACCTCCTGCTCTGCCCCAGCTTGCTCACTCAACAACTTGGTCACACACTCGCTCTCATCATCTGTAGTCACTTTACAATCTCTACCCTCATCAACTCTATCTTCCCACAACCTCCTCACCTGCCATCTCTCCCACACACCCCCTCCCCACAGTTCTGTGCTGTTCCCTGTCAGAGACCTCCGATCCTTTAACCTCATCCAATTTTCTCAAGGCAAAATGCCCAATTTAGCCTCCATACCCAAACTACTTTCCTTTAATGTCCAAATTGATGCCCTCAACCCTCCTACTCTATTCAACTCACTCGTAGTCCTGTCTCTTTGTCTTTCTTGTACCACTTATCCACAGCTCTGGGACACCTCCACTGTCTGCCTCCTTCACTTCTGTGCACAAGCCAAAGGGCACTGTTCGTAGAAATCTAGATATCAGACAAACATTGTCCGCTTCAGTTTGATGCTTTTGGGCTTTAACTCTGCCCTCTCCTCTACCTGGAAAAATGACTTCTCCATCTTGATTGATACCCATTCCCATTGCCCTCATCAACTGTTTCAAATGTTTAGCTCCTTTGCCAAACCCAGTGCCCCCCACCTCCCCCATCTCTTGCCCCTAATGACCAGATAACCTACTTTATTGAGAAAACTGAAGTTATCAGTTGTGATCTCCCTAAAATCTCCACCTGTTTCTCTCCAGTCTCTCTCTCTTCCTGCCCCTTATTCAACTCTCCCAACTTTCACAACAGTATCTCAAGAGCATAACTCTTGCCTTTTCCAAAATCCACCCCCTTCACTTGTGTATCTGACCCCATCCCTTCTTACCTTATCCAAACCCTTACCCTCTCCTTTTTTCACTCCCTCACCACCATTTTCAACTGTTTGCTCTCCAGTGGCTTCTTTCCCACTGCTTTCAAACATGCCCATGTCTCCCCTACCTAAAAACACCCCTCCTTTGACACCGAGGCTTCCTTCAGTTATGACCCCTTTTCCCTCTTACCACTCCTCTCCAAACTCGCTGAGTGAGTTGTCTAAACCTTCTGTCTCAAGTTCTTTTCCTTCAATTCTCTTCTTAATCCCCTCCAATCTGACTTCCAACTGCTTCATAGAAAGAAACCTAGCAAAGGCCACAAATTACCTCCTTTTTGCCAAATCCAATAGCCTCTACTCCTCTACTCCAGCACCTTTTACACTGTTGACCACCCCTTTCTCCTGGAAACATTATCAGACCTCGGCTTCCCTGACACTTTCCTCACCTGGTTTTCCTCCCATCTCCCTGGATGCTCATTCTCAATCTCTTTCACAGGGTCCTCTTCTGCTTCCCACCCTCTAACAGTGGGACTCCCTCAAAAGGGAGTCCCTATTCCCTTTCTATTCTCTATCTACAAGGGCTTTCTTGATGATCTCATTCTCTTCCGTGGTTTTAACTACCACCTCTATGCAGGTGATTCCCAAATCTACATCCCCAGCCCCTCTCTGACTCCCTCTGCATTCTCACATTTCCTCCTGACTTCAAGACATCTCTACTTAGATGTCCCACCGATACTTCAAACTTAACATGCCCAAAGCAGAACTCCTTATCTTCACACCCAAACCCTGTCCTCACCCTGATTTTCCCATCACTCTAGATAGCACCATCATCCTTCCTATCCTTCAAGCCTGTAACCTTGTCATTATCCTTGACTTTTCTCTCTCATTCAACCCAAATATTCTATCACTGACTCCTGTCAGTTTAATCTTCACTACATCTCTAAATTCCCTTTCCTATTCATCCAAACTGCTACCAAGTTAATCCAAGCACTTCTCCCATTCTACTTTATTACTGTATCAGTCTCCTTGTTGACCTCCCTGCCTCCTGTCTCTCCCCACTTCAGTTCATACTTCACTCTACTGCCTGGATCATTTTTTTACAAAAATGTTTAGTCCATGTTTCCCCATTCCTCAAGAACCTCCAGTGGTTACTCATACACTGCAGCGTGGATCAGTGGAAAGAACCCGGGCTTGGGAGTCAGAGGTCATGGGTTCTAATCCTGGCTCCACTGCATGCCAGCTGTGTGACTTTGGGCAAGTCACTTCACTTCTCAGTGCCTCAGTGACCTCATCTGTAAATGGGGATTAAAACTGTAAACCCCACATGAGACAACCTGATCACCTTGTATCCCCCCAGCGCTTAGAACAGTGTTTTGCACATAGGAAGCGCTTAACAAATACCACCGTTATTATTTGCATCAAAAAGAAACTCCTTAAAGTCGGCTTTGAAGCACTCAATCACTTTGCCTCTCCCTACCTTACCTCTCTGCTTTCCTATTAACAACCCAGTCCGCACACTTGGCTTCTCTAATACCAACCTGCTCATTCATTTGATCATTCATTCAATTATATTTATTGAGCGCTTACCATGTGCAGAGCGTTTGGAATGTACAATTTGGCAACAGATAGAGACAATCCCTGCCCAAAAACAGGCTCACAGTCTAAAAGGGGGAGACAGACAACAAAACAAAACAAGTAGTCAGGCATCAATACCATCAAAATAGATATATAGAATCATAGATATATACACATCATTAATCAAATAGAGTAATAAATAATATATACAAATATACACAAGCGCTGTGGGGAGGGGAAGGGGAAGAGCAGAGGGAGGGAGTAGGGGGAATGGGGAGGAGAGGAGGGGCACATTTTTTCTCCATCTCATCTATCTCACTGTCAGTCTCTTACCCAAATCCTGCCTCTGGCAAGGAATACCCTCCCTCTTCATATCTGACATACAATTAATTACTCTCTCCACCTTCAAAGTCTTATTGAAGACATATCTTCTCCAAGAGGCCTTCCCTGACTAAGCCTTCATTTCCTCTTGTGCCACTCCCTCGTGTGTCATTTTGATTTGCTCCCTTTATTCTCCCCCGGCCTCAGCCCAACAGCACCTATGTACATATCCATAATTCATTCATATTAGTGTCTGTCTCCCCCTCTAGATTGTGAGCTCACTGTGTGCAGGGATTGCGTCTTACCAGCTCTGTTACATTGTACTCTCCCAAATGCTTAGTACAGTTCTCTGCACACAGTAAGCACTCAATAAATACAATAGATTGACTGATTTGTATAGCACATACCATGGGCCAGGCACTGTACTAAGTGCTGGGGTTAGATACAAGACAATCGGGTTGGACACAGGTCCTGTTCCATATAGGGCTCACAATCATAATCCCCATTTTACAGTTGAGGTAACTGAGGCACAGAGAAGTTAACTGACTTACCCAAGGTCACACAGCAGACAAGTGGCAGAAAAGGGATTAGGTCCTCTGACTCCCAAGCCCATGCTCTTTCCACTAAATTTATTGGGTGAATGACAATTGATCAGATGACCAACGCTTGCACACCCGTGCTGATTGTGGACTTCTAAAGCTACAAAACTGCGTGTCTGTTGAAACAACACCCCTAGCTGGACTGCCAAATAATAGATTCCCTTGGGTTCAGGCTGGGCCAAGGTAACTTTGGGAAGTCTGCAGAAATCCTTGATATGGTTGGCTTTGAGATGAAACAGCTCCTAGTTCAGAGCTCCTAGTTCCTTCTCAGAGTCCTGGAGGGGCCCACTTTCATCTAGACCCCTTAGAATGTTCCCAAACTCTTCAGAGCTCTTTGATGGAAAGAGAGCAGACTTCTGAATCTCTTTGGGAATCAAGGCACTTTTTGGAAATAGCCTCTAGACCAAAGAACTGTGATAACTGCATGCTCTGTCCCGTCGGAATATGTTCTAGATAGTCCCTTGTATAAATCTAACCTAAGTGCATCCAAAAGTAACCTGCACAGACTAGTGTTTCCCTATTTTAATCAATCGATCGATCAATCAATGGTATTTATTGAGCACTTACTATGTGCAGACCACCGTGCTGAGTACTTGGGAGAGGTCAACGCAACAGAGTTGGTAGACATGTACCCTGCTCATGGCAAGCTTACAGTCTAGAAGGGGAGATAGATATTAATATGAATTATAATGATGATATTTGTTAAGCGCTTACTATGTGCCAAGCCCTGTTCTAAGCACTGGGGTAGATACAAGGTAATCAGGTGATCCCCTGTGGGGCTCACAGTCTTAATCCCCATTTTACAGATGAACTGAGACACAGAGAAGTTAAGTGGCTTGCTCAAGGTCACACAGCAGACCAGTGACAGAGCCGGCATTAGAACCCAAGACCTCTGACTCCCGAGCCTGTGCTATTTCCACTAAGCCAATTTATAATAGGTAATTTCAAAATATGTAGATAAATGCTGGGGGCTGAGGGTGGGGTGAATATCAAACGCCTAAAGGACACAGATCCAAGTGCATAAACAACAGTGCTTAGAAGATAGGGGGAGGGTGTTCCTGGTCAAGGGGAGGGTGTGGGAAGGGGGTCAGCGGCGAGATAGCTGGGATCGGGGCACAGTGAGTAAGATGGTGCTAAAAGAGCTAAAAGTGTGCGGTCTGGACAGTAGTAGGACATCAGTGAGGTGAATAGGAGGGTGTGAGCTGATTGAGTGCTCTAAAGCCAACTGTAAATAGTTTCTATTTGATGTGGAGATGGATGGGCAGCTATTGGAGGCATGGACTGCACTTTTTTAGGAAAAATGATCTATGCAGCAGAATGAATGATGGATTAGAGTGGGGAGAGACAGGAAGCGGGGAGGTCAGCGAGGAGGCAGATACAGTAGTCGAGGTGGGAGAGGATAGGCAAGGAATGTGTCTGTTTATTGTTATATTGTAAGTGCTCAGTAAATAGGATTGAATGAATGAATAGATATTGGCTCAGCGTGGTAGCAGTCTGGATGGAGAGGACAGGGAGAATTTTATCAGGGTTGTGAAGATAGAACCTAAAGGATTGGTGACAGATTGAATATGTGGGTGGAATGAGAGAGTGATTCGAGGACAACACCAAGATGAGGGAGATGTGGTGCTGTCTACAATCATGGGAAAGACAGGGCGAGGAAAGGGTTTGGGTGGGATGATAAGAAGTTCTGTTTTGGACATGTTCAGTTTGAGGTGTCAGCAGGCTATCCAGGTGGAGATGTCCAGAAAGCAGGAGGAAATAGGAAATTGCAGAGAAGGGGAGCGAGATCAGGATTGGAGATGTAAATCTGGGAATCATCTGCATAGAGATGGTGCTTTACTATAGCCTGAATTCGTGGGAACAGAATGCAAAATGAGGAATTTAGCCAAATTTGTCAATTAACCCTACAACCTCCCAAATCTTTCTTAAATGCTCACGAAGAAATACGATACTGTTTCCACACTGTTTTAACAGTCCCCCCAAAGAATACGTTCGGCCTTCTTGATTTGTTTTTCACAATTCCTGTCGATAGTCAGTGTGCTATCTAGGTAACAGAATTCTGTGACAGCATTTATCTCCGTGTTGAAAGTATAAATTTTAGATTGTGTGTGTGATTTCCCTGGACCTTTTGAGATTTGACATTTGCCTCACCTCCAACCCCACAGCAATTATGTAAATATCTTTAAATTATTTATTAGAAATCACTTATTCATTCACATTATCATTATCAATAATAACAATGGTATTTGTTAAGCACTTAATAATAATAATAACAATAATGGCATTTGTTGAGCATTGTACTGAGCTCTGTACAAGCAAATCAGGTTGGACACAGTCCCCATCCCACGTGGGGCTCACAGTCTCAATTCCCCATTTTACAGATGAGGAAACTGAGGCACAGAGAAATGAAGTGACTTGCCCAAGGTCACACAGCAAAGTGGCAGATCCTGGATTAGAACACCTGACCTTCTGACTCCCAGGCCTGTGCTCTATCCAATCTGCCATGCTGCTTCTCCTTATTGTCCATCTCCCCTTCTAGACTATAAGCTCGTTGTCGGCAGGGAATCCTGTCTGCTAATTCTGTTGCAATTGTCCTCTCCCAACTGCTTAGTACAGTACAGAAACCACCCTCTCAAATCACAAATGATCTTCCTCTTGCCAAATCCAATAGCCTCTAGTCCACCCTAATCTTCCTCAACCTCTCAGCTGTCTCTGATACCATCTACCACCCCCTTCTCCTAGAATTTTTATCCAACCTTGGCTTCACTGACACTGTCTTCTCCTATTTTTCTTTCTAATTATAATAATAATAATGTTGGTATTTGTTAAGCGCTTACTATGTGCAGAGCACTGTTCTAAGCACTGGGGTAGATACAGGGTAATCAGGTTGTCCCATGTGAGGCTCACAGTCTTCATCCCCATTTTCCAGAGGAGGTAACTGAGGCACAGAGAAGTGAAGTGACTTGCCCACGGTCACACAGCTGACAAGTGGCAGAGCCGGGATTCGAACCCATGACCTCTGACTTCCAAGCCCGGGCTCTTTCCGCTTTCTAGCCACTCGTTCTCAGTCTCTTTCATGGGCTCCTCCTCTGCCTCCCACCCTTTAACTGTCCTTCCAGTCCCTAACTATGGGTGTCCCTTAAGGTTCAGTTCTGGGTCCCCTTCTATTCTCCATCTACACCCGCTCCCTTGGAGAACTCCCTTCACTCCCATGGCTTCAACTACCGCAACTATGCCGATGATTCTCAAATCTACATCTCCCTCTCTGCAGTCTTGCAGTCCTCCTGCCTTCAAGCCATCTCTACTTGGTTGTCCTCCTGTCCCCTCAAACTTAATATGTAGAAAACAGAACTTAACTTCACACCCAAACCCTGTCCTCCCTGTGATTTTCCCATCCCCGTAGACAGCACCATCATCCATCCTGTCTCACAAGCCTGGTTTTCTCCTTGCCTCTTCTCTCTCATTCAACCCACATTTTCAACATATTAAAATCCATCCTTTCCTTTCCATCCCAACTGCTACCATGTTAATGCAAGCACTTATCCTATCCCGCCTTGATCACTGTATCAGCCTCCTTGCCGATCTCCCTGTCTCCTGTCTCACCCCACTCCAGTCCATACTTCACTCGGCTGCCCGGATCATTTTTCTACAAAAATGTTCAGTCCGTGTTTCCCCACTCTTGAAGAACCTCCAGTGGTTGCCCATCCACCTCCATATCAAACAAAAACTCCTTACCATTAGCTTTAAAGCACTCAACCAGCTTGCCCCTCCTATCTCAACTCAATATTCTCCTACTACAACTCAGCCTGCACACTCTGCTCCTCTTTTGCCAACCTACTCACTGTAACTTGAGCTCATCTCTCTCGGTGCTGTCCTCTCACCCACGTCCTGCCTCTGGTCTAGAACGCCCTTCGTCCTCTTATCCAACAGACAATTACTCTCCCCTCTTCAAAGCAGAGGCGTCTCCTCCGAGAGGCCTTCCCTGACTAAACCCTCATTTCCTCTTCTCCCACTATCTTCTGCGTTGCCCAGACTTGCTCTCTTTATTCACCATGCCCGCCCCCAGCCACACAGCACTTTTGTATGTATCTGTAATTTATTTACTTATATTAATGTCTGTCTCCCCCTCTAGACTGTAAGATCAGTGTGGGCAGTGAATGCATCTATTATTTTGTTGTGTTCTACTCTCCCAAGCCTGCACACAGTAAGTGCTCAATAAATACGATTGATTGATTGGGAGGTTTTGCGTGTTTCGTAAAGCCTCGGCTTCATTAGTAGAAGACATATAGAGGAGCACACTGAAGCATTCTCACTGTCTTCACCGGATTCCCTTTCTCGTCTCTGATGAGAATGGGGATGTCTTCACTCTTCAGAAGTACTGTGATGACACGCGCAAACTAGACCTTGTAATGTCTTCAGCAACTCGTGCCACCTTTTGGTTTTGTGGTGACTGTTTAACTCTGGATCTTATCTGCTTTGACATCCCACATCCTCTGTTGCACATGTCCCTTGTATTACAAGTGACGTAGGTTTCTGAAAGCCTCCTTTGTGAGTTGTCGGGTGTCACAAGATGCTAATCATGCAAATGCATTTATGAGACTGGGATTTCCATCAGAACTCAAAGATCTGTGTGGCAGCAGAAATCCATGTTTATGATGGATGCTTTACCAATCACTTTGGGGCTGTTCAGAATGCTCATTTCCTAAAAAAAGGACCACCATCTCTAAGAAAATCAGTAGTTTGCCAGGAAAATGCCTGAATTAGACCAAAGAAAAACTATACTTTGAAAAATTTATTGAGAGAATAAAAGGCATCTATTCCCACACAATGGCAAGTATTTTCAAATCTTTATTGTTGTCTTAAAGCTACCTAACTCCAGACATCATGAATTGAAGTAAATTTCTTTTTTCAGTAGTTTAGTGGGGAAAAACAATCTCCTCTCAGTCATTCTCCTTTAGATACTCTTAACAGGGATGGCAATACCCTGATTTTGATAGCAAATGACTGTGCTATAAACAGCATTCTAATATTACCAGAAATCAGGAGGGGGGCTGGGATGGAAGTCATCAAACAATTCGCTGTGGGGAAATACAGATGTCCTTTTGCCAAAAATAAACCCCAATCCACATATTTATAAACAGCAAAAAAGTTTCCTCTTCATTTTATATGCAACAAATTTGCGTTTTGAAAGGGTGATTTTGGTCACATTTTATAGATTGGGTGATACCTGTCTCTCTGAAATTGTGTCAAATGAGATTTTTCTTATACTAAGTCTGTTTTTTGTGGTATTTGTTAAGCATTTACTAAGTGCCAGGCTCTATACTAAGTGTTGGGGTAGAAACAAGCTAATCGGGTTGGACTCGGACTCTGTCTCACATGGGACTCACAGTCTTAATCCCCATTTTACAGATAAGGTAACTGAGGCGTAGGGAAGTCAAGTCACTTGCCCAAGGTCACATGGCAGATAGTGCAGAGCCAGGATCGGAACCCAAATCCTCTAACTTCCAGGCCCACGTTCTATCCACTGGACCACACTTCAGATTCTTTCGTACCTTTTGTTTGGCCGTACACTCTAGCCACTTCACATTTGCTGTTTGAAGGGGCTGGAGATTGTGTACTGTCTACCTCACCTGACGTCTGCCCCGTTGGAATTGGGGTACTGCTGCTCAGGGTGGTGATTGTTTGGGAGAAACATGGCTGTCTGACTGAAAGGAAACTATTTAGGGCTTTCCTCACTCTCCCGAAAACACTTGGTTCCTGTGTAGAACCCACTTTTACTGTCAGCCTGGCACCCTCCCTGCAGAAGTTCATTTAGTGCCAGAGGTCTGTTTGCCCTGAATCTGCAGAAGATTAAGATCTAAAGTGATGTTTCCACCAGAATTTTTTTTTTTTTTACAGAAACCTTACTCATGGAACTATATAGATTTAAGCACACACTAATTTGACAGTTAGCCAAGGGAAAATGCATGAGAGCATACATGAAAGACAAATCCCATCCTGGTTAAGCCTTACAAATGAATGGAGATGTGTTTTCCAGCCTCGCCTGCTGGAAAACAGCAGTAGCAAATAGACAATTCTGGCTTTCAACAAGCAGAGAGGAATCACTCAACATAAGAGAAGCTTGGTCTGAGTATCAGGCTACCAAGAGAGAGATTCATAGTCATCTCCTGTGAGCTACAAGTGGAAATTAGTAGATTCCTTGGCACGTAGTAAGCACTTGATGATAATAATAATAATTAATAATAACATTAATACAACAGAGGAAAATTTTTATGAGCAAAATGCATGGAACCAAGTGAACCCACACAAAACACAATCACTTGCTCATGTGCCTAGGATCTTGCCATTCACCTTGGAACATCGAGGCTAGTTGAGATTCTTGCTAAATAGTATTCATTCGTTCATTCATTCATTCATTCAATCGTATTTATTAAGTGCTTATTGTATGCAGAGCATTGTATTAAGCACTTGGAAAGTCAATTCAGCAACAAAGGGAGACAATCCCTGCCCACACCAGGCTTACAGATTAGAAGGGGCAAGACAGACAACAAAACAAGTAAACGTGCATCAGTATAAACAGAATTATAGATATATATACATCGAAGCAAGTAGACAGGCATCAATATAGAGTTACAGATATATACATATTTACATAAGTTCTGTGGGGCAAGAGCAAGGGAGAGAGGTGACGCGGAGGGGAGGGGAGCGGAGGAAAAGCAGTCTGGGAAGGCCTCTTGGAGGAGGTGTGCCTTCAGTAGGGCTTTGAAGGGCCAAAAAGTGATTGCTTGGCAAATTTGAGGAGGGAGGGCATTCCAGGCCAGAGGTAGGACTTGACCAGGAGTCGACGGCAGGACAGGCGAGATTGAGGCACAATGAGAAAGTTAGAACCAGAGGAGTGGAATGTGCGGGCTGGATGTAGAAGGAGAGAAGGGAGGTGAGGTAAGAAAGGCTTAATACAGTGTTTTGCACATGGTAAGCACTCAATAAACATGGCTGAATGAATGAATGAGCATATTTTTTGTCTTTATCCCTTCCCCTTTCATGCTTCTCTCTTCCTTGTCCTCTTTTTTCAAATGGTATTTGTTAAGCACTTACTAGGTGCCAGACACTGTACTGAGCACTGGGTAGATACAAGCTAATCAAGTCCATGTCCCACATGGGGCTCAGAGTCTTAATACCTCATTCTGTCTCCCTTTCTTTCTCACCTGAACGGAAAAAGTACTAAAATAAATTTAAAACTTGTAAATGTCTAAAACTCTCTCGTCAGGAAAAAAAAAATCTTAATGTCCAAAAAAAAACCCAGCTGATATGGGTGCTAAAAGCCAGCCTTAGGTGGATATTAAGGTATTTTATAATTCTAATATTTTTAGCTGAAAGCAAAGCCTACCTGACCTAATTTACTATTTGAAACACAAGACTGAAATAGGTTCTTTCATGTATATATAGGCCGAGAGAGTGATAGAATCTTAGCGTTGCTCTGAAAATGTACAATTACAGCCTTCTTGAAATTTGGTATCAAAGATCAGCTTGAAAATTATCTTTAAAAAAAATTAAGCATTTCTGTTCTAGACTGGTGAAACACAGCCCATCTAGAGCATTGAAAATATGCACTATTTTATTTTTTATGCCTAAAGGTGATAAAGTCCTATCTGATTCCAGAGTTCTTCACAGGGTTCGGATCGAACCCCTCAGTACACAAATCATGGGGTCCCTTTTCTCGTCTATTTCAAGAGAAAGAGGGTTAGATTTGAATTTTATCGTGTTCTTTTTCATTTATGACAAACTCTTTTCTGTTCATTCTGCCCTTAAAATAATCTCCCTAATGCATAGAGCAGTCTTTTGTGAATTTGTGAAAATAGCATTGAACACTCAAATATTACATAAGTAAATGCATTTGTCTTAGGCAAAAAGTGAAAAAATGCCTGAGCACAGAGAGCTAAAAACAAGCGTCTAGGTTAAATACTCGTCTTATTGAAATCCTGACAGACTTCTAAAAGCATGTACTTCAGATACATCATCTCTCAATATGAGCTTGGCTTTAATCACCAATTGGCCCGGAGAAATGTCTTTTCATACAGTTATTCGGTAAGTTATTTAATTTGATATAGTAGCGGGGGAGAGTTGAAACGCGTCGCCCAACTGAGACCATATGGCCACATAACACGGAAGAGAGTCTTTCCACGTATGCACATAACTGTCCTTTGTTTCGGGAAGATGACGCTCCTGATAGTGAGCGCCAATCCACGCACGTTCAAAAGACCGACGCGGACTGACATTCTTTAACGTATTGTTTTCAAGTAAGGGTAGATCCTAGGTCTGTTAACGGCTGCCAATTCAGGGATTTTCTCTATTTTTGAACCTGTTTCTTGGAATCGTACTCTTTAAGCCTTTGGTGAAGGAGAGCCACTTCCCTAATCATAACGATCGTGGTATTTGTTAAGCATTTACTATGTGCCAGGCACTAGACTAAGAGCTGGGTTGGATACAGACGAATCGGGTTGGATCCAGACCCTGTCCCATTTGAGGCTCACAGTCTCAATCCCCATTTTACTGATGAGCTAAGTAAGGCACAGAGAAATTAAGTGATTTGTCCAAGGTCACACAGCTGACAAGTGGTGGAGCTGATATGAGAACCCATGACCTTCTGACTCCCAGGCCCATGCTCTGTCCACTACACCATGCTGCTCTTCACCAGGATGGAATGGCCACTACAGTAAAGAATCGATCAATTAATGGCATTTATCGAGCATTTACAATTACTAGGTGTAGAGCTCTGTACTAAGCATTTAGGAGTGTACAATTCAACAGAATTATCGGACACATTCCCTCCCCATAAAGGGCTTACAATCCAGGGTCCACTGCTATGTTACATTATTGGAGGCTGTAAAAAAGCAGTAGGCTCTTTACTGCTGTATCTTTAATTTGCTCATTTCACTTTCCTTACTCCCTGTCGACTGTCAGTCAATAGTATTTATTGAGCACTTTACTCTGTATTATTACACAGCACAGTATTAAGTACTTGGGAGGGTATGATATAATTAGTAGACGTGATCCATACCATCAAGATGCTTTCTCACTGCTTTAGAGAAGCAGCGTGGCTCAGTGGAAAGAGCCCAGGCTTGGAAGTCAGAGGTTGTGGGTTCGAATCCCAGCTCTGCCACTTGTCAGCTCTGTGACTGTGAGCAAGTCACTTCACTTCTCAGTGCCTCAGTTACCTCATCTGTAAAATGGGGATTAACTGTGAGCCTCATGTGGGACAACCTGATTACCCTGTATCTATCCCAGAGCTTAAAACATTGCTCTGCACATAGTAAACGCTTAACAAATACCAACATTATTATTATTATTTCAGCTAACCATCCAACAGCAACTTGAGTAACCTGCTGTCTTCCATTCTCCTCACAGGGGAGTTCTATTTTGCTATTTTTTAATAGTATTTGCTGAGTGCATATTATGTGTCAGACTCTGTACTAAGCGCTGGGGTAGATACAAACTAGTCAGGTTGAACCTGCTGTCTTCCATTCTCCTCACAGGGGAGTTCTATTTGCTTTTTTACGGTATTTGCCGAGTGCATACTATGTGTCAGTCACTGTACTAAAATCTGGGGTAGATACAAACAAGTCAGGTTGGACCGCATGGCCTGGGGCAAGAGCACGAGCTTGGGAGTCAGAGGTCGTGGGTCATTCCGGTAGTGTATCCACAGTGTTTTCTTGATAAAAATACAGAAGTGGTTTACCACTGCCTCCTTCCATGCAGTAAACTTGAGTCTCCACCCTCGACTCTCTCCCGTGCTGCTACTGCCCGTAACGGGTGAGTTTTGATTTGGGGGAGACTGCCTTCCACTAGCTATCCACTGCCCAAGCTAGGAATGGAATGGGTAGACCTCCGCTTGACTGTCCCTCCCATAGTCGAGACTGAAGCTCTCCAGATGCGACCCTGAGAGGGGAGATCAAGGTACAGTGTTAGTAAATCGTCATGACAAAAGTAAAGTGCGTGACTGGATTGCAGGAAATCAACAAGGTAGGGTAATATGGCAAGGTGATTCAGTGCTTAAAGCCAGTGATAAGGAGTTTCTGATTGATGCAGAGGCAGATAAGCAACACTGGAGGTTCTTGAGGACTGGGTAGACGTGGACTCAACGTTTTTTAGGAAAATGATCCAGACTGCAGAGTGAAGTAAGGACTGGCATGGGAGTTTGATGCCTCGTCGTTGTAAAACTTTTACGAACACCCATGCTAGATTTTAGAATTCTGTTTTACATTTCTTTGTCTCTGTGGAGAGTTGGATAGCATACTGCTTAAGTAGCAGAATTCAGTGACTGCTACTTTAAGTTTCCTGTTGTTGATGAAAACCTTTGATGGTATATAGGCTTTACTGCACATAGACTGATACTTTACACATTTTTCTTTAGACTTATTGTCAGTTCAAAGTTTGGAGCAATTCATGATCACTTCCATGCCTCCTTGAATATCTGCCTCTAGACCAGAGTCATCTGCATATAATTGTTTCCGAACCACCACATGGTCATAAATACAGAGAAACAAACGCAGATGAAGAGGAGGCCAACTGAATGAAAGAGATAGAAAGGATCGTTTTAAAATAAGAATGGGTCTTGGTTCTGCTAGGTTTTCCCTATTACCTTCATTTTCATTCCATCAGTCAGTGGTAAATATTAAACATCTATTGAGTGCTAAGCATTGTCCTGTGTGCTTGAAAGAGTACAACAGTAGCAAAACACAAATTTCCTGTTTTGAAGAAGCTGATGATTTGATGGGGGAGACAGACCCACAAAAAGTGAAAAAGGAGGAAGTATAAAGTTATAGCAGGAAGTCATACAAGTGTATCGGGATAAGCGGCCCGCCTCCGCCGCGTGCCAGCTATGTGACTATGGGCAAGTCACTTAACTTCTCTGTGCCTCAGTTCCCTCATCTGTAAAATGGAGATTAAAAACTGTGAGCCCCACGAGGGACCAGCGCTTAGAACAGTGCTTTGCACATAGTAAGCGATTAATAAATACCACCATTATTATTAAGCGGCAGAAGAAATGATTAAATGATTAAATGTACAAATAACAGTAGAAATATTACCTTACATATAATCAGGGACTGTTAGGGATTCAGTCCAGGGGCTTTGGGTTTAGGGGAGACTTGAATGATCCCCAAAGTGTTTCCCCTTTTGGACCTTGTCAACATTGCTGCTCCTGGAGTCATTATGAAGAGATGCTGCTCTTCATAAAATGGCTGGTGCAAGGCAGCCCATTCTAGGTTATCTGGCTCTTAAAAGGGACATTGCTCTTTAAATTGTGCATAATGAGGAGCATGAGAAAAGAGCTTGCATGTCCAGAAGTTCATCCCCAGGAACACCTGGGATTGAGTGTTCTTTGAAAATCCCCACCCCCTCCACTTCTTCTCCCGTCTTCTCAATTGGGCACCTCAGGGAAGAGGAATCTTACTGATTTCTTGGGAGCACTATACTTGGGAGGGGACAAAATAATAATAATAATAGTTATGGTATTTGTTAAGCACTTACTATGTGCGAAGCACTACTCTAAGCGCTGGGGGAGATATAAGGTAATGAGGTGGTCCCATGTGGGGCTCACAGTCTTAATCCCTATCTTACAGATGAAGTAACTGAGGCACAGAGAAGTTAAGTGGCTTGCCCAAGGTCACAGAGCTGACAAATGATGGAGCTGGGATTAGAACCCAGTCCTCTGCCTTTCTAACCTCTGCTCTTTCCACTCAGCCATGCTGCTTCTCTGTATGACTGAGTGGAAAGAGCTCGGGCTTGGTAGTCAGTATACATGAGCCCTAGCCTCAAGGATTTTATAATCTAACAGGAATCACTGACCTTGAAAAGGATTCACTCGTTCATTAAAATAACCAGGGATTATTTGTCTATTAAAATGTTTTGCAAAACGATGAGTTGAAAATATCCACAGTTTTCATCCAACATAAATCCTAGTGTAGAATTCAATATTAGGATTTGTCTGCCGACTGTTCGGATCCACAGGGGCCTCTTCGCTCCACGAGAAATAAATACGCCATAACTCCCACTTTTTTTTGAGAAAACAAGCTTTCCTTTTCAACTGAAAACTATTAGGTTAAGGGTCAGAAAATGGACAGCATCTTTTTGCAGTTTAAATAAACAGTCGAGTTTATTTGAAAATGAGGATTCTGGAGCCAGTTGTCATTAACAAACTGCCAAGAATGTAGCATCAGCATTCTACATGCCTTCCTCTTGACTGAGAACCATGACACATGGTTTTGTGGTCTGTAAGAGGCACTCTGCAGAAATTTTCTTCTAACAGAGTTTGAAATGAAAAGAATGGAACTGAGAACAGAACTGTTGATTTCAAGTACTTGCGATTCTCTTTGACTTGACCCTTTTTAGAAATCAAGGAAGAATAAGAGAAAATGGCAAAGGAGAAATAGAACAACGAAAAGAAAATAAGAAAGGGAAGCGGTACGGTATAGGATACGGATAAATTCCAACCCAATACTAATCAAGCAGTTGTACCATATAGGATACAGATAAATTCCAACCCAATACTAATCAAGCAACAGTATGAATTGAGTGCTTACTGTGCAACGAGCACTGTTCTCAGAGCTTGGGAGCATAAAACGTATGATCCCCGGTTTTCAAGACGCTACAATTTAGTCGGGAGGGCAGAAACTTAAATAAATTATAGATGGGAAGGAGCAATAGAGGATAAAGCTGTGTGCGTAAGTGTAATAGGAAAGTGTGAGTGTCCAAGTAATTAAGTGATGTAGAAATGCTGAAGTGGCAGTGGGAATGGGGAAAGAATATAAGACACAGAAATCAGGAGAGAAGAAGCATGATGGAGTGAGAAGCAGCATGACGTAGTGGGTAGAGCACGAGCCTGGGAGTCATAAGGTCATGGATTCTAATACCGGCTCCACTCCTCGTCTGCTGTGTGACCTCGGGCAAGTCACTTCACTTCTCTATGCCTCAGTTACCTCATCCGTTGAACAGTGACTGTGTCCAACCCAGCGCTTAGTACAGTTCCTGGCACAGATTAAGCGCTTAACATATACCATTATTATTATTGTTATTATTATTATAATAATGTTGGTATTTGTTAAGCGCTTACTATGTGCAGAGCACTGTTCTAAGCACTGGGGTAGACACAGGGGAATCAGGTTGTCCCACGTGGGGCTCACAGTCTTAATCCCCGTTTTACAGATGAGGTAACTGAGGCACAGAGAAATGAAGTGACTCGCCCACAGTCACACAGCTGACAAGTGGCAGAGCCGGGATTCGAACCCATGACCTCTGACTCCAGAGCCCGTGCTTTTTCCACTGAGCCACGCTGCTTCTCTATTATCATCACTATTATGTAGGAGAGGGAATTTCTGAAAAGCCTTGAGGATGGGGAGGATGTGAAGGGGAGGGAGTTCCAGAAAGAAGGGAGTGAGGGGAGTGTGAGCAAGAGGTCCTCAGTCAGAGAGATGAGATTGAGGCACAGTGAGCAGGTAGCCTGGAGAGGAGCAAAACGTGAGCTAGGGTCTAGTGGGAAAGAAGCGAGGATATGGAATAGAGAGAGCTGATTGAGTGCCTTGGAGCCAAAAATCAGGAGTAGAAGTGAAAGGTAAAGGTAATTGTTCAGTGCTTACTTTATGTCAGCCACTGTACTAAAAGCTGAGGTAGAAACGAGCTACCCAGGCTGATCAGAGTACCCGTTCCACATGGGGATCCCAGTCTTAATCCCCATTTTCCCGATGAGGTAACTGAGCCATACAGAAGTGAAGTGACTTACCCAGAATGA
This sequence comes from Ornithorhynchus anatinus, assembly GCF_004115215.2. Taxonomy (NCBI): domain Eukaryota; kingdom Metazoa; phylum Chordata; class Mammalia; order Monotremata; family Ornithorhynchidae; genus Ornithorhynchus; species Ornithorhynchus anatinus. The sequence continues at coordinate 98,214,033 of NC_041730.1, forward strand.
CGCAGCCAACAAGTGGTGGAGGCGGGAATAGAACGCAGGTCCTTCTGACTCCCAGGTCTGTGCTCTATTCTCTAGGCAGCACTGCTTCTCGTTGTAAACATGATGATCCCTTATTGCAGGAAGCCAAGCCTTAAACTCTTGTTTGAGAAATGAACTTTTGGAGGGATGCCATTTCTGTCTGAAATAGGACTGATTTTTTTCCCTAGGTTTATTGCGGTCTTGAATGTTTCTCTGTTTTGTATTTATTTAAGAAACAAAGTTTTTCTCATTATATCTAGCAAAGCAAACTGCATAGATTGAGTTATCTAGCTGTGATCATATTAAAAAATGACACTACTGATTGAGAATCCCTACTCATTTGTGCACAGACAACTGAAATGGCTAATTAATCAATATTATTTGTTGGGAACTTGCCAGTTCATTTTTCTTCTTCCCAGGTAATAACCTCAATTATCACCTCAGCACTTCTATGCCAGTTATTCAACACTCACACCCACCAATAGCACTTCTGTACATATTGATTTAACCTACAATTTAAGCACATCTTCATCTATACCTCTATTTTTCCTTTCTCTCTAGACTTGAAAGATCCCCGAGGGCAAGGATTGGGTCTGCTTACTCTGTTGTACTCTCCCAAACACTCGGTGCAGTGCTCTGCATAAAGTAGGTGCACAATAAAGACGACCGATTTATGTACTGATAGTTGAGTCTCGACTGAGCACTGTTCTAAGCACTCGAGAGAGTACAATAGATAGAAAATACATGTATGCTAAAATGGCTATATACATACCTGCTGAGGTTTGCTCTCAGAATGAAATGATCTAGAGTCGTATTTAAGTTGAGGGAAAGCTGCCTAGAGGAAGCGGAATTTCAGGATGTCTTTGAAGATAGAGAGAGTTGTGGTAGGACGTATTAGAATGGGGAGGGAGCTTTAGGCAGGAAGAAGTGTTTGAGCACTGGAAGAGGAGCAGTATGGCCTAGTGCAAGAGCACGGGCTTGGAAGCCGAAGGTCATGGGTTCTAATCCAGGCTCTGCCACTTATCTGCTGTGTGACCTTGGGCAAGTCACTTCACTTCGCCTCAGTTACCTCATCTGTAAAATGGGGATAGAGACTATGAGCCCCATGTGGGACAATCCATTTACCTTGAATTTACCCCAGTGCTTAGAACAGTGCTTGGCGCATAGTAAGCGTTTTAAAAATACCATTATTATTATTATTTACGAGAGCCAAGACCTGGCAGAATATGAAGGAGAAGCATTTCTGGGATCCCAGTTTCCAATTCCACCTCTCTGATTGGCACAACTCTGAAGCTTTGACTCAGAACATAGGCCCCTTTGCTGATGGACCTGTGTTCAATGCACTGTGATGCAGACATCACTGTGGCCTCTCAACCACTTACATCTACACCACATCAGATGAGTTTGTCCAGAACCACCAGTTTTTGAAGATAATTTGGTAGAAGATACATCCATCTGGGCTCTAAGCTACCTAACATTATACATATCTGAGGTGTTTGGGGGTTGCTTTATGCAGATGGAGTCTGCTCCAAGCCCTCCCTCAGAATTCAATCACCAGCTAAACTACTTGACTGACCACCTTCATTTCAGGTTTTCACGCTCATTTCATCCTGACCTTTCCACCCTGCTCTCTGCCTACATAAAATTACCCAAACAAAGGAGAAAAATACAGTCTAAGTCATCTTTAAGTCAACCTAGCCTCAACCCAGAGGCCAATCTTACAGAAGTCTTCCTGGACTTAAAACTGAACCATGAATGACTACTCCTTGGAAACTATCCTCTAACTCACTGTGCCCCCACTTGGTGGTATGATAATATGTAGCATATGTTTCCAATTTCAGGAAGAGTATATCATGCCAGACTGAAATGAAAGCTTTCTAAAGGAACAATGTATTACTTCTCATGCTTTCCCCAGTCCTCCCGGTTTGTCACACTGTTTTAGAAAGAAATTGAATTAGCCTGATGAGGTTTTTATCCACAGTGACATGTGATCTTCTAGGTTCTTGTAAATTGATTTTGAATTATTTTTAAAGAATATAGTAAAACTGCTAAGTGTAAAACGGCAATCGTGTTTGGAATGTACAGAGTCTGTCCAATATATTTTGTAATTTTTCAGTGTCAGTTCATCAAATTATAGTTACATACACTGATTCATTTCAAATAATTTCAATTAATTTACTTCCAAATGTCACTGAAGTTCTTGAAACCTAATTTGCAGTTAGCTCTATTCAGACACTGTTATTTTTGAGTCTGTTGCCACTATCCTATTTCAAAAAGTTATGATAGAAGGTGGTTTTTTTTTTATGCTATACATTAAGAAAAAGGGTTTGCAAGGTCAGAGAATGTGTCTATCAACTCTATTGCCTTGTACTCTCCCAAGTGCTTAGTAATGCTCTGCCCTCAGTAAGTGCTCAATAAATTCCACTGATGGATTGTTATTTACCAAGTCATACTATTTATGTCAGTTGACCTGAATCTAGAGCTCAATGGAAAAAGAATCGTATTAAGTTTTTCAACATTCGTCAAATTGGAATGGTAGAATTTTTAGAAAGTTGGTTTTCTTCATTTGAATTTTTACATCTTTAACATTTGATTTATTCGAGCTACCAAATGCATGCATAACAACATTAATCCATTGCTATCTTATCTCCCTCAGATCATTTGTCTATAGTAATATTTTACTGAGTTTTCTTTCAATATTGAGAAAACAAATTATAAATTCCTTGATGTTAATAAAAATGTAAACAGGAGAGCTTCAGAGTTCACAGATCGTAGCTGAATTCTTCCACATACAGCATTTTATGCTTCCTGAAAAAAAGATCTAGAAATAGCTGAGTTTTCTTTCATGGATTTCTCCAAGCAGCATCACTACTTTCCCACCTATTGAGAGCAGATTTAATTGGGGGAAACAAAAGAAAAATGCCTCGATATGGTCAAATTCATTTATTGTATATAGTTTCTAAATAAATAAATGTTGAAAACATTTTCTACTTTGGTTAGTCGCAAGGATAATTCTTAAACACATTTAATTTTGAATATTTAACATTGGCTTTATTTTTTAAAACTCATTTAGGCTATATCAATTAGATGCTTGATATACTTCCTCTGAATGCTAATATGTGGGTAATTTTCTCCAGTCCCATATTCATCGCTCTCTCTATAAACTGCTTCTCACAGTATAATTAGAGAATATCTTAGTAAAAAGAAGGCAACATATTTTATCAATGCCTATAAACATAATTTCCATCAGCATCTGTTACAGAGTTTGTCTTTTGGAGTCTGAAAAACAGGGTTATGAGGAGCAGAACTATCAAACCCTCTCACACACATACACGCTTACACATGCACGCACACACACACAATATCAACTGTATTTGTTGAGCGCTTACTGTGTGCAGACCACTTTACTAAGTGCTTCGGAGAGTATAATATAACAGAGTTAGTAGACAGTAAGCCCCTTCTCCAAGCTAAGTCGTGGTCCTCCCAGTGGGATAGAGTACCCATCAGGGAAATTCCAAGGAAGGGAAATAGGGCAAAGAAGGAAAGGAAAGAGGAGAGCGTCCCCTCTCAGGGTCACACCTGGAGAGTTTCCAGTACTCTACTAGTCTCGGCTACAGGAGGGAGAGTCAAGCAGAGGCCTACCCGTTCCATTCCTAGCTTGGCCAGTGGCTCGTGAGTGGTAGGTAATCTGCTACAAGTCAAAAGTCACCCGTGCTGGGCAGCAGCAGCATGGGAGAGAGTCGAGGGCAGAGACTCAGGCTTACTGCGCGGAAGGAGACAATGGTAAGCCCCTTTCGTATTTTTACCAAGAAAACTCTATGGATCCACTACCAGAACAATTGCAGGTGAAGGTGAGGCATTCTGGGAGAGATGTGTCCGTGGCGTCACTATGGGTGGGAGACCACTCGGCGGCATGAAATAAGAGGAGAATGTATGGAACCGTGCAAGCTTCTTCTCCACATCACTGCCCATGGCGGCCAGGGTTGTTTCACTTCAAACTGAGCCAGGCGGCCAGGGTGCCCACTTCAAACTGAGTCAAAAAGAAACTATAATTAGGAGCTTAAGTCATTTTCCTCGACTTCAACTGACTACAGAGACCTACCCCCCTCCACCCGCCCCCGCCAATCTCTTCCTCCACAAGCCCAGAGGACTGTGGATATTACCAGCACATCCCTGTTCTCAGTATTATTCATATGCTTAGGTATTTTCCATTCAGATGTTCTAAATTAAGTCAGGAGCACTGGCAGAGTATCTTCTCCCAAATAATTGAATTTGAAGACTATTAAGGCAGGATAATGGTAGCTATTAAATGGCCTTTGCCAAATATTGGTTTATATATAACATATATATTGGTGGTGCCTGCATAGACCAAACATATTTTTTTAAAAGGAGAAAAAATCCTGCATAAGGCAAATCTATCATGTTATGCCAACCTAATTGTAGCAGATTTATTCCACCCTCAGAACAGGACCAGCATTTTAGGGACACGCTGCTTCATGACTCTCTCCCGATTTCAGCAATTCCACCTTTCTGACACTTTGCATTTCACGTATTGCCACCCATCTAATTATATCTCCCTTCTCCACCCCCACCACAACCGTCTCCTTTGTGGGGTAACCATCTAGAAGGGTGAAATGCAGGATAATGGGGTCAATATAGACCTTCCATCATCCTCAAACAGCAGCTTTCATTTGAGCAGATTCCCAGAGTATCCATGCAGAAGGATACGATCTTACCAAAATGAAAGCCCCATCAGCATAATGTCAACTTCATGCTTTTTTTATCCTTCTATGTCAATTGTCACAAGAATTACTTGTCTCAAAAAACAGTTGTCTGAGATCCAGCAGAATCTATAAAATTTTTGCCACCTGCCTTTAGGTTTGCACTGTGAAACTCTGGCCACTGTGGAAAATGTAGTTTGCTATGCAACAGCCAATATACAAAAAAGACTCACGTTCTTTTCATAAAGTCATTTTCCCCACAAAATGGCAGATTTCATCTCTGGAGGAACAATGAAAAGGAACAGTTTAGTCATACGTAGCGGTTAATAGGGCTGGCTTACCAACATCATTCCAGGGCCCCTGATTCTATTATTTTCTGTATTTCCATAACTCCTGCTCCTGTTGCCTTTACAAATGTAATGAAACTTTGCTTTAACATAATGTTTTCCTCCAGATAATGTTCATTCCTAACAGTCCCAGGGAAAGGTCCATAAAGAAATATTATCCATATAAATACTTTTCCATGTAAAATGTTCAAAGTCTTAGTCTCATGGAAAAGAACTTAAAGCCATTTCACTGGAGTAATTGGAAGCTAAGACAAGGCTAGATATTTATTATCCCCAAATCCCAAGCTGTATCTCACACATCACAGTGAATTTAGGGTCTCTTCTTGGGCTAAAAGAAGCACCATGGGAAACACCTAGGTTATATAGCTGACCCATTTTGATTCTATTTCTTCCTCCACAATTATATTTTGGATGCTTTTGTGGCTTTTTGTAAATGGTAACCCCAAATTAAACATGTCTTAGTGTGTCTTTTATAATCCTTCAAATATTCTAGAAGCCATCATTTTAATTCTTAGGTGCAGAGTCTATATTTCCAGATACTCAAACTGAACGTCCTATTTAGGTTTACTCTTTCTAATTAAAAATTTATGTTGAGGCTATATCACTGGAGAAAGATTTGATTATCTGTAATCATTCTTTCCAAACATTCCAAATGAATGTTTTACCCAGAACCAAACCTGTCCATATTTGTTTCCTGGAGACAGTCATCTTCAAATTTGGAAAGAATCGGTCATTTTATGGAGGTGTTCGAAGAAAGCGATAGCTAAGCTTAGGTTGCTCTGGTTTCTACTTATACCAGTTTCACAGAAGAATGCCCTCCTGTGGAGGTTTAAGAAAAGGTATGAGACAAGCATAGTACTCCTAAGGCATATGTGACATAGACAACTCATCTAGAAGTATTTTCTAATTCAGAAAATATATCTTTATATCAGTTTTACTTGTTTAAACAAACTAAAAGCAAGGAACAAGAGTTAAATGAGAATCAATCAATCAGTTGCATTTATTGAGCACTGACTGTACGTAGAACAGTATACTCAATGCTTGGGAGAGTACAGTGTGACGGAGTTGGCAGACACAGTCCCTGTGAGCTCACAGTCTAGATGGGAAGACAGACATTAATATAAATAAACAAATTAGGAATATGTACGTAAGTGTTATAGATCTGAGGGAGGGGTGAATAAAGGGAGCAAAGTAGAGCGATGGAGACGGGAGGGGGAAAAGAGGAAATGAGGAAATAAAGGCTTAGTCAGGGAAGACCTCTTGGAGAAGATGTTCCTTCAGTAAGGCTTTGGAGGTGAAGAGAGTAATTATCTGTTAGATATGAAGAGGGAGGGTATTACAGGTCACAGGCAGGACATGGGAGAGAAGTCAGGGGTGAGATAGATGAGATTGAGGTGCAGCGAGTAGCTTGGAATTCGAACAGTGAAGTGTGTGGGCTCAGTTCTAGTAGGTGAGTAGTTGGGTGAGGTAGGAGAGGGCAAGGTGATTGAGTGCTTTAAAGCCAAAGGTAAGGAGTTTTTGTTTGATGCAAGGTGGATGGGCAGCTACTAAAGGTTCTTGAGGAGTGGGGAAACATGAACTGAATGTTTTTGTAGAAAAATGATTCAAGCAGCAGAGTGAAGTATGGACTGGAGTGGGGAAAGATAGGAGGCAGGGAGGTCAGCAAGGAAGTTGATACAATAATCAAGGCGGGATAGGATAAATACTTGGATTAACGTGGCAGCACTTTGGATGGGGAGTAAAGGCCAGATTTTAGCAATGTTGAACTGACAGAATTCAATCAGAGAGAAGAGTCAGGGATAACGCCAAAGTTACTGGCTTGAGAGACAGGAAGGATGGTGGTGCTATTTAAATTGATGAGAAAATCAGGGGCAGGACATGGTTTGGGTGGGACATAAGGAGTTCTGTTTTGCACATGTTGAGTTTGAGGTGTCGGCAGGACAGGGAGAGAGATCAGGGCCGAAGATGTAGGTTTGGGAATCATCTTCTTAAAGGTGGTAGTTGAATCCATAGAAGCAAATGAATTCTCCAGTGGAGTGGGTGTAGATGAATAATAGAAGGGGACCCAGAACTGAGCCTTGAAGGACTGTCACAGTTTGAAGATGGGAGGCAGGGAAAGATCCCCTAAAAGAGACTGAAAATGAGCAGTCAGAGAAATGGGAGGAGATCCAGGAAAGTGTCAGTGAAGCTGAGGCCGGATAATGTTTTTAAGAGAAAGGAGTGGTCTACAGTGTCAAAGGCAGCTGAGGGGTCAAAGAGGATTAGGATGGAGTAGAAGATATTGGCTTGTGCAAGAAGGAGATCATTGGTGACCTTTGAGAAGTTGATTTCTGTGGACTGATGGGGACAAAAGCCAGATTGGAGGGGAGTTGAGAGAAGAATTAGAGGAGAGTAACTTGAGGCAACGGTGTAGACAACTCACTTCAAGTTTGGAAAGGAATGCTAGGAAGGAGATGGAGTGATAACTGGAGGGAGTAGTGGGGTAAAGGGAGGGTTTTGTACGATCGAGAAGATATGGGTATGTTTGAAAGCAGTGGGGAAAATGCCATGAGAGAGCAAGCAGTTGAAGATAGTAAGGGAGGGAAAAAGCAAGGGGGTAAATATTAAGTAAGAAGGGATGGGATCAGATGCATTGGGGAGGTGGCGGATTTTGAGAGAAAGCAGGAGATCTCATCTTGTGATACTGCTGAGAAAGATGGGAGAGTTGAAGAAGGAGCAGGAGGAAAGAAGGACTGGAAAGGTGCAGGGGAAATTTTTGGGAGATCACACCTCATGGTTTCAATTTTCTCAATAAAATAGGTGACCAAGTAATTAGGGGCAATAGATGGGGGAGGTGGGAGCATAGGGGAAATTTTGCCTTTGTTCATTTTTGTTATCAATGGTAAATTTTTTGTAGAATGTAAAATTATTTGCACTTCAGAGAATCTTGCAGTTGAAAAATATAATTGGTGACTAAAAAAATAATCAGCCCTTTTTCCTCATTTCTATTTAATAGTCTTTTTTTTACTTGCCCTTCAGTAATGATTAAGGGAAAGAGGTATAATCGGACACTTATATGAAAAGAAAGATTTTCATCCAAGGCATCGTTTGATTTTTCCTAATGAATGAAACACGGTATTAGTGTTATAGCCCATAGTTACATGAAATAAAATACACTGGGCCATGTTGAGGGGGGGTGGGAGGGAAGAACAGAGGGCAGCAGAGAGATTGGGAGTTATAGACTGTGACGTCCTTGTAGGCAGGGAGCATGTTTACCACCCCTGTTTTAGTGGCCTCTCCCAAGTGTTTAGTACAGTGCTCTGCACACTGCAAACATTCAAAAATTAGCATTAATGGATAGATTTATTGGAGTGAAGCATGGCTTGGGTATTTAAAGGCCAAACCACTTACTGTGAATGTAAGGTTTGACTCATGAAAATAAAGAGTGCTGCAGGGGATCCTGGAGATTCTTGTCAGGAAATTTCCCTGAGAATCCCTCCTTCACTAGTCTCCTAGGTGAGGTTAAGGGCGTCAAAGATAATAATAATCATGGTGGTATTTGTTAAGCACTTACTATGTGCAGAGCACTGTTCTAAGAGCTGGGGTAGATACAGGGTAATCAGTTGTCCCATGTGAGGCTCACAGTCTTAATCCCCATTTTTCAGATGAGGTAACTGAGGCACAGAGAAGTTAAGTGACTTGCCCACAGTCACACAGCTGACAAGTGGCAGAGCCAGGATTCGAACCCATGATCTCTGCCTCCCAAGCCCGGGCTCTTTCCACTGAGCTACGCTGCTTCTCTATCCTTTCAATACTGTTTTGTGACCTACCCTCTTCATTTAATTTTTCTCATTCTGCCCCTAGAAAACTGTTGCAGTATTCCATTATGAAATTATTTGGCCTTGGACCAAAACTGTAGTTAAAAGGGCAAGAAGAAAGAACAAATATCTGAGTTTTCACTGAGGAAGAACTGACTGGACTTAGAGAGAATAAATGGAGGCCACAGGTCCAAGCAGAATATTTGAAAAGTGTAGCAAAAATAGAAGGGGGATGGGGCAATAGCTGGAAAGAAGATGTGTGGTCAAGAAATGCTTTGTGGTTTTTTTTTTGTTTTTTTTTTCCAATTAAGGAGACTTAGCCATGGTTGAAAGCAGAGGACTGTGTGAGCCAGAAGAGAAGGGAGAAAGTGTGGAATGGGGGTAGGAAGAGGGAGAGGGAGAGAGAGAGAGAGAAGAAAAAAGTAGAGGCAAACAGATTGGGATTTTTCAGGTTGCAGTGAAAGAAGGATAGAAGACTTTTCATGACCTACAAGTCCATTCCACTCCAGGCAAAGTCAGTGTTCCCTAGAAGATTGTGGATAAAGATAAACACTCATTTTTATTATTATTAAACATTTTATGTAAGAGTAACAATTAATTTTTATTCAGTGATTCATCATTTACTAAAATGAATGCCAAGCCCTTTCTCCTCCTTTAATGATAAGTAATAAAAGACATCTCGCTTGGGTTTTCATTCAGCTAAGGTCAGTATTCGTTAAATCCAATTACTTTGGCCAGTGTGTTTATAAAACACTATCAAGTTCACTATCGGGCACCTTTGCCACCAAATTCTGGTCTTCTGGGACCCTTTATCATTATCAGTTCATGAAAGAAAAATGAACCTTGTTATTATTTCATAACATTCTCTCCTCTTCCACCTCCAAACCCTCCCCTGCTTACTAATGATTTTTGCAATCTAATTTGGAAGAGTGGGATGAAGAAATAATAATCTGTTCAGAAAACAAATGGTTACCTTATTGTTACCCAGATGATCCTCAGAATACAATTAGAGTCTTTGATAGAAAAGAATTTGTGGCCATCCCTTGTTAGGGCAAACTGTTCTAATATTGTTACCCGCAAAAATGTTCCTAGACTTATCAGTGGTGTCAGAAACTGGCCTCGAATTGTTATCAAAAAATACCTCACTGGCAATTTCTATATTTTCATTAGTAGAATATTCCTCGAAGGTTTCCTCAGAATCAAAAACTGCATAACTTAAAATCTCTACTTTCAGTTGGAATTCCAAATAATCTTTCTGTTTAATTCACAGGACTAAAAATAGCTCCATTCTAGTCATCTGCTATCAATTATATTGAGCAATATAAAGTTGAAACAGTTTAATCTCTTTCTTACAAATGATATGACTAAAAGTTTTCATAGAAGATATTCACTTTCTAAAAATACTGGCTAGTATTTTCTCTTTCCGCCCTTTGGAGACCTTTCATTATTCTGAGAGTAAGAAACTCATTATTAGCCTCGCTATGGCTAATAATAATAATAATACTTGTGATATTTGTTAAGCACTTATGTGGCAGGCACTGTTCTAAGCGTTGGGGTAGATTCAAATTACAAGGTTGGAGACAGTCCCTGTTCCACATAGGGCTCAGTCTCAATCCCCATTTCACAGATGAGATAACTGAGACACAGAGAAGTTAAGTGATTTGCCCGAGGTCATCAGTAGCCAAGTGGCAGAGCCGGGATTAGAACCCACGTCTTTCTGACTCCCAGGCCTGTGCTTTATCCGCTAGGCCACACTGCTTCTCAACAGTTTAGATAGCTATAATTCTCCCCACCACCAAATCCCACATTGAAATGTTACGTACAGTAAGTATATTTACTAGTTTATTCATATTCTAGTTTTCATTTTTAGTTCTTACACATTAAAGTTCTAACAGTATCAACAGACTTTACTGAGCACCAGTAGGTCTGGGAGTTGGAAATCCCAGTGACTAGTCCCGGCTTTGTCACTAGCTTGCTGTGGGACTTCGGGTAAGAGACTTAACCTCTTTGTGCCTTCATTTCCTCTTCCGTAGAATGGGAACGATACCTGCTCTCCCTATTCATAAGACTCTGAGCACCATGTGTGACAGGGACTGTGTGTGATCTGATTTTCTTCTAACTGCTGCAGTGCTCATCACAGTGCTTATTCACACGGTAAAGTGCTTAATAAATCCCAGAACTATTATTATGGGAAGTGTCACCAGATTTCACCTATATTTTCAAGTATTTAGTACAGGCCTGGGCACTTAGTAGACAGTCAGTAAACACAACTGATTGAGTGCTACATTAAGTGTTAGCGGAACATACATAAAGATGTAAAAGGTGCATTCCCTTCCCCTCTACTTTCAAAAATGCCCACGTATTTTCTATTCCTCGGCCCCACTGCACCCTCCAGTTACTGCCCCATCTCCATCTTAATCAATCAATGGTATTTTTTGAGTGCTCACTATGTTCAGGGCACTGTACTAAAAGCTTGAGAGAGCGCAATACAGCAGAATTAGCGGATGCGTTCCCTGCCCGTAACGAGCTCCCCAAACTCCTCAAACTCCCAATTCTTTTCTTCCAACTCTCTCCTCGACCCTCCACAATCCGACCTACCCCCACTCTAATCGACTGAAACAGCCCACTACAAGGTACCCAGTAATCTCCTCCTTGCCAAATCCAAAGGAATCTATTCCATCCTAATCTTCCTAGACCTGTCAGTGGCACTGACACTGTGGACCACACCCTTTTCCTGTAAACACTATCTCATCTTGATTTCACTCCTGGTTCTCCTACCTCTTTGATCTCTTCTCAGCCTCTTCCACCAGCTTCTCCTCTGCCTCCCAATTCCAAACAGTGAGGGTCCCTCCAGCCTTATTTCTGGTCTCCCTTTTCTCTCCTTTTACACCCATTGCTTCGGAGAACTCATTCACTCTCGTGGCTTTAACTACCACCTCCATGCTGATGACTCATTCATTCAATAGTATTTATTGAGCGCTTACTATGTGCAGAGCACTGTACTAAGCGCTTGGAATGTACAAATCGGTAACAGAGACAGTCCCTGCCCTTTGACGGGTTTACAGTCTAACAGGGGGAGACAGACAGACAAGAACAATAGCAATAAATAGAATCAAGGGGAAGAACATCTCATTAAAGCAATTGCAAATAAATAGAATCAAGGTGATGTACATCTCATTAACAAAATAAATAGGGTAATGAAGATATATACAGACTCCCAAATCTACCTCTTCCTCCCTGACTTCTCTCTTCTGCAGACTCACATTTTCTCCCGGCTTCAGAACACCTCTACTTGGACATCCCACAGAACTTCTCATCTCCTCCCCCACACTTTCCCATCACTCCTGTACCACCAGCATCCTCTCCGTCTCACAAGCCCTTAACTTTGGCCTCATCCTCAACACATTTCTCTCATTCAATCCACATAGTCACTTCATCACCAAACCTGTCGATTCTACTTTCGCAACATCTCTTGGATATATGCCTTCCTCTCTACCCAGACTTCTACCACACTGGTCCAAGTACGTATCAGAGTCTCTCTCGACTACTGCGTCAGCCTCTTCTTTGATCACCCTGTCTCGTCTCTAATGACCCCGGTCCATACTTCACTGTGCTGCCCATATCATTTTACTAAAAGAGCATTCTTTATATGTTTTCCCACTTCTCAAAAGCCTCCAGTAGGTGCCCATCCTTCACACCGAGCAGAAACTCCCTACCATTAGCTTTAAGGCATTCAGTCAACTCTCTTCCTCCAACCTACCTCGGGAATCCTTCCCCTATAACCCAGGCCTTATCCTTGGCTTCTGTAACACCAAACTACTTACAGTGCCTCGTTTTCATCTCTTTTGCCTCAGTCCCTTGCTCACGGTCTTCCTCCTGCCTGGAACCCCCTCATCCTTCCTAGATGACAGGCCACTGTTCTCCCCATCTTCAAAATCCTACTAAAATCATATGCCCTTTGGGAAGCCAGCCTTCCCTGACTCATCTCTATTCTCCCTGTCTTCTGCTTCAGCTATGCACTTAATTCCAAATTCATCCATCAGTCATATTTATTGAGCACTTACTATAATAATGTTGGTATTTGTTAAGCGCTTACTATGTGCAGAGCACTATTCTAAGCGCTGGGATAAATACAGGGTAATCAGGTTGTCCCACGTGACGCTCACAGTCTTAATCCCCATTTTCCAGATGAGGGAACTGAGGCACAGAGAAGCTAAGTGACTTGCCCACAGTCACACAGCTGACAAGTGGCAGAGCTGGGATTCGAACCAGTGACCTTTGACTACCAAGCCCATGCTCATTCCACTGAGCCACGCTGCTTCTCACTATATGCAGAGCACTGTATTAGTGCTTCTCACTATGTGCACTTTGTGAGCACATAGTGCTTCTTGCTATGTGCAGAACACTTACTATGAGCAGAGCACTGTATTAAGCACTTAGGAGAATGCAATACAACAGAATTAATGGACCCCTACCACTCCCACAGCACTTATGTACATCTCCTTATACCCTGCTGCTTGTTTCGTCTTGTCTTATGCTGTTGAGTCGCCTTCGACCCATAGCGATGCCATGGACATATCTCTCCGAGAATGCCCCACCTCCATCTGCAATCGTTCTGGTAGTGGATCCGTAGAGTTTTCTTGGTAAAAATATGGAAGTGGTTTACCATGGCCTCCTTCTCTGCAGCCAACTTGAGTCTCTGCCCTTGAGTCTCTCCCATGCTGTTGCCCAGCAGAGGTGAGTTTTGACTTGTGGCAGATTGCCTTCCACTCGCTAGCCACTGGCCAAACTAAGAATGGAATGGGTAGGCCTCTGCTTGACCCTTCCTCCCATATCTGAGACTGGTAGAGTACAGAAAACTCTCTGGGTGCAGTCCTTAGAGGAGTCTGTTGCTTAACCTACCGGTAATGTATTTTAATGTCTGCCTCCTCTGCTAGATTGCAAAATCCTTGAGGGCAGGCACATTGTACTTGAAATAAAGGGTTCTGCACACAGTAAGCGTCCAATAAATACCATTGATTGATTAATTGATTCCCTATCCTGAAGGAATTTTTGATATGACAGTGGAGAAAGTAGACATAAATTGACACATATACCATAGTAAGAGTGAAGGAATAGATATAAACTGTAAGTACAGGAATCCTGGGTTGGCAGCTGGGTGGCCTAACGGGGAAGATGGGGGATTAATCTTATGATTACAAATATATCTCAGTTGTTAACCAGGTAATATTTTCACATCTTCACATAATCAAGCCTGAATTCTAATTTTATGATTTCTTTGCTCTCACTAAGGGCGTAAGAGCTTGGCACGTAGATTTGCACCCAAGATGACAAAACATCCAGCTTATTTTGGTGCAATGTAAACAGTCATATGGGTTGTCGATGAGCTACACCGAATTCCTTTAGTAGCAGCAGGATGCCTTGGGTGATCTGCACCCAGACACTTATTTATCCTGGAGTCCGGGCATCCAAACCCCCAATTCAGCAACTAGAGGTAGGGTCTCACCCGGTAGACCATAAGCTCCTTGTGGGAAGGGATCACATCAACTAACTCTGCTGTACTCTCCCAAGCACTGTGTTTGGATCGACTTGAGGGTTTGCATCTTGAATCTACACAGTTCTTACCGGCACCATTATAGTAAATCGTATTTTCAGTTCAATGAAGCAATTTGTAACCAGCTGTTTTACTCTTGACTTATCTGAAATGGTTGAATGGTATTTCTCAAAGACCAGCCAGATAAGAGTTTTGATCAAGAGGATATATGCTTGGGTATGCCTGTGCATTCATTCAATAGCATTTATTGAGCGCTTACGGAGCGCTCGTTTCTGACCCATAGCGGCACCACGGATACATCTCTCCCAGAACCCCCGCTGTCCATCTGCAATCTTTCTTGTAGTATATCCATAGAGTATTCTTGGTAAAAATATGGAAGTGGTTTACCACTGCTGACTTCCACACAGTAAACCTGAGTCTCCGCCTTCCACTCTCTCCCATGCCACTGCTGCCCAGCATGGGTGAGTTTTGATTTGTAGCAGATAGCCTTCCACTTGCTAGCCACTGCCCAAGCTAGCCTCCTCTTGAGTCTTGAGCCGAGACTGGTAGAGTACTGGAAACTACCCAGGTGTGACCCCGAGAGGGGTGCAGAGCACTGTATTAAGTGCTAAGTGCCACTGTCACTGTAGAGTGAGGAAAGCACACGAGACTGAGAGAAGATCTAGGTACTAGTCCAGTCTCCCCACATGGTCTGTTGCGTGACCTTGAGCAAGTCACTTATTCTCTATACGTTTCAGTTTCCTCGTCGGTAAACTGGGGATAAAATAGATTGTGGATCCCACGTGGGACTGTATATCAACCCCAGTGCTTAGTACATAGCGAGTGTTTAATAAATGCCAGATTCAGTGCCGTAATAAAGGGTGATTCTCCGCTACCCGCTTTCTACCAGTCTGCCTGGACTCTGGATCCCTCCCAATAATTAACAGTAGGGGATGACTGCTCTAGGGCTAAACCACGCTATCCATCAAGCAGACTTAAAAATGGACAACCCAGTAGCTCAGGTGCACTGAGATCCAGGAAATCATATGGCTTCAAAACCATTCCCATTGGCTACCCAGCATTTTACCACACATTTGGTAGCTTCCAGAGTTAGATTTGCTCGGCGGAAAGCAGAATTCAGAAACAGATATTTCTCATGAAAAGCCCTTTAGAAAATATATCCACCCTGCATAGACCAGGTCAACATCTATATCAAGGATGTCACAACCCTTAAAATGCCAAGAAACATTCTAAACTAAAGGAGTTACTTTCTCAGTACAGATACAATTCTCAAGAAATTTCAGGAGAAAGATAATGGATTCCAACACACTCATAAACCTGAAACACGGGAGCTAAATGGCATTGTTAGCAAAAATAGAATGAATTCACCAAATTCTTTATTGCTCTGTTTAACCTCTGCTTACTTAATCATATGCACAGCAGGGGAAAAGGATGTGTTAGAACAATTTATGTGTCATGAACAAAGAAGTGGAAGATTTTAGCTCAAAAATCACACTAAGAAAACCTCTAGTTGGAAGAAAAATAATGAGGATAGATTTAATTTTTTAAATTGTCCGGAGTCAAAATAAATCCATTTAATTACATTGATCAGGCAAGCTTCCCTCTGCAAATGCTGGGGCAAGATGTGGAATGCGATCAAATCGGTCAATCAATCAGAGAGATGTTTACTGAAGACCTGTGGTGTACAGAGCTCCACTAAGAGTACAATCGAAGCAACACACATCTTATCTACCTTCAAGGAGCTCACAATCTAAAAGGGGAATCAGATAAAAACTATTTACAAATAAAGTACATCAGAGGAAATAACATGAAGTAGTTCAAGCATATCTTATCAGGAGGAAATAGCAGAAGAAATAATTACACAAATGCAAATCAGAAAATATTAGCTGTCTGGCCTAATGGTTAGAGCATGGGCCTGGGAGTCAGAAGGACATGGGTTCTAATTCTGACACTGCCACTTATCTGCTTTGCGACACTGGGCAACTTGCTTCACTTGTCTGTGCCTTAGATACCTCATCTGCAAAATGGGGATTAGGACTGTGAGCTTGATGTGGGACAGTGACTGTGTCCACCCCAATTTACTTGTATCCCCGCGAGAGCTTAGTACAGTGCCTGACACATAGTAAGTGCTTAATAACTACCACAGTCTCAAAACAACCAAGTAGCACATTCCCTCACCATAAAGTGTTTGCGTTGTAGTGGGGAAGACAGATCCCTGTCGTCCCAGAACCATCCACCTCAGCACCGCATGGCCACCTTCAGCACAATTAATGTCTGCGTCCTTCTGTGCCCTCTTTTGTTTTTTCATGGTATTTGTTAAGTATCTACTATGTGCCAGGCACTGTACTAAGCGCTGGGGTAGATACAGCTAATCAGGATGGACAGGGTCCCTGTCCCATGTGGAGCTCACACTCTTAATCCCCATTTTAAAGAAGATGCAGCTGAAGACTAGAGAAGTGAAGTGACTTGGCCAAGTCCACCCAGCAAAGTAGTGGAGCTGAGATTAGAATTTAGGCCTTCTTATTGATTCTCCCTCTGCCTTTGAGCCTAGAGTCTCCACCCTCGACTCTCTTCCGTGCCGCCGCTGCCCAGCATGGGTGAGTTTTGACTTGTAGCAGATTGCCTTCCGTTCGCTAGCCACTGCCTGAGCTAGGAATGGAATGGACAGGCCCCTGCTTGACTCTCTTTTCCATAGCCAAAACTAGTAGAGTGCTGGAAACTCTCCAGGTGCGACCCTGAGAGGGGAAGTAAGTGCTTAACAGATACTATTATTATCATTATTATTATCATTGTTATTATCAACAGTAGTATTAAAAATAGAGAATTGCCCACGGTCAAACAACTGGTTGAAGCAGAAACTGACACCAGACTCTTGATTTCTAGTCCTGCATTCTTTCAATAGACTGTTGCTTCAGATGTCACTGTAATCTTCCTTTTATTTGCAGTAACATGAAAAAAGCAAACACAAACAAGCTTCCTTTATGCTTGAATTTCAATACAAATAGATAGTGCATATCAAATTGTAAAATATAAAAAGTGCTTCCCTTTGCTAAATTTTGATTCATTGGTAATCATTAAAATTCTTCATTTTTTTTTCCATTTCATTTCGATTTTTTTCGGTTTACTGAAGCTTTGCCATATGTTCCTGTACATACTGAGAAAACCTTGAGTACTTCTACTAACACCAATGACATGTGATTTCCAGTTGGAAATGAAAGCCAAATGACCTATAAACTCAAAACTGACATTTCTGAGATTTGTAACTTCGTGATTGAAATGGGGAGGGAGTAGAAGAGGCTGTAGAAAAGATTCCTAAAGCACCGTAGATATGAAATTAATAAACAAACCACCTTGAGCTCATATTTCATAAACGGAGAGTGTTTGTGCCAGATTATTATTTTTTAATCTTTGAAATCGATCGTATCCCAAGATCAGCTTGAAACCGTGATATTTTTTCAGTAGGTGGCACTCCTGGGTTGTGCCAAAGCCTAGAAAAGTACAGAGTTAGGAGGGACGATAAAGCCGGAGCCAGCATTCCCAGATGAGGCTTTAATCCCAAATTCACATAAGCATGTGAAATCCCACACCCCTTTCTTTGGCAATTTTCAACCTACTCATTGAAAATCACACCAAAATTGGGAAAAATGAGGGACTCTTTGGGAGCTGGAGAAATCAAGGCATGAGATGAAGGAAGAGAGTAAAATCAAACTGAAATAAGGTATGGAGCGGTTGGACGGGACTTTTAAATTCAGTTCCAACCAGGTAATGAATTTATTTGGCATACTTAAAATTTTTGATAAATAAGCTGTTCTTGAAAAGGATTCATATCTACTCCTTTTTAGAAGTGGCAGTATTTTTGCGTGTGTGTGAGTGTGTATAGTTAGTGATTTGTCAGGTTTTTAGGGAGGAAAGGCCCTATGTAAATGTCAGCAGTTAGTAATATTGGGATTCTTTTATATTTAGCTATCAAATGTGTTTTTCCATAATCTATGATTTATGTCCTATATATATCCTTCCAACGATTAAGTCTTTAAATAAAACTACCCATTGTTTACCAGAAATTAAACAATGATATTCAACTTTTTCACAAGCGAAGTATATTATGAGCCTGAAATTATATTTCGAGTCATTTTTCTTTAGCTTTCCCAGTTTATGGGATAAATACCTGCCCTTTGCAAGCTTCTTGTTCAACAAAATTAAGTTTGTAAGAAAATAATGGTACTTACAGAGAAAACATCCCAGGAAAGCCTTTTACATTGAAAAAACAATAGACGCTCTAAAGTTTTGGGTATGGAAATAGTTGCAGAAGTCATGCAATAACACAGCTTCGCTCTTTGACGTACTAATAGATGAAAATTACAAAACCTCCGAAAGGACAAGGTAGTGTATCGAGTTACCACCCTGCCTCTGGGGACTGGAGTTCACATCCTGGTTTAAATCACAAATTAAAATAGGCTTGATAGTCACTTTTCAGACTCGCCTCCCCATTTGTGCATGTCAAAAAAAGGACCTCTCAACTGGTCCCCTTTGGCAGGCTGCTTACATGAATGGTAATGGACGGAGCGTTAGAGTTCAGAACGAAGACATTTTGGCAGGCCCGTACAAGAGAGTCTGAGTCGCTCCTAGCTCAAACCAATCCCATTAGTCCCGCACTTTTATGAGTATTAAATTTCACTCCCGTTTAATAAGAAAAAAGTCTTTCTTGTTGACATGAAAGGGTCATCTTGCTAAAAAAAGGGATTGCAAATCTTAATGTTTTATAGATCAGTTCTTGTTCTGGAAAGATTTCGAAATAATAATTCCATGTGATTCATGGCAGTCCATTTGTAATTTTTTAATCATAGAATGACTCATGAAAACTTTTGTATTTCTTTAATGGATCAACTTGCTCAGAAACAACTGCAATTGTTTTTACTGAGGTCGTTTCGACTACGGTTCCCAGAATACTCATGAAATGGGCATGGCACCGTCTACTAAAAAAAATTCCAGCTCCATCATGGCTGTTGCCAGATCAGCAGATTATGACTTTCTGGTTTTCAGACCAGTGAATTAAGGCTTTATTTTAGTCAGCTTGCTATAAACCTATGGTGGCTATTCATACACAATTCAGTTTCTCCCCAAGAATAAGCAAAGCAGTGTGGCTTGGTGGAAAGAGCTCGAGCCTGGGGGTCAGAAGACCTGGGTTCTAATCCTGATTCTGCTGTATCCTGGGTGAACGTGGGCAAGTCTCACCTCCTCCAGGAGACCTTCCCAGACTAAGCCCCATTTTCCCTCTACTCCCCCTCCCCTCCCCATCGCCCTGACTCACTCCCTTTCCTCTGCCTACCTCCCCGCCACAATACTTGTGTATATATGTACATATTTATAATTTTTTTACTTTATATCGATGATGTGTATATTTCTATAATTCTATTTATTTATATCGATAATAATGTTAGTATTTGCTTGTTAAGCGCTTACTATGTGCAGAGCACTGTTCTAAGCACTGAAGGAGATACAGGGTAATCAGATTGCCCTACATGAGGCTCACAGTCTTCATCCCCATTTTGCAGATGAGGCAGCTGAGGCACAGAGAAGTGAAGTGACTTGCCCACAGTCACACAGCTGACTGCGCCTGCGCCTTGGACCCCATTCCCTCTCACCTTATTAAAACCATCGCCCCTGCCCTCCTCCCTTCCTTAACTTCTATTTTTAACCACTCAATCTCCAATGGCTCCTTTCCCGCTGCCTTCAAACACGCCCACGTCTCCCCCATCCTAAAAAAACCCTCTCTCGACCCCACTTCCCCCTCCAGTTATCGCCCTATCTCCCTACTACCCTTCCTTTCCAAAATCGTAGAACGAGTCGTCTACAATCGATGCTTAGAATTCCTTAACTCCCATTCTCTCCCGGACCCCCTCCGATCTGGCTTCCGTCCCCTCCACTCTACCGAGACTGCTCTCTCCAAGGTCACCCGTGACCTCTTTCTTGCCAAATCCAATGGCTCCTACTCCATTCTGATCCTCCTTGACCTCTCTGCTGCCTTTGACACTGTCGACCATCCCCTCCTCCTCCACACCTTATCTCACCTCGGCTTCACGGACTCCGTCCTCTCCCGGTTCTCCTCTTACCTCTCTGGCCGGTCCTTCTCGGTCTCCTTCGCTGGCGCCTCCTCCCCCTCCCATCCTTTCACTGTTGGAGTTCCTCAAGGGTCAGTTCTTGGCCCTCTTCTGTTCTCCATTTACACTCACTCCCTCGGTGAACTCATTCGCTCTCACGGCTTCGACTACCATCTCTACGCAGATGACACGCAGATCTACATCTCCGCCCGTCCTCTCCCCCTCGCTTCGGCTCGCATCTCCTCCCGCCTCCGGGACGTCTCCACCTGGATGTCGGCCCGCCACCTAAAACTCAACATGAGCGAGACTGAGCTCCTCTTCTCCCTCTACTCCCTCTGCCATCCCCCCTTTACCTCTCCGCAGCTAAAGCCTCATTTTCCCCTTTTCCCTCTGCTCCTCCACCTCTCCCTTCCCATCCCCACAGCACCGTACTCGTCCGCTCAACTATATATATTTCCGTTACCCTATTTATTTTGTTAATGAATTGTACATCGCCTTGATTCTATTTAGTTGCCATTGTTTTTACGAGATGTTCTTCCCCTCGACTCTATTTATTGCCATTGTTCTTGTCTGTCCGTCTCCCCCGATTAGACTGTAAGCCCGTCAAACGGCAGGGACTGTCTCTATCTGTTCCCGACTTGTTCATCCCAAGCGCTTAGTACAGTGCTCTGCACATAGTAAGCGCTCAATAAATAAATACTATTGAAGTGGCAGAGCCGGGATTCGAACCCATGACATCTAACTCCCAAGCCCGGGCTCTTTCATTCATTCAATAGTATTTATTGAGCGCTTACTATGTGTGCAGAGCACTGTACTAAGCGCTTGGGATGAACAAGTCGGCAACAGATAGAGACAGTCCCTGCCGTTTGACGGGCTTTCCACTGAGCCACGCTGATGCTATTGATGCCTGCTTACTTGTTTTGATGCCTGTCTCCCCCCTTCTAGACTGTGAGCCCATTGTGGGCAAGGATTGTCTCTGTAGCAGAACTGTACTTTCCAAGCGCTTAGTACAGGGCTCTGCACACAGTAAGCGCTCAATAAATACGATTGATTGAATGAATGAATGAATGAATGAATGAATGAATGAATGAAAGTCACCTAACTTCTCTGTGCCCTTAGTTACTGCATCTGTAAAATGGGGATTAAGACTGTGAGCCCCAGTACTTAGTACAGTGCCTGGCACGTAGTAAAAAAAAAAGATTCAATAATTTTCATCTCTTCATTCTGAATCACCGATATTTGTTCTTAATTGTGTTGTCAAATTCTTCACCTACCATGCTACAACCTGACCAGTCGTGCAGCCCCAGAAAATAAATGAACAGTCGCAAAACCTATTGAAAGAAAATTTTACATTCAGTCTTTGTGCAACTGTTTATTGTTTTGTGCTAAATTAATAAGAAAATGGAATATAAATAGGAACGTTTCTCTCATGCCTTATTTATCCAAAAAATATAATTTACAGTAAACCTCTTTGATTTTTGTTAGCAGAGCACAGCTTTATTTGTAATTCTCACACCTAGGACTCTCACAAGATTACACATTGCCTGATAAAGCAATTTTTAAAAGGTAGCTCCGCAGATGATTAAATCTGACAGATGTTGGTGTGGCCGTGAACTCCTTGCAACTGTAGACTGCCTTTTTGGAATTCCTGTTAAAATAATGAAATTATTCACAAATAGAAATTTGATCTGATAAAAATATAAATCGGGTACAATAACGCATTTCAAGATTCCAAACCAAAATACCTCACAGCAGCTACGGAAGAGAAATCACAGAAGTGTGCCAGAAGAAAATACGCTAAAGAGACTGGATCTTTTCGAAAATCAAAGATTGTTACAATATTGTCATCCTTGAAATCATTTTCTAGTGTCGATTATCACCGGAGTAAAATAGGAAAGAAGAGAGAAACGTGGCAAGCTTCTGGGTTTAGAGGGAAGAAAATTGTGAGAAAATGAGGGTGTTTTTTTCATAGCACATTTTTATAGTTGGTCTGGGGAACATAACAGTTAACACCACAATCCTCCTCAAAGGAGGTCATGATAATGGATTTGCTTTAAATAGAAGTCAATATTATATGAAAAATTCTGAGTCCCACATAGTATTAAAACAAAGTAGATGCACATTGATTGCATCGATGCAGAACTACTTGCTTGAAAGAAACACAAAATAACCTTCCATGGCCATAATTAATTCTCCCCTTGAATTCACAATGGCCTTTACTGGTTAAACTGATGTAAACGAAACATTGCAAATATGGTGTGAGGTCATTTATTGTTACTAGCCAGTCTCGCGTGGGATACATACAGAAAGTCAGCATTTTCTTTATGCCACTGAAGAAATTGATGATTTCAG
The DNA here is from genome assembly GCF_004115215.2 of Ornithorhynchus anatinus. Classification (NCBI taxonomy): domain Eukaryota; kingdom Metazoa; phylum Chordata; class Mammalia; order Monotremata; family Ornithorhynchidae; genus Ornithorhynchus; species Ornithorhynchus anatinus. The sequence goes on from NC_041730.1 coordinate 98,236,920, forward strand.
ACAAAGAAAAGAGGTGGCTGAAATCCATGAGTTAGGAGCTGCGACGATATAGTACATCTGTCAAAATAAGTCAATTTGGTGATATTAGGGCCCTGATATTGCCTTTCTGAGGTGAGTGAATTGTGTATAACTGTATATTTTCTATTATTAAATGGATGGATGCTGATCTAAAATTTCAGAAATATACCGGACAATAAGGCTGGCCTACGACTGAACCAATATCTCATTCTCCCAGGTTTTACTTTCAAGTGATATCAGCCCTGAGAATTTAGAGGAAAATTATTTCACTGTCTTCTCTCTTGAATAGGCATTTTTATAATTTAATTTTAATGATAAGGTTATAAAAATAATAAAAGCCACAAAAATAGTCTACAGTCAATTTTCTGATAAAGAAAATTTGTTTTTCCATTTGTGATTAAAATGGCCTACGGAAAGTTTTTTGGAGCTAGGTGTTAATTAAAAATATGGAAATGGATTTTTAAACACATTACAGCATACAGTGGAAGAATAAATCACAACAGATTTGTTCACAAAACCATGCTCGTTCCATGATGTGTTTTAAAAATGCCTAAGTTATTGGATGTTTTTCACATGCCGGTTTCCAAAGTAAACTGTGATTCCAGTGAAAACAGAAATTAAATTTACAATGAACGGGACAGGTTATTATTTTCACAAAAATATGCACTTCTTTGTGGCGAAGACAAAAGCAGTGCTCTTTTATTTTTCTCTTTCTTAGCAGAGTGCATTAAATATTATTTCAGATTGCTTCCTAATCCAAATACTTTTCTAGCATACTTTATTGTAAAAGAAACTCTAGGCTCTACTCAGATTTCACTGAACCCTTTGAAATCAGAGTGATAGAGCGGAGAGAACTAAATAGGAATTCTGACTCTTTTCTCAATCGATCGTATTTATTGCGAGTTGACTGCTTGCAGAGCACTCTACAAAGACCTTGGAAGAGTACAATATAACAGAGCTTTTTATGGTATTTGTTAAACGTTTACCACGTGCCTGGCACTGTGCTAAGCGCTGGCGTAAATCCAAGCTAATCAGTCCCTGTCCCCGTGGAGCGCACAGTCTTAATCCCCACTGTACGGATGAGGTAACTGAGGCACAGAAAAGTGAAGCCACTTGGTCAAGGTCACAAAGCAGAGGAGGGGCAGAGCAGGGATTAGGACTCAGGTCCTTCCGACTCTCAGGCCCGTGCTCTGTCCTTTAGGCCACGCTTCTTCTAGTAGATATGGTAGATATGAAGAGAGGTAAAGTGGGTAACTACGTTCCTAAATTCCCCACCCTTCCATTTAGTGTGTACCATTTCACGTCTCCGAATTAGGAGTAAGAATATCTGCTCATCCTACCTCACAGACTAGTCAGTGAGAAAAAAACAAAACAAGAACTTTGAACGGTACTCAAAGATAATAATAAAAAAGTCGGGATTTGTTTAGTGCTTACTATGTGCCAAGCACTGTTCATTCATTCATTCAATAGTATTTATTGAGCACTTACTATATGCAGAACACCGTACTAAGCGCTTGGAATGTACAATTCGGCAACAGATAGGTACTTGAGCGCTTACTATGTGCAGAGCACTCTTCTAAGCGCTGGGGGAGATACAGGGTCATCAGGTTGTCCCACGTAGGATTCACAGTCTTCATCCCCATTTTACAGATGAGGTAACTGAGGCACCAAGAAGTGAAGTGACCTGCCCAAAGTCACAGAGCTGACAGGCGGCAGAGCCGGGATTAGAACCCATGACCTCCGACTCCTAAGCCTGGGCTCTTTCCACTGAGCCACGCCGCTTCTTCCGTTGCATTAACTCCATCCAGATAGGTATGTTAACAGATTTAAATGGCAATCTTTAAAAAGCGTGATCAACTTTGGAAAATCTCTTCTTCAAGTTGGAAATTAAACGGACTGCGTATGGCAGGAGCCCAGATGAAACCCGATACTATTAAAAGGCAAGGGCATGAGGCGACTGGCACTGGAGAAAGACATTCACAGTTTCTCCGGGTAAAAATCATCCTTTGTCCGGCCTATGTGAATGACCACTCATTGTCAAGTAGCATAGTGATGACTGTAGTCATTTGAATGAAAATAAAAGTTCCCAACAGAGGGATCATTAAGAGAGGAGGAATAAACAGAAAGTTATTAAGGACTTACAGTGTTTAGAGATACGTGGCCTAGATATCATAAACATTTCACCGAGCTGAAAGTCTCCACACTCGAGGGCTATGTGCCTCACATATTAGGCATTAAGGAAAAACTGCTGTATTAAGCATACTCATCAACAAAATAATTTCTTCTGACAGTGCATGATGTTCCAGCCAGATAACTCTATCTTTTCAGAAGAACTTTCCGGAATTTTCTAAGAGCATAATTTCCTAAATTCACAGTGAAGACATGCATTTTGGAAGCACTCAGTGGATTTCTACTTTTATCCCTTACATTACAAAGGAGAGGCAAGAGCAGATTAAGGCTCTGGTGAGCTTGAAAAAAAGCAAGCTCAAAGGGGCCCCAAGCTAAAATTCACCTTGTCCTGCCATCCTTCAGAGCCTGGTGCATCTCTGCCTCAAGTTGCAGTAATGTATTCATGCAGACATTCACTCGTTCATTCATTTATTCATTCAGGAATAAATGCAAAACTACGCAAAAGTACTAAGTGCTGGGGAAGAGTAGACTAGAAAATAAATTGAATCTGGTCTCTGACCCACACAGGACTCTCAATCCAAGCATAAAGAGAAGCAGCATGGCTCAGTGGAAAGAGCCCGGGCTTGGGAGTCAGAGGTAATGGGTTCTAATCCCAGCTCCGCCGCTTGCCAGCTGTGTGACTTTGGGCAAGTCACTTCACTTCTCTGTGCCTCAGTGACCTCATCTGGAAAATGGGGATTAAAACTGTGAGCCCCATGTGGGACAACCTGATTACCTTGAATCCCTAGAACAGTGCTCTGTACATAGTAAACACTTAAAAAATACCCACATTATTTTATAAGGACCTGGGTTCTAATCCCAGCTCCTCCACTTCTCCGCAGTGGGACCTTGCTCAAGTCACTTCACTCCTCTGTGCCCCAGCTATCTCATCTGTAAAATGGGAATAAAGACAGTGAACCTTATTTGGGACAGGGACTGTATCCAACCTGATCAGCTTGTATCAACCCCAGGGCTTAGGACAGTGCCTGACACGTAGCGAGTGCTTAACAAATGCTATAAAAAAATAAGGAGGGGGTGGGGACTAAAACAATGGACATAGAAGGAAAACTGATATTGGTCAAAAAAACACTAATGATATAGGATAAGAACAAAAAAATAAGATTTGTTTCAAGTACGGATGAGGCAGTTATTAACGTGATTCTCACTGCGTCAACAGGCCGATCCAAAGTCTGACAGTTACGACGGGCACCGCAGAACGTATTTCCCAATGTCGTATGGGAGCATAAGCTTCCCCCAGTTCCTTCCCCAACTAGGCCTAGTTGGGGCCAGCCAAGAGCACGGGAAACTCTGTGGATTTCTCGGGCCTCAGCAGGTCCCCGATGCCTCACTTAGGAGGGAAAAGCAGATTCAGCTTCTCCTGGTTCCTTCCAAGACAAAGAAGTATCTCTTCCAGATGCCTGGTGGAATTGGTGGAGAAGAAGCTCTGCAGGCTTCTCAGGCCTCGGCTGTCCTGCAGTTCTACTCTCCTCAAAATGTCAGGGGAACATATTTGGCAAAGGAGCATCTAAGAGGGGAGGTGTCCACTGGTGCTATTAGAATTAATGCCTGTCTCCCCCACTCTAGACTGTGATCTTGTTGTGTGCAGGGAATGTGTTGTACTCTCCCCAACACTCAATACAGTGCTCTGCACACAGTAAGCGCTCGATAAATACGATTGGATGAATGAGTAGCGACAGAGCGGGTCCTCTTGCTTTCACATGTCCTCATGGATAATCTGCCAGGACCTTAAACTGTGGCCAAAAACTCAACCCTCATCTTGTTCCCGAGCTATACAGCACGGTCCATACCACCACCATCCTCCCTTCCCAAAAAGCTCAGAATCTTGATCTCATCTTTTCCTACCTTTTCCCCTACATATATAGATACATATATACATATTCTCAACATAATCAATCAGTGGTATTTATTGATTGCTTATTGTGCACTGTACTAAGCCCCTGAGAAAGTTCATTACAGTCAAGTTGGTAGACACGCATCCCTGCCCACGAGGAGCTTGCAGTCTAGGGGGAACTTACAGTTCCGGATTGACGTCTTTCTCTCCATCTTTATAGCAACGACCCTGATTCCCAAGTTCTTCCGTCCTTCCAAATGGGTTATTAAATCAGAGCCTCTTTACTGGTCTCCCTGCTTTCATCCTATCCACCCTCAACCTCCCTCAGTCTGTCTTGCACAAAATGATTTTCTTCTAACACTGCATCGCGTTCCAGCCAGATAACCAGAAGTTTTCAGAAGTTTTCCCAACTTCCCCAGAGCCAAATTCCCTAAATGCATAGTGTAAACATGGGTTATGGAATCACTCAATGAATTTCTGCTTTTATTTCTTCCACTACAACAGCGAGGCAAGACCAGGTTAAGGCTCTGATGATCGTGGGAGTGAGAAAATATCCGCAACTATAGGAGAAGCAGCGTGGCTCAGTGGAAAGAGCATGGGCTTTGGAGTCAGAGCTCATGAGTTCGAATCCCAGCTCTGCCACTTGTTGGCTGTGTGACTGTGGGCGAGTCACTTAACTTCTCTGTGCCTCAGTTCCCTCATCTGTAAAATGGGGATTAAGACTGTGAGCCCCACGTGGGACAACCTGATTCCCCTATGTCTACCCCAGCGCTTAGAACAGTGGTCGGCACATAGTAAGCGCTTAACAAATGCCAACATTATTATTATTATTATTAGATTGTGAGCCTTTTGAGGCAGGGATTGTGCTCAATAAATACTAATGGCTGATTGGTTGTAGCTGCGTGAAACAAGTGGGATATTTTTCAAGAGAACGTTTCAGAGGAATCCTTCATTTTGGCACCACTGACTTGACGCAGTAGCAGGCTCCTGACAGTTGCTTGGTCCCTACTCAAAGCTCACCTCCTCCAGGAGGCCTTCCTGGACTAAACCCCCCTTTTCCTCTGCTCCCCGTCCCTTCCCCATCACCCCATTCACTCCTTCTGCTCTACCCCCTCCCCACCCCACAGCACTTGTGTGTATATGTACATATTTATAATTCAATTTATTAATGATGTGTATGTATCTATAATTCTATTTATACTGATGCTATTGATACCTGTTTTCTTGTTTTGATGTCTGTCATTCCCCCCCAACACCCTTCTATACTGTGAGCCCATTGTGGGCAGGGATTGTGTCTATTTGTTGCTGAATTGTACTTTCCCAGTGCTTAGTACAGTGCTCTGCACATAGTAAGCACTCAATCAATATGATTGAACGAGTGAATGAATGAATCGGTCCTTCTTGTTTGCTTAGGGAAGCAGCCTGGCTCACTGGAAAGAGCCCGGGCTTAGGAGTCAGAGGTCATGGGTTCGCATCCCGGATCTGCCACTTGTCAGCTGTGTGACTGTGGGCAAGTCACTTTACTTCTCTGTGCCTCAGTTTCCTCATCTGGAAAATGGGGATGAAGACTGTGAGCCTTACGTGGGACAACCTGATTAGCCTGTATCAACCCCAGCGCTTAGAACAGTGCTCTGCACATAGTAAATGCTTAACAAATACCAGTATTATTATTATTATTATTATTAATTCATCCAGTTAGGGAGACAAAATGATTATGGCTTTGGGGTCGCTTCCATGAGTGTACCTCCTGATGGGCCCAGGGCCAACACAAACCATCAGAACCTGTCGCGGGGGTGGTAACCTAGCCTGCTCTATCTGAAAGACCTACCCCGAGTCTCTTTCTCGGCCCAGGTCTGGGAAGGAACAGGACTGAGAGGCTGAAAAAGTTTTATATGCTTTCTGTCAATCAGGCAAAATGTGTTGACGAAAGAGATTCCAGACAAGGCTCAGAAGTGGAACTAGCGGTAAGTGGTTCTACTAATGTTGACTTTGTTTGAGTGACTTAATCATCACTAATGTATGTGCTTAGTGTGGAGACGTGCCTCGAGGGGTAGAAATAAAAACTTAAAGACTGAGGCAAAACCAAACTTTTTTTTTTGAAAAACTCCAACGGCATTCCTGCCTCGTGCAGACAAAAGAACACAGGGACCCAAGAACAAGAATAGCTACATCCACTGTACGCGTGATTTTTCCTTGACAAACTGTTTTGCATAGTATGGAGAAAGCTTCACCCCAACCCCAAATTTATTTATGGATTTGCCTTCAATCCCCAGAGGCAGGCAATTACAAAGGAATCTGTTGGGAGCTCTATGTTAGAATAAGAGTCTGATCTTTTACAACAATAATAATAATAATAATTATGGTATTTGTTAAGCGCTTACTATGTGTCAAGCACTGTTCTAACCCCTGGGGTAGGTACAAGGTGATCAGATTGTCCCACGAGGTGCTCAGAGTCTCAGTCCCCACTTTGCAGATGAGGTAACTGAGGCACAGAGAGGTTAAGTGACTTCTAAGTTAAGTGGAGAAGCAGCGTGGCTCAGTGGAAAGAGCCTGGGCTTCGGAGTCAGAGGTCATGAGTTCGACTCCCGGCTCTGCCACTTGTCAGCTGTGTGACTGTGGGCAAGTCACTTAACTTCTCTGTGCCTCAGTTCCCTCATCTGTAAAATAGGGATTAAAAGTGTGTGAGCCCCACGTGGGACAACCTGATTACCCTGTATCTCCCCCAGCGCTTAGAACAGTGCTCGGCACCTAGTAAACGCTTAACAAATACCAACATTATTATTAAGTGACTTGCCCACGGTCACACAGCAGACAAGTGGCGGAAGCGGCATTAGAACCCACGACTTCTGATTCCCAAGCCCACGCTGTTGCCTCTAGGCCATGCTGCCCTCTAGGTTTTGGTTTGATACCATAAAATTTTCTTATATTGAAATTGTTTTAAATTAGCTTAGGACACATATAGGCACACTTCAGAAATAGTTCTAAAAACCAAAAGTGTATTTGAAGTGTTTTGAAAATTAGGGTTGCAATTCTTTATGAATAGATACAGATCCACTTGAAAGCTGATCATTTTTCAAGGGCAAAATCTAGATGCCCAGCTCTGCAAGATAAGATGGCTCTCAAATAGGCATACTCCAAGATATTCTTCTTTAGGTTCCTTGAAAATATGGTTGGATTCTGGGTGACCGTAACATGGGGTAATGTTTTCCCAGAGACTTACGTGTTATAAATCAGGATCTGTTCCACGGCTTCTGGAAAAGTAATGAGATTTATTTATGGGTTATTTACTGTAATGATAAATGCCACTTAGTTGTTGTTTTATCTTTATTAAATTAATTCAAGCATATCACAATATTAAATAAATGAACGGTTGTAAAGTGATTATGAACCTTTGCATGAGTCTGAAGAAGAAGCTTGTTTCTGCTAACTGTGATTGATTGATTGGTTCACTGCTGGCTGTGGTAGCTGTTTTTCAACCTGAGTGAACAATTTGTCTAGTTGAGGTTCAACAGCAGTCATCTTCTTTTATTCTCAAACCATTCTGGAGCAGAGTACTCCTTCTAAACCACTCTGCAAACCTCAGAAGTCCCCTCTCCATCTGGGACTTCTTCAGCCATATTTATAAACGCTTCTGCTTTCTTGAAAATTGATGCAAGACTTTATAATCCCTCGATTTTAGCTGGTGGTAGAGAAATTGTACCTTGGGCGTCAGGGGACCTGGGTTCCATCGCCCTTTGCTCTTCCCCCGCTCCCAGTCCCACAAGATTTATGTGCGTATGTGTAATTTTATTTATTTGTATTGATCCCCGTCTCCCCCTCTCTAGACTCTAAGCTCGCTGTGGGCAGGGAATGTGACTTAGTGTTGCACTGTACTCTTCCAAGCGCTTAGTACAGTGCAGTGCACACAGTAAGTGCTCAGTAAAGCGACTGAGTGATTGGATGATGTTGGCTGAGCCACTCGGCCGCCGTGTGACCTTGGGGAGGTCACTTAGCTACTTGGGCCTCAATTATCTAATCTGTAAAGTGGGGATTCAATACCTGTTCTTCCTCCAGTCCCATGTGGAGAAAGGACTAGTCCAACCTGATTACCTTGTTGTAGCTAACCCAAGGCTTAGTACTGTGCTTGAGAGATAGTAAGTGCTCAACAAGTACCATTGTAATTATTATTATTCATCTGCTTTGCAAATTTCAAAAAATGTATCAGATTGTTAAAATTTGTTGAAGTCCTCATGGAAAATGAGGTATCTGAATGAGGGGAAATAAATTCATTGCTATCGGCAATATTTATTTCTAAATTAAATTCCCTTCCTGGTTCAGCAGTTTCTTTGGCAATCTGATGATGATGGTATTTATTAGGCACTTACTGTGTGCCAAGCAATGTGATAATAATAATAATAATATTGGTATTTGTTAAGCGCTATGTGCAGAGCACTGTTCTAAGCGCTGGGGGAGATACAGGGTAATCAGGTTGTCCCACATGAGGCTCACAGTCTTCATCCCCATCTTACAGATGAGGGAACTGAGGCACAGAGAAGTTAAGTGACTTGCTCAAAGTCACACAGCTGACAAGTGGCAGAGCTGGGATTCGAACCACTGACCTCTGACTCCCAAGCCCGGGCTCTTTCCACTGAGCCACGCTGCTTTTCTATAAGCAATGGGCTAGTGACAAGGTAATCAGGTTGGACACAGTTGATGGTGTAGTGGATAGAAAATGGGCCTGGGAGTCAGAAGGTCATGGGTTCTAATTCTGCTCCTCCACTTGTCTGCTGGGTAGCCTTGGTTAAGCCACTTCACTTCTCTGTGCCTCAGTTACCTCATCTTTAAAATGGGGATGAAGACTATGAGCCCTGTGTGGGAGAGGGTCTGTGTCCAACCTGCTTTGCTTGTATCCACCCTAGCGCTTAATACATTGCCTGGCACATCATAAGTACTTACCAAACACCATTATTATTATTATTATCATTATCATTATTCTTGTCCCATATGGGGCTCAAACTCTTAATCCCCATTTTACAGATGAGGGAACCAAGGCACCGATTCTAATGGGAATCTGGATTAGAACCCAAGACCTTCTGACTCCCAGGCCCGTGCTCCATCCACTAGACCGTGCTGCTCGTCTGTTCAGGGGGCTCTTCAGAATCTTGAAAGTCTGACTTTCTTGGGGACGATTTTTCCAAGATCCTTCCATTATTGATTGCTTCATCTCAGTCTAGGAGTCTGGGGAGAGATAGAAAAGGTTTTATTTATGTGTAGTACTCAGCTACTCAGCCAGAAGTTGGATATATGTGTAGGGTAAGGCATCAAAATAATACAGGGCTTATCACAAGGTTAGTTTTACGTGGGACGGTTGCAACCTGAGATCAGGCATCGAGCAATACTAGTTGTATTACGTGTACTAAAAAAAGTGGGGAATGTTAGCCTAGGGGAGCTGGAGTCCTAGGCGAACCCATTTACACACTAATCATAAGAAGAAGAAATAAATATAATGATAGCGGTGTTTGTGAAGTGCTTCCTATGTGCTAAGCACTGGGACAGATACAAGAAGCAGCATGGCTCAGTGGAAAGAGCCTGGGCTTGGGAGTCAGAGGTCGTGGGTTCGAATCCCGGCTCTGCCACTTGTCAGCTGTGTGACTGTGTGTGAGTCACTTCACTTCTCTGGGCCTCAGTTCCCTCATCTCTAAAAGAGAGATGAAGACTGTGAGCCTCACGTGGGACAATCTGATTACCCTGTATCTACCTCAGCGCATAGAACAGTGCTCTGCACTTAGTAAGCGCTTAACAAATACCAAAATCATTATTATTATTATTTTTAATCCTGACTCTGCCACTTGTCAGCTGTGTGACTTTGGGCAAGTCACTTAACTTCCCTGTGTCTTAGTCATCTCATCTGTAAAATGGGGATGAAGACTGTAAGCCACACATGGGACAACCTGATTACCTTATATGTCCCCCAGCGCTTAGAACAGTGCTTGGCAGATAATAAGCGCTTAACAAATACCATCATCATTATTATTATTAAGTTGGACAGAGTCCATCCCTCCATGGGGCTCAGACTTACCCACATTTATAATAGCAATACTAATGATTGTACTTGTTAAGCACTTACTATTTGCCAAGCATTATTCTAAGCAATGGTGTAGATACAAAGGTTGGACACAGTCCCTGTCCCACATGGGGCTCACAGTCTACGTAGGAGGGAGTAGGATTTAATCTCCATTTTACAGATGGAATAGTGAAGCACAGAGAAGTTAAGTGACTAGCCAAGGTCACACAGTGTGCATCTGGGAGAGCTGGGATTAGAACCCAGGACGTCTACCCTTGGACCCGTGCTCTTTCCACTAGGTCATGCCGCGTCTCTGGACGAATAGGCCCACAACTTCTCGATACCTAGTCACTAGCATTAATAGCATGTGAGCGATTCAATACCGATGAAATCCAGAGAGCCCTCGTAACTAGTAACTGAAGGCACAGCTAATTTTATCTCCCTAAGGCAATGTCATCTACAGTGCGGGAAATAAGGATATGCCTTGTAGTCTCCAAAGAGAAAAGGTTGGTTTCCTCCCGTAAGGACAGTCTTTTTAGCTGCCCAAGTGTATAAACTGACAGTCATTGCTGAAGTCGCAAGAGATCTGGCCCAAACTCTAGTGCCTCCTGCAATTGCAGAAACAGAGGATATTAAATATGCTCAGCACAGAGGAAAAGTATTTATAACTGTGACAGGGCATTTCCTTGTAATAAGTTATGAGGAAACTCTAGACAAGGAAACATAAACTATGAATAAAATATCCAATATATAATCATGATGGCTTCTGCAAATTATTTTTATATAAAAATAAGGAATGAGGTTCATTAACATAAATGGCCACAGTTTTGAGGTCCCTGATTTCCCTGTGCCTGAGGGTTATTAAACTTCCTGTCTCTGCCTAAAAAAAAAAAATCCACATTTTTTTCAGAACATTTATAATGTCAGATTGCCCAAAATAGCAAAGAATCACAAATTTACAGTGTCCTTTTTCTTACAAGTTTTTTTTTCAAAATATTCATTAACTTTTTAGTGAATGGAAGAATATGTTATCTTCCAAATTTTCCAAATTTACCTCTAAAAATTGCCCCGGTGAAGGAGTAAACTAAAATTAATTCAAGAGTCAAGAACATAAATACTGTAGTTACTAGTTTCCAGAGTTCTACTCTTTCACTTGTACAAGAACTATACATTGAAAGCTGAGAAGGGTGCCTGTGCTTCTTAGCCTCAGTAGGCTCTATGGATTCATCTCCCATTTTCACACATCAAAAAACCGGTTTAAATAAATGTTAACTGCTCTAGGCCAGGTTGAGCCCCTAAAAACACTTTGACCTCAATTACCTGAATATTTCAAGACAAGATATATTTTTAAACCTGAATTATCCAGATAATCTACTGTGGTCATCCCGGCTTTAATTATGTATGTTTGGGGCATATTCAAAATGTGGCTTAAGGCATTCTTCAAATAACCTTCTCATTGAACTTATTCACTTCCTCACAAAAAGGGAAACGGAGTCCTGAGTTTCCTCCAAACAAAACCAAGGCATTTGGCAAAAATATCAATCCCAAACGTTTAATAATGCAAACAAAAGCAGCATAATTTTCAATCCATCCAAGGAATGATCTTTTTTTGTTAAATGTTATCTACGAAGCGTTTACTCTGTGCTAAGTACTTTGACTGATAGAAAATAGATTGACCACAGTCCCATTAGATAGAACGAACAGGGACCTCACCCCTATTACAGATGTGGAAACTGAGAACCAGAGAGGTTAAAAGTGACTTGTCCAGGATCACACAGCACTGGATTTGAACCTATGATCTCTGACTCCCCAGCCCGTGCTTTTTCCACTGAGCCACGCTGCTTCTCTAAAAAAACACTGTTCTAAGCACTGGGGGATACAAGGTGATCAGACTGTCCCACATAGGGTTCACAGTTTTAATCCCTATTTTACAGATGAAGAAACTGAGGCACAGAGCTAGGACCAGAGGTAAGATTTTCCAACTCAGAGGCTCATGCTCTCTCCACTAGGCCTCGCTGCCTCTACAGCTGGCCCGGAAATTCCCGACGGGAGATGGGCTCATCGGTCGCCCCCAACTGACACTCCATGCCGTGTTCACATTCCTTAACTTCCACAGGATAAACTGTGGTATTTTGTTAAGCGCTTACTATGTGCAAAGCACTGTTCTAATCGCTGGGTGATACAAGGTGATCAGATTGTCCCACATGGGGCTCACAGTTTTAATCCCCATTTGACAGATAAGGTAACTGAGGCACAGAGAAGTTAAGTGACTTGCCCAAGGTCACACAGCTGACTAGCGACAGAGCCGGGATTAGAACCCGTGACCTCTGACTCCCAAGCCCGCGCTCTTTCCACTGAGCCACGCTGCTTCCCCAGATAGATGGGCACTATCTGAGATGTGTACAGTTTTGAAGCATCATTGCTCTAAGACAAGCACTTAGAACAGTGCGTGACACATAGTAAGCACTTAAAAAATACCTTTTTTTTAATTATTATTATCATTATTAACTCTTTAACAGCCTCTAGTAGGGTGCGTATTTCCTGAGTTAATTAAAAAGCATATATTTCTAGGGCTCACTGATCTCATTAAAGTTTAATTTTTTTTTAATTTCAAAAATTAGGAGTTTTAGATTGTTGTTTTTTTTCAACTAAGGTTCACAGAGAACTGCTGTATGGCCACTGTTTCCATGGCCACATCACTCATTTCTGGCATTTGCCAGTTTACCATTTCAGTTCCCTGCCAGCAACAGCAGTGTGACGATCCTTTAGATGACTTCTTTTTTCCATATTTTTCCAGATAGTCAAAGCTCTCCGAGCTCATTTTGACATTCACCTTCGGTTACACGATTGCAGGCTCACGTGGAACTCTTCGTTGGCTATGACAACAATAGGAAGAACAAGGATCAGCTAGGAAGTGGAATGAATATGCCAGAATGAAATGTCAGGATAAATAATTGAATGTATAATAGAATATGCATATTCCTAAATGCCGAGTATGGGTGTAAATGCATAATTCCTAGGAATGGTTTTTGGGCCGGTATGACTTAGAGTATTGGGAATTAATTGAGGAAGGCCCCATGTAGGAGTGAGGTTTGGAAGATGGGATGGACTGAGGTCTGGCAGATATGGAAGCGGGAGGAGGGAGTTCCAGGCTACAAAGTGTTAAATGTTGCTTTTTTGGTCCCAGTGGTCAAATTCTTCTAACGAAGATGTGAAAAAAATGGATATTTTTTACTGGAATTTCCTCTCAAAAACACCTTTCAACCATTCAGACCAATCATTAAATTTAAATTCTGAAATGAAAAAAAAATGAGGGGAAGGAAGTAATGAGCGTAGTGAATGATTTTATGGAATTTTTTATGAATACCTTTGGGTAATGTAGTTATTCTGATCTGCACCAGGATTTCAGATATATGTTTCACGATCTCCTGTTACAGCAGATGTTTTCTAGAAGTTCTACAAATGAGGGTCTCCATAAGACATCTTTTAATTAGACTACATTTAGCCTACGCTCCATCTGCCCAGACTGAAAACTGGAGCTCTTTGAAGGAGTCAAGTATGGGGATGGATAGATAGACGATAAATAGATGTATTCATTCCATTGTATTTACTGAGCACTTACTCTGTGCAGACACTGTACTGTGCTCTTGGGAGAGTACAATATGACAATAAACAAATAAATTCCCTGCTCACGAGTCTACAGTCTAGAAAAAGATAAGTAAATAGACACTCACCTCATCAAAGCAAATCGCTCCCTCCTTTCTTCCCTCCCTGATCACCATCTTCAACCACTCACTTTCCAGTGGCTTCATCCCCACTGCTTTCAAGCATGTCTCCCCTATCCTAAAAAACCCTCTGTTGATCCCATGGCACCCTCCAATTATCACCCCATCTCCCACCTCCCATTCTTCTTCCGACTCCTCGTGTGAGTTATCTACAGCCTGCAATCTGGCTACCACCTACTCCAGTCCACAGAAACTGCCCTCTTTAAGGTCACCCGTGACCCCTTTTTTGCCAAATCCAGTGGCCTCTGCTCCATCCAAATCCTCTTTGATCTTTCTGCTGCCTTCAAACTCGTGGACTACTCTCTTCTTCTGGGGACATGATCCAACCTCGACTCACTGATGTTGTTCTCTCCTGGTTCTCCTCCTATCTCCCTGGCTGCTCATTCTCTGTCTCCTTGGCAGGACCTCCTCTGCCTCCCATCTTCTGTCTGTGGGACTCCCAAGGCTCAGTCCTGGTTCCCCTTCTATTCTGCAGCTACACCAACTCCCTAGGAGAACTCATTCACTCCCACATCTTCACCTTCCGACTCTATGCAGATAATTCCCAATTTTACCTCTCCAGCCCTGACCTCTCTCCTCCTTTAGAGGCTCACATTTCCTCTTGCCTCCAAGACTTCTCTACTTGGTTGTCAAGCCGACACTTCAAAGTTAACATATCCACAACAGGACTCCTCATCTTTTCTGTCAAACCCTATCCTCCCCTTGACTTTTCCATCCCTGAAAGCAGCACTACCATCCTCCCTGTCACAAAAACCTGTAACCTTCACACTGTACTTGACTCCCTCAAAACTCTCATTAAACCCACACGTTCAATCTATCAGGAAAATCCTGTTTGTTCTACCTTCACAGCTTCTCTAGGATCTGCCCTTTCCTCTCCATGGTTTCCTTCCTTGACTATTGTATCAGCCTCCTTATTGACCTCCCTGCATCCTACCTCTCGCCTTCACTCTGCTGTCCAAATCATTTTTCGGAAAAACCGTTTAGTCCATATCTCTCCCCTTCTTACAAGCCACCCACCGGTTGCCCGTCCCCCATCACATTAAACAGAAACTCCTTCATTCATTCATTCAGTTGTATTTATTGAGTGCTCACTGTGTGCAGAGCACTGTACTAAGCACTTGGGGAAGTACTAAATAACAATAAGCAGATGCATTCCCTGCCCACAACAAGCTTACCATCAGCCTTCAGGAAAGCCCTCCTTTCTAACCTCACTGATTTCCTACTACAACCCAACCTGCACACTCCTCTCCTCTAAAACCATCCACTCTCTGTATCTTGATCTCGTCTACCCTGCTACCAAACGCTTGCCCACGTTCTTCCTTTGTCTAGAACTCCCTACCCCTTCATATCGGACAGTCCACCCCTTGCCCCACTCTTGAAACCCTCCTAAAATCACATCTCTTCCAGTTGGCCTTCCCAGACAAAACCTTTTATTTCCCCTATCCGTCATCTCCTTGCGTTGACTGTATACTGAGCTATTTATCCATTGAGTACTTTAGTCCTTACCCCAGCCCCACAATTCCTATGTGATTAGTCTTATACTCTACTATATCCCCTGTCCCTTATCTGCTTTTCTCCCTCTGCAGCCTGTAAGCTCCTTTTTTTATGGTATTTGTTAAGCGCTTACTATGTGCCAGCTACTGTACTAAGCTTGGGGATAAGTATAGGCTAATCAGGTTGGACGGAATCCCTGTCCCACATGGGGCTCACAATCTTAACCCCCATTTTACAGATGAGGTAACCGAGGCCCAGAGAAGTTATGTGACTTGTCTAAGGTCACACAGCAGACAAGTGGCAGAGCTGGGTTTAGAGCCCAGGTCTTTCTGACTCACAGGCCTATTCTCTATTCACTAGGCCATGCTGCTTCTCCTTATGGGCAGGGATCATATCTACCAACTCTGCTGTATTGTTCTTTCCCAAGCGCTTAGCACAGTGGTCTGAACGTAGTAGGCATTCAGTAGATACTACTGACATTTACATAGACAGACAGAAATAATTGCTTTTCACTCATTCATTCAATAGCATTTATTGAACACTTACTATGTGCAGAGCACTGTACTAAGCACTTGGAGTGTACAATTCGGCAACTGATTGAGACAATCTCTGCCCAATTACAGGCTCACAGTCTAGTCGGGGGGACAGACAGACAAAAACAATAGCAATAAGTAGAATCAAGGGGATGTACATCTCATTAACAAAATAAATAGGGTAATAAAAATATATACAAATGAGTGGACGAGCATGGTGCTGAGGGGAAGGGAGAGGGGGAGGAGCAGAGGGAAATGGGGGGAAAAGAGGGTTAAGCTGCGGAGAGGTGAAGGGGGGGCGGTAGAGGGAGTAGAGGGAGAAGGGGAGCTCAGTCTGGGAAGGCCTCTTGGAGGAGGTGAGCTCTCAGTAGGGCTCTGAAGAGGGGAAGAGAATTAGTTTGGCGGAGGTGAGGAGGGAGGGCGTTCCGGGACAGCGGGAGGACGTGGCCCGGGGGTCGACGGCGGGATAGGCGAGAACAGGGGACCGTGGAGAGGTTAGCAGCAGAGGAGCGGAGCGTGCGGGGTGGGCAGTAGAAAGACAGAAGGGAGGAGAGGTAGGAGGGGGCAAGGTGATGGAGAACCTTGAAGCCTAAGTATGAAGCTTTTCATACTCAAGACGATGACAACACACTCCTCCCCTCTAAAACCATCCACTTTCTCTACCTTGATCTCGTCTATCCTGCTACCAAACGCTTGTCCACGTTCTTCCTTTGTCTACAACTCCCTCCCCCTTCATATCGGACAGTCCACCTCTTGCCCCGCTCTTGAAGCACGGCGAAGTTCGCCTATGAGTGCGTGTGACTGAAAAACCTCGTCTCAGCAGTGTTGTCGCACAAAAAGACTACCCATTTTTGTGTTGTCATGTTTGATGTTTGACGGATCAAATACGTGGGTTGAAAAAGAGCGATGAGTCGAGGTTAATGCCAAGGTTGTGGGCTTGTAAGACAGAGTCAAGGTGGTACCGTATGCAGTTATGAGAAAGTCAGGGGGAAGACAGGGTTTGGGTGACAACCCAGCAGAGATTCTTTTTCACTGCATGGGGCTAAATCAAGGTCACACTAACAAAATGAATGATTACATTTTAATAATTAAAAATAAGAGGAGTTAATAATTAAAATTTCTTAACAGTACCAAAAAAGGCAGCCTTGTTTTCAACCCAGCATAGGGACAATTTGCAAAGAGTGCTTCTTTTTGAAGTTACAGAGAGTGGATGAAAAGCTCGGGGCAAAAGCCAGAAGTGTTTCCTTTTTCTTGATTGGCTTAGGATCCTACCTGATTGACAGCAGCTGCCTAGAGGTGTGCCAGAGTTTTTCATCTGTTCCCAGCCGTCTTTCCCTTTTCAGATGAAATGTCGTAAAACATGCATGTTTGGTTCGTTTCATAGTCAAAATAATACCGCCGTTACTTTCATAGAGAAGCAACGTGGACTAGTGGAAAGAGCATGGGCCTGGCTTCTAATCCCAGCTCTGACTCTTGTCTGCTCTGTGACCTTGGGTAAGTCACTTAGTTTCTCTCTGCCTCAGTTACCTCATCTGTGAAATGGTGATTAAGACCTCAAGCTCTATGTGGGACAGAGACTGTGTCCACTCTGATTATCTTATATCTCCCTCAGTGCTTAATATGGTACCTGGCACATAATAAGCACTTAACAAATTTTTAAAAATCCAAAAAAGCTACCCTATTTACTTACACAATTGCTCCAAGTTGTGGCATTTTTTTTTTTACCATCCAAAAACTGGGGAGAGGCTATTAGGTGGGGAATTAAGGCTAGCCCAAAAAAGCACATGAGGAAAAATAGAGGAGAAGAAGAAAAGGAGGAAAGGAGGGAAAAGGAGAAGATAAATAAGGGGGCGCTTGAGACTGCCTCTCTTCAGGTGCAAGAATCCAAATGCTGCATTCAATTGGCAGCATTTCCTTCAGTAAAGTATGATGATCCCCCCACCCCAACCCCAAAGCTTGCTAGTGCCCGTTTTAAAGAAAAAACTCCCCTTCGCAGGCACAAACCTGTGTCTTGAACATGTCTGTGTTCTGTCTCTTGCCCTCTTCCTGCCTCCAAGCAGGCACATTTTAAAGTAGAAACTCTTCATCCATGTGACCCCATTCTGACCTTCTCCTCTTCCTAACCCAGGTGCACCCTGCTTTCACTGCTTACAATTACATAGAGAGAGAGAGAGAGAGAGAGAGTATAGTGATACCATAGTATATAGTATATACCTATATTTAGAAATATGTACATATGCTACAAAATACCATATTTACTTTCAAAAATGTCTCCACACACATGCAAATACACACATTTTTATTTCCTCTTCAAATTCGGGTGCAGGCAAAGGGGTTGGCGGAGAGAGTTGTGTAAGAAGTTTGGTATTTTATTGCAAATAGAGCAGTTAAAGTTAAGGCATTAAATTTGTAGTTAAGCAATGCATCTGAGTGGCAGGGTCCTTTTGAATTATAAAAGTGAAATAGTCTCTTATCAGCTAAAGATTTTCACTTTAGATCATTTCCTTGACTCTGTGACTTGTGTTTTCCTCCGAGGATGTTTCTCATCCTTGCATAGCTTTATACTTTCCCCCATCCCTCCCTCTCCTTAGTAATAAAGAGGACCGATTAATGTTTCCTACCACTTCCATGTTTTCTCCCCTTCAATCATTAAGTTCTTTGGTCTCTCCAGTGCTTCGGGCTACTTAGTTACTGATTATGACAAGAGAAGCCAAAGGGAGGAAGGAAAAGATCAAAGGCGATAAAAAACCCAAAAAAACCGAAAGAACCTTTAGCTACAGGCTCATGTGCAAAACGAAATCCACAAGCACAGCAAGGAAACTGGGTAAAATCAGAAGTCCATGGATCGTGGGTCTGGGTCTTGGAGCGTATTCCACAGGGAAGCAGCACGGGCTACCAGAAGGAACACGGGCCTGGAAGTCAGAAGTCCCGAGTTCTAATCTCGATTCCCTCCACTTGTCTGCAGGTGACCCCAAGTTCTTGGTACAGGGCTCTGCACAGAGTAAGCACTCAATAATGATGACTGTCTGACTTACCTTGGACAAGTCACTTAACTCCTCTGTGCCTCAGTTTCCTTGTCTGTAAAATGGGGATTAAATCCTACTCCCTCCTACTTGGATTGTGAGTCCCATGTGGGACAGGGACTGTGTCCATTCTCTTTATTTTATATCTACCTTGGCACTTAGTACAGTTCTTGGCACATAGTATGCGCTTAACAAGAGTCATAATTCCAACAACAATAAAAAGAACAATAATAATAGTAAGCACTTCAGAGAGTACACTATAACAATAAACAGACACATTCCCTATCCATAATGAGCTTACAGTCTAGAGGGGGAGACAGATGTTAATTTAAATAAATACATACTATATAAATGCAGCATTATAACTAACTGCAGGGGCAATCACTGCCGGGGTAATTCTGGGAACAAGGGGCTGAAAGTGAAAATAATGCCGATGCTGCAAACAACAAACCCATCGGCACAACAACAGTAAGTGCTCAATAAGTACGATTGATTGATGGTGAGGACCCTCCTGGGGGCCTTGCATTAGTCTTTTCAGCTACACCCACCCAGAAAATGGGGAGTCTTCATCGAGCTCCAACAAGAATTATATGTAATATTTATAAATATACTATATATAAATTGTACTGTATACTATATTGTACTCTCCCAAGTGCTCAGTACACTGCCCCGGACACAGTAAACAACATGGTGTAGTGGATGGAGCACGGGCCTAGGAGTCAGAAGGTCATGGCTTCTAATCCTGTCTCCGCCACTTATCTGCTGTGTGACCTTGGGCAACTCACTTCTCTGTGCCTCAGGTGCTTCATCCGAAACACTGTGGACCATCTCCTTTTCCTCGATTCGTTATCCCACCTTGGCTTCACTGACTCCGTCTTCTCCTGGTTGTCCTCTTACCTCTCTGGCCATTCATTCTCGGTCTCCTTCGCGGGTTCCTCCTCTGCCTCACACCCCCTAACTGTAAGGGATCCCTCAAGGTTCAGTTCTTGGTCCCCTTCTATTCTCCCTCTCCACTCAGTCCCTTGGAGAACTCATTCACTCTCACAGCTTCAACTATCATCCCCACGTGGATGACACCCAAATCTATACCTCCTCCCCTGTTCTCTCTCCCTCCCTCCAGGCTCACATCTCCTTCTGCCTTCCGTACATCTCTAGTTGGATGTCCTCCCACCAACTCAAACTCAACACGTCCAAGACAGAGCTCCTTATTTCCCTCCCAAACCCCGTACTCTCCTGAACTTTTCCATCACTGTAGACGGCACAACCATCCTTCCCGTCTCACAAACCCATAACTTTGATGTCATCCTTGACTCCGCTCTCTTATTCACCCCACACATCCAATCCGTCACCAAAACCTGCCAGTCTCACCTTCACAACATCATCAAGATCCGCCCTTTCCTCTCCATCCAAACTGTTACCACATTAGTACAATCTCTCATCCTATCCCAAGTGGATTATTGCATCAGCCTCCTTGCTGATTTCCCAACCTCCTGCCTCTCCCCACTTCAGTCTATACTTCAGTCTGCTGCCCGGATTATCTTTCTACAGAAACGTTCAGGGCATGTCACCTCCCTCCTCAAAAATTTCCAGTGGTTGCTTATCAATCTCTGTTCCAAAAAAAAACTCCTCAGTATTGGCTTCAAGCTCTCCATCATCTTACCCCTTCTTATCTCACCTCCCTTCTCTCCTTCTACATCCCAGCCCACACACTCCACTCCACTGGTGCTAACCTTCTCACTGTGCCTCGATCTCACCTGTTGTGCCTCTGTCACCTGGCCCACTTCCTATCTCTGGCCTGGAATGCCCTCGCTGAAAATAATAATAATGTTGGTATTTGTTAAGCGCTTACTATGTGCAGGGCACTGTTCTAAGCGCTGGGGTAGATACAGGTAATCAGGTCGTCCTACGTGAGGCTCACAGTTAATCCTCATTTTTACAGATGAGGTAACTGAGGCCCAGAGAAGTGAAGTGACTTGCCCACAGTCACACAGCTGACAAGTGGCAGAGCGGGGATTTGAACCCATGACCTCTGACTCCCAAGCCCAGGCCCTTGCCACTGAACCACGCTGCGATCAAATCCGCCAATCACTCTTCCTCCCTTCAAAGCCCTACTGAAGGTGCACCTCCTCCAAGAGGCCTTCCCAGACTATGCCCCCTTTTCTTCAGCTCCCCCTCCCTTCTGCGTCGCCTCGACTTGCTCCCTTTGCTCTCCCCCGGCCCCGACACCCTACAGTACTTAGGTATGTAAGTATCTATCTATAATTCTATTCATTTATATTGATGCCTGTTTATCTGTTTTGTTGTCGTTCTTCACCCCTCTAGACAGTAAACCCATTGTAGGCGGGGATTGTCTCTCTTTATTGCTGTATTGTGCCTTCCAAGCACATGGTACAGTGCTCTGCACACGGTAAGCGCTCAATGTAGTTGAATGAATGAATAGATGAATGAAAAATGGGGATTGAGACGGTGAGCCCCACATGGGACAGGGACCGTGTCCAAACCGATTTTCTTGTATCTACCCCAGTGCTTAATACAATGCCTGGCACATAGTAAGCGCTTAACAAATACTATTATTATCATCATCATTAGTAGGCACTCAATCAACACAGTTGATTGATTGATACAAGTTGAATTTTTCCTGCTTAGATTTGGATCCAGTTAGATCTGTCCACTGTAAAAATTCTGCTTCCAGAGTCTGAGACTATGTTGGATCATACGGAGACAGGAGTTTTCTCTGAGCACTCGCCAGAGGCGACACTGAAGTCTGCATGCTGGGAGTGCTATAATATATGATCGCGCTGTGTTCCAGAAGCGGTACAAATAGAGACCTTGATCATCTGAAGTCACCGAACATCCCAATCTGCTTAAGGATGGCATTGAAATTTGGGGAAAAAAAAATCTATGTAAAATACCCGTTGCCTAAAGCTTTCTGTCCATGGGAGCCTGCCTCTCTCTTCACATAAAAAAATCTCCTTAAAAAGAAAGGGCAGGAAGAGGTGTGACCCTCATAACCTGAGGGGATGATTATGCGGCTCCAGGCTGGTAGGAGAAGAAGCATTTGCCTTCTTCCTTACACCTGGGGAACCAAGCCTGTCTTTTGGACTTTTTGAACAGAGGGAACTTTGCGGCAGTCTGTAACCCAAAGACGTATCCAAGATCGACCCGTCTAAAATACTGTGTACTTTCAGATTTTAAGGTTGATATTTTGGATTATTGACTTTTCTCGTCTACTACTACTAATAATAATAATTGTTGTGTTTGTTAAGTGTTTACTATGTGCCAGGGCCTGTGCGAAACGTTGGGGTGAGTACACGCAAATTGGGTCGAACACAGCCCCTGTCCTATGTGGGGCTCACAGACTCAATCCCCATTTTACAGATCAAGTAGGTGAGACCCTGAGAAGTGAAGTGACTTGCCCAAGGTCACACAGCAGACAAATGGTGGAGGCAGAATTAGAACCCAAGACCGTCTGACTTTTAAGCCCGTGTTCTACCCGCTACGCCATGCTGTGCCATGGGTTGTTATTCTTCTCATCAGTATATAGTGTTATTAATATATTCTAAATATATTTATATCACATTTATATTTTAAAATATATTCTACATGTATTTACGGCATTAACTATCAAATATGTGTGTAGATGTATAAATAATATCAAAACATTATAAACACATTGTTAATAATAATAATGTTAAAGGCAGCTGGAGTCAAAATATACATATTTATGAAAAAGAGGACTATGATTCTAACTGTATGTCCTAACCAGATTCCAAATTGGTTCATTATATCCTGCCAACTTCAATTCTCCTGCAGTTTCATCTGGAAAGGATATTTTTCTTTTCCTCTCCCAGCTTGATCTACACTGATACTGTTTAGATGATTAGCATGTATGGATCATTCAGTCTTGGAGACCTACAAATCTTCACAATTTTCCAATGTATTCTAGGGGAAAAAAAAGGACTGTTGGCTCTCTATTCGTACACCAGAAATCTGGAAACATTCTAAACCTTTAGCCAATGTAATCTTGAATATTAACTGTAGAAAAAAATCATATGTTGCAGTTGCAAATTCATTTCTAAGGAAACAAATGCAAAAAGTCCAAGCTTTGGTAGCAGAGTTAATATTCCATTTGTACCATTAATGAAAAAATGCCCCATATGTGGGTAGATTATGTGTCAATTGAAGTTCTGATAAACCCAAACTTTTGAATTTCCGGGCTTTTCAATATAATTCACAATTTCAGTGATATTAACATAGTTCTTTGCATATTGCAGCTGGGGCTCATATGTTCAGTACTGCTGTCTGACTAGCTTACTGTGGACACTCAATAAAATAAGCATTCTTATAATTATTAAAAAGTTTTCTTAAGGGAAAAAACATGTCTTTTCCATACCGCATTAGTGCTCCCGTAAGTTTGCCAATGCCCAGAACTATTCTTTGGAAGAGCACAGAGTCAAGGAATTTAATGCTTACGATCAGAATTTACCATTGGAAAATGAAGCACTTTATTACAAACTTTAGCAATATCCAGTCCTCCCTAAATTATATTTATATGTGAGGCTGCCAGTTTAAAGGTCAGATTTTTTTGATACTCAAATTCACAAAACCATTTCACATTTATAGCATACATGATTTTGTTAGTGCTTCCATGATTAAAGAGATTTAGCCCACTTTCCAAAAATACTTTTAACTTATAACAGAGATTAAATGTGGAAAGTTGTCATCCAAACAGAACTTTTAAATGGAAAATTATGACAATTTAGGGAATTATAAATAAAAACCATCTCCCAACTTTAATTATAGCATTCCCTGGTGGGACCCCTACCCTAAAATAATGCTTAGTCTTTTTTCCCCAAATAAGGTTTCCTAAAGAAAAACAATTCCTTATTGCACTGTAGATACTTGTCAGGGTCGATAGACACATAAAGGAAAGTCAGCGTACGAAGTAATACTTTTCAGCCTCAATCTTAATTCCCTTTCTCCATCACAGAGAAATCATCAAGCTTTTCTGCAAATGTTCTACAAACACATTAGTAAATCCAAACTGGCCTTAACCTGAATCTTAACTAAATTCAAAACTTATTCCTGACATTTATTCCCATACTAAAGAAGTCCATTTCATACCCCAAGCGTAAATACTGAAAAGATTTCCAGTGACTTAAATTAGTGGGTAGGTAAATACTTGGGCTTTAATCTCCTTAATATTTTGAGAGCTGGCATTTCATGCTAAGAATATTAAATGATACCACAGGGCCATTTATTTGATATTAAAATTTTCTGTGTTATGTTTCAAAAAAATAATTCAATACTATAAGGCCATCAACGAGTTTGGTTTCAAGCTATTGTAATGTGGGTGTAGGGAACAATATTGCTAAGTTAAGAAAGTTAATTTTCAAGTAACGGATAACAGCTGGGGAAAAAGGGTACGTAATGGTAT
The DNA here is from genome assembly GCF_004115215.2 of Ornithorhynchus anatinus. NCBI lineage: Eukaryota > Metazoa > Chordata > Mammalia > Monotremata > Ornithorhynchidae > Ornithorhynchus > Ornithorhynchus anatinus. The sequence goes on from NC_041730.1 coordinate 98,261,274, forward strand.
ATTGGTAGATGATGCAAAGCTAATTTTCCGTTGACCACATCGGTAGAGCATTTTTTATTACATATTTAGCAATCCATTATTCTGTTTAGAGATCTCTTCTCTCTTATTTTTAACGTACCTACATTTGTCAAGAGGCAGTCTGCTCTTTATCAGCAGAAAATACAAATGGAATGCACATGGAACCACACCGTTGTTTTTATGACATCCATTTGTGTGCACGCATTCTCTGGAAGAGTTCAAAAAGGAGTAAAGGGTTTATTTTATGGCTTTATACTCAAAGTCATATTCAGGAAACGTTTGAAAGTCAAGTGAGGCCCAGGTCACATGACCCAGTGGATTTTTGTCAGGGCACACTCCTGGGCTCACGGCTCAGCTCTGGTCCTAGATGAATCACTTAACCTCCCCAGCGTTGTTCCTAATCTGTAACTGGGAGAGACAGCAGCTTAGCTCAAAGGCATGAGGGAAGGATTGGTGTTGGTGTACACAGTCGGTCGACCGATCGTATTTACTGAGTACTTACCACGTGCAGAGCACCGTACTAAGTGCTTAGGAGACTGCAATATAACAACCTAACGAAGTTGGTAGTGACGTTCCCTGCCCACAACAAGCCTACGGTCTAGAGGGGGAGGCGGACATCAACAGAAATAAATATAAGTGCTGCGGGGCCGAGGGAGGAGTGAATAAAGGGAGCAAATCCTCTGCAAAGGGGAGGCGGAAGAGAGTGGGAGAAGAAAAATGAGGGTTTAGTCAGGGAAGGCCTCTTGGAGGAGATGTGCCTCGATAAATTTTGGACGGTGGGGAGGGTAATCGTCTGTCGGATATGAAGAGGGAGGACCTTCCAGGCCAGCGGCAGGATGTGGGCGAGAGGTCGGCAGTGAGATAGACAAGATCAAGGTATAGTAAATAGGGTAAATAGGCTGGGGTTAGAGGAGCGAGGTGCGTGGGCTGGGTTTTAGTAGAAGCAGCGAGTAAAGAAGGAGGGAACAAGGTGATTGAGTGCTTTCACGCCTTTTATAAGAAGTTTCTGTTTGATGCCGAAGTGGTTGGGTAAGTATTGGAGGTCCTTGAGGAGTGGGGAGACACGGACCGAACGTTTTTGGAGAAAAATGATCCGGGCAGCACAGTGAAGTATGGACTGGAGTGGGGCGAGACAAGAGGCGGGGAGGTCAACAAGGAGGCTGATGAAGTAATCAAGGTGGGAGAGTATTAACAAAGAAGCTCAGGGAAGAAGCAGGGAGAAGGAAAGAAATGAAAAGAACATATGCCTGGGCCTAAGAAGGCCAGGTGTCTCATCCCAGCTCCACCTGCCTGTCTGCTAGGTGACTTCGGGCAAGCCACGGGAAGCAACTTGACTTGGTGGATAGAGAAAGGGTCTAGGGGTCAGAAGGCCCTGGGTTCTAATCCCGGCTCCACCACTTGTCTGTTGTGTGACCTTGGGCAAATCACTTAACTTCTCTGGGCCTCCATTACCTCATCTGTAAAATGGGGATTGAGAGTGCGAGCTCCAATATGAGACAGGGACTGTGTCCGACCTGATTAACTTATCTACCCCAAGGTTTAGAACAGTGCTCGGCACTTAGTAAAAGCTTAACAAGTACCATTATCATTGCTTAGTACGTAGGGCCTGGCACATAGTAAGCACAACACATAACATAATTAACGACAAGTACTGTAATTTTTGTTATCATTACTTAAGTTCTCGGGGCCTCAGTTTCCTCATCTGTAAACTGGGGGTTCCTTTTACACATTTGCCTCATGTGGGACAAGAGACTGTGTATGGCGCTTGGCACATAGTGAAGCTTAACAAACACCGTAATTGTTATCATTAGAAGGGGAGAAGCTGTACTTCAATGCTAAATACATGGAGCTTGGGATGGCAATTTGCATATTATGCCTTTCTTGATCTTGGAACTAAAGGCACACTTCAAACGGCACATTGAACTCTCGAGTGGGGGAAAATGTCAGACAATTAAAATTCTACAGCAATGTGCAAAAATAGCTACACAAATAGCTTTATTTAATTTGCTTTGACTCTTCCTAGATTTGAGGAAGTTATAGCTTTCTTTCAGAAAAACGAACTCAGTAACACTGACCGTGTCTTTCTGTTGTAAATAGGTTTTATCACAGAGCCAACGAGGTTGTAAAACATGGGTTTTTCAAAAAAAACACACAAAGGCCTAATTGTATTTTTCTAAAGGAAAGTATTGCATCAGACCCTTCTATTGAAACACACTTGCCGGCTCTGAACACTCGCCACAATTCATCGGTTCTAATTTTCCCCTGGACTTGTTAAGAATGCAGCTCATTGGAAGGAAAAATTCATAACGGTATTCTCGGAGCCTCATGTTTGGATTCCATTCATCTATGGGACGTGGTAGAGAGAGCGTGAGGGTACAGATATACATCTCTAGCTATAGATATCAGTAAATATCTGTTATTCCAATCGAAAAAGATCTCGTATTCATTTGTTCGGAAATTACAGAAACTTTTTTTCCGGTAATTCCGGTGGCTGGAATGGTTCGTAAAAGAGATTAGTACATAACCAGGTTCAATTTTATTCTTTAAGCACCGGCACAAGGGGGAAATAAATTTTCAGCACCAATTTCAGCATAAGAAATAAATGTGAAATAAAAACTGCTTTAAGCTAGGATCAAATCAAGTTAATGTGAAACTGGGATCAATAAGGGGAAAGCCCAACAATAATGATAATAATAATTGTGGTACTCGTTAAGAATTTCAATCGTATTTATTGAGCATTTACTGTGCGCAGAGCACTGTACTTAGCTCTTGGGAGAATAGGACCATAAACACACACATTCCCAGCCCACAAGGAGCGAAGTGCTCGCCATGTGCAAAGCACTGTAGTAAGCCCTGTGGCAGATAAATGATCGTGGCGCAGTGGAAAGAGCACGGGCTTTGGAGTCAGGGCTCATGAGTTCGAATCCCAGCTCTGCCACTTGTCAGCTGTGTGACTGTGGGCGAGTCACTTAACTTCTCTGTGCCTCAGTTCCCTCATCTGTAAAATGGGGATTAAGACTGTGAGCCCCACGTGGGACAACCTGATTCCCCTGTGTCTACCCCAGTGCTTAGAACAGTGCTCTGCACATAGTAAGCGCTTAACAAATATCAACATTATTATTATTATTGACAGTCCCCACAGTCTAAACAGGAGAGAGAACAGGTATTGAGTCCGCATTTTGCAAGTTAAGTGAATTTGTCCAAGGTCACTCAGGAGGTTCGTGGCGGGGCCGGGATTAGAACCCAGGTCCTCCGGCTCCCAGGCCCGTGTCTTGCCTAACCATTAAGGTATAGAAGCAACATGGCTCAGCGGAAAGAGCCCGGGCTTGGGAGTCAGAGGTCATGGGTTCTAATCCCGGCTCCGGCGCTTGCCAACTGTGTGATTTTGGGCAAGTCACTTCACTTCTCTGGGCCTCGGTTCCTTCATCCTTCAAATGGGGATTAAGACTGTGAGCCCCACGTGGGACAACCTGATCACCTTGTAATCCCCCAGCGCTTAGAACAGTGCTTTGCCCATAGTAAGCGCTTAACAAATACCACGATTACAAGGTCAAGGAGGAATGTTTCCAGGCCCTCCTTCCGAACGCCCTCAGTACTCAGTTCTGCTCAACCCGTTGAAGAATCCCGGGACGTGAGGTTGTCACAGAGCCGTGGAGGAGGCCCGCCGGCCAACCTTCGCTGGCCGTTAGCCCACAGGGAGCCCACAACAGGTGCAGCGAGGAAGCAGAAGTGGGGGACGGAGCGGTCGGGTCTCAGGCTGGAGTGTTTCTGCAGCCGGCGGGAAGGGGAGGAGGTGGGCTGGCAGCAGCAGAGCTACGCCAGAGGGTGGGTGAGCCACTTGGCCGAGGCGACTGCCTTGTGCAAGTAAGGTCACAGCAGTCACAGCCCCATCTGCCAATTCAAAGCCTCTTCCGACGCAGGATCACTTGGCCTTCACGCTGATAGAAAAATGAAAGTATACCCAAAATAACCAAAGCGACCCAGGTTTCAACGTATCCTGCTTTCTGTTGGTCCAGAAAACCCACCAAGACTTGAATACAGCCATTCCCACCTACCAAGGGTCCGTGGCAGTGTGGCCTAGGGGATAGAGCATGGGCCCTGAGAGGCAAGAGGACCTGGGTCTAATCCCGGTTCCGCCCCTTGTCTGCCTGGTGACCTTGGGCAAGTCACCTCACTTCTCTGGGCCTCCTTTCCCTCATCTGTAAAATCGGAATTAAGACGGTGAGCCCCCTGTGGGTCAGCGACTGTGTCCAACCCGATTAGCTGATAACTACCCCAGCGCTTAGAACGGTGCTTAATGCTTCACACGTAGTAAGCGCTTAGCAAATACCGTCATCATTGATTAAGTAATTTTAATAGGTTCTGTTATTCTCCGCCAATCAACTCTCTTCTTTTAATAATAATAATAATAATGTTGGTATTTGTTAAGCGCTTACTTTGTACAGAGCACTGTTCTAAGCCCTGGGGTAGACACAGGGTCATCAGGTTGTCCCACGTGAGGCTCACAGTCTTAATTCCCATTTTACACATGAGGGAACTGAGGCACAGAGAAGTGAAGTGACTTGCCCACAGTCACACAGCTGATAAGTGGCAGAGCCGGGATTCGAACCCATGACCTCTGACTCCCAAGCCCGGGCTCTTTCCACTGAGCTACACTTCTTCATCTCTGTGCCCCATTACCTCATCTATAAAATGGGGATGAAGACCTCGAGCCGTACGCGGGACGGAGATTGTGTCCAACCTGATTTGCCTGTATCCACGCCAACGCTTAGTAAAGTGCCTGGCAGGTGGTAAGCACTTAAAAATAAGATTCATTCATCCATTCATTCAATGGCATTTATTGAGCGCTTACTGAGTGCAGAGCACTGTAGTAAGCAGTCGGGAGACTACAATATAACAATAAACCCTAATATAACAATAAATAATAGAGAAGCAGCGTGGCGTAGTGGAAAGAGCCCGGGCTTGGGAGTCGGAGGTCATGGGTTGTAATCCCGGCTCTGCCACTTGTCAACTGTGTGACCTTGGGTGAGTCACTTCACTTCTCTGTGCCTCAGTTCCCTCATCTGCAAAATGGGGATTAAGACTGTGAGCCCCCCGTGGGACAAGCCGTTAAGCTTCTATCTATCCCAGCGCTTAGAACAGTGCTCGGCACACAGTAAGCGCTTAACAAATCCCATCATCATTATTATTATTCATAATAAACAGATACATTCATTCATTCACTTGTATTTAGTGAGCGCTTACTGCATGCTATGCACCGCTTGAAATTCCCTGCCCATGGCGAGCTCACTGTTTAGAGAGGGGGAAATGAGAGTGAGACAGAGACACCGCCCCCCCAGGAACTGAAACTGTGATGGCTCCCACTGGGAATCAGGGCAGCTCCAAACCCCTTGTCCCAAAGGACACTGCGCATCCGGCACAGTGGATCTCTGGACGTTTAGCACTTACAGGATGGTGGCCGCTGGGGGAGTCCGAAGGCCTCGGGCTCGGGTTTGCGATAGCTCCCACACTCCTCTTCCTCTCTCACACAAAGCTAGATTTCTGAACCTCCCCCTTCAAAGCCCTACTAAAAGCTCACCTCCTCCAGGAGGCCTTCCCAGACTAAGCTCCCCTTTTCCTCTGCTCCCCCTCCCCTCCTCATCGCTCCCAATCCCTCCCTCTGCTCTACCTCACTCCCCACCCTAGAGTACTTGTGTATATGTGTACGTATTTATAATTCTATTTATTTTATTCACGATGTGCATATATAACTCTATTCGCATCGATGCTATTGATGCCTGTTTACTTGTTTTGATGTCTGTCTCCCCCTTCGAGTCTGTGAGCCCGTCGTGGCCGGGGCTCGTCTCTATTTCTTGCTGAATTGTACTTTCCGAGCTCTTAGTACAGTGCTCTGCGCACAGTCGGGGCTCAGTGGAAAGAGCCCCAGTTTGGTAGTCAGAGATCATGGGTTCGAATCCCTGCTCTGCCATTCATCAGCTGCGTGTCTGTGGGCAACTTACTTAACTTCTCTGTGCCTCAGTTCCCTCATCTGTAAAATGGGGATTAACTGTGAGCCTCACGTGGGACAACCTGATTACCCTGTATCTACCCCAGCGTTTAGAACAGTGCTCTGCACATAGTAAGCGCTTAACAAATACCAACATTATCATTATTAAATACGATCGAATGAAAGCGCGAAATGAGGGACTCTTATGGGCTTGGAGTCTGGAGGAGTGGCTCCCTGGAGCAGCCCTGTACCCAAGAAGCCTAAAAGAGCCAAATACAATTTCCAAAAAGCGAACCATCCGTTCTCTCCGTGCTGTGAGGCCCCATAAAGTTTTGCAAGAATCTGGGAAGCCCAACGGGACCAATACCATTCGGTAATATACAGTCAGCCTGCTGATTATGCAGGGGTTGCTTTCTCGAAGGACCCTATTTTAAAGAAAACTCACACTGTAGTGTTCGCACCTTATCTGCAGCTCCACACACGCACGAAACCATTTCTGGCACCATCACATCATGTTCGATCCAGGCACGTGGTCAGAAGCGCATTCCCTAATTACCCAACAGTATTCCGTTCAAAATGCATAGTGAAAACACATGTTCTAACAGAGCTGACTACGCTATAGTTTTCGCTGAATTTTTACATCCTCCATGTTTTGGTCATAAAATTAGCTGAGTTAATATGCAGCTGCTTAACCGTATTGTAATTCCTTTTATCATTTTTAGTGGGAAGAATAGAAGGGTGCTGAAATATGGATAGAAACCAGGAACTTCCTGCATGTGAATATTAAAATTCACTGAAAGAAGTGAAAAGTAACGATTGCCAGAAAGCTAGGCGTGCTACTTGATAACAGAAATGTTTGTTGCCGGCTAAACAAATGCGTGCAATATTCGCTTATCCTTTGCACGCAAAACTATATATACACCCACCGATCTGCCTAAGAAATAACCGACTCCTACGTGCACGGTACATACTACCAAAGACACACTTTTTATCTTCACTTAGCAGGGGATATTCACTGAGAGGATAAAACCTTAACTAGAAACATGTAACAGACAGATTTACTTTAGGTAGGGTTCGCGTGGAAGACTGGCAATTATGGTATGTTGAATTTATTACGGGTTTAGGTGAACGAAGGCCAATAGTTAAAGGCAGTGTCATGATCAGTTCTTTTTCCTCTCTTCCAGCAAGTGATAGAACTTTTAAAGCAAGCCGATGATTCTTTTCCAGCTCCTCTAGAAGAAGGCATATCTTATGACATCTATTCAACATTTATAGCACCACCATCACCAGTTATGAAAACTGAGGTAAACGGTTATTCTATTCTTCTGCCTATTAACTCCGCCACGGTGTTTTATTTTCTGGGGGAGAAAAAAGAAAGCAACTCACTGGTCTGTCTCACGGTATGTATTAATTATTGATGGTTGAGCAGGTTGTTTACACCTCCAGTGGTTACCCATCCAGCTCCACATCAAACCAAAACTCCTTACCCCTGGCTTTAGGGTATTCAATCAGCTTGCCCCTTCCTTTTTTACCTTACTGATCTCCTACCACAACCGTTGATTTCCTATTACAACCTAGCGGACACAGTTTATCCTTCTAGAGCCAACCTACTCACTGTATCTAGATTTCATCTGTCTCACCATTGATCCCACGCCCACCTCCTCCCTCTGGCCTAGAAAGGCCCTCCCACTTCATATCTGAGAGCCCAACGCTCTCTCCACCTTCAAAGCCATCCGAAAATGTCATCTCCTCTATGAGGCCTCCCTAAGCTCTTACTTCCCCTACTCACCCTCTAATAATAATAATAATAATAATACTGGTGGTGTTTGTTAAGCGCTGTGTGCCAAACGCTGTTCTAACCTCGGGGGTAGATAGAGGCTAATCAGGTTGGACACAGTCCCTCTCCCACACAGGGCTCACAGTCTTAATCCCCATTTTATAGATGATATAACTGAGGCACAGAGAAATTTAGTGATTGCCCAAGGTCACACAGCAGACAAATGGTCCTTCTGAATCTCCGGGCTGTGCTCTATTAGGCCATACTGCTTCCCAGCATTCTTTCCATCTGATTAATTCGATTAATTTCTCCACCTATTAATTTGGACTGTCCCCTCTAAGCACATGATATTCACCCCACCCTTATATCCATATCCTTATGTTCTGCCATTTTTCCTATCTGTATTTATTTTAATGTCTGCCTTTTCCTCTTTACTAGCTCAGTAAGTGCTCCGCACACAGTAAGTGTTCAGTAAATACCACTGATCGATTGACTAAACAGTTCAAAACTGTTTTTTTTTCCTTTCTGTAAATATAGTGAAATGCTACTTCTCTGCTGTGTGACCTTGGGCAAGTCACTTAACTTCTCTGTGCCTCAGTTACCTCATCTGTAAAAACGGGGATTAAAAAATGTGAGCCTCACGTGGGACAATCTGATTACCCCGTATCTCCTCCAGCGCTTAGAACAGTGCTCAACACGTAGTAAGTGCTTAACAAATACCATAATTATTATTATTAATTGAGCGTCAGAGGGCACTTATGGAGAGATACCGTTGGCAATCTCAGCCCCCATTTCACTTATCCTCCAAGCAAGTGCATTCCCTCCGAAATCTGTTGTAAAGAAAAGGTTGGAAAAAAAAGTCCCCAACTCCCTGTTAAAATTTATTCTGGGCAGGATTTCTCAATCAATCATCAATACGTATTTGGAAAGTATAATATCATAGAGTAGATAGACATGTTTCCTGCCCACACTGTACTTACATTCTAGAAAGGGAGGCAGATATTAATATAAACAAATGACGGATACGTACATAAGCGATGTGGGTCTGAAGGTGGGGTGACTATCAAGTGGTTAAAGGGTACAGACCCAAATTCATAGACGACACTCTTAGACCCCCCCGAGCCCCATGTCAATAACCTGATTGACTTGTATCTATCCGAGCACATAGAACAGTGCTCGGCACATAGTCAGTGCTTACCGAGTATCATAATTATTCATTTTTATTATGACGCAGTAGGGAGAGGGAGTCGGGGAAAAGAGGGCTTAGTTGGGGACGGCTTCGTGGAGGAGATGTGAACTTCATAAAGCTTTGAAGGTGGGGAGAGTGGTGGTCTGGCATATATGGAGGGGGAGGGAGTTCAAGACAAAGGAGTCGGCGGTGAGATAGATGAAACCGAGGCACGGTAAGCAAGCCGGTGCTAGAGAAGCGAAGTGTGTGGGCCAGGCTGTAGTAGGAGATCAGTGAGGTGAGATAGGAGGGGGTGAGCTGATCGAATGCTTTAAAGGCAATGGAAAGGAGTTTCTGTTTGATGCAGAGGTGGATGAGCAACCTACTGGAGGTTCTTGAGGAGTGAGGAGATGTGGATTGAACATTTTTTTAGAAAAATGATCTGGGCAGCAGAGTGAAATATTGGACTGGAGTGGGAAGATACCAGAAGGAGGGAGGTCGGCGAGGAGGCAGGTGCAGAAATGAAGCCAGGATATGAGAATTGCTTGGCTTAGTGCAGTAGCGGTTTGGAGAGGAAAGGGTGGATTTAAACGATATCGTGAAGATAGAATTGACAGGATTGGTCTGAGGGAGGTGTCAAGGACAACGCCGAGGTTACGGGTTTGTGCGATAGGGAGGATACTGGTATTGTCTACAGTGATGGGAAGGTCAGAGGCAGGACAGAATTTGGGCGGGAAGGTAAGAAGTCCTGATTTGGAAATGTTTAGTTTAAGGTGTCAGTGGGACATAAAGAGAGAAGTCCCGGCTCTGCCACTTGTCAGCTGTGTGACTGTGGGCAAGTCAAAACTTCTCTGCCTCGGTTACCTCATCTGTCAAATGGGGATTAACGGCGAGCCTCACGTGGGACAACCTGATTACCCTGTATCTACCCCAGCGCTTAGAACAGTGCTCTGCACATAGTAAGCGCTTAACAAATACCAACTTTATTATTATTATTATTATTATTAAGTCTTGAAGGCAGGAGAAAATGCAAGACTGCAGAGTAGGGGAGAGGTCAGGACTGAAGAGGTAAATTTGGGAATTATCCGGGTAAAGATGGAAATTAGACTGTAAACCCGTCGATGGGCAGGGATTGTCTCTTATTTGTTGCCGAATTGTACATTCCAAGCACTTAGTACAGTGCTCTGCACATAGTAAGCGCTCAATAAATACTATTGAATAAATGAATGAAATTGAAGCCCTGGGAGCAAGTGAGTCCTCTAAGGGAGTGAGTATACATGGAAGTTAGAAAGGGACCCAGAACTGAGCCTGGAGGGACACCCCTCCATCAGAGGGTGGAAGGTAGAGGAGGAGCCTGCAAAAGAGCAGTCAGAGAGATAGAAGGAGAACCAGGAGAGGTCAGTGTCAGTGAATAAGTTACATAATGTTTCAAGTGGAAGGAGGTGGGCCACTGTATCAAAGGCAGCTGAGAGGTTGAGGAAGATGAGGATGGAATAGAGGCTATCAGATGTGGCCGAAGAAGGTCATTGGTGATTTTAGGGAGGGCAGTTTCCACGGAGTGAAGAAGGCGGAAATCAGATGGGAGGGGATCGCGGAGAGAACTGAAGGAGAGAAGTGGAGACCGTGGATGTGAGGAACTTGCTGAAGGAGTCTGAAGAGGAACGGTAGGAGGGAGATGGGGCGATAACTGGAGGGGAGCCGTGGGGTCGAGGGAGGGTATTTATAGGGTAGGGCCTCGCCTGATCATGTTTGAAAGGAGTGGGGAAGAAACATTCATTAGAAAGTGAATGGTTGAAGACGGTTGAAGGGATGAAGGGATGGGGTCAGAGGTGCAGGTGCAGATCTCTCAGGATACTGCTGGGAATATCGGGAGAGTTGAAGAGTGCCGGAGGAGGGAGGGATTGGAGAGGAGCGGGGGAGGAGAGATCACACCGGATGGTTTCAATTTTATCCATAAATTATGTGTCTAGGTCATAAGGGGAAAGAGATGGGGCCAGGGTGGGGGCGGAGTGCAAGGTTTGAAGAGGGAGTCGAGGAGAGTTTCTCCTAGAAAATGTTCACTAAAAATAGGAAGTTTCATGTGGGGAAGGGAATGCTCTAATGAATTGAATGCCATTTATCTCATCGTATCAGGAGACTGATGAAGAATGCCCAAGTCCCTTAAGGGAATTCCAGCCAGAAACTGAGTCCGTAGAAGAGGATCCATTGTGTGGCTACACCATTGAAGATGTAGAGTCAGTTCTGGGTCAACTCACGGATGAAGCTATAGAAAAGATTCAGGTACTCATATTACACATGCCTTCGTTCATTTTAGCGGGCAGGGAATACGTCTCTTCATTTTTGTATTGTATCCTCTCAAGCACTTCTACAGTGCTTTGCACACAGTGAGAGCGCAATAAATACAATTGAATAAATGAATGAATATTGGATCATTAGCTAGTTTATTACCTTAATGTCAGTCAGCTATATCCACCCTGGACTTGCATACAGTGAGTGAATTCAGTTTTACACCTCTATGCAGTTTTCAGAGAACTCACCTAAAGTTCAATCAGAACCCAAAAATAGGTTCAATAACCACTCCTAATGTAGTAAGTGTTAGCTACCAAGTCATTTAGTGTACATAAAACACACAGCAAAATATCGAGGTTCTCTGTACATTTTCATATTGCAAACAATATTTATGTACACATCATTTCAATGTACTAAAATTAGATAAACATTTAAAACATTCTGCCAGATCAAACTATGGTTCTAGCTGGGTTCAGTTTTCTGCCTCTGTGCCAGAGCCACTGATATCAATAACTTAAATAATAATAATGATAATAATAATAATTGTGGTATTTGTTCAGTGTTTACTATGTGCCAGGCACCATACTAAGAGCTGAGGTGGATACAAGTAAATCGGGTTGGACACAGTCCCTGTCCCACACGGGGCTCAGAGTCTTCATCTCCATTTTACAGACGAGGTAACTGAGAAGTGAAGTGACTTGCCCATGACCACACAGCAGAAAAGTGGCGGAGGCAGGATTAGAACCCGTTCCAGGACTGTGCTCTATCTATCAGGCCACGCTTAAAGCCATTTCTTTTTCAAGCGTCCCTACCTTCTAGACGTTTGACCCCATACACACTGTGGAAATGGTGAGGGAAAGAGCTGACTTTGAAACCTCTACAAATTTATCAGTGAAAAAGGGTCACCTTCAAACATTTCCCCTTTCAAAAGGTGCAATGTTCCCACCCTAGAATAAGTGTCTCTCCCGAAAGAAACCTCATTAACTAATTTCATTTACAAGATTCAAGTACTTGTATTACAAATGCCGTCATTCATTTTAGTGGGCAGGGAATGTGTCTGTTTATTTTTAAATGTGTCCATTTACTGTGGTGTTGTACTCTACCAAGCGCTTAGTACAGTGCTCGGCACCCAGTAGGCACTCAATAAATATTTCTGAATGAAGGAATAAATCAGCTGCCTATTTCCAGTGGGTTTAAAAATTTTCCCTCGAAATGGTGGACAGCGTAAAGAGGAAAGAACATTATAAATGCTGAAAATGTAAACGCATCTCAGGGGAAGATTCAGTTGCTATCTGAACAGGAGACCGTACGTATAAAGCACACCGTACAAACAGCTAATTTGGAACGAGCCAAAGATTAGCTTGGCATAAGCACACATTGTTACTTGTTTAATCATCAGATGTTATTGCACTATTTACATGAACATTCAGTGATTTAGTGCCAACAGAATAAGCCAAAGTCCTAAGCTTAATAAGGGGTGTTTAGTGTTTACCAGAAATAGTGGAAGAACACGTTTTAAACAAAGCTTTATTGTTAGTAGGCCGACGAACGTAATAACCGGTTACTGTGTCGAAGGGGAGAATGCAGTTGAATTAAGCTGAGTTCAGAACGTATATCCTTTTGGGGATTTGATAACGTTTCTTTTAAACATTGTGTATGTATAATCAGGTCCCTAGGCTCACTGCAATCCTGCAGCTAGGGAATTATTCCCGAAGAACTCCTAGACGGTAACGGAACCTCCGCGCCCTCCCCAAAGTGGAAAACACATCTGTGCCAGAGCCGTGCTCCGTAGAGTGAGCGGTATAATATCTTTAACTATTGGTTGAGTTGAGGGGCATTTGAAATTGGAGCCAGGTAATGCTGGCTGTTTTCCTTTTGATGTTCTGTGTGTGTGTGAATAGGAAGAGAGACTGAAGCAGTACTAGAGAAGTGTTGCGGGAGAGTGAGGGAGGAGGAGTCCGCCATGTGACTTTTACTAGAATGTGGGGCGGGCTGGAAGTACACGTAGCTTTCACAGTTAAATGGAATTCGGTTTGTGAACGCTTGAAAATGAGATCGAGAATAATGATCCCATACGAGCAAGGCTCCTTACGTTGAAATTACCGCTGGACACCGAGGCAGGGTCATTATTGATTCAGACTTTCGGAGAACAATAATAAAATGGGAAGAGAACGGAGCTGAGAGAAACATCAGAGAGCCCGATCTGCACAGTTAGGCCGCCGTGGAAGAAGGAACATATTTAGGCCTCGGAGGACGAATCAACATCCCGGTGAGCAACGCGTAAGGTGTATGTGGACGCACCCTCAGAGCCGGTGATACCGCTCCGATCTGTGCAAGTGATGGGTGTGCCACTGGCGACTGCTGGCAGTACGTGCCTCGGAGGTGCCGTGCTAAAACAGTGGAAAGAGCCCGGGCGTGGGAGTCGGAATGTCATGGGTTCTAATCCTGCTTCCGCCACTTATCTGCTGGGTGACCTTGGCCAAGTCATTTCACTTCTCTGGGCCTCAGTTACCTCATCTGTAAAATGAGGTTCGAGACCGTGAGCCCCAAGTGGGACAGGGACTGTGTCCAACCTGATTTGCTTGTGATAATAATAATAATAATAATAATGTTGGTATTTGTTAAGCGCTTACTATGTGCAGAACACTGTTCTTAACTCTGGGGTAGATACAGGGTAATCAGGTTGTCCTACATGAGGCTCACAGTTAATCCCCATTTTACAGATGAGGTAACTGAGGCCCAGAGAAGTGAAGTGACTTGCCCACAGTCACACAGCTGATAAGTGGCAGAGTCGGCATTCGAACCCATGACCTCTGACTCCCGAGCCCGGGCTCTTACCACTGAGCCACGCTGCTCCTCTTGTAGCCACCTCAGCGCTTAGTACAGTGTCTGGCACATAGTAAGCGCTTAATAAATACCACAGTTATTATTATTATTAAAGGTGCACAGCATCTGGAGTTCCTGAGCCCCGTCACGATTTAAGTCTCCTAGGCCGACCGGCAGCTCAGGATAACCCTGAACCACCTCCTGTGGACTGTGGGTGCCTGAGAGAAGCAGCATGGCATAATGGCTGGACCACGGGCCTGGGAGTCACAAGGCCATAGCCTCTAGTCTCAGCCCCGCCACCTGCCTGCCGTGTGACCCTGGGCAAGTCACTTCGCTTCTCTGGACCCCCGTCACCTCATCTGTAAAATGGGAATTGAGACTGTGAGCTCCACGTGGGACAGGGACTGGGTCCAACTTGATTGGTTCGTATCCAACCCAGCGTTTAGTACAGTTTGTGGCACATGATAAACACTTAACAATACCCTGATCATTATTATTATTATTAGGGCAGGAATCTGGATCATTATTGGCCAGCTTCCGGGTGGCTCATCCAGGAGGGGCCTGACCTGATCCTTCAGCTCAGCAACCACCGAAATCAGAAAGCAGTTCAGACTGTAAACTCGCTGGGGGCAGGGAATGCGTCTGTTAGGTTGTTCTATCGTACCCTCCCAGGTGCTCAGTACAGCGTTCTGCACACGGTAAGAGCTCAAGAAATAAGATCGACTGACTGACCGACCGGCCCGATATCCTTCAGCGGCCTAGAGCAGCTTGGGAAAACTCCTGACAAGTCCAGTCACGTCCCCCCACGATTCCAAGGCCAGTATAGCAGCGTGATGACCCTTGTGGGCAGTGTTTAGCGGCTGAAGGGCCCGCGTTTGTTTTTAAATAGCTCCTGTCATCAGTCCACACCTTAAACCGCCAAGATCGATCTGATTAAACCGCCACACCCTCCCTGCCAAGATTGACGTGAAGAGGCATCGGTTCCGAGGCCCAGTTCCGCTCCAAGCACAGTGCGGGAGCAGGACAACAGGAGCGAGAGGTAGTTCCGCTCTTTTGAGCCCCGTGTAAGCCATCAACCCCCTCTCAGGGTCGCACCTGGAGAGTTTCCAGTCCTCTCCCAGTCTCGGCTATGGGAGGGAGAGTCAAGCAGAGGCCTACCCGTTCCATTCCTAGCTTGGGCAGTGGCTAGCGAGTGGCAGGCCATCTGCTACAAGTCAAAACTCACCTGTGCCGGGCAGCAGGGGGCACGGGGACAGAGTCGAGGGCAGAGACTCAAGTTGACTGCCTGGACGGAGTCCAAGAGAAGCAGCGTGGCTTAGCGGAAAGAGCCCGGGCTTGGGAGTCAGAGGTCGTGGGCTCTAATCCCGGCTCCGCCATTGATCAGCTCTGTGATTTGGGGCAAGTCACTTAACTTCTCTGGGCCTCGCTTACCTCATCTGGAAAATTGGGATGAATAATAATAATAATAATAATGTTGGTATTTGTTAAGTGCTTACTATGTGCAGAGCACTATTCTAAGCGCTGGGGTAGTTACAGGGTAGTCAGGTTGTCCCACGTGAGGCTCACAGTCTTAATCCCCATCTTACAGATGAAGTAACTGAGACACAGAGAAGTGAACTGAGTTGCCCACAGTCACACAGCTGACAAGCGGCGGCGCTGGGATTCGAACCCCTGACCTCTGACTCCCAGGCCCGTGCTCTTTCCACTGAGCCACGCTGCTTCTCTGTGAAGACTGTGAGTCCCCCGTGGGACAACCCGATTACCTTGTATCTACCCCAGCGCTCAGAACAGTGCTAGACACATAGTAAGCGCTTAACAAATACCATCATCATTATCATTATTATTATTATTATTATTAAGGAGGCGACAGTAAAGCTCTTCCTTATTCTTACCAAGAAAACCCTGTGGATACGCTACCAGAACGACTGCAGATGGAAGTGGGGCGTTCTTGGAGAGGTGAGTCCAAGGAGTCGCTATGGTTCGGAGTTGACTCGACGGCATAAGACAAGCCCCCCAAACACCACCAAAGCAGAGGGGACAGAGGCAGAGACATCCTCTCAGATCCTCCAACCCTAGATGTGTGTAGGAGGTGGGGGTGGGGGGTGTCTTCCAGTAGTGGGGAGGATTGGAGCCCAGACCCAGTGACCTTGTCATGGGTTCGAATCCCACCTCTACCCCTGGTCAGCTGTGTGACTGTGGGCAAGTCATTTCACTTCCTCTGTCCCTCAGTTCCCTCATCCGTAAAATGGGGATAAACTGGGAGCCTCACGTGGGACAACCTGATGACCCTGTATCACCCCCAGCGCTTAGAAGAGTGCTCTGCACATAGTAAGCGCTTAACAAATACCAACATTATTATTTGCCAACTGGCAGACGTGATCATCCCAACCACTTTGCTTGCGGCTAAAACCTGTCAGGAGGCTGAGAGAGTCTAGTTATCTTAGGTTCTTAACAAAGGACTCCTAATCAAGCTGAAGGTTTTTCGAGTGTCTTCTTCCATTGGAGACTCAGATAGGGACAGGAGAAAGTTTAACTTCCTTCCACCGTTGGAGAAGGGGATGGGTTTTACACTCCCCAGAGCCTTTAAAATGGAAGAATTGGGATAAGCAATAATTCTCTCACTCACGCAATCACTCGATCACTTGAGCACTTGCTCGGGGCAGAGCACTGTACTAAGCACTTGGGAAAGTTCAGTTCAGTAGGGTTGGTAGACAAAATCCCTGCTCACATGGAGCTTACAATCTACGGGGGAGAGAGCCGTTAAAATGAGTTGCAGAGAGGAGAAATAGTAGAGTATAGGAGTGTGTACATAAATGCTGTGGAGCTGAAATAAGGATTTGGGAGAGTTCATACACGGCTGTAGACACAGCTCCTGCCCACAAAGAGCTTATGACAAATTTTCTTAATTCCTCATCTCTCTCCTTCTCCGCTTCCTCCTCTCCCATCACTCCAGTATGCTCGTACAAGAATGCCAGTCCGTATATTTAGTAATTATAATTGTAGTAATTACGGTATGGTAATTATGGCACTGTTCTAAGCGCTGGGGTGGATACGGATTGGGTTGGACACAGTCACAAATACGAGAGAAGCAGCGTGGCTCAGTGGAAAGAGCACGGGCTTTGGAGTCAGAGGTCATGAGTTCAAATCCCAGCTCTGCCACTTGTCAGCTGTGTGACTGTGGGCAAGTCACTTCACTTCTCTGGGCCTCAGTTCCCTCATCCGTAAAATGGGGATTAACTGTGAGCCTCACGTGGGACAACCTGATTCCCCTGTGTCTACCCCAGCGCTTAGAACAGTGCTCGGCACATAGTAAGCGCTTAACAAATACCAACATTATTATTATCATTACAGTCCCTGTCTCACACGGGTCTCCCAGCCTTAAGCCCCATTTTACAGATGAGGCAGCTGAAGCACAGAGAATTGAAGTGACACACAGCAGACAAGTGGCAGAGCCGGGATTAGAACCTATGACCCTCTGGCTACTAGGCCCGGGGTCTATCCATTAGGCCACGCTGCGTAATGCTCTCTCTAGTGTGGATAGCATCGTGTGAGATGTGGCCAAAGTCACACTAAAAGCGGGTCAGGATTTCTGCCGTCAGCAGGGTACTGCTTCTTCGTTGCCCCGTGTCATCGCCTGAGCACCTCTTAAGGAGCCACAGTGGCAAGGAGCTGACCAGACAGTAAGACAAACAGCTGCCACTTGAAATATGCACGCTCTTCAGATAAAAAATAAAAGGGCAGAGAAGATTGATTCCTGCTCTCTAACCTGGGGGCACTTTAGAGCCCCAGATCCTGAAGCGACACGGAGTCAGAAGGTCGTGGGTTCTGATTCTGGCTCGGCCACTTGTCTGCCGTGTGGTCTTGAGAACCGTCACTTCAATTCTCTGTGCCTCGGTTACCTCATCTGTAAAATGGGGATTGAGATCGTGAGCCCCACGTGGGACAGGGACTGTGCCCAACCCCATTTGCTTGTATCCACCCTAGTGTTCAGTAGAGTGCCTGAAACATAATGTTGGTATTTGTTAAGTGCTTACTATATGCAGTGCACTGTTCTAAGCGCTGGGGTAGATACAGGGTCATCAAGTTGTCCCACATGAGGCTCACAGTCTTGATCCCCATTTTACAAATGAGGTAACTGAGGCACAGAGAAGTGAAGTGACTTGCCCATAGTCACACAGCTGACAAGTGGCAGAGCCAGGATTCGAAAATATAGCAAGTGCTTAACAAATACCACAATTAGACTGTACTCTCTACTGTGTTCCATGCTCAGTGCTCAGTAAATACAATCGATTGATTGATGTGAACAAATGTAGCAGAGCAGAAGCAGGCTGTCATGATCAGAAAACTGCTTACTGAATGTGAAATTAATACCAGATGTAAGATCTCAAAAACAGTTGAGAATCAGTAGAAAAGCAGATGAAGAAGCTCTGATGATAATGAATCACAACTTGGAGATGTATCTCCGAGGGACGAAAAAAGGCTGGCATTAATCGTGCGTGAAAGTCACGAACGTCAAACGGAACATCATGTTGATTCTGTCATGACTTCATTTCGTGAAATTAAACCAATACAACCCAGGGCACAGCATCCCAGAGACACACTTTCAAAAGAATGGATAACATAATGGGTCACTATTTATAACCTAAATAAGATTTACTTCATTAGCTGAAAGAAAAAAAATCAGATCATTCACTGTAAGCTTGTTTTGGGCAGGGAACCTGTCTACCAACTCTGTTATAGGGAGAACTGAGGTATTCTCCCAAGCCTTAGCACAATGTTCTGGACACAGTAAACTCATAATAAATATGAGTGATTGATTGTTCTGTAGTATTCATTGAGTTGTAGACAACTTTCTCCATGAGTTTGTAGATGAATGGTAGGAAGGGGTTGTGGTGATAACTGGAGGGAGTCATGGGGTCAAGGGAAGGGTTTTTTTAGGCTACGGGAGACACGACCATGTTTGAAAGCAGTGGAAAAGAAGTTATTGGAGAGTGAACATTGAAAACGGCGGTCGGGGGGTAGGGGGGAAGAAGGGAACAAGGCAAGTGTTTTGATAAGGTGCAATTAAAAGTACAAGATTGTCCATAAATTTACTCCCCTTGCACTGAATGACTCGAGGAAAAATAAATTGATGAAATAATAAATCTGTGCATGCAAAAATTAATTCCTTACTCCAGAAATTACAAATACCTAAAGATTGAAAAACCTATCACAAATCATCACAGGAATGTAGACATGGCCATATTAAACCCTGTAAGAATGAATTGCTATTCAAAAACAACTAGAATGGGAGCACAATATGGATTACCAGAATCCAATGATTCCTTTTTCCATTTTCATCTAGTAGAAATTTTAAGGACTTATAAAATCAATTTTTCTATTGCTAAAAATATTTGCAGAATTCTGAGACCAATGATATTATCTTGTTACCGCTTTTAAATACTAAAGGGATTGGCAAACTGTAAGCTCGTTGTGGGCAGGAAATGTGTCTACCAACTCTGTGGTTGCGTACTCTCCCAAGCATTTTTTATCGTTCTCTGCACACAGAAAGCACTTAATAAATACCACTGATGATGATGATGGTGATGTCTGAGAGCCATAAATGTAAATGGGAGAATAATCTGTGATGATTCATCTAGAGCTGCCTCTATGCTGAATCTGTTCGGCATAAAATAAATGATATTAGGGCTTTTAGATAAAATACAAGGATGAATATCACATTGACAGTCATTTGCTCTTCACGGTGACCTGAAGGTCCGTGCACTCTAAAACCCAGCTGGATAAAGTGCTAAAAACTACGAAGGACTTTAGTGATGACCTGCGAATGGAATTGGAGGTTGAAAAATTCAATCGATATAAATGAAAGAACAATTTATTTTGATGGACAGGTTCGCTGTCAGAAGAGACCAAATTATTGAAGACATAGTTTAAAGTGAATTTGGGCTTCAAACCATTCAGATAAATTAACCATATTGCACTTTCTTAAGTTCTGAAGAAACTATCCAGGTCATAAGCAGCATTACTGTTATCATTAATAATAATAATTTTAAAATGTGAGGCAATATTAAAAGTATGCCTCAGCACAGGTAATAAATACAACCGAGCTATTGAATGCATTTACTGAACCAGTTCAAAACCTGGTGTTATAAAAAAGGCTAATATTAAAGAACTCCCAAGCCAACACGATCCCTAGCACTTGAATTCCTCAGGCAGTTGTCATAGATGAGGTTAAGTAAGATTTAATTGCTATCTAATAGGAACTAATATCTCAGGGTGTTTCAGGCTTCCCAGACACTCAATTACACGAACATCTTCAAACTGAAGCTAACGTAACTTCCACATAATGCACATACACCTATGGAAAACAAAGGTATATTCACGTATATAATACGTGACATGACAGACCACATAATAATAATAACAATGTTGGTATTTGTTAAGCGCTTACTATGTGCCGAGCACTGTTCTAAGCGCTGGGGTAGACACAGGGGAATCAGGTTGTCCCACGTGGGGCTCACAGTCTTAATCCCCATTTTACAGATGAGGTAACTGAGGCACCGAGAAGTTAAGTGACTTGCCCAAAGTCACACAGCTGACAAGTGGTAGAGCCGGGGTTCGAACCCATGACCTCTGACTCCAAAGCCCGTGCTCTTTCCAGTGAGCCACGCTGCTTCTCTATCACCATGCGTGGTTAGGGCTTCGCCGTTCGTCATTTCAACTGTGAAAGCACGTCGTTTACGTCGGTCCATATATATGAATATGCAAAGTCCATACAAAGATATACCTTTTCAAAGTTGACATTCCTAACTAGCTAGTGGGATCCCATCCACTAATATCCTAGCACTCGTTAGGGAAGCCGTATGGCCTAGTGGAAAGGGCTCAGCCCTGGGAGTCAGAGATCCCGTGCGACATTGGGCAAGCCAATTAACTTCTCTTCCTCAATTCCATCATCTACAAAACGGGGTTTCAATACCTATCTCCCTCCTACTAAGTCTGTGTTGGATCTGACTCTCTCATATATCTATCCCAGTACCACGCTTGACCCCCGTTTGGACTGTGAGCCCGTCAATGGGCAGGGATTGTCTCTATCTGTTGCCGTATTGTCCATTCCAAGCGCTTAGTACAGTGCTCTGCACATAGTAAGCGCTCAATAAATGCTATTGAATGAATGAATGAATATTGTAAGGGCATAACAAATATCATTATTAGTAGTAGTAGTGGTAGTGTTATTTTCATTTTCATTACTTCAAATTTTTTTCATATTTATCATATTTATTGAGACCACTGTACTCAGAGTTTGAGAGTACAATATAGCAACATCACTGAGTTGGTAGACACATTCCTGCCCACAACAATCTTACAGTCTAGCGGGAGAGACAGACATCAATATAAATAGATAAATTACATCTTTTTTTCCTATTTATCGTATTGAGCGTTTCCTAAGCATTACTAAGTGCTTACTACTACATACTAAGCAGAGCAGTGTACTAAGCACTTGGGACAGTATAATAGCAGCGTGGTTCAGTGGAAAGGGCATCGGCTTGGGAGTCAGAGGTCATCGGTTCGAATCCTGGCTCTGCCACTTGTCAGCTGTGTGGCTGTGGGCAAGTCACTTCACTTCTCTGGGCCTCAGTGACCTCATCTGCAAAATGGGATGAAGACCGTGAGCTTCACGTGGGACAACCTGATTACCCTGTATCTACCCCAGTGCTTAGAACAGTGCTCTGCACATAGTAAGGGCTTAACAAATACCAACCTTATTAATAGAACAGTATATAAGAGTTAGTAGACACATTCCCTGCCAAGTAACCTTGTGTGCTAAGGTTACAGGCTTGTGAGACAGGGAGGATGGTGGTGTTGTCTACAAGAATGGGAAAATCCGGGGATGGACAGGGGTTTGGATGGGAAGATGAGTTTTATTTTGGACATTTTAAGAGATTTAGATGTAGATGCGCTGTATGGTTGAAAAGACCTATGTGTGGATGACACTATTTCATATTATGTGTACTCCAGGTAACTCTTTTGTTTGCTTTCTTCCAGTCTGTTTTCAAGACTGCCTCCTGTTTTCCCAATTACCTCAAAGCCCGGACTCAGTGAGAGGTGCCACTCTCTCAATCTTCGTCTGCCAGAATGGGCTATTTTTGGGCAGTGGTCTCCCAACAGCTCTTTACAGTATCATGCTTTTTGATAATGGGCTTTACTACGTCTTTAAAGTGTTTCCTCAGCCCTCCTGGCTTGCGTTTATAGTTTTCATTCACCAAACAACAACTGTGATCATGTAGTCTCCTCCTCTGATCCGGCTGAGCTGGCACACTTCCTCCCTTCAAAGCCCTACTGAAAGCTCACCTCCTCCAGGAGGCCTTCCCAGACTGAGCCCCCTTTCCTCTGCTCCTCCTCCCCTCCCCATCACCCCAACACCCTCCCTCTGTCTACTCCCTCCCTGCCCCACAGCACTTGTGTATATATGTACATATTTGTTATTCTATTTACTTTATTGATGAGGCATATAGATCTACAATTCTATTTATTTATTTTGATGCTATTGATGCCTGTCTAGTTGTGTTTGTTTTGTTGTCTGTCTCCCTGATTCTGGACTGTGAGCCCATTTTGGGGTAGGGATTGTCTCCATCTGTTGCCGAGTTGTACTTTCCTAGCGCTTAGTACAGTGCTCTGCACACAGTAAGCACTCAGTTAATATGATTGAATGAATGAATGAATGAATGAATGAATGAATGAATGAATGAATGAATGAATGATTGCTGTGAGCATCACCTGAGTTCTGGGAAGCTGATTGTGTTCTGGGTCCTCAATGTTGGGAATCTCCCACTGCCATTTCATGTTGAATATAGCTCCTAGGTGATGCTGGTGAAGCTGTTTAAAAAACTGCATAGGTCTTCTTTTTAGGTTCATCTGGGTGCTTGCGCTGCCTGTTGCTGGCATAGGACAATAACAATAATAATAATAATTTTGGTATTTAAGTGGTTACCATGTGCCAAGCACTGTTCTAAGCACTGGTGTAGATACAAAGTAATTAGGTTGAACACAGTCCCTGCCCCACAGGGGGCTCACAGCCTTAACCTCCATTTTACAGATGAGGGAACTGAGGCACAGAGAAGCTAAGTGACTTGCCCCAGGTCACACAGCAGACACCTCACAGAGCCGGGATTAGAACCCATATCCTCTGACTCCCAGGCACGGGTTCTTTCCACTAGGCCACGCTGCTCCTCTAACCTGGAACAAAACTCACCGGGGCTGAGGTTTATCATCGTTTGTGTTTTTTTTAACCCATCCTCCTTCCCCACTTGTCTCATCCTCCTTTGACCTTCCTTCCCTGGAGCTCCCAAATACTTCCCCTCTACCACTCTGATCCTCGAGACTTAGTACTAGGTCCCCCCGTTGCTCCCACGTGCAGCAGAGGCCGTGTCAAACCTGATTTTCTCGCATCTATATATCCCGGGACTTAGTATAGTGCTTGGCACATAGTAAACCCTTGATAAACCTCACAGTTGTTATTAGTAAGTACTAGTAGTAACAGTAGGAGGGTAACGTGGGCTTCTAGTCTCACGTTCTCCTTCGTGGCCTCAATCGTTCGGTGGTATTCATTGAGCACTTACCTTGTGCAGATTACTGTACTAAGCGCTTGGGATAGCGCAATATATTAGTGGGAGTAGCCGTGATTCCGGCCATCAAGGAGCTGGCGATTTTCCAATTTGGTCTGAAAAGGAACCTCAGAGCAGAGAGACACTGGGATGGGAAGTATGGAATTTCTTTTTTCCTTCCAAAAGCACAGGATGGATTTGGGACCTCATAGCTTAGACCCGGCAGGGCCAGAGGGGAGGGTGGGTAAAAAGTTTCAGGGGTCCAGTGGGGAATGGAGGGGGGCACAAGAGGAGCCACGGGGCAGACGTTGGAAGGAGGGCAGATAAAAAAAAAATACATTGCCTTACCTAAGAAGCCACTGCAATCTATTTCTTTATTGTCCTCTGGGACAAAGGTAAATCTTTAGTTGGCAAAAGTGAAACCACTTCCATCTATCTCTTTATTGCCTCTGGGACAAAGGGAAGTCTGCTTTTCCCAGTCACACATACACACCTCCGTCTGAGCAGCCTTAAAGGCCATCATTTTTGTGACAAAATATTTTACAACGTGCCCCAGAGCTGCAACTGAAAGGATCAGACGATATATGAAGAATATGGAAAAATGAGTAATAAATATTTATAATCTGTATCACTTTCAAATTGCAAAGTGGAGGAACTGTTTTTACTCTAAATATTCTGTTTCAATCGGTCATTAAAGTTAATCCCAAATTTCACAGCACAGAAACTTAGAAATATATACATATATAATAATAATAATAGTGTTGGTATTTGTTAAGCGCTTACTATGTGCAGAGCACTGTTCTAAGCGCTGGGGTAGATACAGGGTAATCAGCTTGTCCCACGTGAGGCTCACAGTTAATCCCCATTTTACAGATGAGGTAACTGAGGCACAGAGAAGTGTATTTATATATATAAAAGTAAAGCCATAAAGGTGAGTAGTTAACGATCAGTTAATCTACACATTCAGTTACTGACAGACCAGTTAAATAAAATACAACATCATCACAGCAATCCCTAATCCTAACTTTGGAAACTAACCCTTCTCCAACTAAATATAGCAATACCTCTAGCCCTAACTCAATCAATCGTATTTATTGAGCGCTTACGGGGTGCAGAACACTTTACTAAGGGTTTGGGAGAGTAAAGAGAGAGACATTCCCTGTCCACAATGAGCTTACAGTCTAGAGGGAGAGACAGATGTTAACATAAATGAATCAACTGTGGATATATAAATAAGTGCTATGGGGCTCAGCAGGGATGGTGGTGAATAAAGGGAGCAAGTCAGGGTGATGCAGAAGGGAGGAGGAAAAGAAGAAATGAGGGCTTGGTCAAGGAAGGCCTCTTGGAGGAGATGCGCCTTCAATAAGGCTCATTCTCCCCCTCCAACCCTCGGCTTAACTTTTATCTTGAACAAATATTTTTCAAAATCCAAAGGGTCAGTGATTATATTTCCAATGTGAAATCAGCAGCAGTTGGAAATTATGGGACCTGAGATTTTCGGTTTTGTCTAATTTCTTTCTAACGCTGCTGGAGTACATAATACGATCCAGCAGCTAATCTGCCAACAATTCAACAACAAATGCAGATAAAAGGAGTTTCACAGCATTTACCCATATCAATCTAGCCAAATTACCAAGCTAAAACTGTGTCTAATTTATTATGGCTGAAGAAGGATTACAGTCTTTTGAGACCAAACAGGTGCTTGTGTGTTTCAAGATAGAGTGATTGGCCCTAAAAAATTATTACAACATTGCTCTGCTTTGGGCTAAGAGAAAACCCAGGCAAAACACTTAACCCTTCCCAGCAAAGGCTACGTAGGATGAAAATGAGAGGAGCAGAAGTTCCTTTTTTTCTGTTTACTGCTCTCCTAACTGTCCACACCGCAAAGGAGTTCCTCCTAGATCTAAGCTCCCCACAAGAAAGGCGTTGCTTGGAAAGGACGGGACCAAAGCGACAAATTCAATAGCCTGGAATACTTTCTGTAAAATTCTGAGCCTGTGTATATGGCCCGTGACCCAGCGTCTCTGGCTCAAATTCTTCTCGTTGAAAACCCTATAACTTGAACCTTTGACTCGATGGACGTTCAGACACTGTGTGGTCATCGAATGGACGTTCAGACACTGTGTGGTCATTGAATATCAGGTTGGGGGAAGTATTATCTTGAAGTCTGTGAGTTCAAACCACAGACACAATTTTATTACTGAATCAGTCTTCTATTGCTAGTTAGTTAATGATTACCAAGGTTTTATAAATATGAACCCAAGAATGCGATGGAAAACAGTAGTGGAGTTATAATAAAAAAGCACGTAATTATGGCCGGTGGATTGGATTCTCTGCTGTTTGATTGCAGTTGTTGGGCTTAAGTTAAATTCACTGATTTTACTATTTGTTTCCTTCAGCAGAAAAATTCCAAGAATATAATAATAATAGAATTTATTAAGCACTTACTATGTGCTAAACGCTGGGGTCAATACATGATAATCAGATCAGTCTCTGTCCCACAAAGGGTTCACAAGCGCTTAGTACAGTGCTTCACACATAGTAAGCACTTTACAAATGCCATAATTATGATTATGGGGGAGGACAAGCAGGCAGAATATCACCATTTTACAGATGAGGGCACTGAGGCCCAGAGAGGTTAAATGACTTACTCAAGGAGGCAGAGCTAAAACTAATCCCAGGGTCTCCCAGGTCTCCCAGACCTGTGTTCTCTCCACTAAACCATGTAAATTCTGGACAAATACCTAATTAGATGGGAGTGGAGAAGTTGAAATCTCATCCATCTTGCCGCTGACCTCTCTCCCATGTCCTACATCTGGCCTGCAGCATCCTCTGTCTTCATATCCTAGAGAAAATTACACTCCCCTCCTTCAAAACCGTATTTTTTTAAAAGCTATTTGTTAAGCACTTACTATGTGCCAAGCACTGTTCTAAGCGCTGGTGTAGATACAAGGTAAACAGGTTGTCCCACGTGGGGCACTAATCCACGCCGCTTCTCTTGTTGAAAGCACATCTCCTCTAAGAGGCCTTCTCTGTCGAAGCCCTCATTTCCTCTTCTCCCACTCCCTTCTGCGTCACCCTGATTTCCTCCCTTTATTCAACCCTCCCTCAGCCCCACGGCACTTACAGACAAATCTCTGATTTACTTATTTAGGTTATTATCTGTCTCCCCTTCTAAACTGAAAGCTTGATGTGGGCAGGGAACTTGTCTATCAACTCTGCTACATTTTACTCTCCCAAGCGCTTAGTACTGAGCTCTGCACGCAGTAAGCACTCAATAAATGCGGTTGATCGATCGATTGAAGAAGAGTAAAGTCAAGTCCATTTTTATCTGTATTAGGGGCATATTTACTCAAACCCTAGTTAAAAATAATCTTATGGAACTGGTCCTAATTCAGAAGATATTTCCGGCTATCTGTCACCAGACCGAGAGACTTTAGCTCCACAATAAGTCTGAAAGTACTTGGGTAATGCTCATATGGGCATAATGTAGGAAATCTGGCTAATGTTTGAATTAAAAATTGATAAAAGCATTTCAGGATGTATTGAGAGTGGAACATATCTTCTAATGATCTCAAAGCTATTTACCCATTTTCTCCCATTAATCCCTGCAGTCTCCCCGAAAGGAGGTAACAGCAGGTATTATCGCCCCCAGCTTACGGATGGGCCAACCAGAAACTGAGAAAGGCTAAGTCGCTTTTCCTGCATTTGCAGCTCCGCCGCTAAGGCCAGATCACAGCTCCCATTCCAGGGCTTTATCCACTAAAGCTTCTGGCCCCCAGGATTAGCAATACGACTATTGTAAGTCGTGAATGCTCCTGTGGAACTCTTTTGATATTTACCCTTGGATCTTGGGCAAATTCCAAGTTGGGTAATTACATGGTGCCTACCAAAATCTCTCCTGCTGTTTCAGAGGGACAAGTTATTTTCTTTTTCCTCTCCGAAGACAGGTCTGCCAGTAACCTGGTAGTATGAGGCTGCCGCATTCCTCCAAAGATATGGTGCATATCAGTCACCTCTATACACCTTGAACCACTTTCCTGATGTATAGTGAGGAGAAATGGATAACTAAACGATTGTATAAGTGAATGACTGAGTGCTGATCTGGTACTTTAAGACGGAAAGATTATTATGTAAATTGCGATCATTACAACACCGTTGTCATTTGTGTCATAAGCAGTATAAAATAGTGGAGGATCCTTTTTTGAAAAGCAATGCACACGCAATCTACACGGAGAATATTTTCCAACGGATCACTTCGTGGATATTTTTTTCCCCATCAGTTCTGGGTCAGTTAGTCAAGGAAGGGGAGCCTGAGGGGAAAGAGAAATTTGAGGAGTCACAGAAGGGATGGCCGTGTATGGTTGGAAATTCAGATTTAGACTCTGTCCTGCATCAGGAAGCCACACGCACAACCAAAACTGTATATGGTAACACAAAGCTACACACTATCAGAGAATTATGTTACCTAGGCAGCCCGCACTGACCAGTGGGGCAACGAGAGACCAGGAAGTAGAACAATGAATCCGAAAAGCCAGCCCGTTCTTGTGCAACACCGACCTAATCCTGCTACCCCAGCGCTCAGTACAGTGCCCGTGACGTAGTAAGTGTTTTACAGATACCACTAAAAAAAGAGACTGTTAAAGTGTAGCAGTAGTTTGGGATCGACTCCAGACCAAACTAGAGGTCAGTTGAACCACAACGTTGTCCAACCTTCTCTACAATAAGAATAAGAATAATAATAATAATAATGTTGGTATTTGTTAAGCGCTTACTATGTGCAGAGCACTGTTCTAAGCACTGGGGTAGACACAGGGGAATCAGGTTGCCCCACGTGGGGCTCACAGTCTTAATCCCCATTTTACAGATGAGGGAACTGAGGCACAGAGAAGTGAAGTGACTTGCCCACAGTCACAAAGCTGACAAGTGGCAGAGCTGGGATTCGAACTCATGACCTCTGACTCCAAAGCCCGTGCTCTTTCCACTGAGCCACGCTGCTTCGACTGAGACTACAACTGAGAGATCTGGACTCCGCATAGTTGCTACATCCAGTCCCTTGAGCTATTCTGTCAACATCACTTATTGGCCAAACTCAATATCAAATGGCAGGTTCATATCCCCAACCTATGAAGTTCTGGAGCACAGTCGGTCTATTAGGATCAAAGCTCTCCTCACCTAAACACAGCTTTGCTGAGTATGACACCCGGAGAATGAGAAAGAGCAGACTACCCAAACAGCTGCAAAATGGAGAACTGAAAGGGGAAAACAAAAGCAAGGAGGAGAGTGGAAACATTTTAAGAACATGATAAAAGAAATCCTCAGACACTGCGACACCCTAGCTAAAGTCTGCGAGTCAGTTGCTGAGTACAGACCAGCATCGTCTACTGCTATCACCAAAGGAGTGGTTCTTTCTGGGCGTAGGCTTTGTAAGAAGAAACTTTAAGGTGCGGAATGGCCCAGTGGATAGAGCAAGAGCCTGTTTGACAGAAGGGCCTGGGTTCTAATCCTGCCACCGCCACCTGTCTGCTGTGGGACCATGGACAAGTCACTTAACTTCTCTGTGTCTCAAGTTACCTCATCTGTAAAAAGAGATTAAGGCTGTGAGCCCCATGAGGGACATGGACTGTGTCCAACCTGATGAGCTTGTGACTACCCTAGCGTTTTGTAGACCGCTTGGCACATAGTAAACATTCAACAAAATATCATTCAGAAAAGAAAAAAGGAATGAGAGGTGACGAGAAAGAGAAAACAATGCAGGTGTTTCAAGGATCAAACTTGTATGACAACGTAACAAAGGATGGCCTTGTTAATAATAATAATAACAGTTGTGGTATTTGTGAAGCATTTGCTGTGTGTCAGGCACTGTACTAAACACTGGCATAGATACAGGATAATTGGGTTGGACCCAGTCCCTTTCCCACAGCCCCATTTTACAGATGAGGAAACTGAGGCAGAGGGAAGTTCAGTGACTTGTCCCAAGTCACACAGTAGACAAGTGGCAGAGCCGAGATTAGAACCCAGGTCCTCTGACTCCCGGGCCCATGCTCCATCCACTAGCCCATACTGCTTCTTGTTCTTATGACAAATTTAGGTGTCTGCACCTGGTTACTCTCTCGACAGCAAGCTGAAGAAAGGTCCATGGATTTCTCCACTTATATACAGCACTAATGTGATCTAGCTTCTTTTTTTACTGAGTGCTTACTGTGTGCAGAGCTTCATTATCGATGGTACTCTTTGAGTACTTACTGTGTGCACAGCACTGAACGAAGCACTTGGGAGAGTAGGATACCCCAGAGTTGGTAGACATGTTCCCACCCACAACAAGCTTACAGTCTACAGGGGGAGACAGACATTATTTTAATAATGTTGGTATTTGTTAAGCGCTTACTATGTGCAGAGCACTGTTCTAAGCGCTGGGGTTCATTCCTTCATTCATTCATTCAATAGTATTTATTGAGCGCTTACTATGTGCAGAGCACTGTACTAAGCGCTTGGGATGAACAAGTCGGCAACAGATAGAGACAGTCCCTGCCGTTTGACGGGCTTACAGTCTAATCGGGGGAGACGGACAGACGAGAACAATGGCAATAAATAGAGTCGAGGGGAAGAACATCTCGTAAAAACAATGGCAACTAAATAGAATCGAGGCGATGTACATTTCATTAACAAAATAAATAGGGTAATGAAAATATATACAGTTGAGCAGACGACTACAGTGCTGAGGGGATGGGAAGGGAAAAGAGGGTTAAGCTGCGGAGAGGGAAATGGGGGGAAAAGAGGGTTAAGCTGCGGAGAGGCGAAGGGGGGAGCGGTAGAGGGAGTAGAGGGAGAAGGGGAGCTCAGTCTGGGAAGGCCTCTCGGAGGAGGTGAGTTTCAAGTAGGGTTTTGAAGAGAGGAAGAGAATCAGTTTGGCGGAGGTGAGGAGGGAGGGCGTTCCGGGACCGCGGGAGGACGTGGCCCGGGGGTCGACGGCGGGATGGGCGAGACCGAGGGACGGCGAGGAGGTGGGCGGCGGAGGAGCGGAGCATGCGGGGTGGGCGGTAGAAAGAGAGAAGGGAGGAGAGGTGGGAAGGGGCACGGTGACGGAGAGCCTCGAAGCCTAGAGTGAGGAGTTTCTGTTTGGAGCGGAGGTTGATAGGCAACCACTGGAGGTGTTTAAAAAGGGGAGTGACATGCCCAGAGCGTTTCTGCGGGAAGATGAGACGGGCAGCGGAGTGAAGAATAGACCGGAGCGGGGAGAGAGAGGAGGAAGAGAGATCAGAGAGAAGGCCGACACAGTAGTCTAGCCGGGATATAACGAGAGCCCGTAGCAGTAAGGTAGCCGTCTGGGTGGAGAGGAAAGGGCGGATCTTGGCGATATTATAAAGGTGAAACCGGCAGGTCTCGGTAACGGATAGGATGCGTGGGGTGAACGAGACAGACGAGTCAAAGATGACACCGAGATCGCGGGCCCGAGAGACGGGAAGGATGGTCGTGCCATCCACGGTGATAGGAAAGTCTGGGAGAGGACCGGGCTTGGGAGGGAAGATGAGGAGCTCAGTCTCGCTCATGTTGAGTTTTAGGTGGCGGGCCGACATCCAGATACAGGGTAATCGGGCTGTCCCACGTGAGGCTCACAGTTAATCCCCATTTTACAGATGAGGGAACTGAGGCACCAAGAAGTGAAGTGACTTGCCCACAGTCACACAGCTGACAAGTGGCAGAGCTGGGATTCGAACCCCTGACCTCTGACTCCCAAGCCCGGGCTCTTTCCACTGAGCCACACTGCTTCTCTATTATTATTTAATTATATTGATTCATTATAAATTTATTATTTAAAATTAAAATTTTAAATAATTTATAAAATATAAAATAATTCACACTTATGATATCTCCTTAGCAATTTATCCAAAGAGAACTTGGCAGATGATATTTTGACACAGCCTAGTCAATATCTCTGGAAACATTAGGTTGGGCTTGAGCGGCTAAAGAATGGCCATCAGACTTTTTTTATTAATAACAACAATAACAATAATGAAATAATGGAAATTGTGGCATTTGTGAAGTGCTTACTATGTTCCAGGCACTATTCTAAGTGCTGGGGTAGAACTTGGCAGATGATATTTTGACACAACCTAGTCAATATCTCTGGAAACATTAGGTTGGGCTTGAGCAACTAAAGCATGGCCATCAGACTTCTTTTATTAATATCAGAAATAACAACAATAATGAAATAATGGAAAGTGTGGCATTTGCGAAGTGCTTACTATGTGCCAGGCACTATTCTAAGTGCTGGGGCAGATCAAAGGATGGACACAGTCCATGTCCCCTATGGGGTTCACAGTTTTAATCCCTATTTTACAGATGGGGTAAATTACGTAATAATAATAATAATGTTGGTATTTGTTAAGCGCTTACTATGTGCCAAGCACTGTTCTAAGCGCTGGGGTAGACATAGGGGAATCAGGTTGTCCCACGTGGGGCTCACAATCTTAATCCCCATTTTACAGATGAGGGAACTGAGGCACAGAGAAGTTAAGTGACTTGCCCACAGTCACACAGCCGACAAGTGGCAGAGCTGGGATTCGAACTCATGAGCCCTGACTCCAAAGCCCGTGCTCTTTCCACTGAGCCACGCTGCTTCTCCAAGAGAAGTCACGTGACTTGCCCGCATTTGCGCAGCAGACGGAGCGGTGTTAGAACCCAAGTCCTCTGGCTCCCAGGTCCGTGCTCTTTCCACCACTGGGCCACGGTGCATCCCTAGTGGAAAAAGCGCTTCTCTCGTGGAACCTCTCTTGAAATTTCTCCTGGCCGCGCAGGATCGACAGTTGCCTCCGCTTAACAGATGCTGAGCAATTCTCTGTCAATCAGATGATGTAAGGATGTCAGGGTTCCTGAGGTGATTTTGGAACAGGACCTAGATGGCTTCGATGGCACGACTCAATCACCTCTCGCTTAACGTGAGACTCGAGATCTGCCCATACAGAGTTCCAGTGTCCTTCGTTAGCCTCCTGGCATTTAAAGGACGGGGATCGTGTTTTTCTTTCTGTGGTTCGCTTCCCCAAGAGCCTACTGTAATGTTCCACCCACAACAGGCACTCAATAAATTCTGTTGATGTTAACGGTGATGTCGAAACTAAATTTTATTTTGAAAAAGTCAGCGTTTCCCCAAAACACACAAAGTTAATCCACATCTAAACCTTGGAAATTAAACAGAATGGCATTACCTAAAGATAGTAAAAAGGGAATTCCAAAATTCTCTCCCAATTTCTCTCTCGAAAACCTCACTGGTGTCTGATCCCCACATCCAGCATCTGGCTGTAAAATTCTTTTTTTTTTTTTTTTGAGGGACCCGGTGAATATTCCAACACACACTTATTCTGGAGATCTCAAACGCTTCTCCAAAAGCTAACTATCCAGATTTGAAAACTTTATCAATAGGTTAATGAAAAGAACAGAGAGTCTCAGCAACTTTAAGGTTGATTCCGCCCCAAGAGAAAGGGGACCAACAGATGTTCTTAACCCTTTGGGGCGGTGATGTTGAATCCACGAACGGACCCGGCCAAGGGTCAACGCGTGGCCTCGTAAAGGAATGAGGCAGGGGTGGGCTGGGGTCAGGACGATGGGCTCCCCTGCTCTCAGCACAGCTCGGGACTCTGTCCGACCCCGTTTGCTTGTATCCTCCCCAACGTTCAGTACAGTGCCTGGCACACAGTAAGTGCTTAACAAATACCACAATTATTATTATTATTATTGCTCCCACCACTCTGCTCTCCCCTAGATATCTTTTTGTCATACCTCAGCAACTAGTCAGGGAGAGGCAAGCAGGCAGTGTAGACAGTAACTGCCCCAGAGAGGGATTTTCTACCTGAAGCGGATGCAGATCGTAATTGAAAATAAGGAGGAAGGAGAAAGGCTCACAAGATGGTGGGAGAAGATCCTGGGCTGTTCTGAATGGGAGCACTGGACTCTTTGCTTGTATCAGAAGCCACATGGCCTAATGGACGGAGCACGGGCCTGGGAGTTGGAGGACCTGGATTGTAACGTGGCTCAGTGGAAAGAGCCTGGGCTTCGGAGTCAGAGGTCATGGGTTCGACTCCCAGCTCTGCCCCTTGTCAGCTGTGTGACGGTAGGCAAGTCAGTTAACTTCTCTGTGCCTCAGTTACCTCATCTGTAAAATGGGGATTAACTGTGAGCCTCACGTGGGACAACCTGATGACCCTCTATCTCCCCCAGCGCTTAGAACAGTGCTCTGCACATAGTAAGCGCTTAACAAATACCAATATAATTATTATTATTAATACCGCCTCTGCCACATGTCCGCTGTGTGACCTGGGACAAGTCACTTCACTTCTCTGGGCCTCTGTCACCTAACCGGTAAAATGGGAATCGAGACTGAGAGTCCCATGTTCATTCAATAGCATTTCTTGAGCGCTTACTATGTGCAGATCACTACACTAAGCGCTTGGAGTGTACATTTCGGCAACAGATAGAGACAGTCCCCGCCCAGTGACGGGCTCACAGTCTAATCGGGGGAGACAGACGGACAAAAACAAGACAACATGATCACGCTAAATCATGTGGGACAGGGACTGTGTCCAACCCATTTGCCTGGCACATAGTAAGCGCTTAATAAAAACCACAATATTATTATCTCCCCCATTTTGGACCCTGTATAGCTTTCTAACATTAATTTCCCTGATTGTATTCCTTTAACCGTAGTGTAAAGGTTCATTCATTCATTTGTGCAGTTTGTATTTATCGAGTGCTTATTGTGTGCAGAGCACTGTACACTTGGGAGAGTAGAATATAGCAATAAACAGACACATTCCCTGCCCACAGCGAGCTTACAGTCTAGAAGTGTAATGGGTTTTTGGAATTCTGCAGGCCATAGGGTGTTTATTCTCAGAAACGCCCTTACTTGTGGTAAAACATCACCCCTATAAAAACCCCTGAAATCTGTCAGCAAACTTTCCCTCTTGTGATCTAATAATGCTTTGAAATAAGGGAGACTTCCAAGAGTCCTGGTGTGTAAAGGTATTTTTTTAATTCTTCGGGGGGAAAAAATATTATCTTGTTTATATTTCTTTTCAGCTTCGCAAGATCCAGTACAGAGTGTATTGCACTGGAGATGAAAACAACCACTGCAGTAGGCGGGGGGGAAAGAAACAAAAAAACCTAGCTGTAACCAAAGCCCAGAGCAGTTATTCTGATTTGGTATTTATTCATAAAGTCTGACTGAAAATACAGATAAATTATCCTATCTCCCAACACGAGGTTACATGAAAAATGGCTGTCCTAATACCACTTCCTGTTCATGCTAGACATGCTATACATCGGGATTGAACAGAGAAATATGATAAAGTGTTATCACATCAATACAGGCTGAAACACCGTAATGTCTGCAAAACAGGAAGGTGTGTGAAGGATAATGTCTGTCTTTAGGCACCACAGTATGTCAAAACCACAAAGACAATGTGCAGCAAAAGATAGCTCCATCATAACTCCTTTTTTTTGTGATTGTCTTCACAGACCGAGATAAACGAAAAACTGCAAATTCAGGAAAAGGCCTTTAATGTAAAAATAGAAAAACTGAAAAAAGCCTGAGGACAGAGGTGTCCAAGGAGAGTACTGCGGAGCTTTTTCAGAAACAAACACAGAACAAGAGCAGCTCCGTACAGCAACAGCAGAAGTGAGTCTGCTTCACAATTTTGTGAGAGTAAGCTCAAATCCAAGTCTCTCTTAAATCTGGACTAATTAGAATTGCGTTCACCCCCCGTTTTACTCTCTACTATCCTTTTACAATAGCTGAATTTATTCCCCAAGTGTAAAACTGAACAGATTCAATCTTCCAAAGATGGAGACGTGTATGCAGGAGAAAAACCGGGATAAGCATAATTCTTTGGAAAGCATAATTTTGATAGTCTTAATAGCACAGGGTGTTCATCATAAAAGATGACAAGGCCAACTTTTTAAGAAAAAAGATCTAAATAAAATTAGGTTTTATCCATTTTACTAAATGAACCTCTGCCTTGCCGAAACACAATGAAAATCCCCCGCTGACATTCACAGAGTAGAACTTCCAGAACAAGTCATTACATGCGTTTGTATTGCCATTATTTTTCTTCTTTTCAAATTAAATTGTTTAGTTTTCTTGTTTAAACGTTTCAGTGTGAAACCAATTTTCTGAAATTACATAATGCATTTTGAAGCACTTTAATTTGTCCTGAATTTATTATTTCTAGTGTTGTTTCCTTCCCCGGAGAATACATGACCTATATAAAATGAAACTTAATGAATAAAATGGTTATCAAAGGCCAGCCTACATCTCAGAATTCTGCAGCACATAATAAATAGAGCATCTAGAAGATAGAAGTCTTTCCAAATGGCAAATGCAAATCCTGCACTTACCGAATCTAAAATTGATTGTTATGTTTCCAGTTGAATATATTTCAATAGAATTGGCCCTCTACTAAAAATAATTTAAGGATTGGGCTTTTTTTCCCCATAAAAATCTGAATGTCTTTCTTTCTAGAAAATCTACCACAAGTCTGGATACCCAAGATTTTTCTCATTAGATTTGCTAGCAGAGCTGGGTCCCGTTTCTCTGGGTTCATCATGTTTCATTTTATAGAAGTGAAAACCCCAGCGGAAGGGCGCACTGTCTTCATAGTCAAGTCATTTCAAAAATGATACGGTAAACACATCTGGGAGGCTTTCGGCTGAATGTACCCATAAGAACAACATGGGCACCTTGACCTTGCTGGAATATTTAATATCTTTTGTGCGTAGCAAAGCACACATGGTATTTAAGACCCAGAAAGAAGCCTCCACTTCCGTCACAGTAGGCCACGGGTAGGTTGAAGCGGCGTGGCTTAGCGGAAAGAGCCCGGGCTTGGGAGTCAGAGGTCGTGGGGTTCTAATCCCGGCTCCGCCACTTAGCACCCGGGTGACTTGGGGCAAGTGGCTTCACTTCTCGTGCCTCAGTTACCTCATCTGTAAAATGGGGATTAAGCCCCACGTGGGACAACCTGATGACCTTGTATCTATCCCAGTGCTTTGCAAGGTGCTTGGCACATAGCAGGCGCTTAACAAGCACCACCATTATCATTACTGAAGTTCTAGCAATTCAGGAGAAAATTGCTTCACTCGATTACTCTTGTTGACATTGCTTGCCCTGACTATTGAACTGATCACCAAATCTGAGGAAATAAGAGGGACTTACTCCTGGCAGTAAAAACCAGATGACCCATCCTTATTTGAATACTTCTGATTAGAAGTGCAGATGTGGGCTAAGAAATCTAGTTACTCTGTTAGCTATATAACTACCATCATTTCAAAGATGCCGTGGCTGTTGGTGTTGCCGATCCAGGGTGCAGATGTGGCCCGAAAAGACAAAGACCAGGAGTCCTTTCTACACTGAAAGCCTAGGACGACTGCCTTTAATTTGTGGATTTGGCCTCCATTTGCAAGGTTTCTCCTTATTTTCTCTCTAGTTAGACGGTGCCTGAAGCCACTGCTCAAAGCGAGTCTCCCCATTCCTGAAGGTTGCTCATTCAGGTTGGTGGATCTGCCGTTATTATTCTGTCAGGCCGTCACTCAACCGGATTTATCGAGCGCTTACTGTGTGCAGAGCACCGTACTTCTACTGGTAATACTAATGGTATTTAAGTGCTTACTATGTGCCGGGCACTGTACTAACCGCTGGGGCGGATACGAGCAGATTGGGTGGAATACAGTCCCTGTCCCTCACTGGGCACACAGTCTCGATCCCCATTTTACGGATGAGGTAAGTGAGGCACAGAGAAGTGAAGGGACTTGCGTAAGGTCACACAAGCAGACACGTGGTGGAGTCAGGATTAGAACTCATGACCTTCTGACTCCCAGACCCGTGCTCTAGCCACCGTACCATGCTGCTTCTCGTACTATTATTCCCAGCTGTCCTTAGCTAGACCCCCTTCACTTGAGGGTTGGGCTTTCGCCCACGACGGGTGCAACTGCTTTGCTTCAGCTCACCGAAAAGTCATTGCTTGGGGAATAAGAGCTCTCCTTCACGACACCCACAGAGCTGCGCTGCAGTATGAAATGTACTGAACATCATTATCGTGATTATCATACTATTAGCACATGCTAAGAGTTTAACAAATACCACAATCGTTATTAATAGTAATAATAGTAATGATAATAAAAGTTATGGTATTTGTTAAGCACTTTCTATGTGCCCAGATGGTTCCAAGCACAGAATCTTGTCTTGTCTTATGCTATCGAGTCATCGCTGACCCATAACGACTCAATGGACACGTGTCCCCGAACACCCCACCTCCATCTGCAAATGTTCTGATACTGAATCCGTAGAGCTTTCTTGGTAAAATTATGGAAACGGTTTACCGTGCCTTCTTCGGCATACTAAACTCGAGTCTCCGCCCTTGACTCCCTCCCACGCTGCTGCTGCCCAGCTCGGGTGAGTTTTGAGTTGTAGCAAATTGCCTTCCCCTCGCTAGCCACTGCCCAAGCGAGGAATGGACTAGGTAGGCCTCTGCTTGACTCTCCCTCCCGTAATCAAGACTGGTAGAGTTCTGGAAACGCTCCAGGTGCGACCCTGAGAGGAGAAGCAGAGTGATCAGCTCAGATACAGTCCCTGTCCCACATGGGGCACACGGTCTTAATCCCCATTTTACAGATGAAGTAACGGAGGCACAGAGAAGTTAAGTAACTTGTCCAAGGCCACACGGCAGACATATGGAAGAGCCAGGATTAGAACCCATGTCCTCTGTCTCCCAGATCCAGGCTCTTTCCAATAGGCCATGCTGCTAATGATAATTCCTTCATTCAGTCATGTTTACTGAACACTTACTGTGTGCAGATCACTGTAGTAAGAACTTGGGAAAGTACAAAAATAATAATATTTTTAAAACTCTTACTCTGGGCCAAGTCCTGTGCCAAACAGTGGGGTAGATATAAGATAATTAGCACAGACATAGTCCCTGTTTCCCCACGGAATTCAGAGTCTAAGGAGGGAAGGACTTCTTACTGATGACTGTATGTATGTATACATGATTCCATGTATATATACACACATGGACAACAGAGCAACTCTGGTGTAACCAATCATGTATATTTTATACATACCTGTATATATTTACATATATATACACTTATATACATATATATACACACACACACATATGCATATATATATACACATATACATCCATCTATATGTGCTTATATATATATACCTGTATATAATAATAATAATAATAATGTTGGTATTTGTTAAGCACTTACTATGTGCAGAGCACTGTTCTAAGCACTGGGTAGATTCAGGGTAATCAGGTTGTCCCATGTGAGGTTCACAGTTAATCCCCATTTTACAGATGAGGTAACTGAGGCGCAGAGAAGTGAAGTGACTTGCCCACAGTCACACAGCTGCCAAGTGGCAGAGCCGGGATTCGAACCCATGACCTCTGACTCCCAAGCCCGGGCTCTTTCCACTGAGCCACGCTGCTTCTCTATATTGCATATTTGAGTATTCACACCATACACCAGACTCGTAGGTATACTCCATATTACAATCTGGGTGTGCTTAAAATACGGCTGTATTATGAGGTGTGTTTTTATATAGACTTCCATATTAGATATTAGGGTACATAACAGAACCTCTGGAAAACAGAACTCCCTTACATTTTAGATACTATAAAGATGAATGTCACTAAACCATTATCTAATCTTTAATTGAAAGTAAAACATCTCGATATTGAATAAGTTCGAGAATGATTATGGGTCTTTGCAGGAGGCCGCAAAAGAAGCAGCCTGCTCTGTTGGCGATGGAGAAGTTGAGTGAAGAATTTGTCCAATTTAGGTTAGACAATGACCTTCTTTTCTTCGTAGGACACTTTGTACCAGCAAATTCTTTCTGAATAACTCTGTGTCCCTTTGAATTCCTCTTTTCAATGGGGTTGTCTAATTCAATTGTATTTATGAATTCAGACCCTTTCCTGAAAATTGATGGAAGACTTTTTAATCCCATGACCTTAGCCAGTGGGGAAGAAACCATCATTCATCTTTATTGCAATAACACACTGACGGTCAAAATTCAAAAGTGCCCTCACTGGAGCATTCCTCTGAATGAGGTGCATTTGGTACTTCGTACACTGCCTGGCACATAGTAAGCACTAAACAAATACCTTTAAAAAAGAAACTCATAAACACCTTCATCATCCTTTAGCTGCCTGCTACTTCGACAAATCTTTTAGCTATCTATCGGGTCCCTTCCTCACCGTGAAAACCTGACTTAAATGATGGGCAGCGCCGCCTCCAAGATCCAGCCATTGTAGATTGCTCAATCTCGGTCCGAGGGAGAGGAGGTACGGAGAAATTTACCTGCTAATAGTTTTCATCCTGAACACCCGAGCTAGTGGGGGAAAGGTATCAAACACTATAAGCGGTGTCCACAGGGTGATTTTTTTGTGGAGGGGGTGTTTGTCAACTGTGTTGTGCCTGTTTTCCTCCACCTGCCAGTCCGAAGGAGAGCAGTGATGTTACTAGCAGGGAGCTTTGTAATCGGTGAATGAATATGGCCAGTAAATCCAGTGTTTAACCAACAATGTGAGCTTGTAAAGTCTGCATTTTGGTCCATAGTTGCATTTGCTCCCCACAATACCTGGCTTCATTTTTGTTTCTATTTCTGCCTGTCTCGACCTAGTCAAGGCATCTTTTAAAAGAGATACCCATTTAAAAGGGTTGTACACCATTCGTCGATTCATTCAATCATATTTACTGAGCACTTACTGTGTGCAAAGCACTTTATAAGTGCTTGGGTGAGTACGGTATAACAGTAAACAGAAACATTCCTTGCCCACAGCGGGCATACCAGGTTGATCTGTCTTGCTTCTGCCGGCTATCAGTGGTTACAAAATGTATTTTTTCCACCCATTTTATAATTTTCCCTTTTCAGCTCAACATAGGGCAGCGGATTGTTTGTATATTTTGTAGCTGCACATTGTCCTCCCCAAGGTTCACCCAGCAACAGTGTAAGGTATTTGATTCACTTCAAGGCTAATGATTTGACTGATCTCATTGTTTACGCTCCTTTCACTATGTGGCATAAAATTTGGTGTGAAGGTACCCATCCCTGTCTCTATCTTTCTCTCTTTTTCTCTCTCTCTCTCTCCATATATATATATATATATATATATATATATATATATAATATTCATGCAAATATATGTGTGTGTGTGTGTGTATCTATATATATCTGTATATCTATATATGATAGGTATATATTAACATACACACACATATATAAAACAAAGTTTAATTTAGCTTCTCCTAGAGAGATTAAAAGTTCTCTCATATATGAAAAATACATTTAGACTTATTCATATTCTGCTGCTTTATTGGGAGGATGGCTTAAAAAAGATTATTTTGAGTCTTCTACAGGCCAAGATCACTTACTGTTGACTTAGGAAAATTGCCAGAACTCTGAAACTCTGATAAAATAATAATTGCACATCACTTTTATAAGCAAGATAAAGACAACTGCCTTTCTCCAACCATCCATAACAAAATTCCTCTCTTCAATTTGCACAAATGTTAGAAGCCTTTTATAATCTTTAGGGCAAACTGTAAAGTGCAGGTTCCCTCATTATTCTCCAAACAAGCTGTAAGGAAATGACTCCTTTGGGTATTCAGAAATACATTTGCCCTATATGAGAAAGAACAGCCATCTTCGAAAATACCACCCGAACTTGTTATTT
The DNA here is from genome assembly GCF_004115215.2 of Ornithorhynchus anatinus. Lineage (NCBI taxonomy): Eukaryota > Metazoa > Chordata > Mammalia > Monotremata > Ornithorhynchidae > Ornithorhynchus > Ornithorhynchus anatinus. The sequence goes on from NC_041730.1 coordinate 98,302,675, forward strand.
CTTTTTTGATTAAATAGAATTTGATTAAATAGAAGCCATTTTGGTTGGTAATAGTTAACAAGTTTTCAAAATGCATTTCATCACGTCTCCATTCACTCAGGGATCAGCAATCTCCCTTTCTGCAAGGGAATAACTGGAATCTTTTCTAGACAATGGTAGGGATAATATCCTTTTGACCTATTCCAGGCTTCACAGAGGCTCTGGGAGGCAGGTCCCTCCCGCCTCGCAAACCTCAAGTGAAATTTGAAAAGTCGGTACCGACATGGCAGCCAAACCACCTACCAATTCAAATCTCCTAAACATGTTAGTCTAGACCGTAATGGCCCCATCTAGTCAGAAATCAGGTTCCTAAATATGCGCAGAAAACTAAAACCCTTAAATTAGTGGGAGATGGCATTTCCCCACAAAGTGTACTTCTCTGAAAATGCCAGAGAGCTTAAAAGGAAACATACCAATCATCTTCACTTAACACAATGCGCAAAGAGATGTGTGTTTTTAGGTACGGAACTTACTTTTCAAGTTCACAGATGGGCTAAATACTCCCACTCCAGTCCTTTCTTAGCTCTCCTGTCCCAAACTCCTCAAGCTAATTAATATTCATCTCCCAAGTCTAAGATATCACTAAGCTATGCCAGAAAGAGCACTGGCCTGGGATTCGGAGGAGGACACGAGTTCTAATCCTGATTCCGCCCCTTGTCTGCTACGAAACCTTAGGCGAGTCACTTAACTACTCTGTGCCTCAGCTCCCTCGTATATAAAACAAGGATTAAGACTGCGAGCCCCATACGGGATATGGATTATGTCCAAACCTGATTATCTTGTAAATACCCAGCGCTTAGTACAGTGCCTGGAACATAGTAAGCACTTAACAAATACCATTAAGAAAAAAAGTACAGTTTGAGGAGATTCACTATCGCATATCCTTGTTGCTTGAACACCAATACGAAAGAGAAACTAAGAAAATTATGGAAGATCACTTCATAAGGGGAAATTCAGGAAATTCGTCTGGATAAGCATTCAAATACCTGGAATTGTCTCTAGATGACTCTAAAGAGCAAAGATGACTACTTTAGATAATGTATATAATTATGACTACCCATGATAAAGCAATCACTGGTAAAATGTAAGCACTATGAGGACAGTAATGTACTCTGCAAAGCACTTAGTAGAGTGGTCTGCACACAGTAACTGTGCAATAAATACCATTAATGATGAAATGTCATAACCTTCAAAATCAGGAAGCCCAAATAATGTCCATATATAAAGAGAGAGAGAGATTAACACATTGAATTTTGAAGAGTGAATTCAATCATTATCGTAGCTCTGGCCCTCTCCACATTCTCCCATTATCAAAACTGATTCAATCTACAAGGAATTTGAAACTGATTATAAACACATATATTCCTTAGGAGCAGAGAGTAATTTAAAAAGCTATAATTGATTTCTTTGAGGCTCCTCACAACTGTACAAGGCCTAACAACTAACCCTAAAGAAATGTCTTTGAAGGACATGCCTTAAACTATCAAATTGCTTCTGTCAGACAAATCCCCCAGTGGTGGAATCCCCTTAGGGTTCAGCTAAACCTTCTCCAAATGCGCACACCATGTATCCCATTCAAAATAGGAAATAATATTGTTAATAAAGGCCGCCTATCCAGAGACCCGAAATCACACCTCATTACAGTCATTTCCTCATTCCTTACAAAAAACAGGAGCGTTAAAATGTCCTGGTTATCAATTTATTTTATTATTAGATACGGACCAAAAAAAAAAAAAGCCTCTGTTCTCACCCTATTGAATTTCTGTCATTAATACATAAAGAAAAAAATAGACTTCATGAAAAGAGACTTACTCCAAGCAACACTAAAGCAACCCACAGCTCATCTGCCAATCTCATCCAAGACGCTTATCCCTCACCATTGACAACGAAAAACATAGGATTTTCCTCCCCTTATCTGGTGTAACAACTACTGCTATTACTTTTCATTAAAGTGTTCAGTCCCCTTTTAAATCTTAAATGAACCTGATGGATCAGGATAAAAAGAGAAGTTTGGGTTGAATATTTTATTCTAGAAATTCAAAATGAGACACTCAGATGTGTCCTTGCTTGACTCTGTTCATTTTAGCTTGTCTCATTAATTGACACTTGGAAGGGGTATCAGAACTTTGAAGGGGTTAGATCTAAGTCACAGATCTCAAAATGTGAAGCTGTACTTCACATTTGAAAATGATGTTCAGCCACGTGGGCACAAGGCTGAAAGGATGGACAATTCACGGGTAATTCCTTACACTGGCAGGAGACCCCTTGGTTAGGGCAAGGGAGTGGCTAGAGGGGCAAGGGACAGACTGTACAGATCCTGTAGCCTAAGGCAGAGAGAGATCCTGTTTCAACTGGCTAATTGTGCAAATTTTGAAAAGCGGTTATTATTATTAATAATTATTATTATTAGAGATGCTGGTTGCTTGTTGAAGCAACATGGTATAGAGGAGAGAGTAAGGGACTGGGAGACAGAGGGTTATGGATTATAATCCCAGTGCCGCCATAAATCTGCTGTGTGACCTTGGACAAGTCCTTAATTTCTCTGAGGCCTCTATTACCTCATCTGTAAAATGGAGATTAAGAGTGTGAGCCTTAGGTGGGACAGGGACTATGCCCAACCTGATTAACCTGTATCTATCCCAGCCCTTAGAACAGTGCTTGGCAGATAGTAAATGCTTAACAAGAGAAGTAGCATGGCTCAGTGAAAAGAACTTGGGTACCAATCCCGGCTCCGCCATTTGTCAACTGTGTGACTTTTGGCAAGTCACTTAGCTTCTCTATGCTTCAGTTACCTCATCTGGAAAATGGGGATTAAAACTGTGAACCCCACATGGGACAACCAGATTACCTTATATCTACCCCAGCGCTTAACACAGTGCTTGGCACATGGTAAGTGCTTAACAAATACCATCATTAAGTACCATACTTATTATTATTATTAGGCACTTACTATTTTTCGGGCACTGTTTTAAATGCTGGGGTGGGTAGAAACAAATTGCATTGGACACAGTCCCTGTCCCACATGGGGCTCACAAACAATCTTCATTTTACAGACGAGGAAACTGAGGTAGAGAAGTGAAGTGACGGCCCTAAGTCACCCAGCAGACAAGAGGCAGAACCAGGATTAGAACCCAGATCCTTCTGACTCCCAGGCCCGTGCTCTATCCACTAAGTCATGTACTGAATTGGATTTCTTCCCATGTATATGTGTGCTTCTAAAGCACAATCATCAGTGTCTAGCAACGATGGAATGATTGTTTCTTGATTGCCCTAGTGCTTAGAACAGTGCTTAACACATAGTAAGTGCTTAGCAAATAGCACAATTATCATTATAATTATTAGGCTATCATACTGCTCTTAGCCTGCTAAATTGAAGGTTTCTCAGGAAATTGGAATTGTATTCTGACTCCAGGTTCAAGATTTCCTGTGGTGTTCTTAAGCATGGCTGCTTAGAATAATGGGAATTATTACTGTATTATTCCTGATATCCAGCCCTACTTTACTCTACTTACTGGTGATAGGAACAGGATCAGACAAATCCACTGAAGTTCTGACATATTCAGCCATATCATCATGGGGTCATTTTAACACCTTGATAGACTTTTCAGACAGCCAAATCTTTGGTCATTTTCACGGCCCAGACTGGTGTCAAATGCTTTAGAATCTGTCTACAGACACCCTACGGAGGTCTTGACGTTGTTTTCTGTGCTTCTCCTACATTATTTATGGTATTTTTTTTAAGCGCTCACTACACGCCAGGCACCGTACTAAGCACTGGGGTAAGATACAAGCTATTCAGGTTGGACACAGTTCATGTCCCACATGGGGCTCATGGTCTTAATCCCCATTTTACAGACAAGGTAACTGAGGCATAGTGAAGCTGAGTGACTCGCCCAAGATCACACAGCAGAAAAGTGGCAGAGCCAGAATTAGAACGTAGGTCCTTCTGACTCCCAGGCCCGTGCTCTGTCCACCAACAATAGCAATAATTGTGCTACTGCTAATAATAACGGTGGCTAAGTTTACAATTCATTCAATCGAATTTAATAATAATAGTGTTGGTGTTTGTTAAGCGCTTACTATGTGCCGAGCACTGTTCTAAGCACTGGGGGAGATACAGAGTCATCAGGTTGTCCCACGTGAGGCTCAGAGTTAATCCCCGTTTTACAGATGAGGGAACTGAGGCACAGAGAAGTTAAGTGTCTTGCCCACAGTCACACAGCTGACAAGTGGCAGAGCTGGGATTCGAACTCATGGCCTCTGACTCCCAAGCCCAGGCTCTTTCCACTAAGCCATGCTGCTTACTGTGCGCAGAGCACTGTACTAAGCACTTGGAAAGTACAATTCGGCAACAGAGACAAACCCTACCTAACGGGCTCACAGTCTCGCTTAGTATGTGCTGAGCACTGTTCTAAGCGCTGGGTAGATACAAGGTAAATCAGGTTGGACACTGTACCTGTCCCACATAGGGTTTACAGTCTTAATCCCCATTTTACAGATGAGGGAACTGAGGCACAGAGAAATGAAGTGACTTGCCCAAGGTCACACAGCAGACAGGTGGCAGAGCTGGATTAGAATGCAGGTCCTTCTGACTCCCAGGCCGCCACTGACTCCCAGCTCTATCCACTAGGCCATGCTGCTTCCCCACACTGCTAGGCCACACTGCAGGACGGTAAACCCGGTGTGGGCAGGGATTGTCTCTCTTTAATGCTGAACTGTACTTTCCAAGTGCTTAGTACAGTGCTCTGCACACAGTAAGCGCTCAATAAATATGAATCGAATGAATGAATGAATTCCAATAAGAGGGAAGGAGATCACTGTGCCGTACTATGGCTAAAACTGCAATGCGATTCTGGAAGTATTTGAAAAAGGCTATTTTCCGGTAGCTGGTCTGAGAAGATTCTGACTAGGGTCTAGCCAGCAATGGAGAAGAGTGAGATCTCATGATAATTTCTATTTAGTCAGCTCCCTTGACTCTCTTCTTGAAGATGGTGATGATCAATCAATGGCACTTACTGAGCACTTCCTGCGTGCAGACGGCTGTCCCAAGCACTTGGGAGAGTGCAGTATAACAGAGTTGGTAGACATGTTCCTTGTCCTCAGGAAGATCACTGTCTAGATGATGGCATCTTTAAAATTGTGTGCCATTTGCTCAGTTTTCCATCTCTTGCAGAAGAGCTGGGTGGGGATAATCAAAGGAATATTCATCACCTGGGACCTTCTTCCCAGAAACAAGAATGGAGTCACTCAACTGGACTGGGAAATCCTTCTTCTCATCTCACGTCTTCCATTTCCACAAAGCTGCCTTCTCTTCCGCGGAGCTTCTGACCCCACCCAAGTGTTATCTATTAACAACACAATGAATAATAATAATTGTGGTCTTTGTTAAGCGCTTACTATGTGCCAGGCACACTATACTACTGGCTGGGGTGGATACAAGTAATCAGGTTGGATGCAGTTCCTGTCCCGCATGGGGCTCTCAGTCTTAATCCCCATTTTACAGATGAGGTGACTGAGGCGCCCAGAGAAGTGAAGTGACTTCCCAAGGCCACACAGCAGACAAGTGGTGGAGCCGGGATTAGAATTCATGACCTTCTGGACTCCCGGGCCCGTGCTCTGTCTTCTACGCCATGCTGCTTCCCGACACTTTTCACCCTTAATTTTCTCTTGGCTCCTTGACCTGACCTTAGCTGGTCAGGTCTTCGTGTTTCTTAAAGGGAAACCCGTCATGTGAATTTACAGTCCAGTCTCTCTGCTCCCAAAAGTCCCCCAACTTTTGAATTCAAGTTACTCGAGCTTGCAGAAATCCCAGACCCCAACGACAGCTCTTCATGAGCTGCCATCCCTAATTAGGAGAACTGGAATTCTCCCCGGAGTACCGGTTTAACTTTAATTATTTGGATCAAAGCTGTTTTCCGGCACATTCTTTTTAAACCTATAATATTTGGGATTCTTCAGAGTACGGTCATCTCAAGCACCAGAGGATTTTGATTGAAAACCTATGAAGGAAACAATGGCAAATATTCACGTAACATTATTTTAGGGGTAAAGAAATAAATGACTCAGTTACTCCATTTTAAAAAATGATTTAGAGAGACATCAGAAACTCAAAAGACTTGGCATAGACCCGATACTATCTATTGTTATTCAAAATATTTCAATGACTTTGTGTCTAAGCATCTCAGCGTGCTGACTATATGAAGCACGAGTTTTTGGACCACCGGGCGCTGGCTCACCAGATGCGGTTCTCCGGTGAAGCTGGTGTGGGTGACGCAGGCCATTTTAGGGACGTCCAGTCCAGCTCCCACCTGTTCAGGTAGAGCAGTGGATTCCTAAAAGTGCTGTTCAGACACCTGGGGTGTTATCAAATGTGGACGCATCCTTTTTATTCATTCAATAGTATTTATTGAGCACTTACTATGTGCAGAGCACTGTACTAAGCGCTTGGAATGTACAAATCGGTAACAGATACAGTCCCTGCCCTTTGACGGGCTTACATCTAATCGGGGGGAGACGGACAGACAAGAACAATAGCAATAAATAGAATCAAGGGGATATAAATAGAATCAAGGGGATGAATAGAATACAGGGGATAAATAGAATCAAGCGTCCAATGCCCTAGGCCACCCTCACACATATGATTTTTGATTAGGTTGTGTGTCATTCTGGGCTTCTCATTTCTGGGTCATCTTTGTCTTAACAGCCCAGGGTGGCTGTGGATTTCCAACCCCGCTCCCACAAGCGCGCTGTTTGGAAAGCTCAATTGCCACTCTGGCCTTCAAAACTGCCTCTCAATAATAAATTGAAAAAATGATCTTTTTCCCCTGTTTAGAGACAAGGGATGGAGTAAACACCAGATGCTCCTCTTGCTGCTGTGGATCCCCTCTGAAAATAATAATGTTGGTATTTGTTAAGCGCTATGTGCAGCGCACCGTTCTAAGCGCTAGGGGAGATACAGGGTAATCAGGTCGTCCCACGTGAGGCTCACAGTTAATCCCCATTTTACAGACGAGGTAATTGAGGCGCAGAGAAGTGAAGCGACTTGCCCACAGTCACACAGCTGACAAGTGGCACAGCCGGGAGTCGAACCCATGACCTCTGACTCCGAAGCCCAGGCTCTTTCCCCTGAGCCACGCTGCTTCCCCAAATGAGGCACATATGTGGAGATTCAGGGATGAAGTAACCAGATTCTTCAGGGCCTGGGCAGGATAGACATTGGCCTTCAGGGGACATGGCTGAAGAAAGGAGAATATCAGAAAGGGTGAACGAGAGGCAGGAGCAGGGGAAAAGGTGAAAGAATGAGAAAGGAGGGAGGAGAAAGAGGGATCGAGAGAGAAAATTTGTGTGAGGCAGAAGAAGAAAGAAGAAGGGATGATGAGGAGAGAACAGGAGAGGAGAGGGAAGACCAGAGAAGGAGTTTGAGGGGGAGGAGGGGAAAGGAGACTACAAAGCCGTCATCATCCTCCAGTGTCCCCACAGCATCCTGCCAGGGGCTGCAGCAACAACCAACGGCAACCCCGGTCGCCTGGTCACACCACAACTGCTCTTCCAGGCTCCTGATGAGGGTTTACAGTACAGCTGTACTATAGTTGTATTTATCGAGTGCTTACTTTTCATTCATTCAATCGTATCAGGGTACTTTGCTGAACATTTGGGAGAATACACTATAAAAGCTGGTAGACCTCTTTCCAACCTTATAGGAAACCATATGGAAAACAACCTTATAGGAAACCATACGGGAAGCAGCGTGGCTCAGTGGAAAGAGCCTGGGCTTCGGAATCAGAGGTCAGGGGTTCGACTCCCGGCTCTGCCACTTGTCAGCCGTGTGACTGTGGGCAAGTCACTTCACTTCTCTGCGCCTCAGTTACCTCATCTGTAATATGGGGATTAACTGTGAGCCTCACGTGGGACAACCTGATGACCCTGTATCTACCCCAGCACTTAGAACGGTGCTCTGCACATAATAATAATGATGTTGGTATTTGTTGAGCGCTTACTATGTACATGTACACCTATCACAGCCCAAATCTCTACTACTACTACTACTAATAATAATAACAATGATGGTATTTTTTTAAGTGCTTATTATGTGCCAAGTACCGTTCTAAGTGCTGGGGTAATTACAAGGTAATCAGGTTGACCCATGTGGGGCTCACAATCTCAATTCCCATTTTAAAGATCAGATAACTGAGGCACAGAAAATAATGTTGGTATTTGTTAAGCATTTACTATGTGCAGAGCACTGTTCCAAGCGCTCGGATAGATACAGGGTAATCGGGTTGTCCCATGTGAGGCTCACAGTCTTAATCCCCATTTTCCAGATGAGGGAACTGAGGCACAGAGAAGTTAAGTGACTTGCCCACAGTCACACAGCTGACAAGTAGAGAAGTTAAGTGACTTGCCCAAGGTCACACAGCCAACAAGTGACAGAGCGGGGATTAGAACCCACATCCTCTGATTCCCAAGCCTGTGCTCTTTCCACTAAGCCACACGGCTTCTCTTTACTAGAAACTAGAGTTGGTTTTCCTCACATCCATTGTCTGTTAATAGGAAAATGTTAAAATCAGAGTATTAGGTGATGCTCTCCAGACATTAGGAATCGACCAATCGATCGATTGTAGTTATTGAGTGCTTACTGTGTGAAGAGCACTGCACCCTTGGAAGAGTATAGTATGACAGAGTTGGTAGATATGTTCCCTGCCCACAATGAACTTGTCAGCTGTGTGACTGTGGGCAAGTCACTTAACTTCTCTGTGCCTCAGTTAAATCACCTGTAAAATGGGGATTAAGACTGTGAGCCTCACGTGGGACAACCTGATTACCCTGGATCTACCCCAGTGCTTAGAACAGTGCTCTGCACATAGTAAGCGCTTAAATACCAACATTATTATGAGAGGGACGGACCTTAAGGGCATCTCTCTCAAGAACTGTCAAAGATGGCAGATGAAAGCTTTAGCTCGGAAGGGTGATTCATGTTCCAGGCAAGTAAGCATTTTAATATCAATCAGTGATATTTATTGAGTGCTTAACGTGTGTGGAACATTATACTAGGTACTTGGGAGGGAACGACAAGAGTAGAACTGGACCTTCTGAGCAGGGAACATGCTTACTGACTTGTATTATACTCTCCCAAGCATTCAGTCCAGTGCTCTGCACACAGAAAGCACACAAATAGCACTGACTGAGCAGCGTGACTCAGTGGAAAGAGCACAGGCTCGTGAGTCAGAGGTCATGGGTTCTAATCCCGGCTCCGCCGCTTGTCAGCTGTGTGACTTTGGGCAAGTCACTTAACCTCTCTGGGCCTCAGTTACCTCATCTGAAAAATGGGGATTAAGTCTGTGAACCCCATATGGGACAAACTGATCTCCTTATATCCCCCCCAGCGCTCAGAACAGTGCTTCCCACATAGCAAACGCTTAACAAACGCCACAAAACTTCTTCTCCTCCTTCATCGACACCCATGCCCGTCACGCCCACCGATTGTTGCGGACCTTTAACTCACTCCTTAGGCCCCCTGTTCCTCCCCCTCCCCCATCTCTCACCCTCAATGATCTGGCCACCTATTTCATCAAGAAAATCAACACGATCAGGTCCGAGCTCCCCAAAGTCACCCCTCCGCCTCTCCCCTCCCCCCCACCAACCCTCTCCCCTACTTTTCCATCCTTCCCTGCAGTATCCTCAGAGGAGATCTCCTCCCTCCTCGCAAGTGCCACCCCCTCCACCTGCGCCTCGGACCCCATTCCCTCTCACCTTCTTAAAACCATCGCCCCTGCCCTCCTCCCTTAACTTCTATTTTTAACCACTCAATCTCCAATGGCTCCTTCCCCTCTGCCTTCAAACATGCCCACGTCTCCCCCATCCTAAAAAAACCCGCTCTCGACCCAACTTCCCCTTCCAGTTATCGCCCTATCTCCCTACTACCCTTCCTTTCCAAAATCCTAGAACGAGTCGTCTACAATCGCTGCTTAGAATTCCTTAACTCCCATTCTCTCCCGGACCCCCTCCGATCTGGCTTCCGTCCCCTCCACTCTACCGAGACTGCTCTCTCCAAGGTCACCCGTGACCTCCTTCTTGCCAAATCCAATGGCTCCTACTCCATTCTGATCCTCCTTGACCTCTCTGCTGCCTCTGACACTGTCGACCATCCCCTCCTCCTCCACACCTTATCTCACCTCGGCTTCACGGACTCCGTCCTCTCCCGGTTCTCCTCTCACCTCTCTGGCCGGTCCTTCTCGGTCTCCTTCGCTGGCGCCTCCTCCCCCTCCCATCCTTTAACTGTTGGAGTTCCTCAAGGGTCAGTTCTTGATTATAATTAATCAATATAATTAAATAATAATAGAGAAGCAGTGTGGCTCAGTGGAAAGAGCCCGGGTTTGGGAGTCAGAGGTCAGGGGTTCGAATCCCAGCTCTGCCACTTGTCAGCTGTGTGACTGTGGGCAAGTCACTTCACTTCTTGGTGCCTCAGTTCCCTCATCTGTAAAATGGGGATTAACTGTGAGCCTCACGTGGGACAGCCCGATTACCCTGTATCTGGATGTCGGCCCGCCACCTAAAACTCAACATGAGCGAGACTGAGCTCCTCATCTTCCCTCCCAAGCCCGGTCCTCTCCCAGACTTCCCTATCACCGTGGATGGCACGACCATCCTTCCCGTCTCTCGGGCCCGCGATCTCGGTGTCATCCTCGACTCGTCTCTCTCGTTCACCCCGCGCATCCTATCCGTTACCTAGACCTGCCGGTCTCACCTTTATGATATCGCCAAGATCCGCCCTTTCCTCTCCACCCAAAGGGCTACCTTACTGCTACGGGCTCTCGTTATATCCCGGCTAGACTACTGTGTCGGCCTTCTCTCTGATCTCCCTTCCTCCTCTCTCGCCCCGCTCCGGTCTATTCTTCACTCCGCTGCCCGGCTCATCTTTCTGCAGAAACAATCTGGGCATGTCACTCCCCTTCTTAAACACCTCCAGTGGTTGCCTATCGACCTCCGCTCCAAACAGAAACTCCTCACTCTAGGCTTCGAGGCTCTACGTCACCTTGCCCCTTCCCGCCTCTCCTCCCTTCTCTCTTTCTACCGCCCACCCCGCACGCTCCGCTCCTCCGCCGCCCACCTCCTCGCCGTCCCTCGGTCTCGCCCATCCCGCCGTCGACCCCCGGGGCACGTCCTCTCGCGGTCCCGGAACGCCCTCCCTCCTCACCTCCGCCAAACTGATTCTCTTCCCCTCTTCAAAACCCTACTTGAAACTCACCTCCTCCGAGAGGCCTTCCCAGACTGAGCTCCTCTTCTCCCTCTACTCCCTCTGCCACCCCCCTTCACCTCTCCGCAGCTTAACCCTCTTTTCCCCCCATTTCCCTCTGCTCCTCCCCCTCTCCCTTCCCGTCCCCTCGGCACTGTACTCGTCCGCTCAACTGTATATATTTTCATCACCCTATTTATTTTGTTAATGAAATGTACATCGCCTCGATTCTATTTAGTTGCCATCAGTTTTTACGAGATGTTCTTCCCCTCGACTCTATTTATTGCCATCGTTCTCGTCTGTCCGTCTCCCCCGATTAGACCGGAAGCCCGTCAAACGGCAGGGACTATCTCTATCTGTTGCCGACTTGTTCTTTCCAAGCGCTTAGTACAGTGTTCTGCACATAGTAAGCGCTCAATAAATACTATTGAATGAATATTATTACATCCTGGTGTTGAAGCAGCTATCAAGCTATATGAGGAGTAGCGTGGCTTAGTGGAAAGGGAACGGGCTTGGGAGTCAGAGGTCGTGGGTTCTAATTCCGGTTCCGTTACTCGTCTGCTGTGTGACCTTGGGCAAAGTCACTTAACTTCTCTGTGCCTCAGTTACCTCATCTGTAAAATGGGGATTAAGACTGTGAGCGCCACGTGAGACAACCTAATTACCTTGTATCTACCCCAGTGCTTAGAACAAGGCTTGGCACATAGTAAGCGCTTAGTAAATACCATCATCATCATCATCATCATCACAGTCTGTCCATCCTAGCATTAAAGCATCCTAGCATCCAAGACGTCTTTCCTGCCAAGTCAATTCCATCTTATATCTTTAATGAAAACTATATCGTCATTTTCATTTTGCATGGCTTCCCACAGAGTGGGTCCAATTAAACTTCATTTTGTCTCAAATTTCATTATGTCAAGAGCAGCATATTTAAACATCTGAACTTTATTACTAATGCAAATTCAAAAATAGGATTAGTCAGACATTACTCTGACCCCTGTTAGACTCGGGGTCACAGCCTTCCAGGCTTGTCTCCCCCCATCTGGACTAGAAGCTCATTATGGGCAGGGAACACAACTGCTAATTCTGTTGTACTCAACTCTCCCAAATGTTTAGTACATTGCTCTGCCTATAGTAAGTGCTCAATAAATTCATTCATTCATTCAATAGTATTTATTGAGGGCTTACTATGTGCAGAGCACTGTACTAAGCACTTGGAATGTACAAATCGGTAACAGATAGAGACAGTCCCTGCCCTCTGACGGGCTTGCAGTCTAATCGGAGGAGACAGACAGACAAAAACAACAGCAATAAATGGTTGATTGATTCTCTGGCCCCTCTTGAAATTCCAGCCCAGGGGCTGCCAGACTTCCAGAAAGCAAGGTCCATAAAATTCAATTTCCAATTCTGGGCATACCGACAGTTAAGCACCGCTTAAAATTAGTGCAGCCCTGTCTGAACGTAGACGCCTCACCAGTTATATCGGATTCAAATCAGAACACGCATAAAAGTGGGTCAGAGGAGAAATCGCAAGTCCTTGGAATACTGCAGATGCAGGGCTCTGCTTGGGTACTCTCCTGGCTTTTAGCGGCTGGGAGGAAAACCGGGCTGTCGACGCAACTGGGTCTCCGGGACAACAGGGCCATGAGGCTCTGAACTTTCCAACGCGTAAAAAGAAGTTCACGGTGGAAAACTTTAGCTTTTCTTTAGATGGTTTTGGACTTTTTAACGGTGTAGAATAGCAGTCGCATCCACCTCGTCATTTCCGGCCCATTAACGTTTTGGACATTGAATAGGAAATGCCTCGTTCTTCAGGACCTCTCCTCCCTCCACTTATTAACACAAAACTCCTCCATCCATCTAGGTGCTTTGGAAATATCACCTAGAGGGGATCAGACTCAGCCTACAGTGCCTTGTTTTATAGTTAATAGAAGTACTGCATTCAGAATACCTTCATAAAATCACCTAATCCCCTTTCACGTCGACAACGGCGATGACAGCAATTCGAACGGTCGTATAAACGGTTAAGATCGTTCATTTCATTTACGGCCTATATCCTTTCAAAATGTTAGTGGCACAGAGACAAAAGTAGCAGGCTACTATTTTCAGACTACCACATGAGTAAACCTTTTTATTCCTCTAAGGTAAATCATCAAAGTAAGAAATCTGCACCTCATAGCAGAAGTTTAGAAATGTCTTGTATATTTTAGCATTACCTTCTGCGGAACAAAGAGAGCAGATGGAAAGAGCTCATTGAAAAGAGTTCCATATTTGATTTCTTTTGAACAAAATCTTGAATCATAATGGAGGGAGTAGGAAAATTCCTTAAAAGACATTTTGAGAATATTTGGAGCAGGAACGTGATTTTATTATGAACTCTTTTCTGGGGGAATATGGATTATACGCTAAAGCTGTTATCAGAAAGCTCTTCATATAGTGCATGGCACATAAGAAGTGTTTAACAAATAGCACATTTCTTGAAATGTTCAGTGAACTATCAGCAGTATTTTCCCCAAACATCAAGACCAAAACCAGCAAATGACTATATACAATTTGGACTGTCAGCTCTCCTAGAGTGTAAACTCATATTTTTATGGTATTTGTTAAGCATTTACTACATGCCAGGCACTGTGTTAAGCATTGGGGTGGATAAAAACTTATCAGGTTGGACGCCATCCCTATCCCACATAGGGTTCACAGTCTTAATCCTCATTTTGCAGATGAGAGAACTGAAACCCAGAGAAGTGAAGCGATTTGCCCAAGGTCACACAGCAGATGAGTGGTGGAGCCGGCATTAGAACTCAGGTCCTCTGACTCCCAGGCTCATGCTCCTTCCACTAGGCCACACTGCTTCAGGGAATGTGGCTACCAACTCTGTTGTTCTCTCCCGAGCATTTAGTACAATGCTCTGCACACAGTAAGCGCTCAATAAATACCATTGATGATGTTGAAAGGGTTTTGTGGGCAAGGACTGTATCACTTATTCTGTGCTTTCCACACACTTTCTGCAGTGGGGAGTTAATAAATGCTATTACTACTAAAGGGCAAGGGAGAGGGAGACAAATTTCAATAACAAAATATGCAAAGGACCTTTTTCAAGTGCTCAAACTGAGCTTGGGTCCACTAGAGAAGCAGCGTGGCTTAGTGGAAAGGACACGGGCTTGGGAGTCAGAGGTCATGGGTCCGAATCCCGCCTCTGCCACTTGTCAGCTGTGTGACTGTGGGCAAGTCACTTCACTTCTCTGTGCCTCAGTTACCTCATCTGTAAAATGGGGATTAAGACTGTGAGCCTCACGTGGGACAACCTGATCACCCTGTATCACCCCCGGCGCTTAGAACAGTGCTCTGCACATAGTAAGCGCTTAACAAATACCAACATTATTATATTCTGAACCCAGCCAATGCACAACATTTTAGCGGTTCAGATTTGAGATCGTTTGGAATTCCCCCCAAGCCACCCTCCACGGGGCCACCCAGGCCAGGGGAAGGAGAGCACAGATGGGATGTTTGCCTAGGATCCTAGGCAAAGGCAGAGCACCTACCTGCAGGGATGGGAGGGTGGGGGATTTTTCTTGCTTACGGCATAGTGGATAGAGGATGGGTCGGAAAGTCACGGGTTCGAATCCTGGCTCTGCCACTTGTTTGTTGCGTGACTTTGGGCTACTCCCTTCACTCCTCTGGGCCTCGGTTACCTCATCTGTAAAGTGGGGATTGAGACTGTGCGCCCTATATGGAACAGAGACTGTGTCCATCTTGATTAGTTTGTGTCTACCCCAGCACTTAGTGCAATGCCTGGCACATAGTAAGTGCGTAATCAATACCATGATTATCATCACCTGCAATCAGTGATCACTAAGTGCTGTCATTTCTTCTTCTCTGTGGAATCTGAGATCAAGAGCTCCATCTACCATTATTAGCACAAGTGAAGCTAAGCTGGATTGACAATCACCCTAGGATGGTAATACAAAATAAGGTTAGCAATCTAATATTAACCTAAGGATAAAACTGTCTCTGGTGTGTTTTGGGCCAAAATGTTTTTAACTACTTAACCCTACTTTCATCCTACTCCCATATTTTTTGGCCACCACTGTAGAGAAGCAGCGTGGCTCAATGGAAGGAGCACGGGCTCGGGAGTCAGAGAGCATGGGCTCTAATCCCGGCTCCGCCGCTTGTCATCTGTGTGAATTTGGGCAAGTCACGTACCTTCTCTGTGCCTCAGTGACATCTGTAAAATGGGGATGAAGACTGTGAGCTCCACGTGGGACAACCTGATCACTCTGTATCCCCCCCAGTCTTTAGAACAGTGCCTTGCACATAGTAAGCACTTAAATGCCATTATTATTATTATTATTAAATACTGCTTTTTTACCTTATTCCTCGGAGAAACGTGTATAATAGGGGTCGAAGTACTTTCATTTTTATCTATCAGCGGCGAGGCCTAGTGTAAAGAGCACAGCCTGGGAGTAACGGGACCCGAGTTCTAATCCCACCTCCTCCAATTTGTCTGCCGTGTGACCTTTATGTATTGAGCGCTTACTATGTGCAGAGCACTATACTAAACTCTTGGGAGAGGACACTACTACAATATACTCCATGAAGCTGAAAAGCATGTCAAGTAGCAATTCACATCACTGGAAGACAAACGGCTGAGCACATCGCTATGTTTTTTAGTCAACATGGAACAGACCTTTAGGGTTATTCATCTCTAAAGTCACGATGATGCTAATGGCTCCAAGGCTTAAGAAATAACTCCAAATTGACCATTGTCGGTAAAACCTAATATCCTGGTACAGATGATTTAAAGAACAAGTGTCAAGCATTAAAGCTAACAAATACCTTTGAAAGTAGGTTGATGCTCATAAACCCAAGATAAACGACCCGTAACATCACTTAAAGAGAAATAATACACCTTTAATCGGATTCCAGGGGAAAGAGAAGAAAAAGCAGAGAAATGCAAGAAAAATGATTAAATCTTTCCCAATTCCATCATTTTCATAGCATAGATACAACCCAAGTATCTCTACCTTCGGGCCAGTTAGCTCGAGGCAGTTCATCTTCAATCCTTGGTTATGAAACAGCTAAATTACAGCAATCACTGGGAAGAGGGGGAAAAAAAAAAATCATTGAATCGGCTAAGAAGGCTAATCGTCGTACAATGGTCTTAAATGTTCTCTTTTCCAGATTCAGTCCAGGGATCCTAAGATAAAGTCATCCAAGCACTAATATACACATTTTCAAATTGTTACGTGAGCTTTCAGCTTTGAAGTCCAAAGAACTTCACAACAAACACACAACTTGTTCCTCACAACAAAGTTCCTCACAACTTGTAAGCTCACTGTGAGCAGGGAACACATCTACCAAGTCCGTTGTATCGTACTCTCTCGGTCAGGCAACCACGGTTATTGAGCACATACTGGGTGTAGAACACTGTACTAAGTGCTTGGGTGAGTACGACGTAACAGACACATTCCCTGCCCAGGTGCTTTAATACTCTTAATATTTAATAATGCACGCAGTGAGCAGTTAATAAATACCATCGATTGATCGATTAACTTCTAAACACCGTGAAATGGCCTAACAGCTGCTGTGCAAAGCCACTTAAGCTTCTAGATTTAACTAGTACTGTGGACTCAATATTGAATCCTAACTCCCTTTTCGCAAACAACGGTGACTTTCCCTTTCCAAATCCATCCCGGAATTTGGAGGTAGCAGCACAATGGATCCCTCCTTTGGTTACAGTGTCAATTAGGAGGAACCCGAGTTGCCATTTTTTTTTTAACAAATGTAAATAAATCGTTAATGGGAAATTCAGCTTCACTTTATTCCCTGGTTGCATGATTAGCTTGATTCAACTCTATTAAAAGAGTGTTTCCTCAAGCCCCTATGGTGCGGGGCCAGAGGAAACATTTGCAATGACGAGGAAAAAAAGAAGCCAAGTGTCACCAGAAACGCAATGACCAATCAACCTGTGGAGTCAAGGCCTCACTGTGTTCTAGTTTCCCCATCTGGAAAAGAGGGTGTGGCCCACTGGATAGAGCAGGGGCCCAGGATTCAGAGGACCTGGGTTCTAATCCTTACTCTGCCACCTGTCTGCTGTGTGACTTTGGGCAAGTCATTCTCTGTGCCTCAGTTTCCTCATCCGTTAAAGGGGGATTAATAATAATAATGATAGTAATTATGGTATCTGCTCAGGGTTTACTATGTGCCCAGCACTGTTCTAAGCGCTGGGGTAGATACAAGGTAATCAGGTTGTCCCAAGTGGGGCTCCCAGTCTTAATTCCCATTTTACAGACGAGGTAACTGAGGCACAGAAAAGTGAAGTGGCCTTCTCTGGGCCTCAGTTACCTTGTCTGTAAAGTGCCTTGAATGAAGTGGCTTGCCCAAGGTCACACAGCAGATGAGTGGCAGAGCCAGGATTAGAACCCACATCCTCTGACTCTCAAATGCTCTTTCTACTAAGCTACACATGTGGGACGGGGATTATATCAAACCTGCTTAGCTTATATTTACCCCAGCACTTATGCCCAGCACATATCAAATGCTTAATACCACAATTAGTAATATTCCTTCCCGTTTTAAAGAACTGTTGCTAGGATGCTCAGCTTACTTATGTAAAAGGATCAACAGTGAGTGACTTCCTGCTTCCAGATATATATACGTATATATATATATATATATATATATATATATATATATACATAGATGTCCACTCCTTAGAGGTTAAAAGGGGGAGATCACCCCCACAGGGATGTAACTAGCTTAATAAACCCCTAGATAGTCACCGAGCAACCAGGCCCGGGACTCTGATCTCCTCATGATTCTCACTGGACCGCAGGGCCACGTCAGAGGCTACTCTAGCCCTTGATCGTGACATCCACGAAAGCCATCCAGAGCCGCTGCACTCCTTTCCTGCCCCATGTGCCACCTTATTCCTTCCGCCATCAGCGGGGCAGTCAGTCAGTCACTCAATCATATTTATGACGCGCTTACTCCGTGCAGAGCACCGTACTAAGGGCTTGGAAGAGTACAATATAACCACATATAATAATGTTGGTATTTGTTAAGCGCTTACTATATGCCGAGCACTGTTCTAAGCGCTGGGGGAGATACAGGGTCATCAGGTTGTCCCACGTGAGGCTCACAGTTAATCCCCATTTTACAGATGAGGGAACTGAGGCACAGAGAAGTTAAGTGACTTGCCCACAGTCACACAGCTGACAAGTGGCGGAGCCGGGAGTCGAACTCATGACCTCTGACTCCGAAGCCCAGGCTCTTTCTACTGAGCCACGCAAGCTTACAGTCCAGAGGGGGAGACAAACATGAAGACAGATCTCAGATGTGTACGCAAGCGAGGGGCAGTCAGGCCCGGAGGCCCGGCTGCATGAGGCAAGACATCTCCGGCTCCACTGGATCGCCGAGGCCCCTCTGATGCCTACTGAGGGCAGCAGCAGGCAGGTGGCAGGGTGTCAAGGCAACAATAGGATGCCACGGCCCCGGACGGCTCCAGACTGGTAGCGAGGAGGTGAGCACGAGAAGCAGCACGGCCTAGCGGAAAGAACACGGGCCTGGGAGTCGGAGGACTTAGATTCTAATCCCGGTTCTGCCTACTGTTCTGCCTACTGCTTGCCAATTGCTTGTTGTGTGACCTTGGGGAAGTCACTTGCCTGCTGTGTCTCAGTTTCCTCAGCTCTAAAATGAGGATTCAATACCTGTTCTCCCTCCTACTTCAGACTTTGAGCCCCCTTGAGGGACAGGGACTCTGTCCAACCTAACAACTTGTAGCTACCGTAGGGGTTAGAACAGTGTTTGATGCCTAGTAAGCACTTAATAAGTACCATAAAACAAACACCGGCAGTGGTTCCGGAAGAGGAACAGGGGGAGAAGGAGAATAGAGATAGAGAAATGAGAGGAAGGAGGAGAAAATAAACGAGAGAGAGACAGCGAGAGAGCACTACGGCTAAAAGTTACGAACTTTCTACCTTCTTTCCCTTCTCTTCTGCCACCCGCTGACTTTCACTACTCCTAGCCCCAGTGTTTCTGGGCAGAATGGGCAATCTTTGCCACCTAGGACTAGCAGGGTCCCTGTGGTTCTGGTAAAACAGCAGCAATGGGTGGCTAAGGGTCCTTGGGCCTTTCTCATAGACTCCAAAATGGGCCATCTTCTCTGACGGCGGCATCCACTGCTGCCTTAGTCATCACCACCACAGGTAAGTGGTTCTGTCCTCCTCTCTGGCCTAAAGCGGGACTCTTAACGTCCCACGGAACCATAATTTACGTGAATGTTTGTCTCTTTGGTCTGTAAGCTACTTGTGGCAGGATCTCACATCTGCCAAACTAACTCTCTTCCCCTTTACAAAGCCCTACTGAGAGCTCACCTCCTCCAGGAGCCCTTTTCCTCTGCTCCTCCTCCCCTTCCCATCGCCCCTACTCCCTCCCTCTGCTCTACCCCCTTCCCCTCCCCACAGCAGTTGCATATATTTGTATATATCATATCTCTATTTATTTTATTAATGATGTGTATATATCTATGATTCCATTTATCTATTTTGATGGTCTTGATGCCTATTTCTTTTTTGCTATCTTTCTCCCTCTTTTAGACTGTGAGCCCATTGTTGGGCAGGGATTGTCTCTGTTGCCAAATTGTACATTCCAAGCGCTTAGTACAGCGCTCTGCACACATTAAGCGCTCAATAAATACGATTGATTGAATGAATGAATGAAAGGATTTGCAAATGTCAACTCTTTTGTGTATTGTGCTTTCCCAATTGTTCAGTCCAATGGTCTGTACACACTGGCCACTTGATAAATAGCATTGATCGATTAATGACTCCCACCATAGGCCAGTTGAGTGGTAATACTGACACCCAAAAATGCATGACCATCCTAACTCATGACCAAAACTGAGCTCCTCATCTTCCCTCCCAAGCCCGGTCCTCTCCCTGACTTCCCTATCACCGTGGATGGTACGACCATCCTTCCCGTCTTTCGGGCCTGCAACCTCGCCGTCATCTTTGACTCGGCTCTCTCGTTCACCCCACACATCCGATCCGTCACCAAAACCTGCCGGTCTCACCTTTATAATATCACCAAGATCCACCCTTTCCTCTCCACCTAAATGGTTATCTTACTGCTACAGGCTCTCGTAATGTCCTGGCTAGATTACTGTGTCAGCCTGCTCTCTGATCTCCCTTCCTCCTCTCTCTCCCCACTTCAGTCTATTCTTCACTCCTCTGCCCGGCTCATCTTCCTGCAGAAACGCTCTGGGCATGTCACGCCCCTTCTTAAAAACCTCCAGTGGTTGCCTATCGACCTCCGCAAAAACAAAAACTTCTCACTCTAGGCTACAAGGCTCTCCATCACCTTGCCCCTTCCTACCTCTCCTCCCTTCTCTCTTTCTACCGCCCACCCCGCACGCTCCGCTCCTCCGCCGCCCACCTCCTCACCGTCCCCCGTTCTCGCCTATCCCGCCGTCGACCCCTGGGCCACGTCCTCCCGCGGTCCTGGAATGCCCTCCCTCCTCACCTCCGCCAAACTCATTCTCTTCCCCTCTTCAAAACCCTACTCAGGGCTCACCTCCTCCAAGAGGCCTTCCCAGACTGAGCTCCCCTTTTCCCTCTGCTCCCTCTATCCCCCCCTTCACCTCTCCGCAGCTAAACCCTCTTCTCCCCTCTTTCCCTCTGCTCCTCCCCCTCTCCCGTCTCATCCCCTCAGCACTGTACTCGTCCGCTCAACTGTATATATCTTCATTACCCTATTTATTTTGTTAATGAGATGTACCTCACCTTGATTCTATTTATTTGCTATTGTTTTAATGAGATGTTCTTCCTCTCGATTCTATTTATTGCCATCGTTCTTGTCTGTCTGTCTCCCCCGATTAGACTGTAAGCCCATCAAAGGGCAGGGACTGTATCTGTTACCGATTTGTACATTCCAAGCGCTTAGTACAGTGCTCTGCACATAGTAAGCGCTCAGTAAATACTACTGAATGAATGAATGAATGAACTAATGCAAGATGTCTGATCACCTTACAGGTCCTGCCCTGTCCAGAGAGGAAGGAGGAGGAGGAGGAGCTTGTGGGATGTCACACTGTTACCCTAGGTTATAAATTATCAAAGGAGATGGACCCAATGCCCAACAGCTCCTCCTGGAATAATAATAATGATACCAAATATAATATTTGAGAAGTACTTATTTTGTGTCAAGCACCGCTCTAAGCGCTGGGGCAGAAACTAGGTCAGCAGTTCGGACACGGTCACTGTCGCACAGTCTACGGAGGAAGAAGTAAGATTTAACCCCCATTTTACAACTGAGGCACATAGAAGTTGGGTGACTTGCCCAAGGTCACACAACAAGCATTCAGCAGAGGTGGGATAGGAACCCCGGTCCTGTGATTCCCAGGCCAGTGCTGTATCCGCTAGGCCATACCGCTTCTCAGTATATTAATTATTGGATGCTTTGTGGATATGAATTCATATAGAGGCTCAGTTAGGATAACTAGCACAATTTTGGATATGATTTTTTTTCACATATATTTGCAAGGAGATGGATGTGTCACGTTAAGTGTGTTAAAAGAAGAAGCAAAGAGGATGGGGAAGGAGGAGAAGGGTCAGGGGAGGGAATGCTTCTTATCACGTGATGGATCACAGAATCGCCTGAAGTAACATCCATTCTCTTCGAGATCCCACCCCAGGGGACCTGGGGGACAGTTTAACCTGCTCCCATTTGTCATCGCCAAACAAAATGAAATTAAAACCCCGGTAATTCAGAAGCAAATTTGCTCTGTGCTTTTTGGGAATGAAACTATCTTTCTTCCTTTCATACCATTATGGTTCAATCCCAAGCTATCAATGATTTTTAAAGAAAAAGGGGTTCTGCTATTGAGAAAAAAGGCTATTCAAACTGTTCCTGATTTATATAAAGGAGGGATCTTTTGATCTTTGAAACCGCTGAAAGGGCAGTTTGATCTTCCTCAAATTCATTTATTTTAGATTCTTGCAAATTTCTTTCCTGTAGGTTTACTTCCTTAGAAAACCCAATATTCAATAGAACAGTGACTTTTATAGATTGAAATGCAATATTGAATAGTGCAGGCCTAATAAATGCTCCCCAGGCCATAGAGAAAATTTAAGAAATCATAAAAGGACTTTCTGAGACTAGTTCAGGCAAAGACGACAAAGTGACTTCAATGCCTTTTTTGAAAATGAGTCACGGTCAGAAATACTCACTTTGACCAAAAGCATTTCTTTGAATGCCAGAGGTAAATACACTCACTTGAATTTTCTGACTGTATTTCAAGTCGCTCCCGCTGCACTGAACAAAATCATCTCTGGGCTGTCAGTGCAGCTGTTCCAGGTGTAAACGTGAAAGAGTCTAGTGAGCCCTGGGTCTGTTCCTTTGAATGTGTTATTTTTAAATTATGCAGATGATATGCAGATCTGCATCGATCCTTCGTTATGGGTTTTTAAGGGATGAGAAAATGCCACACTATTAACTGCTGGATTACCATTCCTCATCACCGTACTTTCTTGACTTCAAAAAGGAACACTGTATTGTCACGAGCTAAGAAATCGCATACAAACAACTGGCGGAGGGGAGAGGCTACCATGTCTTCCTAGGTCAAACGAACATCGTATTCCATCGATTAATCAGAAAGGGGTTGATGTGAGAGAATTGCTCCAATATTTCATTTAAGGCTCCAGAAAAAAACTTGTCGTCGTCTTATGCCGTCGAGTCGTGTCCAACACATAGCGACGCCATGGACACATCTCTACCGGAACGCCCCACCGCCATCTGCAATCGTTCTCGGAATGGATCCATAGAGTTTTCTTGGTAAAAATCCAGAAGCGGTTTACCATTGCCTCCTTCCGTGCAGTAAACCTGAGTTTCCACCCTCAACTCTCTTCCGAGCTACTGCTGCCCAGCACGGGTGAGTTTTGACTTGTAGCAGATGGCCTTCCACTCGCTAGCCACTGTCCAAGCTAGGAATGGAACGGAAAGGCCTCTGCTTGACTCTCTCTCCCGTAGTCGAGACTGGTAGTGTACTGGAAAGTCTCCAGATGCACCCCTGAGAGGTAGATAAAAAAAAAATAGGACACCAAAGTCCACAATCCGAACCTCAACTCCTCTCTTTCAAGCACAGTAGCTTTTATGCCTAAGTCCACAGTTACTTGCAACCCTCGGGAAAGGGTTTTCTCCTGGCCATTCAGATGTGGACAAGATGTGGACAGATGTGGCCAAGGATGCCCAGAAAAGCAAAAAGCAGCTACCTCCTCTCTACTCACTCCTCACAGTAGCACTCCTAACTGCAGTGTTCTTTTTAGGGCCAGGTGGGGTGGGAGAGGCTCTGAGAACACTGATGATTATGATATTCGTTGAGCACTTACTCTGTGTCAAACACTACTCTAAGTGCTGAGTTAGATACAAGTCAATCAGGTTGGACACAGTCCCTGCCCCACATGGGGCTCACAGTCTAAGTAGGAGGGAGAATGGGTATTTAATTTCTATTTTACAGTTAAGGAGACTGAGGCCCAGAAAAGTTAAGTGACTTTCCCAAGGCCCCACAGCAAGCAATTAAAAATCTGCTCAGTCCATATTTCCCCAGACCTCTAAAACCTCCGATGTTCACTTATCCATCTCTGGCAGCAAACAGAAACTCCTTACCATCAACTTAAAGAAATTCAATCAGCTCTCTTCCTCCACTTTTCTCTCACTGATCAATCAATCAATCAACCAACCAATGGTATTTATGGAGCGCTTACTGTGTGGAAAACACTGTACTCTTGGGAGAGTACAGTACAACAGCGTTGGTGGACATGTTCCCTTCAAGGAGCTTACGTTCTAGAGAGGGGAAATAGATATTATAGAGAAATTATGGATATATACATAAACGCTATGAGGCTGAGGGTGGGGTGAATATCAAATGCTTACAGGATACAGATCCAAGTGGACAGGCGACGCAGAAGGGCAAGGGAGTAGGAAAACTGGAGGGCTTAATAGGGGAAAACCTCTTGGAGGACATTTGATTTTAATACGGCTTTGAATATTAGGACAGTGGTGGTCTTTACATATGGAGGGAAAGGGAGTGCCATGTCAGAGGGAGAATGTGAGCAAGAGGTCAGCAGCAAGATCGATGCGATCAAGGCACAGTCAGTAAAATGGAGCTAGAGGAGCGAAATATGAGGACTGAGATGTAGGAAATCAGGGAGCTGTAGTGATGCTATTTGAAGTCATGAGAGTGAATAAGTTCTCCAAGAGAGTGGATGGAGATGGAGAATAGAAGTGGACCTAAAACTGAGCCTGGAAGGACTCCCACAGTTAGGGGGTTGGAGGCAGAGGAGGAGTCCGCGAAAGAGACTGAGAAGGAGCCATCAGAGAGATAGGAGTACCAGGAGAAGACGGTGTAAATGAGGCCAAGGTTGGATAATGTTTCAAGGAGAGAGGAGTGGTCCACAGTGTCAAAGGCAGCTGGGAGGTAGAGCAGGATGAGGGTGGAGTAACGACTGCTGGATTTGGCAAGAAGAAAATCATCGGTGATTTATTATAACCTAGCCCACACGCTTCACTCCTCTCACTAACCGACTCACCAACCTACTCACTGTACCTTAATCTCATCTTTCCCTCCACCAACCCCTTGCCCTCATCCCCTCTCGGGCCTGGAACTCCCTCCCTCTTCAAATATGGCAGACCACCACTCTCCCCACCTATTAAAATCACACCTCCTCCAAGAGGCCTTCCCTGACTAACCCCTCACTTCCTCTATTCGCCCTCCCTTCTGCTTCATCTCTGCACTTGAGTCCGTACCCCTCAACCACTTAGAAATTCACTTCACCACCCCGACCCCACAGTGTTCAAGTATATATCCATCTGTAATTAATTTTAATGTCTGCCTCCCCCTCTAGACTGCAAGGTCCTAGAGGGCAGGGATCTTGTCTACTAACTATTGTACTGAACTCTCCCAAGAGCTCAGTACAGTGCTTTGCACACAGCGAAAGCTCAATAAATGCCATCGATTAATTGATCGACGGCTGGTGGGATGACGGGACTGGGCAGGTTGGTTGGATTAGGCAGGGGGCAGGGACTGTTTAGGGGAGCTGTAAAGAAGGTGAGGAAGGAGGGTTTGTCTAGATTGGAGGAAGCGAGGGAACAGTGGTTTGGAGGTAGAAGAGTCAATTGGGTGGAGGGACAGTTAAGGGGTTTCCCAAAAGGAGCCAGGAATATTATTCATAGGAAAATGTGGGGATGGGAATTTATCCGGAGGGCTTTTCTTTCAAAGGACCACCCCCCAAAACATAATTTGAAGTGCTGTTCCTTGAGATTTCCTCCATTACTCATATGCTTTAGTTGCAGAAGGCCCAGAGCTGAGTTATAAAATTGAAACGGGTAATTGGAACAATGGCACGATGATCAAAATCAATGGAAAACAATAAAGCACAGGTTTAGAATGTATTTCCTTCTTCACATCTGGCTTCAGCTTTATTAATGCTGTTGTGACATGACTGTCTTTGTCATGCTGTTAGCTCCTCACTTCTGCCTTTATATTCTTTGCACTCTTCAAGATGCAATTTTACCACAAGATTAAATCAAGCTGTAGTGCTCCTGCTTACACTGTAGCCTTATAAAACTCCCTGAAATAGACACGGAAAAGTGGATTGGGGCAGGGCTTCATTCTCAGGAAGAGGAATATGGGACTTACAACGGGAATGGTTTTAAATA
Organism: Ornithorhynchus anatinus; assembly: GCF_004115215.2. Taxonomy (NCBI): domain Eukaryota; kingdom Metazoa; phylum Chordata; class Mammalia; order Monotremata; family Ornithorhynchidae; genus Ornithorhynchus; species Ornithorhynchus anatinus. Next base: position 98,328,659 of record NC_041730.1, read on the forward strand.
CAAGCCATCCTCAATTTAAGACCTTTCGAGTTAGGACAAATAGCACTTAAAAGAGATCTAAATTTACACCGTCTTTCAGCTTTGCAGCAAATCAGACCGTAGCTGATGGGCTCTAGACTATAAACGATAAGCTCCTCCAGAATGTGAGCAAGGAATGTATCTATCAACTCGGTTACATCGTACTCCCCAAGCATTTAGTACAGTGCCCTGAACACAGTAGGTGCTCAGTAAATACCATGGATGGTTTCAACTTTAGGACACGAGCTTCTTGTACGGCACCAGTTTCAAGGGCACAAGCAAGTCAGGGGAAAATGGAGAAAATGTTGAAAGCTGTGATTCATTTATCTGATCGTATTTACTAAGCTCTTACTGTGTGCAAAGCACTGTACTAAGTGCTTGGGACAGGACGATACAACAATAAACAGTGACAATCCTTGGGAGAAGGTCTCAGAGAAGCTTAAGTAATAATAATAATGATGGTATTTAAGCGCTTCCTATGTGCCAAGCACTGTTCTAAGCGCTGGGGTAGATACAAGGTAATCAGGTTGTCCCACATGGGGCTCACAGTCATAATCCCCCTTTAACAGATGAGATACCTGAGGCACAGGGAAGTTAAGTGCTTGCCCGAGGTCACACAGCAGACAGGTGGCAGAGTCTGGATTCGAACCCATGACCTCTGACTCCCAAGCCCGGGCTCTTGCCACTAGGCCATGCTGCTTCTCAGATCTCTTAATGATCTGCAGGGAAGGTCAGCATGTCCATTTTACTTCCAGTGAAATGAAAAACCAGCCACCCTTTTGTGGAACCTGTCTGGCCTTTAGATTTTCAGCCTCTAGACAGCAGGGGATGGATATCTGGTTTCTGTTACACTTTCAAGTAGTTACTGAGTGCTTGCCGTGCGCAGAGCACTGCACTAAACGCTTGGGAAAGTAAAACTTCCCAAGCGCTTTCCACTGAGCCAGAAGCAGCGTGGCTCAGCGGAAAGAGCCCGGGCTTGGGAGTCGGAGATCATGGGTTCGCATCCCGGCTGTGCCACTTGTCGGGTGTGTGACTGTGGGTGAGTCACTTCACTTCTCTGGGCCTCAGTTACCTCATCTGTAAAATGGGGATTAACTGTGAGCCTCACATGGGACAACCGGATCACCCTGTATCTACCCCAGTGCTTAGAACAGTGCTCTGCACATAGTAAGCGCTTAACAAATACCAATATTATTATTAAAACACAACAGAGTTGCTAGACAGATTCCCTGCCCGCGGTGAACTTACAGTCCAGCGGGGGAGATGAACATTAATACAACTAAATTACAGATATGTACATAAGTGCTCTGGGGTTGATTGATTCAGTATAAATATATTAATGAAGCTATTGATTCAACTGACACAATTCTGGATTGGGCTCAATAAGGTCATTATCCAACCGTGACTCAGGAACCAGTGCTCCATTTAGAAGATCATTCCGCTGAGAAAATTGGTTCCGACTGACAAATACAGAAAGGGCAAAGTTTTGAGGAGCCAACTGGGTCATGAGGTTGTAGACTTGCTTATACGGGGATGGGAGAGAGGGTCAACCTGTCATAGCCAACCAATCAAGGGTATGCCTTGAGCACTTAGACAATTGGTCGACGTGCTACCTTCCCGCAGAGAGTGTACAATCTAGAGGGGGAGACATTTATTTATTAAAATAAATTAGATATATATGTGAGTGCTCTTGGGGCTGACTGATTCACTGTCAATGTATTTTCATGGTACTTCTTAAACATCTATGTGCCAGGCACTGCAATAGTAATAATAATAATAATAATGGCATTTGATAAGCGCTTACTATGTGCCAAGCACTGTTCTAAGCACTGGAGTTAATACAAGGTAATCAGGTTGTCCCACGTGGGGCTCACAGTCTTATTTCCCCATTTTACAGATGAGGTAACTGAGGCCCAGAGAAGTTAATAATAATAACGTTGGTATTTGTTAAGCACTTCCATGTGCAGAGCACTGTTCTAAGCGCCGGAGTAGATACAGGGTAATCAGGTCGTCCCACGTGAGGCTCACAGTCTTCATCCCCATTTTACAGATGAGGTCACCGAGGCATCGAGAAGTGAAGTGACTCGCCCACAGTCACACAGCTGACAAGTGGCAGAGCCGGGATGCAAACCCATGACCTCTGATTCCCAAGCCCGGGCTCTTTCCAGTGAGCCACACATTGATTTGATGAATCGTACTTTCCAAGCGCTTAGTACAGTGCTCTGCAGCCAGAAAGTGCTCAATGAATATGACTGACAATGAACGATAAAGCGCATACTGTGTGCAGAGCACCGTACTGCCTGCCTGGGAGACTACAATACACTAATGTAGGCAGACACAGTCCCTTCCCACAAGGAGCCACACTACTAAAAAACGATGTTTGCCGAATTGTACATTCCAAGCGCTCAGTACAGTGCTCTGCACACAGCAAGCGCTCAATAAATACTATTGAATGTCCCAGCTTTGGTGTGTCAGAAGGAAAGCAAAATTTAGATGCGGCAACCAGGCCTTGAAACGACGAGACCCCTCCTCTCGGCTTCTCCGTCACCTCTCCGCCATTTGCCCAAACCCGGGCAACCAAGAGAAATGAAGCCATCACCTCAGTAGTCTGTTCCGCTTGTTAGTTTTCTGATGAAGTTTAAAGCCGGATACAAAAGTAAGGCATCACGAGACTCCACTGCTGAACTAGCAACAATCTTCAAATACCCAAGGACTTCAATAAATAAGTAAAAAAGCAATATCGTTACAGTGGAATTCAACCCCAAAAGATCATTTTGATGAAGTGTATTTTTAAATAATTCAAAAAATGCAGAACTTTTTCAGGAGGTGTTCATTAATAATACATTCTGAGGTCCTGAAATTCACCCTGTTTTCTATTACAACCCATTAAAAAAAAAAACCTGCAAAGCTCAATGCCTCCCTAGGCCTGAAGCCCAATCCGACACAACTGAAAATGCAGATCTGGCTGAACCCTCGATTGCCTTGCCAAACGGAGAAATTATTTCTCACCCACTGGTCTCTTCTCGAAGGTGGAAATCGTCCTTCAAGAAAACATGACCTCAGATGAAATATGCCTCCTCTGTCAATCAATTAATCAATTAACAGCATTTAATGAGCACTAATTCTGGGCCGAGCACTGTATTAAGTGCTTGGAAGGGTTCAATCCACATGAGTTAAACATGATCCTTGTCCTCAAGGAACTTCTACATTCCTTGAGCACATCAGGGTCGGTGAAAAGCAGTGTGGCCTAATGGAGAGAGCGTAGGAGTCAGAGGGTCTGGGTTCTAATCCCAGCTCTGCCAGTTGTCTGCTGTGTGGCCTTGGGGAAGTCACTTCACTTCTCTGTGCCTCAGTTCCCTCACCTGTAAAATGGGAATTCAGATTGTGAACCCTTTGTGGGACACGGACTGAGTCCAACCTGATTAGTTGGTAGCCACGCAGGGCCTGGCACACAGTAAGTGCTTATGAAATAGCATAAAAAGGTTACAACCATATTGATGATGGTAAGTGACCATAAACAGCGTGGTGTAGTGGAAAGAGCGCAGGCCTGGAAGTCAGAGGACGTGGATTCTAATCCTGGTTCTGCCACTTGCCTTCTGTGTGACCTTGGGCAAGTCATTTAACATCTTTGTGCCTCAGTTTCCCCATCCATAAAATGGCAATTAAATCCTACTCCTTCCTACATAGGCTGTGAGCCCCATGGGACAGATAACCTTGTACCTACTCTGTCACTTAGAAATGTGTTTGGAACACAGAAAGCCCTTACCAAAGGCTTAGAGAAGCAGCATGGCTCAGTGGAAAGAGCCTGGGCTTGGGAGTCCGAGGTCACGGGTTCTAATCCTGGCTACACCACTTGTCGGCTGTGTGATTTTGGGGCAAGTCACATAACTTCTCTGGGCCTCAGTTCCCTCATCTGTAAAATGGGGATTAAGACTGTGAGCCCCATGTGAGACAACCTGATCACCTTCTATCCCCCCAGCGCTTGGAACAGTGCTTCACACATAGTAAGTGCTTAACAAATGCCTCAATTATTATTATTATTATTATTAAATGCCATAAAAAGCTCCTCAGTGAGATCAATTTAGTAGTCACATAGGATGTCTATTAGGAAATACCCCTTCTCCATCATTTGCACTCACAGATCACTAACGGCATATTACTCATTTAAATATCAGTATTGACTGGTTAAGAGTTGAATAATAACAATCATAACAGTGGTATTTGTTAAGTGCTTACTATGTTCATTCAATCGTATTTATTGAGCAGAGCATTTACTGTGCGCAGAGCACTGTACAAAGAGCTTGGAAATACTATTAGGCGACAGACAGAGACAATCCCTACCCAACGACGGGCTAAGAGTCTAGAAGTGTACTGAGTGTTGGGGTAGATAGAAGATAATCCTATCAGACAGTCTCTGCCCCTCACCGAACTCACAACCTAAGTAGGAGGGAGGACGGCAGCTCCCGGGATCGGGGGATGCGACAGGAAAGCAGGGAAAGAGCCACTTGGGTAGCTGAGGAATCAGTGCATTCCCTGGTGGACAGTCGACTTCCCCAGAGCATAGCTCTGCCCCTGAATCCCTTCCTCTTTCAGACTTTCAAAGAGAGAGCCACCTCCCTCTTCCCTGGTGCCCCCCCTACCCTCCAGCCCCACTTGGAAGATCAGAAGAGACCTAATAATAATTTAACGGGGCCTAGTGGATAGAGCACGGGCCTGCGAGTCAGAAGGTCGTGGGTTCCGGTCCCGGCTCCGCCACTTGTCTGCCCTGTGACCTTAGGCAAGTCGCTTCACTTCTCTGGGCCTCACTTACCTCATCTGTAAAAAGGGGGTTGAGACTGTGAGCCCCATGTGGAACAACACAGTTTGCTTGTATTCACCCCAGCACTTAGTAGAGTGTCTGGCACACAGTAAGCACTTAAATACCACAGTTATCATAAATTATAATCAGTAGCCACTGTAAACTGTTTGCTATCCGATCATCCTGAAGGATTTCACCCGATTCACATTTCGTAGTACAAATTCGCCAACCTGCCATGAAGTAGTAATACTAATAATAATCCTAGTACTACTTACTGAATGTCCCTTGGGTGCACTGCATTATAATAAAAATTTGGGAGGTACAGAACAAAGACTAATAATAATAACAACAGTGTCTATTAAGGGTTTAATGTGCTCCAAGCACTGTGGCAGGTACAAAATAATCAGATCCAAGACCCTGTCCTACAGGGGACTCCCAGTCTAACGAGAGAGAGAACAGGTACTTAATCCCATTTTACAGATGAGTAAACTGAGGGTACAGAGAAGTTTAAGTGACCATCGCAAGGTCACATAACAGTCTAGTGGTGGAACCTAGTTGAGAACCCAGATTTCGGGGCCTCGGGAATCTTTCCGCTAGGCTACCTGTGCGGCTTCTGAAAGACATCAATCAACGGTATTTTTTCAGCGCTTGCTGTTTGCAAAGCAATGTAATAATAATAATAGTACTCAGTAAGCACGCACTGCTCTAAATGCTGGGGGTGATACAAGTTGATCAGGTTGGACAGTGTGTTCTAAGCACTTGGGAGAGTAACGTACAATAGTCCTGGTAGACAGGATCCTTACCCTCAGGAGCTTACAGTCTAGTTGGGAGACAGACATTAATTAAGGGAATTGGCAGAGTATAAGGAAACGTGTGTAAATGCTGTGGGCTTCGGGGGAAAGAGTAAAAAGGGTAAAAGGGGGTCTGAGGAGTACACAGACTCAAGTGCTTAGGTGAAACAGAAAAGATGGCAAATAAGGTAGAAAAATGAATTAGGGAAGGCCTCGTGGGTGAGTTAGAGAAGCAGCGGAAAGAGCCCGGGCCTGGGAGTCAGAGGACCCAGGTTCTAATTCCGGCTCCTCCACGCACCTGCTGTGTGACCTTGGGCAAGTCACTTCACTGTCTCAGTTCCCTCAACTACCAAATGGGAATTGTTCTCCTTCCCACTTACACTGTGTGCCCCATGTGGGACCTGAATATCTTGTATCTACCTCAGCACATAGTACAGTGTTTGGCACATGGTAAGCACTTCACAAATGCATTTTTTTAAATGTGATTTTAGTACACCAGAACTAGACTTTTTAGCAGAAAGAGTAGGAAAGCCTGGAACAGTTGAGAAGCACCATGGCCTATTGGATAGAGCACAGGCCTGGGAATTGGGAAGACCTGGATTCAAATTCCAGCCACGCCACTTGTCAGCTGTGTGACCTTGGGGAAGTCAATTAACTTCTCTATGCTTCAATTACCTCATCTGTAAAATGGGGATTAAGACTGTGAGCCCCAGGTGGGACACGGACGGTGTCCAACCTGATTGGCTCTATCTACCCCAGTGTTTAGTAGCGTAATTGCCATATAGTAAGTGCTTAACAAAAACCATAAAAAAGTTCATTCACAGAGAAAATTATTGAGATTTTACAAGAATGTAATCTCAACAAGGTGTTTCCAAATTGTCAATGGTACTGTCTGCTTTTTCTGCGGTATTGTATTCTCCCCCAAGTGCTTAGTACAGTGCTCTGCACATAGTAAGTGCTCAATAAATACCACTGATTGATTCTTGAGCACCTCCAGAGTGCTAGAAACCAGACTATACTAAGTCACTGTTCTAAGCACTGGGGGTGTATAACAGTAGAAAGGTACATATTGAACACCTACTTCGTGGCCAAAATTCTCATGGAATGAAGACTGAAGAAGGACCAGAGAAATAACTGGAGAGTGATCCTGGGTTAGTGATTAAATTCTTAGAATAACATAATCCCAAATTTAAAATGAGGCTTTGAAAAAAGGGCGGGGAGAAATGTGAAGACTCAAGGAGCTGAGAAGAGTCAAGGAGCTGTGTGGGTAGAGAACGTGTCTACCAATGCTCTTACATTGTAATAACAATAATAATTATGGTATTTGTTAAGGGCTTACTACATGCTAAGCACTGTTCTAAGCGCTGGGGTAGACACAAGGTAATCAGGTTGCCCCACGTGGGACTCACAGTCTTAATCCCATTTTACAGATGAGGTACCTGAGACGTAAAGAGTTCAGTGACTTGCCCAAGGTCACACAGCAGACAAGTGGCAGAGCCGGACCTAGAACTCACAACCTCCGACCCCCCCAGCCCGTGCTCTTGCCGCTAGGCCATGCTGCCTCCCTACTCTCCTGAGTGCTTATTACAGTGCTTCGCACACAGTAAGCGGTCAATAAATACGATTGATTGATGAGGCAAATCCTAAATTTAAGAACAGTAGCTGGCAGGCTCGGTTCCCTCTAAATGCTAATATACAACGTGTTTAAGTTGTAACGCAGGCTAGAGAGCATTAATAATAAGTTTGTCTGGGAGAATTCTAGTACTATAAACCAAACGATACAAAGAATTTTCCAAGGTAAATATTGACATGACAGAAAAGGAACTAGAAAAACTTTTCATGAAGCCAAAAATACTCATCTGGAGAAGATGTCTCACATTTTATCACAAACATTTGGGCACACAAAGTTGATGATGGAGGCAGATAAAAATAGTGCTCATTCTTCTCAAAACTGATTTGGAAGAATGAGATATTCTCCACGGTAATAAAAAAACAACCCCCAAAACTCCCCATGTTATTTCTTCAAACACGGAAAATTCTCCCTGCCAAACACTATTTATCCACAAACAGGAGAAGCTTATATTCCCTCTATTCTTGAGCACTCAACAGTGAGTTGTGGCATAAACTCCTTTGGATTCTTCTCGAGAGTTCAACAGTTCCAGAATGAATTGATAGTGAAAACCATTGTGCAGGCTAAATCTCCAGGTAAATCTAAGAACTCGCTAAAGCCACAACGAAAAATCTCTGTTGGTTAACCACACCCTGCCCAACGCATTAGGATGACCTGGGAGGCGATTTAGCTTAACGTCTTCAAGTTCACACCTTGCTTTCTGCAGAAAGTTGTTCAGGTAGGGTAACCTGATCTTGAAACAACAGAGGACCATTATGATGCCTAATGAGATTGATAGGGGAATCAGGTCAGGGACTCCACTGGAACAAAAGCTTCAAGGCATTTAAGAAACTACAAGTAGAATTTCATCTGGAAACATCCCAATTACCCAATTATACTAAGCTGAAAAGTCCTTTAGTATCATCTTAGCTCCTAAGTGGCTGAATAGCTCAAACTTGCTGGTTTCTTTGTTGCACAATTAGGAATGAGAGAATCTGTTGGCTTCTATCACGCAACAGCATTTTTATTAGGGTGAATAAATAACAATAATAATTACAGTATTTGTTAAGCGCTTACTATGTACCAGGCGCTGCACTCAGTGCAGGGGTGGATATAAGCAAATCGGGTCGGACACAGCCCCTGTCCCATCTGGGGCTCACAGTCTCAATCCCCCTTTTACAGATACGTAACTGAGGCACAGAAAAATGAAATGACTTGCCCAAGGTCGCCCAGCAGACGATTAGTTGTTATTATTATATTATGGTACTTGTTAAGAGCTTACTATGTGCCAAGCACTGTTCTGCTGGAGTAGATACAAGTTAGTCAAGTTAGTCAGGATTGGTGGAGCCGGAATTAGAACCTATGGCCTTCTGACTCCCAGGCCCATGCTTTATCCATTATGCCACGCTGCTTTTCTAATAATAATAATAATATCCCTTAAATTAATGCTGAACCCCTTTTCAGAAATTCAGAAAGTGTTCAGCAGTGGCCACCCTTCCAGATTTCCCTGAGAGGCCTGTATTACTTATACCATTTTCAGAGGTAAACTGAGTCAAATTAACGATTGGGTTTTTCCCAGCTGAGGATTCCTGAACTAAAGTTCCCAAACCCCCTTCCTGAAGTCACATGGCCTAGTGGAAACAGACCAGGGCTGAAAGGCAGGAGACCTGGATTCTAATCTCTGCCATTTGCTTGCTGTGAGACCTTGGAAAGTCACTCAACCTCTCTGTTCCTCCCTCTTAAATTGGGACTGGGACTGTGGCCAGTCTGATTTTATTGTATTCCCCGGAGTACTTAGTTTAGCAAATCCCACAGTTCTATATTTCAGAGCCTTTTTTCCATTCTCTTTCCTGGACCTGGCGTCTCCGCTCCTATCCCCAGAAAGCAAAGAAACAGGGAGGGCATCAATAGTGAGGAAGTCACATCTAAGCCCTGGCTAAATAACAGAAAATTAATTCTTCCATCTGCATAACCGCGATGAAAAGGAAGGCAGCTCAGCAGAAATCAAATGAGATCTGCTGGGGACGTTAAGGAGGAACCAACAGGGCATTTTTCTATGCATGATTTGAAAACTCAAAGCCATCAAGTCTTTCTGGGAAAACTTTCTGAGTAAAAGATTTGGGATATAATCAAGTTAAGTGGCCTCTAAAAGCTCAGTTGGTTGATAGAAATCTCCAGTCATCCTTAAAATAATTGACTGGATGAATGCATTAAGTGACCAGCCTGCATTAGAAGAACATTCTGTGCCAGGAATAGAACAGATACCTCCATCCAATATTATCTCCTTTCATTGGTGCTCTAGAAATGATTAACCGAATCTGTTTAAGAAAGAATGTTACCCCATTCTTTTCTGCCTCTTCAACTTCACCTAAACGTCATTGTTAATCTCCCACGGTATCCACATTTAAGCCTTCTTTTTCCCTTCTTCTTGTTATAATCGCAGAATCAATACCATCTAATAATATCTTTTTACTGGGCAGATGAGCTCCAATGTAGGATAGGAGTCTCCCAGGGGTGAAGCGTCCAGAGATCGGAACTTTCCATGAGATGCCATCAGAGGGCAAGGATGGAACAGAAGTTGCGCTCGGGTTTGCCAATCTCTCTTTCGGGAGGGTAGGGAGCAACTCATTGGCCACTGATTAAGTGCCCAGATAGTTTCTGGGCTTGCCTAAGCCTGTTTCAAACTCCTGTCTGAAGCCAGATTCCCATGAGCCTTTATGAACCTTTAACCTCACACAGAGCAGCCCCCTCTCCCTCATCGCAGCCCGTAATATACGTTTATGTTAGATTACCACCACCAAGCTTGTCCCTTGCTGAAGTGCGGGGCTGGCTGGGCCCAAATCCACCATCTATGCCAGTGCATAGATGAAGGAATAATAATGAGAGTGGTATCTGCGAAGCACTTACTCTGTGCCAAGCACTGTTCTAAGCACTGGGGAAGACACCAGGTAATCAAGTCGTCCCCCGTGGGGCTCCCAGTCTGAATCCCCATTTTATAGATGAGGGCGCTGAGGCCCAGCGAAGTGACGTGCCTTGCCTAAGGTCACACGGCAGATGAGTGGCGGAGCCGGGATTAGAACCCACGACCTCTGACTCCCAATCCTGGTCTCTTTCCACTAAGTCATACGGCTTCTCATCAGCGACCACGGCTTGCCAATGGGTCAAGGGGAAATGGCAGGGCAGGACAAGGTCATGTGGTGTGAGGGACCAGAGATTGCAGGGCTCTGTTTAGTGCTAACTTGTGCTTTCACTGGCAGAACGCTGTGGTAGAGGCCCCAGTCTCGCTCCCGTTAGGGATGCAGATGCCTTAGATTCCAGGTGGCGTGGTCAGAGTGGTCCTACCAGGCCCTGACAATAATTATAACAACAGTAATAACCGTGCTATTTGTTAAGCACTCACTATGTACCAGGAACTGTACGAAGCACCGGGCTGGGTGCGGGCAAGTCGGGACGGGTATAGTCCCCGTCCACGAGGGGTTCATAACCTTAATCCCCATTTTACAGATGAGAGAACTGAGGCAGAGAGAAGTTAAGTGATTTCCCCAAAGTCACACGGCAGACGAGTGGCAGAGCCCGGATGAGAACCCAGGTCCTTCTGACTCCCAGGCCCGTGCTCTATCCTCTAGGCCACACCGCTTCTCTGGCAGCCTCCAGGATGCACAGAACATTCGCCTCTTTGAGATGAGAATTGCAGAGGAGGAATGTTCCGAGCCAGTCAGCCCTTTTCTGCACACTGCCTACTCTTGGCCAAATAAATTCTCTTTTCCTCTAAAAATGAGTGTCATCCTAGCTTTTACTGGTATACTGACCTTAATTCATTTCCTAAGCAGAGAACAAAAAATAAATTGACAATTAACACTTGTAATGGAAAATTCTCCTAGCAGAGTTAGGAGGTGAATAGATACCATATGTTGCAGAAGAACTGAATCTTAAGAAAACATTTGAAAATGAGGAATTCGGGTCTGCGGGCACTAGGTTATCATCTCCTGATGAAAAAAATAAGTCGCATTAACACTAATAGGCATTGTATACACATACCATTAGGAGAATATATAACCCCTTTTTGTGACAGATCCAGGGAAATGCTAACAATATGTTCCTTAGAAAAAGACTATCCTTGAGGCTCAGTCACAGAGGGGAAGAAAAAAAAAAAAGAGGAACAGGCTTCTGGGTAAAGATGTTGGAGCTCATTTAAAAATTTGAATGAGAAACCACCAGAATTCTAATACCGTATTATAGGAATAGTGACAATGACGATCAAATCCCATTTGTTTAGAATCGCTTTGAAGCCTCATCAAGATACAAAGATTCATTTTGGCTGGTGAAGCAGAAATGTTTCAAGAAAGCACGCAATTGGCTTTATAATTTATATTATCCTGGGCCAGCTGCAGTAGAGACAGACTCATCTGAACAGGGAAGCAGTAATAAAGAGACCTATTCCCTATAAACTCAGAGCTCACCAAAGTATCTAGCAAATGTTCGTGACACAAATTACAGGGAAAGTTAAATACAATTTACACCACAGACTTCAATTAAAAGTGAGAGTAATTGAGTTCCCCCAACCAGTGGCGTTCGCCGAAGTAACACCGGCTCATAAATTCTTTGAGCGACTCAGCAGAGACACGGTGGCATCCAGAAGGCTATTTTCCAAACCAAAAGCTCTGCCAAAGAGAGAGTGTTGACATAAGTGGAAACTCTAGGAAGATTTGTCAAGATGCTGCCCGGAAGATTTCTCTGGCCGGGGCCGTGGCAGGCAGAGGAAGAATCAATAGGCCGTTACAATTATAAGCTCTAGATCGTCAAGATCAGTATTTACTCAGCTCCTTCTGAGGACGGAGCACTCTACTAAACATTCGGGAACATGCAGTGAAAACCAAAGGCATTCTCGCCCTCACAGGTCATACGATATACAGACATTCTATTATGAGGCTGGCATCAGGTCTTGGCACAAGGGCTGTGCCCTTTGCTGTGTGACTTTGTGCAAATCATTAACTCATCTGTGCCTCAGTCTCCTCTTATATAAAATGGGAGTTAAATCCTACTGCCTCCGGCTTAGACTCTGAGCCCCACTGTGGGCCTAGGACTCTGTCCAACCCCATGAGCTTGTACCTACCTCAGCACTTAGTATAGTGCTTGGCGCATAGTGAGCGTTTAACATATGCTATAATTCTTATCATTACAGTTTTGGAGGACTAAGGAGAAATTGTCTTGAAGCACTTTCTCTTTGACACCACATGCAGGCTCATATGTGTCTCTTCCAATTCTGAATCGAATTCTATCCAGGCAGTCTTAAATTTAAAATGACGGCATTTATTAAGCACTTACTATGTGCCAAGCACTGAGCTAAGGACCGGAATAGAAGAAAGATACGCTTAGACTGTGATCTCCAGCTAAGACTATCCAATCTGTAGTCTAGCCAAGCATGCTACATCTCTAGCTGTCCTTCATTTTGGAAGATACTCCATGAAGGTGGTCAGCCTTTGGTGGTTTAAGGCTACGAGTGAGCACAGTTATACAGTTAATTATTTGTGAGGACATGGAATAGAAGGTAAATTAAAAAGACATGGATTAGAACTCGGAGAGCTCTAGATAGAATCGTAATAATAATGATAGTGGTATTTGTTAAGCACTTACTATAGGAGAAGCAGCATGGCTCAGGGGAAAGAGCCCTGGCTTGGGAGTCAGAGGTCATGGGTTCGAATCCTGCCTCTGCCACTTGTCAGCTGTGTGACTGTGGGCAAGTCACTTCACTTCTCTGGGCCTCAGTGACCTCATCTGCAAAATGGGGATGAAGACTGTGAGCCTCAAGTGGGACAACCTGATTACCCTGTATCTACCCCAGCGCTTAGAACAGTGCTCTGCACATAGTAAGTGGTTAACAAATACCAGCATTATTATTATTATATGTTGAGCACTATTTTTCGTGCTGGGGTAGATACAAGCTAATCAGGTTGGGCAAAGTACCTGTCCTAATTGGGGCTCACAGTCTTAATCGCCATTTTACAGATGAGGGACCTGAGAAGTGAAGTAACTTGCCCAAGGTCACACATCAGACAAGTGGTAGAGCCGGGATTAGAACTCGGGGTCCTTCTGACTCCCAGACCCGTGCTCTATCCACTAGGTCTTGCTGCTTCCAGGCTACTATACCTTATTAGAAAACAATTCAGATGTATAAACTTAGTCTAATTTAAATACCTGGGAACTCCTATCACCTTACCGCTGTCCCTGTCCACAAGGAGCTTAGAGTCTGGAGGAAGAGACGGTACCGTAAACGATACTTATTGAGAAGTTCATTCATTCAATCATATTTACTGAGCAATTTCTGTGTGCAGAGCACTGCACTAAGCACTTGGAAAGTAGAGTTCAGCAATAGAGATGATCCCTCCCCAACATCGGGCTCACAGTGTGTGCAGTGTACCGTACTAAGCGCTTGGGAGAATACAACGCAACAACACACAGACTCCTTGCCCACAACGAGCTTACGGTCTAGAGACGAGCTTCAATCGATCCCATTTATTGTGCGATTAATGTGGGCAGAGGACCATAGTAAGCGGTTGGGGGAGTACAATAAATTAAAGATATGTAGATAGGTGCTGGGGGACTGATGGTGGGGTGAGAATGAAGGAAAAATTTACACTCTAAGTCACAGCAATAGAAAGTTGGGAGACAGCGGCTAAAGACAAGTCAGCCTGGCATACAGCCAGCAGAAATGGGGCTAATGCAACATCTTTGCACATCTTTGAACACTGAGCAGCTTTGGCTGCAACGGGCCTCTTGATGACGTGGACATCTGCACTCGGAGTCCCACCAGTCTTCTTTTCCCACCACCAGGCTTACAGGACTCTGAAATTTGTCTTTTATGTTATACCTATATTTACACTATTTTATCTTTCCTATTGCATCTGTCACAGATCCCTCTTCAGCATATTCTTAGGGGCACTTACCAGGCCAAATTCTCAGCTGTGTAATTTTCCCCCCAGTATATAGTACAGTGTTCCGCACAGAGTAGGCGCTCAATAAATACTATTAATACTGTTGATAGGCCTGGTGATTCCTCAAAAAAGGCTAAAGCATTCACTGAAGTGAAACTCTTGCTTTTCAATGTGATTACGGATCTTTTTGCACCCTGTGCTTAACTTCGCCAGGAAAGGAGCATCACAAAAAAAAAAATCATTCAAGAGTATTTATAATTGGGCCAGTGAAGAAAAATAACTTCCCCAAATCTCCCATATAGGATTTGCTTTTGCTGGGGCAGCATATGGTGTACATTCTAAAGGAGAAAGGTCTTATGCATAAAGAATGGAAAGGGAAATATTTAAAGTGACACATCTGAAAAACAAGATTCCACTAGAAAATAATGAACGTCTAGTTAAAAAGGTTAATTGCTAAAATAGCAGTATTTTAATACCATCCCCGAAGCAACCATCACAGATAAATCAGTCACGGATTATTTTTGGCTCTGCAGTATCAATAGCAGAAGCAGAGTTCATAATATTGCTCTGTCAGGGCTATTTATATGTTGTCACATGCCTAATGACTCTTGGCTTTGCATTTTTCCACACTCTTTGTAGATGTCATCATGAAACAGTAGCTGGAATTGAGCGAAAGAAAACTTTCTCCCACAGAACAGTTTGAAATCTCTGGTCATATCCAAAGGTGGAAGCAGTCACAGATTTCCCAACTCTGTAAAATCACAGATGAAAATCCACTAGGCATCTTAGTAACCGGAACAGACTCTTTTAACACTTTCACCTGATCTTTTGATGTTACAGCATTTCTGTATTTCCAGGGACGTGGCCAGTATTGCCTTCAGTACTGGTCACTCACAGAAATATTTGTTGAACTGACACACTTTTTAATCACTAGCAAAATGAGGTCACAGTACAGGGTAATTTCAAAGACTATTTGGGTCCCCTAGACCATTTTTCTCACCACGTGTCCTGGCCATCCCATGACCTAACGACACAAACCCATCCAAACATTCTACTCCACTCTCCTAATGGTCTGCATTACTCTGCTCGCCGCGATAGAGTTTGAAAAAAAAAAAATTCAGGGAAAAAAAAACACACAGACACACCACACACACACACAAACAACCCCCCCAGTCCTGGTTCCACCAAACTGATGCCAGTCAACTCTGTTTTCTCCCACAATTAAGATGTCCTCTAACTTTACAGGAATAAAATGATTCCATTTCCACTGGCATCCTGGAAAACCAACATCTCCTTCTTAATTAAAGAACTTTCGAAAATGGTAGGATGACATGGATCTTGGCTGAGGACTGACATTTGAGGTAGAGGACCCTGGTTGCTTCATGGTTGAATAAATATAGACCAATAACTTCCACTCACCTCTCAGGGTCGCACCTGGAGAGTTTCCAGTACTCCACCAATCTGGACTACGAGAGGGAGAGTCAAGCAGAGACATATCCATCCATTCCTAGCTTGGGCAGTGGCTAGCGAGTGGAAGGCAATCTGCTACAATTCAAACTCACCTGTTCTAGGCAGCAGCAGGAGCATGGGAGAGAGTTGAGGGTGGAGATTTCGGGTTTAATGCACGGAAGTAGATAATGGTAAAGCGCTTTGGTATTTTGACCAAGAAAACTCCATGGGATACACCACCAGAAGGACTGCAGATGGAGATGGAGCATTCTGGCCGTCACTATGGGTTCAGACACGACTTGAAAGCGTACGGACAACAAAATAACTTCCACTATTCTGTCCCCGCCATTTCTCTGTCTCCTCCTTCCAACACTTCACCACAACCCCCTGTTTCTGCTTTAAATATCTCATTCCTCATAATGAGGGTTTCACAAGAATTTAGTGTGGTTCTAAAAAGAATCCAGTGTCCTCATTAGGGTCAATCTCTCAAGGCACAACTATTTTGAAATTCTTAACTCTGTCCTCGTTCTCTGATTCATCAACTACATTGCCAAGTGCAATATATTAGCCCATAAATCCAACAACTTGTCAAAATTAACTACAACTCACATACTACCGGTTTGCAGTTATCTCCCCCGAAGCTCATGGACTGAAATATACTCCATGCAACTGTGTCCAAATTATGCTTAAAGTATATTGCCTCCTACTAGTAGAAAGGACTGAGGAACTAAAATCTGTCCCTGGGGAACCACTCATTAAACTTGATTTTCCTATATTTGAAGGGTATGTAAATTCATTTGATCAAGACAGTGGGTGGTGTCAAAATGCCATCAAGAGTCAGACTAAATTGATGGTATTTGGAGGGGGGGGCTGTGTCCAACCCTCCCTCTATGACTGGGACACGACCCACTGTGGACAACATATTCAGTTTCTAAAGCTGTTCCGGTAACGCCACCCTGGATTCAACTCTTAATATCAAGTGGCCAAACAAGACCAGAGAAGCAGCGTGGCGCAGTGGAAAGAGCACGGGCTTCGGAGTCAGGGCTCATGAGTTTGAAACCCAGCTCTGCCACTTGTCAGCTGTGTGACTGTGGGCAAGTCACTTAACTTCTCTGCGCCTCAGTTCCCTCATCTGTAAAATGGGGATTAAGACTGTGAGCCCCACGTGGGACAACCTGATTCCCCTGTGTTTACCCCAGCGCTTAGAACAGTGCTCTGCACATAGTAAGCGCTTAACAAATACCAACATTATTATTATTATTATTATTAAGACCATAAGCAATGACATCAATGAACATAGTCAAACCACCAGCTCTTAGCAATGCTCATCGCCTCAAACCTTCGATAGGAAAAGTTGAGAGGAAAATAGATAACAGGAAGATCCCCAAACAACTGCTGTAGGGTGACCGGAAATGGGAAAGACCACAAACAAGGAGAGCAGAAGAAAGCTTTCAAAGACACAGTAAGCAATCAATTGATAGTATTTAAGCACTTACTGCATGCAGAACACTGTACTAAATGCTTAGGAGGGGTACAATGTAGCAGTTAGAAGACTCATTCCCTGCCCACAAGGAGCTTACAGTCTAGAGGAGGAGACAGACGGCAGAATAATCAATCTATTATATTTAATGAGGACTTACTCTGTGTAGAGTACTCTTCTAAGAGCTTGGGAGAGTAAAAAACAACAATAACACACACATTCCCGGCCCATAACAAGCTTACAGTCTAGAGATGAGCTTCGATTGTATTAAATGGGTGCTCACTGCGTTCAGAGCACCGTACTAAGCACTTGGGAGAGAACAATAAATTAAAGATGCGCACATAATTGCGGTGGGGCTGAACATGGGGTGAAAATGAAGCCAAAATTTACCCTCTGGGTCATAGCATTAGAGGCCAAGTCAGCCTGGCCTACAGCAATCAGATATGGGGTAACTGTCTTGGAGCAGAGATTTTGGGAAGATTGTGACCCCAGTAGAGAGAAGCAAAAAGAATGCCAGGTACTGTGGGGCAGTCAGTCACTCAATCGTATTTACTGAATGCTTACGAAGCGATTACTGAGCACTGTACTAAGTGCTTGGGAGAGCACAATATAACAGATACATTCCTTGCCCACAATCAGCTTACAGTCTAGAGAGGGAACATGCATCCAGGCAGCAAAGAGCAAACCTTACATGTACATGATGTGGAAAGGATTGTCGGTCACACACCAGCTTGACCAACCAGGTCCAAACCCCAGATTAAAAAAAAAAAATCCTATTTTTCAAGCGCTTACTACATGCAGAGCATTGTACTAACTGCTTGGGAGGGTACAATACAGCATAATTAGCAGCCATATTCCCTGCCCATAAAAGAAATAGCACAGCATCAGAAGCATCACCCTTGAAGGTGAAGGCTAGATTAGATGGAGACCCAGAGTAGTATAAGGCAAACTGGCTTTGGGTCAGCAAACCTTTCACCCTGTGTGAGAAAATGGCAGCCCAACCACAGTGAAAGAGAGAGAGAGAGAGAACGCACATTGGGCAGGATAAGGGGGATGAAGGCAAGCAATCCCTACTTCTGAAATGGCTGCAGCTATTCTTAATCCTCTCATCTCACCCCCGGTCGACCCCTTGCCACAGCCCTCCTTCCTACCTGGAAAACCCTCTCTCTCCCTATGTGATAGACTACAACTCTCCCCATCTTTGATACCCTAATAATAATAATCATAATAATGGTATTTAAGTGTTTATTATGTGCCAAGAACTGTTCTAAGCGCTGGAGCACATATATAAGGTAATCAGGTTGGAAGCAGCCCCTGTCCCACATGGGGCTCACAGTCTTAATCCCCATTTTCCAGCTGAGGTAACTGAGGCCCAGAGAAGTGAAGTGAAATGCCCAAGGTCACACAGCGGAAAAGTGGCAGAGCCAGGATTAGAACCCATGACCTCTGACTCCCAGGCCCGTGCTCTATCCACTACGCCATGCTGCTTCCCTACTGAGACAATGTCATAAGAGGCCCTCCCTGACTCCAAGGCTCTGCACACAGTAAGCGCTCAATAAATACCATTGACTAAGCCTCTTCTCCTCTTTTGCTCTTCTCCCACTCCCTTCTGTGTCACTCTTGCACTTGGATTTGCTCCCTTTATTCAGCCCTCCCTCAGCCCCACAGCACTTGTGTACCTACCCATAATTTATTTATACTAATGTCTGTATCCGTCTCTAGACCATAAGCTCACTGTGGGCAGAAAATCTCTACCAATTGTTACAGTGTACTCTCCAAAGTGCTTAGTACTGTGTCTGCCCCCAAACAGTAAGAGCTCAATAAATACGACTGATTAATTGCTATCTCCTCCAAGAAGCCTTCACTAAGCTCTGATCTCCCACCGTATTTTCCCTTTTTACTGCCTCATCCATGTAGATAGTCTCACCCCCTAAGCACATAAGGCAGGGACTGTCTCTATCTGTTGCCGAATTGTACATTCCAAGCCCTTAGTACAGTGCTCTGCACATAGTAAGCGCTCAATAAATACAATCAAATGAATACTAATGCCACAGCACTTACACATATCCCTATACTCAGTTGCTCCCCTTACCTGAAGTTTATTTTCAAGTTTGTCTCCCCCTCTGTAAGCTCCCAGAGGACAGTATCCTGGTCCGCACAAAGTTCTCTATAAATACCAATGATCGACTGATTGGCTATTATTGTCATCGTGGTATTTGTTGAGCACTTATGTGTTAAGTACCGCTCTATGTACAGAAAGAGATACAAGTTATAATCATATTAGACACAGTTCCTGTCCCACATGGGGCTCACAGTCTAAGTAGGAGGGAGAACAGGTATTTAATCCCCATTTTACAGGTGAAGCAACTGAGGCACAGAGAAGTTAAATGACTTACCTGAGGTCACACAACAGGCAAGTGGCAGATGGGAAATTAGAACCCAGGTCCCCCAGTTCCTAGGTCCAAGCTCTTTCCACTAAGCCGCACTGCTTCCCAGTTACCAGTATTTAGAAAATTTATTTTCCTGGGCAACAGCCAGGTAAGATCCCGGAGACCTTAAAAAATATTTGGCAGGTTACCAGGAGTTTCCTTAGCAGTTGCAGGGCTCAAGACAAGGAAAGTCATGAAAAGTTGTAGGCAAGGGATGAACAGATCAATCAGTGATATTTATTGAGCACTTACTGTGGGCTGAGCACTATACTAAGCGTTTGGGAGAGTAAAGTACAATAGACATGAGAACTGCTAGAATCAAACCCAGAGTTTAAAAAATGAAAGTTGCCCTCTTCCTTGACCGACCCCCAACTGACACACAACAGGACTCAGTTCCCGCAGCCTAGGAGGCCATATCCCTCAGTCAGTGGTATTTATTGAGCACTTACTGTATGCAGAACACTGTTTTAAGTGCTTGGGAGAGTCCAATACAAGGGCTTAAGCAGACATGTCCCTGTCCATAATGAGTTTACAGGGAGAAGGACTTCAGATGCCTGCCATGGATATAAGGGCACAGGTGACCATAATAATTATGGTATTTAAGCATTTACTATGTGCCGGGCACTGTACTAAGCACTAGGGTGGATACAAAGGAATTGGGTTGGACACAGTTCCTGTCCCCCATGGGGCTCACAGTCTCAATCTCCATTTTGCAGATGAGGTAACTGAGGCACCGAGAAGTGAAGTGACTTGCCCAAGGTCACACAGCAAACGGCGGAGCTGGGATTAGAACCCATGAACTTCTGCCTCTCAGGCCGGTGCTCAACCTACTCTCCCCGTGTTTGACCTGCACAGTGGCAATCATGTGGAGTCCCACCCACAGCAAGAGACGAGACCGAATGGAGCACGGCCCAGGGCGATTTCTTCAAATGGACTTTTGGACAGAACGGCCCGAAGGTTACATCATTAACTTCAGGAAAGGTTGCAAGTCAAAGCCATCTGTTTTCCCTCATAGATTCCCATCGCATAGACACACCCGTATCCACTAGCTTCTTTTTTTTTTAATGGTATTAAGCACGTACTATGTGCTAGGCACCATACTAAGCGCTGGGGTAGATAGAAGCTAATCAAGTGAGACACACTCCTTGTCCCATGTGGACTTCACAGTCTTAAACCCCATTTTACAGATGAGGTGACTGAAGGACAGAGAAGTGAAGTGACTCGTTCAAGGTCACACAGCCCACAAGCGGCAGAGCTGGGATTGGAACCACGGGTCCTCTGATACCCAGGCCTAGGATCTTTTCACTAGGCCACGCTGCTTCTCTAAAAACTCCTGAAAATTGAAACATCACACGTAAATACAGATCAATGTTACCAGCAAGCAGATGTTCCAACCACCTCTGGCAGCTCTTGCTTTCTGTTCTTAGACAACTTTCCGGGCAGCCAAGATTGACAGTTGGTAAATTCAGGGAGTTTAAACAACTTTGGCAATCCCCCTCCAGAAGTGGACTTCAGCTTCCTGCAATCATCTAGATGGGCTCTGACGAAGGCACGGATTTGGGATCAAGTTTTGCAATCATTTTCTTTCACTCCCAGCCACAGATAGCCTCCATCATGAACGATTTCCCTTTCGCTTGGTAAATAAACTATATTCCACCCCCATGTGACTGGTGAAGCCATTCGGGAGCCATTCTGAATTCTGGGAATGGTACTTACATCGGAGGAGCTGAATCTGCCTCCAGGAAAAAGGAGATGCATTCCACAAGCCAGAATTAAAAAGGGCAGTGGACTGGCATTTCGAAAATGGGTGGAAAACAATGGCTCTGACCTCTCTGGCCTGTGGTCAATATTTATCGGAAGGGTTCATCAGCAAAACAGCGTCTGACTCTGTAACCACTCCTTTAAGGATACAGAAAATTAACATTTTTGAGGAATACACTGAAAATGATGCAACTATTATCTGAAAGTGGCTAGTGAATGCAGCAAGTCTTTTGAAATCTACCAGAGTATTAACAGTTTGAGCAGTCTGAAATGTTTTTCTTGCCTCTTCCCACACTTTCCAGAGCCAACAAATATTTGTGGGCTGGAGCACCAGGAGCCTGACCAAGTACAGTCCTGCTGGTGTAAGTCAAAGTTCCAATAATCATTCACATTAAAATAATAATAGTTGTGGTATTTGTTAAGTGCTCACTCTGTGCCAATCACTGAACTAAACTCAGGATCATTACCAGATATAGATTCCACAGAGGCTCTCATTTTAAGTAGGAGAGCGCCCAGGTATCAACAACCCCTCATTTTGCAGATGAGGTAGCTGGGTCACAGAGAAGTGAAGTGACTTGCCCAAGGTCACCCAGCAGACAAGGGGTGGAGCTGGGATTAGAACCCAGGTCCTCTAACTCCTTGGTCTATACTCTTTTCCTCTAGGCCGCTCTGCTTCCCACCTCTAGCCTGGAACTCCCTCCCTCCTCAAATCCACCAAACAATCACTCTTCCCCTCTTCAAAGTCCTCCTGAAGGCTCACCTCCTCCAAGAGGCCTTCCCAGACTAAGCCCCCATTTTCCTCAGCTCCCCTCCCCTCTACATCACCTTGACTTTCACCCTTTGCTCTACCCCACGGCCCCACACCACTCATGTATATATGTATAAATCCATAATTCTATATATTTATATCGATGCTATACACTTGTTTAGACATGTAAATATATCTATAATTCTATTTATTCCTATGAATGCCTGTTTACTTGTTTTGATGTCTGTCTCACCCTTCTAGACCGTAAGCCCGGTGTGGGGTAGGGATTGTCTCTCTATATTGCTGAACCTTCTAGGCACTTAGTACCATGCTCTGCAAACAGTAAATGCTCAATTAACATGATTGAATGAATGAATGCTTCCCACCCTAAGAACCTAAGACTCCTCATCCCTGGGCAGTCTGGCCAGGACTGCAAAACCAATAACAGGAAATCTTGGCGTGAACACCGGGAAGCTGGAAGAGTTGAGGAGCAGACACTTCCCTGCCGTCAATTCGTAGTTCCTTTCTTACTCCAAGCAGGTAATAAACTCCTTAGTGAGGTCAAAGATCAAAGTGACCCACCAGTATTTTCCCACATATCCCAGTAGGCTATTCTGGTCCAGGGCCTGTACTAAATTGCAAGCCTTCCTTAAAGTTTAGTCTGGTGTGATGCCAATGGGAAGGGCTGAGACAACCAGGTGCTGGTGTGCAGGCTGACCAAGGGAGTGACCTCAACTGAGAGAGGGGAAGTAACACTGCTGAGAGAAAGTTGGCTGAACGACAACTTATAATGCATGTGACAGCATCAAGAATAATGAAACAGGACATGGATTCAAATTTCTTCCTTCAATATAAGCACTCTACAAGTTTAACAACTTCTTAGGGACCCCCAAAAATTGTAGAAAGGGAACCCCTCTCTCCATTCCCTCTGATCCACCCTACCACCTGGAGAAGTAGCATGGCCTAGTAGATAAAGCACAGGCCTGGGAGTCAGAAGGACCTGGCTTCTAATCCCAGCTCCGCCACTTGTCTGCTCTGTGACTTTGGGCAAGTTACTTAATTTCTCTGGGCCTCAGTTACCTCATATATAAAATGGGGATTAAGATTGTGAGCCCCCTATGGGATTGTGTCCGACCTGATTATCTTATATCTACCCCAGTGCTTAGAACAATGTTTGATGTATAGTAAACAATTAATACTATCATTGTTATTGTTATTATTACCATGCCTGCCCCCAAACTGGTCCATGATGTACTCTTTGGAGTTGATGGATTAGATCTGAAAACTGGAACTCAATTCCCAGATCTGCTGTGTCTCAATCTTTTTTACACGGTATTTAAGGGATTATTATATGCCAGGTACTGAACTGGGATAGATACAAGCTAATCAGGTTGGACAAAATCCATATGCCACATGGGGCTCACAATCTTAATCCTCATTTTACAGATGAGGTAACAGGCACAGAGAAGTCAAATAACTTACCCAAGGTCCACAGGGCAGACAAGTGGCCGATCCTGGATTAGAACCCATGAACTTCTGAACTCCCAAGCCTGTGCTCTATTCACTAGGCCATGCTTCTTCAGGCAGGTGCTTCACATTCTGGGTCTCAGGCTTCCCATCTGGACAGAAGAAAAAGTAGCCCCAGAGTAGAAAGATCGTTCCAATCTCCAGGAAGTTGTCCTTGGCTTTCCCCCCTCAAAGGATTTGTGAGGGCTTTTAAATTGATTAATTGGAAATGAAAATAGAAGAATAAGTCGGGAGATAGATAGCCAATGAAGTCTGAGGTGCTAATATACAACAAGGAAGAACAAGGAAGAGAGGGTCAGGCCAGACTGACCACCACTGAGCTCATTATTAATCTTGAAAAACTGGGATTATAGATCGCATTTGGTTTGAGATGGATTCTAGGGTCTGCGCTTAAGAAAATTGCTAGGTAAGTGGGCACCTAGAAAAGAGCCAGATAAGCACATTATTACAACTGAAGATCTCTTCACATGTCAAAATTGACGATGAAAGTTGATATCATTAAAAGATTCTGCTACCTCTGAATGATAAAACTAATGCAACCACAGATTTGGGGTTTCGGGGATTCCTCCCCCGGCCATTCCTCAAGGCAATAATCCTTCATTGTTGTGCCAGTGGGTTAATTGGAGAACCTCAGCTGTACGTTAACCACAGCAGAGAGTTTCTTTGTGTTACAGGCCACAATTGAGGAGACGGCACACTAGTATTTAATTGATAGATGACTGTCTCAGAACCACACATTTTATGAGATGAGGGTCCTCTTGCTAAAGTAATTTATTTATATCAATGTCTGTCTCCCCCTCTAGACTGTCGCTCATTGTGGGCAGGGAATGTACCTGTTCTATTGTTGTATTGAACTCTCCCAAGCACTTAGTACAGTGCTCTGCACACAGTAAGCGCTCAATAAATACGACTGAATGAATGAAAGAACCCTGCTCCAGGAAAAAGAAGAGATGGTGTCTCCGTATCTGACTCTCTGTGGGAGAAGCCTGCACTCCATTGAAAACTCACTCCTCTGTTCCAGAAGATCCCTCTAAGACCCTGTTTCTGCTTCATGAGACAAACTGAGAATTGTTTCCGTATCTACCCCTGTGATGGATCGTTCATTATCAGTTGAGAAAAACATCCAGCTAACCCCGAAGAGAGGATGTTCAACCAGGACCAACTTCATCTACTGGGTCTCCCAGACTGGAAAAAAAAAAAAGTACCCTTCCTTCTTTCAGTATCATGGCATCAGATTCCGCTGCGCAACCCACATCACTCTGACATCACCTCCTTGCGCTGCTTGAGTAAGCAACACTCATGACGTGGAAGCCTATTAGAGCCCCTGAACCTAGTGAATTTCTCTGGGGCCCGGAAACCCTGACCCTCTTCCACTTCATTCATTCATTCATAGTTATTGAGCTTTTACTGTGTGCAAAGCACTTGGGAGAGTACAATCTAACAGTGAACAGGCACATTCCCTGCCCACTTCTCCAGAATTATTGCATTCCCCTCCCAGGAAATGATAAACCCAGGTATGCATCATCTGAAACTGTGCTGGTGCTCCTCCCCTTCTTCCCCCTCTGATAGATGAGGATGTTGACCTTCTAAAGCCAATCCTGTGTTCTAAGGATCTGAACGATTGGGAGGAAAGCAGTTGAGGAGTAATTTTCTTAATTGAACTAACCATCTTGTGTTAGCTGATTCAAATATCTTGGTTTTTCTACCCTTCTTGGGGTGGCATTAACAACCAGATCATGCTTTTCGGTTAAATAGCATTGAGTAAGGCCCTAGATAAGTTCTGTAGGCCTTTTCTAATGCCAAAGAGATGCATTCCTCAGAGTCCTCTTTATTAATAAGTGGGCATTTGTGAACTACCGTTTCATGGGGAAATGAAGAGACACATTCCAAGCCTGTCAACAAGTACTTACTGTTCCCTTACCTTCTTGCATAAAGATTTTTATACCTTCATCTGGAGCATCCCTAGTCATTTGCCTTGGGAACTCTCCAGGTCCCATCCCCAGCAGAAAAATCACCAATCTGGGAATACTCCATCAGGCAACCGGTGGGAGTCGGTAGGGAGGGAACAAGTGCTTGTTTGGAATCCAGCAACTAAGGAACGGGAGTGTCCTCGTCCCCTTCGGGACCTTCACTGGGGCTCCCAGGAGGGCTGTAAAAATGAATCGGGTCCTAAATCCCTTCCATGCAACAGGAGATAAATCTTGTGTGGATAGGAGGTGACCGCAGGATTTATTAAACCCTTACTGTGTTCAAATCACTGAAGCAAGCACTGGGGGAAAGTACATGGATGTAAATTAGATGTGATGAGACCCATAAGTTTCCCACCTTCTCCTATTCCACCAGCATCTAAGCCTATTTCAGGATGCAGAGCAAAGAGCATCTCTTTATTAACGATGACATTCCCTTGACAGACCCAAAACATCTCCGGAATGAGAAGCGTGACCAGATAATTAGTCCAGAACATGACTGGCCTTCAATTTCCCAAATCCATCGTGGATCTCCAAATATTCTTCCCACTCAGAGGGCGGGAGCTTGTGTTGATATCTACAACCCAGGGGCTACAGAGATAAGTGTGATTTTATTTTTTTTTTAATGTAAAAGATAAATAAAAACACCCACATTCAGACTTACAAAACAAATAAATGTCATCAGGGAAAGCAAATTCTAGTTGCCATGGGAATCGTGATGTTGGAGCTCCCACCTCTATTCAGGTAAACTCTCCACTGTGGTGGTTTATTAACCTGAAAGAGTCTGTTTTATTTATATATATATATGTATATACATATATATATAATATGGATATGTAGTTAATTCAGTTATTAAATCATTATAAATGGTTACCTGAATTGCAATCCATTGTACTGTGTATGCTATCCACATAATTCCCTTGCATATTTATCAAGAATATAAAGTATTGTTTATGGAAAGAACAGCACAGGATTGTTTATTTCAGCTGTGGCTCAGGTCAGTTCGTAGTGCTTTCACTAAATAAGAAGTTAGCAGTGCGTTAGGCTGGAATACATATACATTCATTCCTCTGCTATATTTGCTTTGTCGTAGGTGCCATGCATAAACAAAGCTATGCACACTGCTGAGAGAGGAGAAGGGGTATAGACACAATTTGTTTATTTGGGGAATGTAAGAACTGTGGGGTCTTAATTTTGCAGAGACGAGAACGATTCCGTTTTTAAACAAACATATGAATAAAATTCAAAAAACACTCTATGCCAATGAATTCTACTTTTAAAAAATATATAATTTGGAGTGCCCGCAGTTAAGCGACTGTATTTTTAAGACGGGACTTTAGCCTGTATCTAAAGAAAACAAAAAATAACTAAACAGGATGTCCTTCATGGCTTCTAATTCACTGGTCAACTAGGCCATTAATCAGTCACTTAACAAAAGATGAGTTAGGAGTATTACATCTGAGGGCAGTGTTCCTGGCTGTGCATTTTAACTCCACGTCCTTTTCTTTGAGTGCACTTGGTATAATTAGAAGACTTGCCATTATCACACTTTCTAACTCACGGGTCAAGTCAGAAACGAGTACCACTTTTGAGATGAGTACATATTGGTTGTCCACTTACCATTTACCATCGAAAACCAGGCTGAAATCAGTTGCTTTATAGGTATGGTAGGAAGGAGCAATGCAGCTAAACATTTAATGGCTAGGAAAATAGTAGTCATGACATTTATTTAAAATAAATAATAAGAATAATGTTGGTATTTGTTAAGCGCTTACTATGTGCAGAGCACTGTTCTAAGCACTGGGGGAGATACAGGGTAATCAGGTTGTCCCATGTCAGGCTGAGAGTCTTAATCCCCATTTTTACAGATGAGGTAACTGAGGCACAGAGAAGTTAAGTGACTTGCCCACAGTCACACACCTGTCAAGTGGCAGAGCTGGGATTTGAACCCATGACCTCTGACTCCCAAGCCCGGGCTCTTTCCACTGAGCCCGGGCTTTATCCATTAGGCCTCATTTCCCTCATCTGTAAAATGGGGATTAACACAGAGTCCTATGTGAAATAAGGACTGCGTCCAACCCAACTTGCTTGAATCTACCCCAGTGCTTAGTATAGTACTTGGCACAGAGTAAATGCTTAACAAATCCCACAACTATTATTATTACTATAATGAACCGATCTAAGCACTGGGGTAGATACAAGCTAATGCGGTTGGACAATCCCTGTCCCACATGGTGCTCATAGCCTTAAGCCCCATTCTATAGATGAGATAACTGAGGCACAGCAAGTGGAAGTGATTTGCCCAAGGTCATGTGGTAGGTGGCAGAGCTGGGATTAGAACCCAGACCCTTCTGATTCCTAGGCCAGTGCTCTACCCACTAGACCACAGTGCATTTGGGAAAGTACAACAGAAATCAGTGTCACATTGCCTGTCCACAAGGAGTTTACACTCTAATGGATAATAATAATGATGATGGTACTAATTAAGAGCTTACCATGTGCCACACACTGTTCTAACCACTGGGGTAGCTTCAAGGCAATTGGATTGTCCCACGTGGGGCTCTCAGTCTTCAGTCCCATTTTACAGATGAGATAGACATAAAAATATTTTATAAATAGAATGATCAGAATAAATTTTATATGGTATACTTGAAATGTACATACATAAGCACTGATGAGTATAATAAATACATGAATGTTACAGAAAGACTGTAAGCCCTTCCAAGGGCAGGGACTGTCTCTATCCGTTACCGATTTGTACATTCCAAGCGCTTAGTACAGTGCTCTGCACATAGTAAGTGATCAATAAATACTATTGAATGAATGAAAGTTGATGGGTTGATATGACTTGGGGCATGGGAAATTAATTGCAAAATAAGAATTATAAGAAGCAGCGTGGCTTAGCGGAAAGACCACGGGCTTGGGAGTCAGAGGACCTGGGTTCTAATCCTGGCTCCGCCACTTGTCTGCAGGGTGGCCCTGGGCAAGTCAGTTCACTTCTCTGTGCCTCAGTTACCTCATCTGTAAAATGGGGATAAAGACTGTGAGTCCCACATGGGACAACCTGATTACCTTGTATCTACCTCAGTACTTTGAACAGTGCTTGGCACATAGTAAGCACTTAACAAATACCATAATTATTATTACAAAAGGCTTTCTAGAAGAGGTGGGATTTTAGGAGGACTTTGAATATGGGTTTTTAATATGCCAATTGCAGAGAATTATTTTTTTTACAAATGATACATATACAGTACCTTCAAAACTCTTTACTGCCAAAGGTTTACTTAATATTAGAGAGTGATTGGGCCTCAGCTGCGACATTCAAGTGCTTAGTACAGTGCTCTGCACACAGTAAGCGCTCAATAAATACTATTGAATTAACTAATCTTTTTGGCTCATAGCAAGGCAATGCAGAGTATCAAGAACATAAAGGTAGAGCTCTGTAGGGCCTACAAGCATCGGCTTGGAAGAAAGAGAGGAACGCTGAGGACAAGAAAATATCTAGAAACCGTAACTCCCATATACCTGCTTTTCCTGCCTTCTGCACAAAGCTCTCAAACAGTAGTGTCCCTCCCACATGCCCTCCTTGCCCTCTCTCCCCCCCACCCAACTCCCATTCTTCTCCCCCAGATAAATTGGCTCAGGGACTAAGGAGAAAAGTGGAGAGGGAAAACAAGAGCTGAAAGGAGACTGGAGAAGAAGGATGAGTGCAAGGAGTAGAGGGGATGAAGGATAGAAATGAGAAGGAGGAAATAAGGAGAGAAGGAAAAACAAGGTGGGAAAGTAAAGAAGGAGAAGGGGAAAAGAAGAGAGGGGGAGGAATGAAAAAAGGGGAGGCGATCTGGGGGAAGGGTAGAAGGAAAGAATGGAAAGGAAGAAAGTGGGTAGAAAGGAGAGGTGAGAGATGGAAGGAGGAAAGGAAGGGGAAATTGTATAAGATCTCTGTTTCCCATTTACAGATGGTTGGCTACCTTGTTATTGGGAGATATGTGCTGGGGTGGATTTGGGAAGAGGAGTTCCAAGCCTGAAGAACCGCCTTAGTTAAGAGATGGAGGCATGATTATATTTTATAATCTTGCTTTCCTTTACATTTGTGTGTCCATTCCCTTGGCTCTCGGTCAACCAATCATTTATTGTACGCATACTGTGTGCTTACTCTCTGTGTCTCCTCTGACCCCACCAGAGTGCATCAGGTCTTTGCTCTAAATCTCCAAACCCGCCCTCATTCTCACACTTCCCACTGCAGCCTTATACCCTGAAACCCCAAACTATGACCTCCTGATCTTAAAAAAAACCACCAACAAACTTAATCCTGTCTGACTGCTGTCCGTCAAGCTAGTCGTGGAGGTAGAAAATGGGACACAGAGGATGGAACAAGTCAGAAACAAACAAAAAAAAAGACAAAAAGACAAGTACAGGGTCTGTGGGGACCCGTGTCACCGGAGAAAGATCAGAAGAGCTGTAGGGATACAAGAGATTAGGGGAGGTGAGTGTTGGACAAATAAGGTAAAATAATTGTAACGGTTTATTAGAACAACAGCTGCCAGTGACATGGCAATTTCTAGCATGCTGGCTACTGTCAGATAACGAGTAAACACCTCTGACATGGAACTCTAATTAACCTTAGTAGTTTCACTAGAGGTTGTGCAGAAGCAAGGGCCAAAAGGGGGAGTAAACTCAAATCAGTTTATTTTGCTCTGTGAATAGCTCTGATGAGACGTTTGGGGAAGATGACCAAAAATGTCGGGTAAAATATAATGATATTTGTGGTCTTCGTTAAGCGCTCACTCTGTGCTAGGCAATAGCATTATGGTCTAGTGGAAAGAGTATTGGCCTAGGAGTCAGAGGCCCTGGGTTCTAATCTTAGCTCTATTTGCCTGCTGTATGACCTCGGGCAAGTCGCTTAACTTCTCTGTGCTTCAGTTTCCACCTCTGTAAGAAGGTAGTGTGGTGTAGTGGATAGATCACAGGCCTGGGTTCTAATTTGACTCCAACACTTGTCTAGTGGATGACCTTAGGCAAGTCACTTAACTTCTCTGTACCTCCATTACCTCATTTGTGAAGACTGTGAGCCCCATGTTGGACCCAAATTGCATCCAACCTGATTAGCTTGTATCTATCGCAGTGCTTAGAACAGTTCTTGACAACTAGTAAGTGCTTAACAAATGCCATAAAAAAACCCCAAACACTTGGGTTGAGAGATTCATGTTAGACAGGAACTGTGTCCAATCGCATTAACTTGTACCTATCCCAGTGCTGAGGACATTGCTTGAGACATAGTACGTGAAAAAATAATAATTAAAATAATGAAAAATGTAATTATCCAAAGATTTCAATTATCCAAACCATCCCTGTCTGCGATTCTGTGGATTGATTCTTTTCAGCCTTTTTTTTCCCCCTCTTTCAGGATACTACTCAAATGGTATAGGCACACCATATAACATTGCTGGGTTATGTTCCATGAAAACGTGCCTCTATCATGAACTGCTGTATCAAGGGGTATTTTATCTCATAGACTTAGTGTTATAAATTGATCTCTGTTCCACAGCCTCTAAAAAGAGAATGTGAATGTCCTATCCGTACCATATACCATAATGTTAAATATCACTATTGTTTTATCTTTGTTAAAGTAATGCAAAGCATATCATGACATTAAAACGACTGTTTTTTCCAGTCGCGAACTAAAAACAACCGGACTCCCTAACATTAAAACCTGAAACATCAACACAGGAAAAGTTTTTGAACCCCAACGGTAAAATAACCCAGTTATTCAACAGCTCTCTCAGAACTGCCCAGGACAGTATGCTGATCAGGATGTAATGCTTGGCACATAGTAAGCATTTGAACAAGTACTACAATTATTATTACCAGATTAGGTGAGTCATCTCCTGAACCTCTCCTGTTCCTGGTCGCTTTTTGTTCTCCTTCCTCACCTCCCTTGTGCTGAACTGTGTTGTGGGTTCCATTCTGGGATTCTTCTTTTCCCCTCTAACTTTAGCCGCAGTCACTGCCGTCACCTCTCCCACACCACGCCACCACTTCCCATTCGCTGACTTTCAGTCGCACTTCCCTACCCATCTAAAGCCGGGGATTCGTTCGTTCAATGTTATTGACTGTGGGCTTACTATGTGCAGAGCACTATTGTAAATGCTTGGGAAAGTACAACACAACAACAGGCAGGTATATTCCCTGCCCACAACGAGCTTGGAGACGACAGTGGATCAGAGTGGGATGGAGGTGGTATGGGAGTGGCCCTCTCCCACCATAATGCCACCCTGCTTTCACCCAAAGCCATCATTGTCTCCATACCTGCAGACGCAATCAGTGAGAAAGCCAGTCTTCAAGCTAGCAGATGGTGAGTAGCAGGAAGTCGGGGAGGGGAGATGGAGGCTGACATAATGGTTTCTCAGGTTAAAATGAAAGATTAAAGAAGGATCCCAGAACCTCCAAAAGGAGCATCATGGCCTAGTGGAACTAGCGCGGGCCTGGGAGTAAGAGGATCTGGGTTCAAATCCCAGCTCCACCACGTGCTTGCTGTGTGACCTTAGACAAGTCACTTAACTTCCCTGTACCTCGGTTTCCTCATCTGAGAAATAGGGATGAATGCCAGTTCTCCCCTGTACTTAGAATGTGAGTCTCATGTGGGACAGGGAATTGCCTGAACTGATTAACTTATAATAATGACGGTATTTGCTAAGAGCTTACTATGTGCCAAGCACTGTTCTAAGCACTGGGGTAGCTACAAGGTCATCAGCTCGTCCCACGTGGGGCTCACAGTCAATCCCTATTTGACAGGTGAGGTAACTGAGGCACAGAGAAGTTAAGGGGCTTGCCGAAAGTCACACAGCTGACATGTGGTGGAGCCGGAATTAGAACCCATGACCTCTGGCTCCCAACACCGTGCTCTTTCCACTAAGCCACGCTGCTTCTTATATACCTACCCCTGCACTCAGAACAGTGCTTGACACACAGTTAGTGCTTACTATAATAATAATGGTAGCATAAAGCACAGTGTGGCGCATACAGATTGTGAGAGGGGCTCGGGGGAGGGAGCAAAAAGCAGCTGGGAACAGAGTAGGTGTTAGAGAAGAATTTCAATGTACTCATCCTCTCCTTCCTAGCCCCATTTTTGTTTGGTTTCCAAGGAATGTGGGCCTGTGGGAGAACCGAGTGAAATCGCTCTAAGCAGGTGCTTGGGCCTTCTTGATTTAATGAGCTGGGAGCGACAGTGAGAAGAGTTGGGAGCTGAGAAACTGAAGCTAATTTTGTAGCCCAAACAAAATTTGTGCAGTTCAGGATTCTCTAAGACCAAAATGAAGTCCATTTGGCTTGTTGAAAGAAGCTTTCTCCGGGAGGTCAACTGAAACCCAAATTCCAATCAAACCAATAAAATGAAATCTAATTCTGGGTTTAGGTATGGGTAACACTAGCCGACACATTTGCCCAGTCAGTTAAAAATCCAGTTTGTTGAAACCACCACTTCCCATACCCTCACAGAACATCCAGGCGGTCAAATGCAGATGCCTCTTCTCCAGTTACTTTGCATTTCTGTGATCCACGAGGCCAGAGGAAAGTAAATCTATGGATCAAGGATACAGAGCTCTGATTTGGTGTTCTGCTTAGCAATTTCAGCAGTTTCAAAATAAACAGATAGGGGGTTTCCAGTCTCCACTGTAGAAAGTCTCCTCAGGCCCAAGGAAAACTATTCTTGCTCAGCTCCACCCTGGAAGCCTTTATTTCTATCTTGGTGTCCCATTCATTTGGATGAATGCTGAATTAAAGCTGCTGCCAAGTCTCAAGTATTGTCCAGAAACTTTAAAGAGGCTGAAATTGGGTTGATATCAAATAATTAGGGATCCTTCTTTGGGGGACTCAGAGGCCCCGGGGACTTGTAAGAAGAGATGGAGTTCTGTGACTTTTTTTTCCACTCAAACATAAAACGGAGTGAATCTGGCCTGATTTCAATGGGAAAGTGAAGCCCTCTAAAAATCCATGTCACTCCAAGATGGTTGAAGCCAAATCAAGGCTTCCTCTACTCCATCTTGAGGTATCTGCACATCTCCCAGACAAGTCACCATTTTCCTTAAAGAGCCTTTGGAAGACGGGACACTTGGGAAAGTTTTTCTCCCTATTTTCACAGACACCTGTAGAAGTGGAAAGACAGTCCCTCACCGCTTCTGTAGCAATACTAAGTGAGGGAGAATTAGTCCCCACAACCAGTTCCAAGAAAGGAACGAGTCAGGGGCGGGGCAAGACAGCTCAACCCCTAAATACCTGCCACAGCAGACTCCCGAAGGACAAAATCCATTTCTTCTCAGGGCCAGATTGCCAACTCCTTGAGGGCAGGAATCTTTGTCATGAATAATTCCCCCAGGGACTTATTACAGTGTTCAGCACCCAGTAGACATTCAGTGAATTAATCCTTCCAAAGGTCAGAAAAAAGTCCAGTGTAGCCTTCAGTATCAAATACAGGCAGCAGCTCATGGATATCCTATTTAGCAGTCTTAACCAAGGCTGGGAGCAGTGTGTTCTGGAATGTACATGTGTGAAAGCTGAAGAGGTGGGTGGGACCTCCTTATCTTGTTAGCTTAGAGAGAGAAGGCGCTTAGGCCTTAGGAGAAACCACATGGAGTGAAAAGACACAAACCTGGTAGGATCGCAGCCTGGAAGACATCCACCCAGTTTCACGACAATGAATGCCACTTCTCCCACTGACTTTTTTTTGGGGCTTCAGCTGAATCCAAGATCGGCAGATCACGCTGGTAGAACCGATACCCTCACTGGACTCTTCCAATCATGATGAAACCACAGGAGGGAACGGCTTTGATGGTGCCTAGTCTGGGAATAAAAGCATTCTTTTCCCGGAGCACCAACCGGGCGCCTTTCACCGGCTCTTCATTCGGATTGAGTTTGAGGGTTGGCTTTGTCAATGTCCCCACTGAAATGAACACATCCTCCAACCTGAGGCTGCGCCGATGAGAAGGTGGAGGCGAATGCACCTCACCTCTTCCTCTTTTCGAAAACCCGCTGGAGTCAACTCCACTGAGAATTACCAGGAAAGAGACAAGGCCGCTTCAACTTTTCCTCGTTTAAAGCTTTTGCTCAGCTAAGTGGAGACACCTGGTGTTTGTTGGGGCAACTTCACAAAAAGTCTACCGAAGGCTCAGGAGGCAAAAATGCAGCTTCTGGAAACTCACACGGTCAAATAGACAATCCTGAGAAGAGCAATTAAATGCACCCTCAGACGCGGCATATCCCCCATTCGGGTCCATCACCACCCTACCAGTTTGTTCTCCCATTTTCGCCTCTAACGCGCGTAGGAAGATGAGTGCATTTATGAGGCACACGGACCATGTAAGAGGGGACGGAGGGAAACCAATTCTCCTCTAGATTGCTTCATTTTGTCAGGTGCTAAATCAAAGTGCTAACTTTTGTGTAATAACTGTTTGGTAATACTTAATAAGTAGCTGGGGTAGCTCGGCTCCAAAAAAAAGTCTATACAAGGCCAAAGGAATATTAAAGTTTCACTACAGAAGAAATATTACAGCTGCCAAGGCCTGATTAGTCATAAAATCCACAGCATTATCATCATCCATCATTGCCTTTCTTTTAATGACTAAACTAAAAAGAGAGACATCAAAGTTTTCAAAATAAGGTTATAAAAATGTTGTAGGCAGACAAGACCTCAAAATATTTTGATAGAATCCAAGCAAAAAAATATAGAAAAATCATTGAAACAAATCACAAAACATATGTTGTTATGTTTTGCTCTAAAAACCATGAAGTTTATCCAGAGCTCTATTATGGTAACTGCTTAGCTTTTCATGCATTCCTAAATTACCATGTAATCTAAAACCTTGTTTTCAGCTGCTCTGTATTGGAAAGCCCCTTACAATAATCAGGATAATTACAGACTAGTATCCCGAATGAAACTTGTTTGTATTATTAAAAAATGAAATTGATATTTATAAGCACATCTACCTCAAAAAAATAAAAATAAAATAAAACAAAACCTCAAAAGCTAAATCTGTCCTGGAAATACCTAGAACAAGGATTCAATTCTGGCTTCTCTACATTTTAAAACACATGGATACTTGGGGTAAAAATATGTTCCTTTCCTGTAGGGACTTGACTCTAATTAGTGTGCCAAAACTATCTCACAGAGATTTCATTGTCTTATCTACTTACATCATCTTAATGCGATTTTATTTTACTTTGTCAAAGTCATATTAATGTAAATGTGTTCTTGATAGCAAACAGAGTTCTTTTTTATGCAAAACAGGATTCAGCTGACTCTAATAAAACAGCTTGCAGTCTATTAGACTATAACAGTAATGTGCTTATTTTGTTTCTCAAATCAAGACTGTGTCAGAAAGCTATATAAGGAGATTTGTCTTGTTTTTCACAATAATTGCTTGGGTGGGGTTACATTATGATCTGTAAATGAATAGTATCGCTTAGAACAAACA
This sequence comes from Ornithorhynchus anatinus, assembly GCF_004115215.2. Classification (NCBI taxonomy): domain Eukaryota; kingdom Metazoa; phylum Chordata; class Mammalia; order Monotremata; family Ornithorhynchidae; genus Ornithorhynchus; species Ornithorhynchus anatinus. The sequence continues at coordinate 98,364,637 of NC_041730.1, forward strand.
CTTTTATCTTCCCCTGCATACAGTACTGAGTTTTCTTTGAAAATGCAAAGCTACTTTTCCAGATAAGTCATCAAAATGTTTCCAAAGTATTTTAACTGCCAGATGAATTATATCTTGAAAACAAAGATAGATTGCTTACGTTCCTTATTGAGAATTCCTAGCAGCCTGCAGCAACTGGCAACAAATTAATTTCTCTTGCAGCCATGCAAAATGGTTTGCTGTGCAAAGCTCAGAAAGGTAAATGGACTCTTTAAAAAAAAAATCAGGTTGCTCATTCTGAAAGGGTAATCTGTAAGCAAAGAACAGAGGATTAAATGTACTCTACCTCTTTTTTTAGCATCTATGTTATAGCTCTCCGCTAATGTATTCAGTTAATTAAGTATTGCTGTGACCTTGTGGCGATTTTTGAAATCCTGGGAATTTTTCCTTTAAATTCTGCCTCCCCCACAGAGCAGAATATAATCTGTTTCAAGTCAGTTTGTTTATGTCAGCTGTGCTTCTACTACGGGACTCTAAAACGTTTTAATAAATTTATCACCCCCCAAATATTGCACACATTTCATTTCCTTTGATTCAGACACAAAAACCCCTCTGCCTTCATTGCAAATTCTTACTTGTATGAATCACTCTAAGTAATATTTGCTTTAACTTTCGTGTGGTTCTACAAACAACCTTTATATGGCTGGACTTCAAAGCTGGTAGAAATAAAGGTTAGAAATGTGATAGGCGTAATCTATTATTAGGCATGAAACATTAAACCACTTTTAGCTATAAGCCTTAAAACCTGAATAATCTGGGTTTTTAACTCCCTGCATATTTATTGTGTTTTCACTTACCCAGGCATTTATCACTGGGGGAGTGTTTGGAACAGAAATATTTTCCATTGCATTATGCACTGCAATTTGGTTTAATTTTTCCTAATATTTAATTTAGAAAAACTGTAATATTATAACAGGGTTCTCAGATGTCAGAGGAGAAATACTTGCCTTGGTGTCTCTTGCACGGTAACATGCTGACCTGAAAGTCAGGTTTCAGTAAATTAGGAAGCAGTAGAAGAGGGAGGGGGGAAGAGCGGGGGATGGGAGAGAAGGATAGCAGAGAGCAGGTGGGAGTGGAGCAGAAAGACAGATAAGATCTCTTTTCTTTTTCTTCAGTTAGGAGGAAAAAAAAAATCTAGAGGAATGCTTCTGCCCACCCCTTACATCAAATGACAAAAAAAAAATAATAATCTGAATGTGTGTTTGGGGGAGGAATGTGTTTGAAAACATTTGTTAGCTTCTTCCATAACTATATACATGGCAGGAATGTTAATTGCTCAAATCTGAACTGCAGTCAGTGCTTTAAGCAGAAGAGTTGCAGTGAGTGGGACTACAGCTCAATGTTTGTCTTTTTCCTCTAGGTATACTTGCTGTTTTTAAAATGGACTGATATTACGAAATAAGTCAGATGTTAGATGTTGCTCTTTATAGAACAAGGGAGCGCTAATCAGTGCTAAAATGATATGCATATGTAGGAACAAAAACAACACTGGTAACATTTTGTTCTTGATTAAGTTTGTACTCTAATAGAGTAGATTAAAAATAAATCCAACTGTTAAACACATTCCTGCTCAACCATTGCAGATGTGCCAAAAAGCAGCGATCATTCATTCAGTACCCAGAATGTGTCCTTCTCTGGTACGTCTAGAGAAAAAAGTGAGACAACCTCAAAGCCAAATTCAAGAGCTCCAAGTTTCAAAACCTCAGTTTGGGGATTATTCATTTTCATCTGTTGATTAAATCCTAGAACCTTCTTAGAATTTCCTCCCTTTCTGTCGAAAAGACTCTCAGCAAGACTGAGAATTAGGGCTGGAGAAGGGGGGGAGGGGGCAAGTGGAACCAAATTATATCACACCCTGCAATGAGGAAGTGTCTTTAAATCTCAAATGTTGATCTTCCTTTGCGGGAAAATCAACGACGGTTCTCCTGTGTAGGGAAACTGCTCTGTAAACATCTCGCTCCATTTAAAAATATACAAGGGACACAAAGAAAAATCTTTAATGGGCCTGGAAAGATGAATAATTACTAACGGTCTGAAATGAAGCCCAGTGGAAAAATGTATTGTTTTTTTCTTCAACTATTTACACAAACTTCCTTTACCTTTGTGAAGCTGGGTGAGTCACACCCACACAGGCTATTAGTTCAAAAAAACCACCAATTCTTCCATCCCCTCTGTCCCTCCCTCCCTCCCTTCCTCTCCCATACCCCACATTTCTGATCCTCAACCAATCTGGTTTAATAGATTACCTGTTGAAAATACTGTCACTTCACTTTGGAAGTGATGTGGGAGTATTGCGTTTTTGCAGGAAGTAGAGGTGCCCAGAGCTGAAACCTTTGTAATCTAGGAAGTAATAGCAATGTGGAGAGATGTTAGTATTGTCCAGAAAGGGGAAAAAGAAATAGTGGAAATCTTTCATTTGGGGGGCTTGTAAGGACTGAGCCTAGTGATGGTTTCTGAGCAACCGATATCTGTAATGTGCTTGTTCTGGAACTGCAGACTTTTAATTTACTCTACAAATTTGGTTAGTCCAATAAAGTGTAAACAGCAAACACTGGTCATAGGGATCCATTAAATATTAACTCACTAAAGGTTTAAGGATGTGGCGCATAACATTAGAAATATAAGAAAAAACGATGCCAAGCAACCATGAAAAGTAGGTTAACTCTCTAAAAGAGTATGCTATTTTGCCGACTTCCTTTTGAATTTAAAAATACAGCAAAAACTATTTCCGGATCAAGTATCATTGATCTCTCTGGAAAAGAGAAATTTTCCCCTCAGAATATGTATTGAGCTCCCCCCTCCCAACCCCCAGGACTCTCAGTTTCCACATTTCCCTTTCAACTTGACCCCTCTTCAGAGAGCCTGAATGCCAGCAGTGCAATTACGTATATTATAAATGAGCTTGGGGTAGATAAATGAGTCAGCCAAGAATTTGTGGAGCTCCCAGGGTCCCAAATTCAGAAAATACACAATCCCCATCCCCAAGGACCAACCTAGGAGGCGGGGGTGAGTCAGGAGGAGGGAGGCAGAATGTTTTTCCAAAGCACTGACAGAAGCGCTTCATTCAACGCGATGAGCATAGTCCAAAGTGCCAAGGTTTCACGGGAGAGAGATGGACATTCTTCCCCTTTCCCACTCAGACACAGTATTAATTTTATCAACAGAATGGGCTTGTGGCATTTCCTCTCTCTCCAGGAGAATAAGGTGCCATGTTTAGGACTTAGAGTGAGATTCGGGGAGGACAAAAATGATGACTAAGCCTTATATTTAAAGTGCTTTGATCCCAAAATATTATGATACCTATATTCATAAAAATTACTGGGGTATAGGCTAAGTGCTTACTATGTGCCAAACACTACACTAAGCAGTAGACTTAGATTCAAGATAATCAGGTCCCACAGGGGGCTCACATTCGAGCCCAGGCTTGGGAGTCAGAGGTCGTGGGTTCTAATCCCAACTCCGCCGCTTGCCTGCTGTGTGACTTTGGGCAAGTCACTCACTTCTCTGTTCCTCAGTTACCTCATCTGTAAAATGGGGATTAAAACCGTGAGCCCCACATGGGACAACCTGATCACCTTGTATCCCCCCGCGCTTAGAACAGTGCTTTGCACATAGTAAGCACTTAACAAATACCACCATTTATTTTTTTACTTTTTTTTTTAAATAGGAGGAAGCACAGATTTTGAATCCTCGTGTTGCAGATGAGGGAACTGAGGCCCAGGGAAGCAAAGTGACTTGCCCGTGGTCACACAGCAGGTTAATGGCAGAGATGGGATTAGAAACGCGGTCCTCTAACTCCCAGGCCCGGTTCTCAACATTGGATGGCACCTATCCCTCAAAAGATAACAACACGTGTGGACATATCTTTAAATTATATTTTATAAATTAATTAATTCATTCAATCGTATTCATTGAGTGCTTACTGTGTGCAGAGCACTGTACTAAGTGCTTGGAAAGTACAATACAGCAATAAAGAGAGACAATAAATGTTATATTAATGTCCTTCTCCCCCTCTAAACTGCCAACTCAATATGGGTAGGGAACGTGTCTGCCAATCTGGCTGTAGTGTGGCCTAGTAGATAGAGCGTGGGCCTGGGAGTCAGAAGGATGGGGGTTCTCATCCCAGCTCTGACATTTGACTGCTGTGTGACCTTAGGCAAATCACTTAACTTCTCTGTGCCTCATTCACCTCTTCTGGAAAATGGGGGTTAAGACTGTGAGCCCCCTATCGGACAGGGACCGCGTCCAACCTGATTAGCTTGTGTCTATCCAAGTGCTTCAAACAGTGTTTGACACATAGTAAGTGCTTAACAAATACCATCATCATTATTATTATTACTCTCCCAAGCGCTTAGTACAGTGCTCTGCACATAGTTAGCGCTCGACAAATGCCAGATTGATTGATAATAGAGCTTTCCAAACACAGAATCACAGAGCTGGAAGGACCTTCCAGAGATCACTCCATCCAGTCTCCTGACTCCAGGGCAGTTTGTTCGCTATTTTATTTTGAAAGATCTCCAGGGACAAAGACTCCACCACCTCCCTCATTAGCATGTTCCAGTATTTTATCACCTTCACAGTCTAGAAATGTTTCCTTGTGTCTAAAAAAACTCTGTTATAATTTAAACCCATTTGTCTCTCCTTTGATCTTCTGTTGACATGGGGAACAACTGCTCTCCTCATAAAAACTCTTCTCACACTTGAAGCCAGTTATTGTCACTCTTAACCTTGTCTCCTTTAGGATAAACAATGAAACTGATATTTCCTTACAGCACATATCGGCTACCGCTTTAGCCATTTCTGTCTCTCTTCTCTAGATCCTTTCAAGCTTTTCCACATCCTTAAGTGTAGGAACAGAAGTCGACACAGGCATGAAAGAAGCATCTAGCCAACGTGGTGTAGAGCAGAAGGATTCCATCCCAACTCTTGCACGCCACACTTCGGTTAACGTGTTCCAGTACCATGACTGCATTCTAATACTGACTCTATTTATTGCCATGACTCTATTTATTGCCATCGTTCTCGTCTGTCCCTCTCCCCCGATTAGACTGTAAGCCCGTCAGAGGGCAGGGACTGACTCTATCTGTTGCCGGCTTGTTCATTCCAAGCGCTTAGTACAGTGCTCTGCACATAGTAAGCGCTCAATAAATACTATTGAAAGAATGAATGAATGAATGAATGAATGAATGAATACTGACAATACACAGATGATTCCTTGCCAGATTACGGTCAAATGGGACACCCAGGTTTTTTCTGCTAACTTCTCCATCCTGAAATTGGACTGCTGGTTTTTTAATCTCTAAAGAGGTCAAAAGAGAGGAGCAGTGTGGCCTAGTGGAAAGATCCCAGGCCTGGGAGTCAGAGGACCTGGGTTCTATTCCCATCTCTTCTGCCTGCCTGCTGTGTGACCTTGAGCGACCCATTTACTTCTCTGTGCCTCAGTTTCATCATTGGTAAAATGGGGATTAAATTCTATTCCCTCCCACCTAGGCTGTGAGCCCCATGCAGGACAGGGACTGTACCCAATCTGATCACCTCATATCTATCCCGGCGCTGAGAACGATGCTTGGCACATAGTAAACAAGTAAATACAATAATTAGAATTATGATAATTATAATAAAAAGTTGAGTCCTTCCACATGTCTCTACTGAATTTTCATCGTGGTTTATGTAGCACTTTTCCAATGGGCAAGGTCTCTGAATTCTGTTCTTGCCTTCCAAAGTGTTAGTCACCCTGGCCAATTTAGTGATCTTGGAAAACTTGATAAGCATTCTCCCAAGACCCTTGTCTAGATCACTGATGCAAACCAGTGACTAGAACCAGTACCAGTGTGGCACTGCTTGATATGTCTCTCTCACTGATGTAGGGGCTCTGCGAGCAGCTATCAAGAAATTCAACTTCCATATAATGGCAGTATGGCCAAGAACAAACCTTCCTAGTCTATAGATAAAGTTTCAAAAACAGTGGGGTCCAAATAAAAATGATAGTAATGGTACTTGTTAATCACTTACTATATGCCAGGCACTGTACTAACCACTGGGGTGGACACCGTCCCTGTCCCAAGTGGGGCTCAAAGTTGCAATCCCTATTTTACAGATGGGGTAACTGAGGCACAGAGAAGTGAAATGATATGCCCAAGGTCACGCAGCAGAACTCAAATTAGAACCCATGACCTTCTAACTCCCAGGCCCCTGATCTACCCACTATGTCACGCTGCTTCTCACTACGTCTGGAATCTAAGTAGAATAGTGCTGTGTTTCTACCTCCATCCATGGACTGTCTCCTAGAAGGAGAAAAAACTTTGTTCTTCCCAGAGCCATGTGGGTGGTCCCTCATGTCTTAGGGTCTTCGCTGCGTTGGTTCTTCACAGATGATGGATGATTTGTTCTTGGTTCTTCCAGGGAATTGATGTGAAGACAACCAGTCTGTAACTTTTGTGTCAATTCTATTTTTCCGGTTCCATGATGGGTTAAAACATTTTGATTTACAAAATGTTAATCCGGCAAAGCCTTTCAAGATGATATGATAAAGTGGTGGTTTTTAATGGCTTCCGATTGATCAGCTTCATAGTTTGAATTACTAGATCGCCCGATCTTCCTAGCAGGGAGGGATATTGGGGAGGAGGGGGGTGGGATTTTCCATGAAGCTCGGGAAGAAGGAATCCAGGCTGATCCCGGTTACGTGCCTTCTTTCCTCCCTTGTCCTGGCTCATTTTCCTGGGCTCCAGAACAGTGGCTAGAGCAGAGAAAGCAGGGAAGCTGGGTTCAATTTTCCTTTCTGTAGCGAGTCCATTGGTGGGGAGGGAAGGAGTGGTGGCCTTTTCCTCCAACCTGGCTGGCTTTGGATGCCCCTACGTCTGGCCAGAGTTGATCCCAGCCCCGTGACTCAGCACCCACCTTGACGTCTGCCTTGGGACTGTGTGGAGGCGGGCACTGGGCTGGCGTCTTATTGCCTCGTATGACTAGCGGAGGACGAGGCGCCATATTGGATCGTAGTTGAATCCCTTTACCTCAGGATCGGTAGAACTGAAAGGATGCTCAGACGAACTTGTTAGCCAACCAAATGCCTCTTAAGCAAATCACACGCCAGTTGTAGACCCAGATATCATCACATCCTTTTAACGGGTACAGAAACTGAACCATTAAGAGGTAGAATGTAAGCTTGGTGTGGGCAAGGAATGTGTCTTTATTTTTTTATTGTACTCTCTCCCAAGTGCTTAGTATAGAGCTCTGCACCCAGTAAGTGCTCAATAAATACCAGTGAATGAAGGTAAAGCAATTTGACCAAGAATGTTGGGAAGACACTGGGTGAATTGACAGTAAAATTCATATCTCTCGGCTCCTGGCTCAATGCTATCAGCGTGGCTCAGTGGAAAGAGCCCGGGCTTGGGAGTCAGAGGTCATGGGTTCGAATCCTGGCTCGAATCCTTGTCAGCTGTGTGACTGTGGGCAAGTCACTTAACTTCTCTGTGTCTCAGTTACCTCATCTATAAAATGGCAATGAAGATTGTGAGCCTCATGTGGGACAACCTGATTACCCTGTATCTACCCCAGTGCTTAGAACAGTGCTCTGCACATAGTAAGTGCTTAACAAATACCAACATTATTATATCCACCACTCAATATGATCTCCTATGTAACTACCAAGTTTTCGATTCCCAGTAAACATCAGATTTGCTCACAGGTTCCTCTCTAGGAATACCTTTGAGCAGTCTGAAGGTCCTTCCTGTCGGGCAGGTGGTTCTGAAATTTCATTAAAGAAGTCTTAAACAGCTGATCCCAAAATAAATAATCATCATATTTGTCAAGATTTCTATGTGATTGACATGTTCTTTGTTTGGTGTCAAGGCCCGTCAAAAGTCCCCACCTTCTGTCCCTTTCCCCCTAAGGCACCCAATTGGTGAAGGGCCTGCTTGGGCTAGACCAGCCTGGAAAATCTACCTGATGTTTAGGCCAGGCTTCATCTGTCCCAGGGATAAGTCCTGGGAGCCGTGGGCAGAGCCTCGTTCCCTCTCGGATGGTCAGAACCCCAGCCGCTCAGCTTAGAAGCAGCTTGGCCTAGTGATAATAATAATAATAATAATGTTGGTATTTGTGAAGCGCTTACTATGTGCCGAGCACTGTTCTAAGCGCTGGGGTAGACACAGGGGAATCAGGTGTCCCACGTGGGGCTCACAGTCTTAATCCCCATTTTACAGATGAGGGAACTGAGGCACCGAGAAGTTAAGTGACTTGCCCAAAGTCACACAGCTGACAAGTGGCCAAGCCGGGATTCGAACCCATGACCTCTGACTCCAAAGCCCATGCTCTTTCCACTGAGCCACGCTGCTTCAAAAAATAATAATGCTGGTATTTGTTAAGCGCTTACTATGTGCAGAGCACTGTTCTAAGCGCTGGGGTAGACACAGGGGAATCAGGTTGTCCCACGTGGGGCTCACAGTCTTAATCCCCATTTTACAGATGAGGGAACTGAGGCACCGAGAAGTTAAGTGACTCGCCCACAGTCACACAGCTGACAAGTGGCAGAGCCGGGATTTGAACTCATGACCTCTGACTCCAAAGCCCGTGTTCTTTCCACTGAGCCACGCTGCTTCTAGTGGATAGAGCACAGGCCTGAGAGTCAGAGGGACCTGGGTTCTAATCCCTGCTCCACCACTTGTCTGCTGGGTGACCTCGGGCAAGTCACTTCACTTCTCCGTGTCTCAGTTATCTCATCTGTAAAATGGGGTTTAAGACTGTGAGCCCCATATGGGACAGGGACTGTGCCCAACCTGATTACCTTGTACCAACCCCAGAGCTTAGAACAGTGCTTGGCACATAGTAAGCACTCTGACAAATACCATAATTATTATTATTACTTAGAGGAGAACACTGCAAGTTCTGGAAATGGGGGTCAGACCCAATCCCAGAGTAGAGGAGCTTCCATAATTCCAATTCCCCACCTAACCCCTTTCGGCCCTTCTGGCTATGACTTGGTGATTGACCATGGGCATGAAGGGAGTGATGGCAGTATTGAGCACCTTGGCATCTCTCCTAGAGCAAATTAAGCATTTTATTTGAGTGTGCACAGCCTTGATTCATCCCTGGGTTCCTCTAGACTGCAAACTTGATACAGGCAGGGAACTTGCCTGCTAATTCTGTTGTATTGCACTCTCCCAGGTGCTTAGTACAGGGCTCTGCACATAGTATTGATTAATGGATTGTTTCAGAAACTCTCCCTGCAAGCCATGTCTTTGCCAGGCTTCCCTCTCCCCAATCAGTTTGGCCCAAACCTCTGATATACAACCAGCCTCGTAGGAAAATCCGATAATGCCTCCACGGAGGCAACATTTGGGGAAAGCAGAGTGGTGAGGGTTCTAATCCCAGTTCTGCCATGTGTCTGCTGTGTGTGACCTTGGGCAAGTCACTTTGCTTTTCTCTGCCTCAGGTACCTCATCTGTAAAAGGGGGATTGAGTCCTCCTCTCCCCTGATTAGACTGTAAGCCCATCCATGGGGAGGGACTGTCTCTATCTGTTGCCGATTTGCACATTCCAAGCGCTTAGTACAGTGCTCTGCACATAGTAAGCGCTCAATAAATACTATTGAATGAATGAATGAATGAATGAATGAATGAGTCTGTGAGCCCCACATGGGACAGGGACTGTGTCCAACCCGATTTGCTTGTATCCACCCCAGCGCTTAGTACAGTGCCTGGCACAGAGTAAACACTTAGGAAATACCACAATAATTATTAATAATAATAATAGTGAGTCCAGGGGGTCCACTGTGTAAAGAATATAGGAAAAATATGATTATCTGATTGAAATTCATCCAGACAATGGATAGTCAGTCCCATATTCTTGTGTTTAAAATGTTCCTCTCAAGTGACCTGAGTTTTTAATGACTGGTCAGGACCTTGGTTTTAAATTCCACCTGAAAGACAATACCACTGTCAGGACAATTGCGCCCACGATCCGTTGAAGCAACCCTAATGTGTAGACCCCTTTTGACTAACAGTGTGCATCAATCACTGACATAAAACGCTGATCCCACGGGGTATGAGACTCCAAGATCAGGGGAAGAACAGCTATTTCAAAACCACTCCAGGCTTCAAAATGCCGAAACGTGAGTGACGAGCTGGTTAGAGGACAGTGAAGAGGAGAGAAGAGACGAAACAAGGAAGCTTCTCTGTAGCCTATCCTCACCCACCTAAGAGTTGCCTCCCTCAGTCCATTTCCCTTTCCTTCTTTCACTCTCCATTCCCTTCCACTCTCCATAGATAAGCGAGACAATAAATAGTCAATTTCCTTGCAGGATTATTTAAGTGACATTCAGTTTCATAAATTATCTTATCTAAAATGTATATCCTTTGAGATTCTTTTTCTCCTAAGGGAATAATTAAAGTCATGAGTTTGGTCACATTTGGGCTTTCTCTCGAAGACTTACTATTATACTGTACTCTCCCAAATGCTTAACACAGCGCTCTGCACACAGTAAATGCTCAATAAATACGACTGAATGATATTGAGTTATTATGCCCAGGCTAGGAAATACCAAAACAAATGTTCAATCCTGAGAAATATTTAGCACATAAACTATGATTTGACGGACCGCCGTGCTGATGGGTCAATATTTCCTGAGAATCTACCATTTGCTAGGCGCTCCGTGTGAACATGTAAGCTCACAGTCTCCATCTCCAAGCCAGTGAGGAGTTCTCAAGTTGCCCAAGAATCCCAGTGCACCTCCAATTTGGAGCATTGCTCCCATCTACAAGAATATGTTCAGGCCAAATGAAGATGGCGGTAAACTGAGACAGAGGTCTGTCTTACTGTTCGCTAGATCTGTGAGCACAATTCCCCATCCCATTCCCTCTCACATTCCGACCTCATGTAGAGAAGGGGAAGAAGGGAGAGAAGTGTCCGCTAAGATGGGATGCCCCTCAGATACTTTTCCATCCTACTTGCTCTTCACTTGCAAGAAATCCACCCTCAGTCCCAACTGCTCTAAAATTCCATTCCTACATCTTTTCTCCCCATTATGTGTCATTTAAATCCCATAGATATTCTGGAGGGTTCATCTTTGTCAACAGAGCCTGTTACTGGGCAGGGATTATGTCTATATCTTGCCGAATTATACATTCCAAGCGCTCTGCACATAGTAAGTGCTCAATAAATTCGACTGAATGAATGAACAAAGGGCACTGGTAAAAGTCTGTACCTGGATAAGCTGTGCTGGAAGTTCACCCAGGAGCTGACTCCAATGAGCTACTTTTGGCTACATTTCCAGGTTCAGCTGTTACTTACCTAACTGATACCAAATGGAATGTGCTTTCACTATGAATGTGTCTGTTTATTGTTAGAAGGTACTCTCCCAAGGGTTTAGGACAGTGCCCAGCACACAGCGAGCATTCAATAAATACAATTGAATGAATGTTTAAAAAAAAGGCAGGGCTGGCAGAGGGGTTCAAAGCTATAGCTAGGTTCAAAGCTCCTGCCCTGTTAGTGGGGTTAAGGGGTAGGTGATCTACAGGACAGGACGGGGTGCGTGAGGGCTGGCAGAGGGAGGAATATAGCTAGGTTCAAAGCTCCTGCCCTGTTAGTGGGGTTAAGGGGTAGGTGATCTACAGGACAGGACGGGGTGCGTGAGAGAGGATATGTCCCTGACCCAGATTGCCAAACGTTTGGACCAGGATTCACCACTGCAGTCCCAGGGCTTTTCCTGGCACCAAAAAGATAACACTTGAACTTAAAAGATAAATTCTTGAAAATACCCCTCACCTTAGACAGTAGATATTAGGAATGAACAGAAATACCGGAATTTTAGTAATGAAACATCTCTACAGTCACTGCTGTTAAATTCTAGTAGATTTTGATGAGCATAAAGGAATCCCAAACTGGAAAGAGTCCTCAGAGCCCTGAAATATATGCTTCACTCCTTTGTAATAATAATAATAATCATGTATTTGTTAAGCTCTTATTATGTACCAAGCACTGTTCTAAGCACTGGGGTAGACATAAGGTAATCAGGTTGTCTCATGAGGGGCTCACAGGCTTAATCCCCATTTTACAGATGAGGTAACTGAGGTGCAGAGAAGTTAAGTGGCTTGCCTAAGGTCACACAGCAGGAAAGAGGCAGAGGTGGGATTAGAACCCATGTTCTCTGACACCCAAGCCCGTGCTCTTTCCACTGAGCCACGCTGCCCCCCGACGGAATACGCTCTTCTTGTATTGTGCTTTCCCCAGTGCTTAGGACAGTGCTCTATGCACAGTAAGTGCTCAATAAATAGCACTGTGTGACAGATTTTATTCAGAGGGTCCCAATTGGATGTCATATCTTGGTATTAAGCATTTGAGTTAAGTGTCTGTGTATCTTAATTGCTCGCACCATATGTGTGTGAAGTGACTCTCCTGCTTCTAAAAATCTAAAGAACTCAAATAAATGCAGGTTTATTCCATCTCTTCAGGTACCATCGTGGAAAAAAGACTCAATGGACAATCAATGGTACTTATTGAGCGCTTAGGGCATGCACAGCACCGTACTAAGCACTTGGGAGAGTACGAGACAACAGAGTTAATAGACACATTCCCTGCCCACAACGTACTTGCAGCCTAGAGGGGGACGGCTACTTTCAAAGCATCGAGAACACCATGCCCTCTCACCGTGGAGGGTGAGGTGATGAACTCCAGTGACATCGTGCCTGGAAATCCCACCTGGTTGGCAGGCTCAAAGAGGATTGGGTAACGACGTTTACTCTCTACCGCTCCCGAGAAGTCCATCGATATGCCATGTCGTAGCGTGGTGTCGAGAAGAGACTTCTCTGGCGATGCGGTCACCCTAGAGTCATCGGTGGTCAGGTACCACCGAAACATTCCTTAAGGGATCTCAGCCAGGTTGGGATACCAGGACTGATTGAGGGGGATCCTTACCTGCCCTCAATCCTTATCAGGAAGTGTGCTTAATCAATAACCAACAAATGAGAAAGGTCCCAAGGCTATGCAAACAGCACCTCATTTTATATTGAATTTCACGGCCTGAGGGGATAGTCCACAGTTATTCACATGCCCCCTGGGGAGTGCCAAGCTTATTCAGTTCAAAACTCATTTAACTAGGAATTAGGGATTTTTCTTTTCTTAAAATCTTTTTTCATTTTTTCGGTTTGCTATTAAAAGAACTCTGGTTCCTTTGGAAGCCCTTCCTAGAGCTTTCAGCCGCCTCCTCGCCTTTCACGTAATTAAACACCCCAAGGTGCTTAAGGGGTAATAAGTAGCGTATCAATAAAGTAATAAATAATTGTATTCAGGCAAACTCCAAAGCCATCAGCCATTAACCCGAAGCTGTGAACAATCGTTTTGATTAATCAATAAGGTAATACAATAGGAAAGTGAAAGTCTGCCAGGCCTCTGGTATAATCACCCCTTCTTCTAAACCATCCAGGATTCTTATCTTTAAACTAATCTGGGGAGAATCTAAATTAAAAGCAGTAATCCAAAGAGCTTTCTCTAGACTGAAAGCTCACTTTGGGCAGGGAAAGCTTCTAGCAACTCTGTTATATTGAAATCTCCTAAGGGCATAGTACAGTGCACAGCACACAGTGAGTGCTCAATACATATGACTCATTCATTCATTCAATCGTATTTATTGAGCACTTACTGTGGGCCGAGCACTGTACTAAGCGCTTAGAAAGTACAGTTCAGCAACAGAGACAATCCCTACCCACAACGGGCTCACAGTCTAGAAGAGGGGAGACTGATTGATTCTTCTACACAAGGACATCTTAAGGAGTACTCATTTCAAACACTTCAGATGAGCAGGTGAAAAGTGTAATATTTTTGACTTTTCTTAATTTTACTTGTTAAATACCTGCTATGCGCCAAGCACTGTATTAAGCGCTGGACTAGGTAGAAGATGATCATGTTGGACTTAGCCCCTATCTCTCATTGGGTTTACAGTCTAAGAAGAAGACAGGGCAGCTATTTAATCCCCGCTTGACAGATAGGGAAAGTCAAAGCACTGAGAAGGTAAGTAATTTGCCAAGGTCACACAGCAGGCAGATGCTAGAGCAGGGATCAGTAACAATAACTGGCATTTGTTAAGCTCTTCCTATGTGCCATGCACTGTTCTAAGCACTGGGGTAGATACAAGGTAATCAGGTTGAACACAGTCCCTGTCCCACACAGGCTCACAGCCTTAATCCCCATTTTCCAGATGAGGTAACTGAGGCACTGAGATGTGAAGTGATTTGCCCAAGGTCTCACAGCAGACGCGTGGCAGAGCCGGGATTAGAATCCACGTCCTCTGACTGGGAACGAGACTGTGCTCTTTCCACCGGGCCACCTTGCTTCCCATGCTGCTTGGAGGTGAGAGGGGTGTATAGTGAGGTTGCTATATCGGTGTCCCATAAAAGCAAAATGTTCTAGTACAATAAAAAGGGGAACCCAGAATAAGAACAGAAAAAGATCATGGTGGAACCTGAAGCCTTAAATGTTTTTTTACAGTTTTTAGAGCCTCATTAGCTAACACAAGACAAAAATACTGAGCAGGGGAAATTGAAATCAAACCATTGCCAAGATTATCTGACCATGGCATAGCCATAAGGCCAGCCTTCCACAGGCAAATCAAGGCAAGGATTGAAAAAATCGTTCGGCTAAATCCACACTTTTGCTTGAACTGGAGCCGTAAATGGAAGAGCATTCATAATGTCAAAATCATCCTCTTTCCAATCAATCAATCAATCAATCAATCAATCTTATGGTATTTGTTAAGCACTTACTACATGCCAGGCACTGTACTAAGCCCTGAGGTAGATACAAGCTAATCATTTTGGATACAGTCCATGTCCCAAATGGGAATTTCATTAAATCCCAATTAATAGATGATGTAACTGAGGTACAGAGAAGTTAAGTGAATTGTCCAAGGTCATGCAGTAGACAAGAGGCAGAACCAGGATTAGAACTCCCAGGCCCGTGCTCTATCCACTAGACCACCCTGCTTCTCAATCATATGTACTGAATGCTTAATGTGTGCAGAGCACTGAGCTAATTAATCCCTTGAGAGATTCCCTACCCAACAACAAGCTTCCAGACCAAGAAACCCAGGTCTCTGTAACCTAAGGATCTTTTGCTCTGAGAAAAGACATGATAACAAAACCTCCACTTGGCTCTTGGTGCCTCCCTCAGTGACTGTTTCTGATCTCTGGGTTTAGGGTGTGAGTCCGATTTCAGTTTTGAAGCCGATGTATTTGTTGAACATCAGAAGACAACATAGTGACCTGTTTCAGACAGACTCTCATGGGGTTTACAGAGAGTCTTTTTGAGAGATGGGCACCCAGACACCAGGAAGAGTTCATCTTAAGTGCTATCTACAGTGTTCTGTACATTGTAAGTGCTCAATAAATATCACTGAATGAATGAATCTTAACTCAGTGACCCCAGTGAAAAAGGAAAACTGCTGAGGCCCTTTCATTATCATCTGAGAGGTGACAGCAATCAGAAGGCAATAAAAAAGAAAGCTCCATTTATCAAATAGTTTGACATAAAAGAAAATACTCCATCAGAGCCATATCAGAGGGACAAATATTAGACATTTTTCTTGGGTTAATTGCTAGCGACCTCAAAACAACTCTGAGGTGTTTTGTTTGTTTTTTCCAGCTGTTACCCAACTTTTGTTCTCTAAAATCTCTAGCATTAAAATGACAGTCTTTCCAAAGATATTCTTCTATACTAAAAGGGGCCCCGGCCCTGTGCTTTGAGCTTCCAAAGTCGAGGGATACTTCCCCCGACCCCCAAAAAATGGCTGTCTGTGGCAGCTCTGGATTTAGGACGACTGGAGCCGTCAACACTGGATATCATTACACCCCTCTCTGTAACCTTTCTGAAACCCATCTCAAACAATCACTAGTGAATGAGGGTCTCCAGAGGTCTGAATTCAAAAAAAGACCTCTCCCCAAATTTGAAGCAAAAGGTTATGGAGGTAAAATGTTGGCAGGTAAAATGTGTCAGAAAAGCCTGCTGGGCTCTATTTGAGTTGATCCGCTTCATTAAAGTCATTAAGAAGCAGCATGGCTCAGTGGAAAGAGCACGGGCTTTGGAGTCAGAGGTCATGGGTTCGAATCCCGACTCGGCCACTTGTCAGCTGTGTGACTTTGGGCAAGTCACTTAACTTCTCGGTGCCTCAGTTACCTCATCTGTAAAATGGGGATGAAGACTGTGACCCCCCACGTGGGACAACCTGATTCCCCTGTGTCTACCCGAGCGCTTAGAACAGTGCTCGTCACACAGTAAGCGCTTAACAAATACCAACATTATTATTATTATTAAAGTCACAAGAACCTACGGGAACTCCCTCAAAAGATGTTGACATTTACCAGGATATTATTTGGGTTGACAATCAGCCAGTTTTAATATGTCTTAATGGTATTTGTTAAGAGCTTGCTATGTGTTAAGCACTATTCTAAGCATTGGGGTGGATACAAGCTAGATACATCTCCTCCAAAAAGCCTTCCCCGACTAAGCCCTCCTCTGCTCTTCTCCCACTCCCTTCTGCGTCACTCTGACTTATTCCCTTCTTTCATTCTCCCTCCCATTCCCACAGCACATATGTATATATCTGTTATTCATTTACATATATTAATGTCTGTCTCCTCCTCTAGCCTGTGAGCTCCTTGTGGGCAGAGAATGTATCTTTTTGTTGATATATTGTACTCATTCATTCATTCAATCATATTTATTTATTTATTGAGCGCTTACTGTGTGCAAAGCACTACACTAAACACTTGGGAGAATACAGTACTATAACAAATAGACACATTCCATGCCCACTCCTAAGTGCTTAGTACAGTGCTTGGCACAGAGTAAGTGTTCAATAAATACAATTGAATGATCGAATGAATGAATACAAGGTAATCAGGTCAAGTACAGTCCTTGTCCCACATGGGGCTCATAGATAGTCTAAGTAGGAAGGAGAAGAGGAATTGAATCCCCATTTTACAGTCGAGGGAACGGAGGAACAGAGAAGCTAAGTGACTTGGCCAAAGTCACACAGAAGGCAAATGGTGGAGCTTCCAGGCCTGCGTTCTTTCCACTAGACCACGCTGCTTCTCCGCCAGTATTGCTGTAGCCCTTTACCATTCATCATTTATTAAGCGAATCTATCCCAACATCTTTAGATCGCTGTAACAATCTCCTGTTAATAGGTGATAAAGGGGAAGTTCAGGTAAACTAAGTTCCCTGAAGCCATTTCTGGAAGGTCATGTTTCTTCAGCCACTGCATCATCTCCAACATCTGCCCCATTCTTTGCATTCCCAAGGTGCACACGGCCCATTGATCCATCACCATCATCTCTCTGGGGTACCCCTTTTCTCTGGACCACTGTGATAACCATCTATCTTTCACCAATTGTACTTCTAGCTTCCCCAGCTAATCCACCAACACTTGCTTTTCTCTTTTGCATCCACCCCCAAAATCCACCTCTCGGCCAGAACAATCAGCAGCTCTTCACCGCTAAGGAATTCCCCATTCGAAGGCCTAAGTAGGTACGAGGGAAGGTCTGAAGAACATAGCAACAACATTTATGCTCAGAGGTTAACTGCTTACTAATCTTCATCTATGAGATTTCATGACATCTTCCTAGTCTTGACTTTAGGCTTAAATAAGTCAAAGTCCATATCACAGAAAGGACCTCTACCTATGAATTCTTCATTGTACCTAAACTGTCATTAGAGCTGAATGAGTAGTAATATTCCTGTTATTATTAGTGATAAATGATGTCATTAGCAAGTCTACAATGAAGTCAAAAAGAGGTCGTGTGTGCGTGTGTGTTCTGTGTTCTCTGCCCAGATTGCTTCTTCTTGGAGAGAAATGGCAGTGGATTCCTGTGAAAACAAGTGTTTCCTAAGGCCTCCATTGTAGCTTGTTTAGGCCACTGAAGAAAAGCAAGTTCCCTGTGGAGTTCAAGCAAGAAGGATTCATGTTTTCTGAGTCCCAAGCTCCAGGAAGCAGAAATCTTACTGGCTTTCTTGAGGGGAGGGTTATTCAATCAATCGTGTTTCTTGAGTGCTTACTGTGTGCAGAGCACTGTACTAAGTGCTTGGGAGACAATGAAGTTATTTTCAACATGTCAGGTTCAAAAGTGTGGTCTTGAAGGAAATGATGCAGACAGCAATCCGGTGTGATACATGAAGGCAGAACGAAATCATCTTCCTCAGGAGATAGGACATCTGATCAATGATATTCAGGGGAAATTGTGTTGATTGCTGGATCAATCAAACATATGGAAACAAAAACATGTTATCAGCCAATTTTCAAAGACAGATTCATCCAGTACCTAAGAAATTGAATATCCAAAAGTGATCATGCCAGCTCAGATTAGATTTCTCCCTTTACCTTCTCCAGACTGTCACAACCTTGGGAACTTCTTTTAACAGCTTGAGGCGACAGTCAACACGTTGGCTTCTGTGGGTCCGATCTATGGGAAATGCAGAGCAGCAGAAAAATAACAAGCTAAATCGGAGGCAGAGGGACATTTTCGCTACCAGAACCATTCTTTCAGGCTCTCTCTTTTCTCTCTCTCTCTCTCTCTTCAAACACTCACATGATCTTCCAAGGTTTAGTTCCTTAAAGGCAGAAATTCAAGAGATCCTGAGGACTCCGAAAACCCATTTGAAATGACTCTTTGATGCCATGGCAGAAAGGCCAACAAAGGAAAGTGGAGGCTGTTCTAATTACACCGAATCTTATGCTCAGTTCTCTAGGGCTTAGATCGGCCAGACACACAATGGTTAAACAAGCAGTCCATTTATGGGAGCGAGATTTACAAATGACTTTCGGTGGTTTGACATGTTACCCAAATCCTTGGAGGAGGAAATTATTTCAGCTTTGTCTCTGGTATTTAGATTTATGAGGGTATAGATCCATTTAAACTAGCTGGCCCTGACAAGGAAAATCACCCCGGTCCTAAGTACAGTTTAGCATTTGCCATCTATCACGTGCCAATTCTGCCTTCAAACCTCCACCATGTCAGGCTAAGGGCATCGACAACATCCAAACAGGATAGGAGAAAACATGTTTTACTTACCCTGTAGACATAGGAAAACCTATAGAGCACGGGCCTGGGAGTCAGAAGGCCATGAGTTCTATTCCCAGCTCTGCCACTTGCTGTTGTGTGACCTTGGGACAGTCACTTCACTTCTCTGGGCCTCAGTTACCTCATCTGTAAAATGGGGAGTAAGACTG
Source organism: Ornithorhynchus anatinus (assembly GCF_004115215.2). Lineage (NCBI taxonomy): Eukaryota > Metazoa > Chordata > Mammalia > Monotremata > Ornithorhynchidae > Ornithorhynchus > Ornithorhynchus anatinus. The sequence continues at coordinate 98,383,886 of NC_041730.1, forward strand.
TGAGCCCACATGGGACAGGGACTGTGTCCAACCTGATTTGTTTGTATCCATCCCAGCGCTTAGTGCAGTGCCTGGTACATAGTAAAGTGCTTAACAAATACCATGATTATTATTAATTATTATTATTAAACCTTGTGATGTACCCCACACATACTCTCCACTGGCTCCAACATTTTGGCAGAGTGATACTGGTAAGAAAATCCTTTCCCACACACCCCACCTGGGCTGACATTATGCATTCAAAAATGAATGGATCTTGGTAACAACTCTGACCACTTGTTTGTATCAGATTTTAAAAGTGTTAAAGAGATTCCCCCCCAATCAATCTGTTCAATCATCAATCAGTGGTATTTATTAAGCATTCAACTATGTGCAGCACACTGCAAGAATTACTTGGGAGAGTACCGAACAAAAGAGTTGGCAGATACATCCCCTGCCCAAGATGAGTTTACAGTCTACAGGAGGAGACAGATGTAGACTATAAACAAATGATTTGTGATATATAATTTAAAGATTATGTACATAAGCGCTATGGGGGTGAGGGAGGGGAAAATGTAAAATGCCCAAAAGTCCAAATGCATAAAGAGAAAGGAGAGGGACTTAGGTAAAAGAGGGCTTAATCAGGAACGACTTCTCGGAGAAGAAATGACCCCTCCCCCACCAGCAAAGAGATAACCAAAAAGGCAATCGAACTAGGGAAGCAACCTGATTTTTTAAATGGATGATGCAGACGTCAGTGACTTATTTGCACTGCATTCACAGAAATCATTGTTCTACGAGAACCTCATTGAATTTCAGCAATCCAGTACATCTTTGAAAAATGCCAGTTTTAGAAGTTAGACTTTCTCCACTCTAAGTTAAAAATATTAGGAAGAAAAAGTCTTGCTTCAATTTTCAAGAAAGTGAAAGAATGTATAACTATGATTGAGGAAGGATTCCCTAATGGGGAGAGGAGTTCAAAGGTTTCCTAGGGGTTCAGAATCAACAATCAATCAATCGGTCGGTTGCATTTTTGGAGTGCTGACTGCATGCACAGCACTGTATTAAGGCCTTGGGAGAGTACAACCGGGTGAATCGACACATTCCCTGCCCTCAAGGAGCTTACAGTCAAAAGAAGGAGATGGTCAGCAGGGAATTTGTCTGCTTATTGTTATATTGCACTCTCCCAAGCGCTTAGTACAGTGGCCTACACACAGTAAGTGCTCAATAAATATGATTGAATGAATGAATGAATGAAGAATGAATGCATGAAAGGAAATTATGGATATGTAAATAAGTGCTGTGGGTTTGAGGGTGGAATGAATATCAAGTGCTTAAAAGGGTACAAAACCAAGGGCAAGGGAAATGAAGAAGGGAGAGGAAATAGGGTAAATGAAGGCTTAGATGGGGAAGGCCTGTTGGAGGAGATGTGATTTCAATAAGACTTTGTCCGTGAGGAGAGTAATGGTCTGTTGTCTACGAAGGGGAAGGGAGTTCCAGGCCAGAAAGAGTTATCATGCTCCTACATACTTTAAGAAGTAAACACTGCTGTTGGAGCTGAATTGGACAAATTCTTCACCATGATAGTTGAAAAATCACTACCACGGTCAGCAGAACAAGTTTCTACGCCTGCAGCCTCCTATAAAGACTCATAACCATAGTATAGCTCCACATGCATTTAATATTGAGAAATTATCCCTTGAATTACTTCAGTAATAATGTTGGTATTTGTTAAGCACTTATTATGTGCAGAGCACTGTTCTAAGCGCTGGGGTAGACACAAGGGAATCAGGTTGTCCCACGAGGGGCTCACAGTCTTAATCCCCATTTAACAGATGACGTAACAGGCACCGAGAAGTTAAGTAACTTGCCCAAAGTCACACAGCTGACAAGTAGCAGAGCCGGAATTCGAACCCATGATCTCTGACTCCAAAGCCCATGCTCTTTCCACTGAGCCACGCTGCATTCAGTAAAGATAAAATAATAGTTTAGTGACTTTTATCATTAGCGTATACAACACAAAATTCCTGGGTGCCTACTGTGGGCAGAGAACTGGATGGGGAAATATTGCACTTGGGAATCATATTGCTCTTTCTTGCTGTTCCATCTCAGTGTTTCACCGGCTCCTCCTCTCCTCCCACCCTCTAACTGTGGGGTGCCTCGAGGCTAAGTTCTGGGTCCTATTCTCCATCTACACCCACTCCTTTGGGGAACTAATCGGTCCCATGGCTTCCATCACCTTCTCTACACAGATGATTCCCAAATCTATCACTCCCACCCCTTCCTCTCTCTCCCTTCGTAACCTCATATTTCCTCCCATATTCAGGACATCTCTACACAGATGGCCCGGTGAAACCTCAAATTTAAACAAGATAATCAGGTCGGACACCGTCCCTGTCCCACATGGGGCTCTCAATCTAAGTAGGAGGGAGGACGGGTATGGAATCCCCATTTTACAAATGGGGGAAACTGCAGCATGGAGAAGTTAAGTGACTTGCCCAAGATCACACGGCAGACAGTTGGCAGAGCTGGGACTAAAACCCAGGCCCATGCTCTTTCCACTAAGCCTCACTGCTCCTCATGTACCTATACATATCCTATGCTGTGTTGTGCCCAGTATCTGTAATTTATTTTATTGCCTGCCCTCTATATTAAATTGTAAGCTCCTTAAGGTTAGGGAGCATATCTACTATTATCATACTGTATTGTTCTCTCCCACTGTTTAGTATGGTGCTGTAAACAAAGTAAGCAGTCAACAAATACCATTGACTGATTAACTGATCGATGTGGAAAACAATCAAGACAGAAAAAGGAGGGTGAGAGGATCTGCAGTATTTGCAGAACCAGAAGGCCTCCTGTTCATTACCTCATAGGCTTAAACGCAAAAGAGGTCAATGACTTCTAACCCTCTTTGTAGGATTTGCCTGTCCAGTATTAAAAGACAAAGACCCAAGATACCCAAAATGTTTTGGATGAGTAATGAGACATGGCTGAAACTTTAATTTCCTATAAACCACACCTCATCTCTTCCCTAGCTCCAAAAATGAGAAATCTTGGGGAGAAACATGCTACGGTATGTATAAGGACCAGCATGTCCTAGTGGGAAGTGCACAGCCCTGGGAGTCAGAAGAGATGGGTTCTAATTCCAGCTCCACCACGTGCCTGTTGTATGATGTTGGTCAAGTCACTTACTCCCACTGGGCCTCAGTTATCTCAAATAGAAAATGGGAATTTGATACCTATTCTACTTTCTATTTAGATTGTGATCCCCGTGTGGGACACGAACTCTGTATGATGTGATTATCTTGTATCTTCCCCAGGATTTAGAACTGTGCTTGACATACAATAAGTACCTAACACTTAACAAATATCACCTTTATTATTCATTTTATTATCATAAATAATTATTGTTATACATTTGGGAAAACAGCATTGTCTTCTCTGGCCTTGCTATTGGATAGGTGGGGATATGAGGGCAAGATGAGGAAGAAAGAGGAATGGTTCAGCAGGAAAAGGGGATCTGTGCTTTCTACAATTTAAAAGAAATGTTTTTTCCAGGAATGACTGTTCTTATACCCTTCATCCTCACAACTTCACCACTTCCTCTCGTTCAACGTTTGTTTCCCTATTTCTTGAAACTGGGACTACCGCCATCCCTATTATCTTCTGATTTAGCTTGATGCACCCCTCACCATCTCCCTTCCCTTTTTTGATAATAATAATAATAATAATGATAGTGATGGTATTTGTTAAGCACTTACTATGGGCCAAGCACTGTTCTGAGCACTGGGGTTGATACGAGGTGATCAGGTTGTCCTACTTGGGGCTCACAGTCTTAATCCCCATTTTACAGATGAGGTAACTGAGGCATAGAGAAGTTAAGTCGCTTGCCCAAGGTCACACAGCAGACAAGTGGCAGAGCCGGGATTAGAACCCATCTCCTCTGACTCCCAAGCCCGTGTGCTTTCCACTCAGCCACGCTGCTCCTAAATTACAATGCCCCAGCATAGATTACACTTGGCACCCGCAACCGGTCATATGATGAAATGGTATCAAATGATTCACTTCCTCTTTAAAAGGTCACTCTCAACTTGTGTCTTCTTATCAATTAATTAATCATTCGTACCTACTGAGCACTTACTCTGTGCAGAGCCATGTATGAAGCGCTTAGGAGACAACACTGTATCAGAGTTGATAGACACAGTCCATGCCCACAGTGAGTTTACAGTCTAGAGGGTAATTTAGACCGTAAGGGCAACCTTAGATTATAAAACATCAGTATTCCTCTGGTCTCCAAAACATTAAAGAGAAGATGAAGCATGTGAAGAGAAAAGAAAATAGCTTGTTCCCTTAAACTGATTTTAATCTGATTTAAACTCAAAATAGCAACTTGTTTTGACCAATGACTTTGGTAAATATGGCATGGAATTTTAAAGATTATATTTACAACCTCAAGCGGCTTATAATGTAGGGAGATTTAAGAGCCACATACCCATTTTGAGGGAAATCATTTCACAGAAGATGAATGTTAAATGGTTTGTAGGCATATTTCCTGGGCATTGTTTTGGGTATGCATTAGCATTTAAAGAGTGACAAATATGTTTCATTTCTGGGTGCTCCGACCAAAAAAAATTTTGCTTGTATTTCTGCAACCAAACCAATTATTATTGTTTTTGTTGAACGGAAATTTATTTTGTGTTTTGTGACAGAGCAAGTAATTCAAGCTATTTTGAGGCTGTGCATCAGCATGATTTCTGTGGCTATCCAGGCAAAAAAGATAGTCCAGATAGCTTTGTGGATAAAGGAATGATATTTCAGTTTTGAAACAATAATTCAGTTCTTGCAACTTGAGATGAAGTGAACTCTGTGGCCTCACCTCTGTCTCTTCCACTGAAGTCCTTACTAATACTGCACATAACAAGGCATAATTTTACATAACTAGCAGAATCCACCGCAAGCCGGGATAAAAAGCATACCTGATTGAATATCACTATTTTGGAACTACTGCCTAATCATATTTTTTCAGGTTATTTGAACAAAATAATGTTTCTTTAATTATGTGAACTCATATTACTTGATATTTTAATGACATTTTAGATTATACTTCTGCTGCTTCTATTAGATCTGGTGGTATTAATAGGTTCTGGCAGAAAGTTATTTGATTTTGTTTTAAAAACCACTTATATTTTTCCCATCTCTTACAGAAGTAACTCTGGCACTCGATTTCTAGGAATTAGAGTTGTAGCTTTACCAGTGTTTGGCAAACTCATTAACTCCAATTTACTTACAAATAAGGATCCCCAAAATTGCTAGCCTGCAAGTGTCAGTTTATCAAGCTCAACCTCTAGGCCGTAAACTCGTTATGACCAGGGAAGCCTTCCCAGACTGAGCTCCCCTTTTCCCTCTGCTCCCTCTACCCCCCCTTCACCTCTCCGCAGCTAAACCCTCTACTTCCCCCTTTCCCTCTGCTCCTCCCCCTCTCCCATCCCACCCCCTCAGCACTGTACTCGTCCACTCAACTGTATATATCTCAACTGTATATATCTGCATTACCCTATTTATTTTGTTAATGAGATGTACATCACCCTGATTCTATTTATTTGCTATTGTTTTAATGAGATGTTCTTCCCCTTGATTCTATTTATTGCCATTGTTATTGCCTGATTAGACTGTAAGCCCGTCAAAGGGCAGGGACTGTCTCTATCTGTTACCGATTTGTACATTCCAAGCGCTTAGTACAGTGCTCTGCACATAGTAAGCGCTCAATAAATACTATTGAATGAATGAATGAATGTTATATTGTTATAGGGTATTGTCCCAAGTGCTCAGTACAGTGCTCTGCAAAAAGTCAACACTCAATAAATAAGATTGATTGAAAATCAGCCCTACTCTCCTATAGGAGATATGGGGAGACTAAGACTCAATGAGGCTGGCATTCTTTGCTATAGTGCGTTGCACAAAGTAAGCGCTCAATAAATACTATTGAATGAATGAATGACTGAATACTGACTGGACAGTATTGGGGAAGGGGCTACTAGCATGGTTTTGAAGGAAATTATTGCAGTGCAACCTGGGAAAGCACTAATAATAATGGTGGTATTTGTTAAGCGCTCACTCTGTGCCAAGCACTGTTCTAAGCGCTGGGGGGCGGTGGAAGGTGATCGGGTTGGCCCTAGACCTCCTGGAGAGTCAGTTGGCTTCCTGGGATCACTGGGATATCCATTAGAGCTTCAATGCCCTGACTGGTCCCTAACAGGAGAATCTGACTCAAGGCCTGGGTGTAGAAGCACAAATGATCGGAAGGTTGAAGCGGACCAGAACGAAACAAAAAGGCCAATCAATTTATTGAATTTATTTATTTATTGAATGCTTACTGTACCAAGCACTTGGGAGAATAGAATATAACAACAGGCACATTCCCTGCCCACAACAAGTTTCCAGTCTAGAGGACTGTAAGGCAAAACTCCTCCCAGCTGAACTCTAGCTAGTTCAGCCCCAAGGGTATTCTGCAGGCCCAAATGATCTCAATAGTTTGTGAGTTTAGAGGCAACCAACGTAAATCTCAGCTAGTCCCTGGTCAGACAGGGAATTCCATGTGCCCTGGGGACTTTCCACGATACATTTCTCCTCCAGATTAGACAGCAGTCATCTAGCTCCTTTGAAAAATACACTGTGGGTGAGGCTTTTTTTTTTTTTTTTTTACAAAGCCCTCGCTATACCCCATTGTTTTAAATGGGTCCTTATTAAGGAGGGTTCATTTCTGGCGACTGTCCCAGCCCTCCTGAAAACTGGCTGGAGCAGACAGTTGGGTGATCTATTGTGGATCTTGCCCATATTAGATAGCTTCATATTTCCAAACTGGAAACAAACCTCCTTTGATATGGTCCAAGCTCAGCTTTGATCATCAAGGCGTTCAGTGAAGCCCTATGGGTTTTCCAGCACATTGGAAGCTGATCCCGAAGAGCTGGGTCGTGTGTTTCCACTAGAGTTGCTCTGCGTTACCGTGTTCAAAGCTTCTGGGAGTGGGGAGACAAGAAGTCCACAATACCCCGTTTTGAGACGCTCCTTAAGGATTTAAATTATGGTATAGAGGTACTCTAAATGGAAATAAAATACTGATCTCTCTCTCGCTCCCTTTCTCTCCCTTTCTCTCTCTCTCTTTCTTTCTCCACCCCCACACAGACAAACACAGAAGGTTTATGATTGGATCAAGGTTAGGTTTCTTTCCAAGCATAAAAATGAGTTTAGGAGACTTCAGTTTCCTGTCTCCTAACATTCCTAACCACAAATATTTTGTATTCTAAGCTGGGAAAGCAAAGGGTTATTTAATAAATTAACACTTCACATACTTTTGGTTTAGCTTTTGGTTTGTAATAAACAAGATCGTTTTGTCCTCCATTATTTAGTTGCTGCAGAAACCGTGCAGCTCCCTATCTTATTTCCTTCATTTAATCTACAGATCTTCTGTTGTTATCACTGCTGCATTTTATGGTTTTACAATACTTTATTGAATTGCTGCACTGTAACTATTTCTGCCCCACTGAAAATAGTTCTTTATGAGTGAGCTTAAGCAAAGTCTGGAATGTCATAAGAGAAGCCCGGCAGCCCTTACAACATTTTACAAATTTCTCAAGGCCTGAGAAAGTCACAAAATATTCATACAATGAAATCCAGTCGTTGCCTGAAGGACAATTCACAACTTTTGATTAAAAGAGGAATTTAAATTCTTATTGCACACAGAGAAGAGTATTTTAAGTACAGAGATTTTTGAACATTAATTTTTGCCTATAATCTCCACAAGATAATACTGCTAATTTTGTCAGAGTAAAACACATTTCATGAAAAGCTCTAATTTTTTTGTGGTGTGTGTGTGTTTAAAAAAAAAACCTGTGTTAACCCTTGAATCTCCAAATTCCTCTGTCTCCTCATCACCTCTCTGCCGTTGATCTGAGCAGGGAATGTGCAATATTTCTCTCAGTTTAGATCTGAATAGCATGGAAGTGAAGAACAAGAAGGGAAATGACCTCTAATGATCACTTCTCTGGCACATAAATAGGGGGCAGAGGCTGTGTCTGTTTAGCCAAATCAAACATAATACTTATCTAGCCACCATCTTTGCTGTCATTTTATTACTGAGCTTTGCCTTTTCTTTGCAAAAGGAAGGGGCACAGTTTTCAAGGTCTCAGTTGATTTCAATAAAGCAAACTCTGATGAATTCTACAACCCAGTACAGTGGAGAACTAGGCAGAGGAACAACATAAATGCATGCCACGTGACTCATCTAAGCAATCTTGTTGAGAAACCAGAATTATCCAAGGGTATTTAGGGAAGAAACCTGCGGTGAGCAACTGTAATGTTAAGGGTATATCTAAGCATGGCATAACCCATAATCAGATTTTGCTGTGGAAGACAATAATAATCACAATAATAATAATAATGATAATAATAATTGTGATATCTGTTAAGTGCTCACTATGCATCAAGCATTGTACTAAGCGCTGGGATAGAAACAAGATATTCAGGTCCCACACGGGGCTCAGCACCTAATTAAGAGGGAGAACAGGGAGACTCTCCATTTTGTAGATGAGGACACTGAGACACAGAAAAGTTAAGCGACCTGCCCAAGATTGTACAGCAGTAAAGTGGGAGGGTCGGGATTAGAACCCACATCCTTTGATTCCCAGGTCTATGCTCTTTCCAGTGTTTTGAGAATCTGGCCCAGGCACTCTGTTAATAATAATGATAGTGGCATTTACTAAGTGCTTATTATGTGACGGCTACTGTTCTAATTGCAATACAATAAGTTTGGATACAGTCCTGGTCCTACATTGGGCCTCATAGTCCAAGGAGGAGGGGAAATAGTTATCCAATTCTCATTTTACAGATGGAGAACACACAGAGAAATTAAGTGACTTATCAAAGTTCACACACTGGGCAAATGATGGTCCTGCTATTAGAATTCAGGTGTATTGACTCCATATCCTGTACCCTATTCACTGGGCCATACTGCATCTGATGTCAATGTAAATAAAAATAAAAACAATGATGGTATTTGTTAAGTGCTTACTATGTGCCAAGCACTGTTCTAAGCACTGGGGTATATAGCGAGTAATCCAGTTGTCCTTCGTGGGGTTCACAGTCTTAATTTCCATTTTACAGATGAGGTAACTGAGGCCCAGAGAAGTTAAGTGGCTTGCCCAAGGTCACACAGCAGACAGGTGACAGAGCCAGGATTAGAACCCACGTCCTCTGACTCCCAAGCCTGTGCTCTTTCCCCTAAGCCATGCTGCTTCTCTGAGGCAATAAATAAATAAATAAACAATAAGGCAAATAAGGCAACATGTTGCTTTATTTGCAGAAAATGTTTCAGCTCCCTGCCTCTGGACCTCTATCCATCATGCAGCAATCCTGAGTATCTTAAGAATTGCTTTTGGAGATCAGGCAATAAAGTGTGTATGAAGGGCACATAGTTTGCAGCACCCTTGGCAGCAGCTGTCAATCAACCCTACCTCTAAACCAATCAGAAGGCTGGCACACGGATCCACTCTCACAGAAAAAATACCCCTCCTATTCCATCACAGTCATATATTTTAAGCTTTATTCTGCTGAAATGCCATGCAGGTTTAACAAGATGGTTAATGAAACAACTGTCATTTGTTTCACACAAATTGCACACAAATTCACACAAATCGCACACAAATTCCAGAAATTATCCTAACCCATCTTGAAACCTTCCCTGCTCCAGTGCTCTCAGAGACATTGGATAAATCTGACACCACCTAATCAGAGTGCACAAATGTATTACACTACCTAAGTCTGTTAGTCTATTGCCATCAGTTTGAACCGCTCCTCTCTATAGCAACATTTCAAATGTTAAAGCCACTTCAATTTAGTTTCTATTAATATTAGCTTTCAAACTGAGAGTTGGAGGACACATTGATCATTTAAAAAAGTCTCAGCTTGAGTGTATTCCTTCATTTTGGAAACAGAATATAAAAAGCAGATCTTTTCACTGGAAGGTACGGAAAGTGCTGATATCATCTGTGAAAAAGGCCATAGTTGGAAAAAAGGGTGTCTTTGTGTTTCCAGTTTCATATTGGTGTTGTCATATGTAGGATGTATATTCAAATGTGTTTGCATTTCCTTACTGAACATACATCAGAACTAAAGCCATATTGTTCCTTTCACAGTGAAACTGTTTATATAGGGATCGTTGTACCAAACAGTGCCTGTCTCTGCCATACGTTGCAAATGACTGTAGCATAAGACTAAAGCACTTGTGTACACAAACATGAATAAGTGTGTGAATATATATATGATCTAAAGGAGATGCGATTTAAACACAAACACCGTCATCATAGAGGCTATGGAAAAAATCATAGACTTTAGACAGATTGAGAACACTGAGATGATTTAGATGGCAGCATAAACCAGTTGGCAGAGTTAATAACCTACCCGACACAGTCCCTGTCTATACGGCCATGCATAAGAGGTCATGGGTTCTAATCCCGGATCTGCCACTTGTCAGCTGTGTGACTTTGGGCAAGTCACTTAGCTTCTCTGTGCCTTAGTTGTCTCATTTGGAAAATGGGGATTAAGACTGTGAGCCCCACGTGCGACAACCTGATTGCCTTGTGTCTACCCTAGTGCTAGAACAGTGCTTGGCACATAATAAGCACTTAACAAATATCATCACCATTTGCTAGAGGCTATTTCACCCCAACTCAGCATCCCTGGAATCTCTCTGTGAGTGCACATTAAAAATTAGTATTAGTACCTATAAATGGTATTTGTAAAGCACTTACTATGTGCTTTTAAATAAAAACAAAACAAAAAAATCCCACAAAGAACAAAAACACTTACTATATGCCAGGCATTGCACTAAGTGCTGGGGTAGACACAAACTAATCAGTTTGGACACAGTCTCTGTTCCATATAGGGCTCACAGTCTCAATCCCCAATTTACAGATGAGGTAAATGAGGCACAGAGAAGTTAAGGGACTTGTCCAAGGACACATATCAGGTAATTGGTGGGGCAGGAGTAGAACCCAGATCCTTCTGACTCCCAGGCCCCGTCTCTATCCACTAGGCCACCTGCTTCTCTAACAGCCAATCTGTTTAGCATATCATCTGGATAAACTGACTCTATAGCAGTGAGATGTTTTCTCCCACTTATTGATCCAACTGTGGATTGCAGACCAACAGAGAAGAGGTGAATCGAGGGCTGGCAATTATGTGATGAATTCAGGCAGCCTGTGGGGAAAGTCACTGGCAGTCATTCACGACCTGCAGTAAAGAGCAGTGTAGCCAAATGGAAGGAGCATGGGCCTGGAGGTTGGGAGACTTGGGTTCTAATCCAGAAACTACCACTGGCCTGCTGTGTGATCTTGGGCAAGTCACTCTACTTATCTTTGCCCCAATTTCCTCTGTAAAATGGGCCTAAATATCTGTTTTCCCTCTCTATAAACCTGATGTGGGACAGGGACTCTGTCCAATTTGCTGACATTGTACCAATCCCAGTGCTCAGTAAAATGCTTTGCACATAGTACACACTTAAGCACTCCAGTTATTATGATTATCATTATTATTATTCGATTGCATTTACTGAGCTTTGCTTTGTGCTGTACTACGCGCTAGGTTCAGTTCTAGCATTCCCACTGGCCTACTCTGTGATCATGGGAAAATCACTTAATCTCACTGGGCCCATTTCCTCATCTGTAAAATGGGAATAATATTGATTATGAGCACCGTGTGAGACGGACCTGTGTCTGATCTGATAACCTTGTATTCACCCCAGCTCTCAGCACCAAGTCAGTGCTTAATAAATGTCATAATTATTATTTTTATCCCCCATAACAGAGGTTTCATTTTGTATACCAAACTATCCTCAATCCTAAAATGTTTTGACCCTTTCTTGAATTTCTTTCACACAGTGAGTGGTAAACATAAGTAACTCTTTACCTCAGAATATTGGGCAGGTGGAAGAAAATCAATAGGTTCACGAGGCATTTGATAAATCCATGGATGAGTAGTCCTTAATCGGTTACTAGAGGGCAAATTAGGGCTGGGGGAATAGAGATTTTAAAAACTAGGGATGTTGGATAGTACAACATTATCCATGAAGATGGAAGTCAAAGAACAACTGTCACATTTTTAAGCATCTTGTTGCCATCATCAGAGACCAATTCCTGAGTTAGTTAGATGGACCCAGTAGTTCAGACCCAGTGTAGTAACATTGCCTATGGCCTTTGGGTCCAGAATTTCAGTGGGTGGATTTATGCTTCTCCAGCTTTGTTTTGTTTTGTCTTGTTTGTCCCAGTTATGAAGGGGGAAGGGAGTAGGACAGTCAGTTAAAGAGTATTGATTTTAATAGGGAAAATGAACTTGAAAATGGATGAGAAAGTAAAAGAAAGGGAAGAGGAATTGATGCCCCGGTAACCCACCTTCATTTCATCCTCTTCACCCCCACCTTCCCTAAGGAATTCATTCATTCATAATAATAATAATAATGTTGGTATTTAAGCGCTTACTATGTGCCGAGCACTGTTCTAAGCACTGGGGTAGATACAGGATAATCAGGGTGTCCCACGTGCGACTCACAGTCTTAATCCCCATTTTACAGATGAGGTAACTGAAACACCGAGAAGTTAAGTGACTTGACCAAAGTCACACAGCTGACAGGTGGCGGATCCGGGATTCAAACCCATGACCTCTGACTCCTAAACCCGTGCTCTTTCCACTGAGCCACGCTGCTTAGTAGTATTTATTGAGCGCTTACTATGTGCAGAGCACTGTACTAAGCGCTTGGAATGTACAATTCGGCAACAGATAGAGACAATCCCTGCCCAATAATGGGCTCACAGTCTAATCGTGGGAGACAGACGGACAAAAACAACGTAATCACGATAAATAGAATCAAGGGGATGTATACTTCATTAACAAAATAAATAGGATTTATATGATCAAGGTCAGTTTTAGGTCTGGTGGTTCCTGCACCTCAGAAGCTAAAATGTCTCCAGTTCTTCTCCAGTACCAGTACTTCTCCAGCCCTGCCTGATATCACCCCTTCTCTGCAATCTCTCGTTTCCTCCTGCCTTCGTGACAACTCAACTCGGATGTCCCTCCAACCCCTATAGTTTAACCTATCCAAAAACATATTATTTCCCTCCCCCTGTTTTTCCCATCACTGTAGATCACTTTAGACAACATCACTACATTAATGATAATAAATAATAACTGTGGTATTTGTTTAGCTCTTACTATGTGCCAGGTACTGTTCTAAGCGCTGGGGTAGGTCCAAGATAATTGGATTGGACATGGGCCCTGTCCCACATAAGACCATGAAGTCTTAATCTCCATTTCACAGAAGAGGGAACAGAGGTCCAGAGAAGTTAAGTGATTTGCCAAGGTCGCTCAGTAGACAAGTGGCGGAGCCGGGATTAGAAGCCTTGTCTTTCTGACTCCCAGACCCGTGCTCTATCCATTAGGCCAAGTTACTTCTCATGCCTGTAACTTTGGCATTAACCGTAACTCATCCCTCTCATTCAATCCACATATTCAATCTGTCACCAAATCCTGTCAGTTCTACCTTCACAACATCCCTAAAATCCACTCTTTCCTCTCCATCAAAACTGCTACCGTGGTGAATCAAACACTTATCATTTCCTACCTTGACTATTGCCTCAGCCTCCTCACTGACCTCCCTGCATCCTGTTTCTTCCTTCTCCAGCCCATATTTCATTCTGCTGCCCAGATCGTTTTTCTGAAAAACTATTCAATTCACTTGACCCCACTCCTCAAAAATCTCCAGTTGTTGCTTATCCACCTCTGCATCAGACAGAAACTCTTGACCAATAGCTTTAAAGCATTCAATCAGCCTTCTCCCTCTTTCCTTACATTGCTGATTTCCTACTACAGTCCAGTCCCCACACTTTACTCCTCTAATGCCAACGTACGCCCTGTCTCTCTCACCATCGACCCCTTGCCCTCATTCCCCCTCTGGCCTGGAACTCTCTCTCCCGCCTCATATATCTGACAGACCACTGCTCTCCCCTCCTTCAAAGCCTTACTAAAATCACATCTCCTCCAAGAGGCCTTCCCCAACTATGCCCTCATGTCCCTTATCTCCCTTGCTTGTGCCCCGCCCTCGCATTTGGTTACGTACCCTTTAAGCACTTGACATTCACCACTTCTTCAGACCCACGACACTTATGTACATGTCCATCATTTTAATTTTAATTTCTATCTACCACTTTGGACTGTAAGTTCCTTGTGGGCAGGGAACCGTGTCTACCAACCCTATCGTATTGTTCTCCCCCAAGTGCTTAAAACAGCGCTGTGCACACAGTAAGCACTCAACGAATGCAATCGATTACTCGATTGACTGATTGATCTGAGCCTTTCATTTACTTCTCGGGCTCCGTGCCCTTTTGCTCAAACAATGACCTGTCCTCAGCAGGCATTAGCGATGACTTTCTTGAAGACCTCACTATCTCCTTGCTTGTTCTTCTTTCCGTCTTTCTTGACCCCCACACCTAAATCCACGCTCCCTTCTTTCCACCCCCATATCTAGGGCTCCGGCTCCCCCTGAATCCTAAACCGGTGTATTGCATATCTCCCCGGCAGCAGCATCTCAGTGTTCCGCTTTTCCGATCTCAGATATTTGAGTGTTTCAAAGGTACCTTTTGTACTATCTAGCTGTAAACATTTGTACATTATCAGTGATGTTATTCCAGGAAGAAGACTAATAGGATGAGAGAAATTGACTCTCTTATGAGGGCCTGGGGGTGGTTATCTGAGTGTTTCCACCAGACCTAATATTGGGCAAGAGACCCTCCGCTGAGTAAATGGAAACATTTCTGGGTGAGCATCACTGACCGTTTGCATGGCTAGAGGTTTGTTGTGTTTCTGGGAGTGGATGGAATGGTAGGAGGTCAGAGCCAGCTGGCAGTGTGGGAACAGGCCAGGATTTTTTGTTAGAAGGGCTTTCAGTCTTATTTTAGAGGTTACAGTGTGGTTTGTTGATGGGGTTTTCTCAAACTACATTCTATGAGCCTTTGCGACATTCCCCTGATGGGCTGGCTGCTCTTTTTTTTAAGTGGTATTCGTTAAGTGCTTATTATGTGCCAGACATTGTACTAAGTCCTGGGGTAGATACAAGATACTGTGAGCCCCTCGTGCTTAGAACAGTGCTTGGCACATAGTAAGCGCTTAACAAATACCATAATTATTCACTCTACTTTTTTATCTTTAAGGCACTCAATCACCTTGCCCCCTCCTACCTCACCGCGTTGCTCTCCGACAACCCAGCCCACACACTTCACTCCTCTAATGTCAATTTACTCACTCTACCTCATTCTCATCTAGCTCACCACTGACCTCTCACTCTTGTCCTACCTCTGGCCTCGAACGTCTTCCCTCGACATACCCAAGAGTCATATCGAAGGCACATCTCTTCCAAGAGGTCTTCCCTAAGTCCTCATTTCCTATTTTTCCACTCCCTTCCATGTCACCTCGATCTGCTCTCCTTATTCACCCTCCCTCATTCCCAAGGGACTCATGTACATATCTGTAATTTATTAATCTGTATTAACGTCTGTCTCCCCTTCCAATCTGTAAGATCATTGTGGCAGGGACTATGCCTACCAAGTCTGTTATACTGTACTCTCCCAAGCACTTAATACAGTGCTCTGTACACAGTAAGTGTTCAATAAATACGATTGATTGATTTACTAATAAACAAATACCTCAAATTCATTCTCCCTCTGGCCTAGAACTTTCTCCCCCTTCATATACGATAAATCACCATTCTCTCCTCCTTCAAAGCCTTACTAAAATCCCATCTCCTCCAAGAGACCTTTCCCAACTAAGCCCTCATTTCTCCTACTCTCTCTCCCTTCTGCTTCATCCTTGCACCTGCACTCCACCCTCAGCTCCACAAAACTTATGTACAAATGCATAATTTATTTTAATATCTGTCTTCCTCTCTAGACTGTAAGCTCCTTGTGGGAAGGGACTGTGTCTGCCTACTCTGTTGTATTGTACACTCCCAAGCACATACTAAGCACTCAATAAATACTACTGATTGATTCATCAGTCATGTTAATCTGGAAAAATAAAATCCAAGAGGACTTGGGTTCTAAGCCCAGCTCCACCACTTACCTGCTGTGTGACCTTGGGCAAACCACTTAACCTCTCTGTCCCTCAGTTCCCTCATCTGCAGAAGGGGAGGCAATACCCATTCTCCCTTCTACTTAGACTGAGCCTCATGTAGGATTCGACTCTCTTGCATCCACCCCAGCACTTAGCACAGTGCCCGGCGCAGAGCAAGCTTTTAACAAATACTAGAATATAACAATAAGGTGGCCTCCCAGGTGCCAGTGACTCCTCCGTCATACCGTGATAGTAGATTTCAACTCATGAAATCTTCTGAGATGGATGGAACATTGGCCTGACCCAGAAATGGCAATGCTTATGCCTATATTTAGTAATAATAGCAATCATATTTATTGGCTACCTACAGTCCTCTGAATGGAGTATGTGCTCAGTAAATACTAATGGTAGATCAATTGATCCATCGCACCAACCAAGTACTTGGTGAAAGTAAAATAGAAGCATAAGACACATTACCTAAGCTCAAGGAATTTATATTCTAATGAGGGAGAAAGACCCCAAAAGACTTGTAGATAAAGGAATCCGAATAAAGAACTGAATGTGTACAATGGAATATACATTTACACACCAGCGATGAGTATGAATATAAATAAATACAGGCACTGGTAAGGAAGCTAACACTCAACTGTAAGCTTGCCAAGCTGAGGAGCTCTCCAAAAATTAGTGTCAAGGAAGATGAGCCGATGTAATATTCATTCAGTGGTATTTATTGAGCACTGACTACTAATAATAATAACACTGTTGGTATTTGTTAAGCGCTTACTATGTGCAAAGCACTATTCTAAGCACTGGGGTAGACACAGCATAATCAGGTTGTCCCAGGTGAGGCTCACAGTCTTAATCCCCATTTTACAGATAAAGTAACTGAGGCACAGAGAAGTTAAGTGACTTGCCCATAGTCACTCAGCTGACAAGTTAGAGCCGGGATTCGAACCCATGACCTCTGACTCCCAAGCCCGTGCTCTTTCCACTGAGCCACGCTGCAGAGCACTGCACTAAACACTCAGGAGAGTACAATATTACAATAAACAACACATTCCCTGCCCACAAGGAGCTTACAGTCTAGAGATGGTTATAGGCAATTAATGGGGTGGAGAGTGGAAGTCACTCAGTACCCATAGTCACCAGGCCCCCATGAGTATAGAACAGCAGACCTGAATGACAATAAGGGTGAAACTATTAGGATAATTGCACTCCAATGTGCATTTCCCTCCCTCCAAAGAGCTCATAATTTTCGAGCTAAATAGGCAGCACATGACTTTCCCAGGAGAATCACCCAAGGGGCCAGGCTCACTCTTTTCAATTTCCTACAAGACTCTACGCATGCATAGGCATTTCTACCCATGGTAAGATTCCTAGGACTTTCCCCCTATTTACCGACATGCCCTGTGAAGACACTAATCTCAGTAAGGAATGGTTCTAGAGGAATCCCTTTGACATGCCTGTCCTGGACAGACAGTCGGGACTAGAAGCATCGTGGCTTAATGAAAGGAGCACGATTGCAGTCTGAAGACCTGGGTTTAATCCTGGTCCTGCCATTTGACTGCTGTGTGACCTTGGGCAAGTCACTTATCTTCTCTGGGCCTCAGTTTCCTCATCCATAAAATGGGGTTTCAAGATCTGTTCTCCCTCCTCCTGTGAACGCTGTGTGGGACAGGAATTGTGATTTTATTGTATCTATCCCAGCATTTGGCATATAGTAAACTCTTTACCCGCTCTCAGGGCCACACCTGGAGAGTTTCCAGTACTCTGTCAGTCTCAGCTATGGGAGGGAGAGTGGAGCAGAGGCCTACCCATTCCATTCCTAGCTTGGCCAGTGGATAGTGAGTGGAAGGCAATCTGCTACAAGTCAAAACTCACCTGTCCTGGGCGGCAGTGGGATGGGAGAGATATGAGGGTGGAGACTCAAGTCTACTGCGTGGAAGGCAGCAATGGTAAACCACTTCTTTATTTTTACCAGGAAAACTATGGATCCACTACCAGAATATTTTCAGATGGAGAGCGGGGCATTCCGGGAGAGATGTGTCCGTGGTGCCGCTATGGGTCGGCGATGACTCCACGGCATAAGACGACAAGAGCTTTACAAATACCGCAGTTGTTATTTTCACTGAAGAAGAGAGCTAGATTGGAGGTCTAGATTGCTGGCAGGCCATTAAGATACACCACATGTTTGTCTTTCATCGTAAAAGGAATGTGCAAAGCCCCATGAATAAGTAGTGTCCTCTGCCAGCAGGAAAATCTGGATTTTTCCTCCACTCCTACTCCAGATGAGCTAAGATCAATCAATCAATAGTATCTATTGAGCATTTACTGTGTGCAGAGCTCGGTACTAAGCACCTGGGAGAGTACAATACAATACTTCATTCTGCTGCCCGGATTACCGTTCTACAGAAACGCTTTAGGCATGTCACCCCCCTGCTCAAAAATCTCCATCAATAAATACGACTGAATGAATGAGACACGTTCCTTGTCCACAAGGAACTTAGATTCTAGAGGCTCTCCCTGCATCTGCCTTACTAGATACAAAAATTAAGGTACCAGATATTAGGCGTGGTAAATTTCTTTGCTTGTTAAATTCTTATTTGATAGTACTACAAGAAAATAAGAGCCAAAAGACAACTTGGATTCTGAGATACAGCTGTATAACAATAACAGTGTGGTCCAAGATAAAGATAATAGAGGGACAGTTATACAGTTAGATTTCTCTTGGGCTACTTCATAGTTTAATTCCCACTTCTCAGAGCATTCCTGGGAGACAAAAGCATCCTGAATCAGGGAAACAGCTTAGTGGAAAGAGCATGGGCCTGGGAGCCTGAGAATCTGGGTTCTAATCCCTCCTCCACCACTTCAAACAATCAATGGTATTTTTTGAATATTTACTGGGAGAGTACAATAGAACAGAGTTGGTAGTCAGGTTCCCCGCCCACAGTGAACTTACAGTCTCAAGGGGGAGACAGACATTAATAGAAATAAATTACAGGCATGTGCAAAAGGGCTGGGACCCTAACTTCTCTATGTCTTGGATCTCATCTGCAAAATGGGGGTGAATCCTCCTCCCTCAGACTTAGATCATGAGCCCTGTGTGAGACAAGGACTGTGTTCAACCTGATTATCTTGAATCTATCCCAGAGTTTAGTACAGTGTCTGGCACATAGTAAGTGCTTAACAAGTACCATTAAAAAAAAATCTGTCCCTAGTTAATAGGAGGGACATCTAAGGACCCCAAACAATTTATAAGAGAGCCAGGGCTAGAAACCAAATCACCTGGCTCCAGGCTAGTACTCGGTTTAGTTGGCCATACTTGCTCTCAAGTTTATTCACAACCAGACCCAGGCTGGAGTTCTGACCTCCAACATTTACCCTGGAGATCCTTGAGACCGGGGTGGGGCGGGGCAATTTGGGCTCATCAGGTCAAATGAGAATGCTCCCAGTGCAGGAAAAAGAAAGAGTTTGGGCAAGGAGCAACAGTTGTTTGACGGGAATGCAGTCTTCACAGAGACTTGGCCTAAAAGTCAGGAATGCGCAATAGGATCCCAGCCTGTATTTCTCCCCTATATTGTTGCAGGAGAGAACCAGAGGAACTCAAAACTGGAACTAAGAATAGGATTTTTCTTACAATGTCAACAATTACTTTGTTATTAAAGAAAAATTGGGGAGGGAGGCAGCAGATGGCTGGGTCTAATGTGGGTGCAGGGAGGGAAAAGAGCTGTCCAGGGCAGGATAGACATTGTTCAAGGACAGTTTGTGTGTGAAAATATAACCCCTATAAATCTGCCAGAGCCAACGGGCCTTAAGATGAACAACCTCCAGAAACACAAACCTCCTAGGGCCGTGCTTGCTCTAGGCTTATTTAAGATCCGTACCCTGTTTGTCTTGGGCTTCAGACTTTTTTGGGGATAAAAAAGAAATAACTGGATAGGGGGCTATCGATCCCATCCCTCCTTTGCAACCTTTTTATATAACTTGGGTGTGGTTTTTTTGTTTTTATTCAAAATTTTTCAAACCCTGACCTCTGGTCGGGAGGCAGAAAAACGAGATTCAATTCCCCTGTCTATTCATGGCTTTTTAATCTACCATGAGAAGCGTAGCCTAGTGAGAAGCAGCATGGCCTAGTGGATAGAGCATGGGCCTGGGAGTCAAAAGGACCTGGGTTCTAATCCTTGCTCAGCCACTTGTCTTCCTTTGTGATCTTGGGTAAGTCACTTTGCTTCTCTGGGCCTCGGTTTCCCAGTTGATAAAATGGGGATTAAGATTGTGAGCCCCATGTGTGATAGTGACTATGTCCAACCCAATTATCTTGTATCTACCCAGAGATTAGTATGGTGCCTGGCCCACAGTAAGCACTTAAATACCATAAAAAACAAAACAAAACAGGTCAGCCATTATCAATAAACTCAGGGAATATGGATGGACCATCAGATCTTTAGAAAGTGCCTGGAATTCCCTGGACAATATTTTCTCTATCCTTCATTGGATCTGCATTAAATCTGGGGTGAACCCACAGCAAGCTGCCTTATTACTGACCGTTTGTGATCCCACGAACAACAACGAGGAAGAGAATCACGAAGGCATTGATGGGCTCGACTTGAGGACATGAGGTTGCCAGCCTGTAGGGGTGGAACGTGGAGGGTGGCGTGGCCTTCTCTTCCCCTCTAACCAGTAATGGGCCTGAACCAATCAATGACTGTCATGTAGAGCCACACCTGAGATGCCTAAGGCAGATAAAAGGAGCTAGTTTTGAATCAGGAGGAAGCACATGCAGAGGGCAAGCTGCAGTCGAGAGGAGGAATGAAGTAGAAGCAGTGTTTGGGGGAATGCAATGTACGGAGGAGGACTGCAGTATTGGTGGTCTGTGTTGCCGGGAGCTTCTCCCAACTTCTGCTGCAGAATGGCAGGATGGACAGAATGGGCTCCCTTGACCAGAAGACTGGTACTGGATCCTTGGTGGAGGGAGTGAGAGTGTGGGTATGTGTCACTCCCTTGCACGTTGGTAAAACTAAGTAAAAAACTTTCCACCGTACCCATGCTGGTTGCTGGTGTGGTTTGACTCCACTACGTGTCACCAAAGCTCCCCCATTCCAGGAAAGTCCTGGTTAGTACAAGCCGGGGGCTCGTGACAATGTCATTGTGGGTTTGAGGGGTCTCCAGCCCAGATTACTGAGGTCAAAGGCCTTGTGTAGGCTGCGGCTCATTCCCCTGCACGGATTTTGCCCCAGCTGAAACCCGCTGGTGGTTCCCCTCCAATCCAACCAAGGAGTCATTGCTGCACTTGGGTTGAAGATTGCCTAATCCCGCTCTGCTAATTGCTTGCCTTGTGACCTTGGGCAAGTCACTCAACTTCTCTGTGCCTCAGTTTCCTCAACTATAAAATGGGGATTAAATACCTGTTCTTGTGAGCCCCATGAGGGACTGTGTCGGACCTGACTAGCTTACACCTACCCCAGTGGGGGGGTTTGACATACAGTAAACGCCTAACAAATACCTTTAAAAAAAGGACTATTCTCCAAAGCTTCTTTTAACAACATCCCCCCTCCCCACCACCTCAAGAAAGGCTCCCCCATTGGAAAGGGGAATGAGCAGCTGAGCCTCAGAAATCCCCCTCCCCCCTACCCAACACTATATCTCTTAATACAAAAGCATATATATGCATTAATAACCATAATTTACACTTAACACTCTCACAGAGTTCATTATGGGGCTTTAAGTAATGCACGATTGTTCATTTAATAAAGACTGACTTTTTCACAATAGGTTTTTGTGTTCTATGTATGTCTGGGCTTTTCACTCAAACACAAAAAGCCCTGCTTTTCTGGGAATATAAAAAACACAGTGTTGATTGACCAACAATTCACAAACATGAGTCAAACATACATGGAGCCAATTGTACCCCCTCTTCTTCCCACCCTGCTCCCATCCTATCCCTTTTCAGATGTCCTAAACAGGACATCAGAAAACAAAGACCAGATATTCAGGGTAATCTAGGCTCTATCAAACTCTGCCTTGGATGAAAGCATTTAACCAACTACTGTAGTTAGAAATTAACAGGGGCAAGTCAGAATTTCTACCTTTGACAGTTGCCATCTGCTATGTCCCCCTTTCAGGATCGCACCTGGGAAGTTTCCAGGACTCTACCAGTCTCAGCTATGAGGGAGAATCATGCAGAGGTATACCCATTCCATTTCTAGCTTGGGTAGTGGCAAGTGAATGGAAGACAATCTGCTACAAGTTCATTCATTCAATGGTATTTATTGAGCGGTTACTATGTGCAGAGCACTGTATTAAGCGCCTGGAATATACAATTCAGCATCAGATAGAGACAATCCCTGCCCACTGATGGGCTTACAGTCTAATCGGGGGAGACAGACAAAAACAATAGCAATAAATTGAATCAAGGGGATGTACATCTCATTAACAAAATAAATAGGGTAATAAAAATATATACAAATGTGCGGACGACCACAGTGCTGAGGGGAAGGGAAAGGGGGAGGAGCAGAAGGAAAGGGGGGGAAAGGGGGGATTAGCTGAGGGAAGGTTAGGGAGGGCAGAGAGGCAGCAGAGGGAGCAGAGGGAAAAGAGGAAGTTCAGTCTGGGAAGGCCTCTTGGAGGAGGTGAGCTCTCAGTAGGGCTTTGAAGAGGGGAAGAGAGTTAATTTGGCAGAGGTGAGGAGGGAGGGCATTCCAGGACAGCGGGAGGACGTGGGCCAGGGGTCGACGGCGGGATAGGAGAGAATGGGGGGATGGTGAGGAGGTGGGCGGCAGAGGAGCGGAGGCTACAGGGTGGGCAGTAGAAAGAGAGAAGGGAGGAGAGGTAGGAGGGGGTGAGGTGATGAAGAGCCTTGAAGCCTAGAGTGAGAGGTTTTTGTTTCATGCGGAGGTTGATGGGCAACCACTGGAGGTTTTTAAGAAGAGGTGTGACGTGCCCAGAGCGTTTCTGCAGGAAGATGAGCCGGGCAGCGGAATGAAGAATAGACTGGAGTGGGGAGAGACAGGAGCAAGGGAGATCAGAGAGAAGGCTGACAAAATAATCCAGCCAGGATATTATGAGAGCCTGTACCAGTAAGATAGCCAATTGGGTGGAGAGGAAAGGGCGGATCTTGGCGATATTATAAAGGTGAGACCGGCAGGTCTCGGTGATGGAGAAAGGTGACAAGTCAAAACTCACCTGTTCTGGGCAGCAGCAGACATGGGAGAAGGTTGAGAGAGGGCACTTGGGTTTACTGTGCAGAAGGCAGCGATGGTATACCACTTCCGTAGTTTTACCAAGAAAACTCTGTGGATACCCTACGAGAACTACTGCAGATGGAGGCGGGATCTTCTGGGACAGATGTGTCCATTGAGTCACTGTGGGTCGGAAACGACTCGACAGTATAAGACAAGACGTTGTGTTATGTAGTTTTAGTGCTGTCTCTTAGACAGACATATCCACCAGAAATGAATATCAGTCTCCCAAAGAATGTAGGTTGCATGTAATTATATCAAGAGCAAAGCTCTTAACTAACAAGACTCAGGTATTAACTAAGGAGAGATTTCACTGGATAACAGATCTTCCCTTCCCTTCACCCCCATGTGGAAGGGTAAAGGGAAGGGAAGATTTAGCTCCTTTCCTCGGGAGGTTGAGGAAGAAAAACACTTCCCTAATACAGAAGAGGAAAGGATTTTGTATCCCTCTTCTTTCTTTCTCTTTTCACTCCATTTCTTTCTCTCTCTTTTTTTTTTTTGTTATCATCAAGGCCTTGAGTTGCAGTTCAGATTAGCATGGGATCTTAAAGAGACCTGACCTTTTTCAAGCTTCTCCTTTAACCTTCCAGGTAACCCCAATGAAGTGAAAATGTGTGTGTCTTGCCCAAAGCATAAAATAAAAAATGTCTGCAGGTTAAAATTGAAATTTTTACAGCACCTTCCATAAGCAATCACATTAACGAGAGGAACAAATAAAAAGCGTGCATGTTTAAAAAGACATAGTTAATTCCATTGTTTGTAATAAATTCTTAGTAGCTTGAGAATCTAATTCTTTCCTCCACCAATATTGCCCTTGGTAGTTTGGCAAACACTGTTCTTATTTTTCCTTGTCTCTTTTAACAGAACCGCGGCCAGAGATTTTGATCTTTACTTCTTTTGCCCTGAACCATCAGTATTGAAAATATCAAAACAAATCTAGAATTACGTGAGATTTGAGATGTTGGTTGCCATTGACTTGGGGCCTGCAAATCCCCTTCCCCATTTTGGGAGAGACATATAAAAATTCATCAATTATAAATAAGTTTTGGGGTAAGAATTTCAGTCAAATTTAGCACAATGTACGTAGATGAAAAGCCATCCTAAAACATCGCTTCCTCCAGGAGGCATTCTCTGATTAATCTCCAGGCATCGTGAGTTTTGCCATTTCGACAATCACCTCACCACCCAACTATTCATCTGTTTATGTGTTCCCGGTGCCTCTCATTTTCATCTATTTTCTCAGTCTTACGACGTATATTCGTCAGTTTATAGTCGTCGTCCCCATTTGCCACTGAAATACGTCAATGGCAAATGTGAAGGACAATTATAAACTGATGAATATACTATCATAAGCCTGGTGTGTGGGTGATTGAAAAGGCCACTGTGAGACCCGCAGACCCGGCTTCATTGCTCACATAAAAGCGTTGTCCTTTGAGATGTTAGCTTTAATGTTTGCACCAGTTGTTGCTATTTTTGCAGTTTATATTTTCTCCCCAATTGGAGTACAATGATAATATAATTATGGTATTAATTTACCACATGCAGCATGCTGAGCACAGGGGTAGATTCAAAGAAATAAGATTGGACACAAGCTCTAGTCCACACAGACATTTTATATATGAAGAAACTGAGGCCTAGAGAGGTTCAGTGTCCTGCCCAGGATCACTCTGCAGGCCAGTGGCAGAGCTGAGACTAGAACCAGCGTCTCAACTCTCAGGCCGAGGCTCTTTCCACTAGGCCAATCAATCATTCAATCGTATTTTTCAATCAGTTGTATTTACTGAGCACTTAGGCCAAATCGATCAATCAATCGTAGTTTTCAATCAGTCGTATTTACTGAGTGCTTACTGTGTGCAGAGCACTGTACTGAGCGCTTGAGAGAATACAAAATAACTACCTGCAGACACATTCTCTGTCGTGCTGCCTTCCTATGTATGTAGATCTTCAAGGGAAGGTTAATAATGTTGGTATTTGTTAAGCACTTACTATGTGCCAAGCACTGTTCTAAGCGCTGGGGTAGATACAGGGTAATCAGGTTGTCCCATGTGAGGCTCACAGTTAACTCCTATTTTACAGATGAGATCACTAGGCCCAGAGAAGTGAAGTGACTTGCCCACAGTCACACAGCTGGCAAGTGGCAGATCCGGGATTCGAACCCATGACCTCTGACTCCCAATAATAATAATAATAATAATCGTATTTGTTAAGCGCTTACTATGTGCAGAGCACCGTTCTAAGCGCTGGGGGAGATACAGGGTAATCAGGTCGTCCCACGTGAGGCTCACAGTTAATCCCCATTTTACAGTTGAGGTAACTGAGGCACAGAGAAGTTAAGAGACTTGCCCACAGTCACACAGCTGCCAAGTGGCAGAGCCGGGAGTCGAACCCATGACCTCTGACTCCGAAGCCCAGGCTCTTTCCACTGAGCCACGCTGCTTCTCGTGGTTCACATCTTTAACTTCTGCGATGAAGTCCCAAGTGCTTAGTTGAGTGCTCCGCACCCAAGAAGTACAGCTGGGAAGTAGTGTGGCATAATGGATAGAGCATGGGGCTGGGAGTCAGAAGGTCATGGGTTCTAATCCTGGCTCCCCCACTTGTCTGCTGTGTGACCTTGGGCAACTCACTTCACTTCTCTCTGCCTGAGTTTTCTCATCTATAAAATGGGGATTAAGACTGGAAGATGGGACAAGGACGGTGCCCAATCTGAGTACTCTGTTTTTACCCCATTGCTTAAAACAGCGCTTGGCACATAGTAAGTGTTTCACAAATACCATTATTATTATTACTTATGTTAAATTTTATTAGGTGCCAAGCATTGTACAAAGCATTGGGGTAGATACAAGATAACCAGGCCAGACATAGTCCCTGTCCCAACAGGGGCTCAGATTCTAAGTAGGAGGAAGAATAGGTATGTAATCCCCATTTCACATACGAGGTAACTGAGGCACAGAGGAGGTAAGTGACTTGCCTAAGGTCAAATAGCAGGCAAGTGGCCCAGCTGGGTTTAGACCCTGGGTCCCTTGACTCCCAAGCTCATGCTCTTTCCACTAGGTCACACTGCTGATGAAGTTTGCTGAGTCTCTTAATGAGATCTGCTGGGGTAACAGGGATGAGGGGAAGGAAAAGGAGTTAGGTCCAGATATTTACCAGGTCCAGTGTGTAACGTCCAAGTTAATTACAGGTGTGACATTCATTTGACCAAGAATTCTCTGCCACAGATGGGGCTCACTTGCTGTGGAGAGAGACCAACCACTGGCCCCTTTCCTTCACCTTCCATCACCACTAAGGGCCAGAGGAGACGACACCCTCAACCAGGGAAGGAGATAGGGCCGCGAGGAGTCGGCCACGAGGTCTTGTTTCTGTTTCAAAGTTGTCATAGAGAGCTATGTCCTTGAGGCTGAGCGGACAAGCTGTCCTAGAGAGGCTGTTAACAACTCACTGCTCCTGACTCACCTGGGTTTCTTGTAATCTGAGAGTTGAACTTTTTCTGCCTATATGCGTCTCCCCCGATTTTAGGTTGAGCGTCTTGGCGAGAGAGCTCCTACCTAGTCTTTATTATATTTTCCACAGCACCATGTAAGGTGATGGACGCTCTGTAGTGTGCTTAATAAATCGCTGTGATGGGAATCACTAGCGCTGACTGGAAATCAGAAATAATCAAACCAATCTCCTGTACTGAACACTGGGTACAGACGGTAAAAGATCTGTTTCAAATGATTAGGCCCTATCTCTGAGGAAAAATAATTGTGACAAAATATTTCCGTGAGACGCCAGCTTCCTGAAGGACATGGGGTAGGATGGGTTTCCAGGAACCCCCTCAACCGATTTTTGATCTTAACTTGATAATGATAATAATGATTGTGGTATTTGTTAAGAACTTACATAGCACGGGCCTGAGAGTCAGAAGGTCATGGGTTTTAATCCCAGCTCGACCACTTGTCTGCTGTGTGACCTTGGGCAGGGCACTTCACTTCTCTGGGCCTCAGTTACCTCATCTGCAAAATGGGGATTGAGACTGTGAGCCCCACGTGGGACAGGGACTCTACCCAACCCGATTTGCTTGTATCTACCCCAGAGCTTAGAACAGAGCCTGGCTTATAGTAAGCACCTAACAAATGCCATTATTATTATTATTAACACATTATGTGCCCAGAACTGGATTAAACACCGGGGTAGATACCCAATAATCAGATTGGACATAGTCTCTGTCCGGCTTGGGGCTCACACTAAGTGGGGAAGCAGCGTGGCTCAGTGGAAAGAGCCAGGGCTTCGGAGTCAGAGGTCACGGGTTCGACTCCCAGCTCTGCCACTTGTCAGCTGTGTGACTGTGGGCAAGTCATTTAACTTCTCTGTGTCTCAGTTACCTCATCTGTAAAATGGGGATTAACTGTGAGCCTCATGTGGGACAACCTGATTACCCTGTATCAACCCCAGTGCTTAGAACAGTGCTCTGCACAAAGTAAGTGCTTAATAAATACCAATGTTATTATTAGAAGGGAAAACAGGTAGTTAATTATCTTCTTAACAATTGTAATAATAATAGTGGTTTTTGTTAAGCACTTACTATGTGCCAAGCACTGTACTAAGCCCTGGGGTAAATACAAATGATCAGGTCCCATACAGGGCTCCCAGCCTAAGCAGGAGGGAGAACAGGTATTCATTCATTCATTCATTCAGTTGTATTTATTGAGCGCTTACTGTGTGCAGAGCTCTTAACTGCTTGGGAAAGTACACAGTAAGTGTTCAATAAATACGACTGAATGAATGAAAGTACAATACAGCAATAAAGAGAGACAAAACCTGCCCACACCGAGCTCACATGAATCCCCATTTTGCAGATGAGGGAACTGAGGCACAAAGAATTGAAGTGACTTGCCCAAGGTCACACAGCAGACAAGTGACAGAGTGGGAATTAGAACCCAAATCCTCTGATTCCCAGGCCCAGGCTCTTTCCACTAGGCCGTGGTACCAATTTTTTCTGCACTCTCTAAAGGGAGAGTCATCATCCCCACCCCCAACCTCATTCACGGGGACAGAGGGTAAAAGAGGAGTTTTTGAGAAAAAACTGCACTCTTTCAATTCATCAATAAACAGTATTTATTGATTGCTTCCTATATGCTGAGCATTGCACTAAGCCGTTGGGAGAATAGGGTAGAATAAGTGGACATGCTCCCTACCCTCAAGGAACTTACCATCTCCTTGCAAGATAGGCCCCTGGTTATTTATTCCTAGCATTGGATACTGCAAACCAATGACTCTCTTACCAAGAACAAGATCCATATCCTCATGAATAACCACAACAGTCACCAGCAGCATGTTCAAACATAATAATAATAATAATGTTGGTATTTGTTAAGCGCTTACTATGTGCAGAACACTGTTCTAAACACTGGGGTAGATACAGGGGAATCAGGTTGTCCCACGTGGGGCTCACAGTCTTAATCCCCATTTTACAGATGAGGTAACTGAGGCACAGAGAAGTTAAGTGACTTGCCCACAGTCACACAGCTGACAAGTGGCAGCCCAGTGAGATACGTTTACATGTACATACACACCAAATCCCTGTGATCGGATATTAATTGTTATTTGTCGCACTGGTGTGTTTGGGGCACTTGAAATACCTCAGTGAAAAGTGAGGTTTTGGTGCAATCAGGCCACTGGGGCTGACACTAGGCAAATCTTTAAAAGAAAAAGAAAAATCTAAGGCTCATTTTCCCCACACAAAAAATGGGAATCAATAATTGAGGCCCAATTATTCACAGTAGGTGATTGGAGTGAGGGGGCACCTTGAAACTGGGAAATGAGATTTAGGTTTGAAATGACTAACTGCTCTTAGCCACAGCCTTGTCGTGGTCTCCCTCTAGACTGTAAGCTTTCTGTGGGAAAGTAACGTGTCTCCCGACTCTATTATAGTGTACATTCCTAAGCTCTTACTACAGTGCTCTGCACACAATAAGTGCTCAATAAATACAATTGATTGATTGGACCTGCTCCATTACATGAGAGGAGAAGAAGCTAGGTGTCTTTACTTGACTAGGGTACCTAGTACCTAGTGGGAAGCAGCGTGGCTCAGTGGAAAGAGCCTGGGCTTCGGAGTCAGGGGTCATGAGTTCGACTCCCGGCTCTGCCACTTGTCAGCTGTGTGACTGTGGGAAAGTCACTTCACTTCTCTGTGCCTCAGTTACCTCATCTGTAAAATGGGGATTAACTGTGAGCCTCACGTGGGACAACCCTGTATCTACCCCAGTGCTTAGAACAGTGCTCTGCACATAGTAAGCGCTTAACAAATACCAACATTATTACCTAGTAGGCCACGTCCCAAGATGACCATAGGTGCCTTGGAGGAATATTACATTGTCGGCCTCCTTGATTTCATTCCAAGAGTTAATAATTATGGTATTTGTTAAGTGCTTACTGTATGAAACGCACTGTACTACGCGCTGGAGTGGCTACATGCAAATCAGGTTGGACACAATCCCTGTCCCACATGGGGCTCACAGTCTTAATCCTCATTTTCCAGATGAGGTAACTGAGGCACAGAGAAGTAAAGTGACTTGCCCAAGGTCCCACAGCAGACAAGCAGCAGAGGCGGGATTAGAACCCAAGACCTTCTGACTCCCAGGTCCCTGTTCTATCCATTAGGCCACGCCCATCAAATAGCCCTCAACTTTCCCCATTTCATTCCTGGCAACCTCTCTGGTCATTCATGGAGAACCTATCATCCACCAATGTATCCATCTGTTTAGAATTTTAATTTGTTTCTCAAAATTAGGAAGTGACTTAATGCATTACCTCAATTTCTACTTTAATTGTATTTCAATCCAAGCTAAATGGCTTTGATAATACTTCATGTCTTTGAAGCAAAGTTCTATAGATCCTTCTCAGCACCCAGCAGAATGACTTACAGGCATGGTGAACCATGTAAATGCACATTATGAAGCATGATTCGTTTGACCCAAGTTTCACTGGGATTGTTCCTCAGGATCACATTATTCCCCAAGTTATTCTCCTGCCTTGCGTAACTCAGGGAAGCAGAAAAAAAAGTGGAAAATGAAATGGTGTTTTGAATCAAGGATCTCAAAGCAAGGCTCACAGCATCTTTATGAGAAGTGAATTATTATTATTTGGTGGGCTTGGGGGGGGGGTCATTTTTTCAGAGAGCTAAAACCCAGAGAGCTGGAGATGTAGCCAAGTCGTGGATAGAATGCTGACTGGGACACCAGATATGTGGAATTCAGGATCTCATCTCTGATTGATCTTCCTGGGCCAACATCTCTGCCCCAGTTTCACTAGCTATATAATGGGAATAAAAATTAGACTGTGGTAAAAATTAATCAAATATCCATTATGTGTTTTATCCTCAAAAGATCAGGACATCAACTTCATTATTATGGAAAAACTTACCCAATAACTTTTCAATATGGGTATTTTTGCTTATGCACTGGGTTTCTCACCTCTGTTATTCTTTCCTGCAAATAGATGAGCAGAAAATCTGTCCATTTATTACACGGATTTAGAGGACACCTATGCTATTCAGAACCTTCAGTGGTTGCCCATTCGCCTCCACATTAAACAGAAACTTCTAATCATTGGCTTTAAAACACTCAATCACCTTGCCCGCTCCTACCTTACCTTGCCGATTCCCTACTATCACCCAACATGCTCACTCTCTTCCTCTAACACCAAACTGCTCACTGTACCTCAATCTCATCTAACTCATCATCAACCCTTCACCTACGTCCTGCCTCTGAACTGGAACTCCCTTCCTCTTCAAAGACCAGCAGTCTCTCCACCTTCCACGTCTTATAAAAATCACATCTCTTCCAAGGGGTCTTCCCTGATTAAGCCCACTCTCCCTTCTTTTTCATCCTCCACTTAGATTTTTACCCTTCGTTCACCCCACTCTCAGCTCCATAGCACCTAAGTGCACAACTATATCATATTTTAATGTTCCCCCCTTAGACTGAAAGCTCCTTGTGGGCAGGGAATATATACACAGGGATATTGTGTATATATCTATGCTTCTATTTATTTTGATGGTATTGATGCCTGATTACTTGTTTTGTTGTGCTATCCCCCCCCTTTTAGACTGTGAGCCCATTGTCGGGCAGGGACTGTCTCTATCTGTTGCGGAATCGTACATTCCAAGCATTTAGCACAGTGCCTCTGCACACAGTAAGCGCTCAATAAATAAGATTGAATGAATGAAGGGAATATATCCAACAACTGTGTTACTTTGTTCTCTCCCAAGCACTCAGTATAGGGCTCTGCATGCAGTAAGCGCTCAAGAAATACAATTGATTGAATGATTTAGAGTCCTGTCGTGGACTCTAGGGAAGTCACAGAGACTATCACAACAAAGTCTCTGTACTTCAGGGATTTAATAATAATAGTAATAATGATTAAAAAATAATGTATTAAGCCCTTATGAAGCACTGTGCTAAGTGTTGGGATAGGTACAGTACAATCAGATCAGACGCAGTCCCTTTCCCACATGGCACTCACACTCCAAGGCGTGGGAGAACAGACATTTAATTCCCATTTTTACAGATGAGGAAACTGAGGGACAGGGAAGTTAAGTGACTTGTCCAAGTTCACACGGCAGATAAGTGACAGAGGCAGGACTAGAAACCAGGTTTCTGATCTGACTCCCACTCCTGTGCTCATTATTCATTCATTAGTATTTACTGAGCACTTACTATGTGCAGAGCACTGTACTAAGCGATTGGAATTATACCAGACCATGTGACTTCTCAAGAAGCTGATTAGCCTGTATCTACCCCATTGCTTAATACAGTGCCTGACACCTTAGTAAGCGCTTAACAATTACCATGGAAAAAAAAAACCAACATGGGGAAAACCATATGGTATGTTATCAAAAATAGCCGCTCTCCAAACATCAACAGAGTAAGAACTTTAAACAAGCACGGAGATTCTGCTAGAAAAACGTGTGTTGCATATCAAAATTTGAAGGGTAAAAAATTGAACTGAAGGAGAAAAACTATAGCGGGGAACATAGCTGGGCCTTAAAGACTTTGTGAGCATCTCTCAGACCTCTGAAGGTACTTAGCTTTTGTTCATCCTGAACAGCAGAAGGAAGATAGTTATCTCCTGAAGGGGTTAATCTCAATTTATACCGACCTCGTCGTGGGGATTGAACGATAAGGAGGGGAGGGCATCAGAGAAGAGGGACGCCTGGGAGAGACCGGATAATTTTAGTTAATGCTATGAAAGTTATCCCATTTAAATTTGCAAACTAAAATGTTCTCTTGGACTGAGGTCATGTGTTTAATTTCAGCAAGAAGAGTAAGTGTTGTTGGGTGTGTATTTATATTAGGCGATGGGCTAAACTGCTTTGAGACGGAATTTACAGTGGAAACAGTGATACACCCTTTATTATTTTCAATGCGGAAAGCACTATTAACGCGATGTTCTGGTTGAGAATTTAAACTCTCAAAAAATCTGGAAATTCAAAGTCATGGTTCCCATAGCAACCATAACTCTGCCCCCTTGCATGCACAGTATGTAGTATTTTGTATTGCAGTACATGCTGTGAAATCTATGCCTAAATGTGCTATATAGCAGAGTTACAGTTGCTGTGGGAACCATAACTTTGAATTGCCTGCCTTTTGTGTCATTAAACTTTCAGCTGAAGTATTGCATTAAAGTAGTTTTTTTTTTCCACCGCATTTCCTCATTTTAAAAAATTGATTGGACATTTTATAAAAAAAAAGGATGTAGACGACATTACATTCGAATGATGAGATAATGCTGACAAGTACGGCATTCCAGATACGTGGACTGAGAGAACATTAGCAAGTGAGCCTATTTACATATTTCAACCTCCACCACGAGAGGCTCAATAATCCCGTATTTATAGAGCACCTTTAATCCTAAAGGGTCCACCACACTTACACAAACACATCGAAGAACAGAGCCACATTCGAGGTGAAACGCAATAAATATTTTACAGCGCCCAACAAAATTATTCAGCACTCTGGGATAAGCCGTAAGGAAGAAAAGAGCTATCACCCCGTAGTCAGAGAAACATAACTGGGAGTCAGGAATTCTTGGGATCTAATCCTGGCTCATAGGCAGATTGTCTCCTTCTGTGACCTTGAGTCACTCGCTCAAAACTCTGCGTTGGCTCTTCCATTTTCTCCACCACAGAGCAGTGAGGCTCTTTTTCCAACAGAGGTGTTTGAGAATCAAATCAAAGGCCTGGAAGAGGCTCTGAGAAGTCATCAAGTTCATCCTCCTGTTTCGAGGCAGGACGGTGTCTAAATGAACCCAGACTCATGTTTTTTAATCTACTCCAGATTAAACAGTACATCAGTTGGGCTGACTCACCATTTGCACTTATACTCTCCTTGGTAGAAAGTGAGGAACTAGCAATTGATGATATTATTTGGCAACGATTATTGTACTCCATTCATTCATTCATCCATCCAATCGTATTTATTGAGCGCTTACTGTGTGCAAAGCATCGTACTAAGTGCTTGGAAAGTATGATTCGGCAAAAAATAGAGACAATCCCTCCCCTTTACCTTTGCTATATGCTAAGCACTGTTCTAAGCACCGGCACAGAGAAAAGGCAAAAGCCATATAAAAAGGCATAACCCTAACTGCTGTTATCCCCTTTTCCAGGTGGCAAAATGGAGGCTGAAGCAGAACACTAGCCCAAGTTTACATATGCTCAGCCTACACATTTCAAGTTGCAGGAGGGTAAAATAAATGGGTAATCTTCATACGTCCAGTTAAATCACCCCACTGTTCTCTCAATTATCAGAATAATTCTGACATAAGCAAGGTTGCTTGGGTCACACTGAGAGCAGCAGCTAAGTTGATCTGGCCATCAACTACCAAGATATTGAACTGCAGGGGCCACCTACTTCTCCCTTCCCCTTAACCTCTCCCCCGGAGTGATCATCCCAGGTCCAACAGTAGGGATTTTAAGGCAGGGTGGTAAGAGGGAGGCTAGTTGCCAACTCAGGTCAATGAACAGTGTGGGCCAGCAGCATGGCAGAGTGGCTAGAGCACAGGCCTGGGAGTCAGAAGGCCACGGGTTCGAATTCCGGCTCTGCCACCTGTCTGCTGTGTGACCTGGGGCAAGTCACTTTACTTCTCTGGGCCTCAGTCACCTCATCTGTAAAATGGGAATTGGGACCACGAGCCCTACATGGGATAGGGAATGTGTCCAATCCAATTTGCTTGTATCCACTCCAGTGCTTAGTACAGTGCCTGGCATGAAGCAAACGTTTAACAAGTACCATAATTATCATTAGTAAATTATGTAGAGTCTTTACATCCAGGGACACCGAGTTGTACCAGAACAGTCCTAGGGGTTCCCATTGACGGGGAGGAAGAGGAGAAGAGGGATGAAGAGGACCTGCTTGGAGCCAGGTCCTAAAATATGGAGCTGCTGGGGGATGTGAGATGGTTCTGAGTCTTTCCACTCCCCTCAAATCCAGGGCCCTTTTCCTCAGCTCCCCCTCCCCTCCCCGTCACTCCGACTTGCTCTCTTTCCTCTACCCCCTCCCCCCCAGCACTTTTGTTTATATGTACATACCTATAATTCTATTTATTTATATTATTGCCTGTTTACTCATTTTGATGTTTATGTATCTATAACTATTTATTTCTATCGATGCCCGTTTACTTGTTTTGATGTCTATCTCCCCCCTTCTAGACTGTGAGCTGGTGTGGGTGGGGATTTACTCTATTGCTCAAATTTACTTTCCAAGCACTTACTACAGTGCTCTGCACACAGTTAGTGCTCAATAAATATGAATGATAGTCCATCTGAAGTCCTAAAACTTCTCCTTCCCATTTGAACCCCTGGGATGGCAGCCATATCTTAGCATCAATCTATCACGGTATTTATTGAGTGATTA
This sequence comes from Ornithorhynchus anatinus, assembly GCF_004115215.2. Classification (NCBI taxonomy): domain Eukaryota; kingdom Metazoa; phylum Chordata; class Mammalia; order Monotremata; family Ornithorhynchidae; genus Ornithorhynchus; species Ornithorhynchus anatinus. Next base: position 98,419,149 of record NC_041730.1, read on the forward strand.
CTGTGTGCAGAGTATGAGCTAGTGGATGGAGCACGGGTCTGATAGTCAGAAGGACCTGGATTCTAATTCTGGTTCCAACACGTGTAAGCTGTGTAACCTTGGGTAAGTCACTTCACTTCTCTGGGTCTCAGTTCCTTCACCCATAAAATGGAGATTAAAACTCTGAGTCCCATATTGGAGAGGGACTGTGTCCAACCGGATTAGCTGGTACCTACCCCAGCACTTAGAACAGTGCTTGGAATATAATAATAACTGAATGACTACTATAATTTTATTATGATTATGATTGTGATTATTACCGTTTGTGCAAAAATGCAATATGATTGAATTGGCGATTCCTGAAGACAAGAAGCTTACATTCTATGTTAGGAGACAGACATTAAAATAAATTACAGTTAAGGGGGTTTTAGTCAGGGAAGGCCTCTAGGAGCAGATGTGCCTTCAATAAGGCTTTGATGGGGGGGCGAGAGTAATTTCCTCTATCTGCCTTCCTCTCTCTGTTCTCCCACTCTCTTCTGTGTCACCCTGACTTGCTCCCTCTGTTCTTCCCCCTTCCCAGCCCCACAGCACCTATGTCTGTCATTTACTTATTTAGATTAATGTCTGTCTCCCCCACTCTAGACTATAAGCTCGTGGTGGGCAGGGAGTGTGTCTGTTTATTGTTGTACTGTACTCTCTCAAGCGCTTAGTACGGTGCCCTGCAAACAGTAAGTGCTGAGTAAATATGATTGAATGAATGAGAGCTTAGACGGGGAGTTCCCAGCCCAGAGCAAACTCCCAGTGCAAGATGATTTCAGACCTGACCTCAACCCCTGACGGACCGGGACCCCGAGTGCGGGGGATATGAACCTGAGCTTCCCCTGCTGCTCCTCCTCTCCCCGGCCCGTCCGGAATGCTGCACAATCTCCTGGTCCGAAGAAAGCAGTGGCTTTCCATGCCCAGAAGATTCACACAGGAGCATTTACATACGGACAGCCCTCTGACTGGGCCAAAGAAACTCCGGAATCACATCCAAAAGAAGTCAGCCCCTTAACTTCCAGTCCGGTAATCTACCCATTCTACCACTCTGCTTCTAATTAATGAGTTACTAAGAGCTCTTCAAGTAATTTGAAGATATAAATCACTATAGACACGGTATCATTAACGTCCATTTGAAACTGCAAAGAGGAATTTTAAAGTAGACAGGATGTGATTCCCGATGTAGGCAAGACACTAAGTCCGTATCTTTAAAGAAAAAAAGGGTGGGAAGATCTTTAATCACCCCAGGTGGCTGAGACCTCAGTTTTAAGTTAGTCAAAGAAGATGTGCACCCTCAGCACATACAGGGGCACTTTGTATGCACTTTGCTTTTTTAATGTTAGTTCACAAATGACTCTGAAGGAAGAGTAATGTCTAATGCGTCACCTACAGACTTTCTCCCTCGCACCCTGCTATCTGAAATAGAAAGTGTGCAGTGCTCCCGATCTGGGAACAAGGTCAGAATTCAGTGGAAAGTCACACAGGCTTTTGTCAGTGAGTGTTGCTTTTAAATACCTAACGCTTTGTTACTTCCAAACTAAATATCCTGAGAAACGGCAAAGGTTCTTTGATGCGAATGAATTGTTAAAATTAAGGTACCGGGGTAAGGGTGGAGTAGAAACACCAGAAAGAGACCCAGATCAATGCTCTAAAGTACTCTGCTTGCTCTTAATGCAATTCTGACCCAGTGTATTCCAAAGGCCAAACCAGATTTTACACAAATTTCTCGCTATTAAAGTTTGTTTTTCCATTCTGTCTTTGTTGTTCTAAAATAATTTGACACCAGGCCTCCTTCTCTCAGGTCGATGGCTTGAGTAAATGAGCCGGGACCTTTACTGGGAGAAAGGAGCTGTGGACTTTTTCTACCATTTCCAATAATAATGACGGCATTTCTTAAGCACGGAGTATGTGTAAAGCACGAAGAGCAGGAGTAGACACAAGCTAAGCCGGTTGGACACAGTCCCTGTCCCACATGGGGCTCACCGTCAAGATTCCCATTTTATAGAGGAGGTAACTGAGGCCCAGAGAAAGGGAAGAGACTTGCCCCCGGTCATACAGCAGATGAGTGGATGAGAACGCAGTTCCTCCTGACTTCCAGGCCTGTGCTCTACCCATTAGGCTATGGAGCTTTCTAATCAACTCCTTCTTCATCTATCAATCAATCCCAGTTCTCTCTCCCAACCTCCCTCGCCCCCTCGTCCACAGAATGCACCCATAACCTTACTATGATATACGATCATAGCTTAATAAAGCGCTTAGTACTGTGCTCTGCACATAGTAAACGCTCAATAAATACTACTGAATGAAAATACTATTGAATGAATAATCTTACCATCCCCTTTCCACAGTCTTTCTTTCCGCCCCCACATTCCAAGGCAGAAGCTACAGATTCATTCATTCAGTTCATAATGATGGTATCTGTTAGGTGCTTCCTATGTGCCAATCACTGTTCTACTCGCTGGGGTAGATACAGGGTAATCAGGTTGTCATTCATTCATTCATTCATTCAATAGTATTTATTGAGCGCTTACTATGTGCAGAGCACTGTACTAAGCGCTTGGGATGAACAGGTCGGCAACAGATAGAGACAGTCCCTGCCGTTTGACGGGCTTACAGTCTAATCGGGGGAGACGGACAGACAAGAACAATGGCACTAAACAGCGTCAAGGGGAAGAACATCTCGTAAAAACAATGGCAAATAAATAGAATCAAGGCGATGTACAATTCATTAACAAAATAAATAGGGTAACGAAAATATATACAGTTGAGCGGATGAGTACAGTGCTGTGGGGATGGGAAGGGAGAGGTGGAGGAGCAGAGGGAAAAGGGGAAAATGAGGCTTTAGCTGCGGAGAGGTAAAGGGGGGATGGCAGAGGGAGTAGAGGGGGAAGAGGAGCTCAGTCTGGGAACGCCTCTAGGAGGAGGTGATTTTTAAGTAAGGTTTTGAAGAGGGAAAGAGAATCAGTTTGGCGGAGGTGAGGAGGGAGGGCGTTCCAGGACCGCGGGAGGACGTGACCCAGGGGTCGACGGCGGGATAGGCGAGACCGAGGGACGGCGAGGAGGTGGGCGGCGGAGGAGCGGAGCGTGCGGGGTGGGCGGTAGAAAGAGAGAAGGGAGGAGAGGTAGGAAGGGGCAAGGTGAGGGAGAGCCTCGAAGCCTAGAGTGAGGAGTTTTTGTTTGGAGCGGAGGTCGATAGGCAACCACTGGAGTTGTTTAAGAAGGGGAGTGACATGCCCAGATCGTTTCTGCAGGAAGATGAGCCGGGCAGCGGAGTGAAGAATAGACCGGAGCGGGGCGAGAGAGGAGGAAGGGAGGTCAGAGAGAAGGCTGACACAGTAGTCTAGCCGGGATATAACGAGAGCCCGTAATAGTAAGGTAGCCGTTTGGGTGGAGAGGAAAGGGCGGATCTTGGCGATATTGTAGAGGTGAAACCGGCAGGTCTTGGTAACGGATAGGATGTGTGGGGTGAACGAGAGGGACGAGTCAAGGATGACACCGAGATTGCGGGCCTGCGGGACGGGAAGGATGGTCGTGCCATCCACGGTGATGGAGAAGTCTGGGAGCGGACCGGGCTTGGGAGGGAAGATGAGGAGCTCAGTCTTGCTCACGTTGAGTTTTAGGTGGCGGGCCGACATCCAGGTGGAGACGTCCCGGAGGCAGGAGGAGATGCGAGCCTGAAGGGAGGGGGAGAGGACAGGGGCGGAGATGTAGATCTGCGTGTCATCTGCGTAGAGATGGTAGTCAAGGCCGTGAGAGCGGATGAGTTTACCGAGGGAGTGAGTGTAAATGGAGAACAGAAGAGGGCCAAGAACTGACCCTTGAGGAACTCCAACAGTTAAAGGATGGGAGGGGGAGGAGGCTCCAGCGTAGGAGACCGAGAATGATCGGCCAGAGAGGTAAGAGTAGAACCAGGAGAGGACGGAGTCCGTGAAGCCAAGGTGAGATAAGGTATGGAGGAGGAGGGGATGGTCGACAGTGTCAAAGGCAGCAGAGAGGTCAAGGAGGATCAGAATGGAGTAGGAGCCATTGGATTTGGCAAGAAGGAGGTCACGGGTGACCTTAGAGAGAGCAGTCTCGGTAGAGTGGAGGGGACGGAAGCCAGATCGGAGGGGGTCTAGGAGAGAATGGGAGTTAAGGAATTCTAGGCATCGATTGTAGACGACTCGTTCTAAGATTTTGGAAAGGAAGGGTAGTAGGGAGATAGGACGATAACTGGAGGGGGAAGTGGGGTCGAGAGCGGGTTTTTTTAGGATGGGGGAGACGTGGGCATGTTTGAAGGCAGAGGGGAAGGAGCCCTTGGAGACTGAGTGGTTAAAAATAGAAGTTAAGGAAGGGAGGAGGGCAGGGGCGATGGTTTTAAGAAGGTGAGAGGGAATGGGGTCCGAGGCGCAGTTGGAGGGGGTGGCACTTGCGAGGAGGGAGGAGATCTCCTCTGAGGATACTGCAGGGAAGGATGGGAAAGTAGGGGAGGGGGTCGTTGGGGGGGAGGGGAGAGGCGGAGGGGTGACTTTGGGGAGCTCAGACCTGATCGTGTTGATTTTCGTGAGGAAATAGGTGGCCAGATCATTAGGGGTGAGAGATGGGGGAGGGGGAGGAACAGGGGGCCTAAGGAGAGAGTTAAAGGTCCGGAACAATCGGCGGGGGTGACGGGCATGGGTGTCGATGAGGGAGGAGAAGAAGCTTTGCCTGGCGGAGGAGAGGGCAGAGTTAAGGCAGGAAAGGATAAATTTGAAGTGTGTGAGGTCGGCTCGGGGCTTGGACTTTCGCCAGCAGCGCTCAGCAGCTCGAGCATAGGAGCGTAGGAGGCGGACGGAGGAGGTGATCCGGGGCTGTGGGTTAGTGGAGCGAGAGCGGCGGAGGGAAAGGGGGGCGAGAGAGTCGAGATGAGTAGAGAGGGTGGAGTTGAGAGCGGAGACCCGATCGTCGAGAGTGGGAAGAGAGGACAGGGTGGCAAGGTGAGGCGAGATGCTATTGGAAAGACGGATGGGATCGAGAGAGCGGAGGTCTCTGTGGGGCAGTAGCGAAGATTTGCAGGGGGAGGGAGTGTGAGAGATGAGGCAGGTGAGAAGGTTATGGTCAGAGAGAGGGATTTCAGAGTTGGTGAGTGAGGAGATAGTGCAGCGGTAGGAGATGACGAGATCGAGGGTGTGACCGAGTCGGTGAGTGGGCGCGGTATGGTGGAGGAGGAGGTCGGCAGAGTCGAGGAGGGATAGCAGGCGGGCGGCAGAGGAGTCGTCGGGTACATCCGTATGGATGTTGAAGTCTCCAAGAATCAGAGTGGGCAGAGAGAAGGAGAGGAGGAAGGTGAGAAAGGGGTCAAGGTGGTTGAAGAAGTCGGAGGTGGGACCGGGAGGGCGGTAGATGACGGCGACAAGTAACTGGAGTGGGTGGTAGAGGCGAATGATATGGGCTTCGAAGGAGGGGAAGGAGAGGGAGGGGGGGAGGAGGGATAGTGCGGAAGCGGCATCGGGGCGAGAGGAGGAAGCCGACGCCTCCTCCCTTACCGGTGAGTCTGGGGGAGTGGGAGAAGGAGAGGCCTCCGCCGGAGAGAGCGGCGGCGGAGACCGTGTCTTCGGGAGAGAGCCACGTTTCCGAAAGGGCGAGGAGGAGGAGAGAGCGGGAGAGGAAAAGGTCATGGATGAAAGGTAGCTTGCCTGTGATAGAGCGGGGGTTCCAGAGGCCACACTTGAAAGTAGCTGTGGGTGCAAGGGGAGGAGGGGGGGAAGGGCGGGGGGAGGGGAGGGTTTGGATGGGAAGGAGGTGGCGGGGCCCTGGACGGGGAGAGGGGGATGAGGGGTGGCGGTGGGACAAGAGGACTGGGATGGAGCATGGGTGGGGAAGAGAGAAGGGGGGAGGGGGTGAAGAGGGGGTTTGGTGGGGGGAAGAGTAGGGGAAGGGGGAAGAGGGGTAGCGCTGGTAAAGTGGGGTTCTAGGGCGGGAGAGAGGAGGGGGGGAGGAGACAGAGGAGAGAGCGGGAAAGAGCTGAGCGAGAGAGGGGAAGGGGAAGGGGAAGGGGAGGATAGGAAGGGGCGGGAGGGGGGAGGGGGGGAGGAGGGACATGGCGAGGCCAGAGAGGTGGGTGGCAGCACGGACAACAATAAACAGTAATAAACGAAATCGGTAATATAGCAACATGATACAATATGATACAATACAGTGGTGCTAATATAGCAACATGATACAGTATGATACAATATAGTCGTGTTAATAAAAGGGGTGATGACCAGGGTCGGGGGTAGACTCGATTAAGGGGTGACCTGATCAAATTCAAAATCTGACGACAATAAACAATAAAAAGCGAGATCGCAAATATAGCAACATGCTACAGTAAGGCACACTACAATAGTGTTAATAAGCAGGCGATGACCAGGGTCGGGGGACGAGCCGACCCTACCCGATCAGACTCAAAGTCAAGCGGCTAGCGGCCGAGAGAATCCCAGAGCTCATGACCAAATACGTGGAGCTCAGAGTCCTAATCCCCATTTTACAGATGAGGTAACTGAGGCCCAGAGAAGTTAAGTGACTTGCCCAAAGTCACACAGCTGACAAGCGGCGGAGCCAGGATTGGAACCCAACTGTATTTACTGGGCGCTTACTGGGTGCAGACCACCATACTAAGCGTTTGGCATCGTACACTGATTCTGTCATGCCGTTTTAGCACAGTGCTCTGCATACGGTCAGCGCTTGATAATAATAATAACCATAATGGTATTTGTTAAGCGCTTACTATTTGCCAAGCACTGTTCTAAGCACTGGGGTAGATACGAGCAAATCCAGTTGGACACAGTCCCTGTCCCATGTGGGGCTCCCAGTCTTAATCCCCATTTTACAATGAGGTCACTGAGGCCCACAGAAGCGAAGTGACTTGCCCAAAATCACCCAGCCGACCAGTGGCGGAGCTGGGTTTAGAACCCATGACCTCTGACTCCCAAGATCGGGCTCTTTCCACTAAACTGGACTGCTAATAAATCCGATGGAAAGAAGAAGCAGCGTGGCTTAGTGGGAAGACCCTGACCTTGGGAATCCGAGGTCGTGGGTTCTAATCTCAGTTCTGCGACTCTGGGCAAGTCACTTCACTTCTCTGGGCCTCAGTCACCTCATCTGTAAAATGGGGATTAACTGTGAGCCCCACCTGGGACAACCTGATCACCCCGTATCCCCCCAGCGCTTAGAACAGTGCTCTGCACATAGTAAGCGCTTAACAAATACCGACATTATTATAGTAAGCGCTTAACCAATACCATCAGCATTATTATTCTTCTCTGGGCCTCACCTGTAAAAGGGGGATTGAGATTGTGAGCCCCACGGGGAACAACAACCGGATTATTTTATATCGGTCTAAGGGGTTAGAACAGTGTAAACACACAGTAAGCGCTTAACCAATACCATCATCATTATTATTATTCTCCGAGCCTCACCTGTAAAATGGGGATCAAGACAGTGAGCCCCTCGGGGGACAACAACCGGATTATTTTATAGCGGTGTAAGGGGTTAGAACGGTGTAAACACATAGTAAGCGCTTAACCAACACCGTCGTCATCATTATTATTCTCTGGGCCTCACCTGCAAAATGGGGATTAAGATTGTGAGCGCCACGGGGGACAACAACCGGATTATTTTATAGCGGTGTAAGGGGTTAGAACAGTGTAAGCACACAGTAAGCGCTTAACCAATACCATCATCGTTATTCATCTGCTCTGGGGCTCAGCTGTAAAAGGGGGATTAAGATTGTGAGCCCCACGGGGGGACAACACCCTACCTTATCTCGGCCTCAGCGCTTGGAACAGTGCTCGGCCCAGAGCTTCGCCAATACATCATTCAAACAGTGCTCTGCCCACCGTAAGCGCTCAATAGATCCGATCGAAAGGAAGAAAGACCGAATGGGTCCAGGCCCAAGGTTGGAGAAGGCGACCCTCAGAAGCGAACAGAAGCTCGGCCCCGAACCCAACGTGCTGCACAGGCTTTGGACACTAGAGGTCGCAGGGAAAAAGCGATGACCCCGGGCGTCCCCCTCTCAGCCCACCGACTTGTTGCTGCACCGACTCGCCCTTCTTGGCGGTGGCTCCCTTTAGCCATCCCATTTTTAATCAAGGGGGGATGGGAATTTTAAAAAATGGACTCGGAGAGAGGAAAGGGAGCGGTGCAGAGGGCAAGAGCTGCGGAGGTGGGGAGAGGGGCAGAGGGTGCTGACCTCTGGACAGCGCAGGCTTTCAAGTTCCCGAATTCCAGGCTCAGCGCTGCAGCTCGGGATGGGATGGGATCCAGCTTCCACCTCCCCAGGTGACCCCCCGACCATCGGCACAACTCGGGGGCTCCAAATCACATCTACTCTCCCCTTCCCCCCACCTTTATTATTTTTATTTTTTGTCTCCTCCTCCCTCCCCATCGGACATGTCTGACATGTTGATGGAGATCAGCGGACAGTTTGCTTTCTCTGTTCTGATCTGGCTGTCGCCAGGAAAAAAAAAAGGGGGGGGGGGGGCTATGAGAAAAGGAAAAGAGAAGGGAAGGGGGGAAAAAAAGAAAGCAAGGAAGAAAGAAAACAGCCAGCTTCAATTCCCAGTCTTTATCAAGCAATTCACTCCCCAATGAAAGAGAGCTGCAATTACAGATTCAAGCCACATGCGGTAGTGTGTAGCAATTAGTAGATAAACTGCTGACTAAAGTACTAAAACATGAAGTATTATTGAAGTCAAGGTCAAAAATGCTTCAGTTCTTTTGCAACTGGGGGTGGGGGGGTGGTTGCATTTTCAAAATGAATGTCCTGTTTCTCCACACTCTCCTTTTTTTTTTTTATGATCGTGTTTATTATAGCCCAAGCTGCCTCATTATTTCACTGCTGGTTTCTGCAACTTACTTAATCTGCCTGATCCTTTCTGAAACGGTTCACAGAAACGCTGAACAACATCCACTTTTCCCTTGATGATTTTTTTTTTCTGGGCAAGGAGCGAAATCACTTTTCAAAAAGGGACAGAGTGAAGTTGGGCCGAAAAGCCATCAAAATAGAAGAAATAAAGCGCATTTTGGAAGAAGAAACCCCCCAGATAAAGTGGAGAAATAGAGCTGCAAACTGCTTATCCCTCTCCTCCTTTCTATCCAGTGAGTCCCGGCTATAGGTTTAGAGATATAAATAAAGCAGTCGCTTTCATGATTATAACTGTCCTGAATGGATGGCCTTCCTACAACATTCAATCTGTTTATGAGTATTTACTTTACATTAGTAGAGAGACCCTGCGCGGCAGGAGTTAGCTTCTCTCCCCTGGGTGTCAGTGTCTGATGTCTTACATCTGCTCTGTGATTGATGGAGCCTCGAATCCGCCTTATTACTCTCTCCCAAGCAGAAATCAAACAGGCTATTAACTACATTACTTCAAAGAACAGTTTCAATACAATCTACTTATCTTAATTGAAACTTTCTTTGTATGGATATTTGCTGCGCAGATAATTTACAGGTGCTAGCAAGCGGCACATTAAAAGGAGGTAAAAAGCGAGGTGGTTTGACGCAAAACTGTGATGTGTCTTATTACAGGCCATTCAGGGGATTGGATGCGGAGCTTGATTTCTTATCAATCATTTTGGGGAGCGGATACCCCCATGGCTCGATATTGAATCTAGCACTCATCTGATTAAAGATTGGGGGTTCGTTTTGTGTTTGTTTTTTTAGAAAGTCAAACTGGCTCCCCAGAAATTGTGAACATCTCAAAAATCTTATCATGTATATTTTTAAGGGTTTATATTAAAAAAAAAATCAGTGGAGCTCCTGCAGGTACAGTGTTTCCAATTAAAGTCTCCTGTAGACACTTTAAGACCATTGCATCAAACAGGACTGAAGTTGGCAGCTGCTGTAAAAGAACTGGGTATCTGTGTATTTGATAAATATATGGATGGGGGGGTGGAGAGCGAGGGGAGAGGGAGGGAATAGAGACGGAGAGAGGGAGGGAGGGAGAGAGAGAGAGAGAGAGAGATTTAATATACAATAGAGGGATGCCCTGAAGCATTCTATTGAGGTTTCCTGCATAACTGCTGCTGCATTGGTCATACAGGAAACTGACTCAGAGTCAATCTCAAATATGATCTTGTCAAAATACTGCAACTCAAGTTCTTTAAAATATCATTTCTTGAAGTGTCTGTGTGTATGGGGGGGTCTATTTTCACAAGCACTGCAAAGACGCATATCCATAGTCTCTAATGTTTAAAGAAATATTTAAACTGATCCCTAGTCAGATCCACTCATTATATGTAAAAACATGAACAAAGTAGGTTACTCTAATCAAACATTTTCAGGGCGTACTGTATAATAAAGTAAAAAAAAAAACTGTAATTTCTTTTCGTAACCCATGTTTATGAAATCTAAAGATCAGATGAAATTTCAAGAAAGATAATTAAAGAGTGATGCACACACCATAATTTGGCTAATGCAGAAGATGGGGAGACAGCAAATTGTTATATTGTCTTCCTGGATGGTGCAGAGTTGCGATATTACTTTAAATTATTAAAATAGTTTTCGACAGCTCTCAGGATCCCTGCTCTTTGGCATAGGCTTTTATTACTTATTGTAATTTGAGGATCTGCCATTTTATTTCGTTTATCTCCCTGTGTACAGAAACGAGATAGATCTGTGCCTTTATTACTTCCCCATGTTTTTTCTGAAGAAAAAAAAATGTGGTTTAGATAATGTTAAGTACCCTAATTCTTACTGCAGTGGGTGCATACATTATGAAAAATACATGAAAAAATGCATGAGCTCTCTCTACCTCAAGTGAGTATCAAGCATTTGTTCTCTGTCGGATATATTAACTTCAGCCATGTGAATATAATTTTCATTAAAGTAATCCTGTTTCAACTAGATGCTGTGACTAGAGGTGAAACGTTGCGAAAGCGTTAAAAATAGCTTACTAGTAATTTCAACATCCTGTAATTTTATCACAGATCAAATTTCAACTGTCATACTGTACAGACCTTATTCCCCGTATATTACATGTTTACTTTGGGGCATGCCAGAAGACCTACTTTGGTGGGATCGGTGCCAACATAATAAAATTGGGGGGCGAAGGGGGAGGACGAGTAGGATGGGGAGGGGGAGCGTGCACCATTTTACATCAACACTGCGAAAATGCAATCTAAGCTTGGTAAGAGCTCCGGCAGCTGGATCGGAGCTGGGTTGTGCAGACTCTCTGCCTGTTCCTTGTTCTGTCGCTCTTAAGTTTCTCACTGTTTGCATAATAACCCTGCATGCAAGCCTCTCAATGCTCCAAGGCTCAAGAACAATAAATATACACATTTAAAGCCTTTATTGTCTCACGGTTCATGCCCCCGGTTTTAAACAGCTTAATTTCTAGTTGTATTTAACTAGTTTGTAAATGGATTTTTTTTCAGTTTCAAACTATTTATTGAGACAGCGCCCCCCCCCCCCCACACCCTTTGGGGGGAGGGCGGGGGTAGAGAGTCATTCAGTACATTATTCCTGTAGCACTGGGTTATATAAACACATTATCATTTGAGAGCGCCCTTGGCGTCCATCAGCATTGTAAACACGTACTAGTGTATATACTTCAAAATTAAAGAATGCACACGCAGAACCGGGAGGCTGAATTCATATTCCGAGCAGACCCGCTGCTCCCATTTATTGATTTATCATGCATCGTTTATTGTTCCAGTCCCTAAATGCAGTCGCTGTCCGTTCAATATTGTTTGCAAAATCCCGTGATATGTGTGCACCGCTCAGTTGTCTTTCTCTTTTTTTTTTTTTTGCTGAGTGTTTTTTTTCGCAAAGCGAACAAATGCATTAATATTTATATGTTTATATAATCGATAACCCACTTTTCCCTTCCATGTAAATAGGCATCAAAAGATAATTTAACAGATTAGTTCTGGAAAACATGGCAGTGAGGAAGCGTAATTTAACTATCAAACAAATCTACATGTCTAATAAAAGCAAATCTGCTAAAGAGCATTAGAAAGAAGAGCAGCGCCCCTGAATCTCTGCAGGAAATGTTCTTTATATTAGACATATACAAGCAGGTCCTGGCAGATGCACAGCGACACTCTCCCACACTCGGCCTCCTTAAAAATACAAAAAGCAAACTAGAAACCCAAACGAGATGGGTGAAAAGGTGAGCCCTGCCCGCAGACGGTTCCCTAACCGAAGATATTTTGATCGGCCTTAAGAAACGCTCTCTGCCTTGATCTAGCCTTCGACCCTCCGGGCTCCGACCGATCCTCTTCCCCTATTATCAATTTGATCACCGGGGAATGGCGAGAAAAGTCGGATTCTTTTGACAGGGAGGGAAAGTCGGGGCCGTGGAGAAATATTGGGTGGGCTTTTCTGACATTTTGGTGCAGCCGAGGAGGCCGAGGGGCGATTTTATATTGAGTGTCGGCGCCCGGTGGCAGGCGGGCAGGCTTTTCCCTTCCAGGACCTGATGCAATCCATTCAAGCCAACAAGTTTGGAGAGAATGTTGAGTTCAATCAATTCAGAACGTCGAGATGGAGCTCAACTCACTCCAGGTATTTTCCTCTCCTCCGCTCCTCCGTCCCCCCCCCTCGATCCCCCTGCCCCTGCAGCCCCCCCATGCCCCTGCATCTCCCCCCCCTCGCCCCCTCTACAAACTTTTCACCAAACTTTTGCCCCCTGCACCTCCAAAAATCATTTTTATTGTTTTTTTTTAAAAAAAATTCCTGCACACCTCCTACATCCATATGCAATCTTACCTCCTGGGTCGGGGCGGGGTGGGGGGCGAGGGGAGGGGGGCGCGAGTTTTTAAAGGAAGGCAAATAGCTTGCGTGATGTGTTGTTTTTTTCTCTACCCAATTTATATCTGATGTATGTGGGTGAGTGGCTGGGTGTCTCTCTGTGTGTGTGCATGTCTGTGCTATGATCATTATTTATTTGATTATTTTTTCCCCCTGCAGTGGGTCGGCTCTCCGTGTGGTTTGCACGGACCTTACATTTTCTACAAGGCTTTTCAATTCCACCTTGAAGGCAGACCAAGAATTTTGTCCCTTGGCGACTTTTTCTTTGTAAGATGTAAGCCAAAGGATCCGATTTGCATAGCGGAGCTCCAGCTGTTGTGGGAAGAGAGGACTAGCAGGCAACTTTTATCCAGCTCCAAACTTTATTTCCTCCCAGAAGATACTCCCCAGGGCAGAAATAGCGACCATGGCGAGGTGGTAAACATATCTCTCTCTCTCTCTCTCTCTCTCTCTCGCTCTGTGTGTGTGTGTCTCATTTTATTTTTTATTTTTTATTTTTCTGGTCATGCTTAATACAGGGCAGGCTTGAAATACTGTATTCACTAATGCAGGGCAGCATGAGAGACGCTTTTTAAAGGGGTAGCGCCCCGATCTGGGGCTGGAGCACTTTGCCATTGTCAGAGTTTGGCTGTCAGCTTAACGCCGCCGATCCAACCGCTCATTTTCCCAAACGATCAAATAACTTATTCGAGAGGGGTTTTTGTCGAAGGATCTCTCCGGGTGTCAGATCGTTTGCTCTCGCTGCTGCTGCTCTTTGAACGTCACATGCATTTTTTTCTTGGGGGGGGGTATTTTTGCTGATTTTTTTTCTTCTCCTTACCTCGTCTGGCTCGGTCGGGGCTGGGTTTCTTTCGGTGGGTTTCGATATTGTTCACTTTTTTTTTTTTCGTATTGGTTATGTTTAAGAGGGCGGAAATTACGAAATGGAGGCTGAGGGAGATCAAAAGCTATTGAGCTGGCAAAGACGTGTTGAATAAAGTGATAAATGACAGGTACTGGAATAATACATTCAAATAACTTGCAGATCCGCCCGGGCGTATTTCAAAGCAGTCGTGTAACCAGCACAAACACGTTAAGCATTAACAACTATCTTTCTCTCTCTCTCTCTCTCTTTTTTTCCGATACGTGCCATTTGATGTGATGGTTTTCAGTTACTCCAAGAATAGTGGACGTGAATAGGGGAAGGGGTGGGGGGTGCAGGGGGGAGGGTTGGGTGGTGCGGGGTGTTGGAGGGAGAGAAAACAGAGGGAGGGGGTGTGGGAGTCTCACTCATTCCCCTAAAATCCAACGATTTTCCTTTTCCAGACATCACTTTGGCCAGGGGGGTAAGGATGGATGAGAGAAAGGGTGCAAAATGGGGATGGAGACCTGTGAGCCCCATGTGGGACAGGGATCGTGACCCTCCTTATGGGCAGGGATTGTCTCTAAGGCTCCACTGTACTTCCCCAAACGCTTAGTCCAACGCCCTGCCCACTCTAAGCGCTCAATAAATACGACTGAATGAATGAATGGTGGAAGGGGAGGGGGAGAGGAGAGGGAGGAGACCACCCTACCTTCCTTTCTCCGGTGTCTGCATCCCTTATTTACCCCCACTCTTGCCCCCAGCCTCTTCCCGCCCCCTCCTCTCTCTTGTCACGTTTCCCGGCCGGGCCATCCAGGCAAGCAAGGTGTAAGACGTGCAGGTCCTTGGCAGATGGCAATCCCGATGATCCCGGGGAAGGGGCTGGCTCCGCTCTGCCTTCTTCCAGATCTGCAATTTCATGTATGACCGCAGTCCTGCGGGCTCCTGCTGTCAGCTGACTCCTCTCTGTTCCTGGGGAACTATTTTGGTAGGGTGTGTGCCCACGGCGCGAGGTGGATGCGGCTGCATGGCAAGTGGGGGGTGGGGGTGGGGTAAAAAAAAAAGAGGAGGGGGGGAGAAAAAAGCTCGGTTAATCAGACTGTGGCCGAATGCAACTTACTAACAATGTGCCAGGCGCCTGGGGTGCAAGGTAGGTGGAAGGCTCCTTTAATAATGTTCACCTATTAACTCCTCATCCAACCCGAGCTGCCAGCCCCTTCAGCATTCCATAGTCTGATGGACTTAATTGTACTTTTCTCCACACTCCCCCCCTGCCTCCACTCCCCCCTTTCTCCCAGGATCGAATTACCCATCAGTATTATATGTTTGTTAATTACTGTAGTTTGTCAAACAGCTTGCCCTGGAAACAAGCTCTTCTTAAATAAGCATTTCCCTGGCCCCTACTACTCCCCCCCACCCCCCTGCCCTCCCTTGCCCTACTTTTCGTTTCTATTTTTTTTTTAATGGCCCATCTTCTCTGATGTCTGCAATTAAGGAGTTGATGTTGGGTAACATGCAGAGGTTATTGGAAAACTCCAACAGGTTGACCTCCCTTCTCCCAATATCTCTGTTCCCCCCCAACCCCTCCCGCCATCCAACTTTCCCCGTGCAGCTGTCTCCCTCCCCCCTTCACTATCCCTTATTATTTGCTTTTCAAATTTATTACTTCAACATGGCCTGTGATCTGAAAAAGGGGAAGGATTAAGTATCCAGAAAAGAGTTGGGTCTAATAGACTCATGACTCAACCCAAAAGGAAATTATTCACTGTTTTACTGGATATTTTGTGGTCACTTCTTTTGAAAATGTAATTGTGATATTTGAATAGACCCCTCGTTGACCTCACTTGTAACAGGTTTTAATTTCTGTTTGTGTAATTAAATCGAGAACCTGGCTTGGGGTTAAAAGATGGAGCAGTGAAGGTCAGATCTTTGAAAACAGCTGATGATGAGTTATTTTTTCCCCCCAAATAAATAAATGACTTATTTGAATCGGTACAGAGACTGGAAGTGAAGCGTTTTAGTGTGCCTTGATGATCAGGTCATGATGTTCTTGTGATAGAAGCCTTACCTAAGAAAATTAATCTTACCATTTAAAGGTGAACTCAAGGGGGTGGGGAGGAGGCGGGAGGTATTTATAATTCTCAGCTGCATATGCATCCTCTAATAGTATGCATGATTTGTTTTTTAATGCTAACAGGGTTAGTAATTAGCTGTATGATTGTACTTGTATATTTCATTAAGATTTCAACTGATGTCATGGTGAATCATTCAGCCATATTAAAACAATTTTCAATTGAGATAATGACACGCCTCAAAATTATGCAAATACGTGTTGCATTGTGTAAAATAATTATGACAAATGTAAAGCAGGTAGAAAGTTTCCTAATGCAGATCTGTTTTACACCCAGGTGATGTCATTTCCCCTCTGGCCTAAGTTAGTCATTCATTAGCAGAGTAGCAGCAGCAGAAACAGCAACAGCACACACTGATACTTCTTTGGCTGGAAGCCTACAGAAACTAGCATTTAGAGCCGGCACCTAGAGAGGGCAACATAACACTCCCATTAAGACATGTACTTTGTTTTCACTTACTCCATTAACTTGTTTTTATACATTGAAATGATTTTTGTTATTGATTTTAAATAGTTTGGAATGATAAATTTGGTATTTAAGTGTAAAAAGTCGTCTTGGCCAGTCGCACTCTGTTACTTAAGGAAAACATTTAGCACATTGAGGCAGCATAGCACAGTTTATTTTAAGTAACTAAATCGGGGTAATAATTCTTTTATGTAACTGACATCATCTATTCCTAAAGGACATCCAGGCTGGCTTTGGAATAGAAATGTCCTGTTATCTTTCTGAGATTTCTGGAAATATGTGGATATAAATCCAAGAGCTAGGCGAACCATAATTGTTAGCAAGAAAACTCTATTCCCCAGAGCAGAATTTAGTGAGGTTATATTATGTTATGGATGCTGGTAATAAAGTATGGCAGTGCTTTTATATTTTAGAACAATGAATGGTAAATCTATTGGGTTGAAAGATCAAAAGACAGTTGGTATAAGTGAAATGGTTTATTCAGAGACAAATTGGTTTTATCATAAAAGTTAGAATAACACCTTTTAAGGGACTAGTATTATGAGTTTGTTTTGTTTTGTTGTTGGTTTTTTTTGCCCATGAGAGATCAGAGCTTTTGGTTTTAATGTATTTAGTTCTGGTCGTATTTGTAGGTGATCATAAAGGAGACCACTTTTTTTGATTGAGCTGTCCATAATGGATCCAGCAGTAGTGTCTTCATTAATTCACTTTAATGGGCGTATTGGATGTGGAAAGGGATAAAATTAATTATTTATTTCCCACAGCTAGGGACTCTTCAGCCAGGGACTCTTTAGAGAAGAAAAACATCAAAGTAGGCAGGTGATAATCCTTGGTACCCTCTAATGGTATTTTTTTCTTTTAGGTTGCCAAGTGCTTTGTTTAATGGCTATAAACACAGAGCTCTTTCCACCTGGTACCTACTTAAACCTGATTCTTCAAAAATATAATATGAGCTGCAGTTATGGGATTAGGGGTAATATACCTGTGCCTTCCAAGAGGCTCTGAGATCCCTATGTACAAGATAAAGGCACAGTGAATTCCATAAAGTTGGGTTGTGTTCTTGAAGAAATTCATGTTATGGATGAAACTGGTATAAAAGCCATCGGTTCAGTGGGAACTAAAAGGTTTAAATATACCACAATCACTGACATTTTTTAAAATGTATCTCTCCGTTATTATTATTAGGTCCACCCCTAGCAGAATGCTTCATACCCATGCCACTCATTGCCATTTTACTGTACTAACTACTGTAATGTGGCACAAACACAAAGTACTGGCTAGCCTATGGATAAGCTGTGAAGTTTAGCAGCATCCCATCTTAATCAAATGATACCTGCAAGTGCATTACTGATTAGAGAAGGGCGTGGCTCAGTGGAAAGAGCCCGGGTTTAGGAGTCAGAGGTCATGGGTTCTAATCCCCGCTCTGCCACCTGTCAGCTGTGTGACTTTGGGCAAGTCACTCAACTTCTCGGTGCCTCAGTTCCCTCATCTGTCAAATGGGGATGAAGACTGTGAGCCTCACGTGGGACAACCTGATTACCCTGTATCTCCCTCAGTGCTTAGAACAGTGCTCGGCACATAGTAAGCGCTTAACAAATACCAACATCATTATTATTATTATTATTATCACCCTGAATGTTCTTACACCAACGTTTGGGTCATGTCCTACCCAAAGTGGGCTTGCAGTGTGAGACGAACGTTCCTTAATTCTTTCATTCCATTGTATCCAAATTCCATAATGAAAATACTTGTAGTGACGGAACTGTCGATGGTTTTTAAATGAAGCTTTCTTCTTTTTGATGGTGGTGAACTCTAGAGGTAGCCATAGGTCATCCTGGGGTTTTCAGAGGGTGAAAAAGACCTTGGAGAAAATAGCAGTATAGTTAGCCATACTTTATGGGACTAAAGTTTTATCTGTCCTGGGACTTGGAGATTTATAGCTTGAGCACTTGATATTCACCCCACCCTCAGTCCCGCAGGATTTATGTGCATATCCTTATACTGTCTTAACTTCCACCTACCTGTAATGCAATGTCTCTTTTCCCCGTGAAAATGTAAGCTCCTCGTGGACGGGGATCGTTTCTCCCAACTCTGTTATATTATACCTTCCCAGTCGCTTATTGCCGGGGTCTGCACACGGTGAGCACTCAGTCAATACCGTTGATAGCTGTGTAAATTTGCCTAGTCTTGTTTTGTAGTAACATAATCTGCTGATAGATCCACTGGCACTGAACTTAGTGGACGATGTAGCGGTCAAGTGCTGTAATTCATCTTTTCCATTAAAATGGCTATTGACATTTAGACCACTGAACAATTTTCAAAATGATACAAAGGTCCATGTGTGTAAATGCAATGTTAGTAATTAATATCAATTGTCCGCTTCTTCATTATGGCATCTTAATAGAGGCGCTGATCCAAGCTCATTTGCCAAAGTCTTATTTTACCCAATACCCAAGATATCATTACTTGATTCAAAATAATTTACCTGTCATCTTGCACATCCAGGGTATTTTTTTTTTTTTAGCTCAGAATAATAGTTGTAGCTAGTGATTCCCAATAGAACTGGCTTTTAAAGAACTCTGACACAAATTTATTGATCGTTTGCTTCAGGATTCATTCCCGTCTCTGATAGGTGGTCATGGATTCCTGCATTTCTTGAAAAATCCGCTACTGCGCACTGC
Organism: Ornithorhynchus anatinus; assembly: GCF_004115215.2. Classification (NCBI taxonomy): domain Eukaryota; kingdom Metazoa; phylum Chordata; class Mammalia; order Monotremata; family Ornithorhynchidae; genus Ornithorhynchus; species Ornithorhynchus anatinus. Next base: position 98,438,040 of record NC_041730.1, read on the forward strand.
CACAATAATGGATTTTTCAAGCTCCACTGTGATACTTGTCTGCTTATTTGAGATTACAATCAAGTCCTTAGACCTCAGAGTGTGTATCTCACAGCCCGGTTTTGTCAACATCTGTAATGACAACACATCTCACACACATATAGGTTAAATGATTAAAGAGTGCTCTGAAATCATGCTAATAGCATCCATCTCCAGCATAGCTTGTGCAGATTCATTCTGCTTTTGAAATCATCTCCACTGTTAACACCATTGTTAAAGATGTATGTGTGTCATTTAGCGTAGATCTTCACGTCTGCATGCTTTCACATATTCTCTCAACTGTACGTGTATTTATATATGCGGAAGTTTCTGCTGATGTGCTCCACACTGTGCACTGCGGTTTCCATCCTGCTGTCAGTAGCACCCATTGGAAAGAAGCAGAGGGTAAAAGCATTACTCTGAGAAGCTTAAGTTGTGAGCCATTAGTCAGCAGGCTGGTGTATGTGGTCACTTCTAAGCCTGTTTTTCCCTTACCTTTCCATCCCTAGTGACTTTTCTGAGTGCATTCAGACTGTCAAACATGCCCCTATTACTCTCCATAGTTGAGTTCCCAGCCTGTTCAATGCTCTAAACATTAAACTCTTGTCTATGAGAATAATAGGCTTTACATTCTACACCCTCAAGCATGTTGAGCTACTGTGCAGACTGGAAAATAAAAATGTTCTAATTGTGTCTTTTAAATAAGCATAGGAGTGAATTAATTAGACCATATTTTGTCTTTAGTTGCTTAGTTACACAATAGTATTCCTGAGCACGAGTAAGATAAATTGGCTTTTTTTGGTGCGACTTGTCCCTTAATCATAATTACTGTATTGCTCAGGAGAGTAAAGCATACATAGATTTTGAATTTTTGTATTAATAGTCAAACAATATGCATATGATATATAAAGTGTATCCCGCTCGACCTGTTTTATATTCTTTTATGTGGGAAGAAGTTTTATTATGGTGGTAACATTCACATTACTGGAGTTGCCCAAAGATGTAGTTCTGGGAAATACATAATTGAAATGTTTTTGAATTGCTTTTTCTGGCCTTTTCAATCTTATTCAAAATAATAATGCCTCTAGTCTTAGAGCAGTTACATTCATTTGATTTAACATCTTTCTCTGCTCTGCTCAGGCTCACGGCCGGCTTTAACCCTCCCCAGCCCAGACTCATGTGCGATGCAGAGAAATATTATTGAACTTTCTGTTATTTGTACTCAAACTAGTCAGGAGGTCAGGAGAGCATCAGCAGAGACGACATTAGTCCCGAGACCTTGGTGTTCGGAGAAGGGCCGCATGGCCGCTGAAAGGTGTGAAGGTGAGGGAAAGGATTCACCTTAGCCCATCCTAGAGAACCTATGTTCTTTCCCCCCACAGCGGTCTTGCAAGAAGGATTGCTACTGACTGGTTAAGAACTTGGGTTTCTTTCTTCCGTCGTTTGACATGGGCTGAAAGTGTTGGACAGCTTGATATAGTTTATTGAACAATGGAAGATTCTGGCATCAAACCCACTGTACATGCTCAGTGAATGTATGGTGGAAATTGGCTTCATTGTTCTGTTGTATGAAAAGCAAGTAAATTATTTACAGATATTTGCTAATTAAAGCACATATTGTTTTACCAGCACAATAGAACACAATACAACAGAAGACAAAAGAATGAGCTTGCATAATTTAAACCTGCTAATGCAATGTATTCTAGTTAAGAAAAAAGTATAATTATGTAATCTGCGAGTAAGGCTTTGCATACTACAACGGTACACATCAAATTGGCACTGTGTCAGTCTGTCAGCTTTCCATGCTGAAACAATCACTTGAGATCTGTAGAACATCTGATGTGAAGTCTTTCTGACTGACTTTGGTTTGCCCATTTGTTCAGAATTCCTGTTGCCTCTGATTTCAATCCTGTCCTGATTTCCGCTAAGAAAAGAGTGTTTGTAGTGGAGATCCAAAATGTTCAGGGAACATGTCTGTCAGCTCTGCTATAGTATAAGCTCTTAGTATTGCACACAGTAAGTGCTCAGTAAATACCATTGATCGATTCATGTACGGGCCCTTCTCTCCATGCTTTTCACCCTGGTTTGTCAGTTTATCTTTTGTCCCAAGTTACATTGTATTTCTGGCTTTGGCTAGAAATGCTGTCACTCGGAAACGAAGCTGTTGAAGGACTTGTTTTAGCACGAGAAGCGACCTATCACGCCCGGGCAATTTACAGCTTCCTGACCTTTCTGTTTTCTGTTGTCTGTCCTGCATGGACCCTTGGCAGCAGGCAAGGTATAGATGCCCTCCGGTTTCTCCCCTCCTCTTCCCTCCCCCGCCCCCAACACCACATCATATCCATCTTATTCTACGATTGAGAGGGCAAATACCTGCCCAGGACCTGGGGGCAAATGTGATTCTCACCAACCGATGCATTGGAAGAAACCTTTGAAGCTTTTAAAAATATTTGCCTGAGAAAAAGGTTATCTTCTGACTTATCTGAATAACTCTTTGCCTTGGAACATTTTCTCAATTTTGACATTGACTACACTCAAGTAGTTTTTCCTTTCTTAGCTTGACCCTCTTCCGAGAGTGATGCAGCAGAAAGGTATCCCACCATAAGGCTTCCCAGCTAAATGTGGGTTGTAGTCTGTCTATTCCTTTCAGGCGGTTACCCAGAAACTCCTAGGTCAGGACAGCACTCTGCTTCCTCAGTGGGCAGTGTTCTGAAATCTGGAGATCTTCACTGAAAGAATAGCATGTATTAAGGTAATTATACATAGTTGTCCCTCTTATTAAGCTAATTAGCTTTTTCAAAATGGCTCTGTGATATCCCACAATGCTGCCATCTGGGATTTGTGGTTAGAGGATGAGCGTCTTATGCCATTGTGGGAAAAAATAGCCTTCTCAACTCCTCCAGAAGATTTTATGTCAACCCTACAATTGCCATTAGATGAGAGCAGTAAATATTTCCCATTCTTGAGCCGTTCCAGACGTCCCAAGCCCTCTCTTTGCTTGGGATTGGAATATTTAATGTTTGCAGTTTGCCAAATAACACTAACTTGGGTTCTGCCACTAGGAGTGAGGAGGCTCCCCAAGAACAATATGCTTTTGCTCGGTAGATGGTGCCATCGTGGTAAGGGCTTTAACAGGACATTAACTAGTTATTCCTTCTAGAGGCCTCAATAAGCGGAATGGCAGAAAATCAAGGTGGAGGGAAGAAACCTGCCTTCCAGATGTTGCAGCCTTTTTTTTTTTTTACCATAGAGCTCTATTCAAACTTGGCCCACGCCTCCACCCCCTGTCATCCTGCCACCTCCCGATACCTTGTCCTGATCCGCTGAGTTAAGGGTGGAGTCAAATTGAATCGGATTTTCAGTGATGCCTAATTATCTGGGATTCCTGGCAACCCTAAAATTTGCTTCATTCTGTCAATTATTTTTTCTTTTCATTTCTCTCTATCGACGATGCACTACAAGGTGTTGGTACACAGTGTGGCTTTGGAAAAAAAAAGTGTTTTTACTGAAATGTAAGACACGAGTCGAATGAGAAGTGAATGGAAAAAAGGGGGCTAGCCGATGCTGGATGCAGAGGCGAGTGAGTTTAGAGAAGCAGAAACCTCCGCCCTCTTGCATCACCCGTACCCCTCTCCTATCAGGGGCAGGATTAGGACATCATGACTGTAGTTCCTAAGGATTGTGTCACATTTCCTGAGACAAGTGCCTACCTTACCATACCTTCGATGTGGCTGTAGTCAGACCGGTAGGCCTGTGAACCTCGGGTGGGGGACAGGTCACCTCCAAGTACCAAAAGGATTCCCCTAGATATTTGCTCTACCGGATACCAGTGAGCCCTGTGTCTTCCCACCCCTCTAAACCAAATTACAGCAAAATTGAACATACATGGGAGTGTAAATAAAGACCATAATAGAGCCCTTTATATATAAGTGAAATGTACAGTTCTATTATCCTGTGTGAACATAGTCCATAATAGACTAATTGTGTTTTGTATTCCTGTGGGTGAATGTGTTTTCAGCAACAATGCACCGGGGTTGTAAAATATGCATCTCCAGCTATCTGCTGTGGTAAAGGTTCCAATAAAAAGTCTGAAGATGTTTTTCTAATGCAAATTGTACTGATCGGATAAGTGGCAGGCAATGTCTTTTATAATTATCAACAGGCATTTTTAGAGTATGGCTCCTGTTTCTCCTGGTCCCATATTTGATGTTACTAGATCAGTAATTCAATAGGCGGCCGAGCAGGTGTTCAAATCACTTTTGACCTCCAAAATTCCTCCAATGACCCCTGGAAGCCGCAGAATGAAACATTCTCAGCATGTCAAAATTTTGAGAGATCTCAGTGCCATAATTTTTTAAGGCTTTCTTCTGTTTTTCTTTAAAGAAAAAGAAACCTTTCCTCTAAATTGGCTCTGAATAAGAAGTTATGATTAAAGGGACTCCACAGCTTGCTCGGTGCTGTTCCAGCAAGCTGTCTTGTGGCAAAGTGCCTTTAAAACAAATCTTCTTTAGAGGGGGTGGGCAGGGAGAGGAGCAATGAGGCTTTCCACTTTTTCAACTGCCGAGTCTTTTTCCTTGTAGGTATGCATGTTACTCTCTGCTAAGGCAGGCAATATCATCCTCGGTTCTTTTCGAATACCGGTGGTTGCTTAGACAACAGAGATGTGATATTTCAGCATAATAGTGCTCCTTCCTGAGCCCTACCTTTTAAAAAGCAACTAACATCTCCATTTTATCTCCTAAAACCAATAAAAGAGTCTTTTCTATCAACAGGTTGCCTTTCAACTACCTCCCCTAGCTTCCTTAGGCTGTATTTTACTTAGCTGCTAAATCTTGGATGGTGTATTCAAATTATGAGATAAGATTAAAAATTTTATGGGAACAGAAGATAGAGTGACTTTTTTATAGGCAATTATTTCAAGATTTAGACAACTGCGTGGAGGGGGAAGGCTTTTTCCTTTGCTGGTCAACATTCTTTACAGGGGAGATTAATCTAATTCCCCAGCACAACTGAAACTAGTGTTCAGCACTTTCAACTGCAAACCTAATTTCTTTGTGGTCCCAAAATGTGTAAATGTTCCCTTCCTTTAAGATTTTCAGTGGAGCTTTCACAGATCCATCACTTTAGTACACAGCTAATCTGATAGGAGCTGAACAATTTTCTTTCTTTTTTCTTGTCATGAATTCTCTTTGCTTGGGTGGTTTCGGCCTGAATTCACGGGCATATAATTATGGATGACATCAATGGTAGACAGCAAGTTTCTTTAATCTTTTAAAGATTTGTTGGTAGTCTAACTGTCAACAACCAATGTTTGGTTTGTGTGTTTTTTTGGGGGGGGTGGGGGGGAGGGAGGGAAAGGGGCGGGGAAAATGTTGTTGGTTGTTTTCTCTAACCTGACGTCATGGTGAGAAGCAGTGTGACATAATGTAACATGTCCATAACATGTAATGTAGCGCGGGCCTGGGAGTCAGAGGATCTAGATTCTAATCCCCGTTCTGCCACTAACCTGCTGGGTGACCTTGGGCAAATTATTTAACCTCTCTGTGCCTCAGTTTCCTCATCTGCAAAATGGTGATTCATTATCTGTTCTTCCTCCTACTACTTAGACTATGTGGGACCTGATTTTCTTATATCTACCCCAGGACTCAGTATGGTGCTTGGCACTTAGTAAGCAATTAAACGCCAGTATTTTTGATTAGTAATAATAGTGTTCCTGTTAGTTGAGGGACTTGAACTTGGACTCTAGACTTGAAAGCTCGTGGGGGGAAGGGAACAGGTCCACCAACTCTCTTCGATTGCACTCTCCCAAGTGCTGTGCACACGGTAGGTGCTCAATGAATCTGATTGAAGGACTGTTTAGAGGAGCTGTCTACTCAGGTAAAAATAAAGCGGAGGGGGAGCTGGTTACATGGTGAAACTGGTCTTGACACACAACTCAAGACCCTCCATTGAGCCTTCACCTCTCTTTCTCAATAATTTGTCGACCTTCTTTAGTATGGTTGTTGGAGGGGAGAGGGAATTCTCGATGATCCGGGTAATGAATGACCTCAACTTTTCGCTGTCCCAGCTAATACAGTGAAACTCACCACTTGGCTAGTGTGGACCTGGCCCAAGTGTCAGAAAGAATGATAAGTGTTTTTCATTGTATTAGCAATTCCCAGACTTGTATTTTTAATGAGTGAGCCACATCCACAAGAGATTAGCATCACTTGGCTGTGCCTTCTGCCTTGCTGTGCCCCAGAGCGGCAATTATGTCACAAGAACTACTCTCCATCATTTACATCATGTTGAAATCAACTGCTTTGAAGAAAGAGTCACATATTTCTCTTCCTGGAAGGGTGTAGATGAGTTTTAAAATAAAATCCTGAAAACATAAATCTGTGGTGCTGTAAAGCTTTTTGCGGGGCCGGGGGGAGGGGAGAAGAGGTGCTCTGGAGAAAACCTGACTCTTCTGTTTTTTAATGACGGAAGTTGACTCACATTGGCTTTAATTCTGGTTTATGTCCTTTTGTGACGTAGCATCCCAGAAATGGAATGTGTTTGGGTTTGAAGTTCCTCCTTTCTGGTCCTGGGTATGGTCCCTGCACCACACTGCCTCTATTGTACATGAGTATAAAGGTCACCAACTGTGGTTGAAAATTGGCTCTTGCGTTAATCCTAGTTTATTCAAAAACGTACAATATTTTTACAAACCGAGTCTCTGTCTCTTTGATTGAAGCCTGAATCATTTACTGTGACAGAGCATATCAATAGTATTGGAAAAAACTAGAACATAAAATACAAAGCCCTTTTAAGTAATCCAATATAGGATAATTATATTATTAAATAAAGCTGTTGGTCTCAAATTATTCAGTTGGCATTGCACATGTAAGGATAATAACATGAACTGTGCAGAGTGAACAGTGCAAAAAATGTTTAACAAGAGGGAGCATGTCTAAATCATATGTTTATGTTTAAGAGGAGGTTACACAAAACAGAAAGATTTACTTGACTTCTACATTAAAGCTTTCTAAATAGCCTTAATATACCTTTGCCATTAACCAGTGGAGCAAGTACTTTAGAACTGCTCATTGAATACTTGAAACTAACTTGCCAAATTACCAAAAAAAATAGAGCTAATCCAAATATGTGGAAAGATTTCTCTCTCTCTGTGTTTTCATTGAAAAAGCATTCCCTTTCCCGCATTTAGTATTTATTCATGTGGTTCAGGCCCTGCTAAACTGCATACCAAGGGAGAGAGTAATCTACCTGTAATGCCCAGAATAAAAGGTTGGAAGTTGTTAAAATGCCATTGTGTTTTTGGTTGAGTCCTTGTAGTGTATAGGGACAGCTATGGTGGGGTGGTTTTGCCTTTTGTGGGGGTCAGCAGAACTGTAAATCTGTGGTGGGCAGTGATTGTCTCTCTTTATTGTTGTATTGTACTTTCCAAGCACTTAGTACAGTGTTCTGCACACAGTAAGTGCTGAATAAATAGGATTGAATGGAGGAAAAAAACCCAAACGGGACCCAGCTGTCTCCTACTTCTTATTTGAATGATTCGAGCTGGGGGTTTGTGGGGGTTAGTTTTAATTGTGTGAACATTAAAATGGTCACAAACAGGCTTTGAAGTTAACACCCCATTAAACTGAATAAGGGAAATTCACACCTCTTCTGCTGCTATTGTGTAACTCTGGATGGTTTGGGATCCAGAAAGACTACTTGGGTAGCAGCAGTAGTTTTGGAAATGGGTAGGCTTGAAACCCACCCAAAACAATGATTTGTTCCAGTCTCCTTTCTTTTCTTTTTGTTTTTTCTTCTTACACATCAGAAAGTTGCAGTTGAGGCCTAGACTTGTGTTGGGTCTGTATGATTCAATTTGCTGTTCCATTTTGTCATTCTGATTATCTGGAAAAAAAGGAATGCGTTATTCAGGGTCTGGGGTAAACCTTAAAGGTCACTTGTAGTAGAATCATTTGGCAGTGAGCCTTTTTTTCATGGTTGTGCTTGCAAGTGTGGTTAGTTCACAAGTTAATGATGATATAAGAATAGTAACTCTGTGCCAAGTGCTGAGGTATATACAAGATAAATCAGGTTGGACACAGTCCCTGCTCCACATGGTGTTTATAGTCTAAGAGGGAGGGAGGCAGGTCTTGAATCCCCATTTTTCAGATGAGGAAACTGAGGCACAGATGCAGCATGACCTAGTAGATAAAGAACATACCTGGGAGTCAGAAAGATCTTGGTTCTAATTCTGGCTCCACCACATGTCTGTTGTGTGACCATGGGCAAGTCACTTAAATTCTCTGGGCCTCAGTTACCTCATCTGTAAAATGGGGGTTGTCAGTAATTCAATTGCATTACAATACAGCAAAAAAGAAAAGAGACAACCCCTGCCCACGACGGGATCACAGACTAAAGAGGGGGAGACAGATATCAATACAAGTAAACAAGCAGCAATATAAATAAATAAAATTTTAGATATAATCATGTATACATAGGTGTTGTGGGGCGGGGAGAGGAGCGAAGAGCAAAGGGAGTGAATCAGGGTGATGCCGAAGGGAGGGGGATCTGAGGAAAAGTGCAGTTTAGTCTGGGAAGGCCTCTTGGAGGAGGTGCCCTTCAGTAGGGCTTTGAAGGGGGAGAGAGTGATTGGCGGATTTGAAGAGGGAGGGCGTTCCAGGCCGGGGTTGGCAACGAGACAGGCAAGATTGAGGCACAGTGAGAAGGTTAGCACCAGAGGAGCGGAGTGTGTGGGCTGGGATGGAGAAGGTGAGAAGGGAGGTGAGGCAGGAGAGGGCAAGGTGAAGGGGAGCTTTAAAGCTAATAGTGAGGAGTTTGATATGGAGGTGGATAGGTAATCACTGGAGATTTTCGAGGAGTGGGGAGTCAGAGGTCATGGGTTCGAATCCCTGCTCGGCTACTTGTCAACTGTGTGACTTTGGGCAAGTCACTTAACTTCTCGGTGCCTCAGTTCCCCATCTGTAAAATGGGGATTAAGACTGTGAGCCCCACGTGGGACAACGTGATTCCCCTGTGTCTACCCCAGAGCTTAGAACAGTGCTCGGCACATAGTAAGCGCTTAACAAATACCAACATTATTATTATTATTATTATTACATGCCCTGAATGGTTCTATAGAAAGATTTTACTGGCAGCTGAGTGAAGTATGTCCTGGAATGAGGAGAGGTAGGAGATTGGGAGGTCAGAAAGGAGGCTGATGCAGTAATCTAGGCAGAATACAATATGTGATCGTACTAACGTGGTAGCAGGTTTGGATGGAGAGCAAAGGGTGGATATTGGCGATGTTGTGAAGGTAAGACCAAAGGAATTTCATGGTGGATTGGATGTGTGGGTTGAATGAGAGAGTGGTGTCAGGATGACACCAAGGCTATGGGCTGGTGAGACAGGAAGGACGGTTGTGCTGTCTACAGTGACGGGAAAGTTTGGGAGAGGACAGTGTTTGGGAGGGAAGATAGGGAGCTCTGTCTTGGAGATGTTGAGTTTGAGGTGGCGGGAGGTCATCCACGTAGAGATGTCCTGAAGGCAGGAGGAGATGCGAGCCTGCAGGGAGGGACAGAGAACAGGGGAGGAGATGTAGATTTGAGTGTCATCCACACAGAGATGGTAGCAGAAGCCATGGGAGTGAGTGAGTTGTCCAAGGGAGTGCATATAAATGGAGAGTAGAAGGAGACCCCTTCAGTTAGGCGATGGGAGCAGGAGGAAAAGCCTTGGAAAGAAACTGAGAATAAATGAGAGAGAAGAGGAGAACCAGGAGAGGACAGAGTCATTGAAGACAAGGTTGGATAAAGTATCCTGGAGGTCATTGTCCACAGTGTCAAAGGCAGCTGAGGGTTGAGAAGGTTAAGACTGAGCCCCAATGGGACAGGGGCTCAACCCGATTACCTTGTGTCTACCCCGCCACTTAGAACAGTGCTTGACATATAATAATGTTGGTATTTGTTAAGCACTTACTATGTGCAGAGCACTGTTCTAAGCACTGGGGTAGACACAGGGTAATCAGGTTGTCCCACGTGAGGCTCACAGTCTTAATCCCCATTTTACAGATGAGGTAAGTGAGGTACAAAGAAGTTAAGTGACTTGCCCAGAGTCACACAGCTGACAAGTGGCAGAGCTGGGATTCGAACCCATGACCTCTGACTCCCAAGCCCGTGCTCTTTCCACAGAGCCATGCTGCTTAAGGAATACCATAATTGTCAATATTATTATTAAGTTCAAGCACTTACTACCGTGTTCTGCACACAGTAAATGCTCAATAAATACGATCGATTGATGGATTGAAATGACTTGCCCTTAATCACACAGCAGGCAGGTGGTAGAGCTGGGATTAGAACCCAGATCCACTGGTTCCCCAGGCCTGTGCTCTGTCCACTAGGCCACGCTGCTTCTCTAGTTAATTTCTCTTTGATGGTACAATGTGGAGCCCAACATTGTTTTAGATTAGCATAGTTTTATGTACTTAAGAATATAAAATATTTATGATTTTGGAATTACTTACTTGATATGCAAACACAGTTGGCTACAGTGTGAATTATTGCGCTGTTGCATTTGATAAATGTGCCAGTGTGATGCAATCTATTTGCATACTCTAATTGTGTAGGGTATTGATTTTCGATACGCTTCCAGCATAACTCTACCTACAGTTAGACTTTGTGGGAGTGGACTGTGGATGGGAAACGTGGGCCTCCCAGACTATGAAGCTTATATTGCCCATTCCTTCTCCCAACCTCCAGCGCTTAGAACAGTGCTTGGCACATAGTAAGCACTTAACAAATACCATTATTATTATTATTAAGTCCCTTCTATGGTCCCCATAAATAAAGCATAAGCTCGTTTGATTTGAGGCTATATCTTTGTATATCAGACAATAAAACCCCTTTCAATTCTTAAGCAGGGAATATCTGTAAATTTGAGTACTTCTCCCTGTTAAACACACACACACACAAAAAACAAACCACTAACCTCATGTTTCAAGCCATTGTATGGAAAGTAAAAGGAAAAAAAGCACGTTTATTGACCTCTAACATCTGCGACATATGGATTAGATGGATATAGTTGTATTTCTCCCACCCCCATTCTTTGTATTTTTACAATATGGAAAAAGAGGAGTCCTTCACTAAAGTGCAATATGGTCTAAAATTGGTTAGGAACTGACTTGGTAAAACTGCAGAGGGCACTCATATAATGCTTCTCTCTGTCTCTTTTGTTTTGTGTGAAGCACAGCAGCAGTATTTATCCAGTTTTAATACTCAGTTTGCGAAGCGTTAATGTAATCATGTGGTGAGGGTACCAAGATTTTTTTCCTGGGCATTTGGACTCACCCCAGGGTTGGCGAGGGAGTACGAAGTAGTTTGTTGGAGTGGTTGTCTTTGTGTCTTGGTTGCCACTCAGAATAACAAATATGGACATGTGATTTGTGCTATTGTGTGTGGAAAGTAATGTTTCCTGATACCTCTTCTCTCTCTGTCTCTCTTTATAGAAGCACACACACATGGGTGGCTTTGGGGGTTTTATTTTTTCTTTCTTATCAGATTTCCTTCTAAATCCTGGCATTTGGCAATGTTGTAGAGCCAGTGTATGAATTCACAGTAAAATACACTGGAGGTTTCACAGTCAAACATACTTAAGTTTATGGTTTGTGTGTGTATGTGTGAAATTGTATGTTTGTGCATGTGAGATTCGTGAGTTGACTATCGAAAGATGGGTTTATTCATAAATGACATAATAAGGATTGCATTTTTTCTTGGTTAATAAACTATTTGTTTGGATTGCTTTGTATAACAGCCAAAGCTAGTCATACCATTTCTTGGAAAGGATTTGAAGCAACTGGTAATTGAAATTATAATCATCTGATCATACTAGGGCTATTTGAAAATAACATTCATTCCCCAACATGTCGAATCTGGGAAACTATAGTTTATGGAACCTGATTCTAAAAATCATTTTTCTAACACTGAGTGTTATACATTGTGATACTTAATTATTTTCTTGTGCATCCTAAACAAGAATTCTGAAATGGTCTGTCCACAAGCTGTTAAGTCTACTTTGATTCAACACCCACACTGAATTCTTTACTCTGACATTTAATAATCACCATGTAATAGCTATAAAATGCATGGCAACTACTGATCTTTTATTTCGAGAGGATGGTGTAATGAAATTGGATGAAATCATCCGTTGAAATTATACTTTGTAGGATGCCCCATTGTTTACAAAGTATTGAAAATTGTTCGTAAACAAAGGATAAAAACACTGTTTCCATTGTCTGTCATTTACTGGAAGTTCATTTCTAATAGTGATAACAGAAGGGATTCCATTACAAAAGTTTAAAAAAAGGCTGAGAAATAAGGGTACCTTTCATTTCTCATGAAATATTTGTTATTCCACTGCAGTGTAATAGACCCTGTCTGCTCAGAAAGCAATTAGGAACAGGATAAGGAAAAGTGAAATTTTAGATCTACTTTTTTTAAAAAAAAAAAAACCAGAGCTGGGTCTCCATATTGTATTAAGCTTATCTCAGTAAACGCTTTTTTTGTATGTCACTGAACAGTGTTTTTTGGTGGGGGGGGGTGAATGGGGAGAAATGTGTTTAAAGAAGAAAAAAGAAAAGCAGAGTGAATTGTGAATTCTTTTGTTTAATAACTTAGAGACTTCTTTTTGTTGTTGTTGGGAGAAAAAAAAAATGTTTATGTCAAAAATGTTCCTAGCGAAGTGACTTTACCGCCAAGTTTTATTCAGAAATGTGAAGTGGAAAGAAATGGAGGGTATAAGTCAATTCAAGTTGAAATGTCAAATGTTTCAAATATTTAACTTAAAACTATAGAGTTTATCTTTCCTTGTCTTCCAAAGAATCTTTTGGGGGCGAGTTCTGTTTCATGTAGGGACACCAATTAACATCACTCATTTATTCTGAGTGAAAGTTGATTGTTTCCTGAAAGCAATTAGAGATGCTTAAAATTCAAATTCATGTGCCTTAGAAGAGACTGTTTAAACTGTTTTCTTAGAATGCATGTTAAGAAAATCATTTCATTTCTCATCTTGCAGAGTTTTTAAGAAATATGAGAATGTGTAAGTTTCTTTCAGTGGGAAACACATAACATTTATGAAGTATTTCTTTTGGGATTACATCACAGTTTTATTTAATTTTTAGGACAAAAGTTAAATTCAATATTTGTGTAGAAGCCAAGGGAAAATGTACCATAAACATAGGAATTTTCTGGTGAGTCAGAGTTCCAAGAATCCAAGATTTACTTAGTCCATTTATATGAGGGCTGGCTAACCATTAGTCATCCAGTCCTGAGTTTTTACATTTGCAGTTAATTGCACCTAAAAAGCTAGCTTTCACCCAAGCTCTTGGATATACAGATGAGGTTTGGCAATCAGCACTAAAAATTGCTATTAGGATTACTGCCCTGATATTTTTGGACATTTTTTTATCACATAAATATTTGTTCTAAGTCAACAACTAACAGTGACATTGAAAAAACATAGGAATTAGATGAGTTTTTGAATATGCAGTGGCACAGAAAAAAAATTGCCTGCCAGCCCAATGATAAGCTCTTCAAATGGGATCCCGGAGGTGGGGTGTGGGACATTTGTCATTCATCACAGACCCACAAAGTGACATTTCTGTTTTTGTGTGACAACCTCTTTCAGGATGAAGTTATTGCAGTTTCCGAAAAGGTAATTGTGAAGCTCGAAGACCTGGTGAAGTGGGCACATTCAGATTTCTCCAAGTGGAATTATGGTCTCCGGGCTGGGCCAGTAAAACTTGAAGAATTGGGAAAGAATAGACAGCCAGAAGCTTTGCTGAAATACAGACAGTCTACCCTTAACAGCGGGCTCAACTTCAAAGATGTCCTAAAGGAAAAGGCTGACCTTGGTAAATATAGCTTCCGTTTCTAAATCGGGTGTGTATGCGTGTGTATGTGTAAGCCTATTTCTGTTGTGAATATCTGGAGTCTCTGAAGGCTATAGACTTCAGCTGGTACATATATGAAATGACTCGTGTGATCTGGGAGATCCATGTGAGTGGTCGATGGCCATGGGAACTCATCCCCAAGTGATTAAATCCCTGTCATTTACATGGAGGCTCAGTGCAAACATCTACCTTAAGCAGAGGTTCCCAGTTTATGACATAAACAGATGGGAGGTCAAATATCAGGAGAGAAGGCTGTTAACCCTTTTGGGTCCCTTTGTGTAGAAATCATCCCAATTTAAAAGAGGGCAGGGGGTCAAAGTAATTAAACCTACTCTTCAACTGGCCATATTTTCAATAAACAAGATAAAATGTATCTTTCCTTGAAACTTATCTCATGTCCTTTGAGTATCAAAGAAATAGATTCCTAATTTTAACTGGCCATTATTCAATTTCATTGAACCTGGGCCATACTTTCATTGATATTGTCCCCAGTTTGCTAGTGAATGTCTCTTCTTTGCCATAAGGAGTGGCAGACTATTCAAGGTTTAATTAAATTATCTGATGTCAGAACCTTAATGTGTTTTTGGAGACAGATATCTCTCCTAAACACACCCATTTGCAAACATGTAAACCCAACACTTTTGTAGAAAGTTACAAAACTGATTTTGTTTACCCAGTAGCCAGAATTTTTCTTTTAAGTTGAAACTCTGCATACATAATTTGCCATGGGCTGTTGGATGTTCGTCTACAGTGTTATTCAGGAAATGTCTCCAGAACTGTATTATCACGCTTAACACATGTAATCCCCCGCAGAAAACATGTATATCATATTGTGCTTTTAATGGCTGAATTCATTTGCCCTGCCAATGCCTAGTGTTTTTCCTACCACTCTAACCATTTTTGTAGCTATTCCTTGAGGTGGAAAATATTATCAACAAACAGTGCAACAGGAAACCTATGTGAGCAGGCGAATGTTTAGATGGTGCGATGTGGTGCAAGAAGACAAAACTGACAAATACATAGCCATATTTTGGCCTTCATGCAATATTCATTTTTTAAAAATACCTTCTTTACATGTTAATCTTCCCTTTAAAAGTATGGTATTGTTCATTAATGACGTGTCTGAAAAACACCATTCTATCATCTCCCCTTTTGAAGTTAATTTCAGAAGTTGGAAACCAAAATGACTTTTTTGGGTGAAGAATTTTGACCCTTTGTGTTCTAGAAGATACCGAAGGACATCTGCACTTCTACTGAGGGCAAAAGAAGGAATGACTTAGGCCAGTAGGCCTACTTTGGTCTATTTTCTTCTAGTGGATGGCAAGCAGAATGCCTCAAATGAATAATTTTTTTTTTTTTAAAGAAAGAATTTCCCTTTAAGGTTAGGATTAGAGCCTTGCAGATTCTGGTATTTGCAATGGGAATTTGAAACAAACAGCTTTTGCCATTGGAATGCACATTGTGTTGTAATGTGTGGAAAGAGAAACAAAAACTTTTCCTTAATGTAATGAGTTTTCATTATCTGATGGCTCTGTGGTTTACAACCCTAGAGAGGTAGTATTTATATTAGAGGAATAGTGGTGTTCCTAGCTATGACCCAGTCCTATTCCCAGCAACTAAATAACACCTTTACCCACCACCTTCCCTTCTCTGTCTGCAAATTCAAAATGTTTGTTGTCTGCTCTTTTATTTCCACACAATGCTTTTCTTATCTACCTTTCTCTTGGCCACACTGAGATCTCTTCCAGAACTGCATTGTTCATGGAAGTTCACACACTTATTAGGTTTTTCCTTCATCTGAACCAGTCCAACACTCCATTGTTCCTACCAAAGAAAGGGAGATGAACTGTCTGATTGCTTAAGACCCTTTTTTTTTTGGTGGAATTGAGCAAAAATGGAAACTTTTCACCTTTCCGTGGATAAAGGAAAAGTGTAGTGTGCTTTTCTTTTAATTAATCACTTCATCGTGTGTTTAAAAACAAATCGGTCTTTAAAGACTTTTTTTAAGCATAAAATTCTAATTAAGGAACCTAGAAACCCAGATCTTGGGTAGTACAAGTTCCCTTTAATCCTAGTTTGTGTCACTTCCTGCCTCTCTCTGAATAGTAACAAGAGGTTCTCATAAATAATATCCGTCAACCAATTAATACCCTGCAAAGAGCAAAAAAGAAATGCCCAAAATGGCAGTTTGCAAAGTCAGCCCTGATTGAAATGATAACTGTTCCTCCAAAAAACAACCAGAGTTATTAGATCAATATTCTCTTTAGGCATTATTTGTCCAGGTAGAGTCTGATTTCAGAATAGTTAGAGTCCTGTTTAGGGTTTCTCACAAAATACTGACTTAAAGGCCTCAAAAATGGAAGAAAAAGAAACCCACATAAAAGGCTTTCTTTTCCTCCTTCCCTCCTCCTCTTTCCTCCTTTTCAAAAATATTTCAGTTTTCAGCATGAAACCATAGCATATTTTGCCTTGACTTTTGTGGAGGTTTTTTCTGACTGTTCCATTTAAAGGTTGATTAAAAAAATAAAGTGAAATAACAATATGTAAAAATAGAATGGCTGAGGAATGTATTATTCATAAACATAATGAACATAAGAACCTGTTTTTCCAGAAGAATTGGGCTGATTAAATCACTCACTACACAGGCCTCCAGTTATTTATTTTTGTCTTTAGAATTACTTAGCTTTTGTAATAAAGTGGACTTGATACCCATATTTGGTAAGGAAGTTGGAAATAGTTGAATGAGGAATTATTTCATTTTACAAAATTTTAGCAGCTAAGCAGTGTAAACATGGCAAACTTGCACTTTTGTATTCCTTGGGCTATAGTTTGAAAAAAGCCAAATTATTTTATATAACACTGCTTCTTACAGAGTTGCTTTAAGTGAAGTATGAAAGCTGCAGTGTAAGCTTTATTGGTCTATAAATATGTCATTATAGTTGGACTACATTTATATGCTTTGGATTGTTGTTTAAGCCAAGAAAATATGTCTCTACAGGTTGACTTTTTATTGAAACCCTTTGAGGCATACAACAGAATGTATTTTAGGCTAAGGTTATTAAAACAGAATTTTCATTTTTTTGCAGCAGGCTCGTTGTCAATTATGCTGCCACAAACTGTCTGTGGATAGGCAGTTATGAATGGTTTCATCTCTAAATGTGTCTTGAAAAAGAAGAGATAGAGGAGCCTGAACTGAAATTGAGAAAAGAGACCAGGAAGGTGTTCTAGAGGATTGGGGAAGGAGGAAGAGAGGCAGTGACTGAATTTGATTCTAAGCACCAACCACCCCCTCCTTGGGGCTCGTTTTTGTTGAGAAATGGCTGCCTTTTCACCCTCTTTCATTCTCCTCCTCTCACCTCCACTTTCGTTGCTGCAGTTTCTCTGCCTTTTCTGGTGGATGGATTAGGAGTAGGCCGGAAAGTCCTTCTGTAGCTGCAGGTTTCCCTCTCTCCAGGACTTCCCCAGGTGCCATGAGATTTTGATCTCATCTTGGCTGAATTTGCAAGATTTGAGACTTGACTTTTTGGTACCTGGCTTATTTATCAAACCACTGGCTGTTCAGACCAGGAGTCATTGGCCACGCTTGTGAGGAACCTGTTGGGGCTATTAGACCGTGGCCTCTATGCCTTTAAGTCATCAGTGTTGAAGGTGAGACTTAATATTCTAGCTTTGTGCCCTTAGTGCTCTTCACCTTTTAATGATTCACAGCCCAGTCCTGCTTTGATGAAGAAGGCTGAATTTGATTCTATTAAATTGTCTGTCTTTAAAAGCCCCTGATAATCCACATGGAAAACCCTTGTTTCTATGGAAAACTTAAATATCATTCCTGGACCAAAAAAGAGCTCAAGGCCCCAGATGCTGTTTTGTACAAGGTTTGATTGTGCGGTTTTCATTTTCTGATTGAGGTTCACAATGCTAGTTTACTCCCTTTTTGCCTCTTTTTATGATGAGTCTAAAACAGGGACAGAATCATTTGGCTCTTGGGCCATGGGCAGAGCTTCCCTTGAGGGTCGACATCTTGGAGCCAGATCTCTGAGGAGGAGACCTGGGCTCCATGCAGCTGTGCTGGTTGAACCAGTGAAGTATCCCTGCTCTGAAGTGTTTTCTTTTGAACATTTAGCCTCCTCCTTCCAACCTCTTTGGATTCTTGCTCATTGGTTTATCAGTGGCTGTCATGAAGCAGTTTGGATTTTCTGGAAGGTTTTTGTGAATGGAAATTTAATTTAGTGTTGCATCAAGAACTGTTATACTTCTCCATGACTTCCATATTGATATGGGTTCTTTCATTTCTTGCCCAATGGTGCATATTACAGTTTGATTTCAAGATGCTAATTCACTACATGTCAAAGGTCGACCAGTTGATTGGCTTGTTCTTCGGACGGTGTCCTTGTTGCATTTCAGTCTGAAGTATTTTGCCACTTCAAAGACGTTTTGAAAATTAAACTGTATTTGTTTTGGGTTTTCTTTGTTTATTTAATAACTTTTTTTGTCCAGTATGGTGTTACCTAGATATAACAGGTGCTGCACACCAATGCTTTGTTTGTTCCATCTGTCCACCTGCCAAGGGTAAGCTAGCTAACTCTTTCAGGATAACAGAGGTGATAAACCCCGAATAACTCAGGAACACCGATCATCCAAAACCGCCTCACAGGTCTCATATTTGCATGGGTCTCAAGTATTCAGAAATTCGAGCTTCAGTTCATCACCTATACCCTGCTGTTTTTCCTCTGGAGGTCCTAGAGTAGAGTCCGGATGTCAGAAAGAGGGAGGAAGAACTGTAGATTAAAGAAGTATGGGTTATTTGTAACAAGATTGTCCACCTCTGGATCTTTGAGTCAATTCTGTTGAGAATCACTCATTAGAATTCTCCCTAAAAGTTTTGACCAATTTTATAGCTAGTGTTCAATCCTTTGGATATTTTATACAGTAATAACAGCACATTAATTTCTCTCTGTCTTGGAAAAAGCATTACTGTACTTTTCAAGATTATGGCAATGACAAAAATGAGGGAGAAAATAAAATGAATTTGCACTGGACTTGAAAGGCAAGTTTTTTTTTTTTATTAGGCTGTTGGTAATCTGTCTCTTTTGGTTGACAGGTTATTAGAGGGATGGTTACAGCACAGCAGCCAGGTATATCTTCTTATAGGCACATGTACAGCTTTAATCTTGACAGCTCAAAATTATATTCCAGCAAAGGAGAATAGTCTCAGTATCTGAATTACCTATTGCTCTCCTCCTACACCCAGAGTAAGTTTATTGAGTAGATGAAGAACTTCTACCTAATGAAACCCTAGGAAAAAAAATACTAAATGCCACTCCTGTTTTCTCTATCAAGTATACATTTCCAGTGCAAATATTAAGCCATTTGTTTTAAGAACAGGGTTCAGTGTATGTGTGGACACTTGGTAGGCAGGGGTTTTGAAAATAAATTTTTGGAAGAAAAACCTGATTTTGGCCCAAGTCTTGACTGGATAATTCTTATGCTTAATAGTACTGGAGGTTGTTCCCATTGCTCTTTAGTGTTCTCAGTGATGTGGAGTAACGATTAAACAGGATTCATCGTGGTAGGTAAAAATACAACTCTTTGAGGGTTTTCACTGAGAACTCTGGAAATAATCTTTATTACTTATTCTCTGCACACTGATTTGGGGCCCAAAGTTTTAATTTCCCTGTAAACCATTTGTCAGTATGATTCCTCTGCTCCATCAAGTCATTGTGAGATTTTCCTGGGCAATTGATTCTAGTTTACTAGGAGATTTGGTTCTAGGAATTGAAATGGGGTTTGGGATATGAAATGTTTAACCCTTGTGTGTTAATGCTGGATTTTCTCTCTCAAGATACTTGATTTACTTAGAATTGGGGGATGTGTATGCGTAAGTTTGTATGTCCTAGGATAGGCTTCTCTAGTTTCTGCTGTTCCCCCGATAGTTTCAGATACATCCTGAGGGAAGAACATTAATGTGATTGTAGTGTTTTATCTTTCTCTTCTGGCCTCACTTCTAAGTCCATAATGAATAAAAATTATTTATAGAGTCAGGGTGTCAATATCAATAATTTACTGAGCATCTACTGTGTGCAGACCACTGAACTAGGTGCTTAGGAACCATCCCGAAGAAGCAAAATACATTGTCCCTCAAAGGGTTTGTAGTCTAATCCATCAATAAACTAATGGGTATCATCTCTCTTTGTCTTGAAGACCATTTTATCATTGCCTCTTGGCTAGACATTTTCATAAGTTAAATCACTTTTATATCTTATCCTTGTGGTGTTTTGATCCCCCAAACATCTGAGTCAGTTTGTCTCTGGAGTCATTTGATTCTTCCAGTGCTTCAACCTTGGAGTCCTGAAGTTTGGCCCTTCTTCATAAGGACTCAGCTTGGGAACCTGTTCTAATTCTGGTCGGTGAATCGCTCCAGGGACTTGGGGACTGCTCTGTAAAATGCTGACTTATATGCGTGTTTTAGTAGCACACTCATTATGGGCTTGGATGATCCAAGTTGTGAGAGCACTTAAAGTGAGCTGTGAGGCTCAGCTTATTCATACTTTAAATTCTAGAACTTCCTCCAAAGCCAGCCTCTGAGCACATCCTTGAAAACAAAACAAGGCTTTCATGAGGAGATAGGAGAACTCAGATTCCTCTTGTGCCAGCTTCAGCAAGCTGTGTGTCTTTCATGATAGAAAGCGTTCCAAACATTCTCTGCTCTTGCTTTGAAAGGGTAAGGTTTTAAATCGTTTGATTTGCTTATTTTATTTCCTGGATCCCAATGGGTCTGTTTATTAAGGTAAAAAAGACTAGAGCTCTTGGGTTAAAAAATTAGTTCCCGCTGTTCCCCTGCCTTGGAACTCCCTCTGTTCCCTCAAATCCATCCCACCACTACTCCCCTCATCCCTTCTAAAATGCACCCTCCTTCATTAAATCTTTCCTGATTAATTCACGATATCCTAGTGGCATCCTCAGCCAATGCGTATATACATGTTTATTCAATCTCTTGTGTAGCAATTTCATCCCAACATATTTGTTCTACTTACTGTCTCATCCTCCTCCTTCCTTCCGCTCCTGGCATTTATGAATAATTTTTGTACAGCTTCCCCATTTGAGTATAAGCTCCTTGAGAGCAAGGAACATGTGTCTTGTTTCTGTTATACTCTTCCAAACACTTAAAGCTGGGCTTTGCATTCAGTGAGTACTCAAGAAATACGTCGATTAGACTGGGGCATAGTCCATTAATCAGGTGGATGGATCTGGGTGAGTTATAGCTTCCAGTTTAGCCCACTGATCAATCATCAGAAATTACTCTTCCTATTTTTATTGTTGTTGTTGTTGTCTTATGCTGTCGAGTCGTGTCCGACCCCTAGTGACACCGTGGACACATCTCTCCCAGAACACCCCACCTCCATCTGCAAGCGTTCTGATAGTGTACCCATAGAGTTTTCTTGGTAAAAATATGGAAGCGGTTTACCTTCCTCTCAGTAAACCTGAGTCTCCACCCTCTACTCTCTCCCATGCCACTGCTGCCCAGCACAGGTGAGTTTTGACTTGTATTAGTAAAAGTATATCAGAGGAGGTACAAGTCCAAATCCCAGAGGGGTCTTCTCATCCACCAAGGATCTATGACGTTGTGGGGGTACATCTATTGTCTGACAGGTGACAAACATTTTATAATAGTGATTGTGGCATTTGGTAAGCGCCTACTATGTGCCAGGCACTGTACTCCAAGCTTGCTTGGAGACTAGGTAGCAGGGAGGACAGATGGATAATGATAATAATAATGATAGTGATTGTTGTATTTGTTAAGCACATACTGTGTTTCACCGTACTAAGCGCTGAGTTAGATACAAGATAATTGGGTTGGGCACAGTCCCTACCCTACATACGGTTTACAGTCTTAATCCCCATTTTACAGATGAGATAACTGAGGCACAGAGAAGTGAAGTGACTTGGCCAAGTTCACACAGCAGACAAGTGGTGGAGCCGGGATTAGAATCCAGATTCTTCTGACTCCCAGGCCAGTGCTCTATCCACTAGGCAACACTACTTCTCTAGACTGTGAGCTCATTGTGGGCAGGGATTGTCACTCTTTGTTGCTGTATTGTACTTTCCCAAGTGCTCAGTAGAGTGCTCTGCACACAGTAAGCGCTCAATAAATACGGTTGAACGAATGAATGCTTCTCTACTTGCTTGTTTCTCCATTTCTCCTTTCTTTAGAGGGGAAAAAAAATACAGCATACTACAAAAGCGAAAGAAAATAGTATTGAAAGCTCCCCGGTAATGCACAAGGTAACACCTGCAGCAGTCATCTTTCAGGAATTTGTTTATGACCTTTATGCATTGACCTTTTACATTCATAGATTGCAACCCTAGTGGCCGGGCTCAGTCCTTACCAGTGTCTTTACTATTTTTAGAAAAGAGTTTTAAATTAGCATCATTGGATTACTCCCCTAAAGGCTTCAAAACTTTTATTTCAAGCTGTGTCATTCCCATTTTCCAAATAGGGGCCAGAGAAGTTAAATGATCTCTCCTGGGTTACCCCGTAAGTAGCACTGGTAATGGTTAAAAACTACTTTTTATTTCAGTCACCCCACAAGGGTGAAGTGACCAGTTGGGAAATGTTCAGTTTTCACAAGAAGGACGTCAGGAACATAATTTTCCCACTCAGTGTCTCCTTTGGGTTCCTGGTGTCTCCATGTTGACTTACCAATGGATTTCCAGTAGGGTTCCCAAAGGAAGTCTCCAACTTTGCCATCTCTGGCTCTGAAGATACATTCCCAGCCACTTGGATGGGCCAGTTCTTCCCTTAGTGGTGATGGACGCAGGAATGTGGGGGAACAGGGCAGAATCTTCCATTAGGCAAACTAGGCAATTCCTTGATGTGCTTTTCCATTAGGGGCACCTCTTCTGCTACTCACTTACTGATGCGACTGATTTCTGCAACCCTTCCTTTGTCTAGAACTCTAGAGTGCCTTCACTTGGCCCTTCCTGTATGAAACTTTTAACAACTATGGAATGCCATAGTCACGTATGTGGAAGGCCTCAGGTATCTGAGCTCAAAACCCATTAAGGTGGCATGCCAAATTGTACATTCCAAGTGTTTAGTACAGTGCTCTGCACATAGTAAATGATCAATAAATACTATTGAATGAATGAATGAGTAGACCCCCATTATTAACACGGAGCTTTCTCTTCGCACTCCTGCCATTGGATAATTTCACTTGCATTTTTTATCCGTCACAAGGGGATGCATGAAGTTGCAGAGATTGTTAGAGCAGACTGTTGCATGTTTACATCTGTCCAGAGTCTCCAACTTCCGTCACACTACCTAGAAAAATCTGTGCTGGAAAGGAGGTTTTTAGAGCAGAATAGAAAGCATTATTGAATTAACTCGTTTCCTTTAGTTTGTAAAACTCAGAACCGTGTAAAATTAGTTCCTTTTAAATTTTATGGAGGAAGATAATTTGCCAGTATGAATTCTGTCAATTTGGGTTGTTCCTGCCTGTGTTTCAGTAAGCTTTGGTCAAACCCAGAGTGCCTGGCTGACCAAAAAGGAATGGTTTTTCATGATTTATGAGAATCAGTCAATCAGTGGTATTTGAGTGATTACTATGTGCAGAGCACTGTACAGAGTGTTTGGGAGAGTACAGTACAATAGAGTTGGTAGACACATTCCTTACAGGTGGCCACTCACCTCCAGGTTGTGATGCATTATTGATTGGATTAAAACGGGCTTGTATCTAATTCAGACGCTTAGTACAGTGCTCTGCACACAGTATGCACTAGATAAATATGACTGAATGAATAATTTCCACCTCTGTATACTTTCCCAGCGCTTAGTACTGTGCTCCGCACAGAGAAAGCACGTACACAGAGAAAGTACTATTACTACTGCCGGTTGTGCCGGTCCACCCAATTGGCTTCCCCAAACATTCAGATTTGTAGAGCTCACCGTTTTTAAAGATGCTTGTTAATGATTTTACGAGCACGTGGTAGTCAGAGCATTAAATGTGGTTTTGAGAAATGTATCTGGATGTGCTTGGTAAGCAGTATTATTCTGACAGTGAACTAAAGGCCATCTTCAGCTTGACGGCGCTCCACTTTGTTATGCCGTGAATGAAAAAGATAATTCAGCAGAGCGTGAGGCTGTCGGCTAGAGGCACCATACTTCGGAAGACAATATTACTAAAGATAAATGAATCATTAAAAGAACAGTAGCATGAAACATGTGACAAATGAACTCCAGGAGTCTGTTGGAATATATTTAACGTTCGCTGTCATACCTTAATCTATGAACTAATAGTATCAGTTTTACATGTAAAGTGCCAAAAAACAGTTGTGGACCTAGAATAAATGATTGGTAATTGTGACTTACAAGGCTATAAATACATGGAGGGGATCTGATAAATAATAATAAAACTCTGAGTCTTGCTAGAGTGGGTTTCTAATGTTACCAGAACTGAGAGAGATATTTTCAGCCTTCTTCACAACCCTACAGTTTTAGAGATCCAGTCTCCTTACCATACATGGCTTGTCGGTCTGAGGGAGACTAGAGGCTTGATTTGTGAGAAACATGGATCTTCCCTAATTCTTGCTCTTTAGAACTTTTCCCTCATTTGAATGATAGTCTTGAGAGAAAGAACAGGACAGAGCATGTCTATATGGCAGCAACTTTGGTTAACGTTCTCCCCACAGACAAATTGTTTCTACTTTTTTCATTAAAAAATGTCATAATTAGAGGTAATCCTCCACGTGGTCTGGACTTTGGTTTATTTTTCCCTTCACCCAAGATGATAAAGGTCATGGCTGTGGCTTTACTCATCACTAGGGAAAGAGAGGCTGGTGAAGGTGGCCTATGAGAGTGTTACTTTCCCATTAGGTTGTTGGACTAGAACCACAGAGTTTATGACATTGCACACAGATTGGTGCATACCATGGATTGGTAGACCATCAGGGAACAATAGTGGTGTGGCATCAGGACATGGGCTTAAGAAGACCAGGTTCTCCTCTGTGGCCACTATTTAGTTTTGTTTCGAACCAGTGACTCTTCAGAAGAAGCATGGGTGTGATGATGACTTACCTCATCTCTTTATTGGGGTCCTGAATGGCTAATGAGGCTTAGAAACTCTCTCTCTCTCTCTGTGCTTTCAACCCGTGTCACAGTTTCTGGTTATCTTATGTGGATTCCTGGTCACCGATGGTCAAAAGTGTATGATGGAGGAAAAAATGCCACCCAGAAACACTCAAGAGGAGTTTTTACAATTGTTACCCATTTATCTTGTCTCCCAGAATTCTCTTCCTTGCTGTAGCTGAGATCACTTGAAAGGGAAATTAAATAGCAATCCTAATTCCCTGGTTCCAGGAGGTTCAGTTTCAATTCCAAGGTGGAACTATAATTCATCGTGGAGTGTAGGGATTTCATTAAACATAAGTTTCAAAGGCAGAACAGTACTTCTGGACCAACACAGTCATTTTGCTCTTCAAATGCATAAACTAAAAATAGTTTCATCTGCAGTGTGAACATAGTTTCATATTTATACGAGCATCTGGCCTCAGGAATTGAATACTCCGTTCCTTAAATAGCTTCATTCTAGCTCTTGAGTTCTTTGTGACTAGAACATTTCTCCCCAGTTGAACACCTTGTTTACGCAGCCATGTTTAAATGCAAGACTTTCAGAAACCTTCAAGAAGTCTAACAAACTATTTTGGCTCTTTTGTTCTGATGTGGTTCTAATGATCAGAGTACAATAATGGATTAACAGGACAGTGATTTTATTCTTCATTCTCTTAGACTTAATAGTGATCTCGTTGTAGGCAGTGAAGGTGTCTGTTGTTATATTGTTTTCTCTGAAGCTCTTAGAACAGTGCTTTTCACAAAGTAAGCACTCAATAAATGTGACTGAGTGAATGAATGATTTGCGGGTGACAAAGGCGCAAGGCCTTTGAGTACATCATTTACTGACACGTGAAGAAACTAGAATTGAATGTTTGCAAGAAAATGAATGCCATGGCTGATGCTAATAAAACTGCAAACCTAGACACACTTCAGCTTTTTGTACCGTAAAATGCTTTTGGTTCAGAAATCGCTTGTTAGTGGGCCAGGAATGTGCTTTTGTTAATCATATGTAGATCTAATGGTTGATCCCATGAAGAAAAATGAAAACAATGTACCAAACAGGTAAACATTACAGATGCGTGGCTAATGATTAGCTGTTAGCAGTCTAAGGGGACAAAGGTGGTTTTTTTTAATGGTTTTATGACCCTTGCCCAACCATTCTTCAAGGGAGAACATGTACTCAGAAGAACATTCATTCAATAGTATTTATTGAGCGCTTACTATGTGCAGAGCACTGTACTAAGCTCTTGGGATGAACAAGTCGGCAACAGATAGAGACAGTCCCTGCCGTTTGACGGGCTTACGGTCTAATCGGGGGAGACGGACAGACAAGAACAATGGCAATGAACAGCGTCAAGGGGAAGAACATCTCGTAAAAACAATGGCAACTAAATAGAATCAAGGCGATGTACAATTCATTAACAAAATAAATAGGATAACGAAAATATATACAGTTGAGCGGACGAGTATGGTGCTGTGGGGATGGGAAGGGAGAGGTGGAGGAGCAGAGGGAAAAGGGGAAAATGAGGCTTTAGCTGCGGAGAGGTAAAGGGGGGATGGCAGAGGGGGTAGAGGGGGAAGAGGAGCTCAGTCTGGGAATGCCTCTTGGAGGAGGTGATTTTTAAGTAGGGTAACATATTTACCCTATATTAAGTAACATATTAAGTAACATATTTCAAACCTCCAATGTTTTGGGACGTCCATGTTGAAAGGTTTAATGAAACCTCTTCAGCTCTGATTATTTCTCCCAGGGTGGGCAAGTCAGGTGAAGGGAAGAACATTTTATTATCAAGATTGGAAATCTAGATTCTGGGTGTGGACCAAGTAGAAATCCACTGGCGGCAGGAACTCTCTACAGGGTTTAGCTCCTCCTTGGTAGGAAGTAAGGCACTGAGGGAGACTCATGAATTCAATCTCACCTTTGAAGCAGAAGTGGCCGTTAGTGGTCTGAGGAACTAGATTGTATCTCCCCGAGCACCTGTCTCACGATCCCAGGTGGACTGGCCGCGTACAGGAATATCTGAGTGTAGAAACTTTAGCTTTGAAAAGGGTGATCCAAGGTATTTGGAAGAGATGGAAATACTTGTTATGATGACTTATGACTTCTGCCTCCTCTCTGGAGTAAGACAGCTTAAATTGTGAGCCCCTGAGGAACAGGGATTGTATCCAACCTGCTTAATTTGTGTCTTCCCCAGTGCTTAGAATGGTGTATTACACAGAGTAAGGGCTTAATATTCATTCATTCAGTTGTATTGAGTGCATACTGAATGCAGAGCACTGTACTAAGCGCTTGAAAAGTACAATTCGGCCACAGAGACAATCCCTCCCCAAGAACGGGCTCACCGTCTAGAAGTTGCCACTGGTGGTAATAGTTGTGGTAATAATGATTTTAAAAAGCATGGAATTAACATTTTTTGAACCTCATAATTGGGGTTGGTCCACGTTTCTGGAATCAGTGGAAGTTCTGGGTCATCTTTCTGTCCCACTTACAGTGTCTACAAAGATAACAGGATGACTATGGTTGTGAGAATGCTGTTGGATTTGGTGAGTACTTTGCCAGGGAAGATTCCTGTTAGGGTATTCACTCACCAACTGTATCTTAATTCAGGCTCTAATCTGAAACATCCTGCTTTGGAGAGGCTCAACGGATAAGGGGGAGTGATCTATGTGTGTTTTGAACATCTGATCAGGTTTAGGGACATTGATGCTGCAAGCCAGTTTTTTGTAATTCTAAGGGTTTTTTTTTTCTTTTGAAGGAGTGAATGTGCATTCCTTAATTTTATTTTTCACTTCATACATATAGACCCCACAAGGTACAGATTTATAAAATAGTGAAGTTTTAATGGTCTGGGCAAGGGGATTGTTTTCAGCTTTGTAGTTTGGTTCTTTTCATCTCTACCCTTCATTTTGGTGTTAGATATTACATCCATGTAGATGCTTATAATACAATTGGAAAGATACTTGGAAATTATTTTTTATTCCCATGCTGGTGTTTTTGGTGATTTATTTAATGGACAGTAATAATAATACTTATGGTTTTTAAGATCTTACTATGTTCCAGGCACTGTACTAAGCTCTGGGGTGGATACAGGCAAATAGGGTTGGACACAGTCCCTATCACACATGGGGCTCAATTCCCCATTTTAAAGATGAGGTAACAGGCCAGATAAGTGAAGTGACTTGCCCAAGGTAACGTAGCAGACAAATGACAGTGGCAGAATTAGAACCCACAACCTTCTGACTCCCAGGCCTGTGCTCTCTCCATTACGTCATCCTGCTTATTTTTAACCAGGTCAGAGGCATCAACAATTCTACCTGGAATTTACCATTTTTCATGGGTATCCCCTTTCCAGTTAATACAACCACTCCCAATTCTTGTTAGAGGCATATGGGGGTAGGATTCCATTACTTTCTCGATGCTTCTCCCGTTTCCCACAAGGTCCAGTTGAATCCTTACCAGCGCTTAGAACAGTGCTTGGCACATAGTAAGCGTTTAACAAATACCATCATTGTCATCATTCTCATTACCGCTCTATCAAACTAGATGAAAGTGCAAGTGGGGTGACAGATGTGACACAATATAGACAAGGACTCAACCAGGATCTTGAGTCAAGTAAGGAGCTGCAGTTCTTCCTTGAAGCACCCTGTCCCATTCTGTGGCACCTCTGCCGCTTCCTAGGAGAAATCCCAACTCGTGTTCTTATCAGAAATGCCCGATGGATGTGCACTAGTTTTTGAGAGGCAATCCTTTCCACACTTGTGATCTCTACTATAGTGATCAATGGACAGGGGCAGGTTTGTCACTGGTTACCAATTAGCGTGGCTCAGTGGAAAGAACCCCGGGCTTGGGAGTCAGAGGTCATGGGTTCTAATCCCGGCTCCCCTTCTTGTCAGCTGTGTGACCTTGGGCAAGTACTTCATTGTGCCTCAGTTACCTATTCTGTAAAATGGGGATGAAGACTGTGAGCCCTACCTGGAACAACCTGATTACCTCGTATCTACCCCAGCGCTTAGAACAGTGCTTGGCCCATAGTAAGTGCTTAACAAATACCAACATTATTATTATTATTATTATGCTTACTGCCACTCAGTTAAAAGAAAAAAAAAAGAGTTTTCCTTCACATCACAACCAAGACTCCCTTGAGGTGAGTTCTCCAGATTGCCAGAGGCATAGGCCCTTGCTGCACTGTACCGTACAAGCTGTCTGCATTATAGCGTGGTGACAGTTCGTAGGTTGCAAACTCATTTTACATCTACTCCTTTCTTTCCAACTGCAGTGTTTAAAGTTGTTTTTTTTTTTATCCTGAAAAATCTTCCAACTCCCACCAAATTAGCCATCTTATGTGAGATTCTATAGGACCTAAAACCAGTTCTGCCATAACACGTATTTTCATTAGACCATTTTAGTTATAACACAGTGGAAGGATTAGGAACTTCTCCCAAGAGAAGTCTGATCTGGTTTAACGTGATCCACAGGTTACACAAGTAAATCAGTGTAAGAGGAAACAGTTATGCGTGTGGCACCAATCAAGTGATGTTGCTTCGGTTCCCAGCCTTGGCCTCAGACACACTGTATTATGTGTTTATACTCTGGTAACTTCACAATATTTAATTGGGTAAAGTAATAATGCATGGCTAGTGTGTAAAACATTCTGCCAGGAATGGGGTATAATAATATTGCAGAAGAAGCAGCATGACCTAGTGGAAAGGGAAGCAGTGTGGCTTAGTGGAAAGAGCCTGGGCTTGGGAGTCAGAGGTCGTGGGTTCTAATCCCATCTCCACCACTGATCAGCTGTGTGACTTCGGGCAAAGCACTTGGTTTCTCTGTGCCTCAGTTACCTCATCTACCAAGTGAGGATTAAGACTGTGAGCCCCACGTGGGACAACCTGATTACCTTGTATCTACCCCAGTGCTTAGAACAGTGCTCGACACATAGTAAGCACTTAACAAATGTCATCATTATTATTGGCCTGGGAGTCAGAGGGCCTGGATTCAAATCCTGGCTCAGCCACTTCCCTGCTCTGTGACTTTGATCAAGTCACAACTTGTGTGCCTCAGTTTCCTCATCTGTAAAATGGGATTCAATACCCATTCTCCCTTCTCCTTAGACTTGAGACAGAACGGTGTCCAAGCTAATTACATTGGATCCACCCCAGTGCTTATACAGTCCTTGGCACAAAGTAAGTTCTTAAATATTATCATTATTATTATCAATAATAATAATAGAGAAATGTCAGTTATTTTGGTATCTTCGAACCATCTACCCCCAAACCAAATGATTCCATTGAGTCAATGGTTACTGTGACCAGAACTTCCTTTAACATACAGTTCTTCAAGAACACAACCCCCTGGTTATAGGAGAACCTCTTGCATTGGGAAATCCACCATGGGTAAGAGACAGCCGTCCCTAGGTAACTTATTACTAATTCAACAGCACGTTCACTTTAGTAAGATAATATAATGTATTGTCATAAATAATTAAACCACCCTTGTCCAAAATGGAAAAACAATGTCCAATATCCATGAATATTTCTATTAAAGTGTGGGCAAGTCATCCTGCCCTGCTTATATGTAAATGTTACAGAAGTCAGTCATCCAAACAGGTCTCCAGTCATTAGAGTGAATTGATTCCATTCCTTGGAAAAAAAAGGTAGAATTTTTTTTCTCATTTCCTAGGGACTTGAGCGAAGCCACTCTTAAACATCTGGCAGACAAAGAAAGCTTACTATTTATAGTCTTTGTGTTGCTTATAAAGTTTATAACCAGAGTACCTAGAACAATAATAAATTGTATTCATATTTCTGCCCATAGAATTGTTTGTTTAGTATTTTCTGTAAAACAAGAGACCTTCATACCCATGACAAAGCTGTATTTTTATTGTCTGTGAGAGTTGAAATGATTTCTAATCTTGCCATAACTGTCGCCTTCTGCTGTATAAATGAAATGTTCCATTTTCAAAGAATCTGTCAGGCTATTCAGAAGGCAGTTCTGGGGTGTTTTTTTCGTAATAAACGTTTTATCTTCTATTTCCAACAAAACAATGGCGTTGATTTTCTTACTTGAAGATTAAAATTTCACTACCTCAGTTCTCCAAGTAGTTTCAGTCTGCTCACAGGATGGCTTCCTTTTGACACATGCAAAGGTGCATTCTTTCCCCACTACTACTGTGAATTCATAAGTGGCACTTTGGATTTGCCAAGTGTAGAGATTGCAGTGAAGAACTCT
The DNA here is from genome assembly GCF_004115215.2 of Ornithorhynchus anatinus. Lineage (NCBI taxonomy): Eukaryota > Metazoa > Chordata > Mammalia > Monotremata > Ornithorhynchidae > Ornithorhynchus > Ornithorhynchus anatinus. The sequence continues at coordinate 98,469,309 of NC_041730.1, forward strand.
TGAACTGTGCTGAGTTCTTTATGGGCAATGGAGATCATCTGGCAAAGGAGATGGTAACCACACCTAGTCACCCAAAACAGTAGGCCAATATAGACTACTGTCCTTTCCCAGTATTAAAAAAAAAAGAGAGAGAGAGAAATAAACTTGGAGAAGATACGGAGGTTTTTCTTTACAGCTGGACAAGCTAAGAATCCATGCCATAGGTGATATCAAGTTAGTTAAAGAGGACTGGATTGATCAAAGCAACTGAGGATAAGCTCTGTAGCAACATCAACATATTGGTGCTTTACAATTGGTGGTCACAAATAGGTCTTGGTCTTGGATTCTCATTCCCAATTCATTCTCTGTATTATAGAAGGCTTAACACTTATTCTCTCTCTTATAATGGCTTTCATTTTTCTTCACCCTGAGGTTGTAAAGTCAACTCTTCGATTTACATGCTGAATGAGTGATTCCCTCTTTAAATCTGAGAATAACGTTGGGATTGACTTGTATCTGGAACAATCTGGAGCCAAGGCATGGATAGACAAACATCATTTCACACACAGTAGAGGGATGATGAGGTGAATTCAAGTTAAATAATTTCATCAACTTCTACTTTAAAACAAATATCACTGAATTCTAAAACGGCAATGTCGACAAAGGCATTGTTATTTTATTGGAGATTAAATGTATGCTTCAGATATAGAGGGATTATTATGTCTATTTCAGATGTAATTTCATGCCTGAGAATTTACGTTGAAGGAAAACTGGTCTGGATCACATTAGTGAGGTCCCTGTTTTGCTGTCAGTTTAATTAAATGGAAACTGCTGGCAAGGAGACTTGGGTAGGTTTATAGAAGTAATACTATTTTGTGTGTTGGAACAGGAAACTGTTAGAGGTCTTCCAGTTCAAAAAGCACCCAAAAATGAAAGCTGGGATTCATTCTTGTTTACAAACTCCCAGTTAGTTTGTGATGACCTTAGTGATAAATAGAAATACAATAAAAAGTCCTACAAAACTGGGAAGGACAAAAGTTAGGTCTTTGGTTATGAAATTGAGTTCTTTGAAGAGGTAAGTTCAACATTTATTTTCCAAGTTAAATCTTATACTCCAAAGCCATTTACTTCCTTATTTCCATGCAGATGAATTGATAAGATGGAAATCCGGTGTCCTGTTTGCTTCTTTCAGATTTGTTGTCAAGCGCACACACACACAAGACACACAACACAAACACACACACACACAAAGAGGAAAAAAATCACTCTCAAGAACAGCAATTTATCTGTTAACTGTGTTTGGCATTCTGCCTTTTGGCTTTAATTTTCAGAGAAACATATTTGGTTTACTTTAATAGGAAAAAGCACTGAACCTCATTTGTAGAAAAAAGAGCATGTTTTCTTTTCCCTTTTCCAGTTCTGTTTATTGTATTATGACATTCTGTGTCGTAATTGTATAGTAATTCTTAGCTGGAGTGAAGAATAAAGAAACTGAACTCCAAACTCCTCTTTCTTGCCTAACTTGTTGGGGTCCGATTACTCAGGGTGGTACAGACAAATAACTGAAAATTAAGTTCTAGGCCCTTAGACACTCTGAAATAGCAATAAAAATAATGGCTTTATAGGTTTGCTAAGGAGTTTAACTTCCTGTGAGTTTTTAACTGTATCGTTGTCATGGATAGGTACCCACCAAATATTGGCTATCTGAAAATGGCAAAGTTTGAACATAACCTGAGAAATGGAAAATATAATTCCCAGGAAGGTACCTGAGGCTGGAGGAGTATTAGGATTTCTAGCTCTATCCTAAACTTTTTTTATATATTCCCAGTGAAATGTATTTTTAAAATTTCATTCCCTTGATGCATTTTCTCTGGCCAAAGTTAAAAGAAACAAAAATCGAATTGAGGAAGAAGGGTCATAGGATCACTTAATTCTACTTTTTCTCTCCTTTTAGTGTAATATCTGTATTTCCTTTTGATTAGAACAATGAGAATATCACAGTATTGAAAATGTTGAGGTCTTCTGCAGCAAAAGCAGGGGTGAGCGGGGAGGAGTATCATGCCAATTGGAAGCCCTGGAGAGGAAGGAGTGAGGGGGAGAATGAGATGGGAAGAGCGAGAAAAGAGAAGCGGTGAAGACAAGGGGATGAAGCAGGATAGAATGAGAGGCAGGTAAAGAGAAGGGAGAGGGAGGAAGAAGGGAGTTGAGGGAAGAAAATGGGAGAATGAGGATTGAAATTGCACTATAAACCATTGTGATTTCTAAACAGAGTACTTGATTGGTTGACAGGGGAAGTCACTCTAGTCAGGGTAACATCCTCATGGTGTGGAAGATTCTGAGTCAAACCCAAGGAAGTGCCTGGGCATTTGCAGGATGTGCCCGGTCTCTGGAAACTTTGTCCCTGAACCCCACCCTTTGGCCTGCCTCCTCACAAATTTACTTAACCTACTGGGTGGAGAGAGTCTGACTGAGAACTTCTGTAAAATTCACCTTACCAGTGTTGGCCAGGAATTAAGCCTGACCACAGCCCTTAACTCTTTTCCTCTTAACTTATCCCAGGGATGCCCCGTGGGACCCCAGTTATACACGTTGTAGAACTCTGTCCAGTAATACACCTAATGGTGTCACCACCCCATAGGAAAGGCCTAAATCAGTCTAAACACAACAAAGTGTGCATTTTCTGTATGACCCCCTGGTAATGTGAGATCAGCTGTGGGAGATCACTGGGGAGGAGTTTATTGTGAAAGCAGTCAATAGCTTTCATAGCTGCCTTTAAAATCAGATGAATTCGTTTTTTACTGAATGTAGGTGCTGTTTTCCAGACTCTTAAATACTATTATTCTGAATAGAGCCCAAACAAACTGTTGATGTTAAAAAAAAAAAAAATCCTTCTGATCGCCATTACTGATTCAGTATGTGCATGATTTTACCTAAAAAGGAGCATGGCTTCCCAGCCATTGTGATGCCGGGAAGTAATGCCGATGAAAAGCTGTAGGCCTTAGAAAATAAAATGAGATGTTCGTACAGCTAGTTTATTTTAATTTCTTTTCTTTTCCACTTCATGACAGTATTTCAAATAATTAGGTTGATTTATGATTACAGATATTTTTAAGATGTGGGATGCTATAGCAATACAGTGCCAGTTTATTGTTTCTGGCCTTATCCAATTATAAAATTGAGTTTAGTCATGTAATGATGCTTTAACAGAAATATCAATCATGACGAATGGAATTTTCCGATGTAAAAATATAAGAATATCTCGAGCTTCATTTTTAAAGCCTCGGACCCATCTGACTCTGCTTTGTTGCCTCTGCTTTTAAACATGTTAGAACACATGGAACTTTGCTAAATTTAGCCCTTTGACTCTGGACAAGGCACACGCCTAGTGACAGAAAGAGGGGGAGGTTTTGACGGCAAGCAGAATATGATAGAATAGAGTAATTATTTCCGCTAGAAAATGAGTATCCTGCATTATTTGTACAAATAACACAAAGTCATTATTTGACTGTGCCATTGTAATGAAACAATAAAGATCATATTTAATTTAAAACAGTATCCCCTAGGGTCTTCTTTTTATTTAGAGCATTTTTGGCTACTAAAACAAACTTAATTTGCTGGTACAGTTAACAACAGCGTGTTAGGAGAAAGGGATGGGCATATTCTTTGTTCCTTTCCATCAGCTTAGGATTCCAGAAATCGTGATCGGGGTGTGTGAGAAAGAAATATTGAAATAAGTCAGTCATTGTACTGTTCTTTACATATTGTTTGCATAACAGTTTATTTACAATAATTTGAGCAATCTCAGAGTTCCTTTTAAAGGCTTTTTTTTGGCCCAAATAAAAAGTGCAGCTTTAAGATATTTCTCCTAAAATAAATTTGAGACGGCCTCATTTATAGTCAGCAATGCCTTGATTACTTGCAGACATACTGGAAATTTACATGCGCTTTTCTCCATTATAAAACACTGATCTGCTCATATCATTAGTTCCCTCATGACTAGAGCTTGGCTGCTTGCCAAGTAGTCTAAATCTGTAGCTGTAAATCGTGAGTTGAAATAGCAGAAAGTGGATTTGTAACTTAAAAAGTGTAAACAGTTTGGAAAATGAAGTAATTTTAGAGTATGATTGATTGCCTTGTGATTGTACTTTAAATTAGCCTAAGGTCTCTAGTGCAGATATATGCACTAACTGCTTATTATATATTTTCACTTTTCTGTGGAATAATAGCATTGTTGGTAGGCTTTTAAACAACGTCTGCATCTCCTAGAGTGACCTTTTAGGAAATGAATAGTTTTATTGTGCATCCATTACTTTGACTGAAACAACATTTTTGAGTTATTAATTTAACTTATTCTATAAATAAAGAATTCAAAATGCAAAGCAGCTGTGTTACCCAGTGTACAGTTTATCAAACTTCTATTTCACAATCACTATTTTAGATTGATAATCCACAGTACAAATAGGTTTTTTGGTGATAAATTAATAATGTTTTGTGTAGCCTGTGGTTACTGGAGATTAGTCCTTGAATATTATGGGAGCAAAAATCATGATTACTGTAGAGCAGGTGATTAGTTGGTGTTCTGGGGATGAGAATGTTGTACCTGCATTTTTCAAGGATCCCTAGCTCACTTAACGGCACAGTTAGAAATTAGAAAAATCCAATAGCAAGTTTTTGGGCAAAATATAAAGCCCTTTTTTTGATATATTTGCCCCAGTGCATATCTACCTTTTGGCTGTGGTATGACTCTTATGAATATCTCTGTGCACAGCCTATGCATCATTAACAACATTCCTTTTCTTCACATGAAGAAAGGGGTGGCGATTCGAAAGCCTACTTATTTTCATACTTAAATTTCCAGTTTTGCCCAAGGGGAGAGCAGTGCTTAGCGCAGTCAACTCTATTATCTGTGTTGTGGATTATACATTGTGGCTTATCCACAATTACCCTCCCTTCTGGATACCCTACAAAGTCAGGTTTCGGGGCCATTCCATTTCCTTTCCTCTTCTGCTTCTGCTTCTCCTTCGTCCTCTTTCTTCTCCCACACCCATCGCTCTCTGCCATCCAGAGATGGTGAAATCTGGCAAAAATGATGGCTGCCAAGTCTACAGCAGCAAGGTGTTTGGGGCGGAAAAGAGCTAAGTGAGCATTCGAGTGCTGAGGAGGAGGAGGAGAGTGGATGTGTGTGTCTTTGGGACTGTCCCTGTGCACCTGTATGTCTGATTGTGTGAGGGACTGTTAGACCGTGTTCCAACATCTGAGCTATTGCTCCCCTCCATTAGCTCAGATAAAGTTTGACTCTTAATACTGCTTTTCTTATTCATTAACCTAATTCACCAGTTTAGAATTTCAGGGGGGAGCAGCTTGGAACCTGCCCTGCAGCTGCAGAGGACCTCTAAGAGTCCACCATTGAAGCAGGTGGGCACTTGGCACACTTTGGTTTCAGTGGTGCAATTCTTGGGTTGGCAGCAGTGTTCAAGCTCCAGTGAGTGTAGCAGAAAACATCTAATGCTGCCTGCCCTCCGGTCAACATTCCACACTCCCTGGCCCGCTTGAGGTGCTTGTGGTCTTTGGGATGCCAGAGGACTCCCCACAGTAGCTTCAGGGCATATCCAGGTAGTCCCAGCAGGATCCAAGAAGCTCTGGTTCATCATCTGAAGGAGGAGAACAGGGCATATTACTACTGTCCTCCTGATTATTTACTTTTTCTCTTTGGGGACCGCATCTTCTTTGCAAACTAATCTCCCAGGAACTCTTTATGATAGGGAAGTTTTTCCCCCAAACAATTAAACTACTGCACTTAAACAATAAAATAAAAAAAAATAAAGTTGAGCATTTCCAAATACACCAAAAACTGAGCCCGATCCCATCTTAAAAGTGCCACGTTACGTAGATCCATGGCGGGAATCCTTCAACAGTTTCTCCACAACATCCGATGATGGTGTAGCTCTTCAAAAGTTGGTTCTTGAAACTCTCTTCTCGTAGTTTGCTAGTAAGGTAATAAGAGATTAAAATCCTTGGGTTCTGGGGTTCTGCTAAACGCTACCGGTTCAGGTAGGTTGCCCTCGGCAATTCTTCACAGGGTTTATCTCAGCCATAATGTAATTGTGCTGTAATCAATAAAAAATATTTCCTGTGGTACAACTGGCAGTTCAGGGGGAAAGCTCAGCAAATGTGAATTGTTGTTTATTTGCCTCTCATAAACAATGTTTCATGTTAAATCAGCTGCAAATGAAATGGATTACATTACAACCGTAGAAAAATAGCAGCCGATCTCATAAATTCATTGAGGTTCCTACTTCCCGAAAAGAAAGGCCCAGGATTTTAATACGCCCCTCTTTAAAATGATAATAAGCAATGCAGATCTCTGTAAGTACCTACCACCACTTAGTGAGTAATGAAGAAATTATAATTGCAAAACCAGACTAGGCTTCTCTCTGTCAACTGCTTTGCTGCTGAATTTGTGCTCTGTCACCCAGCACAGATCAGAGCTGAGATTGTAAACCCTGAAGGCAGGGAAGGACCTACCCAACTCCTGTATCTTGTAAGATGGCTTGGACCATACAGAAATCACTCATCAGATGAGAGTAATAGGAGTCGGAGTCTCTCCTGTCGGGCAGATGGCAGCCAGTCACCAACCACAGAAAAGCCTTGTCTTTCTTCTCCTCACCCCTTCCTGCACCAGCCTTTCGTCTGCTGCACCTGAGGCAGCTTCTGTAATTAAAAATGTAGTTTTCCCCCTCTCCAATCTTACTTTTCTCATCAGTGTGAAGCTGTTCACAGGTGTGTCTTCTGGATTTGAGGGGAATTCCAATGACTTCTTAATCCCTCTGAGGGGCATTTTATCCTGTTCAGTGAGAAGAAAAAGGATAGAAGGAGAAGCATGAGGGGGGTTGAGACCTCAGATCCCCTGTGTGGGGTGGCAGACTAGAAAAAACAGGAAAAGAAAAAACGCACCAGGCACTAAGAATCTCCTTAGCTCCTCTTCTCTTCCACCTGTGCTTGGCTCCCTTCCCCATCTCCATCCTTGCTAGGAGCCCTGGGGCTGCACCAGCAGAGAGCTCCATGATTGTATTTCTGAGCCTTGGCCAAAACCACATAAGCCTTCATTTCCAAAGGAATTGGATTCTTGTTGGGAGATGCATGTCGACTAGTTGGTGCCCAGGGGATTGCCAAAAGCAGAGGCTCATTTGCATCTGGAACATGCAGAGCTGTGGGCCACGGAGGGCTACCCACGAGACTGTTGGAACCCCAGATTGCTAAGTGGAAAAGGCTCGGCCATTTTCCTGGAGGGAAAGACTTAAGTGAGCAGGCTGGACTGCCTAACTGAATCATTGAAAATCGTAAGTAAAAACGTGTGTCTATTTCTGTCCTGAGACGTTGTTTTGACTGGGGGAAAGGCAATGCCATTTGAGACCTAATTTAAGATCACAAAGGTGAGCAAAAGTTCTGCCCTAAAAAGGATAGACTCCTAGGAGATCTCCACACGATAAATCTACCCTTCTCTTCTAGGAAGGTTTTATGATCAGCGGCAAGTCTTCCTTCATGGTTTTTTGTCTTCTTTATTTTGCTGTGAGCATCATGGGGACGGTGATGTTAATAAACAACAGTGAAGGGTAGATATATGTTTCAGATTTACTTGGCAGTCTGTAAACTGGCCTGCATCTTGCCTGTTGTGGTGCGAAGGTCATCAGGGAAAATGACTCTAAGAAAATTGTTCCTGAATGTTGTTGAAGATTAAGCAAAACTGCTTTCCCTTTAAAGATCCCTTTAAAGCCCACAACTCATATTCCTCACTGCGTGTCTCTTAACACTTTATCTGTTCCATTATATTGGATCTTCAAGGAAACATTAAATAGAAAAGGAACACCTGACTCTAGTGTTACTAAACCCTATTATCCTTCTGTCACAAGTCCACAGGAAAAAAGATACAATTTAGTTCCAGACGGAAGCTGATTTCTGAAGGTTTAACTAACCCATTTTTATGGAGGCCTGTTAAAAACAAATGATATTTAAAAATGTCTTTGCAGGTTTGAAAAATCTTATTTAAATCAATGTAATGAGACATGCTTGGTAAAATGTAATCATTCTCACTTCTCTGTGTGTTGGTGAAAGCAGTACCACAGTTGGGGAGTTGAGGTTACAAGGAATTGGTTATTTTTATTCAGACCCAGATTCTGCTTGTGTGCACGAACGTGTCAGCAGAGAATCTCAGAGGTGATGGGGATTTTTTTTTTTAGTATACTAAATAAATGATCTCCTGCAGGAATTAACAGGACTTCTAGTTCACTGTGAGTCAGAAGTTATGAGAACAAAGCTTAATCACTGGACTCCTTCTACCTCCCCTCCTCCCCTGTTTCCTTCCCATCTTTTTTTTTTTTTTGTCTCATGAATGTCAACTGCTTGCATTTTCAAGAAGGCAGAAGTTCCACTGAATTTTCTGTTTAAGTACCCTTGCCTGATTTCACAGTCAGCAGTAGAGTCATTGACTCAGATTTTTCATGTCTGGGAATATGGAGGAGTCTTCATTGGGCCCTTTGGAGAAAGGGTTACGTGCCCCAAGGAAAATTGTATGGTGGGTTTTGGGGTTTCCTCCCCCCCCTTTTATGTGAACTAACAATATTTACTGAGCATAGAGGACACTGATTTTAAACCCTAAAGTGATTAATACTCATAAGAAGATATTGTTCCTGTTCTCTTCCAATCTCTTGGGTAGATAGAAGATCTCAATAGATTTCAGTACTGTTCTCCTTGGGAGAAAATCAGTGCCATTTATGGCTGAGGATAACTTGGTTCTCTGGATTTAGAGTGGGGAGGGAGTAATTTTGACTACTTGGAATTGAAGTGGGTAAGTGGTCCACCCACATCATGAATAGTCCTCTGGCTTTTAACCTTTAAAGAGATAATTGTGTGCTTCTTGAGGGTAGAGATCTTGTCTACCAACTCTGTTGTATTGTACTACATCCCAAGCGCTTAGTATGGTGCTCTGCACACAGTGAATGCTCAATAAATAACATTGTTTGATGGAGAGATGTGACCAGAAGGAATAATTGGAAAGGAATACTTGTGAGCCCCATATGGGACAGGGATTGGGTCTGACCTAATTATTGGTGTTTAGTTGTTGGCACTAACTAAGAATGTATCTAAATATAACAAGTATCATCAGTGTTATTATTATCAATGTAAATGAGTATAGCACAAGTATGTTTTTACCACAGATTAGTTGCACTCCTTCAAACCCCTGAGTTACTCAAAAATGGTCTTTCAAAAATTCTCAGTAGAAATAAGGCTTCAAGGAGTGATGGTTCAAAAACAGTTGAAATTGCGATTATCCTAGGAGAAATTGAAGACCACTGTGGAAGACAAAATTTATAAATCTTTATCATCTTCCACCAGGTAAAATTTAACAAGTGAGCTATTGTTTTTCATTTCTCTAACAATTTTCTGCTCCATATCTGACTCTTCTTGGTGTTGGTCATTACTGGTTCAGCGGGAATCAATTTGCAAGACTTAAAAAAGAGTTTCTAATAAACAATGAATTTTAAATTATTTCCCTATGCAATGTTAATGAAGGGCTAATAACAAGATTTCCAGAAGATCCTGTCATATGTTTGAAACAGCATTCTTGGCAGAGCCCCATCACTTTATAACCAATTCCCAGCCGTGTTATAGTAGCTCTTTTTATCTATTCGTCCAAATCGCATAATAAAAAACACGTGCTGTAGAAGAAAGGACTCTCAGGATTCTTCAAATATGTAAGAGGTGGTGGAGGAGGAGCTTTGTTTTCCTCACTGTGTTTCAAAGTCAGTGTCTTGGGAGGTGCCATAGGCAATCCTAAATTGTTCCCCAAGTGTGACTCTGAAAGGCCTGAAGGGTCCCGGATAGGAAAGATTTGCTGTTGGCACCAGAAGAAGGTGTATGGGTGTTCACACAGCTTGAGGTAAATTGCTGAAAGCTTAACAGCTAATAAAAGGAGGTGGGGAAGATGGCTGGCAATTGAAGGAAAGAGGGAAATTCAGTAAAGTCCTTTTGGGCTGCACATTAGGACTGTGGAATTAAAATGGTTTTGTTTTGAGGCAGGGCCTGAGAAACTATTTTCTTGAACCTGAGAAGGAGATGAAAACACAGAGGTTTTTTTTTTAAAAAAAAACAACAGCACTGTTTGCTGCTATTTAAGCATAGCTTGGTAGTTAGTATCCTGGATGGTATTCAGGGGCTGTTGAAATACTCTTCATTTTGAAGAGTCTGTAAATGGGGCTGTTAAATTGCACTTTGTAAGTTGCATTTAACTACAAAGTACTGGTTCAGTCATGCCTGGGTGAATGATAAGACCTATTATCTGGTTGTTCAATGTCCAGATCCTACTTTAGGAAAATAATTAAATCGTGTTGGAATTTCAGGTAAAGTATATTATTATTATCTTTCATTATTCAAATGGATCTTGGCCATTTGTCTTCATGGAGAATAAAGCACTTTTCCTCGTAGACTCTTAGGTCATTGGAAAGCAAATGCCAAAAGAACAACCAGCTATTTAAATTGGTGATGTCCCGTGGCTCAGTTCCTATTTGAGGTCCTGGTCAAACTTCCAAATTATACTCTGTAAATATCTTCACTGTCTAGGTTCTTGGGGTCATGGCTTTTGCATTTCCAGTCATTCATTCAATAGTATTTATTCAGTGCTTACTATGTGCAGAGCACTGTACTAAGCACTTGGAAGGTACAATTTGGCAACAGATAGCTGGATAAGCATCTCCTTCAGAGCTGGGGAGTTAACACCTCCATTGCTCCATGTCTTCAAGAATGTTTTCCATTGGTTCTTGAGCCAGTGGACTCCATGGGCACTTTGTCTCTAACTGAATCTAAATTCTTCTTCTTCCTCATTACCAATCACCACCACTATCATCGTCAAAAGCCATCCATCAATTTCTGTTATGCCCAGGGCAGAATTATTCAGTTGTCTCAAGTGCCATCTTTAAATACCAAAGGCAGCTTTTTTTTTCTTTTATGGCATTTAAGTGCTTGCTATGTGTCAAGCACTGTTCTAACTCTAGAATAGATAAAAGTTAATCAGGCTGGATACAGTCCCTGTCTGACATGTTGATAGGGCTCACAGACTAAATTGTAGGGTGTGGCGGTGGGGAGGGAAGAAAGGCATTGAATCCCTGTTATGCAGGCGAGGAAACTGAGAAACAGAAAAGTTGTGACTTGGCCAAGGTAACACAGAAGGCAAGTGGTGGAGCCTGTATTAGAACCTAGGTTCTCTGACTCCCAGGCCTGTGCTTCATCCACTAGGCCACGCTGGCTCCCAGAGCATTTTTGCTGTTTGCTGATGTACATCTGTACAGTCCACAAATAGTCACAGCAAAGGGTAGGTGCTGTACAAAGCTATTGAAATAACCTATCCCTGCTTTCTCAATTTGCTGTCTGGATCAGAAGTCATCAGTTCCTATCTACTTTAAGCTTTAACTCATCATAACTTAGGGCCCTACAGATAGAAAACCCCAGTTTAATGAAGGTGACTTTTGTCCAAGATTGTCATTTGAGATTTAGCTAACCGTTTAATAAAAAATAAGATTGAAACTTTATAATTTGCTTCCTAGTCCCAGAATTTCATTTGATTTTCAGTTGGCCAGTCTTCTTATCAGCTAGAATCTCCAGTGGAAAGAGCACGGGACTGGGAGTCAGAGGTCATTGGTTCTAATCCTGGCTCTGCCATTTGTCAGCTGTGTGACTTTGGGCAAGTCACTTACTTCTCGGTGCTTCAGTTACTGCATCTGTAAAATGGGGATTAAAACTGTGATCCCCACATGGGACAACCTGATAACCTTGTATCTACCAGTACTTAAAGCAGTGCTTGGCACATAGTAAGCACTTAATAAATAGCATCATTATTATTATTATTATTAGATCCTACCATTTTTCAGTTGTGCACTTGTGTAGCTCAAAACCTTATTCCATCAGATGCTTAATAAATACTAATTGAAGACAGTCAATGTCTTGAAAATGCATGGCCTAGTGGAAAGAGCACAGGACTCGGGATCATAAGACATTGATTTTAATACCAGTCATGCTATGAGGCTGCTGGGTGACCTTGGGCAAGTTATTTAACTTTTCTGTGTCTCATTGTTCTCATCTGTAAAAATGGGGATGAAATAAAAGTTCTCCCTCTTTTTTAGATTGTGAGCCCTGTGTGAGACAGGGACTGTGTCCAATCTGCATGTATTCCAGTGCTTAGTAAAGTGCCAGTCACTCAATCACTGGTATTTATTGAATGTATACTATATGCAGCATACTGTACTTTAAGTGCTTGAGAATAAGTACAGCAGAGTTGGTAGACTCTAGTTGGTAGCCGGGTTCGAATCCCGGCTCTTCCACTTGTCAGCTGTATGAGTGTGGGCAAGTCACTTAACTTCTCTGGGCTTCAGTTCCCTCATCTTTAAAATGGGGATGAAGACTGTGAGCCTCACGTGGGACAACCTGATTACCCTGTATCTACCCCAGCGCTTAGAACAGTGCTCTGCACATAGTAAGCGCTCAACAAATATCAACATTATTATTATTATTATTATTGTTGTCATTAGACATGATCCTTGCCCTCAGGGAACTGACAGTCTAGAGGGGGAGGGCAGACATTGAAATAAGTAGAGGGAAAGTGACAGAGTCTAAAGATATAAACGTAAGTGCTGTGGGGCCGAGGGAGGGGTGAATATCTAGTGGTTCAGGGGAAAAGTCTTAAGTGCATAGGCGAAGAAGGGGGGAAGCCTCTTGAAGTAAATGTGATTTTAGTATGATGTTGAAGACAGGGAGTTAGGTGGTCTGCTGGATATGAAGACGGAGGGAATTGGGAGTTTCAGGCCAGTTGAAGGACATGGCAGAGGGGTTGGCAGTGAAAAAGATGAGATTGAGTAGGTTGGTGTTAGAGGAGCAACTATGAGAGTTGCATTTTAGTGGGAGATCAGGAAAGTAAGATTGGAGGGGAGAAGGCTGATTGAGTGTTTTAAAGCCGACGATAGGGAATTTCTGTTCAACGGGTTGATGGATGGGCAACCATTGCATATTTTTGAGGAGAGGGCAAACAAGGAGTGAGTGGTTTGTTTTGGTGGGTTTTTTTAGTGATCTGTGCAGTGGATTAGAGTTATGTACTGGAGGGGGAGACACAGGAGGAAGGGAGGTCAGAGAGGAGGCTGTTGTAGTAGTCAAATGCTGGGTATATTATAAGTGCTTGGATCAGGAGGGTAGCAGTTTGGGTGGAGAGGAAAGGGTGGATTCTTGAAATGTTGAGAAGGTAGAACCAACTGGATTTGGTGACAGACTGACTGCACTATTATTATTTTATTGTTCTTATTCTTAGTATTACCACCGTACTCATCCTCCTCATCATTACAATCTGTGCTTGTATTCCCCATTAGATTGATTTAGGGTTCTTGAGGGCAGGGATCGTGTCTTCTATTGTATGCTCTCAAATGCTTTTTTCTTCCTTTTCTTTTAGTGGTACTTACTATGGAATAATAGTAATGATGGTATTTGTTTAGTGCTTACTATGTGAAGCTTACCACTTGAGAAGCAGTGTGTCTCAGTGTAAAGAGCATGGACTTGGGAGTCAGAGGTCATGGGTTCTAATCCCGGCTCTGCAGCTTGTCAGCTGTTTGACTTTGGGCAAGTCACTTAATTTCTCTGGGCCTCAGGTACGTCATCTGTAAAATGGGGATTAAGACTGTCAGCCCCACATGGGACAACCTGATCACCTTGTATCCCCCCCAGCGTTCAGAACAGTGCTTTTCACATAATAAGCACTTAACAAATACCACCACTATTATTACTATCATTATTATTATTATTATTACATGCCAAGCACTGTTCTAAGTGCTGGGGTAGATACAGGGTAAGCAGGTTGTCCCACATGTGGCTCACAGTCTTTAATCCCCATTGTACAGATGAGGGAACTGAGGCACAGAGAAGTTAAGTGACTTGCCCAGGGTCACACCGCAGACATATGGCGGAGCCGGGATTAGAACCCACGTTCTCTGACTCCCAAGACCGTGCTCTTTCCTCTAAGCATTGTTCTCCTCACTGGGTTAGATACAAGATAATCAGGTCTGATATGGTCTAAGGAGGAGGGAGAACAGGTATTTTATTCCCATGTTGCAGATGAGAAAACTGAGGCTCAGAAAAGTTAAGCCACTTGCTTAAGGTCACACAGCAGACAAGTAAGATTAATAATGTGGCAGATCTACAATTAGAATTCAGGTCCTCTGACTCCCAGACTGTATGTTTTCTTCTAGGCCACATTGATTCTCCTTTCTCCTTTCATAGGAAGAGGGGTAGGGGAGGGGAGTAAAGGGAGAAGGACAACCATCTCTGGGCTGACCCAACTATAACAAGTAAGCTCTTTGTGGGCAGGGATTGTGTCTACCAACTCTATTGAATTGTACAGTCCCATGTGCTTAGTTCAGTGCTCTGCACACACTAAGCTTTTATTAAATGCCATTTATTGATATGGGCCCAGCTATATTTTTCCATTCTTTTTTCCAACTCGTCTGACTTTGCAGTTTCCACTTCTCATGCTTTTCTGTCCATGCTTTGGACTGTATTCTCTGCTGCACTCCAACACTCAGCGATACGTGAAGATGGTGGCCGGGGGCGGGGTGTTTAATACAAGTAGATAATGAAGCTGCTCCGTTTGCTAGAGAAGAAATGTGACCCTCCTCAACCCTTTTAACGGAATAAGAACCAGAAATCTGCATTATGGATGAGGAGGTGGCCTTGTTATCTAACGTATCGTCTAGCATCTTTTTCAAATGCCATTTGGAACACATTACTCACTTCCTCAGAAACCTCCAATGGTTACCCATTTTTTCTCTCTTGTAACAAAAGCCCTTAACACTTGGCTTCAAAACTTTCAATCAACTCGCACACTTCATTCCGTCCAGATTAACTGATTTTTTTTGTTCACAATTTACCTGTCCCTAACCTATAGCTTGTGCCATTCCCTCCACATGGAACTCTTCCCTTCCTATCCACCAAATGACATCTCTCCCTTCCTTTAAGGCCCTCCTGAGATTGCACTTCCTCCAAGTGGAATTCCCTGAATAATCGATCTATCGATGGTATTTATTGAGCACTTGTAGTACAGCGCTTAGTAATAATAATAATAATAATGTAGGTATTTGTTAAGCGCTTACTATGTGCCAAGCACTGTTCTAAGCGCTGGGGGAGATACAAGGTAACCAGGTTGTCCCACGTGGGGCTCACAGCCTTAATCCCCATTTTACAGATGGGGTAACTGAGGCACAGAGAAGTTAAGTGACTTGCCCAAGGTCACACAGCTGGCAAGTGGCTGAGGTGGGATGTGAACCCATAACCTCTGGCTCCCAAGTCCGGACTCTTCCCACTGAACCACGCTGCTTCCCACTGAGCCATACTGCTTCCCACTGAGCCACACTGCTTCATACTTAGTACGAAGCACGCTGTACGAAGCATGCTGCTTAGTACTAGCCTGTTCTCTTCCTGGTAGTGCCACCATAGCATTCATGTGAATAACTGTTTATTATCTGTTTACTCTTCTTTTTATCATTTATGTTTCTGTCCTTTCTTTTTCCTTTTATGTTTGGTAAATTGTGATTGCTTTCACCTTCCATTAAATTGGCACTCAGTCAATGCTGTCATTGGATGATAATGAAATACCTCAAGCTACATTGAGTGAACTCATCTTAAAGACTGCCAGAGGGTTCAACAGTGACTAAGCAGGCACTTTCCCCTCCAAGAAGCCTTCCCTGGCTAAGCCCTCTTATGCCACTTCCTTCTGCGCCACCACTTACTTGTTCCTTCATTCATCCTCCCTCACATCCTTACAGCATATATATATATATATAGATAGATCTGTAATTTATTTTATTAATGCCTGCTTTACCTTCTAGACTGTGAGCTCATTGTGGGCAGGAATGTGTCTATGGTTATATTGTACTCTCGCAAGCGCTTAGTACAGAAAACAATAAATATGATTGAATGGGTGAACTCATAGAACCCAAAACCTGTGTACATTCCTGATACTCTGGACCTCATAAATAGGTACATTTTGGTGCTATATAAATGGTATTTGTTAATCTCTTACTGTGTACCAGGCACTATACTAAGTGCAGGGACAAATATGAGCTAATTGGACTCAGCCCATATTGTATATGGGGCTCACAGGATTAAATCCCCATTTTGCACCTGAGGTAACTGAGGCACAGAGAAGTTAAGTCACTTGCGTAAGGTCAAACAGCAGACAAGTGGTGGACCTGATATTAGAATCCAGGTCCTTCTGACTTCCAGGCGGCTGCCTTATCCATGAGGCCACATGGCTTTGGTAGCTCCTGGTTCAGGGCTATTGAACTGTTGGTCACTGAGTGTGAAAGTGGACTCCCATTTTAAGTCCATCACTTTATTTTTCAACATTTAATTTCTTTTCTCTTTGTTGGGGGTGGAAGGCAGTGTGTGGGAAGAATGAGCTATTTAAAATGCAAATAATTTTTAAGGAGATGGGCGTTGTGGACAATATGGTGAATTGGGCCCATTCTCCCTCTGCCACCTATCATTTCCCTCAACACTAACTCAGTTAAAAGAAACTGAAAAGTACATATCCAGATCATCAGTTCTAAAGTAATGTTCTTCAACTGTAGGCTTTGAGTGCACATTAGAAGGTGCTGGAGTTTTTATATGACTGCATTACCGTGAGATTGAATAGTGGTTTCAGTCTCCAGTAGATTTATAAGTATCTCTTTCTTTCAGATGTTAAACTAATTTTAGGATTGTGCAGACCGAAAAAACCCAAAAAACCCTTTCTAAAAGACTGGTGTTCTTTTAGCACAGTGTCAGAAAGAAGAACAAGCAGTTTGTGAAAATGGCATGGAGTGCAGTGGAACTTGTAGCTTATTTTTGCAGAATGATCTAAATGATCCATTGAGAAAGATTGCTTTTCCTGGGCTGCATATTTTGGTTGAAGTTTAGTCAGACTTGGAATTGATTTTAGTCATTAGCCAGAAGCAAAATATCAAGTGCAAAAGCTCTGTAAAGTTATTATCAGCCACATGAAAAGTGGGGCCATTGGACTCTATTCAGTGTCATGGTTATTAGAAAAATAAAGCAATGACAATATCTTTTCCTTTTTCTCATGTTATCCTTTCGTTTTGTTCTTTGAGACCATCTCTGAGGCTGTTTATCCACTAGTCCTTGCGCTTGGAAAAAACCTTTTGTGAGTCTTCACCAAGCCTTCCTACCTACCTCACTCTCAAAATTCTTCTTAATATGATTTCTTGTAATTCTGATGAAGATGGTTTATGGAGGGGAGAGCCCATTTTGCATATACTCCCAATTCTTCCTCAACACAGGGATTGCATTCATTTATTTTAAGTTAATCATTAGTATTTGTTGCGTGTCTAGTGAGTGCAAAAAACTGTACTAAGCATTGCAGAAGTAAGACAGTTTCCCAGCCCTAAAGTATTTACAGAGCCCCATGTTAAGAAAAACTTGGAACTGTGCAATCTAGTGGAAAAACCATAGGCCTGAAATCAGAGGACCTGGGTTCTAATCTCAACTCTGCCAGTTCATTCAATCTATTTATTGAGTGCTTACTCTGTGCAGAGCACTGTACTAAGCACTTGAGGCCAGTTGCCTGCTATGTGACCTGGGCAAGTCACTTCACTTTTCTGCTGCAGTTTCCTCATCTGTAAAATGGAGATCCAAAGCCTGTTCTCCTTCTTACTTAGACTGTGAGCTCCATGTGAGACAGGGACTCTGTCCTCCCTACTTAACCTGGATTTATCCCAATAGTTAGAACAGTGACACATAGTAAGCTCTTAACAAATTCAACAATAAAAATAATACAGTGTGTAATGCCATGTGGACATACAAAAGGTTCTTCTGACGTCCCATTACACTATATCCAGACAGACAAGTGTAGTTGGAAGAACATTCCCTAATTCTGCCTTTGTGTTCTATCATTCAAGGTGTTTACTGAGCACTTACTGTTTGCAAAGCACAGCATTAAATGCTTGGGAAAGTACAGTTCATTAGAGTTGGTAGACATGATCCTTGTTCTCATGGATCTTAGAATCCAGTGAGGAAGACATATTAAAATGCTTTACAGATAGGGGAAGCAGTGGAGGATAAGTTTATGTACATAAGTTCTGTGGAGCTAGGGTATCGAAGTCCTTAAGGGATGCAGACCCTCATGCTAGGATTGTAGAAGAGAGGGCGAACAGGTTGGGGAAATGAGAGGATAGTCAGGGAAGGCTTCCTGGAGGAGATATGATTTTAGTAGGCCTTTGAAAATGGGGTCAGTGGTGGAAGGGAATTACAGGCCAGAGAGAGAATGTGAACAACAATCAATGGCAAGAGGGATGAGATTGGTGTGCGGGAAGTAGTTTGGTGTGAAGGACAGTGCCAACCAGCATTTAATACAGTGCCTGTCACACAGTAAGCGCTTAAATACCACAGAAAAAAAGAACGAAATGTGCAAGCTGGTTATAGTGGGAGATGAGGTTACTTAGGAGGGGGAGAGCCGATTGAGTGCCCTAAAGACAAGGGAAAGGAGTTTCTTTTTGATGTGGAAATGGATGGACAACCTTTGGAAGGTTTTGAAGAGTGGCAAGTTGTGTAGAGAAAACGTGTAGTGGTAGAACTGAGTGTGTCTCCAAAAGGCTGTCCAAGCAACAAAGTATTAATAAGGGAAAGAAGAAAACCTTTTACAAAATAGACACACTGAGCTGTTTTGATATCTTAATTGTACTCTTCTAGACACTGGTATGTAGTGAGTATTCTCTGTGTGCTCTTCTAGCCTCCAAGGAAAATGCCAAAGAAATAGTAAGGAGTCTTACCCTTGAAAAACTTAGATTCAATCAGTAAATTGAATTTATTGAACGCTTGCTACATGCAGAGCATTGTACTAAGCACTTGGGAGAGTACACTACAGCAAAATTAGCAGACATGTTCCCTGTCTATAATGAGTTTACAGACCTTTGGATATGGTGAATGTTCAGTAATTATTAAATAATTACTTCTCAGTGAATCAAACATGGCTAGACTTCAGCTGCCCATTTGGTTGAACTGATTATGAACACTTTCCTCCTTAGAAGTGTTTTTCACCAAGTAGTATTTCCATTCTACTAGTGACCTAATCTTACTTAAACCTAAAATGAAGATTTGCAGTTTCATTTACTAGGTTAACTAATTGTATTTTTTGAGTTATTTATGAACCCAAGTCAGGTGTCCACATGGATTTCTGAAGTGCATCATAGATCCTTGAATAGTGTCCTTTGTGGTGACAGCAGGAATGGGGGATTGATCAACTGATCTCTGAGAAGTCACTGATATTCACCATTGCGTTGGGAAAACCTAGGTACCTAGTGGTGAACTAGGTACCCAGTGTTAATCTGCTTAATAACAATCTATTTCCTCATTAGTTTATTGGCTCCAGAGCAATGGAAGATGATTGGCTTAGAATGAAAGGTGACCAGAATTTGGGGATGCCAGCCATGAAGGGCGGTGATGGCATCAAGGAGTGAATGGTTGTGACTACCTAACTGCTCCAAAAACAAGCCTACTGGGTCAAGGGTGGGAGTTTATGAAGAGACTGGATGATGCATTTTTGACTACTCTGAGAACTCCTCTCCGGCCTTGAAGAGTCCATTTAGCTAAGCTGGTGGTGGAGGTGATAGCCATGGCAGTGAAAACTGTTGCCATTGTGAAAAAGAGGATTCTTTCTCCTCTTCCTCCTCAATGGGGACATCAGTCTTTAGCCTCATCACTGCCACCACAACTGAGAGGATCTGTCCAACCCCCCAGCAGGTCCAAGACCAGAACTAGGGTGGCCAAAAAGCTTCCCTGCTTAGTGCAGAACATCCAGTCATCTTATGTTTTAAGGTCCGCTGTTAAGGAGAGGAGACCTTGGTTCAAAAAAGCAGGATCTTAGGCCTCATCTTAGCCTTCAGTCCAGACACTTCACGCCTTTAATGCCAATGTAATTTTTGTACCTCGATCTAGACTATCTCTTCTCTGTCCTCTCATCCCTGTCCTATCTCCTGGAACACCCTCCCTCCTCATACCCAACAATTACTCTTCCCCACCCTCAAAGCCTTATTGAAGGTGCATCTCCTCCAAGAGGCCTTCCCTGACTAGACCCTCATTTCCTCTTCTCCCATTCCCCTCCAAGTTCCCCTTTTATCCTTTATTCACCTTTCTCTCACCCCCCATAGCTCTTACGTATATATATGTAATTTGTTTATTAACATTATATATATATATGTATTATATATGTAAATAGTGTCTCCCCCTTCTAGACTGTAAGCTCACTGTGGTCAGCGAAAATGTCTACTGCTCTGTTATACTGTACTCTCCGAATCACTTAGTACAGTGCTGTGCACATGGTAAGTGCTCATTGATTGATCTTTGACCATCTTTTATCATCCGGGGATCTTTTAAGAAAAAAAATCAGATTTGCTGATCTCAGGGATGGACAGTTCAGTTTAAATAAAAATTAGTGCTTTCAGGCAGTTGAGCCAGACAGAAACCAAGCACGGAACTCTCCCAAAAGAGGGAATATGAAAGAAGCTTGTTTAGATTAAGTGCAATTAGTATCCCAGGTGGACTTTGCGACATCATTGCAGCCTTATCATCAGACAGATTTTCTCAGAGGTCTCTGAAATATATTCACTGGCTATGGTGTAACTCTCCTGGTGCTTAGCAAACGTCACGGGATTTTTTAGCCATTTATCCTTGTTTGTGTTGCAACCGAACTGATATGAGCTGAAAGTGGGAGCTGTACCATTTCTGAAAGAGACCTTGTTCTATTTTTGTACTGTTTCCTTGTACTTTCCTATGGGGGTACTTTATTAAAAAATGACCTAAGGAAAGCTTTTAACATTATTTCATTTTTACTAGGCATTCAGAATATCTCTTGCTCAATTTGCAAATCCATAGCCCCTTGGATCATTTTTCCATATTTTTTTCAAGTTCTCCTACAATGCCACTATTGCTTATCTTATGAAGATCTGTTTTAACATTTATCAAAATAAATAGCAAGCTTGGGACCATTTAAGGTAGTTTTTTAGTTAATAAAACCAATCTTCTTGTTCTGTTATGTTAAAAGTACATTATCTTTTTATTACCAACTCTATACTGTTATGTCTGTTTTCTTTCTTGGCAATTTCAGAACTGCTTCGGTTGATTGTCCTATAGAGAATTACAAAATCATTAAGGGTGGGGCAAAATCAGCTGACTTACAGTAGAAAGCATTTCTCAAAATAACCACAACAATGCAATACTGATGTGTAATTTACGTCACCATATGTTTTTATGAAATAGTTTGTGGCATATTCATTTAGCTATCAATTCAATATCTTTAACCTTTCTCTTTCTCTCACTGCCCCCCACTCTTTCTCTATATTTCTCTCCCCTTTCATGGAGCATTTTACTTTAAAAAAAAAAATTCCGCTCTTTGGCATGCTTCCAATTTAACAGCTTTGGTGAGAAAAAAAAAAAATAACTGATTTTTTTTTCCCAACAGTTTAACTGCAAGTGTATTTTCTCCTTTGATGTGTACTTGGGTATTGGCTGCCTTGAGTGAGATTTAGATCTGTGGTAGACACATGGACACATTACACAGAGCTGTATCAGAGAATTGATAAAGTTGTTGCATAAGTTTGGAATTTTAAACACTTCCAACCAATTCAAGCTATTTAGCCATATGCACGGCCACATTTTCCTTTTACAAACGTCTTTCTGTATAATGTCTTGTAATTAGAACAGGAAATCATTGAGTAACTGTAAGATGAATAAGAGCACTTAGACTGAAAGGAAAATTACCTTCCGAGAAATTATATTCACAATTTTTTTTTTTTGCAGCACGTTACAATGTTGGTAATGATAGAAACAGATGTAGGTGCTCTTTTCTGTATCATTGTTCTGCTTATGTTTTCATGAATAAAAATTCATTTTCAGTAATATCAAAAATGAATGGACAGAAAATGGGGAATGTTTAATTATGACAAATATTCTATGTCACAACAGAGTAGCAATTAAATGGAAACTTCAATATAATTATCAATAACAGGAAAACCTGGCGCAGTGCCAGGTATATAAAGTGGGTACCTTCCCTCTGCCTGGTTGCTAGGAGCACTGTGAAAGTATAAAGCTCTGAGAATGGAATGTCTAATGTAATAAAGTAACAGAAGGTAGCATAAATCAATGAGAGCAGTTCATATTGACATTATTTTACTTAAATTGGCTCAAAACTCGACATTAGGTTTTATAACATGAACAAATTCATATTAGTCCTTTAAAATAACTATACATTTTCTTTGAAGCAAAGGGGACCCTGTGTTTCAAGCATAGTTTTAATACATATTTGGAATCTTTTAAGCTAAAAATCTTTAAATGT
The DNA here is from genome assembly GCF_004115215.2 of Ornithorhynchus anatinus. Classification (NCBI taxonomy): domain Eukaryota; kingdom Metazoa; phylum Chordata; class Mammalia; order Monotremata; family Ornithorhynchidae; genus Ornithorhynchus; species Ornithorhynchus anatinus. Next base: position 98,491,702 of record NC_041730.1, read on the forward strand.
TTGTTTCCATTGGCATCAAAATACATTCGCACTAATACGATTAAGAGAACTAAAGGGCAAAATACTTGGCAGCTTTTGCAGTTGAGGTAATTAGGTGCAGGAAGGAACATGCACATTTTTTCCATCAAGCTCTATAAAATCCTGGTGTGAAGGTTTTTTAAAGTAAAAAAAAGCTCACTGATGTTAGAAGTAGATTACCGTGGTTAGCAATAACCATAATAGTCTGATGTTTCCGAAACAAGCAACCCCCCACAAAAGTAACATTTCTAAATTGTTTGATAAAGTGTGTGCATAAGCAGATTTTGCTCTCCAGTGTCTCCGTCAGGAGTTCATGTTTTTAACATTCTGGGCATTAATCCTGCATTATCTATTAAAAATGGCAGTATGGATTTGTGAAAGTCAGTGCTCCATTAATTCATTGTGTTTGCTATTTCATGCATCTCTCTGCTTACAAAGCCAACTTGAGCAACATGCTATTCAATGTGAATGCGTGCCCTTATGCTCTCAAACACCCCACTCCCCCCACACCTCTACACCCTCCCCCCCACCTCATTCTGTGGATTAGGGCAATGTGTATTCAGTTACTGTTTGAAAACCTGGGTGGGGCTTTACGTTGTAATTACAGTTTCTCTATGGAATTGGGTTTTGAACTTGAAATTCATTGAGAAGAATGAAAAATTGACATTGAGAGAGGTTAAGAAAATATGGAATTGTGATGGGAGCAGAGAATCGGAGGAATTTTTAACATGACCTGTAGGATGCATTAAGCATTCACTTTTATAAGGTAAATTTATTTTTAAATTGAAGTCGCAGTGAGGCTTAGTTATTTCAGTAGTAATGCAGTGTTTTGTTTTCCTTTTATTGTACAAAGCCAGATTCTTTTTATTATTTTAACAGAATGGCAGGATTGCCGTGTAAAAAATTTCAGACATGCAGTCCATTGTTGATCGTTTTCTGTGGACAAAGAGAAATAGTATACGTTCATAACCAAACAAAACCTACTGAAGCTAGTAAGAGGAAAACTCCTTTTTCTCAGGGCTGTATTTGTTAGGGTAGTACTTTGATTTCTTCTCACATGTGGGTGTGGTTGAAAGAAAATCTTTGTTCCAGGAACACTTTGTTTGTCTTTCACTAAACAAATGTGCAATTTATCCATTCTTTATTCATTCTTAGATTTATCTGTTGGCCCTATTATGAATTGGAAAGGGGGAAAAAATGAACTACAAAGTACTTATTGGCATTCCTTATTGCATGGCTGGCTTTGCATGGAAATGTTTGTTTACCTACATATAAAATGCGCAAGTCAGAAGAAAGTAGTTCGGGGAAACAACTTGAAGTGTGTGTAAGTAAAATTCCAGAAAGGATGGTTTGGCTTCGGTTGGTGGAAGTGGAGCAGGGAAGGACAAAAATGCCAGCCACAGGGCACTGAAAGTTTTAGGGGAGTATTTGAGGCCATGTCAGTAAGCAGAACTGGGCCAACAGTTTGTGTAGAGCCTCGGGGTGATTCTTATTGTGGGGCATGCTGTTGTGGATGTTGTGGTGTTGTGTTCTGATGTGGTTTCTCCTTCCTCATGGTGCCCTTCTGCACTGCCTCAGAGCAGCACCTCCCTTGACCAAGTGGTCACATCACACCTTGGGCCATCTCCATCTTGGAGGCAGAAGGCCTTGTTAAGGCTTAACTTGGGGGAACATATAGGGAAGGGGTTATTAGAAGAAGAGTACAATCAATCAATGGTATTTATTCCTCTGCTGTGTGACCTTGGGCAAGTCACTTCACTTCTCTGGGCTTCAGTTACCTCATCTGTAAAATGGATTGAGACCGTGAGCCCCATGTGAGACAGAGACTGTGTCCAACCCAGTTTGCTTCTATTCACCCCAGCGCTTAGTACAATGCCTGGAAAATAATAAGTGATTATCAAATACCATTATTAGTATTATTATTATTAATATGTGTTATTATTTATTGAGCACTTCCTGGCTGCAGGGCCCTGAGATAAACACTTGGGAGAATGTGATAAAAGAGTTGGTAGATATGATCCCCACCCTGTAGCATCTTACAGACTAGAGGGGGAGACAGGCGCTCAAATAAATGACAGATGGGTATTATAATAATAATGATAGTGATATTTGTTAAGCACTTACTAAGTGCTTAATGCCAGGCACTGTACTAAGTGCTGGGGTAGATACAAGGTGTTGGGTTGGACACAGTCCCTATCCCACATGAGACTCACAATCTTAATCCCCATTTTACAGATGAGGAAACCGAGGCACCGAGAAGTGAAGTGACTTACCCAAGGTCACACAGCAGACAAATGGTGGAGCTATGATTAGAACCCAGGTCCTATCGATTTCCAGGCCCATGCTCTATCCTGTGTACTTAAATGCTGTGGTGTGGGATGCGAGAACCTGCGCACAGGAATCGGCTAGAATGCAACCAGCGGTAGGCAGGCAGGAGTGCAGCATGTGGCAGAGTATGGATTTTTTAGAACGTAGAGCACACACAGGTGTTTTCTGTGGTAAACCCTTTGATGGCTGAAGTAACCAAGTGCAGTGCGCACTAGGGCCTCCGCTGTCCAGTAGCTGGCTACTATTTTTCAGGATTCCTCTGGGTCCGTCCACTTTATTTAATGCTCTGGGGCGTTCTTCAGTCAGACACTTTCACCATTGATGACACATCATTCAAGTAACTTGCTTCAGTCGGGCAGTCAGTGGTACTGATTGAGTGCTTATGTTGTTGGTAGACCCGATGTCTGCCCACAAGGGGCTGACCCTAGGAATATAATGCCCTCAAACCAGCTACCGCCACTGTGGTCTTCCACACACCTTCACCTCCAGTATTTCCTGAGATAAGGTCATTTGTCCCCAGGTGCTGGGGAATGTGTACTGCTTTTGGTTCTCTGAGTTGGCAGAGATAGCTAGCAGGTGAGAGGTAGCACCTCCCTTCTCTTTGTTGGGAAGAAAGTGAGATGTTCTTTATCAAGAAATGACCCCTAAATAAGAAGATCAAAGGCATTGCTTTCTATCAGAATCATGAAGAAATTGGGGGGTATATTGCATCAATAATATGATGCATGCCTATAGAGGAAGGCACAAAGTCCATTACCACTGAAATTCCACTGCAATAGTGTACTGAGATTTGTACTCTCAGCTGGTTTTGTTCCCAGTTTTATTGAGGCGGTGTTTTCTCACTTCAAAAATTTGGCCTTCCTTTCCTCCCTTCCTCCACCAACTTTAAGTTCGTTGAAACGTTTCAACTTTATAGACTGTAAGTTCGTTGTGAGCAGGGAATGTGTCTGCTATATTGTTATGCTTGTACTCTCCCAAGCACTTCGTACAGTGCCTTGCACACAGTAAGCGCTCAGTAAATATAATCAACTGACTGATCTCTAATATTTGGACTCTTGTATTAGCTGAGAAAGTTTCATTATTCACATTTTACAGGAAGGGAAAACCAAGACCTAGAAATTTGATGATCTAACCAAGTCCACACAATGTCACCACTAGAACCCCCAACTGGTGACTTTTTTTTCCAGTTTTCTGTATCCAAGCAAGGATATTGAGCCATACCCTTCTTGCAAATCTTTCTTGCCAGGAGAATTTCAATAATAGTACAGTTGTAGCTTTTATAGCTGCCTCTTTTTATAACACTTATGCACTCTTGAGTTTTAACAAAGTCTACTAGGGGTAAATCAGTTTAATTTTTGAGGTACTTTAACTTTGGAGACAGTGTGTACTTTAATGAAAAATATTTTTTTTTCATTTTTGGTGTGCTTAAAAATCTTAAATTAGCATCTTTTAGATTTTCTATCTTCTTGTATATAACTTCTAATTTTGGAACTTTTCTCCAATGTAAACACATTTCCTTTTAATTAAATGAGTCAACTGAAGTGCTGGCTACACATGAACAAAGCAGTAGGCTAGAAAATGTAAACTGTAAAAAAATGTCATCTTGCAAGCCTTGAAATTGCAAGCAGTTAAGTATCTCCATTCACAGAGAAACAACCAACGTGGGGAACTAAATGAACATAAGTAGCAGTATTAACCTTCTATCTATAAAGGTGACATCCACACTTTCCACTGGTACTGATTATATTCTGTCATTATATTTTTTTTTTCCTAATACATCTCCCACTGGCTTCCAGATGGCTATGATAGTATTGGTATCCTTAACAACTGTCTTGTATAAATCCCTGCAGCATGCTAAGAACTCAAATATTGAGTGTTTTCCCTTTGGATATGCAAGTGACATATTTGGGGTTTGTTTCAGCTGCACTGGTCTTGAATTTGTCAAGAATGAATGGCTAACTCAGTTAACAGGAGGCAGAATTTAGCTCTCCATTGTATGAGTAAGGAGAAGTCAGTGGAGGCTGTTGTTATTTATAAAGCCTAAAGTGATGTAAAGTCCTATCTAAGGAGAGTATTTTTAGAAAAACGAATAGCTAAACATAGTGAGGAGTAAACACACATTAAGAACATTGCAATAGCAGGCTTAATTAGACTTGGTGAAGGATTTTCTTCTGAAGCACTTTTGACATGAGTGGAGAGCTATTAACAAGGCCTTGGAGAGCCTCCTGTTCTTCAAACAGCAAATGTCAAGTTGTATAGGAATGAAGAGGTGGAAAGAAAGGTGAGTCCGGTTGGAGAGGGGCGAAAGGCAGTAAAAGAAACATGGGACATGAGGAAACCTACGTGAGGATGTTTGGGTCCGTAGACATCTGAGCTAACTGTTAAGATTTCCTTCCATGAAAAAAGAAATTTTTGAAGGTATTTTCCAGTTCAGTTCCTGAAGGTTGATGGACTGTTCTCTGGACAACTGAGCCATATGAAAGCCCCACATGCCAGACATTAGAGTTGAGGATGGGATTGAAGCACATTCAAGATGGCACCAGGGGTTAGTAGAACCTTTTGTGGTCTTGGTGGCTTTTCTTGAGAGCTGATCATTTTCCTTTTCTTGTTTTCTAGGGGAGGATGATGAAGACTCCAGCGTTATTGTCCTCAGCTATCCACAGTACTGTCGATACCGTTCCATGCTGAAGCGCATTCAGGACAAGCCGTCTTCAATTCTGACAGACCAGTTTGTTCTAGCCCTGGGTGGCATTGCAGTGGTCAGCAAGAATCCACAGATTCTTTACTGTCGGGACACTTTTGACCACCCAACTCTGATAGAAAATGAGAGCATATGTGATGAATATGGTAAGTCTTTCTTATTTTTTACCCATAGAATCTTTCTCTTTTCGTTCCACAGCTGTTTTTTGTCCAACTGGAACAATGCCTGTGTTTTTTCTACATGAGCAGTTCACATTCATGTATGAGAAAAGCACAAGAACATCTTCCGAATCTTTGTGTAATGAGGCTTTGGCTCTAGGTTCCTAACCCTATTCCTTTTGCTTTATTGCAAACTAGTTACCACAGGTGAAACTGTTGTGCATTTGGGCAGAGGATACAGAAAAGTTGTTCAACATACAGTTCAAAGTTATTTGTTGGACCTTGAAATTGAACTTTATGATGGGTAGTTTATATTGCAGTTCTCTGCTTGAGGACTTTAACCATGTAAAAAGTGTTTATTTACTGATTATAGTCTGTAGGATACTGATAGTTGTAATAAAGACTTGTGTGTCTGACTGTAAACTTGCATCTAGTCCAAATTTCTACAATAAGGTACCTCTACAATTAAGGTACCTGAGATGATTATGGGGTTACAGGTTAATGGTCTGAGAGCCTTACCAGTTTTCTAAATATTTGCCTTATCAGAAATTCTGGCTGCTAATTTTACCCCAGAATCACTTTGAAGTGATAATTCCTAGACCTGTGCAACACTAGAAGTTTACCTACCCATTTCCAACCTGCTCATATAGTATATAGCCTTTCTCATTAGACGTCTGCGAGACTGAGCCTTATGGCTATTCCATCGCGAAAAGAGTTTTCCATTTGTTTAGGTAGTGATGCTCTTGTTTGGGGAATGTCATTTGGTGTTCAGTGGCTACGTGAAGCTGGGAAGCAGTTGAGTTATGAGGTGGCCTTTCCATTTGGAACTCCATCATTCGATCATTGAAGAACATTTTTATTGCTCAAATAAACCATCTTTAATCTTGTCAAAGAATTGAAGTGCAATTCTATGTGCATTATTTTATTTAAAATGTTTCTATGCAAATGAAAGAGCTCCAGACACTGCAAACCTCACAACTGACAACACAGGGATGGCATTTTTCATGTGCATACTGTGGTTGAAACTCTGTGTTCCACATTGACCTTTTCAGCCATACACAAACTCATTTCACCATCAGTGGTGTCTTCTTCAAACACAAAGGCCAACCTTTTTTCTCTCCCTCCCTCTCTCTCTCTCTTTTTCTCCATCTGTGTGTATATGTGTGTGTATGTGTATATATATATATCTATATAAAACATATGTAGTATATATTACATATGTGTATATATGCACCCATGTCTGTAAAATGATTTTTAAAGCAGTATTTGGAATCTTAATCTTTTGGAATTTCCACTCTAAGCATGGGACCACTGAAGTCGCCCACATGAACCTGTCACTCTAGTGTTACCTCCTAATTTAATGACACAAAATAAAACTGAAAGTATTGCTCTCCTCCTTTGAGAGTATTCAAAATTAGAGTTTCAACATGTTTGTGCAGCAGAAAATTGTTTTGATCTCTCTAATTAATGAAGGAGTTATTAGTCATTGAGTTGCTATCTAAATTCAGTAATTTAAGAAGTTTCCAATCTAATAATGGCCAATGCCATGAAAGTTAATAGGTTAATTAAAAATATAGATTAAGGAGAGGATTTGAACTTCAATTTTTAGGGCTTAAGTTTGTGTACCCCCTAGTCACCACCACATAAAAATTCCCCTGAGTTTACAGATTTAAGGACTTCATGTTTTCTATTTAATTAAACTCCTCTTTCAAGTGGACAATTTTAGTTCCAGGAAAAAGAAATCTATGCAGCAATATCCAGTAGATAGTATTAGAGCCCTACATAAAATTCCAGGTTTGGAATTGACAATTCCTGTCAAAATTAATTTTCAGTGTTTCTTATAAAACTTAGCCTCTAATTTTTAAAGAACTCATTTCCTTAGATGAGTAGTGAAAGAGCTTATTTTTAATGTTTTTTCTAAAGATTATAAAAGTGGAGGTTTTCTTTTTAAATGCATTTAAAAGACATCTGTCCTTCTGCATAACTAGCCATAATAATTAGGATACAAAATGATGCTAGAGTTTTTCTCTAAGGTTTCACTTGTTACATGCAGTGTTATCAAAAATGATCAAAATAACTTTGTTTTACCTGATTCTTAGTTTTGAGAGCTTTTATAAGTGATTTTCCTTTTAATTGTATGTAAACTTGCCAGTTTAAAACATTCTAGCTCCACTCAGAAAAGGATGGAAATCCATGAGCTTGTGACATTGCATTTCTATAATTTTCCAACCAACTAACAGTTGGAGAACAATAAAAATTGAATTTGTTACTAGCATTAAACAAATATTATCAATATTAAAGACTGCCAGGTGACTGAAACACTTCTGTCAGAAAAACCAAAGTGCCAGAGGGCACCAGATGAATTTGCTGCAGAATATACATTCTATACACACATTTGATTACTTCAGTAATTGGTCAAATGTAATTTATGTTGCCTCTACTATGAAAATCAAATTTTATTAGCCCTGTCACCAGGTGGAAGGATGGCTGATGCCAAAAAGTTTATGACATTAGCAACCACACCTTTCAAATGTGAAATTTGTAAATTCCTGCAGAATGGAACCTCCTAAGGTCAATGGCGGCTTCTAGTTTGTTCCTTAGCATCCCCCTAAATTCATGAAAGTGTGTTCTCCTTTGCTGTGGACCGCAACTGTGACAGGAATTGTTCATTCCTAATCTGGCATTATGTAAGGGGCTGAAGCCTTCTGTTGGCTGTTAACTGCATAGATTTCTGCTTGCTGGAACTAAAGTTGTCCACTTGAAAGAGGTGGTTAATTAAACAGAAAAACATGAAGTCCTTAAATCTGTAACTAGTTACTGCAAATCTCCACTGTGCTTTTATGAAGATATTTAATGAGAAAGTTGGATTATAAATTATTAAGAAAAAAATTCAAACAGGAGATTTCTTCAGGGTTCAGTTCAGTATAACGAAAGAGGCATATTGATTTATATTTTTATTGAGATAGCCCAAATATAGTAAATATTTTCTTTTAAAATTAATTATCCTTTGGAAAGGTTATTTTAGGCTTCAAGGGTTTTGATAGCATACCATATGCTTTCTTCACTGCATTTTCTTTGGATTCATTCATTGGTTTAGGCTTTGTTTGGCATGTAAGCTGTAACATCAGCATATCATGTGGCATTTTAGCAATAGGTGATGGAAAAGAATTAACATGCATGTCTGCTAGAATTCCATTCATTTCTAAGCTGTCGTACCCTTGAGGGCAAATAGGCTTTTTTTTAGCATATACAGGACATTGGATTAAATTTAAAGTTGAGAACATTTAATGATGTTGCAATTTAGGGGTGTTTAATGTACTAGTAGGAAACTAGACCTTAGTAATAGTTGTAAATTTAAAGTTCAGTAAATCCTTGCGTTAACCTATTGTATGAAAACCTTCAATCTGGCAATAATTCCTTATTTCCCTGAACTCACTATCAGGTCTTTATCCTTTATTTTATCATTTGATTTCCTTGTTGCAAAATGTATGCTATCATTTATATTTATACTGTGGAAAAAAATACTTTTTTCTGCTGTTTTTGCTAGTAGAGCAATAAAAGTGTACAACACCTTTTAGTACAAGTAGTTTACAGTGTCATCACGTGGATTGATTTAGCATGTTAAGATGAAGACATCTAAATCTAAACCGAGTCAGAATGGTATTACAGATAAATAGGTTGATCCCAGGTACTGGGATTTATCAATGTAATCTAAAAGGGAGCTTAAATTATTGATATGGGACTAAAGTAATTTTTAAAGATGGTTGAAAAATGATTCTTCTGTAGTTAATTTGAGCTTCTTGAAAAAAAAACAAACAGTGAAATAATTTGATATCTTTTAGTTGTTTACTTCATTTCTATACAAGGAACAGGATCAGGTCAAAGAAGGGCTTTTTTCCTTCAATCTTCTTCAAAATTTAGGCTTTGGAAAATATATTTTATATTCTTGGATACTCATCCTTGTGAGAAACACTATGGAAAAAACAACTGATCCTCAGGGAAAGAGACCACAGTTATTTTTATCTTAAATTTATATAGCACTGTCTCTGAAAAACAAGAGTACCTTTAATAGTTACAGTGTTCAGCAAACCAGGTACCAACAACACCTTGACAACGGAACCCAGTGCACAATTTTAATGGAAAAACAACAACATCATTCTCCCAGATTTTCTTATTCACTTTTTAGAAAGATTGTTTGATTCTGCAGAGGCCTTACCCCTTATTTCCTGTTGAATGAAAAGAGAAAGCAGTGATAGGTAAGAAAGTTGAGGGTAAAGGAGGAAAACCTGAATTTTTATGAAGGTGGAAAATTATTTTGATGAAAAAAGGGCCAGCTAGACTCTGTGTATTCTTTTCCACACATCCATGTTATTGCTGACATCAGTTCACCAATAGTATGTATTGAATGCATGCTGTGGGCAGAGCACTCTACTCAGTGCATGGGAGAGTACAGTATAACAGAATTGGTAGATACAGGAAGGGAAAGCATTTACTTTCTTAAGATTGATGAGAATATATATCAAGTAAACATCATTTTCCCTTGCCATAGCAGGTTTTATGGTTTTAGCGTATTTGTGTGTTCAGCGCGTAATACAGTGCCTGCCACATAGTAACCATTCAACAATACCATTTAAAAAAAATCTTCATTGTTGATCTCGCTTTACAAGCATACATCTGTTGATAGAGAAGCATCGTGGCGTAGTGGATGGAGCACGAGTCTGGGAGTCAGAAGGTCATGGGCTCTAATCCCAGCTCCGCCACTTGTTGGCTGGGTGATCTTGGGCAATTCACTTTACTTCTCCATGCCTCAGTTAGCTCATCTATGAAATTGGGATTGAGACTGTGACCCGCACGTGGGACAGGGACTGTGTCCAACCCAATTTGATTATAGCTACCCCAGTGCTTAGTACAGTACCTGGCATATAGTAAGCGCTTAACAAATACCATAATTATTATTATTATATTTCCATTCGCCCCTTGAGATTTCCTGGGTGACCACTAAGACTTTTCTGTTTAAGTGTCTTGAAGACTAGCCGCTTAGACATTTAGTTGCCTGGGCATAATAGTTCAGTTAGGCAGAGGCTTAGGACATCAAGTCTTCCATAGATATGATTTTCTTTGAAGTAGCTGGTTGGGTTAGTGGATTGGAAACATTGGTACCATCCCATTATTGACTATCTTTGTAAATTCCATTTCTAATGATACAGTAGGTGGAAGTGCTACAAAGGGAAAGCTGTAGAGAAACTATAGACTGTACATTTTCCTCATACAGTATTGTATATTGTATTCCTCCCCCGCAACCCTCTGCTGTTCCCCTTCCCCTCCCCTCAATACTGTGCTCGTTTGTATATATTATTTATTACCCTATTTATTTTGTTAATGAGGTATATATCTCCCTGATTCTATTTATCTTGATGATGTCTTGTTTTTGTTTTGCTCTGTTTTGCTTTGCTCTCTGTCTCCCCCGTTAAGACTGTGAGCCCGTCACTGGGCAGGGATTGTCTCTGTTGCCGAATTGTACATTCCAAGTGCTTAGTACATTGCTCTGCACATAGTAAGTGCTCAATAAATATTATTGAATGAGTATATGGATTTTAATCTGACTAAAACATCTTATAGGCCTATCAAATACCTTATCTTTTATAGGTCATGGATGCAATATTGAGATAGTGTGCCAGAAACCCAGAATGTAGAATTATTTCGGCATAGATCTCAGAAGTTAGAGTATCCTGACCGAAGGAGTAAATTGAATAGAAATATATCTCTTGTATTAGAGGTTAATGGAAATAATTTTGTTGTTGCTGTTGTAAATTATCTTGCCCCACACATAAGCATAGTGTGTGGGAAGGTAAGATTAGTGGATTTTTTCTTTAGCTTTTAAACATGAAAGTAACTTTTCAAATTGTTTAGGACTCCATTTTTAGCAAACCCGGCTCAATAGGTTATTAAAAAGTCTGTCTGGACTCTTGGGTACAATAAACTCTAGTTCACCCCAGAAGAAGGTATTTTTGTCTGTATTGGCTAATCTTTCACTAAACATTTCATCTCAGAAAGAAGAAAAGTTGTATCCCATTATACTACCAATGTCAACATATTTTTCCACAAAATGAAATGGACATTTTTGTCATGAGAAAAAAAAAACCATGGGAAAGAGACAGGCCAGTGAAATATATGTATAGTCACTCTGGAGAGAGGAAAAGCCACACTGAAACTACGTTTACCTACTCAGTTACAAAAATGCTTTAAAAATGAAAATACCCCTCAATTGCCCCCCAGCCTTTTACATCTCCAGAGAGTCAGGGTTGAGTCCCGGGAGGGTAAATGTCCCTCACCCCAGGGAATTAGATCATCAGCAGTGGCTTTCAGGTCTAAGTTTGCAATGAGGGGTACCCAAGGATTCACATCCTATAACAGAGGAGAGAGTAGGATGAGCAAAGAATGAGAGAAGGGATGTTTGTGGAGAGCTCCTTTAAAAATTAGCAACGCTTGGGATTCTCCAAGGGATGAAAAGCAGGAAAGTAGACCTAGGTCCATGTCCTCATTTACGCTAGTTTGTTAGGATGTTGACAGGACTTTCATTGTACACCTTGCTTCAATTTTCTGCTTAGAAGGTCTTGGCATACCACGTTTAGCATCTTTATTTAATGAAAAAATTACAGGTCTAATTTCAATAAATGAAACACATGTGAGCTTTCCTGCTTCTGTCACTTCTTTATTCCTGTAACATATAAATCATTTCCCTTTTTAAAATTACAGCTTTGCCCAAATTAAATCTTGGTAATGATATTTTCAAAGCATAGCCAAGTTACTGGCATGGAAACAGGCTGTCCTGCATATGCAAAAAATCTTTTGTGGATGGTTGGCCACCTTTCTTCTCCATGTTCACCTTGGTTGTAGGGTAGCAGGATAACTCATGGGGAAATGGAATTCCCCCATTGGTTGCCTCTTTGGAGTATGCTAGGTCCAATTCCCTCCCTCCACTGATATTTTGAAAGTATCAAGTGAAAAGAAAGGTATTAGTGCTTTCCTCCAAGAATCGTTTCCTCTTTGGTCCCCTGATTTTGGGACCATGCATTGAGGTCATTTTATCAGCTGCTATTTTTGGAAAAATAGGGTCCATCTTTGAAGCCCTGTATTTCCTTTACTCCTCTTGCACATATTCCCCCACTGTCTCTAGGCTAAACTGTCGAGACTGTTGGAGACAGTTTAGTTTCATGACAGTCTTATCCTCTAGTCCAAGTGGGACTGCATCCTCATAGAGGCCCAAGTAAATTTTTATAGGATATACCGGGGTGAGGTGTTGAAGAACAGTGGCCTTTTTTCTCTGATAAAATGTAAATGCACATTTTTCTAAATTAAAAAAAGAAAATGGTAGAATCAAACCAACTTGCACCTAGTGGAAAGAGCACAGGTCTGGGAGTCAGAAGGACCTGGGTTCTAATCCCATCTCTGCCACTTGTCTGCTGGTTTCCTTGGACAAGTCACTTCACTTCTCTGTGCATCAGTTACCTCATGTGCAAAATGGCGAGGAAGACTGTGAGCCCCATGGTATGGTGCTCAACCTGATTATCTTGTATCTAACCCATCGCTTAATAAAGTACCTGGCACATAGTAAGTACTTAAAAAGTGCCATTAAAAAAAAAAAAACACCTCGAAGGGATGACTGAAGCCACCTCTGACTTGACTTCTACTAATTTCCAACAAGAAAACCAGCTTCCAAGTTCAGCAAAAAAGGGAATGTGTTCCAGTCTCAAAGCTAAACATCATCACCTGCCCCCCGTCATCGATTAGCTTCAAGTGGAGCATTTTCAGATCCGGATGTAGAATGGCAAAGGCTTATTACATTAAGGTTTTTTCATCGTCTTTGCTTCCTTAGGAGCTTTCAGCCTTTTTACTGAGTCAAGTCTTTCCCTTTCACGATAGATTGAATTCTTATTAAGGGTCTTTTTTGTTCTTCGTCCAAATAGAAATGCTCCTAGGAACCCCTAACATCTGTTTTTACCAAAAGGAAATTTTATTCTCTTTTCTCACTGTCATCTGATGGGGATCACAGAGCCTTTAAGCTGTTAAAAAGAGCAAGTAGATTCTTCAAAGCTGGGTTGTGTTCATTCCGCGTGAGGAGGAAAGTGATGCGTGAGTTTGGCCAAAACATCTTTTATGCCCAGAGGTTACCAAATGAACTTTCCACTTTCCAGTGCTTATGCTTCAAAATTCAGTTTGGAAAATGAGTAACAGCATCTACATCGGTGGAGAGCAGGGTATCGACGGATCCTTCAGTTTATAATCTGCAGAGGTTTTATGGATTGGGAACAAATCCAACACAAGTCACAGTGTAGGCTGGATTCCATCCAACAAGTATTCAGGGGGGAAAATGGAGAAGACTTGTGTCTGATAAGGTCAGTCATCATGAGGAGGAAAAGTTGGTAAAGAACACTTAATTGCCACTAGATCTTAAGTCAGTCTGGAAAGTTAATGGATTTCTCGTTAGTTGTCAGCAAGGACAAAGACTCCTGTTTTTCTATCCTCAGGGCCATGTGGGGTGTCTTTCAGTATTGGATGAGGTTGATTTTTTTTTATATAAAAAGGACAAGTTCAGCAGATAGCATTTTACCCATTCATTTCCTAAAATGAATGCCACATGTATTTTAACAAAGATTGAATATTTTAATAAGGAGATCAAAAGGCTCCAGAAGTTGTACTTTGTAAGTTCCCAGCCTGCTTCCTCCTCAGAAACAATGAAAGTTTGATGCTAATTGGTTCTTTTGAGATTTGGTTCTTATTTAAAACCCAGACAGAATGCATTGTTATGGATTTTTTTTAATGAAAATGTGACAAAAATGGAAAACTCTGGGAAGCCAATTGAGGTCTCTCTGTTTTATGATATGCTCATGTAGCTGTCTACTAGGGTGTGAAAGAAGAAAGGTCATGTGGAGATGGGGTAACTTACAGGAACTTTGAGTTCACATTGTGGATGAGCCCTGTTGTCTTAGATCAAGTTGCCTAGCTTTCTTGAACCATCAGTTTACTCATCTTTAAAATAGCTTTGGTGCAGGGACACATTATTCACATGCATTAGTATCATGGTGACAGGTACCGTGTAACTACACAGCTAGCATTTAATTGCCTGTTTTTGATTGTCTATAATGGTACTGGGACCAAATCCAAGATAATTGGCCCACCCTTCCTTATGGCAACCTGGAAAGCCTACATAAGTCTTCTAATACATCTTAAACAAAAGCTGCGGTGCTTGCTCTTCCTCCAACTTTAAAACAACTAATGCATCACTTTCTTGGCTGGCTGGGGTGACCAATCTGTGATAACAAGCCTGTGCACGTATCCCTTCGATGGAATGAAATGAATTTAGTAAAGCAGTAGAGTGTGTCAGTTTTCCAGTAGGCTGTTACAAATAATGAGGGGAATTATGCTATGGATCTTAAAACGTATCTTGGCATTGTTCTTTGGTTATTTAAAACCACATTAATAAAATTGCATTGAGTGTTTCTTTGTGCGAAGTATTGGGTTATGGAGCGACATGGTGCAGTGGAAAGAGCTCAGTCCTGGTTTCTAATTTCGGCTCTGTAACTTGCCCACTGCGTATGAACTTGGGCAAAGCACCAAACTTCTTTTTGCCTAAGTTTCCTCATCTAAATATTAGATGTTTCTCCCTCCTACGTAGGGTGGGACTTCATCATCTTCATCTACCCCAGTGCTTAGTACATGGCACATAGTAAGTGCTTAACAAATACCATTATAGCATGGCAGTAATATAGTTGGTATTTTCATCTTTATGTTGGACTATTTGAGCATTTAGCATTTTCATAAATATGTTATAAAGGTAGGCAAGTCTTTGTAGTTGCATGGAAGCTGGAGTCTTCTTGGATGCTGCCTCACCAGTCTGAAAAATATGCAAATTATATACAAGACTCTAAGTACAGAGGCTTAGCTCAGTATTACAATTTTAAACTTCCTCAAAACAAAAACAGGACATGGCTAGAGGGGAAGTAATGATTAATGCATAATAACGTGTGTGTATGTTCAGTACATACACACATTTATACACTCACAAGTAGTATGTAATGTAACGTCTGCATATCTGCAACCATAATCCTGTTATTTTTAATGGAAATGTTTTAAATTCTTGGTCAGACCTTTTTATTATTTTGCTAATCCAACAGCAGGGTAAGTTAATAACGATACCCAGATGTTGTTTATAGTGATTGAATTTTTTCAGTTGTGAAATAATATTTTCCTTTTTTGATGTGAGTGATATTTCTTAAAATGCTCTGCAACATTTAAATAAAAGTCTGATGGCAGAACTGTCTGTATGCCCAATGTAATTGCATCTGTTAAGTGAGGCCTTCATTCTTCACATTTTTAGCTCTAATTGCTTTTTTTCCCATACATCTAAAAATAAATATTTGCAAGTTTTGCATTCTGTCACTCATTGTAATACCTAAAATATTTGTGTACTGAGCAAAATATGTTGATAAAGGTAGCAGTGGCTAGAGAAGGCAAGTACTGGGTAGTGAAATAAGATAAATACATTTGTGTCCATTTAAATGCAAAATGATATATCTTATTTTCAGACCAAAGAGGTTTGACTTCTGGAAATATTTAAGTAAGATGTATTTTTTTTGTAGAGAAGATCCAGATTCGGAAATGATCCCATTCTTGTGTGTGGTAGGTACTTGAGTTGATTTCGACAAGGCCAGAGACACCACTGGGGACATGAGGGGTGCGGGGGAGAGATTAACCAATATGGGGATTGCCCATGCCTCTTGATGTTTCTCTCTTCTCCTGTCCTTCATTTGACCGCACCTCCAACAGAGGGCTGGCAGTTGAAGGGAATGAAAGGAAACTTCAGAGCTATTCAGATAGTTCTGAACAGCCAGGGACTCCACCCATCATATACATCGGCAGGACAGGGGGTGGTTTTTGTGTGTGCACAGTCTGGTAAGGAATGTCAATCCAGAACCAGACTTTCCCGCCATATTTAGTGCCTATGGATTTTTTTTTTTTTAAATCAACCTCAGTGGAGTCGGCGTCAAATACAAAGGTCAGATATCATGAACGATCCTTGAACCGTAAAGAATATATTGAAACCCACCACAAAGCTAAGATATTGGCCAGATCTACAGAGGTTAAATATATCTTTTAGAGAATTGTTTTTGCAGGAAATTCTGTTTTGGATACATATATATATTCATCCAGGACAGGTTTAGCTTCAACTTAATGTTAGGGAGAAGGGATTGTGTCTACTTAGCTACTCTCCTAAGCATTTAGTGCAGTGCTCCTCAGAGAGTAAGTGCTCAATAAATGCTACTGATTGGTTAGTGGGAATTGCACCCTGGAGAAAGACGACCAGACTTTTCCACACAGTCTCACTTCCAAACCTAATCTGGGAACCCTGACACCAGAATTCCCATTCGACTGGCAAGTTAGCACTTCAGGCTTTTCAAGCTTCAGTCTTGTTCCCTCACCCCACTGCTGCACTATCCCCCCGACACCGGTTGTCTGGTTGCAGCTGTCAGTCAGGTGGACCGCTTCCAGGCCAACCAGGAGACAAAATGAGGACACGGTATCACGTTAAAATACCTCGACTCCACAATTTGCGGCACTTGGGCACTTCTGAGTTGCATTGCGATGGAAAATACCAGTATCGGATCCACAGAGTAAACTGCTCCCTAGTTAGGAATCACTAGTGCTGATAAACATAGGCAGGATCTGTAATTGCTTGTTTCTTCACCTGCCTCTGGGTTGTCCTAGACAGCCATGGGCATTAGACTGTCTATGCATTTCTCTGCTCCTGGTCTCCATTCCATTTGCATGAATCAACAGATGAGCGGTTTGGCTTTTCCTTTTAAGAATACACATGAGTTTCAGAGCCATGGAATATTCAGTGACAAATGGCATTTGAATCATTTTTCTTCATTCCCCAGGGTGGAATGGAGTCCATCAGGGTAAATGTTTTGAGGCCTCCCTGTTCCAAAGCAGTCTCCATGCTGGGCAGCGCAGCGATTCCTCTTGGTTATAAGAGTGCCCTTCCAAGGTCTGATGTAGGTCATTCTAGGTGCATAACACAAGGGTAAACAATTTTGTGTTTAAAAGATGGTGTCAGGTTGGAATCACTTATATGTTTTAATATGGAACAGATTTATTGATGTATTTTACTAGTCTGTTGCCAAGTTTGCTTTTTTCCCCCCAACCAGTATTTGCTTTTGTAAAATGGGTGGTTGTATTTTCAGTTCACCTAGCAGACCCGTGGTAAGATTGACTTTTATCAGTGCAACTGGGGGATTTATTGCCCTTTTTTAAGTTACTATTAGATGCGACAGTGAATTAATTATTTTATGGGAGCATTTTTTTAGGCATCTTTTTCATATGTATTCCTTTCTGACATCCGGATTGCAAGAATCTCAGATTTCAGTCTCTCTTTTGGACCACCATGCATGCCAGTGCTCTTGAGCTTTGTCTTGGAAGAATTTTCAATCAATCAGAATACCAAATTTACATTGTTACATTCCCTGAGGTGTTCAGGCCTTGGAATCAGCAATTGTTGCACATAGAGACCCTCACAGCCAGTTTATATGCCAGCATTCCTGACGTTAGTACAATGGAAAAGAGAAGTGGTTTATGTTAGACTATGGTCACATTCCTCTGATTAAACCCACTCAAAAAAGACAACATTGTAATATTTTCCAATGACTGTTTATCATGAATGACGTCAGCCTTAGTTGAAATTGCTATTATTTCTCCCTAATGCTTCTTGGTGCCTGCATAATTTACGACATTGGCAGCTGTGGGCTTATGAAATAACTTTTCACAACCTCCATACAATAGTAAAGAACATGGAGTTTTTGTTGTTAATTATTATGGGACTTCTTTAACTTTTTTACAAAGTGACATAAAATATTGTTGAGGTATTTATGGTTTAAGCTACTTTTACATGGATCTATTTTGCTTCTGGCTAGTTTTTAACTAAAGCAATCATTTGTGGTTATTGTGCCCCAGGAGATATTATGTCAGAACTGGTTTAAGAGTATTATTATGTATCACATGTCATACATTGCATGTCAGCACTTGAGGCCGTCTTTCAGTAAAAACAAATGTAATTTTAGTTCATGCTCTTTTAGGGATAGGCTATTTGTCAGCTTACCTGAGTTCATTTTAAGGTGTGTTAAATACCTTGAGCCTATCACAGGTGTACATAACACGCTTTGAATTTCTCTGTGGATTTAAACCATTCCAAAAAGCTCCTGCTCATTCAATTCATGAGGTAAGACTGCTTCCCGAAAGTGAATCAGTAGCAGCAACAGCATTGTTAACAGAGTGGTTAATAACATCTCCAACGAACTAGAATTGTTATCCACTGTTTTGTGGTTTACCGTATTTCCAAGGCAGGGATTTCTGCTAAGTAATGCTGATCCTAACAGTCAGAGCCAACACTAGGGAGAGTGATGTTTCAGCTTGGTTATCCTCTTCATTTGCTAAAAGGAGGAAGCCACAAGATACATTCTGGAGCTAATTCTTGGGAAAAGAATGGTAAAAGTTGAGTGAGAGTTGAGAACAAGCCTTAGTCTTCAAAGAATTACACTCCGGGGGAGGAATGGCAAACTTTGAATTAGTATGTCATTCCCCTTAGCTCTAAATGCTGTACATATTTTCCAGTCCTTATTTAAAGCAAAATAGGAAGGGCGGGCCAGAAAGTTTTTACAAAGAATGAAAACACATTAATGACTCATATGAACAATCACCGATTTTTCTCAACATATAATTAGTTAATTACGCGCAACCCAAATAATTTGCATGATAACCATTACTTCCCTCTTCTATCCATCTGTCTTTAAGAGACCCAAACAGTGATCAGCTAAACTGTTTATCAGCAGTGGCGAAATCTATGGTCTTGGTACTTAATGGTTTGATGAGACCTGACGCTGGAGAAATTTGGTAGGAAAAAGCGGTCTCACCAACACAATGGTCAGGATGAGCTCTGCAGAAAAACACAATTTGAGCAAAGAGCTTTGGGCATTTTCTTTAGCTTGAATTCAATGAGGAAATTGTGACTTTTATGAAACCAGCATAAATTTACATGTATCTGTCAGAGTTTTAAAATTAGACAACATGCCTGAATGCCCTGGAAATGAGTCTGCCATCCAGATTTAGAGTTCTTCAGTTTTTTTAATTAAAGACATTTCACAAGCCAACACCAGTGAAAAGAGGATTGAGTATTACATAAGAATGGAGCAAAGTTTGGGGGTCTAATGAGTGAATATTTGGTAGTTCTAAAGGAGATGAAAGATGGCCAAACGAGAGACAGAGTTGGAGTTTCAGAGATTTTAATCAAGATTGAAGTTAGAAGTGAAAAGGCCAAAGTGTCATTTGCTGAAGCTCTCTCTCTGGCACAGTTTCAAAGCTGGCAGGACTGACTAGGGGACTGTGATGCGTGTTAATGAGCAGTTGTGGCACTTAACTGAGATCATGGGATTGTCACATGAATATATATAAAACTCAGAAGATAGGAGAACAGGGTTTTTGCTGCAGAGTGGATTTTAGGCGCACAAAACAATTAAAAGAAACTTAAAGACAACATTGTAAAGTCTCACAGCTGGGTCTCAAAGCTGGATTTTGAAGGCTTTAATACTGCTGATAGTTAAATATAGTTATTTAAAATTGTTTTTAGCTACAGATGTTATGCCATTTTAAAAACTTAGACTAAATACTGTCAGTTCTTGTTTGCTTTTTTAGTATGTAGTTCATTTATTGAGAAATTTAAAATGTAAAACATCTGGGGAAAAAACTTGTTGTGCACCAAGTCATTTTTAAAATGTGTACATTTCAGAACTTCTCTTGTGTATTTGTTTAGAAAGACTGTTAAGCTCTGTAAACAGAGTGCACATGACAAAGTAATATGAAAGAGAAAGTTTGCAGGACTGTGAACCCAGCTTCGGTTTGCTATGGCAAATGTTAAAGAGTTTATCAGAGGGGAAAGATATTCTCAAAGGGAAAATAGAGTAATTTTTATCACAGTCAGGAACAGTTACAACAATGACACTTCCCCTTCGTGAAATGTGTGAAGAGAAAATGCTCACTCTGATCTAATCCTGTAAAGGATGTGATGTTTATGTCTAAATAAAGGGGTTCATTTATTTAGGCATTTCAATGCATGAGTTAGAGCTGTACAAAACCAATCATGTAGAAATAATAGACTACCACTGGAAGTGCTGTACTATTGTGGTTTTAATAGCTCTCCAGTTCTGCTCAACAATTAGTCCATACATTTTATAGCTGGGCCTTTAAGAATCTGGCATATTCAGCACAATCACAGTAATTGGGAGATGATACAATAGCGAGAAGTCAGAGGAAGAAAATTATTAACAATTTGTAGGCCTTTGTCTTTGTAAAATATCCAAATGGGATATCAAATTGTGTGAATGTTTTCATAGTTGACAGAATTTTGCATTTCGTGAAGTGTTTGGAGTTTTAAAATTCAGGGACTCCAAATTGCCCTCCAAATTCCAACACTCTAGCGTAGCGAAGAGGTCTACTGATAGCCAGTATCTTCTGAGAGAAGATAAATCAAGAAACTGTGTTGTTTTTCGGGGGGGGGGGGGGTGGCGTCTGTTCCTTAGCAACAGAATCACTAAGACCTTAAAAATTGAGGTCATTTCTGTGCTTCATGGATAGGCAAGATGCTATGAGTAAGGATTTTGCTCCTGGAGTCTTGGCCAACAATTCTCACCTCTCCACAGTTGTGCCACGTTCTTCCCTGGTTTTTGCATAGATTAAAATTCCAGAAGTGGCTAAATGCCAGAGGTGCTGTGTTTTGTGTGAAGTGTATGAAAGAAACTGTGTAAATGGAATACAAATGTCAAATCCCATCAATGTTTGGTACTTGCTTTCATCGTGTTCATAATCCATTTACTGTACTCTACTTTGCAGTGTCTAAATAGCTCTAAGGAGAGGAGTGTCATGAATCTTGAGCATTTGATGTGCTGTTTATTTTAGGCACATTCTACAAAATGTCACCAAAATACCATATTGTATTTGTGGGCATATGGGATGCGGCTGCACATCTGAAATGCAATAAGATTTCTAAGTCTAGGTGTTAGAAAACTGCAGCGTGCCGGAAATCCGGCAATAACCGATTGAAGTGCGGGAGGCCTTGCCGAGGAACATGCTGCATCCAGACCAGGGATCAGCCGGAGAGTGGAGGGTCAGAGCAGAGGGCCCTGTGGGAGCATGGAAGAACCAATGAGAATGGGATAGGGATGTTGAACTTTAACAGGAAAATACTAGCAGCTCCGAACAGAGAAGCTGTGAGGCCTAGTGGAAGGAGCATGGGCCTGGGAGTTAGAGGACCTGGGTTCCAATCCCAGCTCTGCCAGTCTCATGCTCTGTGACCTCGGGCAGGTCACTTAATTTCTCTGTACATCCATTTCCTCAACTGTAAAATGGGGATTAAATACCTGTACTCCTTCCTATTTAGACTGTGAGCCCTTTGTAGGACAGGGAGCGCATCTGACCTAATTAATTTGTACCTACCCCAGCTCTTAGTACAGTGTTTGGCATATAGTAAGCACTTAATGAATACCATAAAATAATGAAAAAAAAAGGGTAAAAGTATTACAGTGTATGTATGTTGAATGAGTGTATTCCAGTTTAGGACTGGTATTCAAGCAGCACACACCTGTTCAGTTATCTTCATGCAGATCTCTGGTGCATATTTACAGTGACTGGACTCACTGACTCATTGTTTTGCACAGTACTAACACTTCTGTGTGGTTTGCTTCTTTCATTGGCAGCCTCAGACTTGGTCGGGGTTGAATGAAAGCAATCACTACCTCAGTTGTCAGATTCTCCCAGTATCCACACAGCTCCCCATTTGTATATTCAGTATTAGATGCCCCACTGAACGTCCGGGTCATTGCCTAGCACATTGAAAGATTTTGTCCCGTTCGGGTGGAGCGTCGGAGAAGCGGTCCGCTCGTTGGACCCTCCGGGCTACCCAGCCTGTCAGGCGAGATTCCTGGGATGTGGCCCTCAGGACCCGGAAATTCACCTCCAAGGTTTCCACTCAGTGTTGCTCTCTTTTCATTTTCAAAGGAGGAGTCAGAGCAAGATTTCCCACAGGCATCCCCTCATTCTCCTCTCAAGTATCTATGGCATTCAGGTGCTCACTCAGTACCTTTTCTTTCCTTCTGCCCACTGATTTTCCTGGCCATTTTCCTTTCTTATTAGAGGTGAGGGAGCAAGAAGTAGGGCCGTGGCAGGAGTGATGACTCAGGGTCCTCTCTGCTCATCTGTTCTTTCTCCCTTTCTGCCAGAGTTGAGTGCTGGAAGAGACCAGAGTCGGGGAAGGGCATGCTAACTGTGGTAGGATTGTGACTCCTCCTTTCCTATCTACCATCTCATGCCTTTGGCCAGCTCCATACTTGCCACACTCCTGTGCTTAGGGTATCTTCCCGAAGCTTGAGGAGAGTAGTCTTTCTCTTTGGTCTATAGTAACAATTACAAACCGATTAGCACCAGCTGTTCATTACATGTTTTTACCTAGAGGTTAAATCTTGATCAAAAGTTTCATGTTTTTCACCCGAGCTCCACAGTACCAAAGTAAATATTCTTATGCTCTACTATTTCCCCTACCCTTAATCTATATTAATGTCTGTTTTCCCCTCTTGACTATAAATTCCACGTGGGTAGGGATCATATCCACCAAATCATTTGTTTTGTACTTTCCCAAGTTCTTAGTATCATGGTCTGCACACAGTGAATCTTCAAATCATACCACCGATTGATTTATGACTCCCCTTTCTTTCTTAAAAACACTAGCTGTCCTTTATACAAAGAGATCGTCTTTCCCAAATTCCCCAGATTCCTTTCTGAAAACTGCCAGTTCCCCTTCCACTCATATATATTGGTATTGGAAAACTCGAAACAGTGTAGTGTCAACTTTATCAAGCCCTTACTGCAAAATTGGAACTGTAGTTGTTTCTACAGAAAGCACCCTGGTTGGAAAGGTGGTTGAAGAGAGAGTTTATTTGAAATGTAGCAGGGAACATATCTACCAACTCCGTTATACTATACTCTCAAGTGCTCAGGACAGTGCTCTGCACAGAGTAAGCTTTCAGTAAATAAGATTGATTGATATGATGGTTAATGAATATACTATTAAGATACCTTTCCTCTTTCAAAATTAATGGGCATGTCTTGCATCTGACATAACTCCTCCCAAGAAATCTCCCGCCTCCTTTCAAAATCTCTTTCACCCGCACCTCCTACCTCTATCTTCTCACCTTATAAAAACACTTGTGCCCACACTTCTTCCCTTGCTGACTGCTACCTTCAGCCCCCAACTCTGGTTTATTCATTCATTTAATAGTATTTATTGAGCGCTTACTATGTGCAGAACACTGGACTAAGCGCTTGGAATGTACAATTTGGCAACAGATAATAAATAATGCTGAGAGACAATCCCTGCCCAGTGACGGGCTCACAGTCTAAACAGGGGAGACAGACAGCAAAACAGAACAAAACAAAAAGAAGATGACATCATCAAGATAAATAGAATCAAGGGGATGTACACCTCATTAAGAAAATAAATAGGGTAATAAATAATATATACAAATGACCACAGTGCTGAGGGGAGGGGGGAGGAGCAAAGGATGAGGAGGGAGGGGAGGGGGAACAGAGGGAAAGGGGGGGCTCAGTCTGGGAAGGCCTCTTGGAGGAGGTGAGCTCTCAGTAGGACTTTGAAAAGGGAGGTGTTCTTTCTCTTCTGGTTTGAAGCACGTCCATGTCTATGCTATCCTAAAAAGTTTTGTGGACTCCACTGAGCTTTCACCACATCTCCCTTCCCCATTCCTATCCAAATTCCTCAAACAAGTTTTAAACATCCACTGTCTTGACTTCCTCTTTTCCAACTCCCTCTTTGACCCTCTACAACTTGGTTTCACCTCCTTCACTCCACTGAGAACACTCTCTCTAAAGGTACCAATTGGCCTCCTCCTTACCAAATCTACCAGACTCTATTGCCTCCTAATCCTTGACCTCTTGGCTGCCCTTGACACTGAAGATCATTCCCTCTCCTGAAAAGGGTATCTAATTTAGACTTTTCTGATGCAGTTCTCTCTTATTTCTCCTCCTGCTTCTCTGGCAGATGCTTCTCCATCGCTTTCACTAGTTCTTCCTCTGCCTTTCTCTCCTTAATTACGAGTATTTCCCAAGGCTCAGTTCTGATTTCCCTTCTCTTCTCAGTCTACGCTCACTCCTTTGAAGAGCTCATCCATTCCCTCAGCCTCAACTATCACCTCTTTGCGAATGACTACCAAAATCTGTCTCCCCTGAAATCTTGCATTTCCTTCTCCCTGTAGGGCATCTCTGGATGGATATTTTGCCAGCACCTTGAGATCAGTATATCCAAATCTAAACTCCTTCTGTCCAAAATCCTCTTCTTCACCTAACTTTCCCATCACTGTTAACAGCATCACCATCCTCCCCATCTCTCAAGCTCGTAGCCCTGATACTCTTTGACTTTTGCCTCCTTTTACTGCCCCCACGTTCAGTCTGTTGCAGGATTTTCTTCTACATTTCCAAAATCAGCATCTTTTCTTTCTCATCCAAATTGCCACCATACTGATCCAAACACTCGTCACATTCCAACTTGACTACTGCTTCAGCCTCCTCGATGGCCTCCCTGCCTCCAGTCTCTCTCCTCTCCAGTCAGCCTCCCGCCCAGACCATTTTCCATTGATCCAAATATGTCTCTCCACTCTTTTCAAGTCTCCAATGGTTACCTTTACTTCTCTGCATCCAGGAGAAGTTCCTGGTTATTGTATTTAAGGCACTCAATCAATTCTCTCACTTTTACTTATTCTCTCTCTTCTCCCACTACATCCTAGCTCATATTCTTCATTCCTCTCAAGCTAACCTACTCACTGTGCCTCAGTCTCTTCTCTCCAATTGCCAGCCTCTTACACCCTTTCTCCTGCCTGGAACTCTCTCTCACTTCACATCTGGCAGAGCACTGCTCTCCCCATCTTCAAAACCTTTCTGAAATCTCATCTCCAGGAGGCCTTCCCTAGTTGAGAATCAGTGTGGTTTAGTGGTAGGAGCATGGGCTTGGGAGTCAGAGGTCATGGGTTCTAATCCCGGTTCTGTCACTTGTCAGCTGTGTGACTTTGGGCAAGTCAGTTAACCTCTCTGTCCCTCAGTTACCTCATCTGTAAAATGGGAATTAAGACTGTGAGCCGCACATGGGACAACTGATTACCTTGTATCTACCCCAGTGCTTAGAACAGTGCTTGGCACATTGTAAGTGCTTGATAAATACCACCCATTATTATTATTTTTAACCTCTCATTTCTCCAACCTATACCATGCCCTAAAATTGCCACTTAAGCATTTCTAGGCCACCTAGCACTTGGGTACCCACATCCTTCCATAGAACCTCTTCATACTCTACCACTTTTTATTTTAGTATCTGTCCTTGCCCCACCCCCACCCTAACTAGATTATTAACTCCTTGAGGGAAGGGTTCATGTCTACTAATTCTGTAGTAGGTGCCCCAGAATGAGACACAGTGCTTATTATTGGCTCTCAATAAATATGATTGACTGAGTGATATGTGAAACATTCTGCATGTGATATTGTGCAGCTATTCATAGATGCTGATTAAAATATGCCTTCTTTGCCAAAAGGAAGAGACCTCCATTCAGTTCAAGGTGATGGAATTCTAATCCCTAGGGCTTTGAATGTGGTGGCCATTTACTTGACTATCTAGACAGCCTCTAATTCTCTTACAATCAGTGATATTTACTAGAGCCTGCTGAATGTGAAGCAGTGTGCTTTGTTCAGTAAAAGGAAACCACCTATTATCTACCCTCAAGAAGATGATAATAATGATTATAATTGTATTTGTTAAGCACTTACTATGTACCAAGTACTGTGATAAGCACTGGGGTACAAGATAATCAGATCCCTCCTGGATCTCACAGTCTAAGTAGAAGAGAGAACAAGTACTGAATCCCCATTTGGCAGATGAGGGAACTGAAACAAAAGAAGTTAAGTGACTTGTCCAAGGTCACCCAGCAGGTAAGTAACAAAGTTGGGATTAGACCCCAGGTCCTCTGACTCCCAGACCCATGCTCTTTCCACTAGGCAGTGCTGCTTTACAGTTTAAAGGAGAAGTTTATTAGGTGGTGAATTATGGATATGGCTCTTTCTAATATATCCCTTCTCTCAGTTTCTGAGTAAAACTGATCTCTTTGTTGCCAATTCCTGTAGACAGCACCACCATCTTCCCAGTCTGACAAGTCCGTAACCCTGACATTGAGAATACAGAGACTCATCATTCTCATTCAACCCACAGATTGTGTCACCAAATCCTGTCAGTTCAACCTTCACAACATTTCTGAAATCTGCCCTTGACTTTCCATCCTGCTACCATGTTAATCCAAGCATTTATCCTATCACGCCTTGACTACTGCATCAGCTTCCTTGTTGATCTCCCTGTCTCTTGACTCTCCCCACTGTAGCCCATACTTCAGTCTGCTGCCTGAATTATTTTTCTACAAAAACGTTCAGTCTGTGTTTTCCCACAACTCAAGAACTTCCAAGGGCTGCCCGTCCACCTCCGCATTAAACAGAAACTCCTTACCACTGGCTTTAAAACACTCCGTTTCCTTTCCCCCTCCTACCTTACCTTACGGATTTCCTTCTGCAGCCCAGCCCGCACACTTCAGTCCTCTAAGGCCAACCTACTCACTGTACCTCGATCTCGTCTATCTAGCCACCAACCTCTCATCCACATCCTGCCTCTGGCCGCCTGAAGCAACCTCCCTCTTCATGTTTGACAGACTATTCCCTTCCCACCTTGAGAGCCTTGTTAGCACATCTCCCTCAAGAGGCCTTCCCTAACTAGACCCTTATTTCCTCTTCTCCCAGTCCCTTCTGCGTCGTCCTTGGCTGGCATTTGTATATATTTTTATTACCCTATTTATTTTGTTAATGAGGTGTACATCCCCTTGATTCTATTTATCGTATGTTGTCTTGTTTTTGTCCGTCTGTCTCCCCTGATTAGGCTGTGAGCCCATCATTGGGCAGCGATTGTCTCTATCTGTTGCCGAATTGTACATTCCAAGTGCTTAGTACAGTGCTCTGCACATAGTAAGCACTCAGTAAATACTAATGAATGAATGAATGAATGAAAGTGGATGTGTCCCCTTTATTCACCCCTCAACCCAACAGCACCTATGTATATATCTGCAGTTTATGTTAATATTTGCCTCCGGTTCTGGACTGAAAGCTCATTGCTGGCAAGGAACATGTCTGCCAACTGTGTTATATTGTACTCTCCCAAATGTTTAGTACATTATTCTGCATACAGAAAGTGGTCAGTAAGTACTATTGACTGATGGAAAGAAACATATTTAGAATATGGCAATTTCCATTCAGCTTTGAATATTTCTTTGAAATGTTTTTGGTAGTACTAATGGACTTGGCAGAAAGGTAGGATTCACTTGCAGTTGACTAAAATATTAGTCCCACTTGTTCATCTTGCCCTGTGGTATCCTGGTTGAGTCAGGTCTGGAAAATGAATGAAGCATTATGAAATTTTGTATAAGTACATTGACTAATGCCAATAAAATTCCAAAACATCACTCATGGCATGAAATTGCCTTTTTTTTTTTAGGGCTTACAGATTCACCTAGCTAGGAACCTTCATAAAGGCCTTGAGAATACAGTAACTCAAAAGTGTTTGTTAATAGACACAGGAGAAGAAATTACATATTAATCTGGACATTTCAGCCGACAGAGCGAGGCAGAGGAGGGGATGGGAAAGAATGAAAGGTGTAATTTTAATTCCTTTGTCCATGAGAATGACATGTACAAATGAATAGTTGGTATCATAATGACAGGGTGCGAGGGTAAAAATGCCTTAAGAAGTGCTGTGATCCATCGATGATTTCATTCTATACCTGTTGCTGTTGTTAGAGTTCATAGTGAATGAGGCCAGGAAGATGGGAAAAAAAAATCAGGAGTTCATGCAGTAGGGGCAACCATTCTTGTCTCTAGCATTATATATTTTTATGTAAGCTAATAATTCATGACTCTTTTGACATCCCCACCATGGAGAAGTAAATAAAAATGGTCCTTTTATACCGGTTTTTAATATGTAGTTCTTAGGAAAACATGGTCATAGGGAGCTTTTCTTGATGTGCTAAGTTTTTTGGACTCCCTTGGGTCAATACCTGAAAAATCTGCACTTTGAGAAAAGATCAGTCTTGGAGATCGACAATTTTAGCCCTGGCTAAATTTGAAGTCACCTCACTTCTGCATCAAACAGAAACTCCTTACCATAGGCTTTAAAGCACTCAATCGCCTTGACCCCTCCTACTTACCTCGCTGCTCTCCTACTACAACCCAGCCCACCCACTTCACTCCTCTAATGCCAACCTACTCCCGGTATCTCAATATTATCTATATCACCACTGACCTCTCACCCCTAGCCTGTAATGCCCTCCGTCTTTAAACCCCAAAGATGATCACTCTCCCTGCCTTCAAAGCCTTAATGAAGGCACATCTCCAAGAGGCCAAGATAAGCAGCGTGGTTTAGTGGATAGTGCACGGGCCTGGGAGTCAGAAGGTCATGGGTTCTAATCCCAGATCTGCCACTTACCCGCTGTGTGATCTTGGGCAAGTCACTTAACTTCTCTGGGCCTCAGTTACCTCATCTGTAAAATGAGGATTGAGTGTGAGCCCCATGTAGGACAGGGACTGGGTCCAACCTGATTAACTAGTATCTCTCCCTGTGCTTAGAACAGTTCTTGGCACACAGTAAGTGCTTAACAAATACCAATATTATCATCATTATTATTATTCCACAAATAAGACCTCATTTCTTCTTCTCCCACTCCCTTTTGCGTCAGCTCTGCACTTGAATTTGCATCCTATATTCTCCCCTCCAGCTCCACAACATTTTTGTACGTGTCGCTAATTTATTTATAGTAATGTCTATCTCCCTCTCTAGACTGTAAGTACATTGTGGGCAGGGAACATGTCTACCAACTCTGTTATATTGTACTCTCCCGAGCACTTAGGAGAGTACACTATAACAATAAACAGATACGTTCCTGCCCACGCAGAGCTTTCAGCATTCAGTGAGTATGATTGATTGATTGATGTAAGCATGGAAGGACAAAGAGAAGTAAATGTAAATTAGTCTAACCTGAGACTCTATATTAGTGTAATTACTAAGGGCAGTGGTTAGATGGATGCAGCCTGGGAAAGAGGAGCTTAACAGGGAAAGAATACTGGAAGAGATGGGATTTTAGCAGAGCTTTAAATCAGTCAATCCACGGTATATTTATTGAGCACTTTGTGAGCACTGTATTAAGGGCTTGAGAGGGGAAACTATAACAGCTTTGGTAGACACGTTCCCTCCCCACAAGGAGCATACAGTCTAGAGGATATACGATAGAGAGAGCCACGGTCTGACAGATGTGAATTGGGGAAGGAGCCAGGGAAGAAGGCTGTGAAAGAGATGTCCAGAACAGAGGTCGAGAGAGAAGCACAGTGGGAAATTATGTTTGGGAGGATTGAAGCACACATAGAATAGTATAGTGGTATTGAGAAACCTGTTGGAGTGCTTCAGAGTCAGTGTTGGGGAATTTCTGCTTGATGCAGAGAGGAATTAGTAACCATTGGAAGTTTCTGAGGAATGGAGAGAAGATGCAGAATAACATTTTAGGAAAATGATAGCGGTAGCAAAGTGACGAATGGATTGGAAAGGGGAGAGGCTAAAAACAGGAAGACATGTGAGGAGCCTGACCCAGTATTCTCAAAAGGATATGATAAGTACTTGGGTCCACCAGACTGTAAACTCATTATGGGTAGGGAACGTTTCTTCTCACGGTATTGTATTGTACTCTCCCAAGCATGTAGTGCGGTGCTCTGCACATAGTAAGCACTTGGAGAAATACCATTAATTTACTGATAATGACTGTGGAAAGAGAGGAAGCAATACAATTAATTATCTGTTAGAGGGTTATTTTGAAATAAACCAAAGGAACAGAGTCCCTTAACTCTCTTAGTGGGAGAGGTGAAAATGGCACATGAAATGCCCCATAAAAATCAACATGTCCCACAGGAGAATAAAACACCTAGATTAAGAAAAGTAAGTGGGAAGAAGACTTTACGGAGTCATCCCCGACATTTTCCTCTCCTACCTCTCCTCTCCCCCAGCTCTAGTGTGTGGGCTGCTACCAGCACTATTGAGGATTCTTACTCCTTTTCTCCTCTCCAGCACTGCCTCAAGCCAGGTTTGGTCATGAAAGTCAACCATTTTATGATCCATTTACGTATAAAAAAAACTAATTGACTGCTGCCATGCAAATGAGACCCCTGTATTATATCCATGTAAAAGATTCACACCATGTGAGAAACAGCATCGTTTCAGGCTGACTTCTCCTTTCCAAGAAAGCACGTGACCATAACATTCCAGACTTCCCCCTCCCCAAAAATAATCCAGCATGCGAAGAATCAAGAAAGAATCATTTTATTTAACATTTTATCCCTTCCACATTCTCTTTCGCCCTTTTATCCCTGTTTGTTTCAGACCAAATATGTGATGAGGCATCTCTTTAGGAGAAATGGCCAGAAATGAAGTCAGTTGGGCAAGTGTGAATTTGAGCGTAATGGTGCCACTTGTAGTAATGAGCCCGGAATATGGTATGTGATTTGTATATACTGTCTTTTCTGCTGAGAATTCCAGCCCATTAGACAACTTCTATTTCCTTTTTGTTTTCAATATCAAGCCAAAGGGAAAGTACCTAGAGGCTATCTCACTGCTGTTTGAGTTAGAAGTTTGATTCAATTTATGGAATTCTATGTTTACTGTCTTTGGAGCTTGATCATATTGGTGAAATATTGCTTTATTTTTAGAGAACTATAAAATTAAATCAACATTTGTTGGTGTGGAGCACAAAACTCTTGGCATCTCTTCTCTTCAAGGAGAGAAGGGAACACAAGAATTCTTACTGTTACCATTTTGGGATAAGGAAGAGAAGATGGTTCAACAATATGTTTGTTTCACAGCTAACTCTAATAATGAAAGAACTCAAAGTTGTCCTGCCATGAGCAAATCAAAGTGTGAAATGCAAATTTCAGTTAAAAACACAGAAAGTGAGGTGAAAAATGGAAAAATTAAGACAGGGACCAGTTAATCTTTGTTAGAGGATGAGGCCACTTAGAATATTTTTTGAGGTGGAGGAAGGGAAGCCGGGATGTGTATAGATGAGTAATTTTGGTGACTCATCGTGACCATGCCACATGCTACAACCATCAGCATTCCTGACCGTGATCGCTGAGGATATGAAAGGAAATATCTCATTTTAGATATGGCAGTGTCCCTCAGTTTTAAATATTTTTCTTCTTTGAAAGTGTTCAATTAATTCCTCATGCATGTATTCAACAATAGTTGCTTAGCAACCATCAAGAAACATTTTGGGAGAGCAAAGGGCATAAAATGAATGAATAGAAATCTCAGTTATTACCAGGAAGTTGCGAGAGGCCTATACTTCCGATGAGGAGGGACCCAAATCATATGTACCACAAAAGGGAGGTTTTGTTTTGTTTCTCATTTTCCAGGATAAATACCTGGCTGCTGTGCATTTTGAGTCACAATACAATAAAAATTCAGAGCTCATTTACAGCTTCCCTTCCGCAAATGAATCGGGGTTATAAAACTAGGAGAGACTTCTAGGGGTCATTGAGTCCCTATCTCTTCTTCCAAGTAGGTTGCTCCTAAGTAATGTCATGTGGTGCTCCTGTCTCTGAAGTCTCTGGGAAAATAAGATCCTGCCAGTTCTCCTTGGAGTCCAATTCCAGTACATTATTATATAATTATGGTATTTGTTAAGAGCTTACTATATGCCAGGCACTTTACTAAGCACTGAGGTAGATACAAGCAATTGGGGTTGGACGCAGTCCCTGTCCCACATGGGGCTCAGTTTTCATCCCCACTTTACAGATGAGGTAACTGAGGCACAGAGAAGTGAAGTGACTTGTCCAAGGCCATACAGCAGATAAGTGATAGAGCTAGGATTAGAACCCATGACCTTCTGATTCCCAGGCCTGTACTCTATCTACTACACCATACTGCTCCTCTCTCTTATAAAGGTTGAGTTAGGCCCATCCAAAAGAAAAACCACTGGTGTTCATATGGGATGAACCATCTCTCTGCAGTCTTAACTGATTTGACCCTTTTTATTAGTAGGTCTAGTTGGTTTCTCAGAAATATATGAAAAGTCTTGGGAGTCAGAAGGACCTGGGTTCTAATCCCTGCTCTGCCACATATCTGCTTGGTGAGCTTGAGTAAGGCACTTAAATTCTCTGTACCTCAGTTACCTCATGTGTAAAATGGGGATTAAGCATATGAGTCCCATATGGAATAGGGACTGTGTCCAACCCGATTTGCTTGTATCTACCTCAGTGCTCAGTAAAGTGTCTGGCACATAGTCCAGCCTGATCAACCAGCACTCAAACAAGTGTTTGGCACATAGTAAAAGCTTAACAAGTACTATTATTATAATTACTACTATTATTACTATTATTTTAAATAAGCAGGTAACTTCATAACTAGCATCTTTAGCATTTGAAATCCAAACCCTGTGCATCCCCCAAATGACTAGTTGTGTCTGTGTTCCAGGAGGATCAGGTCCTGGCCTTATAGTGCTATTAATGTTAATATGCTATTAGAGTACAGTACTCTGCAATCAATGGATGCTTAATAAATGCCATTGATCATAGTGACAATAATGTCAAGGCTAAAGTGAGCCCAGTAAACTTCAGAGTACTAATAAGGCACATCTTTGATTGAATCAACTGACATCACAGATCTTTACTGTCTCTGGAATATTTCTGGATGGTGTATATTCATAATAATGATAATAACAATATTGGTACTTGTGAAGCACTTACTATGTGCTAAGAAGTGTTTTAAGCAGTGGAGTAGATACAAGCTAATCAGGTTGGACACATTCCCTGTCCCAAATGGGGCTCAAAGTCTTAATCACCATTTTACAGATGAGGTAACAGAGGCCCAGAGAAATTAAGTGACCTGCCTAAGGTCACACAGCAGACAGGTGGCGAAGCCGAAATTAGAACCCACATCCTCTGACATCCAGGCCCGTGCTCAATCCACTGGACCACGCTGCTCATATCTGTGAAAGCACTCTTATTAAGTGTGTTCTAGGTACTAAGCTCTTGTCTTCCATGGGGTTTAGGAGTCCAAGAAGCGGGCAGGGCAGTTAACATCCCACAGATGAGGAACTGAGAACCAAGGTTACCCAGTAGGTCAGTGGCAGAGCTGAGGTTAGAACCCTGGTTGCCCGTCTGGACTGTGAGCTCCATGTGGGCAGGGAATGTCTCTGTTTATTGTTATGTAGTCTTCTCCCAAGAGCTCTGCTCTGCACACAGTAACTGCTCAGTAAATATGACTGAATGAATGAACTCCCCGTCTAAGCCATAGAACCATAGTGCAACCCATAGAACCATAGTGAATGATGCGTGAAAATGGTTTCTAATATTGTTGGACAATATTGGGTGATAAGACCCTCCTAATCACCCAGGAATTTCCCTTCCTCCCACTCCTTTTGGTGATATAACACATTTTGAAACCCTGCTTACCTCAAAGGCTGAAAATTTGTGGGATTTTTTTTTTTTGAACACCACAAGCTTAAGTAGAGAATCCAGAAACAATTTCACACTTAGAAAAAAGAAAAATTGTCCATATTTTCAAATTTTTTTGCTACAGAACTGCTGCCTAATAAATACGTTAAGGCAAGCAAAAGTTAACTTCATGGAAATATGCCAGATACTTGTGTCAGTTGATCCTACCGCTTAAAAAAATTCTTTCTTCCCCGGCTTTGCCAAAGTGCTCACCTGTACAACAAATGTTGGTGTTTTCAGGACGACAATGACTAGGGCTTTGTCTTCAATTCACTGAAGATTTGAACCTCACAGGCTACGCATGGTACTTAAACTTCAGTATGTCTGCTTGAGGAATAAAGCAAACATTGAGTTCATAAAAACTTACGCTGTGTGGTTATTTTAACAAGCTTGACGGTGGGGATTTTTGGGTGTTTTTTTTTTTTTTTGTAAATGTGTTATTTTTCAAGAAACAGATTGAGCAATCCATTTTGGGTTTTTAAGCGAAGAGACAATTTTGCACCAGGCTATGTTTAATTTCAGGACACCAGTCTTTTGCTGGAAAGATAATCAGATGTAATGTCATCCACAGCCACTCCGTATGCATGACTGCATAAAGCTTATGTAGCACTTTATTATTATAAAATTGGTATAACATAGAACAAACCGGGATGCAAGCCAGATGAAATAGACAATGAATAGTTATATAAGGTTTTTGAAGCACATGTAGAACACGGGCTCACTGTATTTTCATCTCAATTGTCTGCTGTTTGTTAATGTCTCCCTTTCAATGTGATTGCATCTCAGTTTAATAGCACTTGCTATTTCAGGGCAGAACAGTGCCAGCCCGGACGTAATTACAGACTCTCTCCTCGAAATATTGCATGTATATATTAAAGTCCAACCAGATATGGTTAGCTGATGAGTAAGTCAAAAGGTGGATACTTTTATAAGTAAATGATCTATGCAGTGTGTCTTTCAGAGGCGATTGCAATCCTTCGTTCTGGGTAAAGTGAGACGTTTTGATTCCCACTGAACAATTTCCTACCTCAGTTCTCCTTGTTTTTCTGTCGTGATGCTATTTTGCAATCAAGACAGAAGCGTTATTTATGAAATTTTTAGACTCTCATCCCACAGTGGGAGCTGTTAGCTGCAGATCAATCATCCATTTCATTGATCTTTGTTAAAATCTTAATTTTAATTTGTTTTAGTCCCTTCATTATGGATTGCCTATGATTTCACCCACAGTTATGTTTTGCCTAAGTAGAACTGCTTTAAAATAGCACTCTCCAGGCCATCATATAAATTTAAGTGCTACCATGCACTAAGCACTGTGTTGAGCACTGGGATAGATACAAGAAAATCATGTCAAATACAGTCCATGTCCTACATGGGGCTCACATCAAAATAGGAGGGAGAACAGATACTGAGTCCCCATTTTACAGATGAAGAAACTGAAGCACAGAGCAGTTAAGTGACTTGCTCAGGTTGATACAGGCAAGTGGCAGAGCCAGAATCAGAACCCGGGTCCTTTGACTACCTCTGCCTCTAAGAGCCTCTTTGAAATTCTGCCAACTTCTCCCATTTGAGAACATTTTCCTGCACCTGGGTATTATCTCTGTTGAACCTGAGGTGTCTCGGCAAGTCAAACAAGACTGGTGGATGCTCAGAGCTGAAAAAATTTAGGAAAAGGGTGGCTCTAAACTTGCAGTGTCATGTTAAGTCCTTAATGAAGAGGAAATCTGGCCAATGTTGATTCCTAAGTCTCATGGGCCTTCCCAGAAAAGGGGTATGAGTGAGTGTCTTTCTGGTGAAAGCTTGTGGTAGTCAGGGAATGTGTCTTTTTATTGTTGTATTGTACTCTCCTGAGAGCTTAGAAGAGTGCTCCGCACGCAGTAAGCGCCCCTGAAATACGACTGAATGAATGAATGGCGAAGGCCAATCCTGGTGTGTAAAGATGTTAAAGACAACAAGATAAACTGCAATCCACAGCAGCTCATTCAACTTGATCCATTGGGTTTTCATTTTTCTTCTCACTCACGTTGAGCTTACTAATTGATGTAGAACCAGGAGACCACTTTATCTTTGGAAGGGCAGAACTTCAAAAGAATTTCCCCAAGACCAGGTGGAAAGGAGCTGGGAGAAGATGGGTCTGGGAGATATAAAAATGCAGCAAGATGACAACTGGCAGTGTTCAACCATTTGGAGTTATGAGCTCCCAGTTCCTTTACAAAGTCTCTCCTGTTCAGCCCATTTAAATTGCGTCTGAATTGACAGCTCTGAAAGGAAAGGGCTCTCCCAATAAGCTTTTCCTTTGGGGTACCTGGGCATTGGAATTCGCTGGAAGCGTACTTACTGACTCTCATATACCGCACTGATTACAGGCATACACAATGATACAACCAGTTCTGATCCTTGAAAATGTGGTTGCATTATGGGTGTTTATATGGTGAGGTGCGTTTCCCCGGGGAATTATAAATTATACATTAAGCTCCATTCCAGAATCTCAGGGAAAGTAATGCGTAAATTCCTTTATACTCTCTATATACTGTAATGTTAAATGTCACTAAACTGTTTTATAATCTTGCTTAAAATAATTCAGAGCATAACATCACAATTGTAAATTAATGAGTTGTTATGTGATTATGAGTCTTTGCAGGAGTCTGCAGAAAAGAAGCTTGTCCTGCTGACTGTGATAGTGATTTTCAACTTTAGTGAGGAATGTGTCCTATTTAGGCTGAACAGCAGGCTTCTTTTCTTTCTTACGCACCTTGGAGCAGACAGACTCCTTCTGTACTACTCCATGCACCTTTGAACTTGTTTCTCCATTAGGCTCTTCTTCAATCATATTTATAAACATAGCCACTCTCTTGAAGATTGTTGCAAGACTTAATAACTAGATTTAACTGGTGGTTAAAGAAACCATAACTTCTTTCTCATCTGTTCCAGCATCCATGCAGTAACGCACTGGATTGTCTAAATTTGATGAGGTCCTCTCTGGGCGGGGATTCCGCAGAATGAGATACACTTAATTCATTGACATCTGCATCATATATTTCTAAATCAAGTTGCCTCCCTAGTTCAACAACCTCTTTGGTTCTCTGCTCAGGTGATTTCTCAACCCTTTTAAAATCTGACACAAGCAGCGGACAGTGCTTCCTCCAAGATCCATTCATTGTTGAGTCCTTGATTTCGGCTTAAGTGGGAGAGGGTGAGGAGGTATTTACTTAACCTGTAATGTAAACCGACCGTAAGCATGGGATAAGGCATCAGGTTGCCGCTTGCCAGTTGTGTCATGGGTTGGTTGTAACCTGGGGAAATGGCTGTTGTCAGAATTTCTATTTGTGTAACATGTCCTCTTCAGAATTAGTATTCTCCGTCTAGCTGTCACAGATCAAAATGGAAAGAGTTAAGTTCTTACAGAGCTCTGGCTCCAGCAAATCTGCATCCCTTCTGTGGCCTACTGAAGGTAGACAACAGGATACATCTCCAAATGCTACTGAGGGGCAGTATGTCGAACTAGCACTCCTAAGAATGTTGTCAATCCGTAATACTCTCAGTGGTAACCCAGGTTTTTTTGTGCATATGAAAGCCAATCAATGTGGAACTTCTGGATTGCTAGAGACCTGCTTTTGAGGAGGAAAGTCTGTATATATCTAAAACATTGGGATCCACAGATAATGCATATAATCTGAATTTATTATTAAAAAGAGGAGACTTCAGTGATACTGGTAAAGAACCCCCAAAGCACCCCCCAATTTCACAGTTGTAATGCACCTACAAAAAATCTGGCCCCTAAAGCTCTTGGTAATAATAGAGAAAAGATTTACATTGCAATTGTGTTATTTCTTAGGATTGAGATCCTCAAGCAGAAAGAGCACTGAGACAAGAAATCTTGCCTGATGGTTGACCTTGGGCAAGTCACTTAACTTCTCTGTGCCCCAGTGACCTCGTCTGTAAAATGGGGATTGCGATTGTGAGCCCCATGTGGGACATGGGCTGTGTCCAACCTGATTACCTTGGTCTAGCCCAAGGTAGCTGTCACATCGTAAGCGCCTAACAAATAGCATTAAAAAAATCAGAAATTTTGTTGAACCTCAACTTCTTCATCTTTGAAAAGGGGATAAGGTTGCACGCTCTCTAAGGATGTTTGTGATGGGCTCTACGAGGTGCTGGTGGGCCTGACTCTTACCTGCCCTAAAAACAAGGAGGAGACAGGTATAAAATACTCTTATTTTTGCCAACTCTTGCTTCTACTCTTCCTTCCACTAATACTTAGTGGATCTGTAAATCTAGGATGTTCATTGAGAACTTAGAGCTGTTCTAAGCACTCGGGCGAGTATATGCAGTAGAGTTGGTAGACATGACCCCTTCCCGCAAGGAGCTCACAGTCTAGAGGAGGTGTTTACAATCAAAGGACTATGGGTGTGCTCTCCCTTGGGCCCTTCTTGGGTCTCATAATCCTAAGGGTCCAGAGTGGGGAAAGAGGGGCGACATGGAGTGGCTGGCTAGGGTGTGCCTGCTGGTCGGCACCACTGCCCACAGAGAGGTCATTTCATGTGGTGAAAATCAGAGCAGTGAAGGGGGTGCGTAGTCACGGCTGCTGTGGCCAACAGCAATTGTCAAGGAGAAGGCACAGGAGGAGTTTTCTATCCCCTGCTCACTCAAAAGCCCATTTACAAGGGAGAGGAGGAGAGTCAAGCTGCTCTTTCAGTAAATAATATAAAACAAACAAAGACCCATTGACAAATATACCTTTTGTAGACTTCTACATAATTGCCCAGTGCGTAAACAGTGAAGAATTTTAGAGGTCATCAAATACTTTTTTGTTTTCAGTTTTCCTTATTATTTTTTAAAAGCTAAGCAGACTAAATGGGGAATTCATTTTGGAACAAAGAACATGAAAGGAAGGGTATTTTAAACTTGCACAATAGTAGATGAAAGGAGAACAAGAATCATCGTGTTTTTCTAAAGAGCTCACAGCTGTTTAATTTTATAGTAAAATGACTTTAAGAACTTCGCTAATTCAAAGAAAAAAATGAAATAACTCTTATTGCAAAACTGGACTTCCATGTGAGATTTTGAAAACCAAGTTAAGATTTAATCAGCACTAAGGTCATATTGAGAATATTTCTTAATACTGACTTTTTTCCTCAATTCTGTCAGAGGTAATAGTGATTAATCGAGTAGCCCTTTCTTGAAAAGGAATTTACATTTTCATGTACTCTTCCCCTTATCCTCTCCTCCTCCTCCCTACCTCTCCCCCTCATCCTAACATATGATAACACTATGATAAATCTGTTTAAATATTAGAATTATACACTTTGTTGGGATGGTCCCATTATGCAGGAAGTTGTCAAAATCTGAGAGCCCAGATGGAACTGAAATTTTTTGTGTAAAGTGCTTGTACGAGTTTAACTTGGTAAACTATTATTAAATGACGATTAGAGGTTTTTTTATGGAGGGAACATCAGCCTCTAAAAAGATAGGTCTCCACCTTGCTCTGTCTATTAAATCTTTACACATGTTGGCCATTTTCAGGCAAACTGCTGCTTTTAAAAACTCAATTACTTTTCCATATTTGGGAATTCTCAGGCGTCTATCTTTCCCCAGTTCTATAATGCTGAACTAGTTGGTCTATCAGTCTATTCTGGGTTCTGAAGGAACTTTTAGAATACAGGGCAGTGATTTTAGAATGTTCGAAGTTGCATCAACGCGATTTGGCAGACGTAGAGGTGAACATAATGAAGTCATTGTATCGCAGAAAGACAAAGAATTGAGATTGCAGAAGCTTAGAATGCCCTCTGACCTCCGCCCGGGAGGGATGTCATGTGTCAGTTTAAGGCATATAATCCTGCTGAAGGTGAAAGCATGTAACTTTTCCCTCTGAGGAGATTGTTACCTGCCTGCCGTTACCGTCCCTGAATTTCCCCTCTTTTCTGCTTCTGCTTCATGTTTTCTCCTCTGCATGTTACTGATGTAACACTAGAGGGCAACTGAGAGTTTGCTGCAAACTAACAAGGCTTGAAATGATATTAATATCAGTTAAGTGTTTAAACTTACTTAAGATTTATTTCCCTGACTTCAGATTTCTACATATGTAACCTCTCCTGTGAGTTTCCATTGACAGCAAATAATAATCCAAATAAAGTTCTTCTGCGGAAAAAAAAAATATAGTCGTTCAGAAGAGAGCTTTTGCCCAAATAAGGATTTTTTTTGGAGACCCCATGTGTTAGATAATGATCAACTGACAGTTGGTCATGAGTTAATAATGCTGGATGCTGAAATATGCATACCATGTGGTATGAAAGAGTTCTGAGCCTGAAGACAAACACGGCTATAGTTAGACACCAGAAACATACCAGAGGTGTGTAAACTGTTTAACAGTATCCCAGTTGAACCACTCAGATGATTTTATTAAAACGAATACATTCTGGATAAGAGGTTTTGTAATTCATCTGAGAGCTTCTACTAGGAGTGGAGATTTTCTTGACGCTGTATATTCAGTTTGGGTGTCATAAATTTTTCACTCCTGATCCATCCTACTGTGATTGCCACAACAAGTCTGCCTTCTAAGAAGAGAAAATATTTCAGAGGTTTAAAAGCCCGGGGACTGTTGATTTTCCCTTTCTTTTCCCCCCATGAGAGCCCCCAGGGAGTTCCATAAATAGATCCAGGTTGGAGTGTGTGGCACTTAATTGGTATGTTGGGGTTGGATTTGTTGTTAATCTCTGGTTAGGCTTCTGTGCTGCTGCAGAAGGAACAGAAAGACGAAGGAAAATGGCCTTGGTTTTAGCTACTTAAGTATGGTTATTGTATAGCTTGAAGCCTGCAACCACAAGAAAGCCGGTAGGTGCGTCGTGTGGCTGTTTCCTCTGTCTAAGGCTCTGGACCCGTTAGTTTTAATAGCGGGCAAGAGCACACGTAGCGATGTCTCTCTTCTGCCATCCCACCTTGTTTCCCAGATATGTCCTTAGAAGAGAGCCTCTCATTAGCAAATTATTATGACAACCCAGTAATAGTGTTGCGTCTGGAGTGAATGCATTTTAAGTATCGGAGGTGAAGCGCTTATGCTTCCCCTACTGGTGTCTTATAGGAAGGTAATATAAAGGATGAACGCTAAATACACATTTATCATTTCCATATGCGAAGGGGAAGATGTTCAAAATTCTATTATGGGTCAAAAAAGGAGGAGAATCCCTCTATAAACCTTCCTTTTTCCTCTACGCTGACTTTCTCACTTAGAATTGGGGAGCTTGAAAGACGCCGATCAGGTTATCCGTTCCAACCCCTTTCACCTCAGGTAAGGGCTTTATTTAAGTGTCTGGGCAGATGCGTATATCAGCCCATTTGTTTTTTCTAGAAAAGTAAGTTTGATAACTTCCCTCCCAACATTGTTCCCAGGTCCAGCTACTAATGAAACTGTGATATCAGGAAGTTCTTCCCTCTCTCTCACCCAGATCTCTCCTACTGCTTTTCTAGCACACTTCTTCTAGTATTCTCAGCAGAGGTGGAGAACAGCATTTTACTCTCATTCATTAGTGTATGGGTCATGTGTGCATGAATAATAGTAATGATCATAGTATTTGTTAAGCGATTACTAAGTGTCAGACACACTTGTAAGCACTGGAGTAGATAGCCAGGTTGGATACAGTCTCTGCCCCACATAGGGTGCACCGTTTTAATCCGCATTTTACAGATGAGGGAATTGAGGCCCAGAGAAGTTAAGTGACTTGCCCAAGGTCACATAGCAGACAAGTGATGGACCCAGGATTAGAACCATGACCTTCTGACTCCCAGGCCCATGCTCTATCCACTCAGCTGTGCTGTTTCTCATGATAATAGAATCCATGATCACTTTTGAAGGGTCTTTTTCCGAATGAAAAGTTCCGTTTTTATGCTTTGCCACTGTGGACAAACCTCACACTAAGGACCTACAGAACATTATTTGTGACTAAGCCATGTGGACAAATCCAATCTTAATCGAGTCCCATACCTCTAAACTAACCCCTAGTCCTCATGAGACCTCCATCAGCATAGCCACCTGAAGAACAGAGAACATTTTCAACCCTTTTTTCTCCATTAATTATTTTTAGTGGCTTTTGTGAGTGCTTACTATGTGCCAGTTGCTTACTAAGCCCTGGCGTAGTGTAACCTAATCAGTTTGGACACAGTCCATGTCCCCCATGGGGCTCACAGTCTTAGTCCCAATATTACAGATGAAGTATTGGAGAAACAGAAAAGTGAGGTGACCTACAGACAAGCGGCAGACCCAGGATTAGGATCCAGGTCCTTCTGACTCCCAGGCCCACGGTCTATCTACCAGCCATGCTGCTTCCCAATATTGATGTAAATAATGTCTCTTCAGCCCACTGATGCCCTGGTTTGGCCTCAGAGACATCTCCAGAATCAGGCTGGCAGAGAGCAGGGGAGCCCAGGTCTCCCAGCAGCCCCTGGGACAGGGATTGTAAACTCATTGTGGGCAGGGAATGTGTCTGTTTATTGTTGTACTCTCCTAAGAGCTTAGTACAGTGCTCTGCACACAGTAAGCACTCAGTAATTACGATTGAATGAGCCAGAGAGCTCATATGTGAACCACCCCTAAAATTGACCCTGCTCAAAATGTTTAACCTATTTGTTTTTCGGTCCTACCATGTCGAATTATGACCAATGGACAGCAGTACTAGTAGAAAATCCCCCTTGCGTTAGCTGGTTAATGAACCAGGGCACATGAGCCCCATTAGGAAACAGGCAGATTCCTGGAGGCATTTGTCCCTGGGAGACACTAGCGCTGTGTGATAAGACAGTGTATATATTTGGTTTGTTGATCTCTTGGTTTAGGCAATCATCTGTGCAAAGGGAAAAATGTTGGGGGTGGGGGTGGGGTGTTCAAAGATAAGTGTTTTGGTTTTTTTTTCATTTTATTTAGATTTATACTAGGGTACCTGCTGATGTCTTTTTTATGGTATTTGTTAAACACTTACTATGTGTCAGGCACTTTACTAAGCACTGGGATAGATACAAGATAATCAGGTTGGACACAGTTCTATAGGCACATGGGGCTCACAATCTTATTCCCCATTTTACAGATGAGGTAACAGGCACAGAGAAGTTAAGTGACTTACACAAGGTCACGCAGCAGACCGGTGGCAGAACCAGGATTAGAACACAGTTCCTTCTGACTCCCAGTCCTAAATACATTGCCTATGTCCCTTTGACACTCTGACTTGGATTTTTGGACTATACTGGCTTTTGCCCTGTTGCCTTGTAGTCTTTACATCTTTATTATAGAGAACTGGATTGTACCACTATTATCTCCCTCTTCTCTGTCCCTCCCATTCCCCAGCTTCAACTCCCTCATCTTTCCCTATTAACTGTGGGGCTTTTTTTTAGGAACAAAAAACCCCCCAAAAATCAGTGCTTTTCCGGTCCCCTTTTTCAGTGCTGGGACCTGCATGCTATCATGAACAGAGATGGCCAATCAAGCTCGTTTTGAGCAGGGATTGTGTCTGTTTATTGGTATATCGTCCTCTCATTCATCAATTCAGTCATACTTATTGACTGCTTACTTTGTGCAGAACACTTTACTAAGCACTTGGGAGAGTACAGTACAACAACAGACAGACACATTCCCTGCCTACAACAAGCCTACAGTCTAAAGGGGAGGAGACGGATATTAACATAAATAAATAAATTACAGATATGTACATAAGTGCTGTGGGGCTGGGAAGGGGAAGAACAAAGGGAGCAAGTCAGGACAACACAGAAGGGAGTGGGAGAAGAGGAAAGAGGAACCTTAGGAAAAGCTTCTTGGAGATGATGCACCTTCCATAATGTTTTGAAGGAGGGGAGAGTAATTGTCTGTTGGATTTGAGGAGGGAGGGTGTTCCAGGCCAGAGGCAGGATCTGGGCAAGGGTTTGGTGGTGCGATAGGTGAGATGGAGGCACAGTGAGGTTAGCATTAGAGGAGTGAAATGTGCAGGTTGGGTTGTAGTGGAGAGTAGCAAGATGAGGTAGGAGGGGGCAAGGTGATTGCTTTAAAGCCAAAGGTGAAGAGTTTTGTTTGCAGAGGCGGATGGGTAACCACTGGAGTTTTTTGAGGAGTGGTGTGAGGTGTCCTGAACATACTCTCTCAAGTGCTTTGTATAGTGCTTTGCACACGGTAAGCTCTCAATAAATAAGATTGAATTAATTGAATGAATGAATCACTTATGCATATTGGGTATGGAGGGAGGGCTAATAGTTATAATTCTGAGGTGATGAGAAATTGCTGATGAATGAGACATGTAGATTTAGATAGGCAAGGCCAGTCGTCGTATATATTGGAGAAGAGCAACACTTTGTGATGAAAGACCTTCCAGGTGTGACGGATTTAGGATTTTGGTTTCCTTACCTAAGTCAGTGGATGGAAGAAAAATCGCAAGTCTTCGGATATATCCTTTGGAATCCTTCCCTCACCCAGTAGAATGGATAGCTTTTAAGCCGAAGCCCATAGCATGGTGACAATCTGCCTTTTTTATTTTGTGACTCTTATTAAGAGACGGTCCAGGATAAAAACCAAAATCACCCTCATAATATTTCAGTCTTGAGTCTGCAATAAGTTAAATGTCTCCATGTTAATCCACACCAAAGCAAAAAGTGTCCGTTCCAGTTACTTCCAAATGGGGAATGTTTTCTTAAGAGATGTAGCAAATCGATTATCCCAAATGTTGAGAATAGAATATCTCGTTTCCAAAACAAAACCTGAAGAAACGGTTGAACAAGAATACTCTGTGTACATATGAGTTAGAAAATTGT
The DNA here is from genome assembly GCF_004115215.2 of Ornithorhynchus anatinus. Lineage (NCBI taxonomy): Eukaryota > Metazoa > Chordata > Mammalia > Monotremata > Ornithorhynchidae > Ornithorhynchus > Ornithorhynchus anatinus. Next base: position 98,536,411 of record NC_041730.1, read on the forward strand.
TCTGATATTTACTGCTCCTTTCAAGGATATTCAATACGAAATGTAGCTTTCAAATCTGTTCTGTCGTATTCAATTATAAGTCCACAGAACATTTCAATTATAGAAAAGAATGAGTAGGGCCTTTGATTATAAGAAATGACAAAAATTCATTCTCTGAATTTACAAAGTACTCCAGTGTTAAGACCAAGGAAATATAAATGTTGTCTTTGTGCTTGGAAGCATATACGGTATGGATCCTTAAACAGTCAGCAAAATGCCAGGATATTATGGGTTAACATTAAAAAAATTTTATTAGTTGATTCCATATAGAAAGCGAGTGCATATCTGTGTTTTCAGAAGTGTTCCAAAATGGAAAAAATGGGATTTTATTCTAATTTTAGGACCTGCATTTTTTCCAGAGTCTGAATAGTGTAGTGTTTGCACAATAAACCTTTTTCCTGATTTTAATGGACTACTTTATGCTGTTCCCCTTAGTCCACTGGGTTAAGCACACCTGCCTTGTTCCAGCTTGGGATTCGTCAGTAGAGTATGCCCCAGTATTGGAAAGCGAGCAATTTTTGAAAATCCAGGCCCATTCACTGATGGGAGAGGATGAGTGGTGTAAAAAGGGAGGAACAGCGAAAGATTGAAATCCTAATAATAATAATAATTGTGTATTTGTTAAGCACTTACTATGTGCCGGGCACTGTATTAAGCACCGGAGTGGATACAAGCAAATCGGGTCGGACACAGTCCCCGTCCCACATGGAGTTTACAGCCTCGATCCCATTTTACACATGAGGTGGTAGACACAGAGAAGTGAAGTGACTTGCCCAGGGCCATACAGCAAACAAGTGATGGAGCTAGGATTAGAACACATGACCTTCTGAGTCCCAGGCCTGTGCTCTATCGACTACTCCATGAGCTCTTGGGGTTAGGACACTACGGCGACCTGCACTTCTCAACCAAAACTGAGACAGCGGCAAGGACTGAGTTATTCTTAGAAAGGGCTGCTATCTACCTCTCAGTGCCACTCTTCAGGAAGTGTTGGGGGCTTGATTGGAGGAAAATTGTCCTGTCTCTTCTTCTCCCTTAGGCAGGTCTGCACCACAGCTAGAAGCCTTCCAGAAACCTGCCTACTATGCCACATAAGAGTTCAGTCCATGTTTCCCCAATTCCCAGGAACCTCCAGTGGTTGCCCATCCACCTCCGTATCAAACAGAAGCTATCTAACACTGGCTTTAAACCACTGAGATTTGTAGCCCTGCTTTCCTTACCTCGCTGCTTTCTTACTACCACCTAGCCCGTACCCTTCACACTTTAATGGTAACCTATTCACTGTACCTCGATCTCGGCTGTCTCGCTGCCGAACTCTCATCAACATCCTGCCTCTGGCTTAGAATGCCCCCCCTTCATATCTGACAGATGATCACTTTCCCCATCTTTGAAGTCTTGTTGAAGGTACAGTTCCTCCAAGAGGCCTTGCCCAACTCCTCTTCTCCCACTTCCTTCTGCGTTGCCCTTGCAGGTGGATTTGCACCCTTTATTTACCCCACTCTCAGCCCCACAGCACTTATGTACATATTCATAATCTATATTAATGTCTGTCCTCCCCTGTAGACTATAAGCTTGTTGTGGGCAGAGAACGTGTCTACTAACTTTGTTATAATGTATTTCCCAAGCACATACTACAGTGCTCTGCACGCAGTAAACACTCAATAAATAAGATGATTCCTACTGTACCACTTGACTCATCTTCAGTCACAGTCATTTACCAACTGCTTCTGGTGCTCCCTACCCCCCCAACATGGAGGTTGCATTCTTGCAAAATCCCACATTGAGGAAAATTTACTCTGTGATACTCACTTTGCCCATGCACATAACAGTTCCTTCCGACCCTGTCTCATGCTGTATCCAAATATATCTGGTAAGCGTTCACTAATTCCCTTCCAGAATCAAAACACATGTCCCAGCAGAACTAAGCGTATTACAAAATTTTCTCTCTGCCTATTCAGCGCAGTTCAAAGTGTCCACTTGCCTCAACCCCAGAGTTCTAAAATTTATCTTCATCCCTGCCACAGTCCAATCATACAGCCACTGGGCCTCTTCACACAATTTCAAAACAGCATATTGAACAAGTTGGTCAATAGTGAATGTCCAGGTTGGCAACTGTTGTCGTTTCTCTTCTCCATTCTCACTGGGGGAATCATTCGGAGAGGAAAATCAGTAAGTTTGATAAAGCCTGTGGCGACAGAAACAGCCATGCAACATATTAATCCCGACAAGACCTTGTGGAGTCACACACATCTCAAACCAATTAGAAATACAGAGGAGCTACCCTGATTTGTTTAGGTTATGGTGAAAAAAGAAATAATTTATGTCTTTAAGTGTTTCTGAGAAAGAGGGACCTCCAGGGCAGAACAAGAAGTCATATCAGGAAATAGCTATGCAAATCAAAGGCCAGTAAAATAGCTGGAACTTTGATCGTGGTCATTAACAATTGTTCCAGGGTTGAGTAGGGTTAGACAGAGAGTGAGTAAGAGCGAGAGCATGTTTCAGAGCGGAGTACACGACTGTTTACTTACACGGTTTGTTGAGCAGTCAACGAGGTCTAAGGCTATTTTGGATTTGGTCTGCCTAAGTGATCCAGGTATGACAAATGAGGTAATGTATTCTGCTCTCATTAAAGGCTCTTGGCTACATAACTTATTTAGACAAAAAGCCAGTGTGGTTGGACCTCAAATTTGTTCAACTCTATTTTTGTCATCCTCTTATAACAACATGTCTGCACAGCCCAGGACTGGTGGTTTTGATGAGATTGAAGCATGTTGGACTGGTGAATTTTAATTCAGTAGGCATAAAGTGGTGGAGATATATTAAACTGTGACACACAACCACAGAAGCCAGAAAGTTCAAAACACGAAACTTGGCTGTGGGTTTGCCTTGTTGTATCAGTGGCGGATGCGTTAAGATTATCACGAAGGGCTATTGGATAGCAGTGGCGCCAGGGGGAGAAATTTAAGGATGGATCTTTGGCTTTGGTTTTGAATTTTGTTTCGCTGATGCTTTTGACAGAATCTTCCCATGACAGAGGTATATTTTTGGGGAACTCTATTTCTTAATTTGAAATAGGGAAACTCTTGAGGGGAAGTATCTGAAAAATAATAAAATGAACCATAGTCATAAAATGTTTGAAGGCCTGTGTGTATATTCTTTATGTCTAGATTTTACCAAGTTGGGTTAGAATACCTCAAGTTCAAATATTGCATGTTTTCATTTCACCAGAACCGCCAAACACTTGTAAGACATGTTGGTGGCAAAAGCACTTCTGTTTGATGTGGGCGTATGCACCTAGAAACTTTTCGCAGAAATTATTTTTGAGCATTTTTAGTCTCTAGAAATAGAGACTATCTAGATACTTACCAGATCTACCCTTTAGTATGTAAGGTATATTGAGTATTTAATGGATAGTGTAAATAATATTCACTAGATAGCAGGGCATATGGAGCATGTTGAATTTGCAGTGTAATTATATTTTTCTAGGCATCCAACTTAACAGCCTATGAGAGTCTTTTGTTTTAAAAATCTTGAAGCAACTGAATCCCTTAAGGGATGATCTGATAAATGGTTTTCTTTTTTAAGTCTTTAAATCCCAAACCATGTGCGGGTGATGTAAAAGAGAACTGGTCGAAACTCATGTCTTGTACTTTTACATTCATAGCTTAAAAAAACACTCAAAAGTTTGTTCTATTTTTGTTGTAGTGAAAGAGGAAGTTTCTAAATAGTCAAAAGGAAAACATTAAAATAGAACCCAGTAAATGAAAATTAAATTAGTGTTTCCAGAAAGACCACGTCCCACCCTTTAACGTGTTGAAGCAGTTGAAGATTCTTTTCTCCATGGAGAGTATGTCACTGCATTGAGGTCCTCAGATGAAAGGCCTTATAGAATTGCAAAATATTATCACCAACTTATGGGACACCATTACAGTACTTTTTAGCTCAGCACACTTTAGTGAGTGGACTTTTATTTCCTGCCCTCTGGCCAAAACGTACAATCAAATGAGTTCACTTTCCGCTCACTTCCTCTAGACATTGACCTTTGGTGTCAAACTTTGGAAAACTTATGCATATGATTTCCACTGGGCTCGATCCAGGCCTCATTCACAGAGCTATTCCTATCTGTGAGCAGGGCTGCACAAGGAATTTCTTGAGAGAGGCTGTAGCTATGTTGGCAACAAAAATCTCTTTGCAAAATGGGAAAGAGTTATTAAATGATGATAGTCAATCCAGTTTTATAGCTGTTTATCTTTATGGTATTTCCAACTGCATGAATGTTAAAGAGACTATCACCCCAGGAAAGACCCAGTTGAAAAACAGGAACATTATGCCAAAAACAATTTACTTTGCCAGTAATTGGTTACGTTTCCCTTTTTTTATTATTGCAAATGTTTGTGCTTGAGTGTGAGTTTCCCACACCTGCACAGCGTAACTTCACAACTTGCCTGATGGGTAGTGAAGTCATAATATCAAGCTAATATTTTGCAGACCTGGGTGGCATCAATTCCAGAATAATAATTCATCCTGGGCCCCGGAAGTTACATCTTCCTGGCTGGTTGTAAAGCCAAGGGGAATGCTCATTACCATTTATGAGCTGTTCCCCAGCATTTGACAGTCGCACCCAAACAACAACGCACAGGGTGTGAAAAACAGCCGGGAATTGTTGGGGCCGGAGGTGGGAAGATGAGTTGGACAAACACCAGTTTTCTTTCTCTAGTTTAGACCTGGCTCTCGAAACAACCGTAGTATAATGGAGGTGAATATTCGTTAACTTCCCCGTCGTACTGAGTATGAGGAGAAGATGGGTGATGAGAGAGGAAATATTTGTTTAAACCACAGAGATCTTTGCTGATTAGCCAAAACGGCAAGTGAAACTAAATCAGAGGAGTAAAAGTGAATGAATCGAATGTTTTAACTTCTTTTCTTCCTGTCTTCTGAACCTAGTACCGGGATGATCCTGCTGAATCAGTGGAGACTGGGCTCTTAGTAGTATATGATCAGCAGGAGACCAGGTACTTTTTGTCTGAATGTACCCAAAATAGTCCTCAATATTTAAGGCGTTTAAGTGGGACAAGCATTACATGGTTTCTTTGGCCTCTGAAATGGTCTTGAAGGATTCCCAAGCTACAGTTACTAATATAAAGCAAGTTCAAGTGTGTGTGTGTATCTGTCTCAGGAAAGAAAGCAGGTGTGTATGGATATACATTATAAATGTAGATTAGACATACTCTCATTTAATGTGTGGGTTGAGTTTAACACATTTAATACTCTCTGAGAAGGGATGGATTAAAAGAATTGGCTTGCGCCATGTATAATATTAGTAGGTGCCTTGTTAGCTTTGCTAGCCTTCCCAGCACAACTCTGCCAAAAGACAGCAATCCCAGCCTTCAGCACTGCTGCTGTTCTAATTCTGGAACCTTAGACCTGGACACCCTCCCGAGCCCAGTCCTTGGCCTTTGGGGGTGGAGATCTTAAGGGGGCTGGGGTGCGGGTGGGAATTTTGACATAAAAAATTTTAGGGGTCCTGTTCAATTTCAGTCACCACCCCCAGGAAACATGATGATTGAGGGAGAGAGCTCCCAAGTACAGTGTCAGAAAGTTTGAGCCATTGCAAAAGCGAGAAGTAGATCTCTCGGCAAAGGTTTGGTCCTCATTCCTATTTTGTTTGATTTTTTTTGGTATTTGTTAAGCGCTTACTGTGTGTCAGGCACTATAGGTTTGGTCCTCATTCCTATTTTGTTTGATTTTTTTATGGTATTTGTTAAGCGCTTACTGTGTGTCAGGCACTATACTAAGTGCTGAGGTAAACAAGATAATCACGTTGGACATAGTCCATGTCCCCAATGGGGTTCAAAGTCTTAATCCCCATTTTACAGATGAGGTAACTGAGGCACAGAGAAGTTAAGTGATTTGCCTGAGGCCACAGAGAAGACAAGTGGTGGGGTCAGGATTAAAACTCAGGTCTTCTGACTCCCAGGCCTGTGCTTTAACCATTAGGCCATTCTGCTTCCCATTTCTTCCCATTCCCATCCCAATCCCATAGTCCTGTCTTTCTAAAAGACCCAGAATGGACCTCAACAGTGCCCTTGAATGGACTTTCTGAAGACCCACTCAGACCCAACTTTATGAGTCTGGTCATTCTGTATTTTAAAAGTGTGGAGTCATCCCTGGAAACTCCACTGAGGAATAAAATTTCACTCACAAGCACCTTACTAGAAAATGAAGTACTTCAATCAGTTGTATTTATTGAGCACTTACTGTGCGTAGTCGTAATCATAATTGAGGTATTTGTTAAGCACTTATATGTGCCAAGTACTGTACTAAACACCGCGGCAGATACAGTCAGATGAAATGTCAGTCTGATTTTTAATTCATAGCAGAGGGAAAGGGCTAGGTGAGTTTAGGAGGCTACTGTGGACTGGAATAAGGGCCATCACATGGTGGGGGTATCAGTCAGTCAATGATATTGGCAAGAGAGTAGAAGAGAAGATGAAGCTCTTGGTAGGAGAAGTATGTGGAGGAAGGGAGAGAGAACGGAAAAGAGAGAGAGAAGAATTTCTCAGACCAACCTGGTGGAAAGCACATGGGAGTTAGAAAATCCAGGTTCTACTCCCAGCTCTGCGAGCTGCCCTGTTGTATGACCTTGTGTCCAAGGTCACTTAACCTCTCTGAGCCTCAGTTTTCCTCATCTGTAACACGGAGATAAAATACTTGTCCTCCCTACCTCTTCGATTTTGTACGAATGAGACTGTGGCCTATCTGATTCTTTTATATCTACCAGACTAAGGGCTTAATAAATGCTTTCATCTTTGTGGGCGGGGACTGAGTCAATTTATCGTTATATTGTACTCTCCCAAGAGCTTAGTACAGTGCTCTGCACGCAGTGAGTGCTCAGTGAATACAACTGAATGAATACCGACCGCTTAGGGAAAAACGGCAGCAGCGAAAGTCCTATCCACTCCTTCCCGTGATCCCGTAATTCAATTTCCGCCAGCTTCAGTTCCCCCTACCTAGGTTTCTCCTTGGATCCTCTTCGCTGCCCCTCCTCGGGACCCTCCTTTCCCAACTCAGCCCTCTGTTCCTTCCAGGACATTACAGGACAGATGCTGATTAGTCAGAAAATCCATGCGTGGGGTGTTCCGCTAGCCAATCAACAGCCTCCCTGTGTTGATATAGTAGATACGCAGCTAGATAGGACCTTCTCTTGATGAGGCCACTATGGAAATTCCTCACCACTGCTGTTCTGTGTTTATTCAGATGTTAATCTCTTATCCTTAGTGCATGTCTGCTTCGAATTGACTTTAAAATGCCGATCTATTCTGGGTGTACAAATGTAAGAATGTTCTGGAGGAAGACATGTTCACTAGTTCTTGAAAGAATGTAGTAATGGATTTTTCTGATGAGATTTTGCCAGTTCTGCCATATAATGAAGTCTCAATTTAAACAGTATGTTCACAGTACCTGGAGCGAATCCTTTCTGGCTTGAAAGCTTTTAGCTAAAATGATAGAAGTGCTACTAGTAGAGAACAGACTACAGGGTCCAGATTTAAGATATTTTTGTGTCAAGCATGTCCGTGAGTGTTTTGGTGGTGGTGGTGATGGTGGTGGTGTTTTAAAGAACCTCAGGAACTGGAACTAGTCCAAAGAGTTTTTGTTCGGATTTTGTTTAGGTGCTATTTGAGTAAATGAAATGGATAAGTATCCAAGTCGATTGCAGTCATTATAGCTTTAGCACTCAGCCCAATCGCAATAAATTGTGGAAACACTTCTGTCCTACCCCGTGTCTTCTAAACAAGATATTAGCACCTTGGCTCCCGGCTAAGTATGGTGTCGGATTCACGCAACCCAGCGTCAAGGCCAAAGAGTGGTGCAAGAGGTCAGAATCAACAGAACAATTAGGATGAAATCACAGGCTACATTAAGAAGGTAGGATAGTGTAGCACTCCCTGGCAGTCTGGCAACCCCCTTGCTAAGTCCTGGGAGCTCATCCCACAGTCTGTGCTAGGCAGTGATCTATGTTTATATGAGTAATGGAGCAGCTGGGGGGAGGGGAGTTGTAAACCCAGAGCAAAGAGCCCTAGTGCTCATTTTGTGGAAAGCTGACATCCACACCAAGTGGAGACTTCCAGGGTTGTAGTAGTGGGCAGTCACATGCTGTAGCATTCATGAGCACAGATATAAATCAGGCAGATGTTTGTCGACTGGAATGGGTAACAGTTTCTTTTTTCTTTGCGTGTTTTTTTGCATGTTTACCTCAGATAACAATTCTAGGCTGGGTTTCTGATAGACTTTCAGGAAAGGGCTTGGGGGGGGGGGGGGGGGAGTGGAGGGTAATTGGGTGTTCAGCATAAAACTGTTCCTTGAATTTTTCAGACAGCAGAGTGTGCTTTGCTTTGTCTGGTTCTACCAACTGCAAAACTATTATCCAGAGGAGAAAATCGAATTAATAGCCTTAATTGCTTTTGAAAAATGATTAGAATGTAAAATGTCCTGAAATCACTGGCTAGCTGTCTACAAATGTAAAATTAACAACCATTAAGAGGCACCCGAGAGATTTGTAGTGGTCAGATATGACATTGTTCTGCTTCGTCTTTAGATTAATGAAAAGTGTGGTTACCTAGAAATTGAAGGTTTGGAGTGAATTGTTTTAGTGAATTAATTAGTTTACAGCTGTTTTTTTTTTTTTTTTTTTTTTTTGCTTTTGCTTGACTATTAATTGATGGGATTTTAAATGAGAGAGCATATGCAGAGTTTTAGAATTGAATAAACATCTGTCTTTTTTTAATATACGTGAGCCTTCGTGGGAATTAAGTTTGACATCAGGGATGAAATTAGATTTGATTACCATTCCATATTCTTAAAAAAAAACCTCATAAAGGCCAGGTTACCTTCAGTGTGATTGATTTAAAGGCGCTCCCAAATAAATACTGTTAAGATTTTCCTAAGAGTAGTATAGAAAAGAAAATGTGACGATTTCAAACGTGTTCTGCCAAATATGTTCACAAGGCTGATCGTGCCAACAAAGTATTAATATTACTTAGTTTTATTTTTGGAAGTTATTAATATTGATTTCATTGTTTGAGAAAATGTAGCTCTTGCTAAATATTTTCTACGACAGATGTTTTCAAAAGGTTACATGACTATGAGATCATAATGGGCTGGTCGATCACTTGGATTTATGAGAACTAAAAAGAATGCATCTTGCAGACTAGTTCTGAATTTTCTTCCAAGCCTTCATGTTTCTGCTCAGAGATCTTTTCTGACAATAGGGAAATGCATTTTCTTTCTGTCAGCGTCCCTTAGAGCCAAGCGCTTGGTTTTATATTAATTAGATATGTTAAAGTATAATAGATTGGCCTTGGGAAATATGGGACGGTAGTTTATAGTCTATCAAGATGCAGCCCTTGAGTGTGAGAGGCTCATAATGAGAACTAGCTGGATACAGATGTCTACATTTCTAAGAACAATTATAGTGGATTGATTTTTGAAGCTTGTGTGTGTGCGCGTATGTGGGTACTTTGTAAAAAAAAAAAAAAAAAAAAAAAAAAGGAAAAGAAAGCCCCGGTAGATGAAAATGTATATAAACTGTTCTCCGTTTGTTTTCAGCGCCAAACCTTAAAGGCCGACCTCGCAAAAAGAAACCGTGCCCACAGAGAAGAGATTCATTAAATGGTGTTAAGGATTCCAACAATAATTCTGATGGCAAAGCTGTTGCCAAGGTACAGTCAATCACTCGGTAGTATTCCTTTCACTGCATCTTTTTTTTTTCTTTTGGTCTCTCTGTCTGCTCCTGTTTCTCAATCCAATTTTAAATTCAGAAGATGACTTTTTGTATCCAAAGCTACGCAGGTTCTCTTTTGGTATCGCTGTTTTGGGAAAGGAGAGACATTTTCATAAGTCAACAGAGAAGCCGCCTACACAGAAGGGTATGGATTGTTAGATAAAGGGCAGTGATTAAGCTTCCAGTCATCTGGTGTTAGATTTCACATTCTGTGACACAATAACATAGTTTACTCAGTGCATATTAAAAATAAACCAGCTGAGCCACCCTCCCTCTTAAAATGCACTTCCAAATATGTTTCAGCGATTAACAGAGGATGAAATTAGAAATGTCTAGAATTAGTCATTGTAATGGTTTTTAAAAAAACATCACCCCCAAATTACATTTGAGTGATATTCAGGGCTTGAGTAAATGGAAGATATTTAGAAAGAAGGCAAAAATTGTGGGCTGGGTCCTTGGTGCGGGCAAAGTGCTTGTACATTCCAAGAGGCTTTGAATAGGGTAGGATTGCAGTATTTAGCTACAGTCTGAGTTAAGGTTGAAGTGTCAGCTTATATTTTTAGACTTATCTCTTCAACTTTTTAAAGGCTTAGGTCACATTTCTGTGGTTCAGCTTCCTTGGGTGTTTGTGTTGAGTTTTTTTAGGTTTCAGAAACACATGGGTAGCCATGGTTCCTGCAGGACCGGGATCAGAACCAGGAGCCTCGTTGTAGGGCAGTTGAGTTGCGAAGGCCAGCGAAGAACACTGACAGGCCTAAAAACGGAGGAGCCCAGGTTCAGTTCCTGAACACCTTAAATATCCTTCAGAGTTTGTTAAGAGATAAATCATCTCCATTCCCGTCCTTTAGCTCTCAACTCCAGAACTTGACTTTCACACAGGGAAGCCCTCTTGCCTTATCCAAGAGCGGCATCCGAGTCCTATCTCGCCGGACAGGCTGGGTTCCTCCGGGATCCCGAGCCGTCAAAGAGAGGAAGGAGAAAAATGGGCATTCTTGATTTTTCCAGTGAAGAGTCGATTAAAGCTCTCCTCCCCGGGGATGCCGTTCATCCTGAAGGGGCAACTTATTCAGAGGGCATGAGAGGAGAGGAAAGGGAATGGCGGTACCTCCAGCCAGATCTCCGAGTTGCCCTGTGGTGGTGACTAGGTAGAGTCTGAGATGAGCGCATGAGGTTGCAAAGAGAGACGTCAGCTGAAACAGGTTCAATCCCTGTGATGTGGTTTTTGCAGGCTCCTGCAAGATACTGTAGAGTTTGGCAAGGCGGTTTCAGGATAGGAGCCCTCTGCAGGGCCAATTCACTGCCAATTCCATGTGTTGGCGGACTGCCTCGTGCCTCTGGAGTGACATCATTTTCGGAGACAGCATGTTCTGTACCTGTGCCCGGCAGAACGTGGGCCCGCCCCATGTCATTTACAGTCACTACCGAAGTATGCAGCCGGGAAGTTCTGTAAAGCACATTACGTTGCTCTAAGATTACATATGAAAATATATATATATGTATCATATATCGATAGTAATAGTAGTAGTAATAATAATAATTATGGTACTTGTTAAGCACTTACTATGTGCCAAGCACTATTCTAAGCGCTGGGGTAAATACAGGTTAGTCAGGGTGGACACAGTCCCTGCCTCACATGGGGCTCTCACTCTTAATCCCCATGTTACCAGTGAGGTAACTGAGGTCCAGAGAAGTGAAGTGACTTGCCCAAGGTCACACAGCAGACATGTGGCAGTGCCGGGATTAGAACCCACGTCCTTCTGACTTTCAGGCCCATGCCCTATCCACTAAGCCACGCTGCTTCTCTTTACTAATAATTACTGTGGTATTCTTTAAGTGCTTACTATGTGCCAAGCACTGTATTAAGCATTGGGGTAGATTTGATTATTATTATTTAGTACTAACATGGTATCTGTTAAGGGTTTAGTATATGTCAAGCGCTGTTCTAAGTGCCGAGGTAGCTACAAGGCCATCGGGTCAGACGCAGTGCCTGTTCCCACATGGGACTCACAGCCCAAGCAGGAGGAAGAACAGGTATTGAATCCCATTTTACATATGAGGAAACTAAGGCACAGAGAAATTAAGGGACTTGCCCAGGGTTATACAGCAGGAAGGTAGCAGATCCACGATTGAAATCCAGGTCCTCTGACTCCCAGGCCCAAGGTCTTTCTACTAGGCCATGCAAGTTTACAACATGCCTGAGACATGGCCATGAGGTTGAGGCCATTTGTGACTGATTTTCTTGGTTAGCTAACTTTTTATCCTTAACTAAGAAAAGAAAACACTGTGTTCCAAGGACCACCCTGCCTCCTAAATCTGGACATTCAGAATTCCTGCCAATCTGTATCACCCTCACGATCTTTCTCTGGGCTTGGTCCCTGAGCATAGGAGAGATGCCTAGGCTCCAGGCCTCCAGGCTCTTCCCTCCTTGTCTGCCGCTAATCAGTCTTGATCGATTAATCGATTGCCCGTCTCACTCCACCCCTGTATGAGCTTTTGGAAACTTTGATTGGGCTCTGGCTCCAGGACCTTGGAGAATGGAATCAATCAGTGCTGTATACTGAGTGCTCACTGTGTGTAGAGCACAGTACTAAGAGCTTAGGACAGTAAGCCGGTTGACACGATCCCTCAGTCCCTGATTTTGTATCAGATGGGAGCCACCCACCTGTTGAGGGTGTCAAGAAGGCATGGAACCAGCTCTGATTCCCCCCTCCTCCCCCATCTACCCCCCCCCCCCAACAACTCCAACCCTGGTTCTCTGCAGCTGGTTGCCTCGGATGGCTCTCACTAAAAGCAGGGATCCTCTGGAATCTAGAACAGAGGGTCAGCAAGGCAAGTCACAGGAAAAGGCCCAAGTCCCAGTTCCCAGAGCAGAGAATGTGTCCCACTACCCATTTCCTGGATTCCCCAGCATTGAGCCAGCTTGCTGTTTCTGCTACTTTCTTAGGACCCTGCGAAGAGATTCTCATTAATGAAATGCAAGAAGATGAGCAGGATAGACACATGAAGGCTGAAAAAGAGTATTTTGATGTTGACCTTGTTGTGGCTTTAAATGTTGTTTTTCCATCATGTCAGGATTTTGCGTTAACATTTTGATGCCAGATTTTTGGTCTTAAAACCTCATATGACTTGCACACCTGTGAATTGAGATTTATTTCATTAAGGCCCTTTTTTTTTTTTAATATTCAGTGAGAGCCAATGACCATCTGGTCTGTTCCCCGTCCTCCCCGTCTCTCCCTCTATCCACCCGGTCTCCAACCATCCTCCTCCTGAGCGGGGAAACAGCAAAGGTTTTTCAGGAGGAATTGGGTTCTTTACGTTCATGAAGAAGAGATCAATTAAAAGCCAATGAAAAATAGGAAGTTTTGTAGAGTAGATGAATATATTTAGATAGGCCAATTGTCTGTAGAAGTTGGAAAAGCTAGTTCTAACTACTGTCATGAAACCTTTCTTTGGAACCCCTCAAAGTTACATTGTGAGAAAGGAAACCTTGTACTCTTGGAAATTCCATATCTTCCATTCCTCATCTGTGATGAAGCTCAGATTTAGTATGTAATAACGATAATAGTAGTTAACTAATAGCTGGAGTAGATCCAATATATGCAGATTAGACACAATCCCTCCCCCACATGTTGGTCACAGTCTGAGGCAGGGAGAACAAGTATTGAATCCCCATTTTATACATGGAGAAACTGAGGCCCAGGGAAGTTGCCCAAGTTCACACCGGAGGCAAGTGGTAGAGTGAGGATTCGAACCCAGATCCTCAGACCCCCACGCCTGTGCTCTTTTCATTAGGCCGTGCCAATGTATGACAGCTGAGTCAGGTTCAAGCAGTCCTTGATCAGAAGACTTGGGTCCTCAGAGATCTCTATCCCAAAACTTTGTCATTATCGAGCATCTACTGGGTGCAGAGCACTTGTTCTAGGCACAAGCAGAGCATATGAAAGAATTAACAGGTGTGATACCTGATTTCAAGGAACTCTCACTCTAGCAGATGAGATAGTGGTCAATCATATTTATTGAGCGCTTACTGTGTGCAGAGCACTGTACTAAGCATTTAAGAGAGTGCAATATAACAGTAGTCACATTCCCTGCCCACAACGAGCTTAGAGCTTAGAGGACTTTAGAAATAAATAGATTAATTTTTCACTGTTAAGTGGAAACACAGCTAATAGATTCATTCATTCAGTTACATTTATTGAGCACTTACTGTGTGCAGAGCACTGTAGTAAGCGCTTGGAAGAGTAAGACACAACAATAGAGAGACACATTGTCTGCCCACAACAAATTTCAGTCTAGAGGAGGAGACAGACATGAATATAAATAAGGAAATTATGTTAGATACAAGTGAATTAATAAAAATAAATTCACAGAGTTATATAATGTAGGCATTGTGTTATGGAAACTAATGAGTAACCCTGGATTCAATAGAAATTGTGAACCTAGGGATAGATTGTTCAGAGATATCACAAGGACAGACATTTTTCACTACAAATTCCTCTGTTATTGTTATGGCAATCATTAGCAGAATGCTTAACACCCCTGCCACTCAATTTTTGTTTTTTTACTCTATTACTGTATTAAATGCTGTAAAATTGTAGAAACACAAAGAATTGTATGGTACAGTAAGGAAAACTGAGGCAGAGACCGGGAAGCATAGCAACATTATACCTTGATGGACACCATGCGCCCAACCAGACCTACTCGTTCCAACTTCCAGATCATGGATCTGGTTATACCAATCAGACTTTTGAATAAGAAGAATAGTCTCTAATTCTTCCATTGTGTTAAATCCAAATCTTATAGTGAAAGCATGTGTTAGAACTGCTTGAATGCTGAAGTGGCTTGGTTTGGGGGATTTGGTCATTTCCCTCTTCCGTCTGACCTGTGGCTCTGCAAACATCTCTTTACTAAGATGTAGGGTCTTCTGAATCCTGGGGTGGTTTGGCGGACAAGTCCCAGGGTCACCAAAGGGTGTAGGTTAGGGTTACGGAAATTCTGCTTCCCTCTGAGTTGGTGCTTATAGATACTACTGATTGATCGAGACTCCTGCAGGAGCCAGAAGTCTCCAGCCCAACCCAGTCTATTCTGAGTGGAGCCCTAGGCCATAGGGTCCAAATCCATTTTGGGATTGAGATGGACCAACATGAGCCTGAAGTAAACAAAGAGTGAGTTTGGGTACCCAAGCTGGGAGCTTTAGACTCCACAATCCAGATAGGAAGCAACCCTCTGCTTAATGACCATACTTAAAGTGAGAGAAAGTGCTTCAGTAATAAGGCCTATTTGTTGTTGTTTCACTTCATTCATTTATTCACTTACATTTACTGAGAGCTTACTGTGTGCATAACACTGTACTAAGTTCGTGGAAAGTACAGTACAACGGTAGAGAGAGACAATCCCTGCTCACAACGGGCTTACAGTCTTGAAGGGGAGGAGACAGACGTCAAAACAAGTAAACAGGCATCAATATAAATAAATAGAATTATAGATATATACATAAGTGCTGTGGGGGGAGGGATGGGGGGAAGAGCTAAGGGAGCGATTCGAGTGATGCGGAAGGGAAGGGGAGCTAAGGAAAAGGAGGCTTAGTCTGGAGGAGGTGGGCCTTCAGTAGTGCTTCACAATGGCTTTTTCACTTCAGTGCCACATCTCCTGCCAAAGTCTCGCTGGGCCATAATAGGGGAGGGGCAGCTCGGCCTAGTGGATAGAGCCCGAGCCTGGGAGTCAGGAGGTCACGGGTTCTCATCCCGGCTCCACGACTTGTCTGCCGTGTGACCTTGGGCAAGTCACTTTACTTCTCTGTGCCTCTCTTCCCTCATCTGCAAAATGGGGATTGAGACTGTGAGCCCCATGTGGGACAGGAACTCTGTCTACCCCAATTGGCTTGTATCTACCTCAGCACCTAGTACAGTACCTGGCACATAGTAAATGCGTAACAGATACCACATTTACTATCAAGTGCTTAGTACAGTGCTCTGCACATAGTAAGCACTCAATGAATAAGATTGAATGGATACCACTGGCCAAGCCATAAGACTCCGGGACCAGCTTGTGCAAGCCTCTAAAGGTCAGTCCAAGGCACTTTTTGTTACTTGGGGTCCCCTTTGATCAAGCAGATGCATCATGGTGTAGGGGAAAGAGCAAAGGGCTGGGTTCTAATTCCAGTTCTGCTTCTTGCCAGCCATGCGAACTAGGGCGAGTGACTTTTCTGTGCCTTAGACTGTCATACCCATATTGGGCAGGTACTGTGTTTGACTTTAATGATGGTATTTGGTAGGCCTTTACTCTGTGTCAGACACTGTTCTAAGCACTGGGGTGGAAACAAGCAAATGGGATTGGACACTGTCCCTGTCCCATGTGGGGCTCACAGTCTCAATCCCCATTTTCCAGATGAAGTAACTGAGGCCCAGAGAAGTGAAATGACTTGCCCAAGGTCACAAGGAAGACAAGTGGCAGAGCAGGGATTAGAACCCATGACCTTCTGACTCCGGGGCCCGTGCTCTGTCCACTAAGCCATGCTGCTTCTCAGACTCGATGTGACTTGATTATCTTGTATCTACCCCAGTGCTTAGAAGAGTTCAAGTTGTACAGTAATAATAATAATGATGATGGTATTTGTTAAGCACTTACTATGTGCCAAACACTGTTCTAAGCGCTGGAGCACTTAGCCCACAATTATTATTATAATCAGAATTTTTCTCTTGCTTTAGAGCACCCTCTTTAGGAACAGCAGCCCCCACTTCCCCCAACAGAGGTATTTAGTGGAAATTGCTAGCTTTGCTGAACACATTCATATCAGCCAAGAGTCTCCTATAAACTTACAATTATTGCATGAGGTTTTAGTCCAGTTGACGGCAGTGTGTGTGGAGTTATGGTAAGCGGCTATGAGCTGAAAGATGGAAATTGGGATCTTTCCAAGGTAAAGTAAAAGGATGGACTAGTCTTAGTCCTCTCAGAAACCATCTCATGAGAAACATAAAAGCAGGGTCGATCTAGCGGGAAGGAGGAAAAGTATCAGAAAATAGAAAACATTTGCAGTCTCACGCATTGGACAGTGGATTTATGAGACTGACCTTAAAATGGATAATTGTTCAAGATTGTCATGGTCTTCTTGACATGGTGGTCCGCGGATGAGGAAAATGTTCACGTGGGGTTGACTTCTTTGTCTCCAACCCGGAATTTGCCCAATAAACCTAGGAACATTTTGTTCATTGTGGAGTCCATGCAATTTTTGGATATCGTGGTAACTACCTTTGCTCTGTATCTTAAGCCTGTGGCTGTGTGCCTTTAACAATCAGACTCCTCCCAAATCTGTCTCCATTTGTATTCTTTCTTTCTCTCATTGTGTAATAGATAAAAATCAAATTGCCTTTCTACATTCCAAATTTCATGTGCACTTTATTTTTAACTTTGCACATATGTAAATCACCGTTTTAAATCCTAGACTCTCTATTGCCTTGAACTTGATTAAAATGTGTTTCTAAATTGCAAGTTTTGACTGGAAACTTAATATTTAAAAGATGATTCCCAGACTATAGTCAGATGCAGATTACAGACTGGAATTAATTTATGATTTAAATGAAGTCTTGAAAATTATAGATTCATACTGGAAATTAAGATCCAAGTGGTGACATTGAAATTGTATACAATGCAAATATTATGTGGTGTAAGTTTCTGTGTTATTTTACAAGGATCTGGAGTTTGGAAAAAAGAAAGTAATAGATCTACAGTGAAAAATGGTTTAATCACAGTACAACGGCCTCTTAAAAAATTAAAATCTGACCAAAAGGCACTGCTCAATAAGTTGCAATTGTAGGAAGTATTATTTTCCAGTACCAGGCAAAAGGATATTAAACAATTCAGCAAAATTACTCTAGGGGGTAAGTGATAAATAAAACTCTAAACAGGATATGTATCCATTTAATAAATAGTCATGGCCTTGTACATGTGTAGTGTTGGGGAAAAAAATGGTTTTTATTTTATAAATGAAACTAGCAAATCTGAGGGAATGCAGAATGAGAGGGACAGCTTTATTTGTAACATTTTCCCTTTGTTCATCCCTCTTCTTTTCCCATAAAGATGTGGGCAAGTGGAAAGCGAATATGAAAATATTTGGGTTATAGAAGTTTCCCATAGAATCATTTAGCCTGAAAATCTGACTCTTGGTGCTTTCTCTTTTCACAATTAAAAGAGGGAAGGTTTGCAACCTGATGATATATTGAACAGTCATCAAAGGCCGCTCATAGCTCATGTCAGTGAGGAAGAAACATTAGGTCATCTTCTCAATATGTGAACTTCCATACCTGTCCAAGGAGTTGGGCTAGAAGAATATGGCACAGTGCACCAGTATTATTTATTTCCTGAGCTTTCCACAAGCCATCTATAGGTTCTGAGCTGATTTCTTCATTAAAATAAAGTAATCGAGAAGCAGTGTGGCCTAGGAGGAAAGAACACAGGCCTGGGATTGAGGGAACCTGGGTTCTAAAACCCCTTTTGCTACTTGTCTGCTTTGTGAACTTGGGCAAGGCACTTAACTTCTCTGTGCCTCTGTTTCTTCACCTGTAAAATAGGGATTCAATACCTGTTCTCCCTTCCCTCTAGACTGGAAGCTCACTTTGGGTGGGGAATATGTCTGCTTATTCCTATATAGGACTCTCCCAAGCACTTGTGAATGAATGAATCTAGACTTTGAGCCTCATATTGGACAAGGACTGTGTCCTCTACATGATTATCTTGTATTTCCTCCAGTGCTTAATGCATTGGTTGACACATAGTAAATGCTTAACAAATACCATTATCATTATTATTAATAATGAAAATTTTATCCTCATGGTTGATTAAAAGCAAAAGCATAACACATATCGAAATATAAAGCATCTCTTACCTGCTGCATGGGAATCCAGTTTTCACAATCGGGGAGTCAGTCAGTCATATTTATTGAACACTTCCTGTGTGCAGAGCACTGTACTAAGCGCTAAAGAGAGGACCGTATAACAATAAGCAGACACATTCCCTGCCCACAAGGAGCTTACAGTCTAGAAGGGGATACAGACAGTAATCTAAATAAATCAATTACAGATGTGTACATAAGAGCTGTGGGGCTGGGAGGAGGGATGACTAAAGGGAACAGTGACTCAGAGGGAATGGAAGCAGAGGAAAGGAGGGCTTAGGCAGGAAAGGTCTCATGGAGGAGATGTGCCCTCAATAAAGTAAATCTCCAAGGGTAGTGTCCATGAAGGGGCCCAGATCAGGCATATTTGACAAATGAGATGGTTTTATTCTCTCCCAACTAAGGCAAAACCAGCCCAGTTCCATTTTCTTAACTTCCGTAAGGTTCCTGATCTCACTGACTTTTCTTGCATAGTTTTTCAGAGGTTGCTGCAAAAGGCATAAAGGGAGTTAATGGCTTGGGTAGGACCCAGGAAACATGGAGGCTGTATGGGCATCTCACTCGTCAAAGTGACGGTCTCTTTAAAAAATGAAACAAAGAGGCATTGGGATCTGGGAAAGATTTTCAGCGGAAGACCACAGTGTTTTAAGTGGATAGCCCCATAAAAATGTAACCATTCACACATTTGGGGAAGGACAGGTTCTGCTTGGCTAAATGTCATTTTGGACAGCTAGCTTTTTTAGATGGAATGGATTGTCTCAGTCCACTCTGCTTGATGAAAATTTTGGCCTCAGCTCTGAACGAAAGGTCCAGAACTGTTCCACGTCCAGATTTGATGTGGTGTATTTTCCTTTTCCAGGTGAAATGTGAAGCCAAAGCAACTTTGGCCAAGCCCAAGACCAACCATAATAACTGTAAGAAAGGCTTGAGCGAAGACAAATCGAAGGTTGCCATTGGTGAAGAATGCAGGGCAGATGAACAGGCATTTCTCGTGGCACTTTATAAATACATGAAAGAAAGAAAAACACCAATAGAACGAATTCCCTATTTAGGTTTCAAACAGAGTAAGTATACTTTTGTGTTCCTATTTCTTTTGCCATTTCTAAAATTGTTCAGGTCCTTCATGAAAAGCATTTTCACACAGATTATTTGAAAAACCCGATTTTAGGTTAAGTGACTTGTGTTTATACTGGAGCTATACATTTCCTATGGCAGGCACTGATCTCTTCCCTCTAGATTTACATCTCTCCCTTTTGGGGCAGTTGCTGTGAGATATTTATAGGCTTAAATCCACTGATTATGACTGGAAATAGGCATGTTGAAAGTTTCTAGTTTTCTGTTTTGTCAATCTGCAGCAACCTAAATGCCTTTCTTCTGAGATAATAATATGACGTAGCTTTATTATGCACAGATGTTGCCTGTGAAAAGACAGATATTAAAGGAAGACATTTAAAGGTGGTCAGAACAGTCACAAAGGGAAAGCATGTTTTCCCAGCTCAAAATGTGTGTATAGATAACAAATAGCTGACTTCAGAAGACACAAGAAATCCACAGTATTGAACATAGAAGGGCATATTTAAAATGCTCTGACAGGTAAATTTCAAATGCTGTGGAGTTTCTTGTGGCTGATGGAAAAACCAGAGCCGATGAGAAAGACAGAATCCTGTAAAGGAAGAGAGGAAACACAGCACTCTTTTTGATTTTCAAACTGTAAATTTTGCCAGTGGATTCAGTGTGCCCAGAGAGAAGAATCCATGGTTGAAATATTATTTCCCTAAACGCATCTTCTGAGATGAAAACCATGTGTTATTTTGATGAAGAATGTCAAACCTGTATGTTTTACATAACAATTTACATACCTAATAGCGATTGGCACTGATTGCACCAGAACTCTAGCAGCCATTATAAACTTATATAACTACGAATGATTACAATGTTTGTCTGAAAACTGGTTGCTTGAAATAGAAGTAAAATTAATGTACTATGAACAGCTTTGTTGCATTATGCATTGGTTCAGATTAAATCAAGGCCTAAGCAAAGCTCCTGATGGCTTTGAAACAGAACAGGGTTCAATGAGGCTTTGAGAACGTTTTGTGTCAAAGACCACTTCTTGATTTTCATTTTATTCTTCAGCCCCCTAGTAAGAAATTACTTGAAGTTCAAAAATATTTCTAATCTACCCAGTGTTCTGGCCATGTCATGTTCCGTGCTATTTTGCTCAAATGAACAGAGGTTGTTAGCAGTTAGGTATATTTGCTTAACATCATAAATATGTGCAAACATGGCAAAGAAAACCTTGAAAAAAGAAATTGCAGACCCAAATGAGTTTGTGGATTGAGCCAGTACACCCGCAATTCACCTTTCAATTCCTCTGTGAACGAATACTTTCTGCCCTCTGTGATCTGCTCCATTATTTCAGACCCTAGTTTGAAATATGTGTGTATGTGCAGTGGAAGTCACCAAACTCTTCTGAAATATAGAATGGCCCTTTAATATGGTAGAGCCATCAGTTATTTTATTTTAAGAGTAATGCCACATTAAAAGATATGTAATATATTGATTATGGGAGTTCTTAACTGAGAGGAGATAATGTATTATGGCTTAATCAATGGATTCTTTATACTAGCCCAGTGCTGAACTCTGTTTTGAAAATAATAGGCTTTTTTCTAAGGACGATTGAGTGATAGCCAAAGACCTAAAACTATTCTGTGTTTCTTATCCTGAAAGCAATATCATTCTGCAGCTCTATTAATTGGCCATAAGAAATATTTTAAGAGCAGTATATCTTGATGTTAAATCGTTTCCCACAAATATATCTCTCTGGGGTGTTTTAGCATTTCGGGTTCTCTCATTGGAAAATAAATGTTTGATTGACGATATTTTGAAATATGTTAATGCAATGCTTATCTAAATACTTATTGTCCCTCTAACAGTTAACCTTTGGACTATGTTTCAAGCTGCTCAAAAACTGGGAGGATATGAAACAGTAAGTGTTTAAGTAACTTAAATGAAATAATTGTGCAATCTAACTTTCCCCAGTTTGACAAAAATGGAGAAAATGCAAAAGCAAACAATCATTTTGCCTGTACACACTGGAGGTTTATTGGGTCGCTCTTGGAAATGGTCCCAATTAGTTCCAGGTTTGGCAAAATTGTAAACTTGTCGTAAAAACTACAAGTGGAAAACATATGTAACTCTTCCTTGTCAAGGAAATTAGTTGGGTCTGTAATTTTTTCCCATGTTGAGAAAGGGCTATTATTGTACAACAAGCCAAGATTGCATAAAAGAAATTTCACTTGGCAACATACCTGACATCTGTTCATGTCTAATATGGGAAGTGTATTAAAGGCTTTCAAAAGTAATCAGTATTGGCCATTAAGGAACAGAATACAACAGGATCTTCTCCTATTGCTAGGGCAAAAAGGAAAAAAGAAGCTTTATTAGACAGGGGTCAATACCAAATAAACAGGAAGTTATCAAAGTAATTCAGAAAAAAAGTCTCTGACACTTTTTATGAGCTAACTCTATCTGACATGAACAGTTTATTTTTAGCTCACAAGAAAATTGGATGCCCATGGATTTTACAGCATGTATTTTGAACCAATAAAATGTTAGAGCAACAAATTTTGATTAAAATCTTGAAATAGAAGAAAGAGCTGCATTAATATAGCACATAGAGATGACATCTGCAATAAAACCAATTGACATAAGATGTCGTCATTGGAAATATTTTCTTTGCACAATATGATCTGATTAAGTTGTACAGTTTTTACTGCAATTGAATAAGAAATTATTTTTTTGTTTCCTTAAAAAGTAATCTGGATTATCTCTACTCTAGTAAAATGACAATAAGACACAAAATCAAGAAAATGAAATTCATTTTAGCTTAAATGTAATAACCAGTATGTTTGCCAGATAAAGTATACTGCTCCGTAAACTAATATAATAGTTTGATGTAATAGGCTTGGGGGCCAGGGGGAGGGAGGAGAAGATGATAGGTTTTATGTGGCACAGAATATCATTTACCCTAGATATGTTTGCTGTATATTTTGACTTGGTCTCTTTTCATGTGTGTGTATGTGTGCATGTATCGATTTTATTTTCCCTATGGTATGTGTTTCTTGAGAGGTGAATATAGTTTTTGTATTAAAACACAGATTAAGTATGTTTCCTAGACCTTTATGAATTGCAGCCACCATGCCCTTTGTAAAGTGACTCTGTATGAGTCTAAACCTACAGAGGTTATATGTACTTGTGTATTTATCTATCTACGTGTAATTCTGACATACAGAGTTGAGGCTTTTGATGGGCCTAGGGAATAGCTGCTCATGGCATCTCGTTAGATCAGGGGTTAGCCAGATCCACCAGTATACCCTTTAAGAAATCAGTCAGTCAGTCCTTCATATTTACTGAGTGCTTACCGTGTGCAGACCACTGTACTAAGCACTTGGGAGAGTACATTATAACAGAGTTCATAGACACACTCCTTGCTCTCAACAAACTGACAGTCTAGCACTGCCCCTTCTCTTCTATGATGCCTTTGCACTTTGATATTCATCCCAGCCCCATGGTACTTATGTATAAGACTTTGTACAAAGTCTTATACCTTACAGTTTCCCTTATCTGTAATTTATTTTAATGCCGCTCTCTCCCTGTGGATTCTAAGCTCCTTGTGGGCAGGGATTCTGTCTACCAGTTTTATTGTATTGTGCTTTTCCAAGACTTATACAGGCCCTGGACGCAGTAAGCGCTCAGTAAATACTATATATGGATTGATTGATGGAAGGACGATGTTTTAGCTTGAGAGGTGTAGGGAATCACTTGTATCACATTACAGGAGAAGTGATATCTGTTGAGCACCTACTGATTTCAAAGCACTGTACTCTCCCCAATCTCTCCACCTTCAAAGCCTGATTATAATCACATCTCCTCCGGGAAGCCTTTCCCGATTAAGTCCTCTTTTATCTTACTCCCTCTTCCTTCAGCGTTGTCTATTTTCACTTGACATACCCTCGATATGCCCTTTCAGCCCTACAACACTTAAGTACGCATCTCGTAATTCATATTTATATTAATGTCTGCCTCCCCCTCTAGACCCTAAACTCCTTTTAAAGCTCTGTTGTATCGTACTCTCACAGCACTTAGTAGAGTTTCTGCACAAAATAAGTGCTCAGTAAGTGTCGTCAATTGATTGGTTGATAGTAAACACTTAGGAAAGTAGACAAAAACAAAAGACACTTTCCTTGCCCACATGGAGCTCACCACATAATGGAGATAGTCCCCACCCATGTGAGAAGAGTGAGTGTGAAATCTTCACTAATTGGGGTGAGAAATACCACTCTTATTGGCTTTCATCCATGTTTTCACCCCTTCAGGCAGGACTTCACTGACCCAGCAAGTTCAGGCTGCCTTGGTTCAGCCCTATTTTAAGGTACAAGGCCGTAGCCATGCTCAAGTCTCCATTCTTGGGAACAGATATAAATTGCTCATATTAAAATTGAATCCCATTCCTTCTTGATCTGTCCAAGTGATAGTCATCGTAGTTTGAGATATTTGAATCTCCCCATGAACTGGTTTTGGGATTACTAGGTATATTCATGGGCATTTCCCCAGGATCTGTTGCTGCAGGGTAGGCCACAGTACCTTACTATCAAGATTGAAAATGCCTTGATTTTTTTTCTTGATTTCTGTAGAAAATATGTTTAATGTGAACTCATGCAAGAGACAGAAAGGAACTGATGAAAGAAAATACAGGCAGCCTTGAGGAATCCACAAGTGTAAAACTTTGAGAGAGCTTTAGCTGTTCTGTTTCTAACTCATGTGATGGGATAGAGACATCTCCCTGGAATCTGTCCTGGTTATAAAATAAGCCATTTTAATTGGCTTGTTTTTGTTCGTGGTTATAAACTATTTCAAAACTTCTGGTTTGAGTTTCATATTGTGGGATCATCTTGTTTTAGTCCTTCACATCCCTCAGATTGAATGACAAATTTAAAGACAGACGGTATTTGATTCCAACCTTTATGTTCTCCAACTTGTAGCCTAAGCACAATTCCCAGTGGCCTCTTGCTCTAGATCTGGTAATGGATGCGTTATCTGCAAATCCTTACGTTGAGAAGCCACAAATGAATTTGGATAGATTTAATTTTCCGCAAAAATAATTCATTGGAACTAAAGGGAAGACTGTCAGTTGCACGCTCACTTCACAGCCACTTCAGACTTTTCCTTCTGATTGTGTTGAAGGGAGCACAGAGCCAGTGGATGGTCAAGGCTGGAGCGAGGATGCTCTCAGAGGCCCAATCCACCCCTCACTTCAGTCGTGGGGTCGAAACGATTATCCTCCAGAAAATCCCTCGGTCGGTATGAGAGCCTGATCCTTCTTTTGGCTGCGGTGTGATGAAGAGTCAAAAACTGACAAGAGGATGTTGAGTGAACCACTTAATAGATTCCCAGACTGGGGACATTGAGATGAGGACAGTCAACACCATGTCCTAAGGCCTTCAGTGAGCTCACCTCTTATCACGACTAAAAAAGCTTCAATTCTCTGAACCAGTATTGTCCATGTGATGTCCGGGACTGACATCATTCTTGTGACATGCACCAAATAAGACCTCGGTTCTCTGGGCAGACAAACCTCTTGCTTAATTTGAAATTCCCTGGGCCAGAAATGATGTCATGCAATTTTGAAAGGCTAGAGTTCCTGGAGTGCTACCAGGAAAAAAAAAAGGCATTTTCCTTGAATACAGTTAAGGCTTCAAGGTGTCCTGAGCAATGCTGTTTGGGAGAGATCAACTGGGGAAGTGACGTCATTCCGCTGTCACTGAATTTCCTGAGTCAGGCTCGGCCGGTTCAGGTCCCCACCTCACTACCAGAAACGCTTCTCTTTGCTCACTGGGCCTCAGGAGCCTGATGGGCCATGAGATCTGCTGCTTCTTGAGGAGGTCTGTGCTGCTTCCGCCATCCCCCCAGGGTTGGTTAGGGTCTTACGGCAACCAGTCAGTTGTCACGGAGGCTAGTGGAAAGTATTTTGCGAGAGTCTTCCTGTGCCAAAGAAATAACTGGTGTTAATCCAGACTACTTGAATCTTCCACCAGTCCTGATTAATCAGTTAATCAATCTCTCTCTCTCTCTCTTTCACACACACACACACACACGTGCACACACACACACACACACAGCGATAACTGTACCTGTGAATTTGTCATCAGTGTGACGAATGGCTCCCTTTAGCTACCTAAGCCCATAACACATGAGTTATTGCCTTAGTTCAAATTCATTCACTCATTCAGTCATATTTATTGAGCACTTACTGGGTGCAGAGCACTGTATTTTGCACTTGGAAAGTACAATTCAGCAGTAAAGAGAGACAGTCCCTGCCCACAGCGAGTTTAAATTGGCCCTTGAGGTGGTTTTTGTGTAATGAATCTTGAGAAAGTTGTCCAAAAACATTTCTCTCTACCTCCCTTAAATGGGGAGAGACTGATGCTCGAAGACCCTGGTACTTTGGAAAATCGCAGTATGATATAAAACCAGCAAGAACTTAATAGACAGCTGATGGGAGCAAAGAGCTTGGGGATATAATAAAAGAAGAAAATTGCGCACTTTGAACATTTGCAGAAGCAGAATCTAAAGAGATTTTTAACATACATAGATGTGAAGGGCTTGATCCCCACTGGGACCACCAGATAAACTCTCTCTTGAGACAGGGGGATGTTAGCTATCATGAAGCCTCCTCATACAAATCTTTTTCCTAATTAAAAAAATATGTCATTGAGGCAATTAGTGCTCTACTACTATTAGTAAACTTGGCTTTTAATGGCATCTTCCAGGAGGAATGACAGATAAACCTCAGTCCTGCACAGAGGAATTAATTAGAGTGTTAGTGACTTGAACAGAGCCACTCCTGCTGTCTTGTCCCTGCCAATCAATGAGCAAGTAGGTGTCGGGGGTGAAACACATTGAGAAATGTATGTGTGGTCTTGGCCCAAATTAGCCAGCTTCAGACAGCCAGGACTGGAACCCAGGCCTCCTGATTCTCAGAGCAGTACTCTTTCCACCTGACCGTCAGCAAGGCTAAACTTGCCTTTTAATTAACATAAAGCCACTCCGCTCCTGCATTTTACTATTAAAACTCATAGCCTAGAGTTTTAATTCAACATAGCCCCTTCTTAACCATAAAACTGCCATCGTATACCCTGAACCATAGATCATATGTTTTATATTTGTATACGTTTAAATAAGTACGGACTTATTTTTGAGTGGCTCTCTCCTAAAGCCCCCTGTGTTAAAGTGACCCAGGAACTCAGAACAGGGCAACTAACCCATTTTTATGCTCTCGTTGGGGAAAGAGGTAGGTTTTGCCATAGATGTGGTCAGGGCTTGTTCAAGGATCCTGGGCTCGACACCGTGAAGCAGTGAAAACTCAGATAATCTTGCCAGAACTCCTGTCTTCACTCCAGATGAAATCTTATTAACAGGATTTGTGATTAAATATACAATTCTATTTGAAAACCTCTCCACTTAGCAGAGGAGGCAAGTACAGATTCCCTAGTCAGCATTGCCAGCACGTATTAACGCCCAGGGATGCTAAAAATGACGTCAGCTGACAGCTTCAGCTCACCCTGAACAGGATTCTCCCCATCTTTATCAATGCATTACTCCTCCTCAGTGTCTTTTTCAAGGCTATGTGTACTTTAATAGAGCGCTCAGTAATTTCTGGCAAATCTAAGTTAATTAACCCCACACACCCAAGAATAAAAACTCATCCAGTTTTATTTGTGGTATTCTGCTGTTGGAGCTGGAGTTCAACCTCTCAGAATGGGGATGCGATTTATGCCTATGTCTAGTCTGGGAGGTAATAAAAGAAGAGTGAAGAAAGGGTTAGGAGACAGGACATTTGTATAGGGAGCACAGAAATCCAAGGGAAGTTGACCAAGAAAGATGGCATACATACAGAGAATGCTAGGGAACCTTTCAGCTAAAGAGTTGGTCTAAAAAGGCGGTTAAGTAAGGCAAGCAGGGTGGTATTTTTCCTTTTGGCTTTTGAGTGTACCACTCAGATAGTACTTTGTTCCTGCCCTGGGAGAAGACAGAAGGCCAAAATCGAAAATGGAGAACTAAAAAAACTTTTATAAGGACATAACACACTTGCTAGAAACCAAGGTATCAAAAACAAATAAGTAAGTAGATTAGTCTCAACCTACTTCTGGAAGGTTTGACTTGCTATGACTTTCCCATGGGAGATAATAAAACTGGATGCCTGCTTCAAAATGGGCCCAATAGCTGAGCCCCCAAAGCAGAAGGGCAGAAGAATGCATACACATTCATTGCATCACGAAAGGTCTGCTGCCAGTTTCCCGTGATCCAAGGAATTGTGCCATAGTTCTGAAGCATACATGTAGGGCCCCAGAAGTTTGGTTAGGACAAATTGTGTCATTTCTTCTTAGTTTCCTTCCTTCCAACAGTCTTTGAGAAGAAAGAGTCCTGGTAAATAGAAGAATCAGGTCACAGTAAATTTTTCTCTTTAAACAGGTTGGAAAAGAATGGTAGTTAAAATAAATTCCTTATTAACAGGCATATTTTAAGTTCTGATTATTGTAAACTAAACCCTCCTATGAATAAAGGAGGATATTAATTTTAATTTTACCTGCTGGTAGAAGAGGGAGAGGGTGATTTCTAATAAAGCCTCACGAGACAAAGAGCTTTGAGACTATTTCCCAGGGAATTTAACAATACTAAATAACATATTGTCTCAAGGCCTACTTTTGCTTGTTGAAAAGGTTTTATGAAAATGAACGGTTTCTTTTTATGTGAAGCAGGAAAGCCACCATTTACCCTATAATATCTAACCACCCATCTCCTCCCCTTTAGATTACAATTACAGAGCTCAGATTGCAAGTTGCGATATTTATTTTCTTCCTGATTGCTGCCTTTAGCTCCGTAGTGAACTTCACTGGTGCCTCTGTGGGATTCGCTAAAGAAGTCTCTGTCTCTCGGGACCCACAACACCCCTGGAAATGGAAGCCCCCACTTCTCCTGCCCCCTCCCCCCCAATTTCAGTGACAGTTTTTCACCAACTCTGCTTAGGAACATTTTATAGGGAACTGAGAGCATTTACCCTTTCTTCCTTATTTCATAGAAACCTTAGACATGCAGAGATGTACTAATGACGTGGTTTCCCTAAACTATTCTTTTACCAGATTGTCCATCTGTTATTTTGTAGAATCTTAATTTCTGTGCAGAATACAAAACTGTGGAATGCAATTCAATATATTGCAAGATGCTAACTTTTCTGCCCTTGGCCAGGGAAACCCACAGTTCTCTTAGTATCAGTAGAGGATGTTTAGATTTGTTTGTGTTGGATGTATATGTTTTCCTGACCTAGGCAGATAAAAATATAGTGTTACCGACTACAGTTTTGTTTTGGTGGACTTAAGAAGAGGCAAGGAAATACAGTCTGTGATGGTAGGAATTCCACAACCAATGTGATTTCCCTGATTCGTTTAAAATCACAAGTTGATCTATGTTTGTGCTGAGTTCGGGTTTCGTTTGGGTCCTTTTTCTTGTGCCCTTAGGGGTGATTTACAGAGGATGGTGATGAATGAACATGGAGACATTTAGCTGTTGTGGTCTATGAGATGTCTTGAATGATGCTCTGATATAGTAGCAGGAAGCAGAATTCACATTTCTAGGACAGAATGGTTTGAATGGAATTGTAAAAAAAAAACAAAACCCACCAGAAGCAAAACTTAAGACCACTATGCATTCATGCCCTGGCTGCTCCAGGCCTCTTGAAAAGAAACTGTTCTAAGTGTTGCCTAGTCTGGGCACGCCGATGCTGTTGAATCTCTAAAGATAGAAGATTACACTCTTCATTGCCATTTTTGCAGATAACAGCTCGTCGACAGTGGAAACATATTTATGATGAATTAGGTGGGAATCCTGGGAGCACAAGCGCTGCTACATGTACTCGCAGACATTATGAAAGGTAAGACATTTAATCCAAGCATTTGTTTAATAGGATGGTAATTTGCAGAAGCCTTGGGTCAAAGGTGAGAGAGAGAGAGAGAGAGAGGAAGGACGAAGACCACTGAAGACACAGCAAATCTCTCTCCAGCACTTGGATTAACATAACGCCCAGTAATTTCAACATGAGCATGTCGTTCTAAGGTCACACATCCTAAAATAAGGTGTTCATCTGTTTTGGCTTACATGGAATCTGTCTTGAAAAAATCTCGTTTTCTTAGGATGGCATTTGGCCCCCCACAGTTGTGTCTGGGGCCGGTAGCCGAGAAGATGGCCTCTTGAAAAATTAGGTGGAGGACTTTATTAGCTTAAGGCAAATGGCCATTAGTATCTGATATTTGTACACTACATTCTTCTCTACCATGGGAGTTGGGTCAATGATAGATGCCACGATAAGGAAAACTTGCACTGAAATACACTCTCCTTGACCCAAAACACCTGAAATCTGTGCTGAAATAATTCTTCTGTTACCAACACTGCATCGTGTTGTCCCCGATGCAACATTTGGAAAACAACTTTCTATCCATAACGCATAGCATTTAGTATTTAAGGCCAAGTCCAAAAATCAGCCTGAAATATTCAGAATGCATTTTAGGGTGGCGTTACTCTGATCGTTTCGTTGTTTAAATGTAGTTTCTAAAGCCTTACTCGAGAGGCAAGGAATCCTACCTAGCTATGAAAAGTCTTTAAAGGAGTTGTCCCTTCCCTTCGGGTATTGTTGGTCTGGGGAGATGCATTTATACAGTAAATGCTTTTGAGCCAGGTTTCTGTTACATTGTGCCTTTGTTTTAACAGCTGCTGTCTCTCTAGAAGAGGAGATGGCAACCTGAACAAAATTTAGCAAATGCAGCTAATAGCTAAGGGCTTGTCTTCACTGGCATTTCAGCAGTGTTCTATGAACATCAGAAATTCCAGATCTTATGTGATGTTCTTGCATAAAATTGGTCAGATTTTGTCATCGCTTCCCAGTAGCAAGAATGCAGAGAGAAATTTGTAGTAGGGTTTATCCTAGCCTCCTTCATAACTTGTTCCTGAGAAGACATTTTGGGGAGAGTTTTAAGAAACAAGAAAATTAGTTTTTTGCGCTGAGCGGGACTCTATCCCATTAGACGTCGGAGCCTCCTTCGGTCACTCAGTGGTATCTGTTGAGTGCTGAATAAGCACTTGGGAAAGTACAGTAGAATAAAGTGACATGCTCCGTGCCCTGAAGGAGCTTACAATCTAATGGTGGAAGATTGACATGAAAATAGATTACAGGAAGGAGAAGAAACAGAATTTAAGGATAGGTTCGTAAGTGCTGTGGCAGTGAGGGTGAGTTGAGCTTACAAGTGCTTAGAGGGTCATACTCAAATATATAGGAGATACAGTATGAGGCATGGGGTGAGATACGGTGGGGAGATGAGAGATTAGTCAGGACAGGCTCCGTGGAGATGTGACTTTGGTAGGGCTCATTCCTAAACTGCATACATCACTTTCCTAAAGCTTGCTGTGGGCAGTGAATGTATCTGTTATATGGTACTCTCCCAAGTGTTTAGTACAGTGGTCAGCACACAGTAAACGCTTAATAAATTTGACTGACTGACGGATATGCATCTGTGTACTAGTGTGTCCAAGCTTGTGCAGTTCTGCAGCTACTGTGTACTGCCAGCCCAGTGACTTTCAGGTACACAATTCCCAGAGGCATCCTTTCCGTTCAGCTTATTCATTCATTCAATAGTATTTATTGAGCCCTTACTTTGTGCAGAGCACTGTACTAAGCGCTTGGGATGAACAAGTCGGCAACAGATAGAGACAGTCCCTGCCGTTTGACGGGCTTACAGTCTAATCAGGGGAGACGGACAGACAAGAACAATGGCAATAAACAGCGTCAAGGGGAAGAACATCTCGTAAAAACAATGGCAACTAAATAGAATCAAGGCGATGTACAATTCATTAACAAAATAAATAGGGTAACGAAAATATATACAGTCGAGCGGACGAGTACAGTGCTGTGGGGATGGGAAGGGAGAGGTGGAGGAGCAGAGGGAAAAGGGGAAAATGAGGGTTTAGCTGCGGAGAGGTAAAGGGGGGATGGCAGAGGGAGTAGAGGGGGAAGAGGAGCTCAGTCTGGGAACGCCTCTTGGAGGAGGTGATTTTTAAGTAGGGTTTTGAAGAGGGAAAGAGAATCAGTTTGGCGGAGGTGAGGAGGGAGGGCGTTCCAGGACCGCGGGAGGACGTGACCCGGGGGTCGACGGCGGGATAGGCGAGACCGAGGGACGGTGAGGAGGTGGGCGGCAGAGGAGCGGAGCGTGCGGGTTGGGCGGTAGAAAGAGAGAAGGGAGGAGAGGTAGGAAGGGGCAAGGTGATGGAGAGCTTTGAAGCCTAGAGTGAGGAGCTTACACTTCTGAGTTCCTTCACTCCCTCCTCTCACTTGAACTGAGGCTGCTCCTTTTTGCCAGTCAATTTAATCACCTACCTCTAGCAGAAAAAGAAATTTTGACTTGCTAGGTGGTATATGGAGCGATGATTCAGGATCTTTTTTTTAAAAGTGGAATGGATTAGGTTATAGCCACTATATTTTTGAAAGAGCCCTTTTTAGTAGGAAAAAAGGTACCATGGAATATTACAGAAAAATTTTCAGGTCAGTGGTATTAACCGTGATCCCTAGTGTAGTTTAAAAAGCCATGCCATTGGCTACTTACTGACCGCTTCATTTTTGAGTACAGTTATTCAAGCTTAATCCCTAACTTTAGAAAGCATTCTTTCTTCTCAAAATACCATTTTTCTTCCCCTGACCTGTAATATGCACAGTACCAGTGTACTGCTAGAACATAGATAAGTGTTCCAAGGAGAACACTTAATTATAATGAATTTTTACTGTAAATCCTAATGTGCTAAGTGCTGTACAAAACATCTTCATGGCTCTCCCTGCCTTCCAAAAACTTAGATTTTAGATTCAGTGATGATAAAACATACATTCCACTTCATGCAAATCACATGTAAAAGTGCTTCTCTTTTATGATCCATTCCTGGGTATCAGAAACATATAGTTCTTTAAATCCCATATGTGAATGTAATATACTTTGTCAATTTGTCATTTCCTCTAACGGGGTAGATAATCAAGTAACCTTCTATAATGCCTTTTCGAAAGGCAAAGCGATTTAATGATGATTGGTCTCTACTTGGGTGGAATATCTCAAAAGGGATCCTGGTCATGGTGCCTCTCCTACAAATAGTAAAATAAATAAATGGTGGTATTTGTTAAGCGCTTACTAGGTGCAGAGCACTGTTCTAAGCGCGGGGGGGGATACAAGGTGATCAAGTTGTCCCACGTGGGGCTCACATTTTTAATCCCCATTTTATAGATGAGGTAACTGAGGCACAGAGAAGTTAAGTGACTTGCCCAAAGTCACACAGCTGGCAAGCGGCGGAGCTGGGATTAGAACCCGCAACCTCTGACTCCTAAACCCGGGCTCTTTCCACTGAGCCACACTGCTTCTCTAAAGTAATAGTGATATTAATATTTGTGGCATTGGTTAAGTTTCTGGCACTGTGCTGAAGTAGATGGAATGTAATCAGATCATTCACCATCCCTACGCCATATGAAGCTCACAATCCAGAGGGGAAGGAGAACAGGTTCCCATTTTACAGATGAAGAAACTGAAGCATGGAGAAGTCAAGTAACTTTCCCATGGTCCTAGAAAAATCAAGCATCAGAATGGGATTAAAAGTACTAATTCTAGGACCTTTCTTATACTCTGACAACCAGGACATTCAGACCCTGGAAGCTCCCATACAGGAATTGGTAATGAGCAAGCTAAAGGTCAAGAGACAAGTCAACTCTCAACTCATCAGAACTGATTATCTAAACTGGGGAGTATCCATGCCCCCGTTTCTTTGTTCTCCTCTTTCCTCAGTGCCTTCTCCTACCTACTACCTTATATTTTGCGCATTTTCCTACAAACGGGTACATCCACCTGAAACTGAGCATGAGTTGGAGAGGCGTCCAAACTTTAGTATTGGTTACAATGGATTTATTCTGTGACTGCAGTGCCATTCCAGTAGCTCATTGTTACAGGGGGCAAGAACTGGCTTAGAAGGCGAACGGCCACAGTGATTAGGAAGTTTTTACCTCCTATAGAGGGAGTTGAGCAGGGCCTCCCCAGTAGAACTGTCACATACTGAGCATAGTTGCCTAAAATTTCAACCCTGGAAACTGAGAAACTGCTTGGCAGCTCTGCTGCGCATCAGACAAGAATTCTAGGACCCAGAAAAACCACTGCTTGTTGCTCCTTATTCTCTGGGCAGCTGAATCTTGCGTTTAACTCAGCAATGACTATGTTTTTGTTTGTTTTTTTGTTTGTTTCTGGAGAAAGTAGGATAAAGAAGAAAGGGAGCTAGGATGAATTTATCCACTGATTCATTTTTCATGTAGTATGGCTCATGTTTCCAGTAAATTTTATTTTTCAATTTACAAGGGAAAAAGTAGCCAGGGCCTCAGTGAGTGTTACTTGTATATTAGCTGGGTAACTGTTGGTTTATTAATGAGTGTAATAATGAAAGTGCAGGCTGTTGAAGAGAATCAGTAAGATGTTTTTATTTAAAGCATAGCAGGAATCGTACAATGCCAGTGAATGCATTATTGCCGCTCTAGGCCCAACTAGTCTGAACCTGCCTCTGATTGGTTTAAATCAAATAGGCCCAAGCACTTCATAAAAATGTCTTTGTCAGCCTAGTTTGACTTCCAAACCTATTCATCTCTGTCAGTTTTTAATATTAGTACCAGGCTCTTGGCCATAGTCCATTAGTACTGTACTTAATTGCTCATGTTACAGATGATTACCAATATAAAAAGCATTAATGCTTTCCCATCGTGAGGCTGTTGCTATGTCGATGTCTCAAACTCAGCAAAGCTTTTGAATTGTGGTTATTTTGGACATTAAAGTGTTCTAAACTCTTACTTATAGTTACCTGGGGCGGGAGTATAATGAAATGATTCTATAGGCTACTGACCCAGACTTCTGCTAGGTAGACAGTCTCCAAGCTGCGTAACTGTGCATTGCTGAAATACTTATTTCACTTCAGGATCCCGCATCTGTTTCTTTTATCAATAGAAGAACAAATAAGAAAGCTGACTTCTCTTTTAAGTAGTGCTCTTTAGTCTGTTTTTTAGGACAGTAATGCAGTTTTAATGGTTGTGCTTTCACATGGGGATTTCTTTTCTTCTCTTAAAAAAATCCCTTCACACAAAAAACCCGATTACTGGTTTTAATTTTCCTGAATAAATTACATGGTCTGTTTCTGTAGAGTGCATGAAGTTGTTATTAGGGATTTAAAAAGAGCATTAAGACAAAAGTACTTTATGATGTGTGCTTTTCTGAGTATTTAGAAACAAAATCATAAACAAATGTATTTGAGAAAAAAGACACTGAGCAATGAAGTTTTTCTTGTGTAATGAATGCATGGTTAGCATCAGACCCTCAGCTTTCACTGTGACCATTCTTAGGGTGCAGTTCCCATTTTGAGGGATAATGGAGACTTAGAGTTATCTGGGGTATAAACTGGCCCTTGAACTAATGTCCTTTGGGTCCTGAAATAATGATATCCAGATGGAACATTCACCTTCCATGTTTATTATGAGGAAGACGTAGTAGGATGTGTAGTTTCAGAGAAGTTCAAATATGAGTACCTGGATCTCCATCTACTAAATGATGTGAAAGATGTAATGAGTTTAAAATAACTACATTCTCTTCTCCAAGCTTCCTAGTCTCTTGTAAGATTTAGCCACCCTGAAGAATGTGACTACAAAAATCATCCTACTGGTATTTCACATGGGAAGTTAGTTAGAGCCATTATATCAGAAACCACTTACTTTCATGGGCTGGTCTAGAAAACCTTTCTCAAGAAATGCATATATGTGAGGATGAGCATTCCTGACATTTGAGTGATTTCAACAGTTGGTGCCAATTTTTCCCATGGCTATCATCCTCCACACACAGTGGAGGGACAGCTAGGTGTGGAGGGAGCTTTTAAAATCCCAATCCGTGAGTGATTGGTTTTGATGCCTACCGGGAGAAGCCATTTCAGGGAACTCTTTTGATTGATGCCTTATAAACTGTAAGGTGTAGGATTTTTGCTAGATGGGGATAGCTTGTCGGAGGGAATTTCTTTCTCAAAGGAAACGGCGCAACACAAACTCATAGAACTAAAAATGGTGATGTTTGTGAGTGGATGTGAGTGGATGTGTGTGCATCAGACCTGATTGCCAAAGCCACAGCTCTGCTGAATCAGGTTTGTTTATCCAGTTCAGCTTAGCAGGGAAGCAGCATGGTCTAGTGGAAAGAGCACAGCCTAGGAGTCAGAGGACATGGGTTCTAATGTCAGATCTGCCACATGTCTGCTCCGTGACGTTGGACAAGTCGCCTCACTTCCCCGTGCCTCAGTTACCTCATCTGTAAAATAGGGATTAAGACTGTGAGTCCCATGTGGGACAAGGACTGTGCCCAACCTGATTACCTTGTATCTACCCCAATGCTTAGAAGAGTGCTTGGTACATAGTAAGCGTTGAATAAATACCACAATTATTATTATTATTATCATTATTATTATGTCCATGGTGGAGCACATTTCAGAAGAGTCGGAAAAGCAGCTGACTCCTTTGGGATGTGTTCTTCCTAAACCCCTTCTCCCAGGTCTTGGAACAGACAAGCCCCCTTATCAGCAAGGAAATTCCAGGTGATCAAACACAGGTTTCTGCAGTTTAGATGGGAGAGCCCCAGTCTGCTGATATTCCCTCAACACAGAACAGAACTTCTTTTACAATGGACCCAAGTCAGATCAACAAAAGTGGTTTCTTTTAAACAGCTGTAAAGACTTTCTACCCAAAGGATATTGTGAGGTAATTTAATACAGGAGGGCTTTACATTCCACACAAATACTCCTTGGTGTTCTTAAAGAGTTCAGATAACTTTCTAATGTGTGGACATTCCAAGAAACTTTAAAATAAATAGAGTTAGTCAGGCTCCAAGGTAGAAAAACAGGCTTAAAAAAAAAGCCTATGAAAATCTCTATTTTCTATAATTCTTAGATTTGTCTTCAATTCAAGTTGTAATTAATAGAAGGTTTTAGTTTACACTGCTGAGTGTGAAAACACCCTCAGGCAGAAACTAATCAAGTGTGTATGTCATGCTGTAAACTACAGCTAGTTCTTTGTTTGACCCAAAAAAAAAACCTTGCCAAACAGCAGTGTTCCTTTGTCGCTCTATCTCTCTTCTTTTATTTTGGCTTTCACCCTACCTTTTCCCCTTAAGTTCCAGCCACACTATTTGAGAAAACTCTGCAGGTTACATACGGTATTGATAGTTTTCATCAAGCGTGAATTTGAATTTGAGAATAGATTAGGTGTCTTGGTCCTTTTTCTTTTTGATAAATAACAAGAGGTTTCTACTTATGATTTTCTGTCCTCAGGGCTTTATCATTAAGATTAAATAACTGTACTCTCAAGCATGCCACTGCACAAACATCTTTTCAATTATGTGAGTAACAGATGCTTTAACAAAGGAACTATTGAAAATTCAGAAAGCATGTTTCCAAAAAAAAAATAATAAAAGTATCAGATGACAGAAGAATGTAATTGTTTACCATTAAAACATATCCTTAGCTCTCCATTCAAAACATCTTGGAACATTTTGTTTTTGTGAAAGTTATTTGGAGTTTGGTTTAAATGATAAATGTTTGGGGTAACTGCTGGACATGGTACAGAAATCAGTATTGATAGTTTACATTGGAGAGTCTTTGGGAGACATCGTTCTACGTGGCTTTCCTTCATGCATTCATTCAATCGTATTTATTGAGTGCTTACTGTGTGCAGAGCACTGTCCTAAGAGTGTGCAGAGCACTGTACTAAGAGCTTGGAAAGTACAATTTGGCAACAGACAGAGACAATCCCTACCCAACAACAGGCTCACAGTCTAGAAGGGGGAGACAGACAACAACAGAAAACAGAACAAGTAGACAGGCATCGATACCACAGGAATCGATCAATCGGTCATATTTAGTGAGCGCTTACTGTGTGCAGAGCACTGTGCTGAGTGCTTGAGAGAGTACAACACAACAATATAACAGACACATTTCCTGCCCCCAGTGAGCTTACAGTCTAGAGGGGAAGATGGACAAGCAAAGGTTTTCAGAAAGCCCAATTCCATGGGGATTCAGCTATTACTACACTTCCATGGCTCTCCCCCTGGTTACAATGCTATAGAAATAACAGCTTATTGTTTTTTTCCAGCTTGTCTATGTGGTGAGGGTCAATGGTATCTTCCTTTTAAAGAAGTGAAAAGAAAGCCAAAAATTTGTGACTATCCCCATTAGCTGATAGGGTGATGGATCTGAACCACTCCTCAACAGCCCTGTCCCCGTAAGGGGACATAAGGGATTGCCAGCGCAGACAGAGGGATATTGGGTTTTAAGGGTTCATTCCCCATGTGGGCCACTGAATTTTGCTACCTCCACATCAAACAGAAACT
Source organism: Ornithorhynchus anatinus (assembly GCF_004115215.2). NCBI lineage: Eukaryota > Metazoa > Chordata > Mammalia > Monotremata > Ornithorhynchidae > Ornithorhynchus > Ornithorhynchus anatinus. Next base: position 98,574,644 of record NC_041730.1, read on the forward strand.
CCTTACCATCGGCTTTAAAGCACTCAATCACCTGGCCCCCTCCTATCTCACCTCGCTGGTCTCCTACTACAGCCCAGCCCGCGCCCTTCGCTCCGCTAATGTCACCCTACTCATTGTACCTCAATCTCGTCTATCTCGCCACCGACCTCTCACCCATGTCCTCCCTTTGTCCTGGAACACCCTGCCTCTTCGTATCTGACAATTACTCTCCCCACCTTCAAACTTTTCTTGAAGATCCATCTCCAAGAGGACTTTCCTGACTAAGCCCTCATTTCCTCTTCCACTCCCTTCTGTGTCACTCTCCTTTGCTGCCTTTCTTCACCCTTCCCTCAGCCCCACAGCACTTAAGTATGGATCCAAAATTTATTTATATTCATGTCTGTCTCCCCTTCTAGAATGTAAACGCATTATGCAGAGAAGCAGCGTGGCTCAGTGGAAAGAGTATGGGCTTAAGAGTCAGAGGTCATGGGTTCTAATCCCACCTCTGCCACCTGTCAGCTTTGTGATTTTGGGCAAGTCACTTAGCTTCTCGGTGCCTCAGTTACCTCATCTGTAAAATGGGTATTAAGACTGAGCCTAATGTAGGACAACCTGATTACCCTGAATCTACCCCAGCGCTTAGAACAGTGCTCGGCACATAGTAAACGCTTAACAAATACCAACATTATTGTTATTATTATTGTGGGCAGAGAAAGTTACCTCATCTGTAAAATGGGGATTGACTGTGAGCCCCATGTGGGACAACCTGATTACCTTGTATCTACCCCAGTGTTTAGAACAGTGATTGGCACATAATAAGCACTTAACAAATACCATCATCATTATTATTATTATTAAAATGTCTTCCAACTCTATTGTATTGTTATACTCTACACCCCCAAGTGTGTATTACAGTACTCTACACACAGTGTGTCCTCAGTAAAAATGATTGATTGTTCTCTGCCTCCTCTGGGGTGGAACTTATATGGAGGGCAGGTTTTAAGGGATCATATTTTCTGGCTTTTATGCCCTGCTCATTTGGGTATCAATTCCAGCCTTCAGGTATGGAGCTTAATATCAGGGGGTCTCCACTGTGGGAGGTGGCATATTTTTATTTATGTTCAGATTATAAACTCCTCAAGGCCGTGGATCTTATTTCTCTTAGACTCTCCCAGTGTGCCAAGTATTTTGCTCTTAGGTGATCTGTAAGTGCCATTGAGGATGATGATGACAATCGATGATGGTTACCAAGCAATTATTGGTGCTAAATGCTGGGGGAAGTACAAAACAGTTGGTAGACATAATCCCTGCCTACAGGTATCTGACAGTCTATGGATGTTGGATCAGTTTTCAGTGGAGGCCTGCAAACATTAAGTCACTGCTGGCAGGTTGGAAGGTGAATGATCCTGCTCCCGAGAAGTCTCTTAGGCAAATTGCAGGTGGTGTATTATCTTTATAGCACCAGAAAGGATATGAGAGACTGCTGAGCGGAAACCAGTTGACAATGCACCTTCATGAAATCTGCAACCCATTTAAATCTGTGCCAATTCCTGCTGCCTTAATTCTGTAATCTGGAGGAATGAAAGTATATCCACCTTTCAGCCATCCTGTCTCTGGGAATCGCTGTGGCCCCATTTCTCAAACCAGCGAATAAACCAGCGCCTTCTCCCTTTGTACACAGTAAGCACTTAATAAATATGATTGAATGAATAAAATATGATTCATTCAGTCATATTTTTTGAGCGCTTACTGTGTGCGGAGCACTGTACTAAGCACTTGGAAAGTACAATTTAGCAATAAAGAGAGACAATCTCTGTCCATACCGGGCTTACAGTCTAGAAGGGGATCAGATTCCCCATTTATTGTGAAGGAAATATTAGGATGCCTTCCCTGAATCTACATTTTGGGGGAGTCTCTTCGGAGTCTGTGATGCAGACTCTTAACAGCTTTTACAATAAAGGGTAATGCAGTGACTTTGGAAAAAATAGAGGTAGGCACAGACAGAGAGATATGGAGGGAGAGAGAGCCAAAGAGAGAAAGTGCGTGCACATGTAAATACACCTTATTTTTATTTGAAATGAATTTTCAGAGAGATTGGGAACGATTTCTTCATGGTAGACAATTTCTCAAAGATCAAAAGTGAACTTTTCTGTCTTTGCTAATTAAACACACACCAGTTTGCTACTTTGATGCAAATTATGCTATTTATACCTGTTTCCTTTGCAAAGAGCATCCTGCAGAGTGCCGTGAGCAACCCAAGCCTCAGCTAGACAACAAGCTAAATCTTTTGCAGAACAATGCTCTTTTTCCTCCCCACCATTGTCGGTCTTTGAGGTGTTACCAGACAGGTAGTTCTCATTCAAGCCTGGTTCTTGTGTCCACCAATTGACAGATGCCTGCCACCCCCAACACTGGTCAGTTGGGGAAAGAGGTCTTCTTTATTCTCTTTATTTGTTACGGTTGTTTCACTCTTTGCACCAGTCAAGGCACATTATGTTATTCGCTCCACTGATATTCACACCTCAAAACTGAGATCTTTATCTACAGCCCACGACTTTCTTAATTAGAAATTTCTTTTCAGGACAAGAAAAGCTCCAAAGAAGCACATTAGGCTCCTCCTTTATATGGCACTTCCATACCATTTCGAAGTGCTCTGTAGTTAGCTTTGAATTTACTATAGGACTCTGAGAGGGAGGTTAAGTTTATTTCTCCGCTGATGAAACCAAAGCCCAGAGAGGTTAGGCAACGCGCCTGAGTTCCCACAGAAAGCCATGGCAGAGTTGGGGACTGGGCCTAGTAGGGCTTCATTTTGCACTGGTGTTAAGCCATGCCGCCACACATTGTTTTTGGTGAGTAGAACAGCATGTGTGTTGGAACTCTCTCGGTTCCTTGGCATCCTGAAATTTCTCTTAAAGTTTAAAAAGAAAAATATACCTCCCCTTGAAAGCATGTTTTGTCTTGGGCTGTTTTACACATTCTGCAATGAAGTTCCATTTTCAGTTCCCAGCCAAGAAGGAACACGTCTGGCCAAAGCTTGAAATTCATCGATGTTGGAATCACTACTAAGAAATGTAATGACTCCATCTTACATCAGATTGAGTCTGAAATGTCTATGGAACCAATATGTCTTTTCTTTTTTGTTCTGCCTCAAGAGAGGAGAAAAAAAAGAGAGAGAGATTAGATTGAACAACAAAATGAGCATTATGAAAAGATCACCGGGATGGGGGCTTGATGCCGCCCTATGCTTCCTCGTGCCGCTTACTGACTTCACTTGTGTGAACTGGCAGTATTTTGAGGGTGGCTATCGCATTGGAATGCACAGAAGTGCCCAAACCCAGATGGGAGAATTAGACAGCCAAGAAGTACCCCAACTCTTTATTTCCTTTCTTTTTCTGAGTTGGAACCTGACCGCAGACATTGCTGAAACATTTTTTCTCTCTCTATAAATAGATGCATTCTCATCTCTCCTCTTAAGCACAGCTTGCTAAATGTTTTGGCCAAAAAGCTCAGTCATTCTGTGCAGGCATTAATCAATAGAGGAGACATTAGTGGTTACTAGTTCAGATTAGATTTTTACATTTATTTTTTCCCCTGCTTGGGGAAAATGTTGACTAATAAAGATTAAGGGCCTTCTCTTCTTTTTATGAATTGCTAATGACGAGGACATATTGGATATACTGTGAAATACGTTTCTCTGATGTGAAGTCTCTGCTTTTTGTTGAAGGAAAGAGATGCAGATCCCTGGAGGATTTTAGAATTTGTAAATATAAAATTATCTGCCTCAGTGTTTAAAAAAAAATACAATTGGCAGAGAGCCAGCTTACTTACATTACTGTAATAGATTTGCTGACCTCTGACTTCTGCTGCAGCGAAGTACATTGAATTTTTCATAATATCAGATGAGGCTGATCTAAAAACTCAGTACACTGTGCACCATTATTTAACTTGAGATTTAGAAAAGCCAAATCTTTTCAAACTAATCATTTATATGTGATTAAATTTTAGTTTTATGGACCCTGATAAATCAGGGTTAGCATAGCACTGATTTGTTCATCTAACTTGAGTCAATTTTAAGTTGTCTTTATTTAAAAAAAAAAAACAACAACACAAAAAACCTTGCTTTTCACAGTGACTGGATTTAATAAGAAGCTCTGTGATAGCAAAGGCTCCCCTACTGTTTCTGCTTTGGGGTGGAAAATGTTATTCTTGTATTATTCCTGGAATAAAAAGCCTCACGCTGCTACAAATCTGCTGCCTATGGAAAGATGTTATTTTTTAATACACAACGGCTTACCTATTCCTGCTGTATTAATGGTATCATAAATAAGGCAGTTTGCTAATCTTAAATTTTGAATCTGGATAATAAAAAACCATTTCACTTGTATTGCTTCCAACCCTGTAAATCAGTACATCAGGAGGGAAAGAATGATCTCAAGGTTTTCTAATGAATATATTGTTTCCTTCTCTTCCCCACTACCCTTCACCCATTTGAAGTCAAACCAAAGCTGAAAGCTGCTTCAGATACTGTACAACTGATTTCTTCAGTTTAATGAGTTCTGTCTTTGCTAGATTTTTTTTTTTGACATTTTTGCCTTAATCTGTACTGTTTAAAAACTGATTAAATCTTAGTTGTATTACAAATATTTGAAAATAATCTTCTGCTAGTTTCAGGCATGTTGCATTCTGCTAAACTATTTGTATAATACAAAACCACATTCTTCCTGTGTTGGGCAATATTGACCTTAAATTGGCTAACTTGTTTTAATGGTACTGTGTGTACACTGGCTGTTTCAATGTTCTGAATCCTGTAGTAGGTTTACTGCTCTTGTACTGTAAAAACTTCTAATAATTAGATGATAAGATCATATCCTGTGGGTAATTGTGTTGTACCATGACAGGATAACTGAAAAAACATTCAGTGAAAATTGCAACAAACGGAAATCACTATATGAAGCAGCGATTGTTCGTGGTGTCAGACTTTGGTCTAGTCCCCAGAGCTTCACAGTGCATATTCGAATTTGCTTCCCTTTTTGTCCTTTTTCTTTTTGTCTCTATAATTATCTTTCTACCATAAAAAAGCAATACACTGACCTTTACTTGAAAAAAAAAACCAAAAAACCGCACTGACACACACACCCTGGAAACCTAGAACAAGCAATCCTTGTATTTTGATTCAGTTTTACCTTAGTCATGCCTCTTTCCAGATACAAGAAACATTTAATTCCAGATTTCCTGCTGCTGGCTCTAGGCCTTTGACCAGCATCCCGAAATGTATTTTTACTGCTGTCCCACTGCCAGCATCTGAGCTCAGTGAAAATAGCTAAAATGAAAAAGTTGGCCACACCCCCTTGAACTCTTAAGAGTATAAAAGGAAATTTAAACCCTGGTTACTAATTACCATCCCCATCTAATGAACCCTCATGTTGTGATAGTGCCATGTATCAAAACTGGGGTGGAGGGAGGGAATTTCAGTCAGAGATTGCCATAAAAGGCCACCTGGAAGAATGAGAAGGATGATTTGTCCTGTTAGGCCCAGTTCCATCCAACTTCCCCTCTCTCCTTATTTTCTCTCCCCTCCACCATCCCCTCCACCCCTCACCCCCCACCCCGCCCTGGGCAAACCACAGCAGCCCCCACCTCCCCACTCAACCTCATCATGCCTACCTCCATAGAAGAATAATCCCTTTGTCTTGGTGGATATTGACAGACTCATGATAATAACCCCATCTCATTTGGAGACAGGAATGATGGGGGGGTAAGGGGAAGGCAGAGCAAGGAGGAAGCGGGCACATTTACCCCTGAAACATGCAGGTTTCAAATATACCTCAAGTTTCCATGGAAACTAAACAAAAAGTCAAACAATCCTATTGCTGGGCTAACAATTATTGCAATAAAATGTCCTTTTATTAAAGTAGATTTAAAATATTTAACACATGAGGATAAGATGTAAATAGTGGCCCGGACAGAACCCAAACTTGCCACCCCTGTGAGATTCAAAGGCCTTGACAGCATCAGAGATGATGGGAGGTGGGTTGTTTTTGGGTTTTTTTTGGTTGGTTGTTTTGCTTTGTTGGGGTTTTTTTTGGTATTGGGGGCTTTATAAATAAAATGGAACAATTTTCAAGTATGAACATGATTGTTTTTTCTGTTATTCTGCTTAGTTATGCTTTTTATTATATCAACATTAACTGTAATATTATAGTGGGAAACAGGTATTTGGCAGCCATATATTATTTTAGTAAAGTCTGCATAGAGGGAGCCGTTTCCAGTTTTAGCAGCTGTAACATGTTTAAACTCAGTTTGTAATGGGATCTGAAGATGAATATTCCCTATGGGCTCTGCTTAGCTTCGCTGCTTGGCCCACTGCCAAATTTTGGGCTCGAAAGTATTCTTCACGCCTTCTTGCACATACCATGTCAGAGCATGCTCAGTTAATGAATTTTATTTCTAATGTGGCATAGATTGGGTTATGATTTTAACATCGTTTAGGTGGCACTGTATTAAAATATGAAATGCTGTGGTCACAACAGCCCGGTTGCTGCATTCTTCAGCTTAAACTGTCTGAACGTTTAAGTAGTTGGAACCCAGATTGAATGGATGGAAATTGATTGCTGGGGAGCTAAGGGACAGCTAAACCAAAGGGTTTTCTGCAGGGGAGTCTTAGATTAAAGATAATTAGGATTCCCAATCTTCGAACAGATTTATGTTATTTATAAGCAAAGTACATTTTCTTCATTGAGTCGACTTGTCTCATTTTAAACAAATTATGTTTGCTGTATTAAAGTTCATATTTTTAAGTCGGAGTCTTGTATTAATCCCTCAGTGAGTCATTAATCATACCAAATGCATTATAAAAACTTTAATCACTGGAGTTGAAACTGAGATTGTAATGCAATCCATCCCTTTTAATTACATCAGCTATTTTTCCCTTTCAGATCAAGAGCTACGTCGCAAAGGGAAAACAGATTAAAACTAGAGCTGTTTGATGTTTCCTTTTTAAAGCAATTTTGTGTACTTTGTTAAAGAAAGTCATGTCATTCCGATTCTTGAACTTTTTTTCAGTTCTTCAGTTTTCACGACTCCTTGGGTCCAGCCCTTCTGACCGGGCCCTTTTAGGGGAGATCCGGCAATAGCTTCCCCTGCTGGGATCACCCCTCTGGCCTGCCCAGCAGGGCAGCTGCCCCTGGACACAAGACAGCCCAGTGCCTTCCATGTAGCCCCACTTTGGGGGGAGGGGGGTGGATCTGACCACCTCTCCAATCCCAAATTCCCACTCTGCAAGGACACTTCTGTGCCGCTGCCATACTTCTCTGAGCACCACCTGCTGTCGTCTTGGCTAAATCCCCCCGGGGTTCTCGGCCCGAGCGGCAGAACGGCCAGTTCTAACCAAAAAGAAAGGTTTCCGTCCCCAAGGAGCTTCTAAAATACCACGCGCTGGTTTCTGTGGTGAGGCGGTAGGTGGAGACAGGCCGGAGGGTTTCTAGAAATGCATCGCAGAGTTGAAGGAAAAAACGGTGGAGCCACTAGTTGCGTGACTCGGGGCTAAGAGAAATACAATTCTTTGCGGGAATTGCAAGAGCTGATCAATGATTTGTTCCTTAATCCTTTAGATTAATCCTGCCATATGAAAGATTTATTAAAGGAGAGGAAGATAAGCCACTGCCTCCAGTGAAACCTCGAAAGCAGGATAACGGTTCCCAGGAGAGTGAAAATAAAACAAAAGTATCCGGCACCAAGCGCATCAAAAATGAAAACCAAAAGAGCAAGAAAGAAAAAGATAATGTTCAGAAACCCCAGGATGCATCGGAGGTTAGTTGCTTTCCTACTTTGAAACTTTTCCATTAAAAATGTACCGCTTTTAATCAGTAAAGCCCCCGTCTTGCTGAAACACCCCATTCCGCCAATAGAACGATAAAAATGAATCAAATACATCATTTAAACTTCGGGATTCCAAAAATAGTTGGCCTTTCAGTTTGCTCCCAAGCTGAAAGGTAATTCATGGCATTATGAGTGCTGTGATATTGATGGGCTTTAAGCAGTCCCCAGCAAGCTCCATAGTGCAGAGAGCTGATGGCAAATGACCAAGATTTAATTTAGGAAGATTCCGCTCCTGCTCAGCCTATTTGAACTGTACCTCCAGCATTAAAGATGCATTAGCGTTTCCACTCCAAACCAGTCTTTTAAGGTTTTTAAAAGGATTTTTCAGTGTTTTGGGGGTTGGAACTCAACCTGCAAGGTCTGGATCCTTTGTACGTGTAGGCCAGAGCTATGCATTTTTAATTTGAAGAGTTTTTCGAGCTTGAGGTAATTGACCCGATGATACTAAAGTGCCTTCGTGTAGAGACGTATTTAGAAACATCGTAAACACATGTTATTTATAGGGGAGATAGAAACGGTTCCTCTTGGACCCATTATTATCTTTCATGTTAACGGGTAGTTTCCGAATCTTTAAAACAAGCACGATGAATCCAGTAGGCCACTGCTGTTCTTTGGAAACCATTACAGCCGGTTGAGTGAGTAGGCATTTACATTGGTTTTAAAATGTGTTTTAATATGAATAATAAAAATTCTTCAGAACATAAAAAAATTTCCAGCTATATTTGCACTCAGTAGAGATCTTGTGTTCCAGGATTCAACCCCGGAGGGAATTTTTATGCTTCTATTAAAATCCCCTAAAAATCAGGTTTATAATGAACACATAAGAGACTACCTAATTAATCGCTAGCTTTTTTTAAAAAAAAAAAAAACCAAAAACCTCCCTAACTAGAAATTAACTTGCCCAGTAGAGCCTTGTAAAGTGGATCACATCAATACCATGAGGAGAAATTTGTCTTTTAATTTCAAAACAATTTTTTATACCCTAGTTAAAAAAATTAATACACTGAGATGCATAGACATCTGCAGGCTTGAAACATAATTTGCCAAAAGCAAGGAAATTCAGAGTTAAGGCTAGCATTCCATTCTTCATTCATCCTGTTGTGCCTGGTTATTTATTGCGGGCTTCTCAGAGCCGAGAATTCCTTTAGATACCATATGTATTGCATTGCCTAAGCAGAACATACGAAGCCAAAGATGGAGTGTGCACCTCAGCATTCAATGTTCTGGATTTTGCTGTTTAGTTGATAGAGCTTTGATGCGCCAGAACTGAAAGATTGAATGCAAGATACTGGAAAAATCCTTAGCCATGCTGCTGACTGAATCAATCAACCAAAGCAGGGAACCTCCAAGTCAGTCAATTAACTGTATTTATTGAACCCTTACCATGTGCGGAGCACTGTATTAAGTGCTTGGGAGAATATAATGTAACAGAGTTGATGGATACATTCCCTGCCCACATCGAGCTTACGAACTGTGGTGTAATCCTGTTGGAACTTTTGTATTATCGGTTGAAATGGTACTATTCTCTATCCAGATTTTGGGGATCTTTTTCAGCTTGGCCATAAACAGACCTTTTGAAATGTGTTGTCTTACTGGCACATACTTTTTGACTTGATGGAAGTTAAACTGAGGTACAATGGCCATATTACCTTATGGTAAGCTATGGAGAATAATCCTAACAACTCAGTTATTACTTCTTACTGCCATTGAACTGAAGTTTCCTTTAGCCCATTCTAGAAATATAATTGTGCTGCTCCAAGTAGCAGAGGACGAAAGACAATTTGTTATGTTGCTCCTGGGTGCGTCTCAAAAATAGCTAAACCTTCAAACGGTTGCTTAACAGAAACCAAGGGCAGAGGATGAGGTATTAAACATGATTTGCCTTTTTTCCCCTACTGTATTCATCTGTCTGGCATCTGTCTGGTATTTTTTTGTGTAAGCTCAAGAGACCAGTGATAGACTTTTTGAAGGACTAGTGATGGTATTTGGACTGAAGAAGATACTGAGGTCGTGACTATCAAGAAACTCCGCCACCCAAGAATGTTTTTAAAATCTCTACAAGAGAAGCATGGGTGTGATTCCTTAGCTACGCCATATCCACCCTCTCACCCCCGACCCTTAACGTTAAGCAGCATTTGGAAAATAACGTTCTTGATGCTCAGAGGAAAGGAGGGGGTGGATCTGCACAATACAACTGTTTTGTGACTGACTTAGACCAAGGCAGGACAGAGCAGAGTGACAGCAGTTTTGAAAGGGGCTGTCAGTCAGCTGGGTCACTGATGGAAAGTTATAATGACCTTTAGGGCTCAGTTCATCCAGCTTGATAATGCAGTGAATAGTAGGAATTGTGCACACAGGCTTTGTTAATGGAGATGCATAAAGAGCTGAAGTCCTGTTGGCTATAACTTATCTCAAAGAATGATAAAGATATTTTTGTAATAGTGCACACTGTCTGAATGTTGACGGCTTCATTTTTGTCTTTAATACAAACATAGTTTGCCCCTAAACTGACAGAAGAATTTGCAGTGACTCTCTTCTAATCTCTCTTTAATCTCTGTGCCTGTCATCCCCCCCCCCCCCCCCCACCGCTCTTTACCTCTCATTCCCCACTTTATTTTCTTCCTTTCCTCTTCTACTTTCACCTCTTTTCCATTCTCCCCTTGTGTTTTCGTCCTCCCTCTCTCCCTTCCCCTCTTTCTTTCTTTCTCCTCCTTCTTCCTATAAATCTCTCTCTATCGCTGTCAGCTGATGGTATTTGTGTATTGTGACACAAAATATGAATTATTAACACTTAGGCAATGACTATCATTAATTTAGCCGAACGGCAGGAAGTAGAACATTTCTGGCTATCAGGAGAGTTTGGAATTTGGAGAGGGCTACATGGGATTGGTTGGAAATTAAAAAAAAAAAATCTCCAAAACATCATAAAACTACAACATGTAATTTTGAGCCCATTTGGATAATAGATTGATCTGAACAGTGGACAACCTCAAATTTAAACTATATGTTGGAATCAAGCAACGATATGATCGCGTACCTTCAATGTACACCATTTTCCTCTTTCGATAGGTGTCGTATAAGAAGCAAAAAATGGGTATGCACATTTGAGTATTTCTGAAATTGATATTTCTTTGTCTAAAGCTGTGATTGGGGAGGGCCCAGGGGGAAATAAAGCTTTTCAGAACTCAAAAGGTGACTGACAAGCAGGTTTTTCCAAGGGATCGGCAATATGAGGTTTGGGAACGAAATCTGCCAGCATGCCCTGCTTTCTTCTGATTGTCTTCTGAAATGTTTTACCAGGTTTCAGTGGAACCAGAGAAGGAGCCAGAGGTTTTAGTCCAGAAAAGCTTGATGGAGCCCCTGGTGATGGCAGAAGTGAAGAAACAGACCGAAGACTTCCAAGACTTGATACCCGAGGGAGTAGGCACGGAAGCGGGCCCGACGAAAGTCAACTTGAAGGACCGCTGCTCCATCAGTGAGCCAGCCAAGGAAGAAGAAGAGTGCTCAGCTTCCTTCCCCAGTGCTCCAGCACCTCCCAAAGAGGATGCGACCCGGAATCTAACCGTCGGCAAACAGTCACGCTCATCGCCGGATGCCCTTGTTGACCCAAAGCCAGAACAGAGAGCGTGCAGTTTTACAGATGGCTCCGATAACGAACCGCCGGAAGCCCCCTTCCACGGTTTCCCCCCGGTCCAAGTACCGCCGCCGAGCCAGAGCGACATGGAAGACGACAAACTCCCCGCCATGGCGGACTACATCGCCAACTGCACTGTGAAACTGGATCAGCTCGGGAACGAAGACATCCACGACGCCCTGAAGCGGAATCCCAAAGTCCTCGTGGTCCAGTCGTTCGATATGTTTAAGGAAAAGGAACTGCCCGTACCCATTCACGATGACCCTGGGTTGAATTACACCCCGCTGCTCTATTCGAGGGGCAATCCAGGGATCATGTCTCCATTGGCCAAGAAGAAGCTGCTGTCGCAGGTCAGCGGTGCTAGCCTGTCAGGTAGCTATCCCTACGGCTCCCCTCCACCCTTGATCAGCAAGAAGAAACTGAGCAGCAGAGACGAACCCTCTTCCGGGTCAGTGCAGTCTCATCACAGCTCGAGCTCTGATGCTCTGGCGGTCAGTAGGCCCTCCGTGATCCAACACGTCCAGAGTTTCAAAAGCAAGAACCCGGAGGAACGGAAAGCTCTTAACGATGTTTTTAAGCATGACGCTCTAAGCGGTCCCGATCCCCGCCGGTGCAGTTTCTCCAAGCATCACCTTCATCCCCTGGCCGAGTCCTATGCGCTGAAGCCAGATATCCAGGAGTGCAAGGACAAGATGGCTGAGAAAAGGGCACTACATCATTCCCACGTGCCCAGTTTCCTGGCCGATTTCTATTCCTCCCCCCACCTCCACAGCCTCTATAGACACACGGAACACCACCTTCCCAGCGAACAGGCATCCAAGTTCCTCCCTCGGGGCACGTACCGGGAGTCGGAAAACAGTTCGCCATTTCCTCCGCACAAACACCCAGAAAAACTCGGCGGGGGTTACCTCCCGTCTTTGCATCAGCCAGACAAAAAAACTGCCCTGGAAGCCTCCTCGGACGATCAGCCGACAGATCTGAGTCTTCCAAAGAGCAGCGCACACAAACAGACTGTGAAGACGGCGGGCCTGTCCCACGCGGGCGGCGGCCTGCCGGAGAGTAAGAGCCTCTCTCAGTTCCAGGCCTTGAGCGGTCAGGCCGGGAGTCGAGACTGCCACCCGAAAGCCTGCCGGGTCTCGCCCATAACCATGTCGGCCCCTAAAAAGCACCAGGACCTGTTCTCCCGGTCCGGAAAGCCGCACCACACGAGACTCGACAACTTGAGGAAGATGGAGAGCGCGGTCCATCCGATCCTGAGCTGCAAGTCGAGCCCTCAGCCCGTCGGCACGGCTCGGCCCCTGAAGCGCGGCCTGGAGGATTTGGACGGTGTGATGACGGAGAAGAAGATCCGGGTGGTGTCTCCCCTGCATTCCTCCAAGGAGGGCTCGGCCAAAGACAAGGCCTCCGATCAGGAGGGTGAGGGCGGCAAAGGTGGGCACGGCCCCCACTCCGGCGGCGTGTCGGAGGGCCAGAAGTTCCCCCTGTCGTCGCCCATCTTCCCAGGTTTGTACCCGGGGTCCCTGTGTTCCAGCCTGAGCTCCCGCCTCCCCGCCGGCTATTCCCACCCACTGCAGTACTTGAAAAACCAGACTGTGCTTTCGCCCCTAATGCAGCCTTTGGCTTTCCACTCGCTTGTGATGCAGAGAGGAATCTTTACGTCCCCGGCCAATTCTCAACAGCTCTACAGACAGTTAGCCGCAGCAGCCACACCTGTAGGAAGTTCGTATGGCGACCTTTTGCACAACGGTATCTACCCTTTAGCTGCTCTAAATCCTCAAGCTGCCTTTCCTCCCTCCCAGCTGTCCTCTGTCCACCCCAGTACAAAACTGTAAATTCTGCGCTCGGGAGCCTCCCAGTGAAAGGTGTCGCTTAACGTGGCTTTGCCCCCTTACCCTGTGATAATGTCTTGCAGAATTAGAAATCAGTATTTCTTTCGTGAAAACCGACGTGTGGTAGCCCGCCTAGGCTAACGCTTCTGTTCGACTGAGATAGAACTGCTTTGCTCTTCTGGCCCTTCACCCATAACTCCTTCCCTCATTTCCCCCTTCCCTCGCCTCCTCCACCTCCGTCATTTCACTTTGCACGGTCGTTATGGGAAGGGGTTTTATTTGCATCCACATTCTGAGACGAATGAAAAGAAACCGGACTTGATTTTTAGCGCTTTGGGAAACGGAGACGTTGAGGTGGAAGATGGAAGGAAGGGGTGAGGGAGGGCTGCGGAGAACATACAATCAAAAGATGTGGTCTGGGGGTCACATTTTTGACTTTTAAAGGTTCGATCAATGCAATGTATAGTAAAACTGCAATAGATCTTTCACCCTGACACTAGTAAAACAGAAAAGTAAACACTGTTAAATTGAGTGTGTACGTACCTGCTTCTTACAAACTACCTGTATCACTGTTTGTTCACATAATTTATATACAGGTAGTCCCATTTTCCAGTTTATCCTGTGCCCTGTTAATTAAACAATATCACTTTGTCTGCAGGTGTTTCTATTTGTCGGGTTTTTTTTTTTTCCCTAGGAGTCCGTTGGACTGTCCTTCCTGTTTCTGTGTGTGTAATTTTTCCACATCTTATCATTGTGAGCAGCTTTGGGGGGTAAAGTTATTGTTTACAAATTGAAGCAACTGATTCAAGGGGAATCCATGAAAGAAAATCACATATATGATGGTGCAAACAAAGTTCCTTTTTAAAAAATATGCAGTTGGAAGATCTTGCTCCTCCTAAATGGCAGAGTTGAAAGAGCTTACCCATTGCTTACCCAGCCAAAACACTTTGCTTTGAAGTACTGGGTTATGGGAAATTGTTGAGCATTGTACTTACCTTATCTAGGCTGTGAAACTGTCCTACATACCAGAGGAATCATAAAAACAAAAACCTCATTGGCAACAAGCTGCTGAGTAACAACAGAGTCCAGAGAACATATTTGTGGGTTGTAAAAATATCGTAGGAATTTCAGAAATTAGAAGAGCCCAAGCAGTTGGTATGGAAGATGGGGCAGGCCCCGTGTAAGTGACCAAGGGTGGGGAGAGGAAGAGAGGGACGAGAGGAAGGGCGTTCGGCTACTCGGGGAGGGAAAGGGTGATTGGCTTCCCCAGTCAATACCTCCCCCAACCTGAGATGATGTGAATTGTGAGTTCCAGTGCAGCCTGACCCAGTTAGTCTTGCATAATTAGCGGGCTGAGCATCAATCCACCTCATTGTGGCTAGCTGGCCTGTTGGGTTGCCCCTTTAGAGTAAAAAAATAAAAAGGAAACAGGAATAATCTTCTAGGACAAGTGAGACTTTGCGTTAGCCACCTACTGATTGCAAGGTAATAGATTCATTTTCAAAATCAGTTTTGCTTTATGTTTCCTCTTGTCGTTGGGAAGAAATGGTAAAGCTGTTCAAGCAGTCAAAAGATGTGGAGAATTTATATTGTCATCTTTGCCACTGTATTACATTTGCTACAGAGATGTAATAACATGGCATTTGGTTTCTGAATGTATTAAAACCAATCGATAAATACGGTGGATTTTCTTTCAGCGTTCACGGAGGACACCACCGTGACATAGACGGATATTTACTCTGATGAATTCACCCACCTGCCGTGATATGTAGACGTTAGTACCCTAGTTAACTGAGTCTTTTACCTCAGATGTTTTACGGGGTGGAAATTGATGACAATTTTCAACTTCCAAATAAGTAACTCAACTGCAGAATAATCGAAACTGGTAATAATAAAAATTCAAGCTCTTAAATGAAGCCATGCATGTCATACATCTGTACTGAAATTTCTCCATGATATAAAGCCAAATATATAATGTAATATATTTAATATCCAAAGGTGGAAAAAAAAAAGAATGTAGTCATCCAGTGTTAAAAAAATCCATATGCTTCAATTCATTAATTATCTTCCTGAGGGGAAAAATATTATATATATATATATATTTAATAGAATAAATAGATGAGTAGAATTTAGGATATAAATGTGTGAGTGCAAATTATCCTGCTTTTGCACAAGACATAGAGAAAAAATCAGAATCTCATCTGGCAGGATGCCAGTGAGGACACATATGAGAAAGTTGCACTAGATGTGAATCCTGAAAGCATGAGAGATCATGACAGAAATGTGGAAAAAGAACTCTGTAGCAAACAGACCAAATTGTACGTGGTGGGGTGAGTTAATTCAAGAAAATGGGTGCTTTCCGTTCTTCAGCCAACCTGAACGTTTGAGATTTGGGGCATTTATTTTCACCGAAGATCTCCTTTCAGTTTGGTTACATCATGCTGGAATTTGATCACACCATTTTAAAACAATGTTAACTCAAATGTTTTCTCATTTGTTCCGTGAGGCGACTCAGTTTCTGTCGGAGGAAACTCAGATGCTGGGCACAGCATTAGGCCAAATGAAGAGAAATGGTGGTATAAATTCCCCACAGAAGCAGTGCATTATTTGTTTAAAAACTCTCAACAGAAATCTTGGAAATCTTTCAAAAAGACTATTGAATTCTTCATTGGCCAGAACTACTTTAAAAAAAAGTCTTAAATGGGGCTTTGTTTGCATTGTTTGAGTTCAAGGGGCCTTATTATTGAATGGAATTGCACAAGCCTTTCTTTGTGCAATCAAACCATTGTTATTGGTAGTTTTGTAAAGGAAACTGTGGAATCTAATTGGCAATGGAGTCATAAATCTATTTACTGAGAACCGCTTCCAAGAAATGTTGCAATTCAAAATGCACTAAGTTCATGATTCATTAGAGATTCTGGAAGGTTGCGAGATATATTTAAGAAAAAAAAAAGAAAAAAGCAAAAAAAAAAAACAAAAAACAAACCCACAACCTTCCCCTCAACTTCTGGTTTCAAACTGTTTGACTTTAGGAAACAACTTAAAAATAGAACCAAGCGGAGTTTGAGAATGCAATGTCCTTCTAGTAAATGATTATTAAAAATTGTAATATTTACAGCAGAACGCTCTGATTTATTTCTGCACTGGAGATGACACATCCACTTGTTTTTCAGGGCATACGAAGTAGTTCGGGAAAACCCAGTTTTGAACTTTGCAACTTATTGAATTGGTGCATGAATTCTTCAGTACTGTATCTTATTATGTTGGTGTGTCTAATGGAAGTTTCTAGGTGGTCTCAAAAAATATTTTATGTAGTGTGCCTTCAAAGAGAACAGCTAATTTCTCTGCAGTCATTGTTCCACGTGGTCAGTCAGGTCACATCTGGTCTAATTTTACAATTGTCCTGATTTAGTGAGAAATGGCAATGATTTAAAGCCAGTGGGGCCCACATCATTGAACTGATAATCATGAGCACTTAACTCCCGTGTTTGCTGTAAATGTATTTGATATTCGCTCATTCCCCATGGTTGAAATATGTCCTAAGAATTGCAGCATAATCTCCTGGCTGTTTATACTTTTTTAAACTTTCCTTTGTTGTAAATATTGTATACTTTTGGTGATTCAAGTTATGTAACCTATATGCTCTGTAAGGTGATTATTTGTATATAGCAAAATGGCCCAGTAATATTATATAGTTTCCCGTCGAAAAGGTTATTGAGTAACCTTCGCATTAGTTTAAACACTACCAGGAATAAAGCTGAGCCAACTATAAACACTCAATTTTGTATGTTTTCCAAATTGTACTTATTAATGCTTTTGATACTGTATTACGTGCCAATAGTTTCCCAATCACATAGCAGGCAAGAGATATTTTGTACTTTTTGATCCACTGTAATATTTAATAAAAAATGTTACTATCTGTTCCATTGGGTGATTGAGTAATGATGTTGTTTTTTTATTTTTCTATCTGTTAAGCACGTTCTCTGCGTCGAGCACTGTTCTAAGCTCTGGGTTAGATACGGTTTTATCAGGTGGGGGACAGTCCTGTCCTATGTGGGGCTCAGAGTCTGAGCAGGAGGGTGTAGGATTTAATCCCCATTTTACGGTTGAGGAAAATGAAGCACAGAGAAATGAAGTGACTTGCCCAAGGTCACACAGCAAGCAAGTGGCAGAGCCCAGATTAGAGCCCAGGATTAGGTCCTCTGACTCCCAGACCCATGCTCTTTCCACAGGGCCATACTGCTTCTCTGTTCTGTACCTGATCTTCCCTCAGAGGAGGGGACAGAGTTCAGGATGTTGCCAGCATCTGGAGTCAAGGCCATTTGATAAATGCCCAAATTGAAAGTTGTGTTTATCCAGGAAGGGGTGAAAAAGTGTTAAACTCCTTGAATTGTCACTCCAAATCAGTTGTTAATAATGATCATTGTGGTATCAAGTGCTTTCTGTGTTTCAGGCACTGTACTAAGCCCTGGAGTAGATAGAAGCTAATCAGGTTGGACACAATCCCTGTCCCACATGGGGCTCACAGTCTTAATCCCCATTTTACAGATGAGATGACTGAGGCCCAGAGAAGTCAAGTGACTTGCCCAAGGTCACACAGCGGACAAGTGGCGGAACCAGGGTAAGAACCCAGGTCCTTCTGACTCCCAGCCCCGTGCTCTATCCGTTAGGCCATGCTGCTAGTTAAAGCTGATTTTGAGTAGTAAATAGCGATCATCTCCCCAGACTAGAGTAATGTAAACCGGGGTCACACCTCAACTTTTCCCTGGAGCACCCCAGTCTATAGACCCCATTCCCCCTCTCCCTGGGAGGGAGGGTCTAGGAAACATGGTCCCCGTTTTAAGTCTGGAGTCGTAGCAGTGATGCAGATTCAGTCATTTATTGAGCTCTTGCTCTGTGCAGAGAACTCTCACTAGGACTTAGTAGAGTGTTTTGGACTGTAAGTAGACCAGACTGTAAGCTCACTGTGTTTAGGGAATGTGTCTATAAATACTGTGACATTGTACTATCCCAGTGCTCTCCATCCAGTAAGTGCTCAATAAATATTGAGTGCTCTGCACACACAGTAAACGCTTGATGAATATCATTTTATGATGGTGATAATACAATGAAGTCAGTGAATATGATCTTTGCCCTCGAGAAACTGACAATCAAGCAGCAGAAGAGATGAACCTAGTTAAGCCTCTCTGCCAAGCCCCCTCTAGACTTTAAGCTTGTTGTGGGCAGGGAGCCTGCCTACCAACTCTATTGTACTCTCCCAAGCGCTTAGCACAGTGCTCTGCATAGAGTAAGTGCTCAATAAATACCGATGATGAAGAAGAAGCCACCCTACCCAGCAACGAATTGGTCACTAGGATACTGGGGAAATGCTGGAGGAGGCACGCTCCTTGTGCCCGAACTGGGCCACATCCCACTGCTCTCTGTAGTCACGAGGGATTGAGAGGGGGATGAGTCCGGAATGGAGTTGGCATCTCCTTTCAAGCCCGACCAATCCCATCCGGTTTGCGAACGTGAAAGCAGGTTCCGGTCGGCAGTGGTGAATCTGTCAAGCTCTGGATTTGGGATTGGAGTCCAACCCAGCTCCCGTGGTTGTGGAGAGTGGCTGGAGTGTAAGCGTGCCACTGGGAGGCTTCGGTCCCTCCTGTGGTCAGCGGTCAATCCTGCCTGCTGGTGCAGGTCTGCCCCCCACCCCCCCGCTCCGGCCGGTCTGCTGGTCACCCGGTGCAAGTCATTACAGAGGGTTTTGCCATATAAAATTCCTCTTAATTCGAGGAGGGGGGAATCACAGAACTCTAGGTTTTGATTCGATTTGGTGGTGCACTCTTAGCAAGCCCAGGGGAACCGCTCCTCAGCAGTGATGCCAAAACAAGGAGCTAGTTTGACTTGTGGATTTCCCATTGCTCCTTCCCCGATGGCCTCAGTTTATAATTCTATGTAGGAATTTTCTCATGATGTGAATTTGGGGGGCCAACTGAACACTGAACTGTTTGGCCCTCCGGTTTTTACATCATCTTCAGTAGCAGAGAACTGGGGAATTGGAAATTTAGCTTCTGATCGTCTGTTATACTTTGGGCAAGTTTGACCTGTAGGGAATATCTTGCAAATATCTTGCTAATCCTTTAAAAAGGCTACATTTCAGCATTCAGCAAGGCTCCTTTGGATCATTTCAGGCTCCCACCTGTGCTTCCCCATGAAACTGCTGATTCCAAGAGTTTCTTCTCAGGAGCAACTCTAATCCTCCTCCAAAATGAGTGTTAACCTTTGATGTAATCAATCGCTCTGTCAATCAGGGATCTTTATTGAGTACTTGGGACAGAGAACAGAACTAAGCACTGAGGAGAGCACAGTAAATTAATAGCTAGGCCTGCCCTAAAGGAGCTTACAATATATACTGAGATAATTTGCAGTAGTCTGTAAGCTCACTGAGGACAGGGTACATGTTGACCAACACTGTTGTACTGTACTCTCCCGTATGCTTAGTATAGTGCTCAATAAATACCACTGATTGAGTAATATTTAGGTGAGTACTTAATAGAGTTTATACTAATGTGTTACAGGTGGTCGTGTGTGCATAAATAAATAGTTAACGTAGAAGTGCTGAGGTAGCTGGGGAAAAACTAGAAGAGAGGAGAAGGTAATCGAGGAACCTGGAGAAGTGATTTCAGAAGGATTTTGAAGATAGGAATAGCTGACATTTGAAGTGGGAGGGAGTTACAGGCAGGAAGAAAGGTATGAGTGAAGGGTTGGAGTAAGGAAAGAGAAGGGTGAGTGTGAAATAAGTAGGTGGGTTTGAGAAGAAGACAGAATGTATGCTGTGGTATAGTGGGAGAAAATAGGTAAAGGGGGGTGACCGAGCTGATAGAGTGTCTGATAATTCTGTCGTACTCTACAAAGTGCTTAGTACAGTGCTCTGCATATAGTAAGCACACAATAACTATGCTTAATTGATAGGAGTTTGTGGTGTGGTACAGAGATGAGAGGGCAAACATTGGAGGTGTCTGAGGAGAAGGAAAACATAGGCAAATAACGTTAGGCAAATGATTCAGGCAGCCGAGGGTTAAGAAGGCCTAGGTTGGAGGCGGGGAGACTTGTGTGAGTCTTCCATAGTCCTCTCTGTAAGGTTCCTCAGGCTAAACCCACCCCTCTCAGAATTCCTGTTGGACGGTGACCGACATTACACATTACACATCTCTGACCCACCCAGTGGAGTCGATCAAATCTTCCAAGGAAAAGAAATGGCCAGCCCTCCAATTTCACTGAATTTCTAACGGGGAAAAGTGATGTGGTGTTGGTTTGTCCCAGGTGACACTAGCAGTATGAGTTAAAGGTGGAAGTGAAGAAAGTAAAACGTGAGCGTCAACCATGAGGGAGCACAATGAAAAGAACAGGTGTATCCCAAAATACAATGGAGTTACGTTCCTGGATAATGTGGCAGTATTGTGAATGGCTGTTTTGTGCTTCACTTTTTCCCCATAGAATTACATGTTATAAATTGGGATGCATTCCACAAACACTGTAAAAATCACAAGGAATTGCTTAATGTGCTATATTCTGTTACTTAAACATCACTAAATGGTTGTTTAATCTTTATTAAAATAATTCAAAGCATAGCATCACAACATTAAATGAGGAGTTGTATAATTACGAGACTTCAAGGGAGGCTGCAGTAGAAGCTTGTTCTGGCTGTGAGCAGTTTTTCAACTTTAATGAAGAATCTTTCCAATTTAGGAAGATTAAGAAGATTTTAAGATTTTAAGAAGATTAAAGAATTTTGTTTTTATGGCATTTATTAATCATTCATTCAGTAGTACTTATTGAGCGCTTACTATGTGCAGAGCACTGTACTAAGCGCTTGGAATGTACAATTTGGCAACAGATAGAGACAATCCCTACCCAATGAATCACTTACTATGTGTCAAGCACTGTTCTAAGCACTGGAGTAGATACGATTTTATGAGGTTAGACATAGTCGCTGTCCCACCTGGGGCTTACAGCCTAAATAGGAGGGAGGAGGATTTAATCCCCACTTTACAGGTGAGGTAACTGAGGCACAGAGAATTTAATTGACTTGCCCCAGTCACATAGCAGGTATATGGAAGAGCCAGGATTAGAACCCAGGTCCTCCGACTCCAAACCCACATTCTTTCAACTAGGCCACGCTGTTTCTCATAAAGTAATTAATTAATTAATGATGGCATTTGTTAAGAGCTTACCATGTGCCAAGCAGTGTTCTAAGTGCTGGGGAGGATACAAGGTGGGGAGGTTGTCCCACGTGGGGCTCACAGTCTTAATCTCTATTTTACAGATGGGGTAACTGAGGCACAGTGAAATTAAGTGACTTTCCCAAAGTCACACAGCTGACAAGTGGCTGAGCAGGGTTTTGAACCCATGACCTCTGACTCCCAAGCCCGGGCTCTTTCCACTGAGCCACGCTGGTGCCTGCACATCTCAGTGCCCTTCAAACTTCTCTCCTGGGGTCTTCTTCAGTCATTTCTCTATAAATTCACCTGCTCTCTTTAAAATTAATGCAGACTTCCTAATGCTAAAATTTTTAGCCAGTGATGGAGACACAATAATTACTTCTTTGGTTTGACACCTTGCAGTGGCGCATTGGACTCCCAAAATTCCATGAGGTCCTCAATTTCTCTGAATGAGAAGCAGTTAACTCACAGACATTTTCATCATCCATTTCTAGGTGAAGCAGTTTCCCCAGTTCAACAGCTTATTTGATTATCTGCTCAGGGTTTTTTTCTGCATCTTGAAAATCGGAAGCAAACTCTTGACATAGCTTCCTTCGAGATCCATGGCTTGATCCTAATCTCAGCTAAGGTGGTGAGAAGGTAAGGAGGGAGTTACCTGTAGTGCTCTGCCAAAATAGCAGGTTGGGTAAGGTGACAAACACTTTAGGTTGTATCTGTGGGGTGATTGTAACCTGATTGAGAAAAGATACCAAATAATACCAGCTGCAACTCTGGACTGTAGGCATCGAGAGGTGCGGGTTACCCGACGTATGCCTGTACCTGAGATGACTTCCTAAACTCTGGGTAAAATTACCGGTGTTTGGGAGATTTACCCTGATCAAGAAGGAAAGGCGCTTCCACACACCTGACTCAGGAGACGTCCTTGAAACAGGCAGCAACCGAAGGTTGGGTTTTGTTTCCACGCTCCTCTTTTCACCTAGGTCACAGAACGCTTTGAAGTGAACTCAAGGTGAATTCACCCTCTCCTGGGTCCTGAGAGGTTCAGCTTAAAGTCCCTAAAATATGTTCCATCTGTAAGCATTCTCCTTGCTTGCTCCAGGGAGGGCAAACATTTCAACCTGAGAGCCACATCTGCGTCCAGAGGCAGTGAGATGAGTGAGGGGAAGAGCAGGGCTATCGACCCATCCCCTGGGGCGACTGTGTTAAAGCTCTGATGGGCTTTTAATTATTATTGTTATGGTATTTGTTAAGTGCTTACTATGTGCCGAGCACTGTTCTAAGTGCTGAGGTAGATACAGGGTAATCAGGTTGTCCCACATGAGGCTCACAGTCTTCATCCCTGTTTTACAGATGAGGGAACTGAGGCATAGAGAAGTAAAGTGATTTGCCTACAGTTACACAGCTGACAGGTGGCAGAGCTGGGATTCGAACCCATGACCTCTGGCTCCCAAGCCCGGGCTCTTTCCACTGAGCCACGCTGGATTTTCCTACCCCTGGTCTGGTGTTTGAAGACAGAAAAGCTTCCTCAACCTCTCCTTCAGAATGCACCTTCGCTGACTGAATTTTTCAGTAAAAACTTCCATCATCTCCATGATAGCATACATGGCAGCCCCAGAGCTTAATCTGTAGCTAACGCTCCCGGTGTTTGGATCCTTGCCAGTAAAGCAAATATTAATGTACTCACACCTGACGGGACCGAATCCCAGCACAAAGGTTTGGAATTGAAGAAATTGGAAAAACTAAATTAAAAAAAAAGTGTTAAAAACTGATTTTAAAACAATGATCAAAAAATTCTGGGTGTGTAAATGTGACCAAATGGAAGAAAAAACGCACTACTGGGGTCAATGAGAAACTGCTGAAACTGGCTCAGTCCATACCAGCAGATAGTGTACACCCACCCTTTCAAGAGCTGATGCAGCTGCGGAATCTGGACCAGGTGAAGCCCCGCCACTAGGCCGCTGATGATGAATATGACCCCTTTTGGAATGTTTGTGCTAATCGAATGACACATAAATTGGAGAGAAATTGGTAGACAGGAATGTTAGAATTTTGGGGATTTTCCACCTCCCTAAAAAGTCCAGAACATTCACCAATGTCAGTGCTGTGCATCTCTGGTTTTTGAGAAGAATGGGTGGGAGCAGGACACCAAAGCCTCTGCTATTTGGACAGCTGAAATGAGGAAATCAAACGCAAGGAGGGCAGAGGAAGTCTTTTTTAAGGGACCTGGGAAAACCGAGCCACGGTTCGATGCTGTAGCCCAGCGGAAAACTGGGAGGCAGTTCCTGAGGACAGACTTGTAGGGTGCACTGCCAACAAGAAGGGGATAGCTCTCCTTGAGTCTAGGGACCAAAAGAGTTCACCACGCCACCAAGAAACAACATTTTGTGTGCCCAGTGTGGCTGCCACATCGGCCTTTTCAATTACACCACTTGTCAGCTGTGTGACTTTGGGCAAGTCACTTAACCTCTCTGGGCCTCAGTTACCTCATCTGTAAAATGGGGATGAACACTGAGCTCCCCATGTGGGACAACCTGATTACCTTGTATCTACCCCAGGGCTTAGAGCAGTGCTTGGCATATAGTAAGCGTTTCATAAATACCCACGTTATAGGTGAACTTCATCAGTGATGTCCTCAAATATACATGAAAGACAATTAAACATGTCTTTTCACATATATATGTATATATGCTTATGCACATACACATATACATTCATGCAAACACATGTATCTCATTGTATTCTGCTAAATGTTTAGTACAGTGCTCTGCACACAGTAAGTGCTCAATAAATATGATATTGATAATCATAAATAAATATGCTCCATAAGAATCACATACACACACACAGTGATATTTCTAGGAACAGCGGCTCAGTGGAAAAAGCCCAGGCTTGAGAGTCAGAGGTCATGGGTTCAAATCCCCTCTCCGCCACTTGTCAGCTGTGTGACTTTGGGCAAGTCACTTCACTTCTCGGTGCCTCAGTTACCTCATCTAGAAAATGGGGCTTAAGACCATGAGCCCCACGTGGGACAACCTGATCACCTTATATCCTCCCCAGCACTTAGTCAGTTCCTGAGGACAGACTTGTAGGGTGCACTGCCAACAAGAAGGGGATAGCTCTCCTTGAGTCTAGGGACCAAAAGAGGACACCACGCCACCAAGAAACAACATTAACTGTGAGCCTCACATGGGAAAACCTGATTACCCTGTATCTACCCCAGTGCTTAGAACAGTGCTTAGCACATAGTAAGCACTTAACAAATACCAACGTTATTATTATTTTTCCCGGAATAGGTTTTAAAATACTGGGCCCCACTCTCTCTCAGCCTTGCGAATAGTTTTCAAAACTTATCTCCCAAATTGCCTGCATCCACCTAGCCCTTATCCACATTCCCCCTGGTCTCATCATCCTTCCCCATCTCCCTTTCACACTCCCCATGTTATAAAGAACTCACATCCTCTGACTCCAAGCCAGTGCTCTTGCCACTATGCCACTCTGCTGTGACTGATGCCTGTTTACTTGTTTTGATGTCTGTCTCTCCCCCATTCTAGACTGTGAGCTCATTTTGGGCAGAGATTGTCTCTTTGTTGCTGAATTGTACTTCCAAGCTCTTAGTTCAGTGCTCTGCACACAGTAAGCGCTCAGTAAATATGAATGAATGAATGAATGAATGAATAAGGCCGAGCCATCAAAGAATTACCCAGTGCTCAATTCACATCGGCCTGGATTTAGCCAACCAGCCGTCTCAGGCTAATGAGGTTTCTTTGGACTGAAATATCCAGATAAATGATTGTGGCCAAAGTGTGATTTTAGGTCTGAATTATTAAGGAAATTTTCTATTGTAGATCACATCTAATTGATCTCTCACCCATAGGCATTTCTCTGGGGACTTCGAGAAAAGCACTTACAAAGGAGGAACAGAGTATGTACATTTGGATTTAAGAAGGTACATTTGGTTTGAATGTACTTTCAAACAGACAGTCTCCCTTTTTCAACTTCTTTTCAAGGATGTCTAATAATAATAATAATGTTGGTATTTGTTAAGCGCTTACTATGTGCCGAGCACTGTTCTAAGCGCTGGGGTAGACTTAGGGGAATCAGGTGCTGTTATAATTTCCAAAGTGTTTTAGGTTTGTATTCAGTTTTACATTCAGTTGGTGCTTTACATTCAGGTTGCACTCAGTAGATGGAGTGATTGACTAATTCCAATGGGGATTGCAGGTAGTTATTGGACTTTTTTTTTAAGGCATTGCCCTGCCTATATTCAGATATATGGACCAGCAGGGAATTGATTGATTAATTGATTCTGCTCGACTTGAGAAATGGGGCTTGAAGAGAGCCCATGGTAGATTGACCAGCTGTCCCATTTTCTGCTCGTCTGTTTCCTAACTGGTAGAGATTCAGCACTGAGTGCCTTTATGTCTGGTGTTTATATTTTCAGCTAGATCGTAAACTCCTTGAGGGCAAGAATTGTGCCTACCAGTTCCATTGTATCGCAGCAGTTAATACAGGGAAGCCTCACGACTTAGTGGATAGAGCACAGGCCTAGAAGTCAGAAGGACATGGGGTTCTAATCCCGACACCCCCACAAGTCTGCCGTTTGACCTTGAACTAGTCGCTTCACTTCTCTGTGCCTCAATTACTTCATCAGTAAACAATGGGGATGAGTGTGAGCCCCATATGAGGTAGGGACTGCGTCCAACCTGATTAACTTGTATCTAACCTCGCACTTAGAACAGTGCTTGGCACATAGTAAGTGCTTAACAAATACCATAATTATTATTATTACTACAGTGCTGTGTGCAGAAAAGAAAGCCAATAAATAATATTGGATGATTGAATGACTAACTGTGGCTGTGTTGCACAACTCAGAAATGACAGCCACAAAGAGACCTGGAGGGAATGGCAAGGCACTGGCCCAAGGGGAGGGTGTAGGGGTGCATCCATCCAGAGAAACGCTCCGGGTTCTGCAGACTTCCGCAAAACTTCCCGTATGATGTCATTATTAAACGTGGTATTTGTTAAGCAGTCACCATGTGCCAAGCACTGGGGTAGATGCAAGATAATCATGTCCCCCATAGGGTTCACAGTCTAAGTTGGAGGGAGAACGGGTATTGAATCCCCATTTTGCAGTTAAGGAAACTAAGGTATAGAAAAGTTAAGTGAAATGGCCAAGGTCACACGGCAGGTAAGTGGCAGAGCCGGGATTAGAATTCATGTCCTGGGAATCCGGGGCCCCGGGCATTATTCACTAGGCCATGCTGCTTCTCACTATATGTTGCATAACCAGCACAATACACTTATAGCAGTCATCTGTTACTTCCAGGTCGACAAAGGGGTTTATGGTATCCTTGAATCCTGTCAGGAGCTCCTCTAAGTCCTGGGGCCTGTGAGGGTGAGGGAGGGGGTGTTTGCCTACCAATCAATGGATTGTATTTATTAAGCACTTACGGTGTGCACTATACTAAGTGCTCGGGGAAGTACAATACAATAGAGTTGGTAGACACATTCCCTGCTCACAGGGAATTTAGAGTCTAAAGGGAGAGATGTATGCAAACTCCCTCTAGACTGTAAGCTCGTTATGGGCAGGGAATATTTCTGTTAATTGTTATATTGTACTCTCCCAAGAGCTTAGAACAGAGCTCAACACACAGTAAGTGCTCAATAATTATGATTGGATGAATGAATGAACATTAAAATAAATCCCATATCTAAACGAGGCCAACGTGCGGTTGAGGTAGGTGTGCCGTTCGGTGCGGTATCGAAAAGCCCCGACCCCAGTGTTGTGCATAAGAATTTCACATTCTTAAGGCAGAGTTGAAAGCAGTGTCTCTGTGACATGTGCCACAGTGGACCTGGGGACTGTGCGATGATGAGAGTAAAACCTATTTCTGTCAGGAAGCAAAAGTGTAATAGTTTCAAGATGGAGCTTCCTTAAAATTGACCACAGCATCGTATTTGGGACAACAAAATATTTCTTGAAAATGGGATCGGGAATGCTGAAATGTATTAGGCTTTGCTGTTCTCTTCCCTATGTGACTAAGAGGCTGTGTCGACACAGTACAAAGAAAAATGGATAAGAGGTGATTAACTGGTTAATCCGATGTCTGGACCCAGCCCAAATGGAGCATTTGAGTCTCAAAGTGGAAGGAGTTTTTAGCTGAATTAATCAATTGGACTGTCCTTCAATTAACCAGGTAATATCCAGATCTCCCCTTCATTTTGTGCTGTGGAAATATAGGTAGGATCTAGACCATCATCATAATTTTCATTAGTATTGCTTGAGTGCCTCTGGTATGCCTTGGGAAAGTTACAAACTAAATCTTCAAAGCCCTACTAAAATCATAATCTCCTTCAGGAATTCTTCCCTGACTATCAACCAACGAACCAATCAATCAATCAATGCTATTTATTGAGTGCTCGCTGTGTGCAGAGCAGAACAGAAAGTACAGAATAACAGAGTTGGTAGACAGATTCCCGAGCTTACAGTCGAGAGGGGATTTAAATATCATTGATTGATTGATTGATCGATATAAAATGTGACCCCTTTCACTGAATGAAAGGACAGGAGAATGACTGTAAATGATAAGCATAAGTGGATAAGTGAGTAAATAGACAAGAATGCTAAGAAATGAAAGACTTGGTGGATGGGGTAGGGATGGGGGAACTTAGAGGCATGAGGGCTTTGAGGATTTTAAAAAAGGGCATGGACATTGTTTGGCAAATAAGAACTGGGGAGGACACGTCAAGTACAGGGAAAAATCATGAGCAATGAGTCAGAAGCAGGGACGGTTAGGACCTAGTTGCAGAGTAGCACGGTGCAGGAGCTGGAAGATAGCGGGAGATGAGAGCAATTAGAAAGTGATTACATAGTTTCATGGCACTTGGGGGGGTTCCATGATATTCTGATACACTTTGCTCTATGAAGCGTTATTCAGATGATATCCTTTAAGAGGATCTGAAAGTCCCACATTTTTTAATGGTTAGTGTTCGCTCTCCTTGGGGTTGAAATTGCTAGGTTATCTGAATTGGTGAGCAGTCATTCATTCATTCTATTGTATTTATTATTATTATTATTATTATTATTAATAATAATAATAATAATAATAATAATAATAATGGTATTTGTTAAGTGCTTATTATGTGCCAAGCACTGTTCTAAGCACTGGGGAAGGATACAAGGTAATCAGGTTGTCCCATGTGGGGCTCACAGTCTTAATCTCCATTTTACAGAAGAGGTTACTGAAGCAAAGAGAATTTAAGTGACTTGCCCAAAGTCATACAGCTGACAAGTGGAGGAGGCAGGCTTAGATCCCATGACCTCTGACTCCCAAGCCCGTGCTCTTTCCACTGAGCCACGTTGCTGCTCTAATTTATTGAGCACTTACTGTGTGCTGAGCCCTGTACTAAGCACTTGGGAGAGTGCAATACTACACTAAACAGACATATTCCCTGCCCACAGAGAGGTCACAGTCTAGAGGGATGAGGTCAGTGTGACACCAGGAAAAAGGGAAGTAAGACTTTCCGTGAAGGTAGGGAGGAAGGAACCCAGACTGACCATGGGGGATGCCCGAGTTTCCTTCCATAACAGCAGCACGTGTGGGTGACCCTGAAATTGATCCCCGCGGCAGGGAGCACGCCTGTTTGGGCCTATACAGTCAGGGCTCTCCCAACTCCTCGGGAGGAATCGTGTTGCGCTGCCTTGAGGTCATCAGCCAGGAGCGAAAAAGCACTACGAGGAGCGAGAGCCGGAGCTAACAGAGAGCTGCCGATGCTACAGCCGCACCACTAGGCCTTATGGGTGAATGGAGACAGACACACACGCAGTCAGGAGGCGGGCCTCTTCCCTTCCCTCAAGCAGGAAAGCCGTACTAACCGCAGCGGAAACACATGCGACCATCAATCCATTAGTCAATCGTATTTATTGAGCGCTCACTGTGTGTAGAGCCCTGTACTAAGCGCTCGGGAGACTTCAATCTAACAGAGTTAGTAGACACACTCCCCGCCGCCCGCGAGCTTGAAGCCTGGTGTTTGTTTTCTTTTTATTTAAAAAGAAATTAGAAAATAAATTCCCCGGGACCAGCAGCAAGCGGTTGGAGGCAAGGGTGATCCCCAGAGCCGTGAGTGCTGGGGCCACACATCAGATTACCTCATAAAAGTGGTTGAAGGAGGCGGAGCCATGAATTGGGGCTGCATACTGGGGGCAGGCACCAGGGCGCGCCTCAGATTGTATCATTCGATTGGGAGGGGGAGGCGATGCCATGTTAGACTGGAATTTAGCTCCTTTGCCTTGAGAATGATAGAATCGATAGGATGCCCAGCCAATTCCGTAAACCAACCCGATGCCTCTTAATTAAATCAGATTCCTGTCACAGCTTTCCCATGGGCCCAAATCCTTCAGGGTTGGCCTTCCTAACTGAAAGAGTTAAGACAACTGGAAGGAAATGGGGCATAAAAAAAGAACATACTTATGTAAGCATTTCCTCTCTATAGATAAAATAGAAAGAGATTTCCAAAGCAGATATGGGCCCCTGTTTTTGCTTTTCCCTTCCCCTCCTCTAAGTCTTTTGTGGTAAACCTTAACAGAATACTGAAAACACACAACCCACTCGACCTAATATGTCCTCAGAATGTTTAGTCCAGGAAAGCAGAAGCCAAACCCATCCCAGAAGCAGTTTGGCTTAGTTAAAGAGGACAGGCGGAGGCATCAGAGTCTAGATTCTAACTGTGGTTCTAATCCTGGCTCTGCCTCTTGCCTGATGGATCAATCAATCTAACACTTGCGTTTATTGAGCTCTTACTGTGCGCAGAACACTGCATTAAATGCTTGGCAGAGTACAGTAAAACACAGTGGTAGACCCATTCCCTGCCCACAATGAGCTCACAGTATAGAGGGATGTGTGACCTTGGGCAAGTCAATTAACTTCCCTGAGCCTCAGTTACCTCATCTGTCAAAGAGAGTTTCAATACCTGCTCTCCCTCTCTCTTCGACAGTGAGCCCCATGTAGGACTTGTATTGGGTCCGATCTGATCATATTATATCTATCCTGGTGCTTGGCATGTATCAGCATAGGAAGTGCTTAACAAATAAAATAATAACAATAATAATAATTATGATTATTATTTGAATAGTAGTAGTCTAGTTCTTCATTCTAGGTCTGCGAACTTCCCTCAGTCTGTCACTTTCTTCTGAGGGAGGATTCTGGTTGGGGGAGGAAGGAGAAACATGAAAGGGGGAAAAAATCAATAAATGATAACCTGCATGAGAGCAATGATACAATGTAAATTTGAAAATTGCCCAGGAATATAGGCCTGTGCAATGTACCTTTTCATGCAAATTCTTCAATTCAGGGCCTTCATTCACCTGAGAGACTCTGGGAAAACCTGAGAGGGAGCCTCACCTTAGTTGATCATTACCCAATGTCACAAGCCCTAAGGTAAAGATGCAGTGAACCAGAAGGAGGAATTGACTCTATGGATGTGAAATTAAAAAAAAAAACCAGAAATCTCTCAGCCGCCAAGAAAACAAAAGGGAAAATGAAAAGTTCACATTTGCTTTTTGAAAAGTTCAGAGCTGTTGCAAATAGCAGGGGAACAGAAAGGGATTTGGTTTCACTCCCAGAGGTGAGATGTTTGCTTTTGACTTGACTACTTTCCAGTGAGCTCACAAAGGCACTTCCTTGCCTCCCTCTTGTCATTGTCTGCTTTGGTTTCTTTATTCCAGCCACTGTGTCATGTACTGGAGAAGGTGGTCAGCTGTACCAGAAAAACCACGCCTAAAATCCAAGTGGAACCAAGATTTGAATTTGATCGCCATCTCTTTTAGGTTGAGCAGGTTAGTTCTTCACTTTTCTCTATTCATCGAGTATTTCTTCATCCAGACCTTCTGAGTCAGTAAACACAGAAGGAAGTAGAATGTGCAAAAACATTCTTCTGGGGGTTCCAACTAGCTCTTTAGAATGTGCAAAAACATTCTTCTGGGGGTTCCACCCAGCTCTCCCTCTCTACTTTTCTTTGCTAAGGTACAATCCAGACTGTATTTCTGACAACTGTCCACACCAACCTAATCACTGTATCTTAATCTTACCTATGTCATTACTGGCCATTGCTCATGTCTTCCCCCTCACCTGGAACCGTGTCTCCTTTCACATCCCACAGACCAGCACTCTTCCCATCTTTAAAGCCCTATTAAAATCATTATCTTCTCCAAGAGGACTTTTCTAACTAACCCCTCATTTTCCCACCTATTCACCCTCCCCTCTGCATGCTTATGTACTTTCTCTTAAGCACTCTGATACTCACCCAAACCCCCAGGCACTCATCACTGATGTCCATAACCTTTACTCTGCTGCTTTCCTTATCTGTAATTTATTTTAACGTCTGCATCCCCCTACTAGTTTGTAGGCTCCTCGAGGGCAGAGATCATATCTGCCAACTCTATTTTATTGAATTTTCCCCTAAGATCTTAGTTCAGTGCTCTGCACACAGTAAATGCTCAAAAATGCTATCTATCGATCGATCGATCGATTGATTCTAACCTGGCAAGGCGAAGTTTTTGAAAGAATTCTGGAGAATGAGATATTTTCCAGACAAGCTCAATAGAAAGCCGGTGTATTCTCTGGAGGGTTTCAAAACAATCTCCTGAAAGAGTATCAAACTCAAATATTCTTGTGAAAAAAGATTCACAAAATTTTTGAAATTTTGAAAAAAAATCCTGATGGGATGGACAGGTATAAGAGGTGCTGACACTTTGGTTTCCAAAGTGTGTTTTCTCCCTCACTTTGCTTCCTGTGTTCATTTTAGAATGAGGTTAGGAGTCCCTACTCTGTTCTTAAACTAGTACCAGAAGCTGCCTACTATTTGTACTTTTTCCCCCGTCAAGCCTGGTTTCTCTCTCCAAATTCCCCGTTTCCTCTGTCTTCCACTCCTCTGTTCTCCCCCAACCTGCTGCTTCTAACAGCTTCCTCCCCACCTCCATTTTCCTCCCTCTTTCCTCCATCTCTTGCATTCTCAACCTCCCTTTTTCTTCCTTCCCCCCATTCCTCCTGTTCAGCTGGTCACAACTGCCCCATACCCTTTCCCTGACCCATTGATTATCCCCACACACTCCGATCCCCCTTTACACAAGCACTCCTTTTTACATGAATTTACCCCTCACACACTGATTCGTTTCTCCAGACCAACTCACCCCACTCCCCAGACTGACAAACATCCATGCCCAGACCAACCTACTTTATTTTAGTAATCCCATAGGAGTCAGTGCTGCACAAGGAAGGCTCCACTCTCCAGGTCAGATGGCCAGAGAGTCTGAAGGACAGAAAAGCTCTATGGTGACCATTTTGGTTTCAGCTCACTGGCTTCAAGGTTCTGAGCCTCACATCCTTTCATCGCAGGCCAATCAAACTAGTGCCTCTTCGAACCTGAGAAAGAAACACACCCACCCACCCCCACACACACACCCCTTTTCAGCCATGAAAAGCATCTAATGCTCCCAAGTTTCCACAAAGAACATGGCTCACTTAATATGTAAACAACTTCCATGTTTCTCTTGGTTCTACGACCATCTTTCCCCGAAAAATCCTCAATAATAAAACGATTTAGGTTTCATTTTTCCAGAGGTAGTAGGAGGTTGGAGGAGGGCACTAGAGGCAGGGAAGTTGGCCAGAGAGAGAGGGAAGAAGAAATTATTTATTCCAGGACCTGTCTAAAGTCATTTCACTTTGGGCATATTTGAAATACATCACCCTGTGCTTCTTTAGTTTGTTTCTTTTCAGTGATCATGGCTGGCACCTTTGCCAAGCATCAGTAAGCATCATTGTCACGGTATCGATGGGGGTGGAGGAAGATGAGGGGGGATGAGTGAGATCTGGAGACCTTAGGAGATGCAGAATTACTGCTGAGAGTCCATCTCATATCTATTATGTGACCCCTCTTTTCACTTGGGGGCTAAAGGTCAGTACTAGTTTTCATATTCGGATTTATTTAGTCAATATCCTATCCAGTTCCCCACTAATAATGATCCAAAGTTAAATACTTGGAGCCACTTCCAAATTAAACAGTGGCTTCAACATCTACGTGGATCACCTCTCTGCCCATTCTAGATCTTCTTAATCCCCTTTCATTAGGTCACATAAAGCCCAGAAGTGATTTCTAATTTCACTTTTCCAACGAGACTTTACGGACTTTCCAAATAATCCAATCTGGGAAGGAATTCCATGGTTCATTCCTTCAAAGATCTTTACAGTAGTTCTTATGTTTTTTTATTATTTTAATTTTTATTCTAACAAGCCAGTTGGAACTGCCTGCTGAGACTGTACAAACAGAAGGCATTTTTTCTATTTTAAAAAGATGTTATGCACTCCATCTAGTGTTTTACCACAAGAATGATTGCGTGATAATTCTGCAATGCAAGGGAAGGGAAAGGTTTTGTAAATAAACTCAATTCCATCTGATTTAGCCAGAACGTTCAGGTATCCACAAACATGCTTTTCATGATAACAGGTGCCTTTGATTGATTTCTGGCATGAGGGGTAATTGCATATAAATTTCATTTTTTGTTAAGGAAACATAGGTTCCACCATTTTAGAACTGTAGTTCTCTCCCATTTTAAAGACAATGATAACACTGGGGCAGATGCTGGTAGGGACCTAACTGGACGAGCATAAGAAAGAAGGCAGGAGGTGTGGGGATGAGTTATCTTCTCTTTTAGAAGTAAATTAATTGATCTGCTTAAAGCTCTGCTCTAGTGTTTGCTTCTGTTCATCGGCTAGTGTGACATCCAAATCTGAAAAAGCAACAGGCTGTCTTGAATCCGATAAGCTCAGTGGATAGTTCATAATTATTTCCATCTGGCTGAGGTGAAGGGTAACCGCGTGGCTCAGTGGAAAGAGCCTGGGCTTTGGAGTCAGAGGTCATGGGTTCGACTCCTGGCTCTGCCACTTGTCAGCTGTGTGACTGTGGGCAAGTCACTTAACTTCTCTATGCCTCAGTTACCTCATCTGTAAAATGGGGATTAACTGTGAGCCTCACGTGGGACAACCTGATTACCCTGTATCTACCGCAGCACTTAGAACAGTGCTCTGCACATAGTAAGCGCT
Organism: Ornithorhynchus anatinus; assembly: GCF_004115215.2. NCBI lineage: Eukaryota > Metazoa > Chordata > Mammalia > Monotremata > Ornithorhynchidae > Ornithorhynchus > Ornithorhynchus anatinus. The sequence goes on from NC_041730.1 coordinate 98,609,262, forward strand.
TAACAAATACCAACATTACTAGTATTGCCCTTTTTTAATGGTATTTGCTAAACATTAACTATGTGTTAAACACTATTCTAAACCCTAGTTTAGATACAGCTAATGAGGTTGGACACCGTCTCTGTCCCGCATAAGACTCACAATCTAAGTAGGAGGGACAACAGTGTAAAGGCATTTGTAATGGAACTGAAATTAAGTCCACAGCATGATGGATGTTGCTATGGAGTCAGAGTCAGAGTCGGGCCTGGGAGTCAGAAGGGCCTGGGTTCTAATCACAGCTCTGTCACTTGTCGGCTGTGTGACCTCGGGCAAGTCACTTCACTTCTCTGGGCCTCAGTTCTCTCATCGGTAGAATGGGGATTAAGACTGTGACCCCTATATGGGAAAGGAAATGTGTCCAACCCAATTAGCGTGTACTGACCCCAGTGCTTAGAACAGTGCCTGGCGCATAGTAAGCACATAACAAATACCACAGTTATTATGGAATGTTGGTGGTTAGATGGTAAGAGTTTGGATGATGCTGGGTGCTTAATGATGCTGGGTGCTTATGTTCACTGATAGTCAGCGACCTGTTTTCCCAGCTCAGGACCAGGGCAGCAGTATTAAGACCTATTCCTAAAAGCTGCTCTGGCTCCAGTATCCATCCATCAATCAGTCAGTGGTATTTATCGAGTGCTTACTGTTCTGCAGAGCACCATATTAAGGGCTTGGGTGAATACAATACAAAAGAGTTAGTCAAATTCTCAGCACACAAAGAACTTGCAGTCTAGAGGGGGAGACAGGCACTAATATAACTAAATAAATTACGGATATGTACGTAAGTGCTGTGGAGCTGAGGGTGGGGTGACTATCAAGTGCTTACAGGGTACAGATCCAAGTGCGTAGGCAATCCAGAAGGGAGAGGAAGAAGGGGAAATGAGGGCTTAGTTGGGGAAGGCTTTGCCAGTGAACAAATGGGATACTAAATTAAAACGCACATAGACCTGATTTCTATGTTGGGAAGAATAACATTTTGCTCAGGGAAAAGAAACATTAAAGACTTATAGCCATCCCCCTGATTGCTCTTACCATTTGCAAACTGAGCAGTTGCCCAAGGTTCACCGCTGCTGGGAGCCTCCATCCCTGCCATCAGAGTCTGCGACTTCAGGGGATCTGCTGATAGTACCAGTCACCCTCGAAGTGCTGGGAGAGTCAGGTTCTAGATGGGGACAAAAATGAGACTGGAAGTCTTTTGTGGTCACACTGTCTGGAGCCGCCTTCAGCGCCGTAAAAATAATAACAGTGGTGGTATTTCTTAAGCACTTAGTATGTGCCAAGCACTGTTCTAAGCGCTGGGATAGATACAAGGTATTCAGGTTGTCCCACGTAGGGTTTACAGTCTTAATCCCCATTTTACAGATGAGGTAACTGAGGCACAGAGAAGTTAAGTGACTTGCCCAAAGTCACTCAGTTGACAACCTGGATGTCTGCCCACCATCTAAAACTCAAAATGTCCAAAACTGAGCTCCTCATCTTCCCTCCCAAGCCCTGTCCTCTTCCTGACTTCCCTATCACTGTGGATGGCACGACCATCCTTCCCGTCTCTCAAGCCCGCAACCTCGGTGTCATCTTTGACTCGGCTGTCTCGTTCACCCCACACATTCAATCCATCACCAAAACCTGCCGATCTCACCTTTATAATATCGCCAATATCCGCCCTTTCCTCTCCACCCAAACGGCTATCTTACTGGTACGGGCTCTCATAATATCCCGGCTGGACTATTGTGTCAGCCTTCTCTCTGTTCTCCCTTCCTCCCGTCTCTCCCCGCTCCAGTCTATTCTTCATTCTGCTGCCCGGCTCATCTTCCTGCAGAAACGCTCTGGGCATGTCATTCCCCTTCTTAAAAACCTCCAGTGGTTGCCTATCAACCTTCGCACGAAACAAAAACTTCTCACTCTAGGCTACAAGGCTCTCCATCACCTTGCCCCCTCCTACCTCTCCTCCCTTCTCTCTTTCTACTGCACACCCCGCACGCTCCGCTCCTCGGCCACCCACCTCCCGTTCTCACCTATGCCACCGTCGACCCCTGGGCCACGTCCTCTCACAGTCCTGGAATGCCCTCCCTCCTCACCTCCTCCAAACTAATTCTCTTCCCCTCTTCAAAACCCTAGTTAGAGCTCACCTCCTCCAAGAGGCCTTCCCAGACTGAGCTTCCCCTTTTCCCTCTGCTCCCTCTGCTCCCCCTCTACCCCCCCTTCACCTCCCCTTAGCTAAGCCCCCTTTTCCCCCCGTTTCCCTCTGCTCCTCTCCCTCTCCCTTCCCCTCCCCTCAGCACTGTGCTCGACCGCTCAATTGTATATGTTTTTAATACCCTATTTATTTTGTTAAGGAGATGTACATCACCTTGATTCTATTTATTGCTATTGTTTTAATGAGATGTTCATCCCCTTGATTCTATTTATTGCTATTGTTTTTGTCTGTCTCCCCCAACTAGCCTGTAAACCTGTCAATGGGCAGGGACTGTCTCTGTTGCCAATTTGTACATTCCAAGTGCTTAGTACAGTGCTCTGCACATGTTAAGCACTCAATAAATACTATTGAATGAATGAAATGAATAGTGGAGGCGAGAGTAGAACCCATGACCTCTGACTCCCAAGCTCAAGCTCTTTCCACAAAGTCAAGCGCCATAGGCCGCATGACTGTCTTGCATAGAATCCCGGTCCTGCCACTGTAATGGCGCTCTGCAAAACTCTCTCTTGGTCCCCAGGGTAAAAATTCAAACCTACCTGAGGCTTCCATCTAATCTGGCAGGCCAGGAAAATCTTCAAAGCAGCATCTGCCACCGATTGGTGGAGAGAGCTGCTTGGGAACATCTGTGCCCTCACTGGCCACTCCCCCTCTGCACAGCTGCCTGAGGCCCCAGGGTCTGTAAAGTGCAAGGCCTTTTTCACCAATATCCCTTCACCATCACATCTGCGACCCTGATGACAAGCTGGAGGGTAAACTCTGCTCGCCCAGTTAACCAGAAGATTAAAGTCACGCCAATGTAGTCGTCCGAATTAAGTTTAATTTCAAATTCAACTGTATTCTTGGGGTGGAGGGAGGGTTCAGGAAAAAGCTAATCTTTGCCAAATGGGAAAAAAGAGAACATGGAGAGAAAGGGCTTTTATTTTTGAGGGAGGGCATTACACCCACTGGGGTGGGGGAGCAACAAAAATACCAAATACTCGATGGCGTCATTCTAAAGTTCAAGCCAACCCTGAATGACCTGTTCATTAAAATAAATTGTTTAGCCCCATTCACATGGGTAGGCTGCAGTGGGCCTTAGCCAAAATTAGATTTTTATCCCTCCCCGAACCATGAGTGTGTCACTCTTAACAACAGTTGCCACGGATGGAGGCCATTGGAAAAAAAATCATTTAAAGCATACAGATCCTATCCAAGGAACTGAAAAACAAAAAGCCGAAGCATATTTTGATATCGATCAATGGTATTTATGAAGTGCTTACTGCATGAAGAGCACTATACTAAGCACTTGGTATAGTACAAAACAACAGAGAGGGTAGGAACATTCCCTGCCCACAATAAGCTTATAGACTAGAGGGGTAGACTGACATTACTGCAAATGAATAATTTATAGATATGTACGTAAGTTCTGTGGGGCTGAGGGTGGGGTGAATACTAAATGCTCCAGCGGGACAGATCCAAGTGTAAAGATATCACAGAAGGGAGAGGGTGCTGGGGAAAAGAGGGCTTAGGCCGGGAAGGCCCTCTGAATAAAGCTTTGAAGGTGAGGAGAGTGGTGGTCTGGCATATATGGAGGAGGAGGGGGGAGTTCCAGGCCAGAGGGAGGTTGTGAGAAAAGAGTTGGTGGCGAGAGAGGCAAGATCGAGGTACAGTGAGCTAAGTTGGTGCTAGAGGAGCAAAATGTGTAGTAAGAGAACAGTGAGGTAAGGTAGGAAGAGGAGAGCTGACTGAGTCCTTTAGAACCCATGGAAAGGAGTTTCTGCTTAATACGGAGGTGGATGGGCAACCACTGGAGGTTCTTGAGGAGTGGAGAAATGTGGACTGAGCATTCTTTTAGGAAACTGATCCGTGCATCAGAGTTAACTATGGACTGGAGTGGGTAGAGACAGGAGGCAGGGAGTTCAGAAAGGAGGCTGATGCAGTAGTCGAGGAGGAATAAGATACGTGCTTGGGACAGTGGAGTAGCAGCTCAGATGAAGAGGAAAGGGTAGATTTGTATTTTGACCTGCTCTCCCCTACTTACTTTTCAAGGAATCAAAGCCCTGACCCAGCTAGTGCCAAGGAAGGTTTCCACAAGGCTCAGTGATGTGCGGAGGCTTTCTTGTGAATTGCTTTTTGAAGAAAAGGTCTCTGCGCAAAGGGAAAATGACCTAACTAAACCCAAACAAAAGGGATGTCACCGTTGATGTTGATAGAATTCATTTCTCAAAGAGACTTGGCATTGTAGCATCCCAGTGAACTCTTTCTGGTCATTAGAGTATGTCATTTTTTAGTGATTTCTGCTGCTGTGACCAAAATGGTTCTTCAATCAATAGCACTTATTCTTCAGTGCTTACCGTGCAGAACACAGGACTAAGTGCTTGGGAGAATACAATAGTTAGTAAGCACAAATCCTGTGCCTACTCTCAAGGAGGTTATATTCTAGAATGGCCCAGTTTTTTTCCAGGACATTTCAATCAATCAATCAATCAATCATATTTATTGAGCGCTTACTGCGTATAGCGCACCATACTACTGAGAGCTCACCTCCTCCAAGAGGCCTTCCCAGACTGTGCTTCCCCTTTTCCCTCTGTTCCCTCTCTGCTCTCCCTTCACCTCCCCTCAGCTAAACCCCCTTTCCCCCCCTTTCCCTCTGCTCCTCCCCCCTCCTTTCCCCTCCCCTCAGCACTGTACTCATTTGTATATATTTTTATTACCTTATTTATTTTGTTAATGAGATGTCCATCCACTTGATTCTATTTATCGTGATTAAGTTGTCTTGTTTTTCTCCGTCTGTCTCCCCCGCTTAGACTGTAAGCCCGTCAGTGGGCAGGGCTTGTCTCTCTCTGTTGCCGAATTGTACATTCCAAGTGCTTAGTACAGTGCTCTGCACATAGTAAATGCTCAATAAATACTATTGAATGAATGAATGAATACTAAATGCTTGGGAGGGGACAATGTAACAATATAACACACTTTCCCTACCAATTGACAGTCCTTTAGTGGCCTAAAAGAATGAATATGTCTCCTTGGGTTTCCAACTCCAGGTGAGGCCTTGCACTAAGGCAGAGGTCAAATTCTCTATGGGGCCTCAGGCTGGGATGGGGGACCGGGTGAGGTTTTGGCTGGCTTAAAGTGTGTGCACATCCTCATTGTGAACCTCCTTAGTCCAGGTCTCTCCAAGCCCCAGACAAGTGTGATGATTTGTGCTATCCTATCTCCCTGCAAACTCAAAAAGTGGCCGTGCATAGAAGTCTCTGTGCTCTCACTTCAGACTATTTGGTCAGTTGAGGTTGGACCAGGCTGCAGATACTCCATTTGGGCAAAGCTCTAGTGAGAGGTCAGGAAATGCTGAAAAATGGACATCATCTGGAATATTTGCTTTATCCAAAGTTCTCCTGGAGTGGGGCCAGACTAAGCCAGGGTATTGAGTTTCACCCCTGGCATCCTGAATCTCCTTTTGGTAGACTTCAACAAGGGAAGTCCCCAGAAGCCTTGTTTGATTTTGTTTTGTTTTTTCGTTCCACTGCCTGAGGTCAATTTATCTTCCCATGGTCATTTTATTCCCAGTGGGTTAGTTAACAGAGGGAAATACCTTAAATTGGTTGTTAAAGACCCTTCTTCTAATGAGAGTGTAAATAAACATAATGGTGAGGTGGTACACAAACAGCCTTCACTGTAACAGTGTTTATTCCCACCCCCCCCCGCCCCCACCCCCCATGGAATGCTTTACCACTTTGACTGTGTCTTTGTTTTCTCTCTTATAATAAAGGTCTCCATGTTGGCCTTTCTTCTTTTCTCACTGTTCCATTTATTCCATACAGTGGCTTATGTGAGAGATGTTTCTAAGACTAAGGTGACCAGAAGTCTTGTCTTAACAGACTTATCCCTTCAAGTGAAACCAAGGAGGAGAGGAAAAATGAGAAGGAAAAGAAATAAGAGAAGGAAAAGGGGGAAAGAGACAGAGAGAGAGAGAGAGAATGAAGAAAGAAAAGAGGAGAGGGGGAGGAAAAGTTCTGGGAGAGACTGTACTGGGGAAAGGGAAGAGGGAAAATGAGTGGGAAAGGGAAAACAAGGAGGTAAAAAGGAAAAAAAGGGAAAAGTGTAGAAGAGAACAAAGAGTGCTTATCTCCAGGGTTAGAAAAACTATCTTCTGTGGCTGTGTCCTGCCATCTTCTCCAGCAGTTTAGGGAGGGCAAGGCTGTCACCCCCATCACTACCACCTGATCCCACTCTTCCTGTGGGGTTAGACAATAAAAAATTAAAAATACTAATCCCAGTAACAATAATAATAATAGTGGCATTTGCTAGGTGCTTGCTTTGAGCTAATCACCATAGTAAGTGCTGGGGTAGATACAGAACAATCAGGGTTGGCTGAAGCATTTATTGAACTTAAAGGCGCACATCTTAGAGGCTTCAGGCAAAGACTTCTCAAGAAGAATCTGCACGTGGATCCTTTTTTTCAAAATCTGCCCTCAGAACTAGGGATAGCTGTGGGTGTAGTCAGATAATTCATTTTCAGCTGTGCCAGAAACTTGACTCTCTGACCCCGAGAACCAATTCAACAGTGCTGACGATGGTGATATCTTGAAAAAGAGGAGGTCTTCTTTTCCTCCTTTTCTTCGGCTATCACATCAGTGGCCATTGTCCATGCCCACGAGCAGTTCTCTGTCTCCCACCCAGCCTTTAATGGGACCTTGAGTGAGGTTTTGCCCTGGGTTTACATGAAAAACCTCCAAGTAGCACAATGATACTATTCTTTTGGGACTTCTGGTCATCTTGTTAACTCACATGTGCATTCTCCCTTCTACGTCATCTGTGGACTTGGATCTGTGACCTTTGGGAATTCGATATTTGCCCCACTCCCAACCCCACAGCACTTAGGTACATATCTGTAAATTATTCAAGTTACTTATTTATATTAATATCTGCCTCCCTTTCTAAACTGTAAGCTCGATATGGGCAGGGAAGGTGTCTGCTAATTCAATAAATATCATTATTGATTGATTAAGCTTTCTAAGGGATCTCCTCACAGTTTCTTTCATTTTCATTTCCCAACCTAACTTCAAGTGTTCTCCACATCCCCCTGCATCCCCCTGATTTCCCTCTAAATTGTCAGAGGTTTCTGTTGAGTGAAATAGGTATAGAACCCCAGAAAATCCCCGGCTTTGATTTTGCAAAACACATTAATCCAGGATTTAGCAATATGCATCCTCTTGTTTGACAGAAGGTCAGCTTGTTTTGGTTAGGAATGTATGATCTGTGATAAGCGTCTAGTTCACAGTTTGGCACTACAGAGTGGTTCATGAATATTCATTGATGTCAACGATGAGCTTAAAAAGATGTGGCTAAAATTTATGATTGCTTAGCTGGGGAAGACCAAATCCTTCATATGTGGGACAAGAACATAGCATAAAAAATGCCACTTCGGGAGTAGACCTTTCCATCCAAATCAGTACTTTGTCTCCAACAAAGCTGTATGGTCTAGTGGAAAAAGCAGAGGCCTGGATGTTAGAGGTCCTGTGTTCTAATACTGCCTCTGTCACTTGCCTGCTGTATGACCTTGGGCAGGCCACATAACTTCTCGGTGGCTTCAGTTTCCTCATCTTTAAAATGGAGATTCAGTACTTGTTTTCCCTCCTACTTAGATTGTAAGCCCAATGAGGGCCAAGGACTCTGTCCAACTTGGTTTCTTGAATCTACCCTAGCACCTAGTGCAGTGCTTGGCATAGTGTAAGTACTCAACAGTTATCACCATTATCATTAGTATTATTATATTAATTATATGATAATTAAAATTATTATAACAATATTATTGTAATAATTAATAATAATAATGTTGGTATTTGTTAAGCGCTTACTATGTGCAGAGCACTGTTCTAAGCGCTGGGGTAGATACAGGGTAATCAGGTTGTCCCACATGAGGCTCACAGTCTTAATCCCCATTTTACAGATGAACAATAATAACAGAAACCACAGGATGCCTGGAGGAATTACGTGATGACTGTCCTTTTTGACATCCATCCTACTAATTAGGAATGTACCAATCTAACAATCCTAATTTTTACCCATACCTCCTAACTTTCCCATAAGTAACCCAAATTAAATGAGTTAAAGGATGAATTTATTCATAGCTCTCTTGAACCTACTTGAACCTGCTGGTAATTTCTGCCTGTCCCAATTTCTGTAGTAGCAAACTCCATATATTTACCACATGTTACATAAAGAAGTGTTTCCTTTTGCTTGTTTGAACTTCCCACTTTCAAGCTTCAGTGGGCGCCGCTTTGTCCTGTCGTTGACGCATTTGGGGAACAGCAAGTTTATGTTCCTCCTTTCACACCTTTCAAGATTTTGTTAACTTCAACCGTGTCCCGTTGTCATTCCAGACTAATGAGTCATATTCTTTCCAGTCCTTTCTGTTCAGTTCTCCTTTCCCTGAACCATCCTCATGGTCCTGCCCATTCAGTCTCCAACTTAATTACGTTCCAGTGAGTCATACATGTATTTTTCTTGATGAAGGAGATTTCACTGGACCTCTAGATCCTTCTGTGGTTGCCTCCCTAGGAAAGGAATAAGGAAAGACAAAAATAAACATATTGAAAGTGGGGGATTATGCAGACTGTCAGTTTCACCAGATCCAAGATTTACTGTCTTCTCTTGCTCAGCTGGAGCTGGAGGCATCTCAAATGACTCAGAGACAGCATGGAGAAAAAAGGACAGGGCTCCTAGTCACCCCAGACTGGAGGGGACTGTCCCAAATTTTATTTAAAAGAAATGGTGTTGCCTATAATCCTGTGGGAGTAGGGGCCATCCTCACTTGGAGGGAGCATTTTCAAATTTTTTTTTGTCAGTCACAAATCTTTCATTAACGTAAATGACCTTTTTCTTTTCTTTAGAAGTCAGCAACCATGAAAAAAAATCTAGAAATTTAATCCCCATGCTGGAAAAGCTTCCTGAAACAACCCAGCACAGACAACATTAGACAGCACATTTCTCCAGATACGGGATGAGGTTTAGAGCAGCAAAGGAATAGAACTCTGAATCATATACCAGGTTTGGCTAGAACTAGAAACCCTGCCAATTAGAACTTAAATATCCATGGTGATTTCTGCTTTAAGAAGAATTTTAACCAGTGGAACAAAGCATGCAAGAATTAAATTTCCTGGGATTAGGAGATGTTTCTGAAATCAATCTCTCTGGTGGATAATGGTAGCATAATCCTTTTATGGTCATAATTCCTGAGTGCCCATTGTAGTCAAGAACTACACTGGGTCTTGAGTTTCTAGAAAGGATCAAATGCTTCTAGAACTTTTAGTAAAATTAATATTCAGGAATCAAACTTTGTATTTCTACTCTGGGTATTGAGGCTGCATGTGAAGACTAACAAATCATTCTAAATTTTTCACAACACAGGAGTAGTTACAGTTGTAGTCTTCCTAACTTGGTCTCCCTATCAGTCACAGATTCCTCAGGACCTCCTCTGGAAGTTGAAAGTTGCCTCCGTATGCACGACTTTCCAATCGACATGCCATGTGAGAAGGTCCGGAAGTTGCGATGAATGGCTCCAGGGACTGACAAGTAAAAATATAGCCACCACGACTATGTCACAGGTTTGAAGTTGACCAACATTGGTGGCAATAAAATGTCGTTATTACCTAATGGCTGCTAGGGGCTTTGGTCAAAGGATTGACAAGAACAATTCTGTTCCTAAAGATGAGACTGGTTTTTCAATCATTTAATCATTCAGATATTTATTGAATGCTTATTCTGTGCAGAACGCTGTACTAAGTGCTCGGGAGAGGACCATATGGTAGAGTTGGTAGACACAGTCACCAACGAGCTTGCAATCTATATGGAGAGACAGACATTTAAATAAATTATAGATAAGGGAAGCATTAGAGTATAAGGAGATGTACATAAGTGCTGTGGGGATGGGGATGGGGTAAAGTATTAAAGGGGGAACAACCCAATTGCACAGACAAATACAGAGGGGAGGATGACTAGGGTGGGGAAATGAGAGGTTTTTCAGGGGAGGTTTCTTGGAGGAAATGTGAGTTTAGTAAGGTTTGAAGATGGAGAAAGGGATGGTCTGTCAGATACAATCAATCAATCAATGGTGTTTATTAAGCACTTACTGTGTGTAGAGCACTGTACTAAGCATTTGGAAGAATACAGCACAGCAGAATAACAACAGACTTGGTAGACATACAAGATCCCTGCAAACAATGATCTTACAGTTTAGAGGGGAGAAAGAGTTTCCAATTAGTCCATTTTGTAAGAACCTAAAAGTGATGCCTTTCTATGCACTCACCTAGTTTTCGGTTGACTAATTGCTGATATGTCCCTGACAGAAACACTGGAGCAAATGTGTTCACTAGCTTCAGAGAGAGAGCACCAGCTTAGAGGAACATCTTTTATTGTGTTACCTTTTGGCAGCAAGTTGATAGAAAATATTTTTCCTTTTACAGCATAGTTTGTTCTGGCTTCAAAGGCCTGGTTCTACCCCTAACTAGCCCTGAGACTCTGAAATAAATATCTGAAAGAAAAATCCACATCAGCCCCCTCTTTAGCTCAGAGTTCAGCAGTGTTGGTCTTGTCATCTCATCATCATCATTATCTAAAGGTTTGGGAAAGAAGAAATTTTAAAAATGAAAAATCTTGGAAAAAATATGAATTTCAATGGTACAGACTCTACCCTGCCCCCTCCTCGCAGGCAGAAACTTGACTAAGCGCTTAGTACAGTCCTCTGCACAAAGTAAGTGCTCAATAAATACGAATGAATGAGCGAATGACTCACAATCTTAGGATGCTGGGAAAGATCTGACACCCTGAAATAGAGGCCTTTTAAAGGACTTTCAGATGGGTCTAGCTGGGTTATCTTGTGGCTGTAGTTGCAAACTCTAAACGTTTTTATTTGAACTACTAGCAATTTGAAAAATAGTCCAATGTACATCGAACAGTAGAGGCAGCTTTGGGGAGCAGCAGCAGTAGGAGGAAAAGTGACTGTAGTTGGAGTAACACCACCAGCAGTAATTGTTGTAATGGAATTTATTGAGCATTGGCTCCGTGAACTTGATCCTGTGATGATCGACTTGTGATCCTCCCTCCTCCACCAGTAGATCATTCTGGAGGGTGTCAGAACCCTCTTGCGTCCCAGGGGCCGACCTGGATGAAGGTTAAGTGGTATCAAAATGATATTCTCCAGAACCATCTGTTCCCATGGCTCTAGCAAGTCATGCAATCTTCCCAGTAGGCAGGAGAATATATATATATTTGTATATGTATATATATATATATATAAACATTTATATATATTTATATATGTATTCATATATTTTCATATATTTATACAATATATATTTGTATATATTATTTATTACCCTATTTAATTAGTTAATAAGGTGTATATATCCTTGATTCTATTTCTCTTGATGATGTTGTCTGGTTTTTGGTTTTATTTTGTTCTGTTTTGCTTTGCTGTCTGTCTCCCCTGTTTAATAATGATATTAATAATAATAATAATAATAATGTTGGCATTTGTTGAGCACTTACTATGTGCAGAGCACTGTTCTAAGCACTGGGATAGATTTACAGGGTAATCAGGTTGTCCCACGTGAGGCTCACAGTCCTTATCCCCACTTTACAGATGAGGTAACTGAGGCACAGAAAAGTTAAGTGACTTGCCCACAGTCACATTAGACTGTGAGCCCGTCACTGGGCAGGGATGGTCTCTATCTGTTGCCGAATTGAGAAGCAGCGTGGTTCAGTGGAAAGAGCCCGAGCTTGGGAGTCATAGGTCATGGGTTCGAATCCCAGCTCTGCCACATGTCAGCAGTGTGACTGTGGGCAAGTCACTTCACTTCTCTGTGCCTCAGTTTCCTCATCTGTAAAGTGGGGATTAACTGTGAGCCTCACGAGGGACAACCTGATTACCCTGTAAATCTATCCCAGCACTTAGAACAGTGCTCTGCACGTAGTAAGCGCTTAACAAATAGCAACATTATTATTATTATTATTGTACATTCCAAGCGCTTAGTCAAGTGCTCTGCACATAGTAAGCGCTCAATCAATACTATTTATTGAATGAATGAGAAGAGCAGCAGCAGAGAATCAATCAGTGGTATTTACTGGGCGCAGAGCACTGTACTAAGTGCTGAATCTAGCCAGTCCACCAGATTCATTCATTTAATCGTATTTAGTGAGCGCTGACTGTGTGCATAGCACTGTAGTAAGCACTCGGGAGAGTACACAATAACAATAAACAGACACATTCTCTAGATGGATGCAAGTTATACCTGAATCACTGATCCCTTCTGGAAGACTGGCATGGATGTTAGGATGGTGGTCGTCGAAACAGGACCGAAAATTCCCAGGAATTTTATTTCCACTCCAGGCCCCCTTCCCTCAACCCCTTACCCCTGAATGCTCACACTGGACTCCCTCACCCGGAGAGAATGTCTAACCCCTGGCCACTGTGAGTGCAGGGAAGCTGCCAGGGAAGCTGCTGAAGCTCCTCTTGCCCTTGCACGGACCAAGATGGGGCTGTGGCGAGGAGACCAGGAGACTGCTCTCCGAGCGATGCAAGAGTGAGGAGAAAGGAGTTGAGTTGCTAATACTAGCCTGAATCATGAGGAGACATGAAATTGGCCCCATTTTCATATTTTCGGTGATGTTTTTACCATTCGCAAGGGATGAGTAAGAGAACAAGACTATTTTTCAACTCTCAACTGTTAAACTGGGACCCAAATAAATGATCTCTATGGCACTGTTAAAATAGCAGAGAAACCAACTTACACATAAACGAACTCTCCTGTGAGAGTATGTGGTCCATAACATTTTTCCCTGGCCTCAATGGTTTTAAAAATAACAAGAAAAATATTTTCCATTCAAAGTTGTTAAACTGGCAGACAATTTTTTTTCCATTTATAATTTTTAGTGTTATCCCAAAAGAAGAACAGTTGTATACACAATTGATATTTTGGAGCAAAGATGTCTGGGAGAGACATCTGATCTTTAGGAGCTAATGTGCCAGAGGATGAGTTATGAAAGCTCAACATTTTCATCATATTTTGCTCGAGAATATTGGTACCTAGGTACTTTAGTTCTTTGAAAAATAGTTGGGGGAACATAAAATAGGGAAAAAATTCAAATTGGATTTGAACTCGGAAACGAAACAAGGGTCAGCATTGTTATCGGGGTAGAAATAATAGGATATATTCAATAATATAAGAAATCACTGCTAAATGAAAGAAATCATTACCAGTCTTGATCATCGCTGTCCCCCAGGCTGTACCTTTCTGAACCGTGTCAATCCCTTTTCACATTCCTTCTCTCTTTCTCCATCTCTACATTGATTTTGGGGACATAGATGTTCCTGATGACCTTTCCCCTGCCCGCTTTTTATCACTCCTCAACTCCACTGCCCTCCTGCTCCACCTTACCTCACCCACTCAACCACCACTCATCATCTCTAATCATTCTACATTCTCCAACCTCACCAAGTCTAAAATTCCTCTATCCAACCACAACCTTCTCACCTGCCTTCTCTCTCACCCACCCATTCCCCACAAATCTGTCTTGTTTCTCCAAAGACCTCCAATCTTTTGACCTCCTCCAAGTTTTCAAAGTCATCATGCCCCATTTGGTCTCCATACCCCAACTACCTTCTCTTAATACATAAATTGATATCCTCAACACCGCTTTCTCCACTGAACTCAGCTCCCACACTCCCCTGTCCACCCACCGAGCTCACATCACTAATCCATAATGGTGAAGCCAGGATTAAAACCCAGGCCTTCCCAGACCTATGCTCTTTCCACTGGGGCATGCTGCTTTTCAAAAGGAATGTGCCCCTTATCAAACCACTTGCCTTCTCCCTTCTTCTGTCCCTGAGTCCCATCTTCAACCATTCACTTTCCAATGTCTTCTTCCCAACTGTCTTCAAATATGCTCTTGTATCCCCGTCCTAAAAAAAACACCAAACTTTCCTTGACCCCCAGTTCCCTCCAGTTATCGCCCCACCCTCACCATTCCTCTCCAAACTCTTTGAAATAATTGTCTACACCCACCACTTCTACTTCCTCTTGTCCAATTTTTTCCCTGACCCTCTCCAATCTGGCTTCCTCCCTCTTCACAACATGGAAACTTTAGTCTAATGATTTTCTTCTTGATAAATCAAACAGCCTCCATCCTAATCCTCTCAGCTGCCTTCAACACTGTATACCCCTTTCTCCTTGAAACATTATCCAATCTTGGCTTTACTGACCTTGTCCTCTCCTGGTTCTCCTTCTATCTCTCTGACCACTCCTTCTCAAGTCTCTTTCGCAGGCTTCTTCTCTGCCTTCCCCCTCTAAGAGAAGGTGTCCCTCAAGGTTCAGGTCTGGGTCCCTTTATTTTCTCCATATACCTACTCCCTTGGAGAACTTATTTGCTCCAAAGACTTCAAGTACATGGGTGATTCCAAATCTATCTCTCCAGACAGTCAATCAATTAATCAATCATTCATATTTTTTGAGCACTTAGTGTGTGCAGAGCACTGTTCTAAGAGCTTGGTGGAGTACAATATAACAGAATTGGTAGATACGTTCTCTGCGCACATTGAGGAAAACAGACCAGAGGGGGAGAACAGTCTAGATCTGTCTCCTACTTTTCAGTCTTACATTTCCTTCTGCCTTTAAGATAGCTTTCTCTGAATGAGCTACTGACACCTCAAACTTAACGTGTCCAAAACAGAACTCCTCATCTTCCCACCCAAATCCTGTCTTTCCCATCACTGAAGACAATACCACTATCGTTCCCCTGTAGAAGCTCATAATCTTGGCATTATCTTTGACTCATCTCATTTGACCAAATATTCAATCTGTTACCAAATCACATTGCTTCTCCCTCACAACATCGCTAAACTGTGCCCTTCCCTCTCCATCCAAAGTGCTTTTATGTTGATCCAAACACTTATATCCCACCTTGACTACTGCATCGGCCTCCTTGCTGACCTCCCTGCCTCCTATCTCTGCCCATTCCAGTTTATACTTCATTCTGCTGCTCAGATCATTTTTCTAAAAAAAGTTCAGTCCATATCTTCCCACGCCTCAAGAATCCCTATTGATTGCCCATCTGTTACTTCATCAAGTAGAAACTCCTTACCATTGACTTTAAAGCACCCAAACAGCTGGCTCCCTACTACTACCGATGATAATAATAATTATTGTATTTATTAAGCACTTACTATGTGCCAAGCACTGTTCTAAGCACTAGGATAGATACAAGGTAGTTAGGTTGTCCCACGTGGGGCTTACAGTCACATAGTCACAGTCTTAAGTCCCCCATTATAGATGAGATAACTGAGGCACAAAGAAGTTAAATGGCTTGTCCAAGGTCAACAGAAGACAAGTGGCAGAGCAGGGATTAGAATCCTCTTCCCCTGACTCCCAAGCCTATGCTCTTTCCACTACAGCCATGTTGTACTACTTTATCTCACTGATTTCTTACCACAACCCAGTCCACACACTTCACTCCTCTAATCCTAACTTACTCACTAAACCTGATTCTAACTAGTTCACGGCCAACTCCTTGGTCGCATACTCCCTCTGACCTGGAACTCTTTCCCCCTTCATATATGACAGACTAAAACTCTCCCCACATTCAAAACCTTTTTAAAATCACATCTCCTCCAAGCAGCCTTCCACAATTGAGCCTGCTTTTCTGCTATTCCCTCTCCCTTCAGTGTCACCTACAAACTTTGATCTGTACCATTTAAGCATTTGCTATTCACCCTCTCAGCCCCATAATACTTATGTAAATATCCACGATTTTTTAAGGTATTTGTTAAGTACCTAATTTGTGCCAGACACTGTACTAAACTCTAGGGGGATACAGGATAATCAGGCTTAACATAGATGTATTAGTGTAAATATAAATATATGGGAAGCAGTATGGCCTAGTGGAAAGAGCCCGGGCCTGGGAGTCAGAGAACATGGGTTCTAATTCTGGCTCTGCCACATGTCTGTTGTGAGACCTAGGGCAGGTCACTTCATTTATCTCATCTGTACTCATTCATTCATTCAATAGTATTTATTGAGCGCTTACTATGTGCAGAGCACTGTACTAAGCAGGTCACCTCAGTTATCTCATCTGTATTCATTCATTCATTCATTCATTCAATAGCATTTATTGAGCACTTACTATGTGCAGAGCACTGTACTAAACGCTTGGAATGAACAAGTCGGCAACAGATAGAGACAGTCCCTGCCCTTTGATGGGCTTACAGTCTAATCGGGGGAGACGGACAGACAAGAACAATGGCAATAAATAGAGTCAAGGGGAAGAACATCTCGCAAAAACAATGGCAACTAAATAGAATCAAGGCAACTAAATAGAAATGGAGATAAATAATAATAATAATAATGATGGCATTTTAAAATCACTTACTATGTGCAAAGCACTGTTCTAAGCACTGGGGAGGATACAAGGTCATCAGGTTGTCCCACGTGGGCCTCACAGTCTTCATACCCATTTTCCAGATGGGGTAACTGAGGCACAGAGAAGTTAAGTGACTTGCCCACAGTCACACAGCTGACAAGTAACGGAGCCAGGATGAGAACCCACAACCTCTGACTCCCAAGCCCGGGCTCTTTCCACTGAGCTACGCTGCTTCTCTAATAATAATGATGGTATGTGTTAAGCGCTTACTATGTGCCAAGCACTGTTCTAAGCAATGGATTAGATACAAGGTAATCAGGTTGTTCCACATGGGCCTCACAGTCTTAATTCCCATTTTCCAGCTGAGGTAACTGAGGCATAGAGAAGCAAAATGACTTGCCCAAAGTCACACAGCTGAACAGTGGCAGAGCCGGGATGAGAACCCACGACCTCTGACTCCCAAGCTCTTTCCACTGAGCCAAGTCAGACACGATTGAGAGGGTGAGCCCCATGTGGGACAGGGACTGTGTCTGACCTAATTACCTTGAATCTACCCTAGAGGTGAGAACAGTGCTTAGCACATAGTAAGCACTTAAAATATTACAACAACAATAACGATAATAATAATGCTTGTATCCCCCTCTAACCAATTCTGATGTATTGTACTCTCCCAAATGCTTAGTGATAATAATGATGGCATTTGTTAAGTGCTTAGTATGTGCCAAGCACTGTTCTAAGCACTGGAGTAGATGCAAAGTAATAGAGTTGTCCCTGTGGGGCTCACAGTTTGTATACCCATTTTTACAGATGAGGTAACTGAGGCACAGAGCCAAGGTTAGAACCCTTGTCCAGTGCTCTCCACTCGGTGAGCATTCAATAAATCCTATTGATTGGTCAATTTCTGTGAGGCCTAATGGAAAGACCATGGGTCTGGGAGTCAGAAGCCCTGAATTCTACTCCTGGCTTATCCACTTATCTACTGGGTAGTCTTGGGCAAGTCACTTAACTTCTCTGTGCCTCAGTTCCCTCATCTGCAAAATGATGATTCAATACCTGTTCTCCTTCCTACTTACTTTGTGAGCCCCGTTTGGGATTTCATTATCCTAACCAAGGGCTAAGTTCAGTGCTGGAAGTTTAGCAATGCTTAACAAATACCACAGTTATTATTAGTATTATTATCATTAAACATAATAATGATAAATGAAAGGCAGTACTTTTTCAGGAACACTGAAATATTAAGAATAAACAAAAACATCAGGCAAGATAGTTGAGTCACCAAAAGGACATTAGCTAAATATGGGGTGGGGGGGAGGCGAGTAGTTGTGTGTAAGGAGAGAGAGAGATGAGAAGCAAAGATTGATAGTTTAGAAAATTGAGTTTCAAAGGAAAATGTCACATTCTATAGGCGTGGTCTTCATTCTCAGTGTTAGAATGATCTGCACACAGTAAGCATTCATTAAATACCATTGATGGCAAGACACTCTCCAGATTAAGATAGAGCAATTCCAGGAAAAACTAGTTTTATCCCCACTTCCTAGCCATCTCTCTCTAATGCACAGTGCCCAAATGCTTAGCTTCAGTTTCTAACCGGGCCCTCACCTTGAATCTCTAAGTCTGGCTAGTCACGAGTCTGTCACTTGTTTAGAGTCTTTTTATTGAAAAAAAACCTTTTCTTGAAGAGCTGGTCTTTCCTTTCATTCTGTAAGAAATGTATCCTAGCTCTGTCTGGGAGCAGGGGCTTCACCTGCCATGTCTTGGATCAGATTATCAGATGAGACACAGTCCCTGCCCCAAACAGGCTTCACAGTCTAAGGAAGAGAGGAAATTGGTGTTCTCGAGACTGTAAACTCATCTTGAGCCTGCTAATTCTGTTGTACTGCACTCTTCCAAGTGCTTAGTATGATGCTCTGCACATAGTAAACACTTAGTAAATACCATTGATTGATGAATTATACTCCATTTTACAGAGCCATAGAGAAGTTAAGTAATAATAATAATAATAATTGTGGTACGTATTAAGCTTGTTCTAAGTGATGGGGTACATAAAAGTTAATCAGGCTGGTCACAGTCCCTGTTCCACTTAAGGCTCAAACTCCTATCCCCAGTTTTTTACAGATGGGCTAACTGAGACACAGAGTGAAGTGATTTGCCCAAGGTCACGCAGCAGACAGGTGGCAGAGCTGGGATTAGAACCCAGGTCCTTCTGACTCCCAGGCCCGTGCTCTACCCACTAAACCATGAACACAGGCAACTGGTGCAGCTGGGATTAGAACCCAGGTCTCCTGACTTCCAGTCCTCTTCTTGGTGCCCAAAGAGCCTTTAAAATGTTTACGGGGGGGATTCCAAAGCAATAGCTTGTCTCCAAATTCCCGATGGTAATGATTTTCTACTCAGATGAGCCAGGTCCACAACTCCAGTGGTCTACAGCATTGGCTAGCCTGGTCTGGTCTGGTACTGAAATCCCAAATGAAAGTCTTTTGAATTCTCTGAGGGCGTTCCATTGTTGAAGATGATTCGGGATCTTTTTCAGTGATCTCACTCCATGAAGGAATTTTTTTTGTTTTTTTTTTGTTTTTTGTTTTTTCTTTCTGCACAGACGTGTTATGGACCAAAAGGCATTTTGGTTCCTAATCCAGAGTATTCCTCCCAAATGACTCCATATTTAAAGATAGATTTTCTTTTCTTTTAGAAGCATCTGTTCCATAGCAAAAATACATTCCACATTGTGTGCTGACAGTAGTGCTGTGTCCATCTGTATTGAAGTGTTTAGACACTGGCTGTGGAGGAGAAAAGCGTGATGTATTTTCAAACTTCTCCTGCGTGTTCAACCGAAATGCAGTGCCAGACATCCTAGAGATACTCCAGCTTTGTAACCGAGCCTTTAAAACTGTGTACTGGGGAATCTTGGAGCCCTGGGACAGTGGGAGCATTAGAAGCCAAACTAGTAACCACCATAATCACCATTCAGGCCCCACTTTTCAGAGCTATTGAATCTAAATCCAAATCTAACTTAAAGGTGAAAAACTCCTCTGATTTACCAAAAAGTCTGTTCTTAAACACAATAACAATAATAATGATGACGATGGCATTTGTTAAGTGCTTACAATGTGCAAAGCACTGTTCTAAGTGTTGGGGGGGTGGAGGGGCGGGATACAAGGTGATACAAGGTGATCAAGGGATACAAGGTGATCAGCTTGTCCCACGTGGGGTTCACAGTCTTAATCCCTATTTTACAGATGTGGTAACTGAGGCCCAGAGAAGCTAAGTGACTTGACCAAAGTCACACAGCTGACAAGGGGAGGAGCCGGATTTAGCTTAACCCATGACCTCTAACTCGCAAGACTGGGCTCTTTCCACTGAGCCAAGCTGCTTCTCAACATATCTACTGGGCAAAGCAAAATTGCAATGAAAAGTATACAATTTATTATAGGCAATTCAGATGAATCCACTGAATTCCCCAAATGGTCCTGGGGAGAGCCCCAGGTCCCCAAAAAGGCCCACTCCCAAGGGGATGGTTTTGGGCCTGAAGACATCTTTCCTGGTAGGGAGTTGTTTGTCCCGGCTGGGAGTCAGAAGGACCTGGGTTCTTATTCCAGCTCCGCCGCTTATCCGCTGTATAACCTTGGGCAAGTCACTTCAACAGCATGGCTCAGTGGAAAGAGCACAGGCTTGGGAGCCGGAAGTCAAGGCTTGTATTTCCTACTCCGCCACTTGACAGCTGTGTGCCTTTGGGCAAGTCATTTAACTTCTCTTTACCTCAGTTATCTCATCTGTAAAATGGGAATTGAGACTGTGAGCCCCACGTGGGACAACCTGATTACCTTGTATCTACCCCAGCGCTTAGAAGAGGGCTTGGCACGTAGTAAGCGCTTAACAAATACCATCACTGTTATTATTATTATTTTCAGTACCTCGGTTACCTCACCTGTAAGTGGGGATTAAGATTGTGAGTCCCATGTGGGACAGGGACTCTGTCCAATATGGTGATTTTGTTTCTACCTCAATGCTTAAAATTGTGCCTGGCACATAGTAAGTGCTTAATAAATATCATTAAAAAAAGGTCATTTCACCCTTAAATGACTTTTCTTCCCCTTCCAGGAACAAGATGGAACCACTGATTCAAGAGACCAATAAACCCTTCATCTAAGGAATCTGGCACACTTGCTTGTTAGAAAGGTGTCCCAGACACCTTGACCCTGGAGCAATTAATTGCCCCAGTCCAATCTTCCCAGGGACAGCCCCGCACCTCCAACTCTGATGCCATCTTGGCTGGGTGGATAAACAGAGAGTCATGGGGCTATTGCTAGGGTTCCTGAGTTTTTATTTTGAAGTCGAGGGGCATGATGACCTTCTTTTGATCTCTGTGTTCAAAATACACCCCGCGACTGAATTTAGGCTGAATGAGTTCTGCCTGGAAGAGGGATTGGTTCTTTAAAACAAGGATGTTATTTTTGTACAGCGATGACTCGAAGAAATCAGCGTTCCTGTCTCTTGAGCTTTAAATCAGAGCAACCTGGACATTTGTTTCCAATTATGCTTGGCTCGCATATCCACATTGTTTCAGTGCCTTGTGCTCTCTGTGTATGTGTGTGTGTGTGTGTGTGTGAGTGTGTTTGTGAGAAAGAGAGAGAGAGAGAGCGCAGGTTGAGATGGCACTTACCTTCCCAGCAGACCAGTCACATAAAGCCCATGGGCCCCAAGGTGGCATGGCCCCCACTGTCCTTCCTCACACACACAAAACCTCGGGAAGAACAACAAATTGGGAAAAAAAAGTATTCAGAAGGTGCCATAGAAATCACTTCATACTGTCTGTCCTGTTCTGTAAGGAAAACCAATCCCTTTGCCAAGCCTACAAAATATATGCTGGTGTATTCAGGCCCGGTCCTCCAGCCTTTCCATTGCAGTTTCCAATTACTGGAATTATATAATGGGTAGTTAAAATGTGTTCCTGGCTGATAATAATAATAATAAAATAATGTTGGTATTTCTTAAGCACCTATGTGCTGAGCCTGTTCTAAGCGCTGGGGTAGATTCAGGGTAATCAGGTTGTCCCACATGAGGGTCACAGTCTTAATTCCCATTTTATAGATGAGGTAACTGAGGCACCGAGAAGTTAAGTGACTTGCCCAAAGTCACGCAGCTGACAGGTGGTAGACCTAGGATTAGAACTCATGACTCCTGACTCCTAAGCCCATGCTCTTTCCACTGAGCCAGGCTGCTTCTTTGATACCCAGGATGACTGACAACCTGGGTATCAGTGAGGAAAAGTGAATTTGTATAGAGGTGGTGTGTGTGTGTGCCTGTATTGGTGTGTGCGTGTGCATGCCTGCACTAGATAGAATTCACTTTTATTTCTGAAGCAGACAAGGAAGATGAGGCCTTTGCTGTTGTTTAATTATAGACACTGAACCTTTTCACTCATGCATTTTATTCAACAGCTGCACTGGATCTTTGAGAAAGGAATGTATCATAGAATTAATGTAGCATATATATTCCCCTCCTGGTTCTTTTGTTTACTCTCCCCATGTCTAAAGTTGCCATTCATCTGATTTTATAGGAGACAGTCCAGTTTTCAGCTGGCTTATTCCCTATTCAGTACCGATATGGCACCAGATGCTTTTATGCCTACTATTTTTATTTTGAATGCCTGGTCTCCTTCTGTTTCTGCCCCAGCAGCTGAGTCCCGTGGTTTGGAAGCGGTGCCTGTTTTTACAGTAAGCAAGAGCGTAGCATAATGATTCCCCCACTGCCCTTCAGGGATGTGGTATAGGTTCCGAGGATTTCCTTAACAAATTCCATGTAACAGTAATAATAATTATGGTATTTGTTATGCGCTTACTCGATGCCAGGCACTGTTCTAAGCACTGGGGTAGATACAAGCAAATCAGGTTGGACACAGTCCCTGTCCCACATGGGGCTCACAATCTTAATCTCTATTTTTCAGAAGAGGTAACTGAGGCACAGGGAAGTTATGTGACTTACCCAAAGTCATACAGCAGACAAGTGAAAGAGATGGGATTAGAACTCAGATCCTTCTGACTCTCAAGCCTGTGGTTTATCCACTAGGCAGCACGGCTTCTCTACGAAGTCATTCTACACGAGGTCGTTATGTAACATTGGGTAACCTGCCAAACATACGCAGCCTAACTGTGACTTCTGGGCTGACCAAAACCACCCAATATTGAGGAATATTGTCACTGTCCACCCTATCCATGCTTCTTCAGTTGTTTCATTTATGTTCCATAAATTCCTCAGTGAACACCCTCAGGAGCAGTGAAATGAAATTCAGGCTCTTAGCATTACCTAAGGCTTTGGAAATTCAAGACTTCTTAGGAGCAGAGTTATAGCTCTCAACTACAGATCCCCAAACTTAAATCTGTGCATTCTTGTGCAAATATATCTATTCAAGTGTA
The DNA here is from genome assembly GCF_004115215.2 of Ornithorhynchus anatinus. Taxonomy (NCBI): domain Eukaryota; kingdom Metazoa; phylum Chordata; class Mammalia; order Monotremata; family Ornithorhynchidae; genus Ornithorhynchus; species Ornithorhynchus anatinus. Next base: position 98,632,299 of record NC_041730.1, read on the forward strand.
CATTTATTTATTTGACTACTTCTGTAAACATTTTTATGTCATAGTCACAGTAATAGCAATAGCAGTATTGATTGAGCCCCCACTTGATGGAGCCCACTGTATTAGGTGCTTGGGAAGTACAGAATAAATAAGTTACGTGTTCCCTGCCCACCAGGAGCTTATACTCTAGTGAGAGAGACAAATATAAAAATATTTACAACTAAAGTGGTCAGAATAAAAGGTTAAATATGCTTAAATGTGTACACGAGTGGTGAGAATGGTATAAATAAGTTTATAAATGCTAGAGTTGGCAAATGGGTTTTTATGGCTTTAGGGGTACTGGGAAATTAATCAGGGAAGGCTTGTTGGAAGAGGTGGGATTTAAGAGGAGAGCTGTGGTCTGTTGGACTTGGGGATAGAGGATGTTCCAAGCTGGGGAAACAGCATGAGTAAGGGGGCAGAGGCGGAACACTGACAAGAGTGAAGTACCATTAGAAGTTTGGCTTAGAAGGAACAGAGAGAAAATTGGCAAACAGTGGGTGAAGAGAGCAGAGAGATAAAGTGGAGCAAGGTGAAGGAGAACCTTGGAGCCCAAAGTGAAAAGATCCTCTTTGATGCAGAGAGTGATATTTGTCTTTCCCATTAGATTATAACCCCCTTGTGGGGAGGAAACATTTTTTAATTCTGGTCTTCCCAAGCACCTAGTACAGTACATTATAGTAAACTGTGTCCTATGAATACTAATACTACTCATACTGATATTGCTGCTACATAAAGGTATTTTGTGTTAACAAACTAGAGATTTACCTTGACTCTATTTATTGCCATTGTTCTTGTCTGTCCGTCTCCCCCGATTAGACTGTAAGCCCGTCAAACGGCAGGGACTGTCTCTATCTGTTGCCAACTTGTTCATCCCAAGCGCTTAGTACAGTGCTCTGCACATAGTAAGCGCTCAATAAATACTATTGAATGAATGAATGAAATAGATGTCAGTAGCCAATGCTAAATTGAAATGGGTTATAATCACTCCAAGTAGGCAAAATTATTTAAAGGGGGAATTCAGCTGTGAATTGCCTAAGGTACCTTTGGATCGCGGGGATTAATGGGCACCTGAATCTGATTGTCCTCCAGCCAGTAGCAGGTGTTGGTTTGCAAAGACAGCAATTGGTTGATTGGAAGATCCGCCAGTCTTCTGACACAGTGAAATCATAGAGGCACGGAGGGCACAGAGATTGAGAGAGAGGCTGAGAGAAACTGGAGGGGGGCTTTGGGAGGGGTGGTGTTGGTGAAGGGGAACAGAGGCCACTCGCGGAGGGGTAGATGTGGGCTCAAAGGAATGACCCCACCTCCTTCTCTCCTGATCCTGCCCCCTTCTCACTAGAGCAGCGGCTAATGTAGTGTAAACCATTTAGACAATGGACGAGGTGGTGAGAAACTGCGGCGGCTTATCCACTCATCTTGGAGGACTTTGCCAGATAAATGGGCAATAGTTCAAAATGACAATAATCCTTTGTGGACCCTTTTTAAAGAAAAGGGAAGCGTTTAGGCTAAATTAAACTTGGTAGCACTAACTCAGAGAGAGAGACAGCACTAAGTAATATTGGAATTTAAAATTCTGATTAGTATAACAGGAAATGGCCATATATGATCATCTGCATAGTTTTACTTGCCTTCAATTGTAAGGGATAGTGTCGGTTCACCTTACTCTGTAGAGATAGTTATTGATAAATATTTTAATGATAATAGGTGAAAAGTTCACTCTAACTGGGGAATCTCCTTAAGGCTTTGCACAGTTCATTGTTAAGATGGAGAAATCAGTTTGTCTCCTGGTCTGGGGTTGGGGTTGAGGCTTTCTGTTTTGCTTTTTTTGTTTGTTTTTGAATTGTGCCAGAGACGATCTATTTTGACACTGGCACATATCCCTTTTGCAGATCGAGGCAACAGGAAGATTGTCATAAAAATACAAAATCCTAGAGCCGCATCCTTCATCCAGTTTTGAATGTTCTTATTCAGGACTCTTATCAGCTTAATTCTTGCCAAATATTTTCCATAGTGAAAAACTCTTCACATTATTCATTAAGGGACAAATTGACTTAGATATTTCTCAGCTCCAGCCTTAGTGTGAACTCCACTATGAATTAAAAATTACGTGAGTGGGCTGAGGAGAGAAAAGAGGGGGGCTTCATTGAGCTTTTATTAATTTTCCATTGTAATGCTCATTATAGAACTTCACTGCAATCATGGAACAATGGAGTTTCCTGCTGAGCTAATTTAACTGGAAAATCCCATTGGCTGTTCCTGAAGTTTGTTTATCTTGGGTGTAGGGGCAGGGGGTGGAAGAATTTGGTATTATTCAATCTTAAGTCAAGATTGTAGAGCTTGACTCCTGGTGGGAAGATAATAATAACTTTAAGTATAAGAGTAAATGTAATTTACACGATATTTTTTTTCCCGACATGTCCAGTGTAAGGTCATTGCTTGCCAGGCGTCCTTACTGCCCCTTTTCCATTAACGGTTAATTAATGCCGTGGCACATTGAAACTTTTTCTGCATCCATTGTTTTCTAGTCCTCATGAACTTGCAGGAATTTAATTTAGTGCTTTACCTTACCTACTTCTTTTCCTTTTGATGGATTTTTTTTTTCATGGATATTTACAGTTGCCATAACTATCAGTCAATCATTGGTATTTATTGAGTGCTTACTGTGTGCAGAGCCCTGTAATAAGTACTTGGGCTATTACAATACAACAGAGTTGGTTGATACAGTCCCTGCCACAAGTACCTTACAGTTTGGATAGGGAGACAGACATTAAAATAAATTACAGATAAGAGAAGAAACAGAGTATAAGGAAGTGTACATAAGAACTGTAGGGTTGGGGTGGTGAGAATATCAAGTTTTTAAGAGGTACAGATTCAAGTGTATTTGTGACCCAGAAGGGAGGGAAAATAGGGACAGTGAAGAAGTGGAATGAAGACCTAGTGAGAGAAGGCTTCTTGGAGGAGCTTTGAAGCTAGAGAGAGTGGTGTTCTTTTGGCTATGAGGAGAGAGGGAATTCCAGACCTTAGGGAGGATGAGGGTTCCCTGACCTCACCATAACCCTTCAGTCCCCTTTCCTCCCCCGCCAAACTCCAGTCAGTCTATCCTAGTCCTCCTCAGCCAGTACCCCATCTTCCCCCTCCACTCACCCCCTTCCAGTTCCTTGCTCTGCCCCAGGCCCTCCCCCACTCCCATCCCTGGTACCCTGTTCCAGTGCCGCCCTCCCTCCCTCCCGCTGAACCGACCCCCATCAGCTAAATCCCAGCCAACCCATCCTCACCGCTTGCACCGTCTCTTCCCCCAGCACCACCCCCACAGCCCCAGACAAGTGCGGCCTGTGGAACCCTTGCTCCATTATGGGAAAACCTCCCTTCATCCTTGACCTGTTCCTCACTCAGTCACTGCTTCTCCTCCCAATCACTGAAATCTGGCTCTCCCCAGATGACACAGTTTCCCCTGCTGCTCATTCCAGAGGGGGTTTCATCTTCACCTACTCCCCTAGACTCACTGGAAAACAGATAAGAGTTGGCTTCCTTCTTCCTCTCCATTGCTGCTTTCGTACCATTCCACCTTCCCCATCTCTTTCTTTCCCTTTTTTCAAAGACCATGTCATCCACTGCTACCAACCGCTCCAGATTCTAGTAACACTCATCTTCTGCTCCCCACACCCCCCTTTCAACTTTTTTTGGACGTTTTGATCCCTGTCTCGCATTCCTTCTATCTTTCTCCATCCCTACATTGATACTTGGGGACTTCAATATCCACATAGATCTTCCTGATGACACTTCCTCTGCCAGATTGCTATCAATCCTCAATTCCAGTGACCTCCTGCTCCACCCCAGCTCTTCCATTCACCAACTTGGACACACACTCTATCTCATCAATTCTAGTCACTGTACTAATGACCTGGCCACCTACTTTACTGAGAAAATTGAAACTATCAGGCATAGTCTCCCTAAAGTCTCAATCTCCTCTGTCTCCTCCTGCCCCACTTTCAACTTTTCCATCTTTCCCAGCAGTATCTCAAGAGGAGATCTTGAGATATCTCAAGTTCCTCTCCTCCAATTCTCTCCATGTCTCTCTTCAATCTGGCTTTCGTCTCCTTCACTCCACAGAAACCACCCTCTCAAAGGTCATGAACGATCTCCTTCTTGCCAAACCAACAGTCTCTAGTCCACACTAATCCTCCTCAACCTCTCAGCAGACTTCAACACTGTCAACCACCCCCTTCTCCCGGAAACATTACCCAACCTCGGCTTCACTGACCCTGTCCTCTCCTGGATGTCTTATCTCTCTGGCTGCTCATTCTCTGTCTCTTTCACGGGATCCTCCTCTGCTTCCCGTCCTCTAACTGTGAGAGTTCCACAAAGCTCACTTTTGGGTCCACTTCTGTTCTCCATCTACACCCACTCCTTTGGAGAGCTCATTTGCTCATATGACTTCCATTTACCACCTCTATGTGGACGATTCCCAATTCTACATCTCCAGCCCTGATCTCTCTCCCTCTCTGCAGTCTCACATTTTTTCCTGCTGTCAAAATACTTCAAGCACAGTGTGTCCCAAACAGAATCCTTATACTAGTAATTATTACTATGGTACTTATTAAGCACTTACTATGTGCCAAGCCCTCTACTAAGCCCTGGGGTAGAGACAAATTAATCAGGTTAAACACAGCCCCTGACCTTCAAAGGACTCACACTCTTAATCCCGAATTCACAGATGAGATAACTGAGGCCCAGAGAAGTTAAGTGACTTATCCAAGGTCATACAGCAGACATGTGTCAGAGCCAGGATTAGAACCTAGGTCCTTCTGGTTCCCAAACCCCTGCTCTCTTCACTAAGCCACACTGCTTCTCAGGGTGGTTTAATGGTTTATCTTTCCACCCAAACCCTATATTTCCCCTATTTTTCCCATCACTGTAGACAACACCACCATCCTTCCTGTCTTACAAGCCCATAACTTTAGCATTATCCTTTCCTTCTCTCTCTCATTAAACCCAAACAATCAATATATCGCTAAGTCCCATCAGTTCAACCTTCACAACATGGCTAAAATGCACTCTCTCCTCTCCATGCAAACTGCTACTATGTTAATCCAAGCACTTCTCCTATCTCACCTTGATTACTGTATCAGCCTCCTTGCTGACCTCCCCGCCTCCTGGCTCTTCCACTCCAGTCCATACTTCATTCTGGATCATTTTTCGACCAAAACATTCAGTCCACGTTTCCACTCTTCTCAAGAACCTCCAATAGTTAGTAATAATAATAATAATGTTGGTATTTGTTAAGCACTTACTATGTGCAGAGCACTATTCTAAGTGCTGGGGTAGATATAGGGTAATCAGGTTGTCCCACATGAGGCTCACAGTTAATCCCCATTTTACAGATGAGGTAACTGAGGCACAGAGAAGTAAAGTGATTTGCCCACAGTCACATAGCTGACAAGTGACAGAGCCGGGATTCCAACCCATGACCTCTGACTCCCAAGCCCAGGCTCTTTCCACTGAGCCACGCTGCTTCTCCACCTCCACCTTAAACAGAACCTTCATCTTTTAAAGCTTGCCCTGTCTTCCTCACCTTGCTGCTCTCCTATTACAACCCAGCCTGCCCATTTCACTCCTCTAATGCCAACTTACTCACTGGACCTAGATCACGTCTACCTTGCCCCCCACCTCTTGCCCACATCCTGACTCTCACCTGGAATGCCCTCCCTCTTCATATCAAGGCAGATAATTACTCTCCCCACCTTCAAAACCTTACTGAAGGAACATCTCCTCTAAGAGGCCTTCCCTGACCAAGTCTTCAATTCCTCTTTTCCCACTCTCTTCTGTGTTGTCCTGATTTGCTCCCTTTATCCACCCCTTCCTCAGACCTATAGCACTTATGTACATATCCGTAATTTATTTATTTATATTAATGTCTGTCTCTCCCTCTAGACTGTGAGCTCGTTGTGGGCCTACCAACTCTATTTGCATCATACTCTGCCAAGTGCTTAGTACAGTGCTCTGCACACAGTAAGCACTTAATAAATATGATTTATTGACTGATTGATGTGGATAAGGGGTCATCACCAAGCCAGATGTGATGGAGATGTGGTAACTTGGCATGAGATGAGTGAAATGTTGTAGTAAGAGATCAGAAAGATGAGGTAGGTGGAATGCCTGATCCTGACCACCCCCGACAAAAAAAAAAATCAGATTTAAAACTTTTCACCTTTAACCAACAAGCCAACAACAAATGAGAAATTTCAAATGCAACTAGACAACTAATTTGAACTGCAATGGCTGGGTTTATTTGAACTGCACTCCCACAGCCAGCCAATTGAAGAATGTAATTATGCAGCAATTTCACATTAACTGCAGAATTTGGTATGTACAATGGTGGTGTTAACATTTCACTATTTACCTTCTGATGCATAAATGCACAAAATTTATGGGGATTATTTGACACAAAGGGAGGTGAGGGGGAATTGAATTTCACTTAGTTCACTTAGATTTAGACCACTGAAATTGAGCCACTCCCATGAGCTACTAGGAGAATCACTTCTTTACCCTGGGAGTGGAGGGGGTGGAAGGTGGGGGGAGATGTGTAAAGCCATATGGAATTCATTACCATGGGAAGTTTGTGCACCAGGGAAGTGAGGGTTTGTATAAATCCATGGACAAGAAGGCCTTAATAGGGTACTAGAGGAAAAGTTATAGATGTAGAGGGGAAAAGTTAGGGATGTAGGATGAGAGGAAAATCTCTCTACATTAATCAGCCAGTCAATTGTATTTACTGAGTGCTTACTGTGTGGAGATTACTGTACTAAGCACTTAGGAGAGTAATGATAATAATGTTGGTATTTGTTAAGCACTTACTTTGTGCAGGGCACTGTTCTAAGCGCTGGGGTAGATACAGGATAATCAGGTTGTCCCTCGTGAGGCTCACAGTTAATTCCCATTTTATAGATGAGGTAACGGAGGCACAGAGAAGTGAAGTGACTTGCCCACAGTCACCCAGCTGACAAGTGGCAGAGCCGGGATTCGAACTCATGACCTCTGACTCCCAAGCCTGGGTCCTTTCCACTGAGCCATCCTGCTTCTCTAATAATGATGGTATTTATTAAGCACTTACTATGTGCCGAGCACTGTTCTAAGCTCTTGGGTGGACACAAAGTAATCAGGTTGTCCCACGACGGGCTCACAGTTTTAATCCCCATTTTACAGCTGAGGTAACTGAGGCACTGAGATGTTAAGCGAATTGCCCAAGGTCACACGGCAGACAAGTGGCAGACCCGGGATTAGAACCTGCGTCCTCTGCCTCCCTAGCCCGTGCTCTTTCCACTAAGCCACGCAGCTTCAATATAACAGTATAACAAACAAACCTGCGTCCTCTGCCTCCCTAGCCCGTGCTCTTTCCACTAAGCCACGCAGCTTCAATATAACAGTATAACAAACAATTCCCCGCCCATATTGTCCCTGAGGGTCATTTCCAATCAGTTGGGTGCCTCAATCAGAGACACAATCCTGGGCTTGGGATAAACTGGTAATGATGTTGCCTCTATGCTCTTATGTACCCATGGGCCAAAAGGACTAGAACTTGCCTTGGCAATTCAGTGCAACATTCAGCTCCTCCAGAGAAATAACCATAACAAATAGGAAGTTGATTAGACTTTTACAAGGCCACCCGTGGCCTAATGGAGGAAGGCGCAAGCCTCAGTGGAAAGAACATCAACCTGGGAGTCAGAGGACTTGGGCTCTAATCCCGGCTCTGCCGCTTGTCGGTTGTGTGACAGTGGGCAACTCAACTTCTCTGTGCCTCAGTTACCTCATCTACAAAATGGGGATTAAATTCCCTTCCCTCTGATTTAGACTGTGACCCCAATGTGGGACGGGGACTCTGGCCTACCTAACTACCCTGTATCTATCCCAGCTCTTAGAACAGTGCTTTATGCATAGTAAGCACTGAGCATGGTTCAGTGGAAAGAGCCTGGGCTTGGGAGTCAGAGGTCATGGATTCGAATCCCAGCTCTGCCACTTGTCAGCTGGGTGACTGTGGGCAAGTCACTTAACTTCTCTGTGCCTCAGTTACCTCATCTGTAACATCGGGATTAACTGTGAGCCTCACGTGGGAAACCTGATTACCCTGTATCTCCCCCAGCGCTTAGAACAGTGCTCTGCACATAGTAAGTGCTTAACAAATGCCAACGTCATCATAAAAAGGAAAAATAATAGTGGTATTTAATAAGCATATACTGTATGCCAAGTGTCATCCTAAGAGCTGGTGTAGATACAAGAAAATTAGATCCCAGATAGTCGAAGTAGAAGGGAGACCAGGTATTGAATCCCCATTTAGCAGATGAAGGAACTGAGGCATAGAAAAGTTAAGTGACGTGCCCAAGATCACACAGCAGGCAAACAGTACAGCTGGGATTAGATACAAGGTCCTCTGATATCCAGGTCCCTGCTCTTTCTACTAAGGAACACTCCCGGTTGGTCATTTTTTCTCACCAGAACTCATCAGAAAATCAATCTCTGACGATCTGCTTAGATACCCCATCTTTGGTGGGATTTTTTGAGAGAAGTTATCTTCATGTTGTAGAGCACGAGTGTTTAAATAAATGACTTTCTATAGCACAATGATTCACTGAAAAGACATTTATAAAAGCAGTTAGGACAACAGGATTTAAGTTCCTGGAGTCATTACTAGCAACAGTGGGGGGATGGGTTTTAGAAAAGTTTTATAAATCTGTATTTACACTGAAACTCCACATCTTGTTCAGCAGGATAAAGAACAGATGTTAAAACAGGCTTAAATACAATCAAGTTATATTCTCATAATTGGCTCTTGTGGTCTGTGGCTTCGAATAATGTCTTCAAAATAACACAAATATGTATTGAAGTAACAAATCTTTTGAGCATCCCTGCGATTTAGCTTCATGTAAACCTGTGAAGAAAGAAAATTTTCCTTTTCTGAAAGGCATCTATAGGAAGGCCAAATTTACACTGGCAAGAAAAGCCCTGTGGAGAATTGATAGCATTTTGAAGCTGGCATGTCTTAACTACACAGATTTTTTAAAAACACTTTCAAAATACTTTGCCTGTCCTAATGGCCCAAATGTTGTAGCAAGATTTCCTCAGGCATCTCCCAACTCTCACAAGAGTACTTCATCAATTGAAAAATACCTGAAGAGGAAGGATGCCCAGGCAAGTACAAGCCAGCTTGTGAGAATATTTGCAAAAACTTTTGGCCGCCTTAACTGTCTAAAGCAAATGTTTGTTTGCTGCAACACTTGAAACAAATGCTAGTGAAATGAAAACATTTGCTAGTGAAACAAATGTTTGTCTTGGTAATCTACATTTGAGCTGTTGGAATTTTACCACAAAGAGCATTTGCTTGCTAAAATATATGTTTTATTTGGAAAATGCTGTCTAGGCCTGAAGTGTAAAACATACATCTAACAAGCAGGGAAAATAAGACTAAGTTGGTTAGTCCACTTTATACCTATCCATTGTAAATTATTTTGACCAGCAAAATGGGGATTGCTTTTAAGAGCTACAGTGGCATGTTTTGGTGAAGAAGCATGAAATTAACTCGTTAGGTCTTCCTATTTTATGTCCTCTCTTTTCTGTGACCAAAGGAATCTTATTTTCAAGGATGAACTTTTAAGAAAAAATGAGATAATGAGCTTAATTCTCCCTACTGTCGAGGAGAGCAGCATGGTGCCAGAAGAAGCTCAGAGGGATTCCGATCCAGCGGCTTTGCAGCCATGTGACCGGGACGGAAGAGCACGGGCTTGGGAGTCGGAGGTTGTGGGTTCTAATTCTGGCTCTGCCACTTGTCAGCTGTGTGACTTTGGGCAAGTCACTTAACTTCTCTGGTCTTCAGTTCCCTCGTCTATAAAATGGGGATGAAGACTGTGAGCCTCACATGGGACAACCTGATTACCCTGTATCTACCCCAGCACTTAGAACAGTGCTCGGCACATAGTAAGCGCTTAACAAATAACATTATTAACTTCTCTGTGCCTCAGTTACCTCATCTGCAAAATGGGGATCAAGACTGTGAGCCCCACCTGGGACAACCTAATCACCTTGTATCTCTCCCAGTGCTTAGAACAGTGCTTGGCACAGAGTAAGTGCTTAACAAATACCATCATCATCATTACTATTGTTATTATTATTATTATTACCTATTAGCTTTGTTGGAGGGAAGCTGGGAAGGAAGTCAAGAAGTGGGCAGTCCCAGAATTCTCTGGGGTCATGCTTGTCCGACCGACTTCCTTGAGACCCAGGGCAAAATTGCGAGTCAGAATCGTTTCTTCTTGCCCCTGTCCTCGCTTCTCATCATTGAGAGAAAGAAGTGTCTTTGCCTTTGGGAGTCAAAACCTGGGACAGGGTGTGGAGTATGTGCAATTCGAAGCTACACGAATACGTAGCCCTAAAGCCCCATCCAAGCACGCTTCAACCTCCCATAGTCCAACCTTCGTACTTGCAGATCTTTTTTTGCTTAGAGTTGGGGCTTGGGTCCATTTGTACTTTCCTTGGACCCTGAGGCTTTCAAGATCTTGAGCCCCCTGTCCACACGAAAGGGCTGCTCTTGGTTCTGCTTCTGATCCTGGAACGGATGTGGAAAGCCGCCGGAGAGAGGGAGTTTGGCAACCTCCAGGAATCTCAGAGCTGGGCAAAGGCAGGCTCTTCTCCCCTCCATGGTTTGGAAATGGGAACCTTTGAACATCACTTAACCTAACTGAGCTCAAACTATCCAAAATACTCAATACTCCTTAGAGCTTCATAAGACAAGGTTCTTTCTCGGATTCCTTAGTGAGACATGGATTTTACTTGCCAAAATACCAAATGGTTGAAAACCTCAAATGACTAAATCTCATTCCCCTAGAATACCAGTCATTCCATAACGAAAATGGATTTAAGAAACATGGAACTCAAGATACAGTTGCCAGGATGAAATGAGGAATAAAATACCAACTACCATCTCAAATCTTTCAATTTCTCCTCTCTGAGAGTGGATGTGACGTTCTAATAGCTATTTGGTTCTGGAGGAATGTGTGAATGAGGTAGATTTTTTATGGTCTGAGAATGACAGGCAAGAAACTGCATGCTTTGTTTACTTTTCCATTCACACAAAATGAACCGAGCACAGTTTAAGTCAATGGACAAATGGTTCATTTGGGGTTTTCTCATTTAATAAATTAAAGTTAAAATTCAAAAATCATCCCACCATTTTGATGGTTGTTTTGGATTTGTCCTCTGCTCTTTCTCTATTCTCCTCCCCCTCTGTTATAAATGAGCCAAATCCTGATACTGAACAGTAAGAACAATAAGAAGTTCCATTTCTGGTCAGACAAATTGTCTACTCTGGCTCTAACAGTGGCAACAGAATGCTTGGAGGAATTTAGTGATTATCCACTTTCATATTGATTCTAATAACTGGGAATGTTCCATCTAAATATCTACATTTTTTTCCTCTTCAATCCTAACTTTCCCTTTAGTAGTGCATTTTGAATTGCTCATCAATTAATTTATCCAGACTTCCTGGAACCTACTGATATATTTTGGCTGCCCATCTTCCTGTGGAAACTGATTCCATGTGCTCATCATCCGCTGTGTAAATGTCTTTCCTTTCGTTTGTTTGGAAGCTGCTATCTTCGAACTTTAACGGTGCCTCCTTATGTTTTGAGATTTAGTGGACGACGATTCTGTGTCAGCATTGTTGAAACCTGAAGACAATTCCCTTGCTCGTCTGCATCTTTCTAGCCTGAAATCCCGTTCCTTTGGCCTATGATGACAGTAGATGCTTCTCCACCTACCCTGATCATCTTAGTTGGCTGTGTCTTCACTGGCTCACTTATGTTTTTCCTAAAATGCACGAAACTGCACAGAGAATTTCAAACTTGGGTGTTTCATTCATTCAATCATTCATTCAATAGTATTTATTGAGCGCTTACTATGTGCAGAGCACTGTCCTAGTTCAATCAATCAGTGGCATTTACGGAGTGCATATTGTACTAAGAACTTGGTAGAGTACACTACAATAGAGTTAGTAGAGAGGATTCCTGCTCTTAAAGAGCTTGAATTTTTGTTTTATGCCATGGATGAACTAGATCTTTTGCTTGTTTTCTCTCCTTCCTGATAATGCCCAGGATTTGGTTGGCCTTTTTTGTTCCTGTTCCACATTAAGCTGATAATTAAAAAAAAAAAAATGTGGGGAGGGAACACACTTTCTTTTTGTATCGTGATCTCTCAACTGCTTAGAAAAGTGCTTTGCACACAATAGGTGCTCAATAAATGTTATTGTTTGAATAAATAGTTATTATTTAGGAAGCAGAGTGACCTAGTGGAAAGAGCATGGACCCGGGGACTAGAGGACCTGCCCTCTAAACCCAGCTCTGCTCTTTGTTCACTAGGTGACCTTGGACACTTAGCTTATCTGCACCTCAGTTTGCTCCTCAGTAGAAAGGGGGATTCAATTCCTGGACTCCCTCCTACTTAATAATAATAATAATAATGTTGGTATTTGTTAAGCGCTTACTAGGTGCCGAGCACTGTTCTAAGCGCTGGGGTAGACATAGGGGAATCAGGTTGTCCCACGTGGGGCTCACAGTCTTAATCCCCATTTTACAGATGAGGGAACTGAGGCACAGAGAAGTTAAGTGACTTGCCCACAGTCACACAGCCGACAAGTGGCAGAGCTGGGATTCGAACTCATGAGCCCTGACTCCAAAGCCCATGCTCTTTCCACTGAGCCACGCTGCTTCTCTTAGACTGTGAGGCCCATGTGGGGAAGGGACTGTGTCTGACCTGATTATCATGTATCTACCTCAGTGCTCATTACAATGTTTGGTGCATAGTTAAACACTTCAAAAAATCACAATTGTTATCAAAGACTGTGACATCACTTTTCTGAGTCATGACTGATGACTCAGAGCCCATCTTAAGGTAATTATAATTTGGATGACTTTTTTCTAATTCCAGTATTTTGGAATTGCTCACACTGAAGTTCATCTGGCCATTTTCCAGCTTAGTACACACAGCTTTATGAGGCTTTCCTGCCACTTATTCCCATCTACCTGGTATTCAACACCCAGAAGAACTCAATGTCACCTGCAAACTTGAGGCTTTCATTGCACCCTCCCTCTTTTGGGTCTTCTATAAAAATATTAAAACCAGATCTGATGCTCTTCTCTGAGGTCCCCCACTTTTTACACTTCTCCACCTTGACAAGTGACTGTTCACTGCTTGCCTTTACTTCTTAATTCTTATTCAGGTTTCTATTGATGACAAAAATTTTCTCTACAGTTCTATAATTATTCAGTTTTCAAAGACTTTGATATGGTAATGTGTGAAAGGTCTTTTGAAAATCTCAATTTGTTATGTCTTCTGGCACCCTTCCATTCACATGCTTGCTGTTAACTCCTCCAGGTATATCCAGCGGATGAGTGAGGTAGTATTTCCCCCCTACAAAAATCTTTCCTGGGGTTTTGGGGATTGGGGTTTTTCAGTGTTTACAGATGCTAAAGTTATAATCAATTCTATTCATTTGCCAGATATCATAAATCACTGCCAGGACCACCCAGACTTCAATTCTGTATAACTCTGCTTGGGATCAAAGAAACTAGATGAACAAGCTAACCTCCCAGCTGCACCTTTTTTTTTTAAATGGTACTTGTTAAGCATTTAATGACTGTCAAACACTGTTCTAAGCGATGAGGTAGGTACAAGGTCAGGTCAGAAACAGTCCTTATCCCTTATGGGCCTCTCAGTCTAATAATAATAATAATAGTGGGATTTGTTAAGCACTTACTGTGTGCCAGGCACTGTACTAAGCGCTTGGATGAATCTAAGCAAATCGACTTGAACACAGTCCATTTCCCAAATAGGGCTCACAGTCTTAATCACCATTTTGCAGATGAGGTAGCGGAGATAGTAAGCGACTTGACAAAGTCACCCAGCAGACAAGTGGCTGAGCCCAGGTTCTTCTAACTCCCAAGTCTGTGTTCTGTCCACTAGGCCATGCTGCTTCTCAAGTATTGAATCCCCATTTTACAGTTGAGAAAACTGAGAGAAGTTAAGTGACTTGCCCAAGGTAACACAGCAGGCAAATTACAAAGGCAGGATTAGAACCCAGGTTCACTGTCTTCTAGGCCTGTGCTCTTTCCACCAGGCCACGCTACTTCTCTGCTTGCTTAGGGCACTCCCATCCATAAGCCACTGCTCATACCTTCCCCAGGATAGAATGTACTAGCTTCTCCCTCAAACCAGACCAACCTTATCCCTGTCCAACTCTCAAACCCTATAAGAATTCTCCTCCTCCAGGAAACTTTTCATGTTTGATTCTTTACCTTCCTGGTCTTACTAGTGCACTGTAGCACTTGTAAGTCAATAAATTCCCAGCAGCCCAAATCATATAAACACACTAGCTATCTCTAGCACTTGGGTATTTATTCACATTTATCTTCAGTGCTGATGTAATATATATTTCTTCCATTTTACTTGCAGTTATTATTGATCTTGATTTCACTGTTACTCCCTTTTTGCCAGTCTCCCCCCATTAGAGTGTAAGGTAGAGTATAAGTGCAGCTGTCTTTCCTGGAACCAGTTTTCATCATGGGGTGAATTTGCTTGAATCTAAGCCAGGAGTTGTACTGCACGGTAGATCTTATTGGTCTTATTACTAGGAAAGTAGTGTAGCTTAGTGGAAAGAGCACAGGCCTGGGAGTCAGAGGACCTGGGTTCTAATCCTTGCTCTGTCACTTGCTGCTGTGTGACCTTGGGCAAGTCACTTAATTTCTCTGTTTCTCCATTCCCTCATCCGTAAAATGGGGATTTATTACTTGTTTTCCCTCTAACTTTGACTGTGAGCGCCACGTGAGACCTGATTATCTTGTATCTACCCCAGTGCTTACTACAGTGCTTGGCATATGCGGTAAGCACTTAGCAAATCCCACATTTATCATTATTATCTTCCCAACTGATTGTGATTGAATAATATTGAACTCTTTTCATGTGATGAGCAAGAGCAGTGGTCAGGGTCCGTTGTATGATGAGATGTTCCTTCATTTGACCCATTTGCTAATTCAATCCTGAAATGTTTCCAATAAAGACTGTTTTATTTGGTTAAATTTTATATTTTTGCTGGCCAAATGAATGAACTTTTAGAAAGTATGAATAACGGCCTGAAAGAATTGTCAAGATTTATGGAAATACCATTTCAGAGAAAATCTGTCAAATGAAGCTTTACGTATCCAAACCTGAACATATCTTCCCACCCAAACCCTGTCCTCCGCCTGTCTTTCCCACCACAGACAATACCACTATCCTCCCTATCTTGCAAGACCATAATCTTGGCATTGTCCTTGACTCATCTCATTCTACCCACATATTCAATCTGTCACCAAATCCCATCAATTCTATCTTTACAACATTGCTAAAATCCACCCTTTCCTTTCCATCCAAACTGTTACCACGCTGATCCAAGAATTTATACTATCCCCCCTTGCTTATGGCATCTGCCTCCTCGCTGACCTTCATGCCTCTGTCCACTTCAGTCCATATTTCTCCCTGTCACATGGATCATTTTTCTAAAAAATTGTTCAGTCCGTGTCTCCCCATTCCTCAGGAACCTCCAGTGGTTTCCCCTCCACCTCCAAATCAAAGAGAAACTCCTGACCATTGACTTTAAAGCACTCAGTCAGCTCTCCCTCCTCTTATTTCACATCACTGATCTACTACCGCTCAACCCTCACACTCTGCCCCCTTAATGCCAATTTACTCACGGTGCCCCAATCTCATCAATCTTGCCACTGACTCCGTTCCACTGGCTCCCCCCTAGACTGGCACTCCCTCCTTCTTTATATTCACCAGACAACCATTATCCCCACCTTCATAGCATTATTAAGGTCACATCTCCTCCAAGAAGCCTTCCACAATTAAGCCCTCTTTTCCCTAGCTCCCTCTCCTTCTGCATCATCACTGTGGCCAGGGAATGTGATCGCTAGTGCTGTTGTATTTGACTTTCCCAAGTGTTTAGTACAGTGCTCTGCATATAGTAAATGCTCAATAAACACCATTGATTGATCCATGTTCTTGGATCTGTGACCTTTGGGCATTTGATATTCACCCCAGCCTCAACCCCACAGCACTGATGTACAAATCTTAAAATTATATATTGTACATTATTATTTATCTGAATGTATAGCTCCTCTTCTAGCTTCTAAGCTCATTATCCAGTGCTTAGTACAGTGCTTGGTACATGATAAGCACTTTAATACCATTACTATTATTATTATTATTGTTATTGTTGTTGTTGGTAGGGACCAGGTCTGCCAATTTTGCGCATCGTCCTTTCCGAAGCACTTAGCACAGTGTTCTGCACATAGTAAATGCTCAGTAAATACCATTGGCTTGATTGATTGAAGGCATGGTTTGGCAGACAGTATCTCTCATCCGTCTGGAACTCCCCAGAGGGGGCAGTGGAAGTGAGTGACCTTCTGTTTTTTTCTGGAAACTGCATTGTTATGATGGAATGGCCTGTCAGGAGGTCTAGCTGAGCCTCTGTCCTCAGACTTGAGAACCGTGCAGAGTAACTGATTATAATGCTAATGGTTTCAGTAGTGTCACTGGGATTATTTTGTCTCTTCCAGTTGTGTTCCCACTGGAGCACGGAATGCAGTGAATCGAGAGGCAGGGATGCAACGTATTGCTAAATTTACGTGCGGTCTTGGGCCACGTGAGCCAGCTGCAGGCCAAACCAGGATGAGAACCCAGGTCTCTGATACCTAGAACAGAGCTTTTTTTCCACTGGCCCAACAGCAGAACTCTTTTTGCTCAAAAATTATGTATCTTCCTTTCAGCCCTTCCAACTTTCACTGATCTCATTGGCTACTTTCCCTGTTTTGGTGAGGGGTTCTCAATCAAAACTTGAAACTGGGTGCTGCTTAAGAAGATCACATATCGCTTCATAACCTGATCTATCCATATATAATCTATCCATATGGAAGCAGCTTGGCTCAATGGAAAGAGCCCGGGTTTGGGAGTCAGAGGCCGTGGGTTCGAATCCCAGCTCTGCCACTTGTCAGCTGTGTGACTGTGGGCAAGTCACTTAACTTCTCTGTGCCTCAGTTACCTCATCTGTAAAATGGGGATGAAGACTGTGAGCTTCACGTGGGACAATCTGATTACTCTGTATCTACTCCAGCGCTTAGAACAGTGCTCTGCACATAGTAAGCATTTAACAAATAAGCGCTTGATTCTATTCATTGCTATTGTTTTTGTCTGTCTCCCCCGATTAGACTGTAAACCTGTCAGTGGGCAGGGACTTTATCTGTTGCCGATTTGTACATTCCAAGCGCTTAATACAGTGCTCTGCACATAGTAAGCGCTCTATAAATACTATTGAATGAATGAACAAATACCAACATTGTTATTATTATCATTATATGTAGCAATTACAAGAGGCCTTCTTGTATTCACTATTAATATCATAGTTCCTCCATTAAGCCTTCCGTGACTAACTTCCTATTTACCCTATTCATTTCCTCTAATTACCCTCCTTTCAGTATTACTTTTGTCCTTGTATCTGTGACCCTTAAGAACTTTGATTCTCACCTCACCTGCAGCCTCACGGCACTTATGCACATATGGGCAGTGAACGTTTCTGTCAACTCTGTTGACTTGTACTCTCCCAAGTGCTTAGTACAGTGTTCTCAATATAACATAGTAATATGTATAAATAGTAATATCAATAAATACCATCGACTAATTGATTGCTTCCCATATCTGTATTTTATTTTAATATGGATTGTAAACTTCTTGAGGGCAAGGTTTGTCTCTACAAACTCTATTTTACTGAACTCTTCCAAGTGCTAGGCACTCAATAATTATTACTGATCGATTGATTCAGCAAAATATTAAAAGGACACATGCAGAGCAGATAAACATTTCAGGAAAAGCTTTGTTTACGACAGTCAGTAAAGCCCTGAGAACTAGTCAGCATTTGGCTAGGAGCATGGATATTTGGGCTCTGGGGGCTTAAACAAATATTTACCAGCAAATTCTGGTTTAAAGTTTGACAGGCTTTTACCAGTTACTGCTAGTTTTCAATGAAAGCCTTAATTAGGTTTAAGGCTAATGGATTTGGACAAGCTATCTGGGCACATCTTCATTAATTACAAAGTCTGCTAATTTTCCTTGAGAATCATTCAATGAATAAATAAAAAACATAAATAGAGCATTTAAAACATGTAAATTTATTTGCTTACGTGAGAAAGTTCTCCCTTTTGGAGAAACAGAAACAGAAACATAGCTTCCTTCAATCCCAACCCCCATTGATTTTCTTGGAACTTCAATGCCCCAAACATTAAATTTCATTCACTACTTAACAGGTAACTTGCTTTACCTACCTCATTCGTGTCAGTTGGATGGCTATCTCCCTTTAGTTAATAAACGCACATTTTTGGTAAGTATATATGAAAAAGAAATAACAGATTATTATAGCTTTCAAAGCTGGTATTTCAGTTACTTAACTAATCCACCCACAAAGGAGTGAACTTTGAATTAAATGCTTTGAAGAACATAGTGAAGTAAATCTTGATAAAAATCAAAGGCTGAGAAAATCTTGCTTGACAGAAGGCATGAGCAAAAATCTTACGAAAAGGGAGCCCAGTTCTGGGAGAACACTCTCATACCACAAGAGACTAAATGAAACAGTTCAAGTGTATCAAAATGCCAGTGCAACCCTAAGGCATAAATGTCTTTTCCTAGCCATTTAATGTAACAATAATAATATGATAATTTGCCCTTACACAGCATCTTTCTTTGGAGTGGATAGAAATGTTTGACACTGCGATTCACCCAACCTCAAATTTCCTGTGAGGTAGGTAAGTAGTGAACGTGACTGAAGAATGATGGATTGTTTTCCAAATATAAAATCTGAAAAGCAGAGAATATCATGGGATCCTGTGGCAGAAGTGGGGATGAATCACTGTCAATAACAAGCTCAGGATTCAGCCTATCTTCACTGCTTATTAAGAAATCTAAGAAGCTTCTAGTTTGAACTCAAACACCACCAAACTGTAAGATCCAGTCATGAAAGTGATTTTCAGAAAATAGCAGTAATGTCTCCGCCGACACTTCCTCTTTCTAATTAGTTTCATCCATTGAGACTTTGTGCCTCAAAGGCCCTGCGCTTACAGTTACTGATATATACCCTTGGTGCCTAAAAGGAGTACCTCAACTTGTATCTACCCCAGTGCTGAGTACAGTGCTTATCACTTAAAACCTCTATGTTATTATTATTATCGTTATTATTACATAACCTGCATTGTTTGAGGCCTAGCCCTCCCTTATACCCAACTGACCCCAAAGTTCTGGCCAAGGACTTCACTGGTTAGTGAGTCCTTCCCCATCTTCTGCCCTCTGAGCTGAAATTAAGCAATCAACAGTGATAGATCTCAGAGGAAGCTCTGTTCTCAGCTTGTGTCAGATTTTCAATCAATCAATTAATCAATCAATCAGTGGCATTTACTGAGTGTTCACTCTGTGCAGGGCACTTATTCACTCATTCATTCATTCGGTTGTATTTATTAAGCACTTACAGTGTGCAGAGCACTGTACTAAGCACTTGGGAAGGGACAATACAACAATAAACAGTGACAATCCCTGCCCACAACTAGCTCACAGCACTAAGGGCTTGGTACAGTACAATACAACAGAGTTGGTATACATGTTCCCTGCCCATAAGGAGATTACAGTCTATCAATTTTGTTGTATTGAACTCTCTCAAGTGCTTAGTACAGTGTTCTGCACACAATTAGTGCTCAATAAATACAATTGATTGAAAAACTTTAAGGCATTAAATAGCCCCCCTGAAGAGATAATCACAGATGCTGTTGAACTGGGAACACGCTTTCATGTAGAAATAGACAATGCAGATGTCAATGAGTTAATTGTATTTCATGCAGGAGAATCATTGTCCAAGGAGACCCCATCAAACTTAGACATTACTGCAAGATGTCAAAACAGGTGAAGCAGTTATGGTTTCTCCTCCACCAATTGAAATTTGGGGATTATAAAAATTTCCATCAATTATCAGGTAAGTGGATAGATTTATAAGCTCTTTGTGGGCAGGGTTCGAGTCTACCAACTATTGTACTCTCCCAAATGTTTAGTACAGTGATTTGTACACAGAAGTTGCTCAATAACACAATTGATTATTGACGTATGACTGAGGAAGATCCTTACAGAGGGAGGAGTTCAAAGATGTGTGGAGATATTCAGGAGGTGTCTGCTTATTGTATTTGCTTATTACTGTATTGTACTCTTCCAAGAGCTTACCACATAATAAGCACACAGTAAGGGCTAAATAAATACAAATGAATAAGTGGATGAATCAATCTCAAGAAGAAGTCTGCTGTTCTCCTTCATTTGGACATACTCTTCACTAAACTGGAAAATCCTTTTCTACACTCAGCAGAACAGATTTCTACTGCAGCACCCTCCTGCAAAGATTCAAAATCATATTATAATGCCCTATTTAGTAGTGAGATATTATATTCTGAATTTATTCGATATAGTTTAAACAATAGTTTAGTAATGCTTATCATTACAGATTACAGCGCACAGAATGTAGCTCACACTACTTTTCCAGAAGTTCTGGAACAGATCCCAATTTATAACAAGTAAAAATCTACGAGTAAACCTACCTTGCAATATAATTAATGATTAAACCACATTTTCAGATAGCATTCTTCTGTAGTAGTGGGGGAGTATTTTCTACAAGAGGCAAACTAATAATGGCTAAAAAAAACTAAGTAAATGCCACAGCATCTCTAGTTCTGATTTAAATGCAGCTCAAGGGGGATTTGAATCAATCAATCAATCGTATTTATTGAGCACTTACTCTGTGCAAAGCATTGTACCATTATAACAAAGTTGGTAGACCAGTTTCCTGCCCACAACTAGTTTACAGTCTATACTGGAAACGTAGTGAGGTCTGCAATGTTCAGACCCATTATGGAGACAGAATTTCTATTAATTGACTGAAGAGGATGTAATCAGATTATTCTGGCAACACCTGCTCCCAAGGAACCAATACTTCCCAGAAGCCCCTTGGAATGAGACCCAATCAGTAAATTGAGCAGAGTCCTGAAGTGTTAGAGAGAGCTAGCCTGCTTATTTTTTTCCTGCCTGCTGGGACCTTATCTGGTGACTTCTATGGAAATGCTGATCCACATATTTATATGTGAGTACACATGCTGGGTATTTGCCTATCTAAAGAAATTTGCTTGTGTCTTCTACAGTAGATTATATGTCAAAGCCAGTCTAGTGATACGTGAGCATTTGGAAGGAATTTTGCTTTTCCCTTTTTTATTTTCTACACATCAGGCTGAAGTTTTGTGACAGAGTTCTGTGTGTTTGAGGAATATCTGAGGGTTCTATGCCACTTTTTCTGGTTTCTCTACCACTAGCACCAGTATTCACTAAAAACCATATGGGATAAATTGCAGTCTTGTACCTTAGAACCTTGGTCTGAGACACTTTAAAGGATTCAGGGACTAACAGGAATTAGTATTTTTAGTTGCAGTTCACAATTGAGGATGTTACGGTTGTTGAGACAACAGCATTTGGTGTCTGTCACAGTTGTCTCACATGTGCCTCCCATTGGGCCTGTAAGTACTTCTAATTAACAACAATTTCCACAAGAAAGTGGCTAAGCTGTGAACATTCTTCTTGGTGGTCTGGGATTCTTATGAGGCCACCAATACAATAGTGGAGGGGTAGGGTGGAGTATATGCTGACACTGACTAGTCTTCCTGGGGTAGTCCAAGTGGTTTGGGCCTCTTTTCTGGGGTATTGTAGCCCTATTGACTAAACTATGATACATGGAAAAAAGGCTTATGCTATGTAGAAGTGGTCTAAAGTGGAGCTTCTTACTAGAAGGTTCAGTTGGGGAAAAAGGTGATTTCCTGATATAAATAAAAGTTTAAGTGTATTAAAGGAGAAACAGATATCTTAAAATGGAGATGGAGCAAATTGGATTGAAAACGAGAAATCAATTCTGGCTCATATTTCCCCAGGGATACCACTTGTTGCAGCTGAGAGAGCTCGTCCACAATAAGCAACGTCACCAGACCATTTCAGTGAAGGGTGACATTTGGCTGTGGGGGAGAGAGTAGAAAGTGGACTTGGGTTAAGGGTGGGAGGTGGAAAGAGAAGGGGGAGAGGGAAGTAACAAAGTTTTAGCTAGCTTATTTTTACTATAACCTTTTACCACCTGGGCATGCTGTTGCTAAGGTCCACCCACAAAAAAAATTCCTTCTTACACAAATTTCACGCTATCAAAACTAATGCGTAATATATTGGGATAGATCACAAGTTACTGTTCTCCTGAGTATATACTTTCTCACATCTACCACTCTCATCACCCTCCCCTCCCCATTTCCCTACATTTAATACACTACCCTTGTCAAGGAACTTTTCATATCCGATTGAGAATACCTGGAGATAAAAAGTATAAAAACACATTTCAGAATGATTGGTGGGTGGGCAGCTTATCCATCTGAATTATAAAATGCCATTTTAGGGTAGGGGCAGGATCAGATAACCTTTGGAGTTCCTGCCTTCCTATGAGTCAGGAGGATTCATTATCTTTCAGGATTTTCAAATATATTTATGAAGGCAATTGCCCTCCCAGCAGCCTCTTTCCTTGTTTCCTAATCTTTTTATCTTCTGGGAGGTTACAGAAAGAAAAATGTAAAAGATATTTTGATATAAATGATCAGAAGACATATATTTTCAACAAAAGGCAATTTATTTTGATGTCTTGAAGACAGAATTTTATGTGAATGCATAATATACATATGGAAGGTTTCACTATAATTCTGTTCAGTAGTGGTTATATTAAGAGATGATCATATCCTATTTTGACATGAGCCCTCAAAGCAAACTGCTTCGACTCCGAATGCAACACAGTTTTCAGTAAATCATGGAATTATATTACTTTGCTTTGTAATTATCAAACATTCTGGGGCTTTTTAAATAGAGTCAGATAAATCAATCAAGCATACTGAAATTAAAATGTTTGTAATTGCTCTGTAATGGCTTATTATTAGTTTTTTATGCTAATTGAACCAAAACATATCTTATTTGTCCTGGCATTTATGGTTGAATTAGCAGACATACCTCTGTAGGGCAGGGAGATTATTTAATAAATGAAGTACTCCCAAAAGGAAATATTTAATGTGCTGATTTTCATCCAGGTCAGTCCACAGACTGGAAAATTCCATTCAGAAACACTGTATCATTCTAGCAAACAACTACTTCAAAGCAGAAGATTTGATTCTTTCCAATGCTTATGTGTATTCCTGGAAATATTAGGCTCTTAGGTGGATCGTTGTGGACAGAGAATGTGTCTGTGAACTCTGTTATATTGTACTGTCCCAAGTGCTTAATACAATGATCAATATATATACAATTAATTGATTGGAGACCAGTGAACTCTTTCAAGCTGAGGACACCAATGAAAGATGCCTTTAGGGTGCACTATTTCCTAGAAATACTATATTCTGTAAATTATTATAAAAAGAGAAAGTGATGAAATGTAAAGTTATGTACAAAGAAGACAGCATATTAAATGTTCCAATCAGGCTTTTATAATGTTAAATATTGCAGTTAACATTAGCTGTTGGGTATTTGTGCTGTGACTAAGTCCACCAGTGTTTACTATCACCAAGATTAGCCAGTGATATTCTAAAGAAAAAAGCAGTTAGAAAAGTAATTATGTACTACACCTTGAAATCATGGAATTACGTGGACAATCTCTTGGGATGTTTATGGTTAGTACAAAGAAAATCAAGTGAATTGAATACTGAATCATTTTAATGCACAAATTCTCTTTAAGACACAGTTTAACTAGAAAATAGTAAAGTAATCCATATACATTTTTCCAAGCAAAAATGACAATTCTTTATACATTTACTTCCAAATGGATACTTTTTCTATAAAACAGTGCATACACAATTGTTAGTTGAAAAACAATATCTGAATGATCCATTTCAGTATTAGTACCAATGAAGTAATTAAAAGTAACTATGTAAACATTCATCTAATGCTTTGAAATTCAAGTGCAAAAAATCAGTTCAAAACAAATGGAATACTTAGGCTATGACATCATTAAAATTTAACTAGAAGTAAATATTTCACTCCTGAAAAAACAACGTGTTAAATTTCTACTAATAGTACCACCTATATGGCATTTCACAGTAGTTTCTATTTCCAGTATCTCTCCCTAGTGTTTTTTTATCCCACATGATTGGGTTTTGCTTCAATTTATGTTAAATGCCATTCAAACAGCTTCTAACATTACATTGGTCTAAAGTAATTGACTTCTCAGTGGTTAGCTCAGGTGCTTGACTACACAAATGAAAGATTACTTGCCTGCTGAGACAATATAAACATGACTAAGCAACCTAAAACTAGTGGTCTTTAATCACAATTTCCAGTTTTATTAGTACTAGAGTGGTGGGGCAATCTCTGCTTGGACAGGGAAAATTAGCACAAGTCAGGTTCCGGAGCCAAGGTCTGAAACCTTCCAGAAATGATCTCAGGTCAGAGGAAAGTGTAGTCACTAACTGACTCAGAAAAAGCAGATTCAAGGCAGTAGTCACTAAATGATTCAGGAAAAACAGATTCAAGGCAGTGTCATCATTGAAGACAAAATCCAGAGTGGATAATCCAAGAAGGCCAAAACACCACAAAAGTTGTGAGATGGGTTTGGTGTGTGCGTGTGTGGAAACAAAAGGGAAATCTCTGGGGCAGAGGAGGAATATAGAGATGACTAGTAGAAAGCAATTCCTCTTTATGACAGGCTACTCTGGGAGTGTGATGGTTTGAAGCAATTATGTACAAAGCAGCCACAATGAGAACATGAGTTTGTGATACATTGCCTAAAACAACATTTAGGGTATAAGAATAGGGCCATGGTCATCGTCTTTGGGGGTAAAAACCCGAAGTGTTTAGGGAGAAACAGAACTCAAAAGTGAGACCTTTAGGAAGAGAACACCACATTGATTTGCTTCATCTGAACTCCAGCAGTGAGACCTAACTGGTTTTCTAAATGGTTCCTATTATGGGTAGACCTTAACTATAGGATTTGTATTTATTATTTTGCTGTGGGAATAGCACAATCACTGAATTGCCTATTTCCAAAGACATATAGCATCTTTTTAGCCAGAGGATTTGTACTGCATAACTATCTGGCTGTCACCTAAAAGTTTTTTATGGTTTCCTCTTAGTGAAAGGTGATATTTTTCCTCATTTTTACTCTTATTCTTGCCTTGTCCTTTTTGGTTATTAAAAGTGTCCTAAACAATGATTACTGTATAGTCTCCTGGATTTGAGTATTTTCCTGCTGCAGTTTCAGGTGCAAAATTGGTGGAGGATCTACATAATACAATTTTTAGCCATGAGATTTAAGCCAGGGAGAGACAACCCAGATGAAATAGACAGGCATCTAAGAAAAGGCACTGTAATTTTTAAGCTAAGTTCTGGAGTAGAAATGACATTGTAAACAGAATTATATCTAGCTATAGGATAAATCCCCCTAATGCTTAGAACAGTGCTTGGCACATAGTAATCAATTAATAAGCATTATTATTATGATTATTACTGTTATTTGAATCATAATCCAAACTAGTATTTCAACTCTAACCAATCATGACCTAGTTTATACATACTAGAGGTGAAGAGATAGACTCTCTTGATACTCAAATGTAGTTTGAAACTAGGACTGGGCTTCTGTTAAGATTCAGTAGCAAGCCGTTACTGAATTTAGCTTTCAAGAGTCCCCCTCACCTTTGGGAGTGGATAGGGAGGTTATTTGAACACTATGGTTTTATAATTAGAAGATTCAAAGTATGGTTGGGCAGAATTAAATTTAAAACTCTAGTAATCTGAGAACTCATTATCAAAAGGATTATCAAAAAATTCTGAAAATAGCATAGTCAAATATCCTGAAAATGAGAAAAATACAAATTACATTTATTTCACTTTTAAGGCATTATTTGGGTGGATAATTTCACTCTCTCCCTCCAAATGGCTACTTAGTTCCATTGTATAGCAAAGGGTTTTATTATTCAAAAACTCAGCATGATCTTTTGGTTTAAGTAGTCATACAAGAAGAAGGAATTTAATTATTATTCTCAGCATAAAACATTCTCCCTAAATTGTGAGCTCATAGAATGTTGTTTTTCAATTAGTAAAAAGAATTTTTAAATGACAAATTGTTAATGCACATTAGGTGATCTTGTACACATGCTTCCTGGAAAGAGTCTATCATTCCTACCACTGACCAAGAGTAAGTCTTTGAGATCTAAGTGTTCAAATTAACCAAATTATTTAATTTAGTGATCATCCATGTAGGTATGAAGAACAAATGCTTACATGAAGCATTTATGTTCATTTATTTTAAGTTTATCTCCTATAAGCCCTATAATCTTATCTCCTATAAGTTGCATAGGAGAGTGACAAGTTGGGCCTGGAAAATGTGGTTTGGCTGCAACCTGCAAGTATTGAGTACACTCCCAAGCTTTTAGTATAGTGCTCTGCACACAGCTCAGTTACAATCGATTAATCTGAAGGTGCAACACAAAAACTTGGATATTTCAATGAGGAATATTGAAATATTTTGATATTAAATATTGAATTTTTAAATATTTCAATGAGGAATCTTACTATTTCCTATAAAAGGGCAAAACAAAGCTTTGAGGTATCTTTGCAATGATTACACTGGGTGCTGAGATGTGATCTGTATCAGATGAGAAATGTGGAAAGGTAGAGCCTCGTTGACAGTAGATGACAGATGAGTCTTCATGCCACTCACCGCATATGAGACATAAGATTGTATGTTCCTTGTAAGCAAAAAATTTGTCTCGTGCTTTTGTTGTACCTTTCCAAGCAGTTAGAGCTTTGCAATCACTCAGTGTATAATAAATACTATTACCATGGCCTTCCACAAATCGTCCATTTGAAGGTTAGTACTCTTGTTTTGCAGCTTTTTTTTAGTGTTTTTGTTAAGTGCTGACTGTGTGTTAAACACTGTACTAAACGCTGGACTAGGTACAAGATAACAGGGTTGGACACATGCCACGTCCCATCCAGGGCTCACGGTCTTAGTCCACATTAGAAAGTTGAGGTAATAGAGGCACAGAGAAGTGACTTGCCCAAGGTCACATGGTAGACAAGTGGCAAAGCCAGGATTAGAATCCACATTCCCAAAGGAGTGACTAGCTGAATAAAAGATCAGGAAGACCTGCGTTCAGCCACATGTTCCAAAGAGCGCTAATTTCAATGGAGCATTTAGTACACAGTAAAATGCCAGAACATGCTGGAATTTAAAATCGGCGGATACTGACACATGACTGGAGTATTTTGATCCTCTGTGAGTAATTTGGCCATGTGTTCTTTCAAATAAAATCCATCTAAGATACAGATTTTTTAAAGATGAAAAATCCTGCTTTTGATCACCTGAATGCCCTGATTTTATTAAACTGAGGTTGAAAGCCTACCTGTGTGGCTTTTCAGTTAGCGGCTTTTAAAGTTAGCTGATGGGGCTCACAGGCCATAATTGCTCTTTTCCAGATGAAAGAAAATACACGTGGCAGGAGTGCCAATATTGAGAGAAAAGCTATGGTAGTTGGATGCAAATCTGTTTTGTTTCTAGGGTTTGTTTTCCACTGGATTTTATAAGTACATCAGATAATTAGGCAGTGGAAAAATTGAGAAACTAGCAATGATAAAGGTGGTGGTAAAATCCAAATGAATTGGTCAGTCATTAACAGTAAATATGATTTTTTGGTTTACTGTCTGATGGAAGGTGAAGGTTTAACAATAATTTTGGAAAGCTAGCCAACGTCAAGTCTAATGCTGTAACCCAAGCAACACCACGCGGTAGAGAAATCTCAGATCACATGGCAGACCTGATACACTTAATCTGGTAGGCAAACAGTTTAAGAGAGTAAGGTATGTGGGGAATTAAACAGGAAAGGATAATAGTATTTAATAAAATTCCAGTGACATTTGTGGATCCCATTTAGTGCAATTAGATCCCAGATTACCCAAGCCTGATGAAATTGCATACTAAGATGTTAATAACACATTAAGAATGATGACCACATCTTCTTATCCACATTTTATAAAGATGTTCAGGAATGGATACCCAACTGCTCAGTCTGTGCTAGAATGCAAGATTAGTTGAAAACAAAGCTCTTCAGAGGCAACAGTAGAGTGGAAAGGTCTTGTTCAAGATTACAAACTATCATGATTAAATGGTCTCACACCTCTAACAGAACTGTCTGTTTGCTGATAATTGATATTGATAGTTTGCAGATATGCAGAAACTCCTCAGCGGAGAACCAGGGCTTTAACAACAGCAAAGGTACACTCTAATTAAAGGATTAGGAGCTGTCAAGTTATTGAGTGCTAACAAAGAGGAAGGACAGTAGCAACTTTGAAGGAAGACAAACGGCAACAACTCCAAGTTCTCACCCTTTCAGGTCAGCGAACCTAGCGTCTAACTCAAAACCCAAAATTCTTTATGTTTTCTGATTAAAGACTGTTCTTTCTTAAACTCAGGACTGGGTGAAATGGAAATAAAAAACAAAAGCACCTCTGTATGTGAAACTCATGCCAAGTTACCCAATTATTAAAAGTTTTATAGAAAGTGATTACTGTACATTGTCTCCTATGTATTGTCCTGCTGCATTCACAAGGACACTACTAAGAAAATTTTAGAGCCTTACAAGCCAAAAGTAAAACATTTGCACATCGACACATTTTACGCAGACTGAATCCGCTTACAAGAAGAGCTCTTTGATATATTGGTAAACTAGAGACAAAATGAACCCAGAGAAGCAGCATAGCCTACAGGACAGAGCACGGGTCTGGGAGTCAGAGGACCTGGGTTCTACTCTCAGCTTTGCCAATTGCTTGCTATGTGATCTTGGGCAAGTCACTTCACATCTCTGAGCCTATGTTTCCTCAACTGAAAAATGGGGATTAAATACCCGTTCTTCCTCCTACTTAAACTGTAAGCCCTATGTGGGACAAGAACTGTGTCTGACCTAATTAACTGATACCTAACCCAGTGCTTGACACATAGTAAGTGCTTAACAAATACCACAAAAAACCCACATCCAGCTCTCTAACTGGTTTCATTACATGACTTGTACATTACATGATGGCAGAATTAGGAAATGTTCTTTTCACAACAAGCTTGTGCCGCTAGACCACGATCCACAAATTGTGCAAGCAGGTTCAGTGCAAGAGGAAACAGCTTTGGGTCTGTGTGTTGCATTGATCGGCGTATAATGCTACCCAGCCTCTGACTCAGTCTTGCCGTACCCCACAGTTCTTTGTGTTATTGCAACTTAACAATATTTAGACAGTAAAATGAGGAATAAGGGTGTATAGCATTCTGCTAGTGGTGGACATAATAATATAGGAGTTTGGATCATTGAACCACCTATCCTCTAACCTATTAATTTCCACAAATCATTGGTCACTAAATGTAAAATGCAATTTCCCCAGAGCTCTAAGCTGTTCCAGGACATATTATAGAAGAAGTGAATGTATAGCAAAATGAACTGGAAAACTGGCATGTGTAATTTGCTGAAAGGCTAAAGGCTTTTTCCATTAGTTAGGATATGTGAATTATTTGCTAACAATATCTTTCAGCTTTACATCTTTATATTCATTTCCTCTTCATCTCTCCCCTTATTATTTTTATTGCAATGAACTGTGACATTACTTGCATTAGAACACTAAATGTATTCCTATGTTTAAATGGGCAAAAGGTATAAAAATTCATTAAATACTAAATACCAAAGATAACATTCTCTTCTGATCATAGCACATTCATTTCAATTGCCATGTACAGTACCTGTTTCCATCAACTATGAGAACTAAGCTCATTTTGTTGCCATGATTCAGTGGCAAGTTTATTCATTAAAAACCCTCCCTTCCCTTTATAAGCATCATACACTAAGAAATAATTTATGGGTGTAAACAAGACGAATGAAAGAACAACTCTAGTTTTAAAAGCATTAACCAAACACTACTAAAATGCCATAATTCTAAGTCCAATAGAGGAAACCATCAGCATATTTGACACTAGGTTTTGAGATATTTACAATTTAACAATTGTTTTAAATGACGTGCTGCTTTGGATTGACTGACCATCTTGACAGTTATTATGCAAATTCTTTGATTTCTGTGGAAATTTTTTGACAGGTAACTGCATCAACTTTTGATGCATAAGAAACACTGTACCATAAAAGTTCAGTTCAACCCCTTTCCAATTATTTTTAAATTAAAAAAAGCCAGAGCATATTCAACTAAAATATTTAGTTTTGTTTTTTCTGGAGGGCAGGCACATGAGGGCCAAAGGAGACAAAAAACATTTTTAAGTATTTTAGCATCAACAGGAAGAGGGTAGAAAATCAGGGCATGCCCATGTTGAGATATGGCAAGCAGTACTAGTGACCCTATTTTCCAAATCATATTAGACTGGGAGAAAGAATAGAGAAATTATGATTAGGTAACTGGACATTTTGTATGAGATAATATAAAAAGGCTAGAACTTTTCAGTGTGCAGAGAGCTGAGGGAGAGATAAGAATGAAGTCTACAAATGACAAATGTACATGAAAGATAGGAGTATTGTTCATCCATGTCACAGGACCAGAACAAATAATAACCCACTGAAACTTAAAAATTACTATCAAAATAAAAGGGCAAGTCACTTAACTTCTCTGTGCCTCAGTTGCCTCATCTGTAAATGGGTATTATGGCTGTGAGCCCTTTATGGGAGAGGGACTGTGTCCAACCTGATTCTCTTGAATCTACCCCAGAACTTACTAATGCCTGACACATAGTAAGAGCTTAAGAAATATCATTTAAAAAACATTTAATAGCATTAGAAACTGCCACAACCACAGGAAAAATATCAGTGGGTTCAAGAAGAGTCTGGAAAAATGAAAGGAAAATAGGTTTTTATGCTGGTTTCCTATTAAAGGGAAAATTAGAGATGTAGGGGGAAAAAAAAAATCTTTTAGGTTCAAGGTCAACTAAGCCAATCATTTAATTATCCTTCCTCTATGCATACTTTTGACCCTATAGAAGCAAGAATACTTGGACATGAAGACTGTGCTTGATGGACTATTGATCTTACTAGTAGCACTGCTCATTTCTTTAGCAGTCTTTGTACCTCATATGACTGAATTCTGATGCTAAACAAATGCATTATAATTGTAGCAAAATTTTTGCTCCAAGGGATACAAATTCACCCACTGCATGTGTACACTTGCTATTTGACAGAAGCTTTAACAGCCAATATTTTTCCTCTTCTGGTGTACTTACATGCATTCCCTTGCCAGGATTTACCTTGGAAATAATTCAGTTGCACCCAGCTATACTGCGTTTTCTGGACACGTGTATTTTGGCTGGATAGGGTGGCATTTTGGATTTATAGGCAGTAGTATGGTTGCAGGATAAGCCTGTTCTACTGTAGTTCTTTCAGAAATTATCAGAGACTTCTTGGAAATAAGACTTGCAGTTAAAGTGTCACTGGGGAAAATACTTTTAAAAGACACTACACACTTCACCATTCTTCAGGCTCCATCTTACTTCATTGAATAAGTCATAAACCGACATAGCCCTGAACCTGTTACAATTGCTTAGAAATAACATTTAATAATATTTATTTGTCCAGTGCTCCAGAGGCTCTACCCAAATGTGAGCAATTTACTCCCATTTCACATGCAGATTGATTTAGAACTGGTTCATTTTTCTCAATTTCTCTTTGTTCTTGCTTCTCAGGAACATTAGCACAAAAACAGGATTTTTGTTCCTTATGAAGTACTCCTTGTCCTGCTGTTTACAATTCATCCCTCGAATTCATAATCTTGTTTGTTTCATTGGGATTGGTTGCTATGGAAATTTCTGCCTATGGAAATTATTACTATGAAAAATTATGACTATGGGTGGACAACAAAAGCAAATGTTGTTCAACCTTCAACTAAGAAACGGAGTCAGCTTAATACAAATACTTTTAACAGTGATGAATAAATCCTGAAAAAGATTGACTTCAAGATTCTACTTTAATCTACACTTGGCTTTACTGGGGGATGGAATGTGGGAGGCGTAGGGTGTAGGGGAAACAGCAACTGCTAACAATGGAAGCTTGTTTCCTCTAGAAACCCATCCCACCCAAACCTCTAGAAAGGTTTTCAGTCAATCGATGGTCTTCACTGAGTGTCTACTCCCTATTAACCTTGTTGTATAGTACTCTCCTAAGCATTTAGTACAGTGCTCTGCACACAGTAAGCACTCTATAAACTCCATTTATTGATTAGTATTGACCATGCCTGTGCAAGCTCTGCAGTTTTTCATTTTGTCCAGCCAATGGTGACTAAATGGAATATGGGGTGGGTTATTGATTAGGGAAGAAGAGTTGTGCTGTTCTGAGCTTGACAGAATGCCCTATGGACTAGACCAGAGTTGTAATAAACTCAACTAGACTGACATCCTTAAGGCCCCTCGCAATACTAGGAATTGCTTAACAGAGTTGACTAAATGTAAAAGGTGCTTTAAGCTTTCAAGCTGCCAACTGGTTAATAACAGGAAAGTACATTGTTGCAGAACAAACTCGTCTTTTATTCAGCACTTTGATTGAGGGTACTGTTTCTCTGTTATACAATTTCTTTAAACTAATAGTTTATTTCATTTTTTAAAATTATGTCAAAAGATCAGGGGGAACTACAGGTCCACTGGGGAATTCAGTTTAGGCAGCATTGAATTCTTCATTTTAAAAACTGGCAATACTTCAGAATGCATCCCAGTAATGATAAAAGGTCTATAAATTCTAATTGACAGTATTTTGGAGCCCACAAAATATTAAATGAAAATTACAAAATGTTAAGAAAAATTTAGTTGGGTGGGTACTGGAATTCAGGGTTTTATGAAAATACATTTTATGATGACTGATTTCAAATTCTATCTTATTATTTAACCATATATTTTTCATTACTGGCAATTCAATAAGGGTGACAAATTGCAGAGGACTAAAATACTAAATAAATTAGGCCACAGCATAAACATTTCCATTTTTAAAGCCAAAAATATAGGTTCCTAGTCTCCCTTAAATCAGAACCTGCATAGGTTATGCACTTATGTGGGTAAGTTCTTTCACAGAGTAGCAACATAAGCATGCATTTGCCCATTGTCGGGTAGAGATTGTGTCTCTATTTGTGGCCGAATTGTACTTTCCAAGTGGTTAGTACAGTGCTCTGCACACAGTAAGTGTTCAATAAATACAATTGAATGAATGAACTTCATAGTCCCTTTGGGTGGGGTGACATCATTAGCCTTGATCCTTCAGTTTTCTGGCAAGATGGGCAGCAGTAATAATAATAATAATAATTGCAATTATGATACTTAAGTGATCACTCTGTGCCAAGTATTGTTCTAAACACTGGGGTAAATACGAATTAACAGATTGTACACAGTGCCTGTCTCACGTGGGGCTCACACTCTTAAACCCCATTTGACAGATGAGGTAACTGAGGACCAGAGAAGCTAAGTAACTTGCCCGAGGTCACTCAGCAGAACTGAGGTGCAATTGGAATTAGATCCCAGGTCCTTCTGACTCCCAGGCCTGTGCTCGCTATGCTGCTTCTCTAGTAGTTTGCTGTAGTTCGCCTGCCCTGCCTTCCAGAGTTGGAAAAGGATCCAAGGTGGACCAAGATGGCAGCTTCACTTCAGCCTGTCAGCAAAACGAAGAGGAGAACACCACAGCCATGTTTCTGGTCCTCCTAGGGCACCTAGGGTGGGTGTGGTTCTTCACAGTGCAGCCTCGGGAGGATCCTCTTAGCATGAGTGGGAGCTGGGTGTGGATATCCTGCAGAAGGACCAGGGGTTGGAAGTCTGGACTTCTGGCAACAGTAACCCCAGTGGAATTGCTGCCAGACCAGGATCATCTGACACAGCAGCCATGGCTGTGACCGAATA
Source organism: Ornithorhynchus anatinus (assembly GCF_004115215.2). NCBI lineage: Eukaryota > Metazoa > Chordata > Mammalia > Monotremata > Ornithorhynchidae > Ornithorhynchus > Ornithorhynchus anatinus. Next base: position 98,666,374 of record NC_041730.1, read on the forward strand.
GAGTACCCCGACTACAAGCGACGGGGCTTGTGTAGCCCTGTGGGGCATGTGGGTAAAGAGTGAGGGCAGCTTTGGGTGTTCATCTCCAGGGTTTGGAGCTGCTCGAGCTAGGGGAACAGGTGTGGCAAAAGAAGGTGCACTTATGTATATATCTGCAATTTTATTTATTTATATTGATGTCCATTTATTTGAATTGATATTTGTCTCCCCCACCCCATACTGTGAGCTCGTTGTGGGCAGGGATTGTCACTCTTTATTGCTGTATTGTACTTTCCCAAGCACTTAGTACAGTACTCTGCACACAGTAAGCGCTTAATAAATATGATCGAATGAATCAATCAATTAAAAGATGGCAGGTTGCACCTGTTGTTTCTTCTTCCCACCCCTCATTCTCTCTCCTTCCATTCTTTCTCCCTTGTTCCCTCAAAGCTCTGCCTACAAGTTCGCCCCCAAGCTCAAAATGAAAAGTTGGCCCCCTCAGAGGGTATTTTCAGAATCTGGCTCAAATACTCTTTTATCCACTGTGCTTGGGAAATGACTTGTACCCTTGGATTCTAAAATAGAAATCAGATTTTTCCAACTGTAGAATTCCAATTTTCTTCCAGTTGTGGATACAAGTCAATACTACTTAGTACCAAGATTTAACTACTACAAATATGTACATTCTGCTTCCAATACCCTAGATGTTGAACTCTTCAAGGTGCTACTGTTTACATGTCGGTGAAGCCAAATGCCTGATAGGCTTTAAGAATACAAAGTATTACACCTGTGACTGCAGCCAGGACCTAGGGTCCAGTATACCTTTGAGAGTTTTCTGCCTAGGAGCTGGCACTGGCTTGGCTTCTGAATCTGCTTTAGTGATTCCAGTACCAGAAGTCATCATGTTTTCACTGTCACCAAAGCTGCCTTTCTTGCTAGTAAATAGTTTTCGAGGGGCAGCGATGGGTTTCTGAAACTGGTGCCTCAAGGAGGATAATTTGGAATCTAAAGATGAGGTCCTATATGCGACACCTGCTTTTTCCCAGAAATTTTCCTTGTCAAATCTATCGGGACTTGTCTGGGCTTTCAGGATGGATGGAGACTTATCGGGAGGGGGAAGAGGAGCTCGCCGCTTCTTGCCTTTCCCATCGCTAGGGTTTGGCGTCTCGCTCGCACTGACCATGACCCCATGTTTCCGGATGATCTTTTCATGGGTGCCATCAAACAGTGCAGCCCATGGAGGAGTTGCTGACTCTTCCTGTTGACCAATGAGGAACTGCCCATTAGTCTCTTCGATTTTCTTCTGTATTATGTCCGTTAAGCTCTCGAGTTTCAGTGGAGAGTCGATGCCTAAAATGAATTCAAAACGCTTTAACAGATGCTGAAACCCAAAAGCCATAGACATTTCACCCCGTCGGAATTCCTGAATGGACTCTCCAAAATGGCCTGGGAAAACCATAGGATAGGAAGATGTACTAAAATGTTCCTTTAGAAAATATTAAAATAGCGCTACTCAAAAGAAAATTAAAATGAACCTATTCTCTGCCTGGAACTAGGGAGAATAGCTGTCAAAAGGTGTGTTTGCACAGTTGCATTCGAGAGAAAAGCAGAGCTTCCTTGGAGGTCAGGAGTGCTAGGCAGAATAGAGGAGAGCAATGCAGTTGCGCTGTGATGAGTTTCTGCCATCCTCTTTCCAGCAGTAATGCTGAGCTGGCTCTTTGAAACATGGAAAGGGTATACACATTTTGGGTACTGATTCTTCCACTGCAGGGACCTAAATCCAATGAAAGCCCAGTTTTTTGTGCTTCTGGATGGGAACTTTTAACTACAGCCAGCTGTGATATTGGCTGAACCAATTGGTTTGGGTCTGGACTGGCTGGCCTGATTACTATTCTTAGGTTATGGCTGAAGAGAGTCTCAAACTGAAGGGAAAATCTTTTCCCTCCTACCCACAAGGGGAGGGCCCATCTAATCCCAGCTCCGCAATTTGTCAGCTGGGTGACTGGGCAATTCACTTAACTTCTCGGTGCCTCAGTTACCTCATCTATAAAATGGGGATTAAGACTGTGAGCCCCATGTGGGACAACCTGATAAACTTGTATCTACCCGAGTGCTTAGAACAGTTCTTGGCACATAGTAAGTGCTTAACAAATACCATCATTATTAATATTATTATTATTATTTGAGTGCATGCTCCAACTGAGGCTGAACACGTATTATTGGCCCAGAATAGTGCAGAGATGTTCAAAAGTTAGGTAACTCCATCTTATCTTTTCTCTCAGGATTCTTGGGATCTTGGGAAGATATGATAGTGTGTACCATGGCCTGGGAAGTCCTGAGGAGAATAGAGAGAGGTTGGGAACCCAGAACCGATCTTCCGTCAAGCCTACAAAGGGGCATAGTCAATACTCCACTGTATTTACAGAGAAGAACAAGGCTAAATGTCTCCTAGACAATGAGCCTAAAACTCTCAAATTTCTCTAAGAATCAAACATTCCAAATTTTTGGCCAAAGATGAAAGCTTTTGATTCATTAATATTCATTTGCTAACATCACTTAAAATGAATTTAATAGAGCAGAGCAAAGATTACAGTATACAACTGCATTTCAGAATACTGTAAGCTTTCATTTTTGAAATTATCAGCTACTCTGAGTTAATGTTTATTTCCTTTGCTCTTTTGTTCATACTGAAGCCATGAATTTTTCTTTGATCTTACACATTCCAGCTATGAAAAATGTGTATTCATTAATGTTGTATTATTAATTCATATATTAAACATGAACTACGTGGTACATAATCACTGTCCGTTTTTCATTCTTCTTGACTGCCTCTGAAAAATTCAGTATTTTAATGTCAACAGAACAAGCGGTTTGAATACAGGCAATGTTGTTTTTGTTACCCTCCAGCTTGCAAAAGACAATCCCACTTACTCATATCATGGTAGACTGAGGTCGCCTCTTTTGTTAAGAACAAAGGTGGTTTCCGTGGTGACATAATCTCAATTTTCATAAGTTCTTCACAGCAATGTTTCCACTGGCCTGAGAGAGAAAAAGACAGATTAGACTAAAATATCTATGTAAATTTATATGCTTTACTTGAAATAGATACCATAAATTGTATTTGATATATGATCACCCCTGGAAAAAATCTGAAAAGCATAGGTTTTATGAAATAGTGAGTGTCTATTTTTAAAGTTGAAATCCAAAGAACAACATGAAAGATGAAAATTCTGTGTAGAGTTAATAAGCCATAGTCTCGAGTTTATTCTAAATCCCCCTGCTAGATCACTAACAGGATAGTGATCACATTTTATATTTTAATCATGAGTTAAAAAAAGTTCACTTTTAACATTCTTTTTAAAAATAATCCTTTCATACAATCAAAATTAAAAACAAATTAGCCAAGACAAAATTACCTAGGGGTTAAAAAAAAGTAAATGTAGGTGGCCTTTGAAATATGATTAAGGTTTTGACAACAGTAATATTTAACAAAATTAGTTGTACCTATTGAGTGCTTAGTTATGTGCAGAGAACACTGTAATAAAGTGTTTGGGAGAGTACATCACAACAGACACATTTCCTGGACACCAGAAGTGTAGAGTCTGAAGAAGGAACTTACAATCTAAAGAAATAACAATGGTCTTAAATTGTTGCTTTAAGAATCTAAAATAATTATCTACATTCTAGGAGGCCTATGAATCTTTTGGATGAATGTCAATATAAAACTAAAAAATTTACTTTAGGGTGGTAAAAGGAACCAAGGATCATGCAATAGATTTTTCAACTTGACCAAATATTTTGAGAGGATTTTTAATAATTAAATATTTGCAATATGAGGATCCAGTTTTAACAGCTAAGGGCTTGTGAGCAAGACAAATTTGTGTTTTCAACCTCTGAGGTTTCTCTTTGCTGATTACCAATTAAGTGGCAATTCCGCCACACAAAGACATCTTATCCCTGTTCGGGAGGCTTTCAACTTTTTTAATACCAATATGATAGTAAATGCAATCAGCACTTATCTTTTTGTGGAAAATATGTTATCTACAGTTCTCTGTATCATTATGTTCTAAAACTAACACCACGCCTCACAAACTGAAGATCCTGTTTGACCAGTTTTCTGTGCCTTAATTGAAAGTGGAATTTTTTCAAGATATTTCATTTTCAGTTTGTGAATCATCTGCAAACTTTTGTTTTACTCCACATATACTTTAAAACATTTTCCACTTCTAAATCCTTCATTTTAAGGAGAGCAGTTAACATGAAAAATTAAAAAAAAATAGCATAAAAGATGAACATGCTTTATAGAATTTGGAAATGGAATAAAAGCCTGAAGCTAAAAATCTCATGATTAAATCTAGCAAAATCAAAGAATCATCGAACTGAGAGAGACATCAAGAGAGCATCTGGTCTGGTCCTCTGACTTCAGGCAGATGAATCACTAAACCAGTGTAACAGATGATTTGTCTATTCATTGTTAACCAAAATCTCCAGGGAGATACTCCCCAACCTTATTCTCAAAAGACAGTTCCAGTATTTTCTACTTCTTACAGTAAATAAGTTATTTATGTCCAATTGAATTTTCCCTTGCTATAATTTAAAGTAATTTTCTCTTGTTTGGTCCTTCGTGGATGAGCAAAACAGCAGGTGAACATCCTCTTCACGTGTTATTAAGTCCTCTCTTAGCCTTTTCTCTCACTACTTTTCTTCAGAGGACCAATTTTCCCCTGCTTTAATCATTTTTGAACTTTTTTCCTAGACCATCTATGGTTTCCTAATTTCTTTTTAAAATGGGGCACACCAAACTGGAATACCATTTAAATGATGGGCTGACCGATGCAAACTAGAGCAGAAGGCTTAACTTTTTCTTTTTTGCTGGAATGGTAAAGCCTCCAACTATCTTGTAGACCAAGTTTGGGGCAAGGTAGACTTTAGCACTTCTACAGTCCTCCTGGACACATTTTAAAGTCCAGAATTTTCTCATTGCATTATCTCAGACCACATGATTTGCGTCATTTGAAACTGATGGCTGCATTTTGAATAAGATCCCGATTTATATACATATGATATTATCTATTTGTGGATGTTGCCATGGGCTTGTGGTAGGATGATGGGTGGAAACCTGATGAGGTGATATGTTGTTTCATCAGCAATGACCTATGACGGGTGGTGCATCTCTGCGCCCACTGACCAATGGAATAGCTGCTACAGGTGCAGGAGCTACCATGGACTGATGCTCACTTCTGCCGTGGCTAGGGAAAGCATCAGTTATTTTGGAACTCTGAGCCTTCTGCTCAGAATCCATCAGCTGTTTCCACGCATGCTGAAACAGCTGACTACTGGGAATCTTGGCAGAACGCCCAAGTCCATAAATATTGCAAAAAACAACAAAAAACAGCATATACATCCTCGCTCAATCCATGCTTCGGCACAAAAGTTGTGTCCATACCTTTCTCCTTAAACCCACTCAAGCCACGGGTGTTTCTGCTAGTTATTTCTTAAAAAAGGATTTCATAATTCTTTTCAGGTCTAATACAGTTTAAGTGAGGCAAAAGATCCAATCTATTTGTTGTTTGCCTATAGGCTATAAGTTCCTTGCGGACATAGATCATATCTACCAGCTTTATTATACTGTACTTTCCCAAGCACTTAATAGTAATAACATACTATTACGGTATTTGTTAAGCACTTATGTGCTCAGCACTGTACTAAGCGCTGGGTGGATACAAGCAAATCAGTTTGAACACAGTTCCTCTCCCACATGGGGGCGGAGTCTCAATCCCCCTTTTACAGATGAGGGAACTAAGGCCCAGAGAAATGAAGTCACTTGCCCAAGGTCACACAGCAGACAAGTGGTAGAGCCAAGTCCGGTGCTCTAAACACAAACCATAAATACCAATGATTGATTACCTCAATTCTTGCCTTTTATTAACTATTAAACCAGGGAGGGGAAGCATGTATGGGCTTGGGAAGTCTGTGCTGGCATATGTTTGCCCTGTAAGTACAGGGGAAAAGAATACTTCTCTCCAGCTGTGCACATACACTGTAGGATCTGTGGTGAGGCAAGATGGAGTGGAAGTTGGTTCAGAGTTGTTGCAGGCCCCGTGGTCCTCTGGGGTGACTTCTCAGTTGCCTGGCATTTTTCTCTCTGCCCCATTCTGTGTCCAAGGAGAGAGCACTACTGTCAACTCTCACTCCTGGCAAGGCCCCAGTTTGGGGAGCAACCAGGACTTCCCCCCAAATAGCTACCTATCCATTTCGGTATAACAATAATAACTGCGGTATTTATTAAGCACTTTCTATGTGCCAAGTACTGTCCTAAGCTCTGGGGTAGATACAAGCCAATCAGATTGGACAGAGACCCTGTCCCACATGGGGCTCACAGTCTTTATCCCCATTTTACAGTTGAGGTAAGTGAGGCACAGAAAAGTTAAGTGAAAAGTTAAGGTCACCTAGCAGTGGAGCTGGGATTAGAACCCAGGTCCTTCTGGCTCCCAGGCCCGTGCTCTATCCACTAAATCACACTGCTTCTCCAGCATTGGGTGGAAGCTCCTTACCCTTTCCTTTAAGGTCTTCATATCAGCTCTCTAGCTCATTTTTTTTTAATGCTACTTAAGTGTTTACTGCGTGCCAGCCACTGTACTAAGTGATGGAGTAATCAGATTGGACACAGTCCCTCACCCACATAGGGCTCACAGTCTTAAATCCCATTTCGCATATGAGGGAACTGAGGCATAAAGAAGGTACGGGACCTGCCCAAGGTCACAGAGCAGACAAGTGGTGGAGCAGCAGTTAGAGCTCAGGTCCTCTGACTCCCAGGCCTGTGCTCTTTCCACCAGGCCATGTTGCTTCTCTTAGCATATCTCACTGATTCACTACTATAACCCAGTTCATGCACTTGACTCCTCTAATGCCGTGGCTCAGTGGAAAGAGCCGGGCTTGGGAGTCAGAGGTCATGGGTTTGAATCCCGGCTCTGCCACTTGTCAGCAGTGTGACTGTGGGCAAGTCACGTAACCTCTCTGTGCCTCAGTTACCTCATCTGTAAAATGGGGATTAACTGTGAGCCTCATGTGCGACAACCCGATTACCCTGTATCTACCCCAGCGCTTAGAACCGTGCTCTGCACATAGTAAGCACTTAACAAATACCAACATTATTATTATTATTATTATTATTAATGCCAATCTACTGCCTTGACCTCAATCTTGTCTATGGGGCTCACCGCGTAAGTAGGAGGGAGAAAAGGTATTGATGAGGTAACCGAGGCATAGAGAAGTTAGGTCACTTGCCCAAGATTACTCAGGGCCTCTGAATGCCAGGCCTGTCCTCTTTCCACTAGGCCACGCTGACTCCTGGAGAACGCAGAAAGTGGTGGAGGGGGGATACAAGACTCATTTGCCACCCATTCCACAGGCACATAAATTTTTTTAGAGGGAACAGGAGGGTTTGTTTTTAAAGCAGCTCCATCGACAGGCTCTTCAATGTTTTAGTGAGAAATGTGATGTTGGCCTCAGTCATTTTGATGTGAATTTTAGAAATAACCATTTAATGTTATTAATAAAAAGCCTTACTTCTGAATTCACCCAATGGTCTTTACACTTGGATACTAGAAGTTTGCTTGTTTTGAAAACGGAGGTGTCGTTTGGTCCGAGCGCTCGGTACAGTGCTCTGCACACAGTCAAAGCTCAATAAATTTGCCTGAATGAATAAAAAGTGTTCTTTTCAGTCAATCAATAGTATTCATTGAATGCCCATTGTTTGTGGAACACTGTACCAAACACTTGGGAGCATACAAGAGACCTGAATTCTGTCTTCAAGGAGCTTTACCTTTTAATAAGGGTGACAGACGTAAGAGACTGGCAGGCACATGAAATAAATTCACAAAATGCTATGGGTGTTTAGTAGGAATAACATATAGTGAGCACTTACTGTGAATGGAACACCCAACTCAGCACTGGAGTACTGTACTGAGCTCTGAGTGTTAAGAGCAAAGTTTTGGAAATATGAATGGATTTAGGTTGAGAACATGCATAAGTGTTAAGTGGGGCTGTTTGATGGCCCTGACCTGGGATTTCCTGGACCAGTTAAAATTGCTCTTACTTCTTGGTTACTGTGGAAGTTCAAATCACATAGTTTTGAGTTTAGACCTCATTTATTTAACATTTGGGACCCAAGAGGTAGAAATCTTACTATTCCAAAGACCATTGACATTACTTATCAGCTCCAAGGCATGAAAAGTAATTTTTTCTTCCTCCTCTATACAAATTACAGGATTAGGACATAATTTTTAAATTCGGATTGATCCAAGGTTCCTTTGATGCTCACCAGTTACATAACTAGAAGGCCCAAACTGTCTACTTACTAAGATCAAAGAAATGCTGCCAAAATGCTTCCATCCACTTCTGAAGTTCTTCTCGATCGTCAGCTGCAAAAACTTGAGTTGCAGCCTGTCCAGCCAACGGGTTGATAACAGAAAAGTTATTAGTCCTTTTCTTGGCATCTTTATCCATTGCCCGGATTCTGGTTTCCTAAAAATTAAGATACAAAGAACCTACACGTAACACTGTAATCAGCTATTGCACCAACCACAAGACTTCAGTTCTTGAAATTATAATGTTTAGTCAGTACATTTATAAAGGATACAATTATAAATCTGGCTGCTGATCAATCCAACTTCAAAAGGAGCCAAGGTACTGGAACTGATATTTCAATACTCAAAAATTTACATTCATATCAAAAATTCTTTTAGCAATGAATAGCAACATTTAAAATACAGTATGCCTACTGCCAAATGCAAAATTCCTCAAGATTAAAATATCGCCTCTGTTTTGATCTTTTGCCATCTGGGAGTAGGATTGTGCAGTCTTTAATAAATTCCTCTAAAAACCTGTAATAAAACAAGTACTGCATGTCTTAACTGGAATACAGATGTTAGCTATATTTCTAACAGTAACAAAATGGAAAAGAATCAGTAATGTGTGCTTCTTATTCCAGTATTGGTGCATGTATATATTAATAGTTTGAGTAAAACGCTAACAGAATCCATTGTAGGGAAACATCTTTAGAAAATCATTTAACATTTACTCTGTATGTAACATTCATTTTCAACTAAATAACTAAAGACTAGTAAAATATTTTCTCGTAAAGAAAACTGAATTAAAGAATATTTTTTCCAATGGATTGCTGAAAAGTGCCCAATCTCACCAGCCTAAAATCTAATTCCTGTCTAAGAGGAGTGTGTTCTGGGGGAAGGAGGGAGGGGGAAGCATGGGCCAAGGCAATAGCAAATATTTGTGCCGGGTAGAGGCAGGGAGAATGTCACTTCTTTCCCCAAATTATTTAGCACAGCAACACCCCAACATACTCCAGCCTCCAGAACATCAAACAAGGGGGCTCTGACAGAAGCCAATAGGCAGAAATTCTGCTACTCTCAATGTAGCTGGCTTTATGCTACTTCTCTGGCAGTCATGTAGTCTACCTGTGAGCAATTCTCCCTTGAATTTACACTTAGAAATCCACATTTAGACATAGCTGAAGTTTTTTTTTTTTTTGGTTTGTTGTTTTTTTTGGGGGGGCGGGGAGAAGTTAAAGATGATGATGGTGATAATTGTGGCATTTAAGTTTTAGGTATCAAGCACTCCAGTATTCATTCAATCATATTTATTGAGCACTTACTGTGTGCAGAGCACTGTACTAAGTGCTTGGAAAAAGAAGCAGCACGGCTCAGTGGAAAGAGCACGGCCTTGGGAGTCAGGGGTTGTGGGTTTATAAGCCTAGCTCCGCCACTTGTCAGCTGTGTGACTTTGGGCAAGTCACTTGATTTCTCTGTGCCTCAGTTCCCTCATCTGTAAAATGGGGATTATGACTGTGAGCCTCAAGTGGGACAACCTGATTACCCTGTATCTACCCCAGTGCTTAGAACAGTGCTCTGCACATAGTAGGCACTTAAATACCAACATTATTATTAACTTCTCTGTGCCTCAGTTACCTTATCTGTAAAATGGGGATTAAGACTGTGAGCCCCACCTGGGACAACCTGATAACCTTGTATCTACCCCAGTGCTTAGAACAGTGCTTGGCACAAGGTCAGTGCTTAACAAATACCATCATTATGATTACAATACAGCAATAAAGAGAGACCTTCCCTGCCCACAATGGGTTTACAGTCTAGAGGGGGTAGATACAAGATATTCCACTCAGACACAGTTCCAATCCACATGGGACTCATAATCTAGTAGGGGGAGGGAGAATAATAATGATACTTATTAAGCGCTATGTACCAAGCACTGTTCTAAGCCCTGGGATAGATACAAGCAAATCGGGTTGGACACAGTCCCTATCCCACATGGGGTTCACAGTTTTGATCTCCATTTTACAGATGAGGTACCTCAGACAGAGAAGTTAAGTGACTTGCCCAAGATCACACAGCGGACATCTTCTAGACTGTAAGCTCGCTGTGGGCAGGGAGTGGATTTACCAACTCTGTGTTAAAATCTCTCAAGTGCTCAGTACACAATAAGCGCTCAATAAATGCTACTGATTGATGTGGCAGAGGTGAGATTAGAACCCAGAGAACACGTATTGAATCCCCAATTTATAGATGAGGAAACGGAGGCATAGAGAAGTTAAGTGACTACATGTCTCCCCATCTTCAAAGCCCTATTAAAATGATAACTTCTCTAAGAGAGTTTCCCTGATTAACAAGTCATGCCTCATCCCATTCACCTTCCCTTCTCCATCACCTATGCACTTGAGCTGTACCTTTTAAGCAATTTGATACTCACCTCAGCCCCTCGGCACAGAGCAATACCCCTAAACTCTTCCATTTCCCTTTCTGTAACATTTTAATGTCGTGTAACCCCTTCTAGACTGTACATTCCTTGTGGGCTGGGATTCTGTTTTCCAGCTCTCTTCTATTCTCCCAAGTTCTTAGCACAGAGCTCTTAGCTCCAAACACTTAGTACAGTGTTTACACAAAGTACTCAATAAATATGATTTACTGAATAAATACCACTGATGGATTGATTACCCAAAGTCAGGCAACAGGTATGTGAGAGAACCCAAGCCCTCTAACTCCCAACCCTGGGCCACATCCTGCTAGAGCAAGCCTTTAACCCTCTAAATCTAAAGGAGTGAAGGAAGTATTGAATTATTATAATTTTGCAGCAGAATCAAAACACTTGTAGGTGGTAAGTGTACTCAAGTTGTTAAGGCCTTTTGTCTATATTTGAGCATAATTAACCTAGGCCCACACTGGCTCTATTTCTCCCAGGATTGAAGTAATAAATTGCTACAATCACTCATCATATCCCAACTGGATTACTGCATCAGCATCTCTTCTGATCTCCCAACCTCCTGTCTCTCCCCACTTCAGTCTATACTTCACTTTGCTGCCCAGATTATCTTTCTACAGAAACGCTCTGGGCATGTCACCCCCCCATCAACCTTTGTATCAAGCAAAAACTCCTCACTGTTGACTTCAAAGCTGTCCATCCCCTTGCCCCCTCCTACCTCACCTCCCTTCTTTCCTTCTACAGCCCAGCCCACACACTCCGCTCCTCTGCCACTCACCTCCTCACTGTGCCCCATTCTCACCTGTCCCACCGTCAACCCCTGGCCCACATCCTACCTCTGGCCTGGAATGCCCTACCTCCTCACATCTGCCAAGCTAACACACTTCCCCCTTCAAAGCCCTACTGAAAGCTCACGTCTTCCAGGAGGTCTTCCCAGACTGAGCCCCCTTTTCCTCCTCTCCTCCTCTCCCCATATCCTGACTCCCTCCCGCTACTCTACCCCCCTCCCTGCCCCACAGCACTTGTGTATATATTTACCTATTTATGATTCTATTTATTTTATTAATGATGTGCATATATCTATAATTCTATTTATTTATATTGATGCTATTGATGCTTGTTTTGTTTTGTTGTCTGTCTCCCCCCTTCTAGACAGTGAGCCCATTGTTGGGTAGGGATCGTCTGTTTGTTGCTGAACTGTACTTTCCAAGTGCTCAGTACAGTGCTCTGCACACAGTAAGCACTCAATAAATACGATTGAATGAATGAATTAGCATGGAGGATACTCTGCATCAAGTACAATTTTTTTTAAGATCATATTCTACTTAAAGCAAAATATTTCACTCTGAAACAGTAAAACCCAGGTACCTCTTACATTATCGACTCTCTAATCATTTTCCTAGCTTCAAATTCTTGTTATGCTAATCTCTTGAAAAACCTATGTTTGCTTATCCACCCTCCTGCGCCTCTGTCACTGTTCAAGAGGTTACCAGGGCTAGTTTTCTCCCTCTTGGCACAGGCAAATAGCAAAAAAGACTCCTAGAATAGGTTTTACCCTGCCACCCATCTAGGGGTGGTGGTGGTCAACATTCCTATAAAAGTGGGGCTGATAAAGGGAGATGGTGGGGTTAAAGGGAAATGAGAAGAGTGCTGTCTGAACGTGTGGATTTACCATTGTTTTATTTTATCCACTCCACAGCTCCTCCAAGAAATTATGAAATACCATTAATTTCCCCTTCAGATCAGTATCCTGTCTCCAACAGTGGTAATGGATTGTTTTACGGTCACCCTCCTTGATAGCCACCCTAATGATGATGATAGTATTTTTTAAGTGCTTACTACGTACCAAGCACTGGTGTAGATACAAGGTAATCAGGTTGTCCCACATGGGGCTCACAGTCTTAATCCCCATTTTATAGATAAGGTAATTGAGACACAGAGAAGTTAAGTGACTTGCCCAAAGTCACACAGCTGACAGGTGGCAGGAACGGGATCACCACCCACGACCTCTGCCTCCCAAGCCCGGGCTCTTTCTGCTAAGCCACGCTGCTTCTCTATCAAGAATGTACAATGAACTCTCCCTAGGATTTCAAGAAGCAGTGTAGTGGATAGAGCATGGGTATGGGATTCAGATAATCATGGGTTCAAATCCTGGCTCTGCCACTTGTCTGCTGTGCTACCTTGGGCAAGTCACTTCACTTCCCTGGCCCTCAGTTACCTCATCTGTAAAATAAGGATTGAGACTGTGAGCCCCACTTGGGACAGGGACTGTCCCCAACCCAATTGGCTTCTATCCACCCTAGCACTTAGTAGAGTGCCTTGGACTTAGTGTTTAACAAATGCCATTATGATTCTTTTTATTATATTATTATTTCCCTCTAGTAATAATTCAGCACCCTTGTTCCAGTAAAACAATTCATTTTAAAAAATATCCTCTGTTGTGCTCATAATTATTTTGGGGGGTTTTAGACACAGCTTCTAGCATGCCTATAGGCAGGGTGGTCTGGTGGATAGAGCACGGTCCTGGGAGTCAGAAGGACCTGTATTAATCCAGGATCCACCACTTATCTGCTGTGTGACCTTGGGCAAGTCACTTCACTTCCTCTGTGCCTCAGTTATCTCATCTGTAAAATGGGGAAAATATATTATAAACCCCAGTTGAGACTTGAACTGTACCCACCCTGATTAGCTTGTATCTATCCCAATGCTTAGTACAATGCCTGCTTAAAAAATACCGTAAAAAAAGAAAAAAAGGGCAGGAAGTCAGTCTCTCCACTATGATTTTTTTCCTCACCCACATCTTTTCCTGGTATTAATGAATATGGAGATGCCCAAACTCTTCTGGGTTACTTAGGATGACTCTGCCTGGGGTGTTGGTCAACATGGGCTGGGCCTAGCCCTCAGGCCATGCTTGAAGATTCTCCAATCTCTTCCTGGATTCTGTCCAGTGTGGGCACATCACACCTGCATTTTATTTGTTTTGGCCTATATATATCTCAGACCTCCTACTGAGTACACATCAGAGGAGAAAAACAGAACAAAGTAGAAATTGAATGTTTTTGACTGCTACTGCACGATCTGGTACTGTAATAGCTTTTATAAGCACCATGGTTCCTTTTTCCTGATGACAAACAGATTTTGAAAAAAGGAGCTACATAAACCTTCTTCTTGAGGTCATCTATCCTCTGCTTGAAGGCTCTAATATCTGGGGATTAAAATTAAACCAACAGTTCAGGCATTTGGGGATATGGGCTGCGTTTGACCTGATTATCAGGTATTAATCATTATTAATTATTATGGTATTTAAGCATTTACTATGTGCCAGGCACTGTACTAATTGTTGGGATAGTTACAAGATAATCGACTTGGACACAGTCTCTGTCCCACATGGGGCTCACAGTCTCAATCTCCATTTTACAGATGAGGGAACTGAGGCCCAGAGAAGTGAAGTGACTTGCCCAAGGTCACAAAGCAGACAATTGGCAGAGCTGGGATTAGAACCTATGACCTTCTGACTCCCAGGCCCATGTTCTACCCTCCTAGGCCATGCTGTTTCCCAGTGCTTAGTACGGTACTTAACCCATAGTAAAGCACTTAAATAATGTCATTATTATTATTATCACTATACATATGTTAAACCTTCCACACCACCTAAGAGATATTAGTGATGTCTAAAGACTCCATGCTTTTTTTTAAACAGAAGCTGCTTCTCCCAAGGCAGCTCTTAACTTGCTCTGTCACTTGCAACACCTGTTGCTACAGCAACACCTGGAATTCCCCAACACCAGGAAGGTCAGGATATGAGGGTTACAAACTGAATCCATCGCTTGCCTGAACTTCGGGGCTTTAAGTAAAATAGTATTACTACTTCAACCACTTAAGCCTCTCCTATCTCCTCCGGTCCTGGCCAGAGGTTAATAGCCCCAAGCAGCCCCAACAATCTGGTAAATGGCCCGCTGTCAAAAATAGCTTCTTGCTTAGTATACAGACTCATCACAGAGTGGTGATGCCTGACAGATTGTCACAGGGGATTTCTGATGCACCTTTAGGACTGATATTCAAATGTAAAAACAAATTTGGGAATACACCCTGTCTCCTGTCTCTTCCCACTCCATTGGGAAGACACTGCTGCCTGGAACATTCTTCTAAGAAAAGTTGTCCCTGTCACCCCACTCAAATACCTCCAGTAGTTGCCCATGCATCTTTGCAACAAACAGAAACGTCTTACCATTGACTTTAAATGATTCAATCAGCTAACCCCCTCCTACCTTACTTTGCTGATTTGCTACAACTCAGCCCGCACATTACACTCCTCTAACACCAGCCGACTCACCGTACCTCTATCTCGCCGACCTTGCCGCCGAGTCCTCCCAAGGGCATGGAACTCCCTTCCCCTCTGTACGTGGTAGGTCACTACTCTCCTCACCTCCAAAGCTTTATTAAAATCACAGCTCTTCCAAGAGGCCTTCCCCTGCTAAGCTGCCACTTCCTACTCGTTCTCCCATCCGCATTGCTCATACATTTTAAGCACTTGATATTCCCTCCACTCTCTTCTCCACAGCACCTATGTAAATATCTGTTAACATGTCGACCAACTCTATTATAATGTACTTCCCCAAGTGCTCAGTACAGTGATCTGCACACAGTAAGCACTCAAATACCATTGATTGAGGTTGGAAAACTAAACAGCATGGGTATAGTCAACGTGTATTAAATACCAGTTGATAAATACCAATACCGTATTTACTTACTGAAAATGATAACTCTCAATCATATTTATTGCTTACTGTGTGCAGAGTACTGTATTAAGTGCTTGGAAGAGTACAGTATAATAGAATCGGTAGACTTATTCCCTGCCCACAAGGAGCTTACAGTAGAGAGGGAGAGATATTATGGATATGTACATGAGCTCTGTGGAGTTTAGGGTGGGGTGAAGAGAGGGTACAAATTCAAGTGTGAGCGTGATGTAGAAGGGAGAGGGAGTAGAGGAAATGAGGGCTTAGTTGGGGATGACTTCTTGGGGGAGATGTGATTGTAATAAGATCTTGAATGTGGAGCGAGTGAAAGTTTGTCGATATGAAGGGGGAGGGGATGCCAGGCCAGAGACAGGACATGGGCAAGGGGAGAGTGGCAAGACAAAATCAAGGTACAGTGAGTAGGATGGCATTAGAAGAGTGAATTGAACATACTGTGCTATAGTAGGAAATTAGTGGAAGTAATATAGGAGGGGACAAGTTGATTGAGTGCTTCAAAGCCAATAGTAAGGAGATTCTGTTTGATGTGGAAGAGGATGAGCAACGCCTGGAGGTTTTTGAGAAGTGGAGATACATGGGCCAAATGGGTTTTAGAAAATTGCTCTGGCCAACCGAGCCAACTATGGACTGGAGTGGGGAGAGATAAGAGGCAGGGAGGTCAGAAAGGAGGTTGATAGGATAAGTGCTTAGATCAGTGTGGTAGCAACGGAGAGGAAAGGGTGGATTTTAGCAATGTTGTGAAGGCAGAATTGACAGGATTAGGTGATGTGGAATATGTGGGTTGAATGAGAGAGGTGAGTCGAGGATAATCCCAGGTAAAGTTCAGACGGTACCCAAATAATAAGCCAACAACCAACTGCATAGATAATTAACTGCCAGCAAGACTTGAGGTGTAGATATCTTTACACTACTAAACCTGGAGCTATGAGTGTCAAGTGGTATCTAAACCATCCAAATGGCTGTAAATCACCATCCTGGAAAATGAAGACAACTGCAAAATAATTTTCTATACATTCCAAACCAACCCTGTTAGAGCAAGAAATCTATCCGCATCTACTGCATCCCTTGAATGGGTATTTCCATTAAATACAATCTCCTGGCTAGCCATAAATCTGTAGGTGCTGCTAGCAGACAACACTGACTGGTTTGATGAGATTCAATCATATTTTTTGAGCACTTACTGTGAGAAGAGCACTATACTGAGCGCTTGGAAAGTACAATTCAGCAACAAAAGAGATGATCCCTACCCAACAACAGACAAAGTTCTTCCAGATACTCTTGTGCCCGCAAACAGATATTCATCGAAACAGTAGTTGAGGAATCCAGAACAAATTATAGGATGTGTGTGACAACTGAAAGATTGCCAAGGCCTAAAAGATGGAAGACTTTGGGAACTGAAACAAGACTAAAGCTTTCAATGTGTTTTCTATGCTGCAAAGGTGGAATGTAGGAGTCCGTTCCACTGCCGCACCCCTGAAGAAGAGAGCTATTCCTACCCTCAACCAAGATGGAGATGGCAAATAACACTTCAAAGATATCCTCTGAATCACTCACCACTATTTAGGATATTTAACCCAAGTGGTTAACCCACCAGCATGTGAAGACATGGCTCTATTTCCACCTTTTTATGAGGTCACCACTTCAGTTAAAGCCATGAAAAACAGCACACAGATCTGATGGTGTATCTAAGTATTCAACTTCCCTTTTCCAGCTGAGGAAAGTGAGGCACAGAGAAGTTGACTTGCCTAAGATCACACAGCAGACAAGTGGCAGAGGCGGAATTAGAACTCAGGTCCTCTGCCTCCTAGGCCCATGCTCTTTCTATTCGGCCACACTGCTTTACCTCCTCAACATAAGCGAAACTAAGAAAAGTCCATAGTACCGCTTAGGATACCACCAATCTCATCATCTTCAAAATGAAAGGTTAGATTGATTAATTTGGGAAATCTCACTGCTCTTTTAGAGCAATCAGTGGTATTTATTGAGCATTTGTGTTCAGAGCACTGAACCAAGCCTTTGGAAGGGTACAATACAAAAGAGTTGGTAGACGCATTCCCTGTCCACAAGCAGCTTACAATCTAGAGGGGGAGACAAATATTAATATAAACAAATTATGGATGTGTACAAAAGTGCTATGGGGCTGATGGTGGGGTGAAGATCTCACAAACACATTTGACATTGTAAATAGACCATGGCTCTAGCAACTTCTAAAACATTCGGTTGCCCTGCAGAGTTTATTAAGATCCTAAGATTACTCCACAATGATAGGGCAAGTTGTGGCAGAATTGGGGAGTCTTATTTGATGCCAACAATTAAAATATGTATTATAGGCCAGCCTTGTTATCAATATATCAGTGGCATTTGTTGAGCACTTACTATGTAAGTACTGTTCTAAGTGGTTGAGAAAGTACAACACAAAATAGTTGATAGAAATGATCCCTACTACGGGCAGGGGGAGACAGACACTAGAATAAAATTTTCAACCTGAGGCAGCTAGGCTCCAGGAAGTAACAAGAAATTTGGAAGCTAGCAGTAGAATACAATTTTACTCATTTGGAAAACTTTTGTGACCTAACATGCCAAGAGCATCACTAAAAGTCTTCGAATTATTCATAAAGAACTGGTAGCCACTGATACAATGCTCTGTAAAGAGTCAGCACTCCATAAATATCACTGATAAGATTAGGATGATTTTCTACAAGCGCACACACACTATGACTGGCAGTTGATTAGGAACGGCTTTATGCCACCAGCGAAGTGCGGCGTACTTACGATCGGCAAGAGGAAGGCTGAAGTTATTAAGCAGCAAAGCGCCTAGCAAATGCAACAGGCTGAAAAGGATCCACAGGGAACACCCAAGACCGAATGCAACTACTAAGGTTGAATACTCCCTAGGGATGCGAGGATAGGGAATGAGGGAGAAACATAAATCAGATAGGCCCATGCACCATTCGCTGAACGCATAAAGAGTTTACCATTGGCCTGGCTTCATGTTTCTGACCCAGATGAAAGACTCTAAAGCAACGGTAGTGTCCAATCGTCTTAACGGGCATTTAGACTGGGACTTATCGGAGACTCCTGGTCTAACCTCTAAAGTAGACCCATCAGAAATGCAGTTCTTCGAAATGGAAGAAGAATGGCCCGGACAGTGCAATTCACTGAATGCCAAGTCAGGGTTAAGAACATTAAGGACCTGGAATGCAACTGATTCACTGGTGCATTTTGCTGGGTGGGAGATGTGAAAGGAATCAATGGCAGCAGGTCAACGGCACAGTTATTTTAAGGTAAGCTGAAATGGGGAGATCGTAAATAGGGTGGACAGATGCAAGGAAGCAAAAGCTCAGACAATGGACTGTATTAAGCACCCGGGAGAGAAAATTACAGCAGAGTTGTATGCACATTCCGTGCCCACGACCTTACAGTCTAGAGGGGGAGAGAGACATTACTATAAATAAATTACATATCTGAATAGAAGTGGAGTGGGGCTGAGGTAGGGGTGAATAAAGGGTGCAAATCTGACTGCAAGGGGACATGGAGGGAGTGAGAGAAGAGGAAACGAGGGCTTAGTCAGGGAAGGCTTCTTGGAGGAGATGTGTTTTTAATAAGGCTTTGAAGCTGGGGAGAATGATCACTTATCAGATATGATAAGGAAGGGTGTCCCAGGCCAGAGGCGGAATGTGGGTGAGAGGTCAGCAGCAAGATAGACAAGATCGAGGTACAGTGAGTAGGTTGGGATTAGCGTGAAGTGTGCGGGTTGGGTACTACTAGGAAATGAGGGAAGACAGGTAGGAGGGGGCAAGGTGATTGAGTGTTTTATAGCTCATGGTATCATGAACTGAACAGTTTTGAAGAAAAACAATCTGGGCAGTAGACTGAAGTATCAATTGAAGTGGGGAGAGACACGAGGCAAGGAAGTCAGAAAGGAGGCTGATGCAGTACTCAAGGCGGGATAGGATAAATCCTTGGAATAACATGGTAGTAGTTTGGATGGAGAGGAAAGGGGAAGATTTTAGTGACGTTGTGAAAGTTGAACCAATGGGATTTGGTAACAGACTGAATTAGTGGGTTGAATAAGAGAGAAAAGTTGAAGATAAGGCCAAAGTTATGGGCTTGTGAGACAGTGACGATGGTGGGGTTATCTACAGTGATGGGAAAGTCAGGGGGTGGACAGGGTTTGGGTGGGAAGATAAGGAGCTCTCTTTTGGACATGTTAAATCTGAGATGCCGGTGGGACTTCGATAGTATTCAATAGTATTTATTGAGCGCTTACTACGTGCACAGCACTGTACTAAGCACTTGGAATGTACAAATCGGTAACAGAGACAGTCCCTGCCCTTTGACCGGCTTACAGTCTAATCGGGGAAGACGGACAGACAAGAACAATAGCAATAAAGGTGTTCATAGGTTCAGGCTGGACTTGAGCCAAGAAGGAACTTTGGTCTTCCCAAATCCAGCCTGTTCAAAACTTTTATCTTGACCCAGATCTGCATGGGGAAAGTCTAATGCTAAGTGCAAAATTAATGCTGATAGGGAATGCGCAGATACGCGCCACCGACCTTGTGGGAGCCAGTCACCACTGGTCCCGCCACTGAGGCTAATACCCTGATGTCGACACATCCACCTGATAAACGGAGAGCATTTCTTGGATTTCCATCTCCAAGCCATGTTTCTTCTCCACATCGCCACTCATGGCAGCCATAAGATATTCTCCAAAGACCAAATCTCTTAGAAACCCATACATTGTGAGTACCTGTCATCTTGGCAGAGTCCTGAGTTAAAAAGGTTACGTTCATTCATTCAGTCGTATTTACTGAGCACATGCTGTGTGCAAAGCACTCTGCTAAGCTCTTGGGAGAGTACAGTTTAGCAATAAACAGACACATTCCCTACCCACAACTAGCTTACAGTCTTTGAACTGCAAATTCGACACAAAAAACAATCAGTGTGTGATGCAACCTATCAAATTCACCCCCTACGCTAAATTAAATATAGAAGCATCGTGGCTCAGTGGAAAGAGCATGAGCTTAGGAGTCAGAGGGCATGGGTTCTAATCCTGGCTCTGCCACTTGTCTGCTTTGTGACCCTGGGCAAGCCACTTCACTTCTCTGTGCCTCAGTTACCTCATCTGTAAAATGGGGATTAAGACTGTGAGTCCCAAGTGGGACAACCTGATTACCTTGTATCTACCCCAGCTCTTAGAAGAATGCTCGGCATACAGTAAGAGCTTAACAAATACCATAATAGGAATAATACATTCCAACTAAAAATTCCAGGCACAAATCCCCACATAATTAGCTGGCTATTGGGCACTTACTGTGTGAAGAGCACTGTACTGAGCACTTGGGAAAATTACGCCATATGTAAGCATATCTCTATACTGTAAACTTGTTGTGGGCAAGGAATGTTTCTTTTGAGAAGCAGCATAGCCTAGTGGATAGTCACTTCATTTCTGCGGTCTTCAGTTACTTCATCTGTAAAATGGGCATTAGTACTGTGAGCCCCATGTGGGATAGGGAACTGTGTCCAACCCAATTTGTTCGTATCCACCCCAGCTCTTAGTACAGTGCCAGGAACATAGTGAACACTTAAATACCCAATTACTAGTATTATTAGTTTACTGAACTTCCCCATGCACTCAGTACAGTGCTCTGCACAGAGTAAGTACTCAATGCATGAGCGATTGATAAGCTCCTTGTGGGAAGGGACCATTCTACCAGCTTCAACTCCCAAATGCTCTGCACCAAGTAAGCAGTCAGTAAATACCATTGATTGACCCACTTAGAACTATTAAGACAGGAAGATTCCATGAATTTTTTTCAACCTGCCAGGGTAAACACATGGTTGGAGTAACATTTGGTGCTTGCTATGACAAAAAGAGTGTGCTACCTTTTCCTTCTCTAGGTTTGTTTTAATCCAAACTTATTTTGGATATTTAATATGCATATTTAATATGCACAATCCAAAATGTCTAAATTTGATATTACTCGCTTAAACGTAATGTAGTTTTTAAAGAATAAAAAGTGATTTTGTAGTTGAGGCTGCACATTTACATAAAACATTATAATAACACTTCATATGAAAACAATTCTGTAGCAATTCCAGTGAATTTGCTCATTTAAATGTTTCTGCCTTAGAAAGTATGAAATGTAGTAATGTGTAAGTTCTATACATGCCATTAATTTAGGTAACCATAGATACTAGCAAAAAAAGTTTAGCATTTGACAAGGTTAAACAAAGGTGCAAATGAAATGCAGGATATGCCATTTAAATCAATTTATATGTTTTATCACAAACTCATACGGTTTCGTTGTTGCTCAGAGAAGGCCAGTTCAAATGAAAATGGTATATAAGAGAGGAGAGGGGTCAGGTCACTTGAGAGGGCTGGTACATTCCTTTGACCAATACGGGGTTTGGTTCCTCCCATCAAAAAAGCTGAGGAAATAGCAAGTTCACCTAGGCAATATGTTACTTCCCTTCCAAATGGCTTTTTCATGGCATTTCTTTCAATTAGGGGAAGGACAATATGTACCAAAACTGGGAGAAAGACAAATTAGATCTGAGAGAAACAGTAATTCTAAACAGAAGGAATAGTTCTTTGACTCCTATCGTCAGACCGCTGTAGGGTCCCTGTGGGCAGGGCTCATATCTAATAATAATCATCATAATAATAATTTGTTAAGCGTTTATGTGCCAGGCACTGTTATAAGCATTGGGGTAGATATGAGGTAACTGAGTTAAACAGTCCCTATCTGACATATGTCTTCCAGTCTTAATCCCCATTTTACAGATGAGGTAATTGAGGCATAAATAAGTTAAGTGCTGCTTCCCTTACCAATGTTATTATTATTATTATTATCATTATTTTTAATGGTATTTGTTTAAGCAGTTGCTATGTGCCAAGCACCGTACTAAGCACTGGGGTAGATACAAGCTATTCGGGTGGGACAGAGTCCATGTCCCACATGGGGCTCATAGTCTCAATTCCCATTTTAGAGATGAGGCAATGCAGAGAAGTGAAGTGATTTGCCCAAGGTCATACAGCAGACAGGTGGCAGAGCTGGGATTAGACTCAGATCCTTCTGACTCCCAGGCCTGTGGTCAATCCATTAGGCCATGATGCTTCCCTTTCTATCTGCCAACCTCTCTATGTCGTCTATGCACTTAAACAATTTGATACTCACCATTTCTCCTAACCCTAATCTATTTTATTGTCTGTCTTCCCTTGGAGACTGTAAACTTCTTGTGGACAGGGATTATGTCTACCAACTGTGCTGTACCGTACTTTCCTGAGCGCTTAATACAGTGCTATGCACACAGTAAGCGCTCACTATATGCCAATGACTGAGTCCACTAGAAGAGGCACAAGGAAAGAAACTAGATCTGCCCACTTCCCGCTCTAGACTGTAAGCTCATTATAGGCAAGGAACATGTCTGCTAATTCTATTGTAGTATACTCTCCCAAGTACTTAGTACAGAGTTCTAAACATAGTAAACGCTCAACAAATGCCAATGATAGGTTGATTACGTCTACCAATTAATAATAATAATAATAATAATCGTATTTGTTAAGCGCTTACTATGTGCAGAGCACTGTTCTAAGCGCTGGGAGAGATACAGGGTAATCAAGTTGAATCAGGTTGTCCCACGTGAGGCTCACAGTCTTAACCCCCATTTTACAGATGAGGTAACTGAGGCACAGAGAAGTGAAGTGACTTGCCCACAGTCACACAGCTGACAAGTGGCAGAGTCAGGATTCGAACCCATGACCTCTGACTCCCAAGCCCGTGCTCTTTCCACTGAGCCATGCTGCTTCCTGTTGTATAGTACTCTCCCAAGTGCTTAATGCAGTGTTACGCATACAGTAAGAGCTCAATAGATGCTATTTACTGATAATCATCTGCAAGACTCCTTCCGCAGTGCCTCAAGAGCAAAATTACCTGCAAAGAGTAGTTCTCAAAGACTCTTGATGATACTTGAGGCCTGCTGAGCTGGATATTTCCCAGTGGTTTGTTAGCATATGCTGACTGCAGCTTCCCTCATTGCATTCTCAAGCTTGGCAGTTTACATGTTGTAATTAGCTTAGAAATAAACTTTTAAACAATGATTCTAAAGTAATCCTAACTTCCCCTAACCCATTAGGCTAAAATGTTCAAAATACACACACTGCATAACTAGAGATTCTATCTACCTTCGGGCAACTCCTTAGTCTAATAATTGTTTTAAAATTCTTCTTTCTGATAACATCAAGGTGAGTAACAAAGTTCCAGTCGCTTTTTTTATCCCAAAGAATATAATACACTTTTATATTTGTTAAATTGCTTTAAACTCACCTTTCAAAAGCATCTCTGAGACTTAGCCTTGTTAACCTAGTTTATTACAACTTTATTAAATCACAAAAACACTTATGGCCTTTATCTTTTAGCTTAGAAAAATAGTTGATAGGAAGAATGTTTTCTACAATGTAAAGGAGATTTTATGACTCCAGTTAAGTATGTGTTAGTGGGAATGTCTTACTCAACAATGTTAGCACTAAAGTTTTTTTGAAGTTGAAGCAAAGCCTTTGAAGTTAATCAGCCATTCAAATTCGAATTGAGAAGAAGGGAATAGCTTGTGGGTTTTTTTTTTTCTTAATGTGACTCTTTCCACAGATGGCTTCTGTGAAAATTAATGAACTGACTTAGCTTTACAGGAAACACTATTAGGAAGAAGAACAAGAATTATGGTGAGAGATCAAACTTGGTGACTAAAATAACAATGTTGTCTGTTCTAAATGAAACTTTGCAACTACAAAAATGTGTGATTTCACATACTTTATAAAAAGTAATATTTAAAAAAAAACCAAAGGTAGGAAAGATCAGTTTGTTGTTTTGATTTTTCTAAGTAGCTAGCTATTAACAACATTAAACATTCCTTTCCCAAAACAACTTTAAAACCCCGAAGAGGGAAAATCTTAGATGGAACTATAACCCAGTTTTTTTTCCCCTCTGGGAGTTTTAATGATATAGCAATTTCTTAGCTATGTTTAGAATTAAATTCTTTTCTGGGATTTTCCACCCTAAAATGAATCTCAAATCCTGCTGATGGACTTGTATCATGCCCCTGATATGCTAGGTGCAATTAAGAAAAGGCCAGTAGTCCCTGAACTATAAGAATTTAAAATCTGAAATAAAACAATGGACAGGGATTCTGTTTTTTTCCCTTTTGGTTTTGAAATAAAACTATTTTTTATGAGCTATTAGGTTGAACCAACCGTTTAACAATGATGTTTGGAGGAGGGGGATTACCGCTCTCAAACCCACGTGAGGCATCAGAAAAAGATTAAGAATGAGAGGCAGGAGGTAGCCTAGTGAATGAGAAATGGGGATTTTCCAGGTATCAAAGCAATTGCAAAGAGAACAAAGGTATCTGAGAGGCATGCCTGTCTACAGAAAAAGAAAAAATGGGAATGTAGAGAAACTGGACGAGAGTGAAAAGCAGTCGGTCAATAAGTACTTTTTGAGCAATAAGCAGGCGCATAGATACCTAAGGTCCTTATAAACACCTTGGATTACCAGGAATTAAAATAGATAATCGACCATCTTCTTTCCCTTATGCTCTCACTATAAGGAGAGTTAACTGGAACAGTAGGTTGAGAAGAACAAATCTGCATTCCTAATCAGTTCTCAATCTCCATTATCTAGACAAAGAATTACAGCAAGTTTCTATAGCTAGCCCCAAAATGGTTGAACCCAAATATAACTTCTTGGGATTTTAAACTATAACAATAATAACAGTAATGATGGTATTTTTTAAGTACCAAGTACGGCGGTAAGCTCTGGGGTAGATACTGGATAATTAGTTTGGATGCATTCCCTGTCCCAACAGGAGCTCGCAGTTTAGGGAAGTGGGAGAACAGGTATTTTACAAGCACTAGCGATGCACAACTTCATAAGATTTTATGCTACAGCAGAGATGCAACTGGAGCAGCACAAAATGCAAATTACCAGTTTGATTCACTGAAAGATGCAAGATATTTCTTCTCTGAATAATTGAGAGCTGGAATGGTTGAAAAAACAACCCAAGAAATCAATAAGTTGGCTATTTAATGAGCACCTTTTGTGTGCAAGACACTAAACTTTCCTCTTCCCAACTGGATCCCAGCCATAATAATAATAACAATATTAATGGCATTTGTTAAGCGCTTACTCTGTGACAGGCACTATACGAATCGCTAGGACAGATAGAAGCAAATCGGGTTGGACATATTCCCACATGGGGCTCAAAGTCTCAATCCCCATTTTACAGATGAAGTAACCGAGGCACAGAGGAAGTGAAGTGACTTGCCCAAGGTCACACAGCAGACAAACGGCAGACCCAGGATTAGAGCCCTTGACCTTCCGACTCCCAGGCCTGTGCTCTATCCACTGCACCATGCTACTCTCCCAAGTGATCAGTAAGCTAAAGCAAGCACGGTATTAAGCCAACGTAAAAAAAATAAGAGGAATCCTCTGCAAGTGTCTGGATTTCTTATTTGTAAAACAGTATTATATTTTACCTTGTTAATGGAAACTACCAAAGCTGGTTCCACTTTAGCTTCAATTTCTTCTGGAGTGTAATAACAAGAGAGTTTCCCACCTCTCAGTACACAGTATAACCTCTTCCAGCTAATCAGGCTTCCCACAGTTTGCTAAGAAAAAAAAAATCCAGTAAATTACCAATTTTAAAATTGCTATTTCTTAACACTCTAACATTAGCTCTTACACAAAATGTCAAAATTTCAAGTGGGCATCTAATTAAATTATTCTTAGAATTTAAATAACATTGCAGAATCACCTAGAAATTCCCTGCAAGCAGAAATTCTCTATGAATTGCTAATGAGCAACCCAAGTACTAACGGAGTAAATGAACTTCTTATATTACACGGTAAATAAGTTGTCATGGACTGAAGTTAATTCTCAAAGTAATCGAGAAACTACAGAGCAGGCAATAGTGACCAAAAAACTACTAGACACGTGAGATAGTAATCAATCAATGCATTGTTCCAGAAGATCTTTTAATGAGTGAAGTGTAGTCTATTTAAATTATTGAGTGTTGGGAACACATTATAATCCATCATGGAAAAATTAGTCAAATAAGAGCTCTCAGCGATGTTCAGTTCCACTCAGAATACTGAAATATGAGCCTTGATAGGAATGCAAATTTTCTTATTGAATTCTTTCCACAAAGAAAATCCTAGCGCTTCATTACGGCTCTCAATTAGCTACTTCTAAATAAAGGGCAATAGCCACATAACATGGTGGTAGATGAACAAAAAGCAGCAGTAGAAAGCACGAGGGTAGTTCCGGGAGCCCGGAAGACTTGAAAGGTGCCACGTTAAGGCCGGCCAGACAGGGAAGGTGAAGAGCATTCAGCATCTTCATCTCTGTCAGAGCAGGGTTCTGATGTGGAGGAATGGAGGCTGGCCGCTTCAAATAACTGATATGTCTGAGCTCCCCCTGCTGCCCCAGGAGCAACAGCAGTGAAAATGGGGAATGTTCTCCAACGGTAGCCCTGACGAGACGAGCAGCAGCAGCTGAAAGACTGTGTATTCCCGATACCGCTAGTCCTGACCAGATACCGATTGGATAGATGCAAGGGAAGGTTGGAACCTTAGCAGAGCCCTGAACCACAAGCATGGAAAGAGGGAATGAATTATTTTTAAATGAGTATTTTGTTCTCTGTCATCCTCCAATATGAGTCTTTGTTCAACCGAAGCCGACCCCATCGTTCTGTAGCTTCAAAACTCTTAAGTGCCTCATAACCTATTTCTCTGTCTGTTCACCTTTAGAAGGTACGTGATAAATCTGTGCCTGAACTAGTCATCAATATTAATAAAAGACCCCCATAGCCCAAATAACTAAACATATATCCAAAAGGCTCAAACAAGGACCAGAATTAGGGCAAGATGACAGTTTGGTCGGTTGACAACCGGACTGACTAAAATTAGACAAGAGATGACTGACTTTTCAGTGTTTACTTTCTGAAATTTATTATTAAATTCGTTAGGAAAATATACATTATTATTTTTAAAAAGAATTTTCATCTCACGCTATGAAACACTTGTCACTGCTTTAATCTGTCTTAAGTAATGGAGGCAATGTATGGCGATTTGGGGGGCAGATTTTCTTTCACTCTAAAAACAAATCTACAGAAATATTTTTAAAGCATTCAAACCTGCTGGTTAAGAAATCCTTTGAACACATCCTCAGCCATGCAAGCTGGCTGAGCAACTAATCGGCAGCACATGTTGCCATACAAGGGAAGCCAAAATGAAGATTCCTCTATTTAAAAAAAAAGAGAGAGAGAGAAATAAGGAAATAGTTACAACATTGTATTTGCATAAATTCTCCCAGGTTACGATGGCCATTTTAGTAAAACTCTTTGTTAGTAGATTTAAATATCACTTTTAGACTTTGGTACACTCATTTACTTTTTATTTCATTTTTATCAAGATTAGATACTTTAATGCACAACTCAAATGAACGCTTGCTGGATGAGACAGAAGGATGTTTGAATCCACCCCTTCTTCAACATCTGAAGTTCTACCATGCTGACTCAAACATTTATAATAATAATAATAATGTTGGTATTTGTTAAGCGCTTACTATGTGCCGAGCACTGTTCTAAGCGCTGGGGTAGACACAAGGGAATCAGGTTGTCCCGCGTGGGGCTCACAGTCTTCATCCCCATTTTACAGATGAGGTAACTGAGGCACAGAGAAGTTGTGACTTGCCCACAGTCACACAGCCGACAAGTGGCGGAGCTGGGATTCGAACTTTATTTATGACATTCCTGATATCTTCTCCCACTCCTTTCTGTCCTAAGCACTTGGGTTTGCAGCCTTTATTCACCCCTCCCACAGACCCACAGAACTTATGTACATATTCATAATTTATTTTTATTAATGCTTGTCCCCCCCTATAGACTGTAAGCTCTTTGTAGGCAAGGAATATGTCTACCAACTCTGTTATACTGTACTCTCCCAAGTACTGAGTGTAGTCCTCTTCAATAAATAAATGATCACCCACCTTAACTACTGAATCAGCCTCCTCGCTTACCTCCCAGCCCCCTGTCGCTCCCTTCTCCAGTCCATAGTTCACTTTGTTGCCTGGATCACTTTTCTAAAAGAAAAATTTCTTCCCAACCCTCAAAAGACTCCTTCCACCTCCCCATTAAACAAAAATTCCTTACCACCGGCTTTAAGGCACTCAATCAGCTCCCCCGACATCCTACCTCACCTCGCTGATCTCTTACTACAAACCAGACCGCACATTTCATTCCTCTAATGCCAACCTACTCACCGTACCTCAATCTCATCTTTCTGGCCATCTTTCTTGCCCGTGTCCTCATCCTCCCTTTGGCCTGGAACACCCTCCCCATTCATGTCTGACAGACAACAACTCTCCCCACCTTCAAAGCCCTACAAAAATCACATCCCCAAGAGGTCTTCCCTAAGTCCTCATTTCCCCTATTCCGCTTCCCTTTAGCATCTCCTATGCACTTGAATTTGCCCCCTTTAAGCACTTGATATTCACCCCACAGAATATACGTACATATCCTTATATGCTGCTATTTCACCCATCTGTAATTTAATGTCTGAATTCCCCCTCTATCAATTCATCGATGGTATTTACTGAGCACTTATTGTGTGTAGAGCACTGTAATATGCACTTAGGAGGGTACGATACTACTGAGTTGGTAGACACATTTCCTACCCACAAAGAGTTTACAGACTAGCAAGCTAAGTCTAGCATAGCCTAGTGGAAAGAGCAAGAGACTGGAAATTAGCTACCGTGAGTTCTAATCTTTGCTCCATCACTTGGCAGCTGTGTGTCCTTGGAAAAGACAACCTCTCTGGGCTGGGTTTCCTTTCCTGTAAAATGGTGATAAAACACTCATTCCCCATTATGCCCAAGACTGTGAGCTCCGAGTATCATGTATCTATCCCAGTGCTAAGCACCACACTTGACACACATTGTCCAATAAATACTACTATTATTGTTATTATTACATTGATATTTTCAGTACAGGCATACAAATTAAGGCCTACTTGCACTTCATTAGCCAATGAACAGAACTGTTGAGCACATACCATATGCTGAGCACTACAAAAAGCCCTTGGGAGAAGACAACGGAAGTAAAAATCACAATTATTTCCACATAGGAAGAAAAAGAACAGAAAACTGAGTGAGCAAATGTAGAATCTCTGATCAGGAATGGCAGACAACCAGTAAGAAGTGTGACCTACTCTCCTGAGAATCAGAAGGACCTGGGTTCTACTCCCAGCTCTGCCATATGTCTGCTGTGTCACCTTAGGCAAATCACTTAATTTCTCTGTGCCTCAGTTACCTCATCTGTAAAACGGGGATTAAGATTGTGAGCCCCCATATGAGACACGAACTGTATCCAACCTGATTATCTGACCCAGCGCTTAATACAGTGTCTGGCACATCGAAAGCACTTAACAAATACCATAAAAAAACTTGTATGCAGAAAGTGATCATAGTGATATAGGTTTTCTTGGCACCATTTGGACTCTCTTGCTCCTCCTACTCCTGTTCCCCTCAAGAGGATGAAATGAGTGAGTAGGTGGATGAAGTATAGTAGCTCACAAAATATACACCAAGGTTCATGAATGAGCTGAAATGACCGCAGCATCGTGCTGCTGCTGGACTGTAGCATCATAACCCAGCAGATGGTTGCTCTCGTAGCCAGTGTGGACACTGCTACTCACATTAGCCTACTTCTTCAGGATTTCTACTGGCTCTGTCTACCTCATGGAATGTCCTTGGTGATTCATCAGTTAGCAACCTTCACCACTGATGACCTGCCCAAGAAGGCATTCCCCCTCAGGGACTCAGAATCCAGGTTCCCTGATTCCCCAAGCAGTGCTGGACCGACATCAGGGCTATAAATGAAATAATAATAATAATGATGGCATTTAAGTGCTTACTATGTGCAAAGCACCGTTCTAAGCGCTGGGGAGGATACAAGGTGATCAGTTTGAATCACGTGGGGCTCACAGTCTTCATGCCCATTTTACAGAAGAGGTAACTGAGACAGAGAAGTTAAATGACTTGCCCGAAGTCACACAGCTGACGTGGCGGAGTCGGCATTTGAACCCATCACCTCTGACTCCCCAGTCCATGCTCTTTCCACTGAGCCCTGCTGGAATCTCGACACTGGAAGCTGGTGGGCAGGGAATGTGTCTGTTTACTGTTATAGTGTACTCTTCCAAGCTCTAAGTATAGTGCTCTGCATACGGTGAGTGCTTAATACAGTTGAATGAATAAATGCTTAAATAGCATAACGCATAAAACGATACATAAATACTACAGGTGTCTAGGGGTTGAGGTTAAGGTGTCTTTGAGGAAGGGAAGGGCACTGGGAGCAAAAGATAGGAGGCGATGTGGCCTAGGGTACAGGGGGAGGGGTTTGAGTTTGACCACAGTAACAAAAATTATGGTATTTAAGTGCTTACTATGTGTCAGGCACTGTGCTAAGCGGTGGGGTGAATACAAGCAAATGGAGTTGGACACAGTCCCTGTCCCACGAAGGGCTCACAAACTTCATCCCCATTTTACAGATGAGGTAACTGAAGCACAGAGAAGTTAAGTGACTTGCCCAAGGCCACAGAGCAGACAAGTGGCGGAGCTGGGATTAGAACCCATGACTCGAAGAGGAGCAGCTGGGAAGGAGAAAGAGGTTGTGGGAGTGTGAAGACCACAGGCAGATGAGGGTAAGACTTGGTGAAGTTCATGTCCTTTGTCTATTTTACCAATAAGGCAACTGGCAAGGTGATCATGGATTAGGGATGGTGACAGCAGGGGCACTTTGGCTTCAGGTGGGAGTTAAACATCTGGAAAAATAACTACGGTCTGTGAGAGCTTCAGCAACGAGAGAAAAAGCAGTGTCGCCTAATGGATAGAGCACAGGCCTGGAAGTCAGAAGGACCTGGGTTCTAATCCCAGCTCTACTACTTGTCACTTAACTTCTCTGTGCCTCAGTTACCTCTGCTGTAAAATGGGGATTAAGAATGTGAATCCCAAGTGGGACATGGTCTGTTTTCCAATGTAATTACCTTGTATCTACCCTAGCACTTAGTACAGTGCCTGGCACATAGTAAGGGCTTAACAAATGCCATCACCATTATTTTTGTTATTCTTTCTTGAATACCATAAAAAACCACCCAAACGAACAAAAAAAACCACCCCCCAAAACAGGGGAGGAATGGTAGGAGGTCCAGATCCTGGCTCCAACACTTGACTGCTGTGAATCCTTGGGCAAGTCACTTAACTTCTTTGTGCCTCAGTTACCTCATCTGTAAAATGGGGATTGAGAATATAAACCCCATATGGGACAGGGACTGTTTCCAACTCGATTTGTTTGTATCCACCCCATTGCTTAATACAGTGCCTGCCACATAGTAAGCACTTAAAAATACCATTATATATTCATTCAATTAATCATATTTATTGAGTGGTTACTGTGTGTAGTGCTTTGTACTAAGTGCTTGGGAGAGTGCACCATAACAATCAACAGACACATTCCCTGCTCACAACAAGCATACAGCCAGAAGTAAACGATGGACAGAGACAGATTGAGAGAGCTTAGAACTCAGAGGTCTCTGTTAGACGGATAGGAGGAATGTGAGGATATGGGTAAGGGGGTAGATTAGGAGGTTTTGGTCAGAGAGATGAAAATGATACACTTCCTACTGATGATGAGGTGATTTGAATGGCCACGTTGATTTGGGGCTGATGAGAGGGGGAATGGGACTTAGCAGTGGGGTCATGAACGTGAACGCTGGAAGTCCTGAGAATCAGTCCAGATGATGTTACACTAATCCTACACTACGACTAGTACCATGACAAATCAAACTATCTTCATACTGTGATGAAATCCCAAAAGGTGAAGCAGTTCAAGAACCATTACACTTCTGGGGAGTGGAGGCTGTTTCCTTTTGAACAGTAAGCTAAGGTCATTAGCTGACATTCCATGATTTATAGGTAATTTTCATAACGGCTAAGGATCCTTTCCACATTTAATAATAATAATGGTGGTATTTGTTAAGCACTTACTATGTGCAAAGCACTGTTCTAAGCGCTGGGGGGATACAAGGTGATCAGGTTGTCCCACGTGGGGCTCACAGTTTTAATCCCCATTTCACAGATGAGGGAACTGAGGCCCAAAGAAGTTGAGTGCCTTGCCCAAAGTCACACAGTTGGCAAGCGGCGGAGCCGGGATTAGAACGCACGACCTCTGACTCCCAAGCCCGGGCTCTTTTCCACTGAGCCACTGAGCCAAGCCTTCTCTTTACCTCATCCTAGTCAGGTGTTCGACTATTAGTTGATCTTCATTCTATAAATGAAGAGTCTTTGCACTCTGGATCCCAGATAACTTCTGCTACTTACTCAGGTCTTACAATATTGCTAAAGTCTGTTCCAAACTTCTGTTGTTCCAAATAGTTAGGCAATCCCTTCCTCTGTGCTTAACCTTTAATGTCTGTGTTTTGAATTCTTAGACACAAACAACCTCCTACCTTAGGGACGAACTGTGATAAAAAATTAAGGTATCTCATGAGACTTTAGTCTGGCTATAAGAACCAAAGGCAATATTGCACTACATGGTCCTGACACTGTCACTGGGTAGACTTTAGAGACCACTAATCAAAAGTAACGATTTTCAACAATCCAGTTTTACATGTAATTCCTTATCTCTGATGACATATATTCTCCTTTAGTAACTCATGTACATACCAACTCACTGACAAGCTTCATTCTCAGTTGTGTCCCCAGGTCTCTGTATTACAGGATTGCACAACCCATAGGAATTTCATAATCATAAAATTCCAACCCCCAAAATATTAAAATCCCCTTGAGGATCCCACAACAATGCCTATTGGAGTCACATACATACCATTTCCAGTAATAGCAAGACTGTGTGTCCTGAAGCTGTCTTCAGTGCTTTCCAATGTCAAAGTAGTATGTGCCAGCAAATGATACTTTGCACCGCTGATAAGGAGAGAAAAGACATATTTTAAATATTTGCCTGTAGTTTGTCTCTAGCAAGCCTATTCTCTGAGATAAACAGTTGGAAACTACGATCTGGTCACCTGTAGGGTAATTAGCAATACAGTATTTTTCTTTTAATACATTAAAATTATTTGGGAGCTTTTTGAAAAGCACATACTTTTGAGGGAGACACATAATTATAACCTGCCGAGGTTTTTCTTCCCCAGGTTGTGGATTTCTTAAGTGGAACAAGGAAATGTTGGAAAGCCGGTAACTAAGTCACTGTTTTCCCCTCTGGTTTTAGCCTCTTTTATACTGCTATGCGCTAAACTAGCACACTTGTCGAAGTTCATCGGAATTATGACGATAGTAACCCCCTGTACTGAGTAGATTCTAAATTAGAACTGAATGCTGAACTCAAAAGCCTGTTGGATTATTATTTTTCTGATGCATTTCTTTTGTGCGGATGAAAATCTTCTGCTCTTTTTCTGTGCGTTAAAATCTCACCTGAAATTCCTAAAACTAAAAAATACAGAAAAATTCAGCGACATTAAGTTTTATTGACCTCACTGATTTCCTACTATAAGTCAACCCACACACTCCGCTCCTCTAACTTTAACCTACTCACCGTACCTTGATCTCATCTGCTTTGCCGCCGACCTCTTGCTCCTATCTTCCCTCAGGCTTGGAACTCCCGCCCCTTCATATATAACAGACTACCACTCTTCCCAACTTCAAAGGCTTATTAAAATCACATCTCCTCTAAGAGGCCTTCCTGAATAAGCCCACATTGTCCCTATTCCATCTGCATCATCTATGCACTTGGATCTGTACTCTTTAAGCACTTGATGGTCACCTCATCCTCAACACCACAGCACTTTTGTACATATTTATAGTTTATTTTAATGTCTGTTTCCCCTTCTAGACTGAAAACTTTTCAGGGGCAGAGAATGTGTCTATCAACCCTACTGTATTGTACCCTGCCAAATGCTTCGTATTCTGCACACGGCAAGCATTCGATAAGTATCATTGATTATTAATAACCGAGCAGTGTTTCACAAACTGTATTTTGAGGTAAATGTGTCCAACCTGATTTGGTTGTATCCGCTTAGTACAGTGCCTGGCACAAAGTAAGCACTTAACGAATACCATTATTATGGAAGGAGCAGCATGGCATAGTGGCTGGGTGTCAGAAGGTTATGGGTTCTAATCCTGACTCCACCACTTTTCTGCTGTGTGACCTTGGGTGAGTCATTTCACTTCTCTACTCCTCAGTTACCTCATCTGGTAAATGGGGATTAAGACTATGAGTCCCACTTGGGACAACCTGACTACCTTGTATCTATTCCAGCGCTTAGAACAGCACTTGGCACATAGTAAGCGCTTAACAAATACCATAATTATTCTTATTATTATCATTAAATCCTGGGGACCCTCGTGTTTACTTTTATTGGACATATGTATCCCAAGTGATCATATGGCTCCACTTTGAAAGCTTATCATTTTTTCATTCAAAAGCATTCCGCTGCAACAGAGGGTGGGAAAGACTATACCCATGGTCTCTCCTGTATTAGTTTCCTCAGTGTGTTTTGGAACAAAAAAGGTGGAAAATATCTCCTTATAGTTCAGGTAACAGGCCCAGACTTGCTGGGTTAGATGGGCATCCACTGGCTCAGGATGTTAATTTGGCTCAAAGCCTAGCAACAGAGAGGCCACCCTGACTCCTCCTTGTGCTGCCAAAATAACTTGCCTCCTGGCTGCTGAACAGTTCTCTAGGTCCCAGGTGCTTAGAAGCCCCTTTGAACCTTTCCATGTGCAAGGAAGCCTTTGCCTTTGTGTGTATATATATATATATATATATGCAGTTTGAGAACAATCATACTTTTGGGGATTGGAGGTTTCCTTTTGCAGCGTGGCTAGAGAAGCAGCGTGGCTCAGTGGAAAGAGCCCGGGCTTTGGAATCAGAGGTCATGGGTTCGAATCCCGGCTCTGCCACTTGTCAGCTGTGTGACTGTGGGCAAGTCACTTAACTTCTCTGTGCCTCAGTTACCTCATCTGTAAAATGGGGATTAAGACTGTGAGCCCCACGTGGGACAACCGGATTCCCCTGTGTCTACCCCAGGGCTTAGAACAGTGCTCTGCACATAGTAAGTGCTTAACAAATACCAACATTATTATTTTTAAAAGTAAGTTATGGTCATTAGCTGACACCCCATGATTTTTAGGTAATTTTCATATTGGCCAAGGATCCTTGCCACCTGTATCTCATCCCAGCCAGGTGTTTGAATACACACACACACACACACACACATATATATTCCCAAAGCAGAACTACAGTGGAAAGCCTGGCTGCCTTGCAGACAAACTGAATAAATGGCATCACCCAGTGACCGCAAGCACAGCCTTACACAGGGAAAGTTATAAAGACTGTATAGAGCCCCTGTCAATTATGAGTAGCAGTCAATTAGTCATCGGTATTATTGAGCACTTACTTACTTGGGGGAGTACAATATGGAGTTGGTAGACACATTCCCCGCCTTAGAGCTTACACTTACAGTCTAGAGAATCTTCAGCTTATCTACCTCTCCACACCAACTGTAATTCTGAACGTTTCCCCATCATTACCTGGTATGCAACATAAGGATGCCCAATAACATGAACTAAAATGGCTGCTTATCTTACAGCATCCAGTCCATACGTAACAAAGAATCATGGCTTCTACTTTTCAACGGACACTCCTCATGCAAGGTGGTACTACGTTGTAAGAAAGAACAAAGTTCCAACAAAAATGTACTTCCACAAAATATTGAAATGGAGAAATAATTTTAAATTGTATATTTCATCTCGTGAAAAGAGCAGGTTGGCTCCAGGAGCGACTGAAAAACATGCTGGGTGACTGGAAAATGTGACTACTTGTCAAGAAATGCTTTCACAATTCAAATTAATAACATTTCTAGTATTTCTTGCTTCATTTCATTAAAAAGAATACATACAGCTAGTCAGAGTCTTGCACCTAGTCCCTGAGTGACCAAATGATATGGACTTCTTTCAAAAAGTGCAAAGTTGAGTTTAGTGTGGGAAATGTACACACTAAGTGGCCAGAGAAGATTACTTCACCACTAGCATTTCATCCATGCTAGAGCTTAAGCTGTCTCACTGCTACAGGCCAGTGGAAGAGCAAGGTATTCAAAGCTCCCAGTGTCACTGATGGCTCTTCTATGGTGCTGCTTCCAAGGCCAACTGGTGATGGCTTTGAAAGTTTTTAGAGCTGTGAGAGTTTGTGTACCTTGGCCGGGTAGGAGAGAATAGTGGAGAACAAGAGAGAGTGGAGAAAAGCCGGTTAGAAAACTATCATTGTTTTGGGCACCAATGACATAGTGGGTGAGCGAACTGTTTAAAATGAATTCTAATGATGAGAGATTTCTCAGGCAACATGATGGGAGCCGAGGAGGGTAATTCCAGTTAATATATCAAGAAATGACAAATCAAGAAAGAATTGTTTCAACTGAGAATACTGCTCGTGTCAAGGGGTAGAGGCCCAGAGTCTCTCAGTGCCTAAATGAGTTGTAAGCTGTATGCGTTTGGAACCTGCGTTAACTGTTCAATGTCACTAGATTTTTATTTGGAACTCTGAATGGCAACTTACTAAATAATACTATACATCAGGGGAATGAATGAGTTAACGCAGCTTCAGAAAGTACCTTAATGTAATATAAGTACTGGGAAAATCTGGTTTAAAGAGTTGTGCTGAGCCAAAGTTCTCAGTCTAAAAAACCAAAAGTAAAACGGTTAAATAAATCATATCAGTAAATATTCTAGGGTTACCAAAAAAGTTCAGTGTCTTCTTTCAGATAAAACAATATTTGTGTTGATATTTCAAGTTACATAGTTTTTTAAGCATGACTAATTACAGCGGTTCTGCCAAAAAAAACAACTACTTCACTTTTAAAAAATTCTAGTTAGAATAATATTTTCTTTCTAAAGCATTATACTCATTCCTTTCAGCTAACTTCAATACGGTTTCCAAAGTTCTATCGGTATCTGTTTTTAAATCTAATAGGCTAATCAACAGATACTGTTTTGTCCATATGTTTCTGAGAAAAAGATGCCTTAAATGGCAGTTTTTCTGGAGAAATAACATTTGGTTGAATGCCATATTTTTAGGAAAGATTCATATTTCTATAGCTTTGATCCTTTAGGCCTGTTCTGGTAATTAAAAGATGAAAAGACTGTATTAGAAACCCCTCTTCTCAGACCAGGAAGCTGAGATTACTGGTGAAATAACAGGAAATGGAAAAAAAAATCCTAAACCAAGAAAAATTCATTTCAGCATAAAATATTTGATGAAGCCTATTAGGCAGTAACCCAATTCACAATCAAGAGCAGAAAATAAGGTGTTGCGCCATAAACAACACCGGCTTTCATTCATTCAATAGTATTTATTGAGCGCTTACTATGTGCAGAGCACTGTACTAAACGCTTGGAATGTACAAATCGGCTACAGATAGAGACAGTCCCTTCCCTTTGACGGGCTTACAGTCTAACTGGGGGAGACAGACAGACAAGAACTATGGCAATAAATAGAATCAAGGGGAAGATCATATCATTAAAACAATAGCAAATAAATAGAATAAAGGTGATGTACATCTCATTAACAAAATAAATAGGGTAATGAAGATATATACAGTTGAGTGGACGAGTACAGTGCTGAGGGGATGGGACGGGAGGGGGGAGGAACAGAGGGAAAGAGGGGAGAAGAGGGTTTAGCTGCGGAGAGGTGAAGGTGGGGGTAGAGGGAGCAGAGGGAAAAGGGGAGCTCAGCCTGGGAAGGCCTCTTGGAGGAGGTGAGCTTTAAGTTATGAATGCTATAGCGAACTATGGAGAACTCTTGTATACTTAGAATTCCTTTCACTAAGGATTTCCAAATTATTTTTATGGTATTTGTTAAGCACTCACTATGTGTTGGGCTCTTTACTAAACACTGGGAACTTGTCTTACGCCGTCAAGTCACCTCTGACCCGTAGCAACTCCACGGACACATCTCTCCCCGATCGCCCCACCTTCATCTGCAATCATTCTAGTAGTGTATCCATAGAGTTTTCTTTGTAAACATATGGATGTGGTTTACCATTGCCTTCTTCCATTCAATAAACTTGAGTCTCCACCCTCGACTCTCTCCCTCGCCACTGCTGGCCAGCTCAGGTAAGTTTTGACTTGTGGCAGATCGCCTTCCACTTTCTAGCCACTGGCCAAGCTAGGAATGGAATGGGTATGTCTCTGCTTGACTCTCCCTCCCAGAGCCGAGACTTGTTGAGAACTGGAAACTCTCCAGCTGCGATCTTGAGAGGGGGAACACTGGGGTACACACTAGTCAGATTGGATGTAGTCCATATCCCACGTGGGGCTCACGGTCTTAATCCCCATGTTATAGATGAGGTAACTACGGCACAGGGAAGTGAAGTGACTTGCCCAAGGTCACACAGCAGACAGGTGGCAGATCCAGGATTACAACCCAGGTCCTTCTGACTCCCAGGCCCATGCTCCATCCACTAGGTCATGCTGCATATCTAACATGTATTTTCAAGGTCAGCTTTCTTCTCATTTTTTTTAAGAAAGACCCAATGCTGAAATGCAATCTGCTTTACCAACTACATTACTCTGTGTCTAGCGAATAACATCTTTAAGATACAAGGCTTGTATTGTTCAATGACAAGGTATTGTGTGCTTACTCATCTGCAGTACTGTAATAATAATAATAATAATAATAATAATAATAATAGTGTTGGTATTTGTTAAGCATTTACTATGTGCCGAGCACTGTTCTAAGCACCGGGGTAGATCCAGGGTAACCAGGCGGTCCCACGTGAGGCTCACAGTCTTAATCCCCATTTTACAGATGAGATAACTGAGGCCCAGAGAAGTGAAGTGACTTGCCCAAAGTCACACAGCTGACAGGTGGCGGAGCCGGGATTAGAACCCATGACCTCTGACTCCTAAACCTGTGCTCTTTCCACTGAGCCACGCTGCTTGTCTGTACGGTACTCTCTCAAGCACTCAGTACAGTGCTCTGAACTCAGACGATTGGTGCCAAATGACTGGCTATCGGTGGTATCCAGGACACTGAAGATTAGTTATTAGTTACAGTCTCTCTCCAAGCATTAGGAAAACATTCTGAATGAGAAAGGTTGGAGAAAACTGAGATGTGGGATATCTGGAAGAAAAATCTAGGTCTTGGAGGCTCTAGGCATCTGGCACTACAAAAGGGGGAGAAAAATGCCCTTGTGAGAGAGAAGACTGCAGAAGGGAACTGTCTTTCTGAAATGGACTCCTCACATTCTCAACCCCTTCTCTTTCTCTCCCCCTCTACTTTCTACTAACGTGAGCTTCTACACCCAAGGAAACGGGGGTCGAAGTTACCAACAAATACCAGATCTATGTATTTTCACTTGCAAGGGAGCAGTTGGGGGTGCAGAGAGAAAATGTCCTCTTGCTCTAATTCTTACATATTCCCAGTTACCTGCACCCAGTGTCTCTGCTACAAGTAACAGTGGAAAACTGGGGAGGGAGGGACACACTGGCCAGAAGACTCTTCGAGGAATTTCTTCACTGGCAATAAGTGTATCCTTCTGCTGGTGAGCGAGGGTGACTCCATTTTGTATTATTCGATCCCGGGAGCAACAAGGCAAAAGTGGCTCCATCTTGTATTGTTTGACTCCGGGAACAACAAGGCCAAAGGATGTTTAGAAGAGAAACTGTATTAACTTTCTGGGGAGTTTGGAGGAGAGGAATTGAATTGTCTTACTGAGGGCTTAAGGAAGGGTTAAATTGCTCTGCTGGGCAGGAAGATAACTGCCGGATGGGCCTAAGTCTGCGAGGGGATAAGCCCGGGGGAAGGGGTTGCCATCCTCTCTGGCTTACCCTGTAACGAGCTAAATAGCCAAGCCTCTAGCCGAAGACAGCAGGCGATCCTGAAGACAGCGGGCAATCCCGAGCAGCCTCCCCGCTGCAATCCCCCGAGAACAATGGATAAAAGGCGGAAAGAACTGGCCTGCTTGGCCCTGTGTGGAAGCATCTAAGCCATGCTCTAAGACACCTAAGGCTGCCGCTGCCCGGCACCTAAGACTTGAAGCAGGACAACGACGAGCTGCGGGCAGTCTGACTCCTTGAAACTACCATCTTCGCCAAGACTTGGGGCAAACCAGTCGGATTGGTAGCTATAGGTGTTGTGCTGTGTGTGGTGTGTGTGTTTGTGTGCATGCATGTGCCTGACCCCTGCTGCTTAAGTTTAAAATAAAGCTATCCACTGTAACAGTGCTGTTGGTTTACTTTGACATGTCATTTGAGTGACCAAATTAGTAAGGAAGTCAAATTCCTGGTTAACGGCTCGTGGGTCGAGTGCCTGATATTGTGAGGGAGCGATCACCGGTGGGGCTCGTGATACTTCTTCATTGCATTATCCCAAAAGCTGACTTAGTAATAATAATGATAATAATGATCTTTGTTAAATGCTTATTATGTGTCAAGCACTGTTCTAAGCATTGGGGTAATCAGGTTGTCCCAAGTAGGGCTCACAGTCTTAATCCCCATTTTACAGATGAAGTAACTGAAGCATAGAGAAATGAAGTAACCTGCCTAAATTCACACAAAAGACAAGTGGGGGCGGCGGGATTAGAACCCACGTCCTCTGACTCCCAAACCCGCTCTTTCCACTAAGCCACGCTGCTTTCCTTTGAGAAGGGACTGTGGCTTAGTGGATAGAGCACAGGCCTGGGAGTCGGAAGATCAAGCGTTCTAATTCTGGCTCTGTCACTTGTCTGCTGTGTGACCTTGGGCAGATCATTTTACTTCTCTTTGCCATAGTTACCTCATCTGTACAATGGGGATTAAGACTGTGAGTGCCATGAGGGAGACGGACTGTGCCCAACCTCATTCCCTTGTATCTACCCCAGGGTTTAGACCAGGGCCTCTAACATAGTAAGCACTTAAAACAGCAGCATGGCCTAGTGGATAGAGCATGGGCCTGAGAGTCAGAGGACTGGGGTTCTAAACCTGGCTCTGCCAATTGCTTGCTGTGTGACCTTGGACAAATTTCTTAACTTCTCTGTGACTCAGTTTCCGCAATGTAAAATGGGGTTAAATACCTGTTCTCCTTCCTATTTAGACTGGGAGTCCTATGTGGAAGAAGGACTTTGTCTGACTTAATTGGTTTGTACCCATCCCAGGACTTACAACAGCATTCGACACGTAGTAAGCACTTGGCAAGTACATAAAAACATATAAAAAAAAATTATTGGAATCTCATTTACAAAGATATTGCAGTGTCAGGTACAGATACTAAAGAAGTGATCAGAGCCTATTTCAAAATATTTAGTTCAGTAATAAAAGATTTGGATGCACTGTCAAACAGTTAATCCAAGTGAACATGCTCCACAAATGTCTGGTGGTGTCAAATGGAATAGATGATTTCAGAAACAAATCGCCCAGTCCTTCCAGAAAAAACAATCCTCCCACTCCTAAAAGACTGTGACTTGTATCAGGAAACTTTGAAATCAGATACAATTTCTAATACTTAACTAGGAAACTGCATGGGTACTTCAGGGTTGAAACCAATTGGACCTGGGTTAAATCAGATTTCCCACACTTTCTATCTTGGGCTTGGTGGGTTGTGGTTAAAAAGTTATGATTCTTGGGAATGCTCTCAAATTTTGAATCTGCAATATTTAATGAAAACCAGATATCATTTCTGAGTACTTAAGACCTGGAACAATGAAAAGGACAACTTATTAATGCCATGATTTTGAAAAATAACCCTTTGTAAATTTATATATTAGGCCCTAAAACATCTTATGAGCTGCTCAATATATTTGTGAAGTATTTTATATTGAAATGCAGATGTCCACAAATAGGGTAGAGAAAGACATGTGGGTTGTTAAAATAGAGGGAGGGTTTCATTGATGAATTTAAGTACAATTGGGTAATAATCGTTAATAAGTATCCAGGACTAAAATTCAGGAAAAAAAATATTTATTTTTTTTTAGGCTCTCAGGCTCTCTAGTTGTGTTTACCCACAGGAAAAAAGCTCTTCTAGTGAACTAGTTCTTGCTTATAATCCAATTGCAAGATTATTTTTATCCAAATGGAATCCAGTTTGTAAAGGATGGAAAAATATTAAAGTTTGCTGAAAAAACTTCTTTATTCCCTGGAAGACTTAAGCCCTATGATTTTCAAAACACCACAGCCATTATCATCTAGATTTGATACAAAGTCTAGTACTGAAAATCAAGTTTGAAAAGATACTCATTCAAGGGAAACAGTTCTCACTCAGCATTTTTAGTATCCAGGATTTTCAAGACCTATAATCTGTCTAAGCACCAACTATGTTAAAAATGCAGAGAATCATGATCTCACAGCCAGCTGAATGGTTTGCAAACAATTTGGATCTTAAATAGCAAGTCTGAAACCCACATAACCAACATTTTCGTAAATGATGCTGTATCATTAAGGAATCTAATAAATAAGCACTGTGAAGTTTCAGAACACACTGCAATCCGCAGACTTCAAGACCCCCAATTTATAAGCAAACATCTTAGAACTAGATAACCTTGTATAAATATTCACTGTGATTCCGGCATCCTAAAATTCCACATCTACCACCCCCTCAGTGAAAATATTCTGCGACTAGAATGCTGACTTCTAAGTGAAGGTAATGTTAGCGCATCAACTAGGATCAAAGCACTTTCATTTTGGTCTCATTTGTTTTAAATGCAAATCCCTTCTCCCCATGAATAAATTTAGAACACATATTACAGAATAAAAATGCATTTTTAGACCGTACCCATACAATTTATATAAATGAAATCGTCTTATTCAATTGAATTACTCACGCTATAGCTGGGTTAGAGAGAAAACATGAATCAAGGGCATCTCCTTGTAGCACCAGATTTAATTTTTTCCCTGTTGTTTTACTGATGGATGTTTTGAATTTCTTGGCTAGCTTTTTGGAAGTGTTTGTTATAGACGGGTCTTCTGTACAGCAACTGTACACCTCCAATTTGACTTCAAAGTCTGGCCCGGCTTCATTACTGGTAACAAAATACATTTTCATCATTAGTAACTTTAATTCTGCTGAAAATGAAAATTGCTTTTAGAAATAATTTACTTAGAGATATTTTCCCAATCTATAATATAGTGCTCTGCACAAAGTAAGTGCTTGATGAATATCGTTACTATTTATCCTAGTCAATAAACTTGCAATGATTGCATTTCTTGCAAAGCACCTTCAGTACCCTCGAGAGCAGGATGTTGTTGTTGATTGTACAAGACCACGTTATACGTATTGAGTGCTTACTGTATGCAGAGTATTATACTAAGCACTTGGGAGTGTACAATAAGAGTAGGTAGACGTGATCACTTACCAAGAAGGAATTTACAGACTAGAAGGGGATTATTAATTGCTTAAGAGAGCTGAAATGCCGCAAAACCAGCTCCAAGTTTTTTCAACTCATCTCACCTGATTCAGATAGGGTGACTTTACCCACTGATGCCCAATCACTCTCTTTTGCTCCTACCACACCAACCTTCTAGTTATTCCTGACACTCATCTCTTCCACTGCCATTCCCTTGCTCATTTTGTTACCCCAACTGGGAACTTGGGAACTCCCTCCATTCCCAAATATGACAGACCACATATTTCTCCACTTTCAAAGCCCTCCTAAAATCCTGCCTCATATATATATAAATATAGATCTATCTCTGTATATATACAAAGCCTTCCCCAATTAATTTCCCAGAAACCTGTGCTGTTATAAATCCATCAACCAACTCTAATACTTATGAACTAATTTATGCCCAATCTCAGCTCTTATATTCAATTGTGCATTCAATTGCTTCTTATTTATTACTGGGTATAGTTTATTTATTATTATCATTATTTACTAGCCCTGTAACTTTTTTCATGGTTGTTTCACCCAGTAGAGTGTCAGCTCCTTATAGGCCAGGGAGAATGTTACTTCTTAATTCTGTAGTTCCCAAGTTCCTAGTATAATTCACTATTCCAAATATGTGCTCAATAAATAAAACTATTATTATAAGACTTCATGCAACTAACATTACCAGTATTTTATTTAATAGGAAAAT
Source organism: Ornithorhynchus anatinus (assembly GCF_004115215.2). Taxonomy (NCBI): domain Eukaryota; kingdom Metazoa; phylum Chordata; class Mammalia; order Monotremata; family Ornithorhynchidae; genus Ornithorhynchus; species Ornithorhynchus anatinus. The sequence continues at coordinate 98,711,066 of NC_041730.1, forward strand.
CTGTTTCAAGAGTAACCAGTACATATAGAAATAATGTTTAAACAAAAATAACCTTAAGCCCTGAGCCACTTGATTCCTCTGGCCAATGTTGACTGTCTTCCTGATATTTCCCAATACTTCTAAATGTTTTTTATGAAATGCTTCACTTTCAGAAATGACTGTAATACTCAAAACTATTTACTCTTCTATCATTTGCAAAAATTTGATTTCTCAAACAATTTTGAGAACTCAAAGAGGTTCTGGCGATTGGAAATGGGGAGAAAATCTTTAACCCAGAAGCTGCTAGTAATTATATGTACACTCAGTTCTCCTACAACTAGGAGGTTAAGTTCTTGACAAACTCTACATTAATAAAGACAACTCATCAATTATATTTAGTGAGTGTTTACTCTGGGCAGGGAACTATACTAACCATCTGTGAGAAACAAGAGAGTTAGCAGACATGATACCTGCCCTCGAGGAGCATTTAGCATGGGAGAGAGACACTGATATATATTACAGGTTGAGGGAAGCAAAAACTGTTACAGAACACAACCTTGATGGATGCCAACATGTACTTATGTACAACTGTTACTTCTAACACCAAAGCACACTCAATAAGAAGCAGGATGGTATAGTGGCTAGAGCATGGGCCTGGGAGTCAGAAGATCATGGGTTCTAATCCCAGCCTTGCCATTTATCTTCTGTGTGACCTTGGGCAAATCACTTCACTTCTCTGTGCCTCAGTTACCTTATCTGTAAAATGGGGATTGAGACTGTGAGCCCCACTTGGGACCGTGTCCAACCCGATTTGCTTGTATCCACCCCAGTGCTTAGAACAGCACCTGGCACATAGTAAGCGCTTAAATATTATTGTTCTTATTATTCTGTAATTAATTCTGTAGTTCCCAAGTTACTAGTATAGTTTATTCCAAATATGTGCTCAATAAATAAAACTATTATTATAAGACTTCACGCAACTAACATTACCAGTATTTAATAGGAAAATCTGTTTTAAGAGTAACCAGTACATATAGAAATAATTAGAATAATAAGAAGAAAAGTCATAAGGGAGATGGGAGTTCTTCTACTGTATTATATACTGTGTCAGTAATATTTTTTGAGCACCTACTGGGTGCAGAATATCACACTAACTTTGGAGGCAATACAATAGAATCAGTAGACAGGAACCTCATCCTCAAGGAGATTACAGTTTAATGGAGGAGTCAGACCGTGAAGTAAATTCAGGAAAGAAGAAGAAATTAGTGCTTAATATAATATATAAGATTATCTATGTAAGCGCTACTAAAGGTTATAAGTAGTTAAAATGCTTAGGTGGCAGAGGTGTTGAAGTGGCAAATGAGGGGACATTAAAAAGAGGGATTTGAAATTAATCAAGGAAGTACCCATGGAAGAAATATGATTTCCAAAGGGCTTTGAAGATGAGAGCCTGGTTGGTTGGATTTGAAAGGGGACAGACTTCCAAAAAGAGGGCAAAAGAAAGGGGTCAGCAGTGGGAGAGATTAGAATGCGGCACAGTGAGTGGGTTAGCCTGAGAAGAATAGAGAGGGTGAAGTGGAAGAAGTGGGTAGGTAGGAGAGAGGGAGATTTGATTGACTGCCTTAAAGACAAAGATCAGGAGTTTTGAAAATACTGGAAGATGGGGAGAAATGATCTAGTCAGAAGAATAAAGTATGGTCTTGAGGTGGAGAGACATGGGAGACCAGTGAAGAGGATGACATAGTCAAAGCCAAGATAAAACCAGTGCCTGGATCAGCACAGTGTACGTTTGGGGATGAAGGAACAGATCCTGGAAATTTTGAAGTGGAAAAACCAACAGGATTTGGGGGTTTTTGTTGTTTGTTTCTAAGGTACTTGTTAAGTGCTTCCTTGTGTCAAACACTGTTCTGAGCGCTGGAATAGGTACAAGTTAATTGGGTCAGATTTGTTGACCTACTGAATATGGGGATTGAATGAGAGCAACGAATCAAGGATACTACTTCAGAAATAGGGAGGGTGGTAGTCTTGTCAATGGTGACAAGGAAACTTAAATGACAAGGGGATTTGGGGAGGACAGAAGACGAGTTTAATTTTGGCCACAACAGTTGCCTAAACTCTTATTAGAGTTCTATATTCAGTCTTAGCTATGTCATCTTAAAAAGGATATAGAGGAATTAGTGAGACTCCAGTGAGGAATGGCATATTAAACCACTGAAAAACAGGTACTATAAGGAGACGGTAAAGGAATTTAGAGAAATCAGGAAGTTGAGGAGCAGTGTGACCTGGTGGAAAGAACACAGTCCTGGGAGTCAGAGGACCTGGGTTTTAATGCCAGCTCTGCCACTTGCTTACTGTGTCCTTGCCTCAGTTTCCTCACATATAAAATGGGGATTCAATAGCTAGTCTCCTTCCTACTTAGATTGTGAGCCCCAGTAAACCAATCAGATTTACTGAGCACTTACTGTGTGCAGAGCGCTGTACTAATCACTTGGAAGAGTACATTATAACAGAGTTGGTTTACACATTCCTTGCACACAACGAGCTTACAGTCTACAGGGAGATCCAGACATTTAGATAAATAATAATAATAATAATAATGGCATTTGTTAAGCGCTTTCTATGTGCAAAGCACTGTTCTAAGCCCCAGGGAGGATACAAGGTAATCAGGTTGTCCCACGTGGGGCTCACAGTCTTAATCCCCATTTTACAATTGAGGGAACTGAAGCACACTGAAGTTAAGTGACTTGCCCGAAGTCACACAGCTGACAAGCGGCAGAGCTGGGATTTGTACCCACGACCTCGAGTCCTCAGCCCGTGCTCTTTCCACTGAGCCACGTTGCTGATTACGGACATGTACAAAAATGCTGTGGGGCTGAGGGAGGGGAGAATAAAGGGTACAAATCCAAGTGCAAGAATAATGCAGAGGGGAGTGGGAGAAGAATTCCCACATGGGACAGGGTCCGTAACTAACCTGTTTAACTTGTATCTACCCCTGAGCTTAGAATAGGGTTTGACACAGAGTAAGCACTTTAATATTACTGTGTCGGTAATATTTTTTGAGCACCTACTGTGTGCAGAATACCACACTAACTTCAGAGGCAATACACTAGAATCAGTAGACAAAACAATAATACAATACAATAATAATAATAGTGATAAAGGAAGGTCAGTGAAGAGGCTGATGCAATAGTCAATGTGGGAAATTATGAATGCTTGGATCAGTGGTAACAGTTTGACTAGAGAGAAAAGGGTGGATTCTAAAACTGACAGGATTTGGGGATAGGCTGAATGCATGGGTTGAACAAGAGAGATAAGTCAAGGATAATGCCAAGGTTAAGGACTTGTAAGACAGGAGGATAGTGGTGCTGTCTACGGTGATGGAAAATGCAGGGGAAGGAGAGGGTTTGGGTGGGAAGATGAGTTCTGTTTTGGACAAGGTAAGTTTGAGGTGTCAGAAAGACATGCTAGTAGAGCTGCTATGAAGGTTGGAGAAGATGTGAGAATACAGAGCTGGAGAGAGGTCAGAGCTGGAGAGGTACCTAAATATCAACCATCTTGCTGCCAACCCCCCGGTCTTATCCTCCCTCTAGCCGAGGAAACCCCCCCACTTTATATCCCACAGACCACCGTCCTCCCTAACGTCTCCTCCAAGAGGCCTTCCCTGACTAAGCCACTTATCCCCTATTCACTCTTGCTTTCTGTGTTACCTATTCACTTGGATCCATAACCTTTAAACATTTGGCATCCACTCCACCCTCAGCCCCACAGCATTTATGTACACGTCCTTATACCCAGCAATTTCCCTGTGGTAATTAATTTTAATGTCCCCACCCCTAGGCTGAAAGGTCCTTACGGGTAGGGATAGTATTGTACTCTCCCAAGCACTTAGTACTCCACACACAGTTAGCACACATAGCACTGATCGATGGTTTACTGGTGACAAAATAAGCTCTTAGACTAGTGATCAGCGCTTAGAACAGGGCTTGAGACATACTAAGCACTTAGTACAATAATAATATTAAAAACTACTGAAATGGATGAATCAGGGCTAATCAAGTTTAAGTCTTTTAAGAATGAACATATGGTTATTATTCACCTGCCTGGAGATAGAGGGCTGGACTAGATGACTGCGTTATGATTCAGTCATACTAAGATTAACTTGTAGCCTTCAACCCACTATTGAAACTAATGCTTTAATTTGGTGAGGAAAATTACCTCACGGTAATGAGTAATAATTCTTCTTTCAGTTTTGTTTTGCAGATGAGTTAGGAGTGATAGGGAGTTTACCAGGTAGATGCAGTTGATACCCAAGAGAGTGACAGCTTAAAATAATGTGCGTGGGCAATTTAGCCAAGCACTGGGATGAGGGTGACCTTCTTCAGACTACACTCTCTCCACTGACTGTAATACCTTTAGCGTTTATCTTTACTGTAGAAAACCATAGTGTTTCTATATCAGTAAGCGAAACACTTTCTAGACCAAAAAAGAGAGTCACCGCCAGCAGATGTTGCGTGTTGACACAAGAGTGAAACAGCCTCTTCGGTTTAAAATGTGCAGCTTTAAAATTTCAGTGACCAACATATAGTCTGGATTTAGCAAGGGAATTGCTCCCAGATATTTCTGTAGTCTTGAACGTTAAATACAATTAAGTTCCATTACTGTTTATTATTTGGCAACTTTTAAACATACAGTATTCCTAGTAATGACTAGCAAATGTCAATATTTAGAGGAAAACCAGAGATTCATAAATACTGAATTTGTATTAAAAGAAACAATCATCATCACAAAAAGCACATTTTAAAAGCATTTTAAACATTTGTCAGGGTTATTTTTAAACAATTTTAAATATTTACAATGGGTTTTTAATGTTGTTAATCACATTCTAACTTTCAAAAGTGTCTTTGGAAGGGTCCTTTTCCCCCCAAAATTTGATTTTGATTTTGCAGAGCAAGCATGTTTGGGAAATGTTTTATTATGAGTCATAAGGCTTGAGGAATTCCAGCCATATCACTGATGAGCTGTGTGAACCTGAGAAGTTAAACTAAGCTCTGTGTCAATGTACCTGGGGAACAATGCAAAGAAGCAGAGGAGGGATCAGGGAGATATAGTGGGTAAAGTGTTTTTAAGAGCTTCAGAAGAATAATCAAAGCATAAGAGAGTGTTATTTTGCCTCATAAAACCCGAGGAAGACCAAGACATAATCACTGTGCTAATCGCCTGGTTTCTTCAGTTACTAGGATTGACTAGCTAATAGTAGGGGGGATGAAAGGAGTGCTAAGGATCAACCAATCTTTTTCATGAATATAACTAAGAGGGAAGAGATTCTTTAGTAGAAGTGATATCAAAATAAAAATAGAATTTTAAAAACTTAATTAAACATAGCCACAAGCTTTTCATCTTTGAGTAATTGTATCTTGTCATAAAATATTTACAAAAAATATTTTCCTATATTAGTCTCTCAATGTAAAAATGTGTTTCCTGTTTAGCTATGGTCATTCTCCAGATTACAAAAATAAACTCCTCAGCATGTGTTAGGCCTTAAGAGGATTGAACTAAAGTGGAATAAAATGTTCTACTGCCTCCAAAAGAATTCAATGACCTCTCATTCTTAAGTACTTATACTACATTATTTTCTTTTATTAAAAAGTAGTGTATTATTTTAACTTCAGTCTACAAATTGAGGAAATACTCACAATATTGTGACATTTTCAAAACATATATCAGTAATGGCTTTGTCCACAATCACCATGTCTGTGTCAAAAACCTCGGCTCCCATTTTGAATAAGCAAAAAACAGCATAACGCTGAGATCCTAGAAAAGAAACAAAACAGTATTGTAGCAAAGATGTTGTTGTGTATCACCAAGTTAGGTGTTTCCCATAAGTAGGCTAAAATTAAATTCTTTCTTTTCCTAAGGTATAGTCAAAGGACTCGTGGATTTTTTTCCCCCAAAAATGTTTACATTACTGTTTCACATGTTGTAGCAGAATTATCTCCATATAGTAACAAAATCCCTAGGGAAAGATTAATTTCAACTTCCATTGTAATCATGTGTTCCCTTCTAAAGTTACATAGAGTTCTAACAATGAACAATAAATTATAATAAATAATTACAGTGTTAAGCACCATGCTAAGTGCTAGGGCAGATCAAAGATAATCAGGTAGGACAAATTCCCTGTCTCGAACAGGGCTCACATTCTAAATCAGAGGGAATAGGATTTATTCTCCATTTTACAGATGAGGAAACTGAGATACAGAGAAGTGGCTTGCCCAAGATCACACAGCCGACAAGTGGCAGAGCCAGAATTAGAACCCAGGTGCTCAGACTCTCAGTTCCAGTCTCTTCCCACTGGTCCAGGCTCCCTCTAATACACAAAAGTTTAGCTTCATTGCACAAAAATATAATTGTGCTTGAACGTGATTCAATTGTCAATAGAACACACAACAGAATAATGATTATGTATTTTGTCTATTAGCCTTATTGAATTCTAACATTTAAAGAGAAGTTTAAACTGAGTAAATGATGAAACTGATGCAGGCTTTCATTCATTCACTCAATCATATTTATTGAGTGCTTACTAAGCTCTTGGAAAGTACAGTTTGGTAACTAATACTATTATTATTATCTACCACTATCCCAGAGGCTGAGTTCTTGCAAAACTCCATGTTAAGGGAAGCTTGCATTTTTAGTATACCCTCCTTAGCTGATGTAACAGACTTGCACACATCCACATGCGTAACTCTTTCTACCAACAGGGATGCACTGTAATCAAACTGGCTCACACTGTCAGAAGAATGCTCTCACATCCTAGCTAAAAGGTATAGTGAGAATGGACGTTATGGCAGACCTGAGTGTCCTGGGATGAAATAGAGGCAGAAGAGAACGGCCACAAAACTTGAGACAACTAGGGGAAAAAAAATTTACTCTTTCAACTTCCCAGATTCTAGACAATTATAGTACCACTCTTGTTCTCTAAATGTTATTTTTCCTGCTTCTCATTCTGCTTCTGCTGTCTCTGCTCACTTTCCCATCTCAAATGGCACTTGCAATTTACCCTAATTAGCATCATCTTCAACTGTAACACAGAAACACTATCAAGCTAACAATTTATCACATTGATCACAAAGTAGATCAATGGACATAGGTTTCAATAATATCCTATTGAATTTTCTTAGAGGAGAAAACAATGAACAAAAAGGCATACTTTCTTTATTGCTGAAGTGATCAGAATCTTTCCACATTAGAGGTATTCGAATATCTACAGGGAGAAAAGAGAGAGAAATTATTATATGTAACAATATGATTTTTTTTCCTCTACATTCTATTTCTGAAACCAATCTGCCCTATTTTTGGGTTCCCAGAATTCCATAACTTAATTTAATTCTAACCATGACTGCCAAAAGAAAATTCACAATTTAACTATTTTGAGACATCATTCTCCTTCAAAGCTGCCTATAAACCAGCAATTTTATACCTTCAGTATCTATTGGCTGATAATAATCTATCAAATCTATTGTGCAAGGAATTCCGGTGAAACAAAACTGTTTGCTTAAATTTGCAATATGGCACTTCCATTTTGCAGTTTTGAAGCCTTGTGGGAAAATCTATTACCCAAGTGTTTCTATTTTGTCACAGGCATCAGTGGCATGGATAATTTGTAAAATGAGATATAAGACCCATATGGGCAAAGCTAAAAGCAAGGGACAGTTTAGGTTCATCTCCATCATTATTTTCCCTGCACCTTACCAATAAGTTCATGATGTTACTGATCCTACATATCATGGAGAACCTACAGCTAATTATTTGGGTGATTAGTTAATTCTTTACTTTGGCAGGGGAAACCATATATAGGCTTTCATGCTGGTAGTTCCCTTTTTTTTTCCTAGTTGGTTTCGTCCCTTCTCATTAAGGACACCAAAATCAAGACTGGATTACCCTGATCAAATTATTTGATTCACTAGGCCACGCTGGGAAGAGCACAGGCCTGAGAGCCTGAGGACCTGGGTTCTAATTCCAGCTCTGCCACACACACAGCAGGTATGTGTACCTTGGGCAAGTCACTTAACTTCTCTGTGCCTCTGTTCCCTCATTTGCAAAATGGGGGTTCAATATGTGTTCTTCCTCCTACACTGCAAGCCCCATGTTGGACCTGATTATCTTGTATCTTCCTCAAGGCTTAGTACAATGCTTAGCACAGAGTAAGTGCTTAACAAATACCACAAATATTTTTTTTTACAAGTATAATTTTATTAAGGAGAATTCTGCAAGGCTGCATCTCCACAGGCAAAGCAAAGTAGAGCTGGGAGACAATTATTTGGATTACTCAGATCTAAGATCTCAAACATCTTTTACAAGAATGACTGAATATTTACCTGAAATATACAGATAATTATCTCAACTTTCTACTTTGCCTGTAGAGGCAGTTGAACTCTCCTGCATTTTCTTAGCACTTAGTAAATACATATTAATTAGAAATTATAATTAGTTTGAAAAGCTGGTGACTTTAAAACAAGATATATTGGTGAGGTTCATTTGTCCAAGATACCCTGTGACTGTTTACGCTTATTAATTTGATAGTTAGGTTTTAGTGGCTATTTCCAATTTTGACCTAAGCGTAACATTTCAATATAATATACTATTGAAAAATGTCTTGCATTTAATCACTGCTAATGAAGAAATCAAATTTTTTAAAAAATCTTCCTCACTATCCATGTCAGGAAGATAGGGTATCTGCCTTGCAATTCCTATTTTCAAACAAGGAAACTGAGGAACACAGCAGTGACATGGCTTAAATATGTACCTACACAGTTAGCTATTTCTCTAAAAACAGTGTGAAATAAAGCACACAAACGATGACCAGATGTTCCAGTTTTGGTGGGAAAGTCCCAAGATGTATGGGTCTGTCCCACCAACCATTTTAAGGTTTTCAGGTCAATGTCCTGAAAAAACAGAACTTACCAGGGATACTGTCAAAAGGATAAAAAGAATTGTCCAGCTGGGATGTGTGTGCACCTCAGCTGAGGAAAGGGTTGATGAAGGGAGGTGAAAACCAAAAGGGATGGTGTACGGGAATCAGTCAGCAGCCACCACCCTCCAAATAGGATCTGAGCAAAGGCTGAAAGTGGACCGTTCAGCCTGGGATTTAGGAGTCTGTCCCGGCCCCGTCCTCTTTTTTGGACCCTGCATGCATGGAGGTTCTACCGTGGACTCCCAACTATCTTGCCAGCAGAGGAGCACATTAGTTTTAACCATAATTTACAGCTGGAAAAGTGAACATGCCATTTGGGATTGTCACAAGACACAGGCCCATATTGACCCCAGAGAATGTGGATTACGGTTTGGGTCACAGTTGCCATCTGCACGGTCAGGTGTCGATCAAATCAATCAATCAGTGGTATTTATAGAGTGCTTACGGTGTGCCGACCACTGTAGTAAGCGCATGGGAGAGTACAATGCAACAGAGTTGGTAGACACATTCCCTGCCCAAAACATCCATTAACAAACTGAGGCTGAAGCAATTATCCAGATAATTCAAGGCAAAGGCCATTTTGGACTTGAAATATCCAAATAATTGCCTCAATTTTTAACTTTATTAGAGGAGATGTGACCAGTCATCAAGAGAAATTCAGATCTTTCTGAATGGCTAAATTTTCACTTGGACAATTAACCTTGTAACATTTCATCAGTATGGCAATACATCACAGTTGTGGGGAAAAAAAATAATTATAAATGTCCATTCCAGAGTCAACGGAGTATAAGCTGGAGGGTAAATTTTTTTATGCTCCCTTACACTCAAATACACTGAAAAAGTACTACTTAGTGTGGGAGAGGCAGAAAGAGAAACATATTTTGGGGCTCCCGATTCAACCTGGAGTTTAATGTGAATATGAGACACTTGATGCACAGAAGTTTCAGCTATTCTATTTGAGTTAGGTTAATTCTATGAATCATTTTTTTTCCTCTAAAATTTAAGCTCCTTGTGGGAAGGGAGAACATTTACCCACTCAGTTTCACTGTACTCTCCCAATTGCTAGTATAGCGCTATGCACACATTAAGCATTCAATACGTATCACTGATGTAATGACTTGATATTTTACTGGCAATATTTTTTAATCTCCATGGGGGCAGGGAATGTTTCTACCAACTCTGTTGAACTGTACTCTCTCAAGCACTTAGTACAGTGCTCTGCAAAAAACCATGCTAAATAAATACCACTGATTGATTTATTATTTGCTTCTAGAATTCTTTGGAATTTATCTTTGAACCACCTCAGCAATGAAAAATCACTCCAAAAGAATTTCTTTCAAAATGTTCTAAGTGAATACGTTATCGCTTAGCATTCACTGAGAATGAGGCCAAATCTACCCTAGAAAATTCTGACCTAAAGTACCTGGAAAATCTGCTAGCGTAGATTCTGCCCAAGTTAGCATTTTTGAAGAAGCATTTTTCTTTTAGGCAATTCTTTCATTTGATTTTATTTATTTAGCATTTACTGTGTGCAAAGCACTGTCCGAGCGCTTGGGAGAGTACAGTATAACAATAAACAGACATTCCCTGCCCGCAAAGAGCTCACAGTCCAGAGAGAAAAACAATTAGTAATTTTCTCCTCTTGGGCACTTAAATTTACATTACTGGACTAATGCAACTAGAAAAATAGGTCTCAAACATTAACATTTGAAAACGCTTTTTAAAGCAAAGTAATGCAAAGTTTCTTACATTTTTGTGCTACAGAAATTTCCATCTAACTCTTAGGAAAGAAGAAAAGATAAGGGTTGCAAACCTGATAACGCAATCTTTCCTCTACATGCTTTTCGTTCCTTAGTTTCAAAATCCGCTCGGCTGTCAAAAGAAAGAGTATGATATTAATATACATCTGTGGGTGTAGGTATGCATACACATATGTGTGTGTGTACGTATGTATATATACACACGCACATATATATACATACACACAAACACACTGGGAAGTACTATGGTACTCACTCTTCCCAACCTCTGGTTGGAATTGTGAGAGACCATGCAGCACATTTTTTCCATGAATTCCTTCATTCAGTCATATTTACCGAACACTTACTGTGTGCAGAGCACTGTATTAAGGTCTTGGAAAGTACACTTTGGCAAGAGAGAGAGACAATCCCTGCCCAATAACAGGCTCACAGTCTAGAAGGGGGGGACATAGACAACAAAACAAAACAAGAAGACTGGCATCAATAGCATCAAAATAAATTAATAGAATTATAAATATATACACATCATTGATAAAATTAATAGAATAATAAATATGTACATACACAACTGCTGTTGGGGAGGGGAGGGGGGCAGAGCAGAGGGAGGAAGTTGGGGCGATGGGGAGGGGAGGAGGAGCAGACGAAAAGGGGGGGGTCAGTCTGGGAAGGCCTCCTGAAGGTGGTGAACTTTCAGTAGGGCTTTGAAGGGGGAAGTGAGCTAGATTGGTGGATGGGAGGAGGGAGGGCATTCGTAGGACGTGGGCCAGGGGTGGACAGCAGGACAGATGAGAACGAGGCACAGTGAATTCATTCACTTGTACTTATTGAGCGCTTTCTGTGGGCAGAGCACTATACTAAGTGCTTGTGTTAGCAAGGGAAGTCATACATGGCACTTCAGAACAAGACTGCCCGCTCCTTCCTGCCTTTACAAGAGAAGCTGCACAAGTGTGAGAACAACAGCGTGGCTGACAGAGCACAGGCCTGGGACTTAGAAGGACCTGGATTCCAATCCCAGCTCTGATACTTGTCTGCTGGGTGACCATGGGGCAAGTCACTTTACTTCTCTGTGCCTCAGTTACCTCTTCTGTAAAATGGGGATTAAGACTGTGAACCCTCCGTGGGACAGAGACTGTGTCCAAACTGTTTATTTTGTCTCTACCCCAGTGCTTAATAGAGTGCTTGGCCTATAGTAAGAGTTTAACTAATACCGCTATTCTTCTTATTATTATTATTATCAATATGAAGACACCCAGTGGTGAGATGGAAAGTCCATATTCCTGATAGAAGCTCCACAGAAGCAGTTATATTGTGAATCAGTGGTACAGGGGTAGTCAGGGACAGAACGAGCTGAGAAAGGGAGGGGAAGATAAAAACGAGGGCGAGGGGGAGAAAAGCAAGGACAGAATTTGAGGAGGGATGAACAAGAAGACTCAGGGAAGGGATATGGGGAAAGTAGAAGTTGGTAGGGAAGAGACATGCAGAGATAGGAAGAGAGGAGAAAAGAGAAGAAGAGAGGAGAGAGAAGAGTGGTAAGAGTTGGCCCTCTCCATGACCACATCTTGGGCTTTTAGGGGGAAAAGGGGAGTCCTGTGGGTTGAAAACTGCCTTCAAGGCTATCCATCACCTTGCCCCTTCCTACCTCTCCTCCCTTCTCTCTTTCCACTGCCCACCCCGAACGCTCCACTCCTCTGCCGCCCACCTCCTCACCGTCCCCCATTCTCACCTATCCCACCGTCAACCCCTGGACCACGTCCTCCTGCAGTCCTGGAACGCCCTCCCTCCTCACCTCCGCCAAACTGATTCTCTTCCCCTCTTCAAAACCCTACTTAAAGCTCACCTCCTCCAAGAGGCCTTCCCAGATTGAGCTCCCCTTTTCCCTCTGCTTCCTCTACTCCCCCCTTCACCTCTCCGCAGCTAAACCCTCTTCTCCCCCCTTTCCCTATGCTCCTCCCCCTTTCCCGTTCCATCCCCCCAGCACTGTACTAGTCCGCTCTTCTATCTTCATTACCCTATTTATTTTGTAAATGAGATGTACATCACCTTGATTCTATTTATTTGCTATTGTTTTAATGAGATGTTCTTCCCCTTGATTCTATTTATTGCCACTGTTCTTGTCTGTCTCCCCCGATTAGACTGTAAGCCCGTCAAAGGGCAGGGACTGTCTCTATCTGTTACCGATTTGTACATTCCAAGTGCTTAGTAAAGTGCTCTGCACATAGTAAGCGCTCAATAAAGACTATTGAATGAATGAATGAATGAATGAATGTAGGAGAGTCAGGTACGGAGCCTCCCTAAAGAGATCAAAAACTGGCAATGCAGTCTGGGCGGCCCATGATAGTAGATGTCCCGGGGGCGAGGCCAGAGATCTGTTCCCTTACCACTCACCTCATAATAATAATATTAGTAGTAATAATTATAATAATAGTAGTATTTGTAAAGCCTCCTCCTCTTTGCAAGCGTTGTACAAACCACTAAGGGTACATACAAGATATTAAATCACACACAATCCCTGTCTCATATAGGGCTCATATTCCAAATAGGAGGGAGAAGATTTATTGAACCCCCATTTTACAGATGAGGAAACTAAGGCCCAAGGTCACACAGCAGGAAAGTAGCAGAGTCAAGATTAGAACCCTGATCCTTTGACTCCCAGGCCGTGCCCTTTCCTCTAGGCCATGCAGCTTCTCCATAGACACGCTGAGAATGGAAGCCAAATGAGAAAAAGAGATAGAGTGGGGATTAGACTGTAAACCCGTTGATTAGACTGTAAGACGGTCATTGGGCAGGGATTGTCTCTATCTGTTGCCTAATTGTACATTACAAGCGCTCAGTACAGTGCTCTGCACATTGTAAGCGCTCAGTAAATACTATACTGAATAAATGAATGAATATACCCCATCCACAAGCTAGCTGAGATATAAATTAAGACAGACTAAAAGAGACGCAAGAATGACAAAGAGCTGTAGGACTGTAAACTCTCTGAGGTGAGGGTCTCCCAACTGGATTGTTCTCTCCCAAATGCTTAATACAGTGTTTTGCACAAAATGTCCAATAAAGGACCTGAGTTCTAATCCTGACTCTGTCATGTGCCTGCTGTGTGAACTTGGGCCAGTCACTTAACTTCTCTGTGCCTCAGTTACATCATCTGAAAATTGTGAGGCACAAGGGGCAAGGACTGTGTTCAATCTGATTGGTGCCTACCTACCCCAGGGATTAGTACAGTGCCTGGCACATAATTAGTGCTTAACAAACATTTGGTTGGTTAATTAAAGAGCATGAGCACTGCAGAGAAAGGCAAGAGCTGAGGGGGAGAAGCTTCAGTGGATTCTAAATCGGAGGACTTGGAGAAGGGATTTGAAACTAAATACTTAATACGTTCGGGTCTTTTAAGCTTTCTCCGATCAACATAACTAACTACCTGCTTTAACTTGTAATTTATAAACAGAAATTTCTCTTCTAGAATACAGAGTTCCCATTCATAAATTCAAAGGTACTCTGTCTTTTTGATGTAGAAATATTAATCCATTAGCATCCATAAATTCTAATAACAAAGAAAGTACTATGTCAAGTTGGATGTTTAAGAACTGTATGGGAGTAAAGCTTTTAGAAGCCGGTCGGCTCACTGGTCGGTCCCAAAATGAAAAGGGATCTTTACCTGGAAATTTTAATTAATCAGGAAAAACACCCACCGAAAAGGAATCAACCCTTATTAAAGAATCGTGCAACAGATGACACCCAAAGGCACTCGGTCTTAATATTATACAAGATTTCTTTTAATTCTCTTAGGTACATAATGAGTAATAAGTCAGTGTCTTAAAACATGCATTCTATCCAGGAGATTCAAGGGAATAAAACTAACTGCATGGCATAGTGGATAGAGCCCAGGCACGGGAGTCAGACGATCATGAGTTCTGATCCCGGCTCCACCACTTGTCTGCCGTGTGACCTGGGGCAAGTCACTTCGCTGGGCCTCAGTTCCCTCATCTGTAAAGTGGGGCTTGAGACTGTGAGGCCCACGTGGGACAGGGACTGTGTGCAACTCGATTTGCTTGTAACCACCCCACGCTTAGTACGGTGCCTGACACATAATAATAATAATGATCACATTTATTGAGTGCTGAACTAAGCACTTGGGAGAGGACAATATAACATCAGACACAGTCTCTGCCCACAACGAACTGTGAAGTCTAGAGGGGGAGGCAGACATTAATATAAATAAATAGATAAATCAATATTTAAATTACCGATCTATACAGCTATATACATATGTGCCGTGGGGGAAAATGGACGAATGACGGAGCAAGTATGAGCGGTGCAGCAGGGAGTGGGAAAAGAGGAGAGGAGGGCTCAGTCAGGGAAGGCTTCCTGGATAAGACGTGTCTTCAGAAAGGCTTTGAAGTGGGGGAGAACGATTATCTGCCCGATATGAGGAGGGAGGGCATGCCAGGCCACAGGTACGACATGGGCGAGGGGTTGGCGGCGAGGTAAGACGAGATCGAGCCACAGCGAGGAGGTTAGCATCAGAGGAGATAGTGAGAGAGAGAGTAAGTAGTAGGAGAGCACATAGTAAGTACTTAAACTCATCATCATTTAGATAGCTGAATGGGAGCAATGGAGTGGTTCCTACACTATTCTGAAGTATGGATTCATTAAATCTGACAGCCACTCAGATTGGAAAAGGAAGATGGATTTCTTACACTATGGCATAAAGTTAATCCAGCATCCATTTCCCTACTTGATGATTTCTTCAACTATCCCTTTCAACCCTTGAGCAGGCTAAATCTCTCTTACTTGTTAAATTTTCATTTGGGAAACACTTTCCTTTTTCCTTTTGGTTCTGGGGGCCTTCGCAATGCTCTCTCTGGAACCGAGGAGACAAGAAAAATCCTCCCTCTTCCCTCACTCCATAACACATCATGACACCAGCAGCCTCTGGGATCAAAAACCAACATATTTCCTTGTGTAGGTTCAGGGTGGCCTGTAAGCACCACTCTGCCCACAAAGAGAAGTAGCGTGGCTCAGTGGAAAGAGCCCGGGCTTGGGAGTCAGAGGTCATGGGTTCCACTCCCGGCTCTGCCACTTGTCAACTGTGTGACTGTGGGCAAGTCACTTCACTTCTCTGTGCCTCATCTGGAAAATGGGGATCAACGGTGAGCCTCACGTGGGACAACCTGATTACCCCGTATCTACCCCAGCGCTTAGAACAGTGCTCTGCACATAGTAAGCACTTAACAAATACCAACATTATTATTATTATTATTATTATTAAAGAGCACACTACTGAAGTATGCGATGACCTTTTCGTCTGGGAAACAGTCCTGTGGAACAGCATAGGGCCTAATTCTCCTTGACCGGTGAAGACCCCTTAGAGAGCTCTCCTCCACAGGTTTACTACAGCCTGATTTCTGTATTGAAGCATCTGACACAAGATTGAATGGAAATTTCAAATGTCTAGAAAAAAAAAAGTGGTATTTGCTAAGCACTTACTATGTGCAAAGCACTGTTCTAAGCACTGGGGGCATATGAGGTGATCAGGTTGTCTCACATGGGGCTCACAGTCTTCATCCCCATTTTACAGCTGAGGGAACTGAGGCTCTGAGAAGTGAAGTGACTTGTCCAAAGTCACACAACAGACAAGTGGCGGAGCCAGGATTAGAACACATACTCTCTGACTCCCAAGCCCGGGCTCTTTCCACTGAGCCACACTGCTTCTCTAGAAATAGTCTGGCCTAGTGGATAGAGCATAGAGCAGAGGTCTGGGAGTCAAAAACACTTGGGTTCTAATCCTGCCTCTACCACTTGACTGCTGTGTGACCTTGGGCAAGGCACTTTACCTCTCTGTGCCTCAGTTACCCCATCTGTAAAATAAAGATTAAGACTATGAGCCTCATGTAGCACACGGACGGCATCTACCCTGATTAACTTGTATCTACCCAGCAGTTAGTTCATTGCCTGGCACATAGTAAGCACTTAACAAATATTGTTTAAAAGAAAAACTTAAATAAAATGAAGTTTCAGGGAGTCACCAAAATGGCTCCGTTAATGTTTGTTGTAATTTGACTAGGGAATCAGCGTGGCTCAGTGGAAAAGAGACTGGGCTTCGGAGTCAGAGGTCATGAGTTTGACTCCCGGCTCTGCCACTTGTCAGCTGTGTGACTGTGGGTAAGTCACTTAACTTCTCTGTGCCTCAGTTCCCTCATCTGTGTAATGGGGATTAACTGTGAGCCTCACGTGGGACAACCTGATTACCCTGTATCTCCCCCAACGCTTAGAACAGTGCTCGGCACATAGTAAGCGCTTAACAAATACCAACATTAATCAAAAAATGTAGCAACCAATCTGTAAGAGGTTGACACAAAATAGAAGCAGCATGGCCTAGTGGCTCAGTGGAAAGAGCGCGGGCTTGGGAGTCAGAGGTCATGGGTTCTAATCCTGGCTCCGCTGCTTGTCCGCTGTGGGCAAGTCACTTCACTTCTCTGTGCCTCAATTCCCTCGTCTGTAAAATGGGGATTAAGACTCTGAGCCCCACGTGGGACAACCTGATCACCTTGTATCTACCCCAGTGCTTAGAATAGTGCTTTGCACATAGTAAATGCTTAACAAATGCTATCAAAAAAAACAAAGAGCAGGACACGGGAGTCAGAGGACCGGTGTTCTAATACCAGCTCTGCCGCTTGTCAGCTGGGTGACTTTGGGCAAGTCACTTAACATCTCTGTGCCTCAGTTCCCTCATCTGTAAAATGGGGATTAAGACTGTGAGCCCCACGAGGGACAACCTGATCACCTTGTATCTACCCCAGTGCTTAGAACAGTGCTTTGCACATAGTAAGCGCTTAACCGATGCCATCAAAACAAAGAGCAGGACCTGGGAGTCAGAGGACCAGGGTTCTAATCCCGACTCTGCCAACTCTTTGTTCTGTGACCTTGGGAAAGTCACTTTGCTTCTCCGTACCTGTTTTCTCAACTGTAAAATGGTGACTCAATGTCTGTTTTCTCTCTTACTTTAGACTGTGAGCCCCATAAGGGACAGGGTCTGGGTCTGAGCTAATTAACGTGTATCTACCCCAGAGCTGACACAGAGTAAGCACTGCACAAATACCATAAAACAAACTGGTCTCTGGTTCTTCAGTGTAATTCTTACGCAGTTAATTAAGTTCCACAGAGAGCTTAATTTTGAACGGAAAAGTGCTTGTCATAGCTGCTCATTGCTCCGATCGGTTTTTAGAAATGATCTGGCAATACCAACATTATTATTAATATTCATCATTAGAGTCAAAAGCTCTCGTCTGTACTAATAACAAGAGGTCTTGGAGGAACCTTATAAAATCGGAAAGTACTTATCTACCTCCGACTCAGAAATTTCCAAATCGATTTTCTTCCCGTTACGGTTCCAGCTTTCTAACCTTTTAATTCAAGATGTTCCCCAAATCCATAGCTATACTTCCAGCGTCTAGAAGGAAAATATTTGCTTAACAGTGCGTTGCTAGGGCAACGGTTTGGGACGACCAAATCAACATCCGCTTGAAAAACCGCTAGGTTAACCACGTCGGAATATTACGTTCAAATGACCGATCTGGGGAAGGGAAGGAAAACATGGGGAAAAAAACAACAGCCCCACAAGAAACAGTTGAGGTGCCCTGACGTTCTTAGCAGGTCACTGGACGGAGGATTGTTCTGGAACGAAGGTGTAGTTTACAGATGATTTAGGGCGGTTTTATTAGGTGTGAGAATGATTATTCGGGATGAAACTTTAGTGTAGTTAAATGAAATGGCCAGCAGAGGGGACCAATTAGCCATTGTCTCAAAATCTCGACTAACCAGGTGGAGCAAAAAAGTGGATTTAAAATCTCTTCAGGAATTTCAGGAAAGACCTTTTAAGGTGGAATTCAAAATCTACTGTAAAAAGAAAGCCACATTAATGAATGCATCACATCCTTAGAATGAGAAGCAGCATGGCTCAGTGGAAAGAGTCCGGGCTTGGGAGTCAGGGGTCGTGGGTTCGAATCCTCGCTCCGCCACTTGTCAGCTGTGTGACTGTGGGCAAGTCACTTCACTTCTCTGCGCCTCAGTGACCTCAGCTGTGAAATGGGGATGAAGACTGTCTCACGTGGGACAACCTGATTACCCTGTACCTACCCCAGCGCTTAGAACACTGCTCTGCATATAGTAAGCGCTTAACAAATATCATTATTATTATTATTATTAATGGTCCCCTTAAAGTGATGTTTCATGGGCTGCGGATGTTGATTGTATTCCCAGAACTAGAACACCGTTAGTCCCGCAGAGCTATTACCATCCCTTCAAAGTTGAGAGAGAGCTATGAGATGGGAATTTTCGAAGTACAACGGAGCAGCTTTCTTGTCTTTCTTCTGGAAAATGGCAATAAGGGTGGCACATTTGAAATCCTAGGGCACGTTTTCAAATTCTCACAGGCGGACTGCCGTCCTGCTTTGCTTCCTAAGACGTTATCTTCGCTGCGAAAGCCGGCTTACGGACATAGTAGAAATATTATTGCCATCTCTTCAAGAGTCCATCGAAGATGGAATCTTCAGAGCTGTGTGTGTCAGGTGCTCAATAAATAGTGTCTATTTAGTAGTAATAAATAATATTAATTTAATAGTGGTAGTGCTGATTTTTTTGTCCCAGGGTAACAGTTCCAGTTTCCTCCGCCCCAATTATAATACTGTGGGATGTTAGGCTGTGCTGTATTACAGTCTTCGGTACGAGCCGTGCTTTCAGAAAATGAATCACTGCACGCCCCATTTGGGCAGGACTGTATCCAACCTGATTATCTTGCATCTAATAATAATAATCATAATTGTGGTATCTGTTAAGTGCTTACTATGTGCCAGACACTCTACTAAGCGCTGGAGTGGATACAAGCAAATTGGGTTGGACACAGTCCAAGTCTCGCAAGGGGTTCACGGTCTTAATCCCCATGGGTTCGAATCCCAGCTCTGCCACTCGTCAGCTGTGTGACTGTGGGCAAGTCACTTAACTTCTCTGTGCCTCAGTTACCTGACTGAGAAGCAGCAGAGAAGCAGCGTGGCTCAGTGGAAAGAGCATGGGCTTTGGAGTCAGAGGTAATGAGTTCGAATCCCGGCTCTGCCACTTGTCAGCTGTGTGACTGTGGGCAAGTCACTTAACTTCTCTGGGCCTCAGTTACCTCATCTGTAAAATGGGGATTAAGACTGTGAGCCCCATGTGGGACAACCTGATTTCCCCGTGTCTCCCCCAGCGCTTAGAACAGTGCTCTGCACATAGTAAGCGCTTAACAAATACCAACATTATTATTATTATTATTACCTCATCTGTAAAATGGGGATTAACTGTGAGTCTCACGTGGGACAATCTGATTACCCTGTATCTACCCCAGCGCTTAGAACAGTGTTCTGCATATAGTAAGCGCTTAACAAATACCAACATTATTATTATTTTACAGCTGAGGGAACTGAGACCCAGAGAAGTGAAGTGACTTGCCTAAGGCGACGCAGCAAACAAGTGTGGAGCCAGGATTAGAACCCATGACCTGACTCCCAGGCCCCTGCTCTAACCACTACACCATGCCCCATCGCTTAGTACAGTACTTGGTACAAAGCAAGTGCTTAAGAACGACCACAATAATCATCATCGTCCGGTCGGAGGTCCTGTTGGAAATTCATGGGTTCGAATCCCGGCTCTGCCACTTGTCAGCTGTGTGACTGTGGGCAAGTCACTTCACTTCTCTGTACCTCAGTGACCTCATCTGGAAAATGGGGATTAACTGCGAGCCTCACGTGGGAACACCTGATGACGCTGTATCTACCCCAGCGCTTAGAACAGTGTTCGGCACATAGTAAGCGCTTAACAAATACCAACGTTATTATTATTCTTATTAAATTGGGAAAAGAATGGCAGAGGGGTAAGAAGAAATGATATTTCCCAGGAAGCAGAGAGGCTGATTTACCTCTTCAATGGTAAGGGGTGCTCTTAGTTACAACCAAGCCCCCAGTATTCCCTTGGTGAGAGGAAGAAAAGAGGGTGGAGACAACCTTTCCAACTTGCCAAGGACAAACAACTCCAAGTGTGGAGAAGACTTTATCCGATAGCCAATTAAACTTCTGGGAAGGCCAGGCTGAGACATGGGGGTTAGTGATCTATTTTTAAACTGTCTAGTTTAAATAATAATGTTGGTATTTGTTAAGCGTTTACTATGTGCAGGGCACTGTTCTAAACGCTGAGGTAGATACAGGGTCATCAGGTTGTCCCACATGAGGCTCACAGTCTTAATCCCCATTTTACAGATGAGGGAACTGAGGCACAGAGATGTTAAGTGACTTGCCCAAAGTCACCCAGCTGACAAGTGGCAGAGCTGGGATATCTTATTTTGTGGTTAGAAATTTATACTGGAATTTATTTCCTCGCATTCTCTCCATTGTATCTCCATTTCAAACAGCATTCGTTGTGCGAAAGCAGAATTTTACAACTCACCATACGATTCAGGCTGTCTTCCTTTAGGATTTTGGCTAGATTCCCCATGTTTGTGAGGGTTCTTTTTCCTTTTGAATGCCGGGATTTGTAAGGGCTCCTTTTGTTTCTTTTTCTACCTTCTTTGGGATGTTGGACCTGTCTCATGAAAATGAGTGAGTCTAATATTTGGAAATGGAGTGATATTTTGTGAATGGTATTAGTTAAGCGTGGCTCGGTGGAAAGAGGGAGGGCTTGGCAGTCAGAGGTCACGGGTTCTAATCCCTGCACTGCCACTAGTCAGCTGTGTGACCTTGGGCAAGTCACTTAACTTCTCTGTGCCTCAGTTACCTCATCTGTCAAATGGGGATTAAAAAACTGTGAGCCCCACGTGGGACAACCTGATCGGCTTGTATTCCCCCAGCACTTAGAACAGTGCTTTGCACACAGTAAGCGCTTAACAAATACCACAATTTTTAAGGGCTTACTATGTGTCTAGTACTGTACTAAACACTAGGAGAGACAACATATAACTGGATCAGAAACAGTCCCTGTTCCACCTGGGGCTTCCGGTCTTAAAGATGAAGATGAAGATGAGTCACAGGGACCATGTCTAAATAATAATAATAATAATGATAATAATAATGATAATGGTATTTGAAAGATGAAAGAAGGAAAGATGAAGAGGTGTTGACTCCCCATTTTACAGTTGATGAAACTGCGTATTTCCTAAGTGCTTACTCAGTGTAGAGCACTATACTAAGTGCTTGGGAGAGTACAATACATAGAGGCAACATGGCTCAGTGGAAAAAGCCCAGGCTTGGGAGTCAGAGGTCATGGGTTTGAATCCCGGCTCTGCCACTTCTCAGCTGTGAGACGGTAGGCAAGTCGCTTCACTTCTCTGGGCCTCAGTTACTTCATCTGTAAAATGGGGATTAACCGTGAGCTTCACGTGGGACAACCTGATTACCCTGTATCGACCCCAGCGCTTAGAACAGTACTCTGCACAGAGTAAGCACTTAACAAATACCAGCATTATTAATAGAGCTGGTAGACACATTGGCTGCCCACAACAAGCTTACAGTCTAGAGGGGGAGACAGATATTGATACAAATAAATTACGGATATGTACGTGAGCCTCTCGGGCTGAGGGAGGGGTGAAAAAGCAGTGCAAGAGTGATGCAGAGGGAGAGGATTAAATGAAAGATTAGAGAAGGACTCTGTTTAAGGGTTCAGGGCACTTTATTATGTGTTCATTAAGTGTTCAGGGCACTTTATTTATTATTATTAATATGTTCAGGGCACTATATTAAGTACTATGGGAGAATACAGTTGGGAGCAGTGTGGCTTAGTGGAAAGAGCCCGGGCTTGGGAATCAGAGGTTGTGGGTTCTAATCCCGGCTCCGCCACTTGTCAGCTGGTGACTTTGGGCAAGTCGCTTGGAGAAGTAGCGTGGTTTAGTGGAAAGAGCACGGGCTTTGGAATCAGAGGACCTGAGTTCTAATCCCAGCTCTGCCACTTGTCTGCTTTGTGACCTTGGGCAAGCGGCTTCCCTTCTCTGGGCCTCAGTTATCTCATCTGTAAAATGGGAGTAAGATTGTGAGCCCCACACAGGACAACCTGATGACCTTGTATCTCCCCCAGCGCTTAGAAGAGTGCTTGATACATAGTAAGCACTTAAATACCACAGTTATTATTATTAACTTCTCTGTGTTTCAGTTACCTCATCTTTAAAATGAGGATGAAGACTGTGAGCGCCACATGGGACAGCCTGATTACCTTGTCTCTACCCCAGCGCTTAGAGCGGTGCTTGGCACATAGTAAGCGCTTAACAAATAGCATTATTATTATTACTAATTAGACATGGTCCCTGTGACTCCAGGAGCTCACAATAATCCCAGAGGTGCCAAAAAGTTAAGTGACTTGTCCAAGACACCATAGAAGGCAAGTGACAGAGCCTGGAAGAGAGCAAAATCCACTGAATCCCAGGCCAGCGATCTTTCCACTAGGCCATGCCGCTTCTCTAGTTTTAACAGATCTATTGAAACAATTATTTCCTTGACCGACAGCCATCTTCACCATCACATCACCTTCAGGCAGATGCCCTATGTTTCTCTTCATTCCTGAAATTACCACCCATGGTCACGTCTTCCTTCTCTCAGAATATTCCCTTTGGACTTCTTCTGACCCTCTACGATGGTAAACTTACTTTGGCCTACTCTTCCATTCTATAATTCTGCTTTTGCCAGTCCCATATATAAACACGCTGAAAATTCCGGATTAAAGTTGGAAGAGTAAATATGAAAGCATTACTGACCATCTTTCTATTCTGTCCACATTCTGCTCTTCTAGTTTTTGTAGCTCCGATGTGTAAGCCATTATGCGAGCATTGCACACCATCAGGTTTTTAACCGCATGTAGGACTTGGTCTTTCTGAGTACTTAACGAAAGGAGTTTGCATATTCCTTCTCTCATCCGCGTTTCAAAGTCAATTTTTCCTCGAAAGCCGCTCTCCTACCGAAAGTAAAAACAGACCGTCAGAAAGCACTGTAAAAAGCAAAAACAAAGTATTGCCATACTACATTGGTTTTATAAAGTTTAGAAACCAGGTTACCACACTAGGGAAAATACCACATCTTAGTCGATTGTACAAGAATATTGCTTATTAAAACATTTACTATTTTTTGAAGAACAGAAATAAATACATAGTGAATATCAACGTTTACCTATTAAAGATAATTAATATGGCTGAATAATGTTTAATGCAAAAGAAACTCCCTATCTGGATTTGAATCATCCAGGGAGTGGATGGACCTGTGGGAGGTTTAGGGTTAAGGAAATGGCCCTCCTGAGCCAACAAATTTCGGGATTTCACCATTCTTTTCAGCTTTCTGATCAGTTTGAGCCTGAAAATTGAGAGCTTACTTTTAGATCCTTCTTAAAAACAACAAAGGAAATCAAATGTAGACCTCCTGATCTTCCCATCCAAACTCTGACCTTCCTCTCACTTTCCTATCACTGTAGACAACAGCACCATCCTCCCCATTTCACAAGGCCATAATCTTGGCATTATCCATAACTCATCGTGACTCAGTGGAAAGAGCATGGGCTTGGGAGTCAGAGGTCATGGGTTCGAATCCCGGATCTGCCACTTGGCAGCTGTGTGACTGTGGGCAAGTCACTTAACTTCTCTGTGCCTCAGTTACCTCATCTGAAGAAAGGGGATTGACTGTGAGCCTCATGTGGGACAACCCGATTACCCTGTATCTCCTCCAGCGCTTAGAGCAGTGCTCTGCACGTAGTAAGTGCTTAAATGCCAACATTATTATTATTAGACCCACATACTTAATTTCACCAAATCCTGTAGGTTCTACCTTCACAACATCGCTAAAACCCACCCTTTCCTCTCCATCCAAACTGCTAACATGCTGATCCAAGCTTTTATCCTATCCTGTCTTGACTACTGTATCAGCCTCCTGGCTGACCTCCCTGCCTCCGTCTCTCTTTCTCCATTTCTAAAAAAATTTCAGTCCTTATCTCCCCACTCCTCAAACCTCCAATGGTTGCCCACCCAACACTGCTTCAAACTAACTCCTTACCAATGGCTTTAAGGCCCTCAATCGGCTTTACCCCTCCTACTTTGCCTCACTGAACTCCTACTACAACCCAGCCTGAATACTTTGCTCCTCTGCCAGCCTACTTATTGTATCTTGATATCATCATCATCAATATTAATCAATCATATTTATTGAGTGCTTTCTGTGTACTAAGCGCTGTACTATGAGAAGCAGCATGGATCATTGGAAAGAGCCCGGGCTTGGGTGTCAGAGGTGGTGAGTTCTAATCCCAGCTCCGCCACTTGTCAGCTGGGTGACTTTGGGCAAGTCACTTCACTTCTCTCAGCCTGTTACCTCATCTGTAAAATGGGGATGAAGACGGTGAGCCCCACGTGGAACAACCTGATGACCTTGTATCTCCCCCAGTGCTTAGAACAGAGCTTGGCACATAATAAGCACTTAACAAATACCATCATTATTATTATTAACAAATAATCAATCCAAGATATTTACTGAGTGCTTGGTATGTGCAGAGCACTGTACTAAATGCTTGGCAGGTACTATACAACAACTGGTGGGTAAGTTCCCTGCCCATAACAAACTTACAGTGAGGAGGGAGAGATAGACATTAATATGAGTAAGTAATTTATAACACATAACTTCAAGATACATACATAAGTGCTGGGGCTGGGGCTGGGGGTGAGCCAAATATCAAATGTCCAAAAATCTTTAAAAAAACCCACTGTTTTTTATTACAAAAATACCACAGGATTGATTGTCCAATTAAAATGAATTACAGAGCTTACTAATATATATCATTCATATTGAGAAGCAGCGTGGCTCAGTGGAAAGAGCATGATCTTGGGAGTCAGAGGTCGTGGGTTCTAATCCCGGCTCCACCACTTGTCAGCTGTGTGACTTTGGGCAAGTTCCTTCACTTCTCTTCCTCATCTTCCCTCCCAAGCCCTGTCCTCTTCCTGACTTCCCTATCACCATGGATGGTACGACCATCCTTCCTGTCTCTCAGGCCCGCAACCTTGGTGTCATCTTCGACTCGGCTCTCTCGTTCACCCCACACATACGATCTGTCACCAAAACCTGCCAGTCTCACCTCTATAATATTGCCAAGATCCGCCCTTTCCTCTCCACCCAAATGGCTATCTTACTGTTACGGGCTCTCATAATATCCTGGCTGGATTATTGTGTCAGCCTTCCCTCTGATCTCCCTTCCTCCCGTCTCTCCCTGCTCCAGTCTAGTCTTCACTCCACTGCCCGGCTCATCTTCCTGCAGAAACGCTCTGGGCATGTCACTCCCCTTCTTAAAACCCTCCAGTGGCTGCCTATCAACCTCCGCACAAAACAAAAACTTCTCACTCTAGGCTTCAAGGCTCTCCATCACCTTGCCCCGTCCTACCTCTCCTCCCTTCTCTCTTTCCACCGCCCACCGCGCACACTCCGCTCCTCCGTCGCCCACCTCCTCACTGTCCCACATTCTCGCCCATCCCGCCGTCGACCCCTGGGCCACGTCCTCCCGCAGTCCCGGAATGCCCTCCCTCCTCACCTCAGACAAACTAAGTCTCTTCCCCTCTTCAAAACCCTACTTAGAGCTCACCTCCTCCAAGAGGCCTTCCCAGACTGAGCTTCCCCTTTTCCCTCTGCTCCCCCTCCACCCCCCTCTTCACCTCCCCTCAACTAAGCCCTCTTTTCCCCCCTTTCCCTCTGCTCCTCCCCCTCTCCCTTCCCCTCCCCTCAGCACTGTACTCGTCTGCTCAACTGTATATATTTTCATTACCCTATTTATTTTGTTAATGAGATGTACATCACCTTGATTCTATTTATTTGCTATTGTTTTAATGAGATGTTCATCCCCTTGATTCTATTTATTGCCATTGTTTTTGTCTGTCTCCCCCGATTAGACCGTAAGCCCGTCAAAGGGCAGGGACTGTTTCTATCTGTTACCGATTTGTACATTCCAAGCGCTTACTACAGTGCTCTGCACATAGTAAGCACTCAATAAATACTATTGAATAAATACTATTGAATTCTCTGAGCCTCAGTTACCTCATCTGTAAAATGCGGATCAAGACTGTGAGCCCCACGAGGGACAACTTGATCACTTTGTATCCCCCCAGTGCTGAGAACAGTGCTTGGCACATAGTAAGAGCTTAACAAATGCCATCATTATTATTATTATATATCTTTTTACTAATAAATCTTATGTCATTTTTAATCCTACCAATCCTAACTTTTTTTTAATGGGGTTTTTTAAAGCTTACTATGTGTCAGGCACTGTTCTAAGCACTGGGAAAGGTACAAAGTAATCAGGTTGGACAAGGTCCCTGTCCTACATGGGGCTCACAATCTTAATCCCCATTTTACAGATGAGCTGAAGCACAGAGGAGTTCAGTGACTTAGCTGAGGTCTCACAGCAGACAAGTGTCGGGATTAGAACGAGGTCCTTCAGACTCCCAGGCCCGTGGCTCTACCCACTAGGCCATACTGCTTCACTTGTAAGAATAACAACCTCTCTTTCAACCAGGCTTTCAATATATCATGTATATTTCAATTGAATCTGTTATTTCAAAACTTTTTGTTGAAGACTTGTATTTCCTATTCATCTACAGTACAGGAACTCACAGATGATCTTTCAATTAGAGTGCCTTAAGGTGCCACTGCCCTACATTAACGTTTCTTTACCTTCAGAATTGCTCCAAGTCTTCACTTTTTCCTCTATTCTGGTCATAATTAAACTTTCAGTCCCCTTTCCTTTCCATCCCAACTTTTAAAGACTTCCCATGTTTCTCTCCCTGATTCAAACCTCAGTATCTCATTACTCTGAGGATCCACCACAAACTATACAAGGTCTTCAGAAACCACTGACCTCTATGTTGAAAAACCCTGCAATTTCATTGAACATTCTGTGGTCTGAAAGTTTAATGATTCTCTACCGCTCTATAACCAAATTATTAATAAACTCCCAGTTCTCTCACTGGGTAAGATCTAGTGATCATCACAGGAACATGGGCCTGGGAGTCAGACGGTTATGGGTTTTAATCCTGGCTCTGCCACTTGTCTGCTGTGTGACTTAAGGCAAGTCACTCTACTTCTTTAATAATAATAATGATGTTAGGATCTGTTAAGCGCTTACTATGTGCAGAGCACTGTTCTAAGTGCTGGGATAGATACAGGGTAATCAGGTTGTCTCACGTGAGGCTCACAGTCTTAATCTGGGAAGCAGCATGGCTCAGTGGAAAGAGCATGGGCTTGGGAGTCGGAGGTCATGGGTTCGAATTCTGGCTCTGAGACTTAGCTGTGTGACTGTCGGCGAGTCACTTCACTTCTCGGGCCTCAGTTCCCTCATCTGTAAAATGGGGATTAAAACTGTGAGCCCCACGTGAGGCAGTCTGATTACCCTGTATCTACCCCAGCATTTAGAACAGTGCTTTGCACATAGTAAGCGCTTAACAAATACCAACATTATTATTATTCTTTGTGCCTCAGTTACCTCATCTGCAGAGTTCCTGTGACCAACCTGATTTGCCTGTATCTACCCCAGCACTTAGTATAGTGTCTAGCACTAGATACCCATTAGGCCACGCTTTTTCTCAGTACGTATGTGTGATATATATGTATATATATGTATATATATATATATGTATGTGTTCATATGATATGTTTTCACACTTATTTATTTCTCCAGTCAATAGACAAGCTTTCTTTGGGCCAGCTATCACCAGGCACTTGGCTTGGCTAACAAGAGTCACTTGAGAAGCAGCGTGGCTCAGTGGAAAGAGTGCAGGCTTGGGAGTCAGAGGTCACGGGTTCTAATCCCGGCTCTGCCGCTGGTCAGCTGTGTGACCTTGGGCAAGTCACAACTTCTCTATGCCTCAGTTACCTCATCTGTCAAATGGGGATTAAAACTGTGAGCTTCATGTGGGACAACCTGATCACCTTGTATCCCCCAGCGCTTAGAACAGTGTTTTGCACATAGTAAGCGCTTAACAAATACCACAATTTATTTATTTTATTCTCCAAGAGGCCTTCCCTGACTAAGCCCTCATTTCCTCTTTTACCACTCCCTTCTGCATCAGCCTAATTTGCTCACTTGATTCACCCGTCCCTCAGCCCCACAGCACTTACGAACACATCCGTAACTAATTCATTTATATTAATGCCTGTCTCCCCTCCTATATTATGAACTCGATGTTGCCAGGGAAGGTGCCTATCGACTCTGTTGCACTGTACTCTCCCAAGCACTCAGTACAGTGCTCTGCACACAGTAAGTGCTCCATAAATATGATAGATTGACTGGAGAGACCGAGCCACAGGAAAACCAGGCTCCAAGCAAGACCAAAGTGGAGGGGAAAGGAAGAGAAAGAAGAGTAAGGAAGAGAGAAACTGGGTTCATTGCGGGCAAGGGAATGGGTTTACCAACTTTTTTATATTGTACTCTCCCACGTCCTTAGTAGTGTGCTCTGCACACAGCAAGTACTCAATAAATATGATTAATTGAGGAAAGAACGCCACCCAGCAGCTTGGAGCCATCAGGATAGTGGGGGCTAGAGAAGAGCAGCAGAACTAGTCTGTGAGGAGAAAGTCTGTCAGCAGAGAGAGGAGGGATTTCTGCAGGAGCCGAGGAGAAACTTCAGCAAGAGTGAGGATAGGATAGTGATCACCTGAAAACACACTTGGTATTTTGACCAGGTAACTCCTAGCTTGCCAACTCCTTTGTTATGAAAACTTTTTCAGGGGATATTTTGTAAACACCTAAAGGTAAAAACCTAAAACAGGCACCGTGTAGTTATTTCCGAAGAAAAAGCAAACCTACTCAAATGGAATGAACTCTTAGGTAGCTAAAATTAAAATCATTCAATAGTATTTACTGAACACTTACTCTGTGTAGAGCACTCTACTAAGTGCTTAAAGGTGAGAAAAATGAAACAAAACCTGATAGAAGTCACCTGTTGGAATTTACTGAGCAACTACCGTATGCAAAGCTTTGAATGCTCATTATGGGCAAGAAATGTGTCTGTTATATTGCACTCTCCCAATCTTCAGTGCTTTGCACACAGTAAGCACTCAATAAACACGACTGAATGAATGAATGAGCTGCTTGGGAGAGTATAATAAATGAAACACACTCTCTGTTGTGAAGGCAGGGAGATGAAATATGTTGAGAAGCGTATGGTCTAGTGGATAGAGCATGAGAGTGGGAGTCAGAGGATCTGGGTTCTAATCCCCACATGAGGATTAAGACTGTGAGCCCCATGTGAAACATGGACTTTATCCACCCTAATGGCTTGTATCTACTCCAGTGCTTTGTACAGTGTCTGGCATATAGTAAGCACTTTCAAACACCATTTAAATATATATATATATACACATATATACACATACACACACACATATATATATATATATGGGGAAAGTAGAAGAAAAAGAAATTGGAAACAGAAAAAATGAAAAACAAATACAAGGCTACTTACAAAGCCAGCAATATTTAGGAAAAAAAGGGAATAATAATAATAATTGTGGTATTTAAGTGTTTACTACGTGCCAAGCACTGTACTAACCACTGGGTTAGATACAAGATAATCAGGTCCCACATGGGACTCTCAGTCTAAATAGATGGGAGAACACGTACTGAATCACCACTTTGCAGATGAGAGAACTGAAGCACAGAGAAGTTAAATGACTTGCCGTGGGTCACACAGCAGGCAAGTGGTGGAGCCAAGATTAGGACCCAAATTGTCTGATTCCCAGGCCCGTGCCCCTTCCACTAGGCCACACTGCTTCTCCGAGGAAGCCAATTCTAAACTGATGAACCCCAGGTTACATTCACCCCATGGATATGACCTACATTGTTGGATTGACCCCAGAGTTCTGGACAAGAATTTCAGAAAAGTAAATTCTTCATCATAAATGGAATTTACAGTAAGCTCCCGACATAACTTGTGTTGGAGTGCTGCAGAGCAGAGAACCAAAGAAGGAGGAAATTTAGAAATGGGTGAGTTTAATTTAGAAATGGATAACCGATCAATTATTTGATGGTATTTTTTGAGCTCTTATTGAGTGCAGGGCACTGTACTAAATGCTTAGGAGAGTACAACATAACAGAGTTGATAGATACACTCCCTGCACACAGGAGGAGGATGTTAAGTTAGCTTATTTTCATTCAGAAGAAGCACTGTTCAACAAGGACCTCATCAAACTGGGACAATCGAATGCTTCACTGAAAGATGTCCAACAGATTAAGTAGCTGTGGTTCAATATCACCCGCTGAAATCTTGGAACTAGAAAGTCTTGCACTTAAAGTGAATAACAAACATGATTGAAAATCGTGAAGGAAAGAAAAGTTCAAATGTAGGCAGAGGTAGAAAAGAAGGCTGACGTTCAATCTAAACTGAACAAATTTTTCATTAAAGTTGAAAAAACAGCCACTGTCAACAGCAGAAGCTTGTACAACTTCTTAAAAAAAATCAGCCCATCAAACAATCATATTTATTGAGTGCTTACTGTGTGTTCAGCACTGTACTAAGAGCTTGTAAGAGTACAATGTAATAGAGTTAATTGGCATGTTCCCTGCCCACAACAAGCATACAGTCTACAGGGAGAAGCAGAAATTAATATAAATTACAGATATGAGCATAAGTGCTGTGATGCTGAGGGAGGGGTGAATAAAGAGTGCAAATTTAAGTGCAAGAGTGACGCAGAAGGGAGTGGGAAGAGGAAATGAAGGTATAATCCGTGAAGGAAATGTGATTTTAATAAGGTTTTGAAGGTGGGGAGAGTGATCGTCTGTTGGATATGAAGAGGAAAAGTGTTCTAGGCCAGAGGCAGGATGTGGACAGGAGATCCATGGTGGGATGGAAGAAATCAAGGTACAGTGAGTAGGTTCACAGTAGAGGAGTTAAGTCTGTGGGCTGGGTTGTAGTAGCAGAGGAGTGAGGTAAGGTAAGAGGGGGCAGGGTGCCTTCAATGATGTAAAGCTGATCATAATTAAGGTGTTTCCGTTTCATGTGGGTAACCACTGGAGGTCCTTGAGGAGTGGAGAAACATGGTCTGAACGGTTTTGTAGAAAAATGATTTGAGCAGCAGAGTGAAGTATGAACTGGAGAGGGGAGATAAAATTTTGAGGCAGGAAGGTCAGCACGGAGACTGATACAAGATAGGATAAGTGCATGGATTTACGTTGTAACAGGATGAAGAGGAAAGAGCTGATTTTAGCAATGCTGTGAAGGTTGAACCGACAGGATTTGGTGACAGATTGAAAATGTGGGTTGAATGAGAGAGATCAGTCAAGGATAAGACCAGAGAGGATGTGAGCCAGAGAGGATGGTGGTGCTGTCTACAGTGATGGGAAAATCATGGGGAGGACAGGGTTAGGGTGGGGAGATGAGTTCTGTTTCAGACATGTTAACTTTGAAGTGTTGGCGGGACATTCAAGTAGAGATGACCCGAAGGCAGGAGGAAATGTGAGGTTGCAGAGGACGGGAGACTGTTAATTCAATCGTATTTACTGAGTGCTTACTGTGTGCAGAGGACTGTACTAAGCACTTGGGAGAATATAATACAACAATAAACACATTCACATTCCCTGGTCTCAACGAGCTTACAGTCTAGAAGGGGAGAGGCAGACATTAACATAAAAAAGTAAAGTACAGATATGTACATAAGGGCTGTGGGGCTGGGAGGAGAGAATAGAAGGAGCAAGTCTGGGTGACACAGGAGGGAGTGGGAAAAGAGGAAAAGGGGAGCTTAGTCAGGGAAGGCCTCCTAGAGGAGATGTGCCTTCAATAAGGATTTGGGGGAGTGGGTGGTAATTGTAAATTTGGGACTCATCCACATAGAAATGGTATCGCAGAGAAGCAGTGTGGCTCAGTGGAAAGAGCACGGGCTTGGGAGTCAGAGGTCAGGGGTTCTAATCCTGGCTCCGCCACATGTCAGCTGTGTGTCTTTGGGCAAGTCACTTAACTTCTCTGAGCCTCAGTTACCTCATCTGTAAAATGGAGATTAAGACTGGGAGCCCCATATGGGACAATCTGATTACTTTATATGCCCCCAGTGTTTAGAACAGTGCTTGGCACATAGTAAGCCCTTAACAAATACCATTATTATTATTATTATTAGTGAAAGCAATGGGAATGAGTGAGTTCTCCAAGGGAGTGGGTGTAGATGGAAAATAGTAAAAGTGCTCACTGTCTATTAGGCTATTATATTTTGATTCTAATAAATTTACAGTATTAGCCCAAAAAGGAATCAAGCATGGCTCAGTGGAAACAGCACAGGCTTGGGAGTCAGAGGTCATGGGTTCTAATGCCGGCTCCACCACTTGTCATCTGTGTGATTTTAGGCAAGTCACTTAACTTCTCTGGGCCTCAGTTCCCTCATCTGGAAAATGGGGATGAAGTCTGTGAGCCCTATGTGGGACACCATGATTACCTTGTACTACCCCAGCGCTTAGAACAGTGCTTTGCACATAGTAAGCGCTTAACAAATACCAACATTATTATTATTGTTAAATTATTAGAAATCCTAGGACTTCTGCCCAACTGGTTCACGAAAATCGCATCATGTCAAAATGTTGAAAGTCATAATCAATTTCCCCTTTGGAACAATGTTATAAATGAGACAATGATTCCTCAACCAGAGTCAAAGACCCTATTTTATCAAAATTGCACAGGATTCTCTACTCAATTAATTGTAGCTGAGTAACACTGTTATATTATGGTATTTGTGTTGAATCGGAGAATTTCTAATACTAGGAGACCAACATTCACTTCGTCGGAAGTAAAATGGACATGTTGATCCTCCCTGATGACTTCACCAGGCATTCAGGTAATAATGATAATAAAGTTGTATTTGTTAAGACCTTACTATGTGCCAAGCCCTATGCTAAGTACTGGTGTATTTACAAGATGATCAGGTCAGACACACTCCCTATCCCACATGGGTGCTCACAATACAGTAGAAGCTACGCTGTTTAGTGGTTAGAGTGTGGGCCTGGATTCTAATCCTGACTCCACCGCTTCTCTGCTGTGTGATCTTGGGAAGTCCCTTCGCTTCTGTGCCTCAGTTACCTCATCTGTAAAATTGGGATTAAGACTGTGAGCCCCATGTGGACAGGGACTGTGTCCAACCTGACAATGTGTATCTATCCTAGCGCTTAGTACGGCGGCTGGCACATAGTAAGCACTTAACGAATACCAAAAAAAGGGGGGGAAAATAGGTATTGAATCCCCATTTTACAAATGAGGAAACTAAGGTACAGAGAAGTGACTTGTTCAAAGTTACATAGCAAGTAAGTAACAGAGCCAGGATCAGAACTCAATTCCTCCGACTCCCAAGTCTGTGCTCCCTCTATTAGGCCACACTGCTTCTTACCCCTGCCAACTTTCCGGTCCATCTACCTGAGCTGCTCTCCCCATTTGATCTTCCTCCTTTGTCTCCCCTCATCATAGGGTTGGTTTTTTTAAAATTCTCTCCTTATTTCCCTGTCTTCATGCCCAGAACTAGT
The DNA here is from genome assembly GCF_004115215.2 of Ornithorhynchus anatinus. Taxonomy (NCBI): domain Eukaryota; kingdom Metazoa; phylum Chordata; class Mammalia; order Monotremata; family Ornithorhynchidae; genus Ornithorhynchus; species Ornithorhynchus anatinus. The sequence goes on from NC_041730.1 coordinate 98,745,293, forward strand.
GCCATAAAGGCAGGACCAGAGTTCTAATCCTGTCTCTGTCACTTCTACGCTGAGTGACCTTGAGCAAGTCACTTCACTTCTCTGTGCCTAAATTACCTCATCTGTAAAATGGGGATTAAGACTATGTACCCCATGGCAAATGGACTGCTTCCAGCTTGGTTAACTGGTATCTACACCAGCATTCAGTATAGCGCTGGCCACATAGTAAGCATTTAAATAGCAAAAAAAAAAAGGCCATAAAAAGCTGATGTTCTGCATTACAATTACTCTAGGAGGCAAACTGCATGAGCAAATATTTCCTACAAGCTAATCAGCTGCAATAATGGATGCAGAACAACAGGTTTTTGTATAATTACATTGTCATTTTGTATAATTACATACATTTAAAAACATTCTTTTGCAGTGTGGTAACTAGTTTCCTGAACGATGACTTTTCTGGTTTATTTTTCAGGTATACTTCTATATCTGAAGGAATTTCAACTACTCCATTTCAAAATTTATATATTTTGCTCCTTGAAGGATTTGAAAATGAGGAGTTATTTACCATTAACAGCAATTAGTAGAGGCCAGCTTTACCCCATCCTTAGAATACATATCCTTTAGCCATTTAAGTTAGTTTTAAAGGAAGTAACATGAAAAACTGCCATCCCCAAAAACAAGATCCATGATCGCCATCGGTGGCTGTCCTTTTAGCTCCAAGCTTTTACTCATACATACTATTAACACAACTGTGCTGTCCTGGAGTTCTACAGAAACGACCAGGGCATGTCACCCCATTCCTCAAAAATCTCCAGCGGTTGCCTGTCAACCTCCGTATCAAACATAAACTCCTCACTATTGGCTTCGAAGCCGTCCATCACTTTGTCCCTTCTTACCTCACCTCTCTTTTCTCCTTCTGGATCCCAGCCCGCACACTCCGCTCCGCTGGAGCTAGCCTTCTCACTGTGCCTCGATTTCGCCTGTCTTACCCCTGACCCCTGGCTCACATCCTACCTCTGGCCTGAAATGCCCTTCCTCCTCAAACCCGCCAAACAATCACTCTTCCCCCCTTTCAAAGCCGTACTGAAGGCGTACCTCCTCCAAGAAGCCTTCCCAGACTAAGCCCCCTTTTCCTCCCTTCCACATCATCTCAACTCGCTCCCTTCGCTCTTCTCCCCCTCTCCTTGCCCCACAGTACTTATGTACATATGTATCTATAAATCTATTTATATTGATGTCTATTTACTTGTTTTGATGTCTCTGCTTCTAAACTGTAAACCCATTGTGGGCAGGGATTGTCTCTCTTTATTGCTGCATTGTATTTTCCAAGAGCTTAGTACAGTGCTCTGTAGACAGTAAGCACTCAATAAATACCCATCAAATGGAGTCACTGAGAGCCAGACACCTCCTCTCTCCCCATTATCAGGCTCCTACTGTTGCTGCTTTGACACTTACCTTGCCCAACCCAATACCATTTTCCCATTTTCACATGACTGATCACAGTCCCTTTGCACAGAGGTAAAACTGACAGATGGTGCCACAGTCAGACATGCCACTGTCCAGTGGAATGGCTGGGAACTTATTTGGTCACTCGGTTCTAAATTACTAGATGGGAGAGACTAGAGAACGGATAGAATTCAGGAGTTTGGAAGATGGCATAGATACTCTAGAGGACTGAGTCGGGCTTATTTGGGGCAAGGAATGTCACTGTTTATTGTTGTATTGTACTTTCCAGTGCTTAATACAGCACACAGTAAGCGCTCAATAAATATGACCGACTGATTGAAGGAATGGATTTTCTTGGCCATCAGTGAAGAATCCAGAGAACAAGTGATATGAATGCGAAGGGAAAAACCCTGAACAGCCTGTCTTCTGAGGCAAAACAACCATGTCAAGTGAAAAGCATGATATGGCACCACCAAACTAGCTAAGTTAGGTAAATTCATTCATTAAATAACCTGTGAACTGTCTAGCTGACAAGACATGCTAGGAAATCATCCACACTGTCTAAAGTAGAAATTGGATAATCTTATTAGAAACCTATTACCCATATACCTATGGGGCTTAAAAATCACAGTACAGCAAGTGAGTTGGTGGTAGGAGGATAAGGGGTCATTTTATGGTATTTAAGCACTTACTATGTACCAGGCTCTATAGGGCGAGATGTCAGAGGTGGCTACTGCCATGAAGCAGCATGTCCTGATGGATAGAGATCGACCTGGGAGTCGTGGGTTCTAAACCCAGCTCCGCCACTTGTCTGCTGTGTGACCTTGGGCAAATCACCTAATTTCTCTGGGCCTCCATTCCCTCATATGTAAAATAGGGACTGAAACCATGAGCCCCATGTGTGGGACAGAGACTGTGCCCAACCCGATTAGCTTGCATCTACCCTGGCGCTTAGAACAGTGTTTGACACCTAGTGAGCACTTAACAAATACCATCATTATTACTAAACGTTGGTGTAAACACAAGTCCCTGTACCAGATGGGGCTCACAGTCTTAATCCCCATTTTGCAGATGAGGTAACTGAGCTGCCCAGAGGAGTTGTGACTTTCCCAAGATCACACAGCAGACAAGTGGTAGAGGGAGGATTAGAACCCAGATCCTTTCGACTCACAGGTCTGGAATGAGCAGTCCTAATCCACAGAGAATATTTGGGGTGAACAAATTCCACTTGGTTATTTCAAGGCCAGAGGGAGGCCCAACCTAAGGGTTGGATGATCTTCCTTGGCTCTCATGTTTCTTCTCCCTTCCCTTTCCCTCACAACAGGAAGCCTTAGAGAGTCACAGCGGCATTGGGAAAGCTGCCCAGAAAGCATCTTTTCTCCTTAGGGTTGAGCTGCTCCTCCAAGCCCTGAGACTGTCTGATACCTGTCCTGTAATCCTGTCTTTTGTGGTTCATTTCATCAAACATATTTACTGGGCTCCTTCTCTGTACATACTAAGGACTGAGGAAATTTTAAGAGACGTAGGCGCTCCCTATTCTAGAAGAGCTTTCAATCAAAAGGGGAGGTCAGCACACCGAGAACATGAACGTACCAATAAAGTACAAGAGTAGAAATATAGAGTAGAATTTGCAGATAACTGTGCTAAAATACTGCAGTTAGTGTAATCAGGATATTCATTCATTCATTCAATAGTATTTATTGAGCGCTTACTATGTGCAGAGCACTGGACTAAGCGCTTGGAATGAACAAGTCGGCAACAGATAGAGACAGTCCCTGCCGTTTGACGGGCTTACGGTCTAATTGGGGGAGACGGACAGACGAGAACGATGGCAATAAATAGAGTCGAGGGGAAGAACATCTCGTAAAAACAATGGCAACTAAATAGAATCGAGGCGATGTACAATTCATTAACAAAATAAATAGGGTAATGGAAATATATACAGTTGAGCAGACGAGTACAGTGCTGAGGGGATGGGAAGGGAGAGGGGGAGGAGCAGAGGGAAAGGGGGAAAAGAGGGTTTAGCTGCAGAGAGGTGAAGGGGGGGTGGTAGAGGGAGTAGAGGGAGTAGAGGGAGAAGAGGAGCTCAGTCTGGGAAGGCCTCTTGGAGGAGGTGAGTTTTAAGTAGGGTTTTGAAGAGGGGAAGAGAATCAGTTTGGCGGAGGTGAGGAGGGAGGGCGTTCCGGGACCGCGGGAGGACGCGGCCCGGGGGTCGACGGCGGGATGGGCGAGACCGAGGGACGGCGAGGAGGTGGGCGGCGGAGGAGCGGAGCGTGCGGGGTGGGCGGTAGAAAGAGAGAAGGGAGGAGAGGTAGGAAGGGGCAAGGTGATGTAGCGCCTCGAAGCCTAGAGTGAGGAGTTTTTGTTTGGAGCCGAGGTCGATAGGCAACCACTGGAGTTGTTTAAGAAGGGGAGTGACATGCCCAGATTGTTTCTGCAGAAAGATGAGCCGGGCAGCGGAGTGAAGAATAGACCGGAGCGGGAAGAGAGAGGAGGAAGGGAGGTCAGAGAGAAGGCTGACACAGTAGTCTAGCCGGGATATAACGAGAGCCCTTAGCAGTAAGGTTGCCGTTTGGGTGGAGAGAAAAGGGAGGGGAGAAAAAGGAGTTAATGGGGGAGAGTGTCATGTCGGCAGGGAGGTCTTAGAAGGGCTTCGATGGAAGGCAGAGAGAGTTAGGTGAAGGAGAGAAGGACATTCCAGGCAGGGGGAATGGCTTGAGTGATGGAGCAGACACAGGGGGCAGTGAGGTTGCTTGGCCAGAGCAGAGGGCACAGTCTCTGGGGGATGTGGGAAAACGGAAGACCCTGAGGAATCCAGCTGCTAGAATAACTTTAATGCGGTGTGGTGAAGCGACGGAGCACTGTCCAGAAGTCGGAGGACCCGGGTTCAAGTCCGAGCTGTGTTCTTAGCCTACTATGTGACCGTGGGTGAGTCACTTCTCTGTACCTCAGTTTTCCCATCTTTAAAATGGGGATAATAATACCTGCCTTGTCGCCCTACCTTACAGGGTTGTTGTGAGGGTTGAAATTAATTAACGTGAGGGCACCTAGGTAAGAAAAGTGCTACAGCAATTTTTTTTTTTTTTTAGAGAGGCAGCATGTTGTAGTGGATAAAACATGGGCCTGGGAAACAGAAGGTCATGGGTTCTAATCCCAGCTCCACCACTTGTCTGCTGTGTGACCTTGGGCAAATTACTTAACTTCTCAGGGCCTCAGTTACCTCACCTGTAAAATGGGGATAAAGACTGTGAGTCCCCTGGGCCAGGGATGGTGTCCAACCTGATTACCTGGTATCCATCCCAGCAGTTGGAACAGTGCTTGGCACATAGTAAGCGTTTAACAAGTACTATAATTATTTATTTACTATTAACTTGTCTATGCCTGCTACCTCATCTGTAAAAAAAATGGGGATTATGAGTGCCAGCCCAATCTAGAACAGGGAATGTCTCTAACCTGATAACTTGGATCTACCTCAGAGCTCTGAAGAGTGCTTGGTACATAGTAAGCGCTTAACAAGTGCCCTTATTATTATTAGTTTTGATATAAGCAGTGATAGCGTGCTAGTCTAAGAGTAGCATTTTATAAAATTCATCTCCTTTCCCCCTCTGCTAACTCACACATGCCCTTCTTGCCTTGAAACATCACATTCCTCATTTGATCCCAAATTGTTTCCCTTTTAGATTATGTAATTTCCCAGTTATATACAATCTCCCTGCTCTCTTAGCTTCACTAATCTTCACCTTGGTAGTAAACTTTCCCTGCATTTCTTTTGTTCAGTTTTTGCCTCTGTTTAAAACCTTGAGGGATTTACCATCACCCTCAGTTATGTAAAACCCTTAATTGGCTTCCCCCTCCTATCTCTTACTACTCTTATTTTATCATACCATTTACTCTCCTTAGCTTTGCTTCTCACCATCCTTCATACTTAGTTAACCCGCACAACATCTCATCCATGTTTTCAGAGGCTATGTCCAGTTCTTTCAAACTACAAAGCAACTGCCCCTCTCTCTGCCTTCTCATTTGCAAACACTCCAAAGCTCAGCAATATTATTTTTGAGCACTTACTATGTGAAGAGCACTGTACTAAGCACCTGGGAGAGTACACAGGATTAGCAGAAACGTTCCCTGCCCATAACGAGTTTACAGTCTAAGAGGGGAGGCAGTCACTAATATGAATAATTTATAATATGTAATTTAGATATGTAGATAAGTGCTGTGGGGTTGGAGGTGGAGCGAATATCAAATGTCCAAAGGTCATGGATTGAAGTGCATAGACTTCCAATTTATGCCCGTTACTGAAGTAGCCCCTTGAAGATCTTCCTACACCCATTCTTTCTTACAATCAGTAGCACAATAATTTTTCTGCAAAGATGACAATGAAGAATCAAAGTTGATGTCAATGTTTGTGATTATATGGCAGGGATGTTTTCAACTGAGATAATGAAACTGAGCAAAAGGATGGGTGAAGGCAAGGACTGGAAAAACAGAGAAGGAATTCTCTTTCTATATTTACTCTCACAATAACTTTAAATTCCTGTCCCTTTCTCCCTCTTCCCTAAATGAACTATCATCCAAATCCCTCAGTGCCCAAATAAATTTTTGGTGTTAAAATATTAGTGCAAGTATTTATCGAACTATGGGAATTGCCATAACATGGCTTGTAATTCTGTAGAGTTGAAGCATGTGCCGTAAGAAAAAAATCCAGTCCCACTGCCGATACCATGCCTTAATCCCATTACCTTAAGCATTCCCCTCTCAGCTTCCCAACACACATCCACTTCTGGGGTGATACGGTAACAGGCAGAACACAACTTGAAGAAGTCCAGCAATAGTATACGGTGAATTCGGGAGTAGGTTTTGTATGTTTCATTATAGCGTGGGCAAATTATAATATAGGTAAAATTCTTGTGTTCCAGCACCAGTTGTAATAGGTCCTTCCTGAGAAGATATTTCTTCTGAGTTCTTGAACAAAATTATCCCTTTCTCAAAATCCCCTTTAAGTAGAGTCAATGTTGTTATTTCCATTTTGCAATTAGGGAAATGAGAACCTATTAATAGCAAAGGAAATGAAGATTTTGCTTTCCAGGTTGGTAATAACTTCAGGACAACACTCTACTTTTTAATATGCATTCATTTTTTAAGCATTGCCGGTTGAAATTAGCACCTTAAGGATACAAGAATTACTTTGGACAGATCCCCTCCAAGCTACACACCAGAAATTTGAAGCAATCAAAACAAAAACTAGCTTCTGCAAATACAAACAGGCATGAAATGTTATTATCTTATATTCTGCGATGAATTGAGTAGTAAATGATTAACAGAGTTACTGGTTTGGGGGAGTCTTAATGGCTGTTTACCTTAGAGGCGTCCGGGAACCCAGGCACAGCCTTAATTGTATATATTATTTACTTCCTAAAGTGTTGGGAAACCCAAGCTGTTTGCTGAAACTTTGGGTGTGTCTACAAATAAGGTACAGCAGAAACATGTACAATTTAGAATCTGAATTGTATTTAAGTCTTCCAATCTCGGTCACCATTCTCTTTCTCTTAGAACTCTACAAGTTCAATAGGTACTAGAGAACCTGCAATTTTTCATTTCATTTTCTATTGTTGTCACTGGTCCCGTTTCAGTGAACTAGAATTATGTTGGGCAGCTATTGGGAGCCGATTTACTTTGACGTCTAATAATCTTTTTTAGTTTGTCCACAATCCCTTTGCCCAAGGTAAATCCAGTTCACTTCCACCTACCTACATACTACAGAGTGGATTTTATTCTACTGAAAATCCTGCATGCATTTATCTGTGTATATTTTTAAAAAAGGCAAGATCCCCAAAGGAGATTACATCCCAGCTAGGAAAAAAGTAGTAATTTGGATATTTTAGGTGAAAGCTTATTGTGTGCTTTCCGATATTTTTTTCTAATACAACGTTTTTCTGTCCATTCTGATGGTATAAATATTTTGGTTGATAAAGAACCTTCATTCTGACCACCGATTGAGTGTACGTGGGGAGAAATGATGGTTTTTAACTGAGATTTCGGGAATCGAAGCTAAACATAAATTAGTTCGGAATAAGCGGCGGGGTCCGCTGGCTTGTTCATTTATTCAATCGTATTTTTGGGCGCTTACTGTGTGCAAGGCACTGTACTGAGCACTTGGATGAGTAGAACATAGAGAGAAACAGACGCATTCCCTGCTCACAACTGGTTAGGGTGGCTTTTCTGGACATTTGAAAATGGCTTTACCTTTGAAGCAGATGATTATGCATGACCACGGTTACCTCTATTGTACTCTCCAACCACTCACCACAGTGCTCTGCACCCCGGAGACGGGCGATCAGTTCGATTGATTGAGACTTTTGCTAAACAGAGACCGGATCCCCGTTTCTCTGCCATTGCATTTGTCATTCATTCATTCAGTCGAACTTATTGAGAGCTTACTGTGTGCAGAGCACTGCACTAAACGCTTGGAAAGTCCAATTCGGCAACAGATAGAGATAATCCCTCCCCAACAATGGGCTCACAGTCCAGATGGGGGGAGACAGACAACAAAACCAAACAAGTAGACCCTTGCATTAACTGGCTTAGAGGCAAAAGCACGGGCTTGGGAGTCAGGACGTGAGTTCTAATTCCCCCTCTGCCATCTGTCTGCTGTGTGACCTTGGGCAAGTCACTAGACTTCTCTATGCCTCAGTTTCCTCATTTGTAAAATGGGGATTAAATAATAATGCTAAAAATAATGGCATTTGGTAAGCGCTTACTATGTGCCAAGCACTGTTCTAAAGACGCAAAGACTGTGATCCCTACATGGGACAACATGATTACTTTTTATCTACCCCAGCGCTTAGAACAGTGCTTGGCCATAATAAATGTTTAACAAACACTATCGTTATCATGATTTGTACATTCCAAGTGCTTAGTACAGTGCTCTGCACATAGTAAGCGCTCAATAAATACTACTGAATGAATGAATGATTATTGGAGCAGCATGGCTTAATGGAAAGAGCATGAACTTCGGAGTCAGAGGTCGTGGGTTCTAATTCCGGCTCCTCCACTTGTCAGTTATGTGATCTTTGGCAAGTCATTTCGCCACTCTGTGAAGTTCACTCATCCGTAAAATGGGGATGGAGACTGTGAGCCCCATATGGGACAACCTGATGACCTTATATAATAATAATAATGTTGGTATTTGTTAAGCGCTTACTATGTGCAGAGCACTGTTCTAAGCGCTGGGGTAGACACAGGGGAATCAGGTTGCCCCACGTGGGGCTCACAGTCTTAATCCCCGTTTTACAGATGAGGGAACTGAGGCACAGAGAAGTTAAGTGACCTGCCCACAGTCAGCTGACAAGTGGCAGAGCTGGGATTCGAACTCATGAGCCCTGACTCCAAAGCCCATGCTCTTTCCACTGCGCCACGCTGCTTCTTATCTCCCCCAGCGCTTAGAACAGGGCTTGGTACATCCAGTCATTCATTCTATTGTATTTATTGAGCACTTTCTATGTTCAGAGCACTGCACTAAACGCTTGGAATGTACAATAGTAAGCGATTAACAAATACCCTCATCATTGTTAACAGGTGCAAGTGCAGGGACTGACTCTGAGCCTGTCATTGGGCAGGGATTGTCTCTGAGGAAGCCAGAAAGGAGCACTCATAATAATAATAATGTTGGTATTTGTTAAGGGCTTACTATGTGCCAAGCACTGTTCTAAGCAATGGGGTAGATACGAGGTCATCAGGTTGTCCCACGTAGGGCTCACAGTCTTCATCCCCTTTTACAGATGAGGGAACTGAGGCCCAGAGAAGTGAAGGACTTGCCCAAAGTCACACAGCTGACAAGTGAGGGAGCCAGGATTAGAACCCATGACTTCTGACTCCCAAGCCGGGCTCTTACCACTGAGCCATGCTGCTTCTCTCATACGCTGCTCATACACACTTTACACAGAGCTCTCCTTTCAGGCTCACCCAGCTCACCCGATACCCACAAATACCCTGTATAATAAAAATGAATATTCTTATAATCGTATTTGTTAAGCCCATACTACGTGTCAAGCACTGTTCTATGCGCTGGGATACCTACAATAATACAATACATGCATACATACAATACATACAATAATGGTATTTGCTGAGACCTTACTATGTGTCAAGCACTGTTCTAAACCCTGAGGTAGATATACAGTAATAATAATGGTATTTGTTAAGCGCTTACTATGTGCCAAGCACTGTTCTAAGCGGTGAGGTAGGTACAAGAAGCCACTTGGAGTGGTGGATAGAGCACGGGCCTGGGTGTCAGAAGGTCATGGGCTCTAATCCCGGCTCCTCCACTTTGGAGCAAGTCACTTCACTTCTCTAGGCCTCAGTTACCTCATCTGGAAAATGGGGATTAAGTCTGTGAGCCAATACACAATTTACAATCTCCTTTCAGGCTCACCCAGATCACCCGATACCCACGAGTACCCTCTATAATAATACATTCCAACCGCTTAGTCCAGTGCTCTGCACATAGTAAGCGCTCAATAAATGTTATTGAATGAATGAATGAATGACTCCCGGGCCCTGGAGACCCAGGCGGCCCCCTCCCCCATCGGTCCGAGCTCGGCGGTGAAGCAGATTCATTCATTTATTCATTTATTCAATAGTACTTACTGAGCTCTTACCATATGCAGAGCACTGGACTAAGCACTTGGAATCCATCCCCGGATCCCCCGGGTCACTGAAACAGAGCAGGTCCCCCAATCCCCCACCTTCTGCTCTTCCCCCTTCCCCTAAACACTGTGCTCATTTGCATATATTATTTATCACCCTATTTATTTTATTAATAAGGTGTATATCTCCTTGATTCTATCTATCTTGATGATGTCTTCTTTTTGTTTTGCTCTCTTTTGCTCTGCTGTGTGCCTCCCCCGTTTAGACTGTGAGTCCATTATTGGGCCGAGATGGTCTCTCTCTGATGCCCAATTGTCCATTCCAAGCGCTTAGTCCAGTGGTCTGCACATAGTAAGCCCTCAATAAATACGACTGAATGAATGAATTTTGTTAATAAGGTGTATATCTCCTCGATTCTACTTATCTTGATGATGCTGTCTTTTTTTTGTTGTTGTTGTTCTCTTGCTTTGCTGTCTGCCTCCCCACGTTTAGACTGCAAGCCCGGTCATGGAGCAGGGATTGTCTCTGTTGCCGAATTGCACCTTCCAGGCGCTAAGTGCAGTGCTCTGCACATAGTAAGCGCTCAATAAATACGATTGAATGAATGAATTCTGTTAATAAGGTGGATAGCTCCTCGATTCTACTTATCTTGATGATGCTGTCTGGTTTTTTTTTGTTCTCTTTTGCTTTGCTGTCTCCCGCCGTTTAGACTGTGAGCCCGTCAATGGGCCGAGACTCTCTCTCTCTCTGTCGCCCAATTGCACCTTCCAGGCGCTGAGTCCAGTGCTCTGCACCTAGTAAGCGCTCAATAAATACGCATGAATGAATTTAGTTAATAAGGTGCATTATTTTGTTAATAAGCGCTCAGTCCGGTGCTCTGCACACAGAGTAAGCGGCAGACTGCGAGCTCGTCTTTGAGCCGGGATGGTCTCTGTTGCCGAATTGCACCTTCCAGGCGCTGAATCCAGTGCTCTGCACCTTGTAAGCGCTCAGTAAATACGAATGAATGAATAGTATTGGATGAATGAATGCAAGCGGGAGAGACGAGCGTGTCCGTGCCGCCCCCCCCCCCCATCCCCTTTTGATGGGCCGCTCACTCACCGGCCGCTCGGGACCCTCGGGACTCCGCCGCTCCATCGCCCGGCGCCGTCCCCCCCTCCGGCGATATTTGAAAATCCCGCCCCCTGGGCCGGAGCCCCGGCCGAGAGGCGGGGCTGAGCCCGGACCGTACCATTCCCACCGGCCTGCGGGGGAGGACGGGGAGAGGCCGCCAGCAACCCGCCGCCGGGTCGATGGGCGGGAGGGCGCATGCGCCGTCGGCCCGGCTCTCCATCTATTCAATAGTATTCATTCATTCGTATTTATTGAGCGCTTACTATGTGCAGAGCACTGTACTAAGCCCTTGGAATGAACAAGTCGGCAACAGATAGAGACAGTCCCTGCCGTTTGACGGGCTTACGGTCTAATCGGGGGAGACGGGCAGACAAGAACAATGGCAATAAATAGAGTCAAGGGGAAGAACATCTCGTAAAAACAATAGTGGAAAGAGCACGGGCTTTGGAGTCAGAGGTCATGAGTTCGAATCCCTGCTCTGCCACTTGTCAGCTGTGTGACTGTGGGCAAGTCACTTCACTTCTCTGTGCCTCAGTTCCCTCATCTGTAAAATGGGGATGAAGACTGTGAGCCCCACGTGGGACAACCCGATTCCCCTGTGTCTACCCCAGCGCTTAGAACAGTGTTCTGCACATCGTAAGCGCTTAACAAATACCAACATTATTAATCGGGGAGACGGACAGACAAGAATAATAATATTAATCGGGGAGACGGACAGACGAGAATAATAATATTAATCGGGGAGACGGACAGACAAGAATAATAATAATGTTGGTATTTGTTAAGCGCTTACGATGTGCAGAGCACTGTTCTAAGCGCTGGGGTAGACACAGGGGAATCGGGTTGTCCCACGTGGGGCTCACAGTCTTCATCCCCATTTTATAGATGAGGGAACTGAGGCACAGAGGAAGTGAAGTGACTTGCCCACAGTCACACAGCTGACAAGTGGCAGAGCAGGGATTTGAACTCATGACCTCTGACTCCAAAGCCCATACTTTTTCCACTGAGCCACGCTGCTTCTCAAGAACAATAGCAATACATTCATTCATTCAATAGTATTTATTGAGCGCTTACTATGTGCAGAGCAGTCAACTAAGTGCTTGCTAACTAGCGTTAGTGCTAGTGTTAGAGCACTAACTAAGTGCTTGCTAACTTGCTAACTAAGTGTATTGCTAACTAGCAATACAAGAACAATAGCAATACATTCATTCATTCAATAGTATTTATTGAGCGTTTACTATGTGCAGAGCACTCAACTAAGTGCTTGGAATGGACAGATCAGTAGCAGATAGAGACAGTCCCTGTCCTTTAACGGGCTTACAGTCTAATTGGGGAGATGGTCAGACAAGAACAATAGCAATAAATAGAATCAAGGGGATGAACATCTCATTAAAACAATAGCAAATAAATAGAATCCAGGCGATGTACATCTCATTAACAAAATAAATAGGGTAAAATGAAAATATATACAGTTGAGCAGACGAGTAGAGTGCTGAGTGGAAGGGAAGGGAGAGGGGGAAGAGCGGAGGGAAATTAGGGGAGAAGAGGGTTTAGCTGCGGAGAGGTGAAGGGGCGGGTAGAGGGAGCAGAGGGAAAAGGGGAGCTCAGTCTGGGAAGGCCTCTTGGAGGAGGTGAGCTCCCCTACCCCGGGCCAAGAGCGGCTGGAAGCCCCCGGGGCCACCAGCCGGGCCTGGACAAGCCCAGGATGCCAGGCAGCAGGTTCCCACCTTGAGCAATACTATCGACAAAGTCGATGAGGCTTTAGCTAAGCCCCAAATTGCCCGGTTTCTGCGGCGCACCCTCTCCCCTGCACTCACCTCACCCTTAGTGCTCCATCCACACCCAGAGGTTACTCTACTTTGCATGCGGGTGCTCAGAATAATAATAAAATTGGTATTTCTTAAGTGCTTAATATGTGCCAAGAACTCTTCTAAGCCCCAGGGTGGAGACAAGGTCATCAGGATGTCCCACGTGGGGCTCACAGTCTTCATCCCCCTTTCATAATAATAATAATAATGTTGGTATTCGTTAAGTGCTTTCTATGTGCCGAGCACTGTTCTAAGCCCTAGGGTAGATACAAGGTCATCAGGATGTTCCACGTGGGGCTCACAGTCTTCATCCCCCTTTCATAATAATAATAATAATAATGTTGGTATTCTTTAAGTGCTTTCTATGTGCCAAGCACTGTTCTAAACCCTGAGGTAGATACAAGGTCATCAGGTTGTCCCATGTGGGGCTCACAGTCTTCATTCCCCCTTTAATAATAATAATAACGTTGGCATTCATTAAGTGCTTTCTATGTGCCAAGCACTGTTCTGTTCTAAGCCCTGGGGTAGATATAAGGTCATCAGGTTGTACCACGTGGGGCTCACAGTCTTCATCCCCCTTAATAATAATAATTATTATTATTATTATTATAATGTTGGTATTCATTGAGCGCTTTCTTTGTGCCAAGCACTGTTCTAAGCGCTGGGGTACATACAAGGTCATCAGGTGGTCCCACGTGGGGCTCACAGTCTTCATCCCCCAATAATAATAATAATAATAATAATAATAATAATGTTGGTATTTGTTAAGTGCTTACTATGTGCCAAGCACTGTTCTAAGTGCTGGGGTAGACATGAGGTCATCACGTTGTCCCACATGGGGCTCATAGTCTTAATCCCCTTTTAATAATAATAATAATAATGATGATGTTGGTATTCGTTAAGCGCTTACTATGTGCAAAGCACTGTTCTAAGTGCTGGGGTAGTTACAAGGTCATCAGGTTGCCCCATGTAGGGCTCACAGTTTTAATCCCCATTTTACAGATGAGGTAACTGAGGCACAGCGAAGTAAGGTGACTTGCCCAAAGTCACGCAGCTGACAGGTGGCGGAGCTGGGATTAGAAGCCATGATCTCTGATTCCTAAACCCAGGCTCTTTCCACTGAGCCACGCTGCTTCTCTCATACGCTGCTCATACATAATTTACACAGAGATCTCCTTTCAGGCTCACCCAGCTCACCCGCTACCCACAAAACCTGTATAATAAAAATGATTATTATTATTATTGTGGTATTTGTTAAGCCCTTACTATGTGTCAAGTCCTGTTCTAAGCCCTGGGGTAGATACAATAATAATAATGGTATTTATTAAGTCCTTACTATGTGTCAAGCACTGTTCTAAGCCCTGGGGTAGATACAGTAATAAGAATTGTATTTGTTGAGACCTTACTATATGTCAAGCACTGTTCTAAACCCTGGGGTAGATACAATAATAAGAATAGTATTTGTTAAGCGCTTACTATGTGCCAAGCACTGTTCTAAGAGCTGAGGTGGCTACAGGAAGCAGCATGTCACAGTGGATAAAGAACCTAGGAGTCAGAAGGTCATGGGTTCTAATCCCGGCTCCGACACTTGTCTACGGTGTGACCTTGGCAAGTCACTTCACTTCTCTGGGCCTCAGTTACCTCATCTGCAAAATGGGGATTGACTGTGAGCCCCACGAGGGACAACCTCACTACCTCGTGTCTACCCCATTGTTTAATAATAATAATAATAATAATGTGGTATTTGTTAAGCGCTTACTATGTGCAAAGCACTGTTCTAAGCGCTGGGGGGGATACAAGGTGATCAGGTTGTCCTGCGTGGGGCTCACAGTTTTTAATCCCCATTTTACAGATGAGGTAACTGAGGCACAGAGATGTTAAGTGACTTGCCCAAAGTCACACAGCTGCCCAGCAGCGGAGCCGGGATTTGAACCCATGACCTCTGACTCCCAAGCCCGGGCTCTTTCCACTGAGCCATGTTTGGCACATAGTAAGTGCTTAACAAATACCAAAATTATTATTACAAGGTAATCAGGTTGGACCCGGTGTCTGTCCCACATAAGGCTCACACTCTTAATCCCCAGCAGACAAACTTGCATGAATTTCCAGGCAAAATCTTGCTCTAAAAGCAAAGGGAGGTAAGATAATAATGTTGGTATTTGTTAAGCGCTTACTATGTGCACAGCACTGTTCTAAGCGCTGGGGCAGATTCAGGGTAATCAGTTTGTCCCATGTGAGGCTCACAGATAATCCCCATTTTACAGATGAGGTAACTGAGGCACAGAGAAGTTAAGTGACTTGCCCACAGTCACACAGCTGACAAGTGGCAGAGCCAGGATTCGAACACATGACCTCTGATTCCGAAGCCCACGCTCTTTTCACTGAGCCACTTGGCTCAGGTAGAGCTGGAAAAGTCTCCATATTTTTCTGAACTAGGCAGGGCTCTATCAGAAATAAATTCTACTTTGGGAAGCCATGAGCATCAGTGGGTTAACATAATAGTGCAAGAAGGCCTGACACATGTTGTTTGGAAGGGAACCTTAGTTTTTCCAAATTGTTATTGTCAGATCACTCTCTAGTTTTGGTTTACCCAACTTCCTAGAAGCAGAGAAGGAAAATGTATCTTCCAGGAAATCTTCAGGTACCCACGTCTGGGTGTGGTTACAATATTCCTTTTGTCTTCAAATCCCTCACCCCTTTTCTTTTTAAAGGTAGAGACTGGCACAAAATTCTTCAGTCTGTACATTGCTAGTTAGGCTAAAGTTCCTGTGTTTTATGTATTCAGGCCCCTATGTCCTGTCTGTTCTTCCTTTATAATATTTCACAAATCCACTGCTTCCTCTTCACCTTTACAACCACCACCTTAGTATACGTTTTCCTCACCACCTGCCTTCCCTCCCATGCATACCCACCTTGTAAAACCGATCAAACTCACACAGAGACCTCCAATTTTTTGAACTCCTCCCCTTATCCACGGGATCCACTGAGCCTTATCCACTGAGCCACGGGAAGCAGCGTGGCTCAGTGGAAAGAGCATGGGCTTTGGAGTCAGAGGTCATGAGTTCGAATCCCAGCTCTGCCACTTGTCAGCTGTGTGACTGTGGGCAAGTCACTTAACTTCTCTGTGCCTCAGTTCCCTCATCTGTAAAATGGGGATGAAGACTGTGAGCCCCACGTGGGACAACCTGATTCCCCTGTGTCTACCCCAGCGCTTAGAACAGTGCTCTGCACATAGTAAGTGCTTAACAAATACCAACATTATTATTATTATTATTATTATCCCAGTCCATCATTCTCTTTCAGGCTCTACATAACTTCCCCTCTCTTAATGTGCAAATCCATACCCTCAAATCCACCTTCTCTGCCAAACTTGACCGTCTTCCACTTCATCCATACATGGATCTCCTTTGACCTTCCTCGATCTGGCTTCTGCCCCTTCGCTCCATGGAAACTCTGCCACCTAAGGTCACCAATGACCTTCTTCTTCTCAAATCCAATGGCCTCTACTCCCTCCTAATCCTCCTTGACCTCTCAGTTGCCTTTGACATTGTGAATCATGGCCTTCTCCTTGAAATATTACCCAACCTTGGCTTCACTGACAGTCCTGTCCTGGCTTTCTTCCTATCTGAATGCTCCTTTTTCAGTCTCTGTTTTCCAGTCTTCTCCTTTGCCTTCCACCCTCTGACAGTGGAAGTCCCTCAAGGCTCAGTCTGGGTCCCCTTTAATGCTCCACCTAAACCCATTCCTTTGGAGAACTCATTTGCTCCATGGCTTCAACCCCCATCTCTGTGCTAGGGATTCCCCAATCTACCTCTCCAGCCTTGACCAGCATTTCCTCCTGCCTTCAGGACATTTCTACCCTAATGTCTCAACAACACCTCAGACTAAACATGCCCAAAACAAAACACCTCATCTTCTCATGTAAACCTTGTCTTCCCTTTGTCTTTCCCATCACTGTAGACAGTACCACTCTCCTCCCTATCTCGCAAGCCCATAACCTTGACATTATTCTCAACTACCACTTTCAGTCAACCCACATATTCACTCACCAAATCCTGTCAGTTCTACCTTCATAACAACCCTCAAATCCACCCTTTCCTCTCATTCCAAGCTGCTACAGCATTTATGTCCTACCTTGACTACTGCATTAGCCTCCTCACTAACCTCTCGCCCCCTAACTCTCCCCACTCCAGTCCATACTTCATCCTGCTGTACAAATTATTTTTGTAAAAAAATCAGTCCACATCTCCCCCTTCCTCAAGAATCTCCAACAGTAGTCAGTTCCACCTCCACAGCAAACAGAAACTTCTTACCATCAGCTTTAAAGCATTCAATAAGCTCACCCCCTTCTACCTTACCTCACTGATTTCCAACTACGACCCGATCCCCTCACTTTGTTCCTCTAATGCCAACTCACTCACTGTACCTTGATCTCATCCTTCCCGTCACCAACCCCTCTCCGGCCAGGGACCCTCTTCCTCTTCATTTATGACATATCACCACTCTGCCCGCCTTAAAAGCCTTATGAAAATCACATTTACTCCAAGAGGCCTTCCCTAAGCACTCATTTCCCCTACACCCTCTCTCTTCTGCATTGTCCTTGACCTTCTAAGCACTTGACAGTCACACACCCCTCAGCCTCATGGCTTTTATGTACACAACCATAAGCGGCGTGGCTCAGTGGAAAGAGCCCGGGCTTGGGAGTCAGAGGTCATGGGTTCTAATCCCGGCTCTGCCGCTTGTCAGCTGTGTGACCGTGGGCAAGTCACTTAACTTCTCTGTACCTCAGTTACCTCATCTGTAAAATGGGGATGAGGATTGTGAGCCCTATGTGGGACAACCTGATTACCTTGTACCTACCCCAGGGCTTACAACAGTGCTTGGCACATAGTAAGCACTTAAAAAATACCAACATTATTATTATTATTGTATTAATGTCCATCTCCCCAGCCCTTGGCCCTAGCTGTAAGCTCCTTGTGGGCAGGGAAGGTGTCTACCTACTCTGTTGTACTAGATTCTCCCAAGCACTTAGTACACTGCTCTGCACACAGTTAGTACTTGATAAATACCACTGATTGGTTGAATTTCGCAGTACCAACGCCAAGCCTGGATTACCGCCACAGTACCCTTCTTAAACTCATAGGCTCATGTTGTAGAGAGCTGTTGATGGAAATCTAGGCATCGGGCCCAGATGGTCCAGCTCAATTTGGGCAGGGAGTGTGTCCATTTATTGGTGTATTGTACTTAAGTACATTGCTTTCCACACAGTAAGTGCTCAATAAATATAATTGAATGAATGAATGAATCTCAAATTAAACTTCATTTACTATATCTCTGCCCTTTCCTCTTCACAGCAACACTATTTTTCCTCACTTGTTGATTCCCAGGCCCACTACCCACACATACTATTCAAAACCTTCAAGTTCCTCAAACTCCCAAGACACCCACCTGTCCCCTCCCTTGCCCCTTAGGACCTTACCAACTACATTGTTGATAAAATCAAAACACTTTAAAATCTTCTCATCCTCCCAATTCCCTCACTCTTTGCCTTCCAATCTCTCAACTTTCCCAGCCATATCTCAAGAGATTTCCCACAAGCTTTCAAAATCTCTCCTTTCCACCAGAATCACCTCTAGCATTCCTTCACACATCATAGACACACTTGTGCCCACTCTTCTTGCCTCCCAGACTATCATCTTTAACTGCTTAGGCTCTCTGTTGGCTCCATCTGCTAGGCTTTCGAACAGGCCTATCCTAAAAAAAAATTTTCTCTCGACTTCAGTGCATCATCCAGATATTGTTTCATCTCCCTCCTATTATTCCTGTCCAAACTCCTTGAATGGTTGTTTTCCCCAACTTCCTTCTACTCCTCTAAAATTTAATTTCATCCCCAACCACTCCACTGGCACTGCTTTCTCCGAGGCTATCAATGATCTCCTCCACACCAAATCCAACAGACGATAGGCCTTCTCAATCCTCCTTGACCACCCAGCAGGTTTTGATACTGTGGACCACACCCTTCTCCTAGAAAAACCGAATCCTTGACGTCTCTGACACTATCCTCTCTGGCACAATCCACATTAGGAAGTGGTATGGCCTAGTGGAATTAACATGGGCCTGGAAGTGAGAGAACCTGGGTTCTAATTTCAGCTCTACCACTTTGTGACTTTTGGCAAGACACTTAACTCCTCTGTACCTCAGGCCCCTCACCTGCAAAATGGGGATTCAATAACTGTTTTCCTTCCTACTTAGACTGTGAGAGCTAAGTGGGACCTGATTATCTTATTTTTATCTCAGTGTTTGGCACACAGTAAGCACTGAACAAACACCACAGTTATCAATTCTCTTCTCCTATGACACTGGCTGCTCCTTCTTGACCTCTTACTCTGGCTCTTCCTCTACTTCCCATTCTCCAAAGGTGGGTGTCCCTCAAGTCTCAATTTTGGCTTCCCTTCAACTCTCAGTTTACTCTCTCTCTCAGCTGCTACCTCTTTATGAATGACTCCCAAACCTATCTCACAAATCCTAACCTCTCTCCAATCTTGCATCTCTTCCTGACTCCAGGACATCTCTCTACATATTCCACCAGCCCTTCAAGCTTCAAATGTTCAAAACTTAACCCCTCATCTCCCTTCCTAAATAATCTCCTTCTCCTAACTTTCCCTATAACTGTCATTATCCCCTTCTCTCCATCTGTAACGTTGGCATGATACTTGACCCCTTTCTCTCTTTCAATTCCCTGTTGGTACATTCTCAACAGCATCTTCAGAATCTGTCTTTTCCTCTCCAGCCAAACTGCCATCATGCTGGTCCAAGCACATATCAAAACCCAATCTTCCTATTGTATGAGCCTCCTCACACACCTCCCTGCCTTCGTCAACTTCCCTCTCCGATCTATACTTCACTCTGCTACCTGGATCATTTTCTAAAACATCATCTTATCACTTCTCAAAAACCTCCAATGGTTACCCATTCCACTCCACATCAAGGAGAAACTCCTGAACACTGACTTTACGGCATTCAATCAGCGATTTCCACCTTACTTATCTTCCCTTCTCTCCAGCTTTCATGATTGCTCCTCTCAAGTCAAACTACTCACTACACCTCATTGCAGTCTCTCTCTCTGTCTCTCTCTCTCTGCCTACCTCATGTTCATGCCCTCTCTCTCTAGCCTGGAACTCCCTCTCTCTCTATAACTGGCAGATTACTTCTCTCCCTAACATCAAATGTGATCTGAAATCATATCTCCTCCAAGAAGCCTTCCCTGATTAATCTCTCCTATCCCCACCTTATTTCACCTCCTACTTCCATTTCATCACTTCCATATCACCTACACACTTGGGTACTCACCATTCCTCCACCCTCTAGATATCTTTAAATTCTGTTACCTCCCCCTACTTATAATTGATTTTAGTGTCTGTCCCCCTCACCAAACTGTAAACTTAAGAACAGGGACCTTGTCTACTAATTTTATTGTACTCTCCCATGTTCACCTAGAGTGCTTTGCATAGAATAAGCTCTAGTCGATGCTAATTGATGGATTTGATCGTTATTCATTTACTTCAGCAGGTAAATTTCACTGACTCGTGATAGACAGAAATAAAGATGAGAATGTTTGCAAATAAGATCATGTTTTCCTGCATGATCAAATAAAAATATTGATTGTGGTATTTGAGTGCTTGCTATATTCCAAATGCAATCCTACGCTCTGAGGTAGAAGCAATACAATCAGATCAGGCACAGGGTCTTTCCCTCATGAGGCTCACAGTCTAGGGTGGGAGAAGCAGCGTGACCTAATGGCTAGAGCACGAGCCTGGGACTCAGGAGGACCTGGGTTCTAATCCTGGCTCTGCCACTCATCTGTTGTGTGACCTTGGGTAAGTCATTTCACTTCCTCTGTGCCTCAGTCCCCTCATCTGTAAAATGGTGATTAAGTATGTGAGATCCTTGAGGGACATGGACTGTATCCAAACTTGTATCTACCCCAGCACTTAGTGCCTGGTACATAGTAAGCACTTAACAAATAGCTTAAATAACAATAAGAATAATTCAGTCCTTTACTCTGATCTATTGTTTTACTGGTCCCTGTGTATAATTGTCTATTTCTATTATCTCTCTTTCTTCTTCTTCCAAATGTCCCCAGATACTAGTTCAGTGCTCTGCACACACTAGACATTCAATAAATATTGTCGATACCCATATTGATGCTGATCCTCTCAGAAGGATTTAAATATAGTACATGCTATCGGTGCTGATAAAAGATGATTATCCAGGCATTTGAATGCAGTACTATAAAGACTGATCACTGCAACTGATATTTCCTCAGGGCCCCTCCTGCAGGGCTCCTGCTAGTTGAAATCAATTGTGATCTCATTGTCTCCTCCTTCTTCCTCCTGGGAAAGCCCTGAAGAAGTTTCTGTCATGGAAACTACCAAGAGATTACCTGCCCTACCTAAGACAAAGCTTCCACTTCAGCTCTGTGTCTTGAGCAATGTGACTAAGCCGCATCTTCTGACCTCATCCACATCTGCCGCGAAGAGGGAGTTTCCACTTTTCACCTCATATCTGGAGGAATCACAATCTGGCATCAATTTTCCACACAGAAACTTTTCTCCACTCTCATTAGGCTCTTCGGGAAGAGATAACCTACCCAACTGCAGCCTCCTACACCCGTAACAATCCAGGCCCCGTGCTGGTCATCCCCATCAAGGTACGAGCTGCCAATGTCAATGCCTCTGTTACTTAAATGGGTTGTTGAGATAGAAGTAAAATCTCCTTTCCTGGAGATTTTCTAAAACAAGGAAAATAAGTCATCCAACCATATTTAGGTGAAATAGCGTGGCTCAGTGGAAAGAGCACGGACTGGGGAATCAGAGGTCATGGTTCAAATCCCGGCTCCGCCTCTTGTCAGCTGTGTGACTTTGGGCAAGTCGCTTCACTTCTCTGTGCCACAGTTCCCTCATCTGTAAACTGGAATAATAATAATAATAATGTTGGTATTTGTTAAGCGCTTACTATGTGCAGAACACTGTTCTAAGCACTGGGGAAGACACAGGGTAATTAGGTTGTCCCACATGAGGCTCACAGTCTTAATCCCCATTTTACAGATGAGGTCACTGAGGCACAGAGAAGTTAAGTGACTTGCCCACAGTCACACAGCTGACAAGTGGTGGATCGGCATTCGAACTCATGACCTCGGACTCCCAAGCCCGGGATCTTTCCACTGCGCCACACTGATTAAGGCTGTGAGGCCCGCGTGGGACAACCTGATCACTTTGTATCCTCCCCTGCACTTAGAATAGTGCTTTGCACATAGTAAGTGCTTACAAATGTCATTATCATTATTATTATTATTAGTGGATAGACCACAGGCCTGGGAGTCAGAAGGACCTGGGTTCTAATCCTCACTCCACCGCATAATTGCCGTGTGACTTTGAGAAAGTCACTTCAATTCTCTGGGCCTCAGTTACCTCATCTGGAAAATGGGGATAAGAGTGTGAGCCCCATGTGGGACAGGGACTACATCCAACCTGATTAATTTACCTCCCCCCCCCCAGCGCTTAGAATAGTGCCTGCATATGGTAAGCACTTTACAAGTACCATAATAAGTACAAGTATGCTGGAGAATAGGCATGGCTTAGTGGAAAAAGCCCAGATTTGGGAGTCAGAGGTCACAGGTTCAAATCCCTCATCTGCCACTTGTCTGCTGTGTGACCTTGGGCAGGTCACTTCACTTCTCTGGCCCTCAGTTCCCTCATCTGGAAAATGGGGATGAAGACTTTGAGCCCCACGGGGGACAACCTGATTTCGGAGGTGGAGGTGGATGGGCAACCCCTGGAGGTTCTTGAGTGGGGACTTATGGACTATGATTTGGAGACAAAGTTTTATTGCCAAATTGACTAATTGATTAAATTGTAGCTGTTACCAAAAGCTGTTTACAGACTGTTGCTTAATAATAGTTGACTGATAGATAAATTGCTTTATTCTCTAAACACTAACAATCTCAAAGGTAAAAAAGGCCTCAGACTAAACTACAATAGATCTGATTGTACGCAAAGCAAATTAGAAAGCCTGTGAAGAGAGAGCTTGCAAACAGGGCAGACGCAAATCTGCAGTCAGTGAAAATGCAGGTAAATTTTTAAGGAGTAGCTTTAAGTTGATGCTATTTTACTATCTGGAGTTGCATTATAAGAATTTAATTTGGGGAGGTGACATTAGCCTCAGGGGAGAAACTTCTTTCATATACTCACAAGAGCCCTACTAAGGTCCTCTACATACAGTAGGTCAATCAACCAATCAATCAATGTAATTTATTGAGCACTTACTGTGTGCAAAGCACTACACTAAGTGTCTGTCAGAGTCACGTAGGATAGAGTTAGTAGAGATGGTCGCAGGTGCTCAATAAATACTGATGATGATAATGATGATGATGATAATGACGATGATGAAAACTCTGATAAAGATAACAAAAGGTATCCTACTAATAGCTGAAATTAGAGGCACAACAATCAATAAATGATAGTTATTGAGCACTTCCCGGTTGCAGAGCACTGTAGGAGAGTTGGTAGACAGGTCCCCCCCCCCCAAGGAGTTTAGAGAAGCAGCATGGCTCAGGGGAAAGAGCACGGGCTTTGGAGTCAGAGGTCATGGGTCATGGGTCAGAGGTCATGGGTTCAAATCCTGGCTCGGCCACTTGTCAGCTGTGTGACTTTGGGCAAGTCACTTCACTTCTCAGTGCCTCAGTTCCCTCATCTGTAAAATGGGGATGAAGACTGTGAGCCCCACGTGGGACAATCTGATTCCCCTGCGTCAACCCCAGCGCTTACAATAGTGCTCCGCACATAGTAAGCGTTTAACAAATACCACAATTGTTATTATTAATTATTATTATCTGCGTGATTTATTTTAATGTCTGTCTCCCGCACTCAAATGTAAACTCTTTTTTTTTTTGGTATTTGTTAAGCGCTTACTATGTGCCGAGCACTGTTCTAAGTGCTGGGGTAGATGCAGGGGAATCAGATTGTCCCACGTGGGGCTCACATTTTTTAATCCCCATTTTTACAGATGAGGTAACTGAGGCATAGAGAAGTTAAGTGAATTGCCCAAGGTCACACAGCAGACAAGTGGTAGAGTGGGGATTAGAACCCACGACCTCGGACTCCCAAGCCCGTGCTCTTTCCACTAAGCCACGTAGATGTGCCTAAGTGTTGTGAGGCCGACAGGAGGGTGAATATCAAGTCGTTAAAGGACACAGATGCCAGGGAGAGGACTATGCAGAAGGAAGAGGAAATAGTGGAAATGAGAGTTTAGTTGGGGAAAGCCTCTTGGAGGAGATGTGACTTTGAAGACGGGAAGAGTGGTGGTCTGTTATACATCAGTCATTTGTGTCTGAGTTCTTCTTGGATAGAGAGCACTGCAGTCATTCACTCAATCGTATTTATTGAGCACTTACTGTGTGCAAAGCACCGTGATAAGCACTCGGGAGAGTACGATATACAACAAAACAACCCATTCCCTGCCCATAACGACCTCATAGTCTAGAGGGGGAGACAGACATTAATGTACATAAATATATGAATAAATTTCAGATGTATACATATGCGCCGTGGGGACGGGAAGGAGGATGAATGAAAGGAGCAAGTCAGGGTGACGCAGAAGGGAGTGGGAGAAGAGGAGAGGAGGGCTTAGTCGGGAAGGCCTCTTGGAGGAGATGTGCCTTCAGTAAGGCTCTGAAGTGAGGGAGAGCAATTACCTGTCTTATATGAGGAGGGAGGGAGTTTGAGGTCAGCGGTAGGATGTGGTCAAGAGGTCGGTGGCGAGATCGAGGTACAGTGAGAAGATTAGTATTAGAGGAGCGAAGTGTGCAGGCTGGGTTGTAGGAGAGTAGGGAAGTAAGGTAGGAGGGGGCAAGGAGATTAAGTGCTTTAAAGCCAAACTATTAAGAGCTTGGGAGAGGACAATATAATAATATATGAAGGGGGAGGAAGTTCCTGGCCGGAGGGATGATGTAAACAAGGGGTCAACGGTTAGATAGATGAGAGCGAAGTACCATGAGTAGATTAGCATTAGAGGAGGAAAGTATGTGGGCTGGGTTGTGGTGGGTAATGAGCAAAGTAAGGTAAGAGCGGGGGTGAGTTGACTGACTACTTTAAAGCCAATGGTAAGAAGCTTCCATTTGATGCAGAGGTGGATGGGCAACAATTTGTGGTTTCTGGGTGATGGGGAGACCTGTACTGAACAAACAGCAGAGTGAGGTGTGGACTGCAGTGGGGAGAGACAGGAGGCAGATAGCTCAGCGAAGATCAATCAATCAGTTGCATTTATTGAGCACTTACTTGGTGCAGAACACTGTTCTCTCCCAATTAGACTGTAAGCTTGTCAGTGGGCAGGGACTGTCTCTATCTGTTGCCAATCTGTACATTACAAGCGCTTAGTACAGTGCTCTGCACATAGTAAGCGCTCAATAAATACTATTGAATGAATGAATGAATACTAGCGCTTGGGAAAGTTCAAAATAACAGAGTTGGTAGACACATTCCCAGCCCACATCAAGCTTACTGTCTAGAGGGAGAGTTTACAGTCTGGAGGAGGCTGATGCCGTAAAAATATGAACCATTATGCGTCTCAGTGGAAAAGATGAATTCTGGTAGAATTAATCCTGTAAATTTTCTACATCCTGATAATCGCATTCCCCAGCCTTCATTTTCTTTTGTTAAAATTTAACTGAGCTCAAGTAAATACAATTTCAGTTATCCTAACTCCAAGCCGAACTCAACTAAATATTGGTAATGTTATAGAAATTCCAGAACTGGAATTAATTGCAAATGAAATGAAGTTGATGAGTAAGAGAAGCAGCGTGCCTAGTGGATAGAGCATGGGGCCTGGGAGTCAGAAGCCCTTGTGTGACCTGCTGTGTGACCTTGGACAAGTCACTTTACTTGTCTGTGCTTCAGTTTCCTCCTCTGTAAAGTGGGGATTAAGACTGTGAGCCCCATGTGGGACAGGGGCTATGTCTAACCTAATTTGCTTGTGTCCACCCCAGCGTATAGTACAGTGTGTGGCACCACAATTATCATTATTATCATTACTTTGTTAGTAGTAGTAATTTCAGTTTAAGCAACAGCAATCTAAAGCTTGTCACTAATTCTCTAAGTGAACATACGTGCACATTAAAAATAAAAGATGGTGTCCTACTATATTGGAGCCCCCTTTACAAAAATTCAAAGCAGTGCTAGTTTAAATTGGCTCTTTATTTTGACAGAAGAATTTCAGTAGATAAATGTGTCTTATCCATTGGTATTCAAGGATACAGGTGAGTTTAGTAATATCTTCCTGAATGTTGAAATGTCGTTCATTCCTCAGAGAAGAATACAAATAAGAACTGATCAACAGGGCCCCCTCCCTAAGGTAGGGCAAATGGAGGTAACTTCCCTGAACTAATGCCCCAGAGGCCCCACACCCTTCTCCTCAGCGAGGACAATGAAAATCTGCTTCTTCCTCTCTAGACAGTAGACTGTGTCTACCAAGTCTGGCACGTTCTTATATTGCACTCTCCCAAGTGCTTAGTATAGTGCTGTTCACACAGTGTAGCACTCGGTAAATACGATTGATTGGCAGAAACGATGTGATTGAAGTAGCATAGTGCAAAAAGCTCAGACCTGGGAATCAGGAGACTTGGGTTCTAATCCTGGCTCTGACCTTTGCCTGTTCTGTGACGTTGGGCAAGACACTTCATTTCTCTGTCTCCTCATCTTCAGTTTTTATGAGAAACAGCGTGGCTCAGTGGAAAGAGCACGGGCTTGGGAGTCGGAGGTCATGGGTTCAAATCCCGGCTCTGCCACTTATCAGCTGTGGGACTGTGGGCAAGTCACTTCACTTCTCTGGGCCTCAGTTCCCTCATCTGTAAAATGGAGATTAAGGCTGTGAGCCTCACGTGGGACAACCTGATGACCCTGTATCTACCCCAGTGCTTAGAACACTGCTCTGCACATAGTAAGCACATAACAAATACCAACATTATTAATATTATTATTAGAAACACAGGGCAACAGGGAGGAAGAGAATTGGAGAAGTCTCCTGTCTGAGTCTTACCCATTGGCAACCTCCCCGTCCCGGGGCTGGCAGCTTTCCAGAGTCCTGCTTGCCTAGAGGGATTGAGAGGGAGAGATGGGGGGTTCTCTGAGCAGAGTTCAAGGCTGTCCAGGGTCCTACAAGAGGAATGGGGAGGCTCCATCAGGCTGACATTCAGTGTGGGACGGAGAAAAGATTTAAGGGTAGACTTCCTGGACTTTAAAGTCTCCCTGCTCTGAACCGATGCTCTGCTACAGCCTCCTTGACGGTCCTGTCGGGAAGCCAGATGTCTGGGTCCCATGGTCCAGGGAATACCATACCTGGTAGAGGGACTGGCTCTAGAAACTGCCAATATGTACGATAGAGGGATTGTTGGGGAGAAAGGGGACCCCCCACTGACTTTCGCAAAGGTGTGTGATTTCTCTGGACACAATCCACAACCCCACACTTTCTGTGCCACACAAGGAGGCTGGTCAGTTCCACTTGCCTGGGAGTTGCATTGTGTGATGGCCCACACGATGTTGGACTGGGTTAGATTTAGAGTTATTCTTCTTTCATTTATATCATTTTTTGTTATTATTATTGATAATCAAAATGTTAATAATTGTCACTATGGTACTTCTTAAGCCCTTTCTATGTGTCAATCATTGTACTAAATTTTGTGGCTGACATAAGATAATCAAGTTGGACACCGTCCCTGTCCCACATGGGGCTCACTGTCTAGGTACAAGGGAGTAGGATTTAATCCCCATTTGACAGATGAGGTAATTGAGGTGCAGAGAAGTTAAGTGACTTGCCCAAGGTCACACGGCAGGCAAGAGGTGGAGTCAGGATTAGAACCCAGGCCCATGCTCTTTCCACTAGGCCAAGCTGCTTTTCTAATAATAATTATAACAACAGTCACTAAGCACTTACTGTGTGCCAATCACTGTACTAAGCACTGGGGTGGATACAATACCATCATGTCAGTCACAGTCCCACATGGGTCTCAGAGTCTAAATGGGAGGGAAAACAGGCATTGAATCCCCATTTTACATATGAGACAACTGAGGAACAGAGAACTTAAGGGACTTGCCCAAGGTCACATAGCAGGCAAGTATTAGAGTGATATTCGAACCCAGGTCTTTCGACTGCCAGGTCCGGGCTCTCTCTGGTAGGTCACACCTCTTTTTCTTCTTTACTTTCTACTACCAGGCCCTTTAAACTCCCTATAGGACCCCGTACTAGGTTAGTCCTGTCTTTTCTTCTGCCGTCGAGTCGTCTCCGACCCATAGCGACACCGTGGACACATCTCTTCCCAGAACGCCCCCCCTCCATCTGCAATCCTTCTCGTAGTGTATCCATAGAGTTTTCTTGGTAAAAATAAGGAAGTGGTTGGTAGCTCCAGGGAAAACCCCACTGACTCCTGGAACTGTGTCGGACTCTAGACTTTGAGCTTGTTGTGGGCAGGGAATGTGACTGTTTATTGCCATATTTCACTCTCCCAACTGCTTAGTACAGTGCTCTGCACACAGTAAGCACTCAATAAATACAACTGACCTACTGAGCGGCAGACAGATAGGATGGGATGTCTGTGTACCCAGACTGTGTCACTAAACTGTTGTTCCTGCCTCCATTACGTACCATAATCTAGACTACAAACTCTATGGCGCAAAGGAGCCGTGTTTACTTGTCCTACAAAATACCAGGTGGAATGTTGCTACTTTAATAATGATGCTTGATGGTGCTAATAATGATGTTGCTGTAGCTGCTTCAGAAGATAAATAATTATAGATATGGAGTCCTTCTCCATTAAGATTGTTTTGGGTTTAACTCTGTGCCTCTGGCCTTAATGGTTTGCAATGGAATATTTACTCTCCCATTTCATATTTGGAATTTGATTTGAGGCAAAGAATGTTTCAGTGACAGTGCAAAGATACAACCACAAGAACAGAGGCCTTGGGGATTGAATCGGCTGCCTAGATTAGGAGAACACAATGATTGTATTTTATATTAGGTTATAGGGAACACTGACTTTATTGGGAAGGGCTTTTCAGAGGCAGAATCCATGACTGCAGGAAGAGGCATCTCATTATGTTCACAGAGAGCTATCAAAGTAATGCATGAAAGGCTTCTACTGAGGTATACCTTTCCAGCTGGGAGCCAAGGAACATGAGTTCCTTTGGGAGAAAAGGTGGTTGTTTCAGGAGCTCCTGCAGTGTTACTTGTTTTTCTGCCCTCCAGACAAAACTGTCATAGTTTCCGTGTGCTTGATAAATCAACAGGAACCCTATGGTCATGACAATCACAGTGTCTTTTAAATAAAATGTTACCTTTAATAACAGCCGGATATTCCCTTGCTACATACAGACTAGCCCCAGAATTAATATAATCATTCAGCTACTGGTAAAGCCATTATTTCTCCTAGCAACAGAAAGGGCAACTTGTCTTCTTAAGGTATCCAACAGAGTCCAGCAATTAAGATAAAACTATTGTACTATCAGTAATCAAGCTTTGGGGGGCTGAATTGATTTTCCATTTTTATTTGGAAAGCATAACAAAAGAAGTATAACTAACCACAGGATTCCATCAGAGGGATTTCTAGACTTCAAAATTTCAAGTAAATACTAACATCTGCTTCCCTTTCCCCCGGCTAAGAAATACTTTCTAAGATCAAAATGTTGAATCAAGCTTCTGCAAGTTACTTAATTAATCAATCAATCTATCAGTGGTATTTATTGAGGGCTTACTGTGGGCAGAGCATTGTACTGAGCCCTTGGGTGAGTACAATGTAACGGAATTGGTAGACACAGTTCCTGTGCACAGCTTAACTTCCCTTAGTTACTTCCAGTTACTTCCTCTGTAAAATGGAATTAAATCCTCCTCCTTCCAATTTAGACTGTGAGTCCCATGTGGGATAGGGACTATATCCAACATGATTACCTTGTATGTACTTAAGTGGTTTATTCGAAGCCTAACTCATAATAAATGCTTAACAAGAACCATTAAAAAAAAAGTGAGTTCTGATCTACCTGAAATGTATGCCCGCAGATAGATTTCAAACCCTTGTAGTGATTATGTCAGAATGCCTCTAAATTAGAGGACTGGTTTTATGCAACATTAATAAATTCAAACAAAATGCAAATTACTCCATAGCTAAACCTCTTAGTGTGATTTATTTTTAAAGTGATTCAAGTAAAGTTACTCATTTCGGAATATTAACAAGCTGTCTTTCACATATGATTAAAATAAATTATATCAAATACTTGGTTAAATTATTGATGCACTTTTATTATTCATAACTTCATTCAAAGTGTCTAGGCAGAATAACAAATGAAAATTGATTAATGGTCAATCAAAGCCGGATTATTTCTCCTGGATCTCCTATTCATCAACTTGCTCTTCTCTAAAATAGGCCGAAATAAAATCAGTCCTGGTCATTTCACGCTTCTCTCCTCAAATAATCAAAAACTGTTTAAAGAAATGAGCTATTCTTTTGGAGGTCTATGATTAATCAGCATGGAACTAGAAACAATAAGTCATGTTTTTTCCTCTATTAGATATGTTAATTTTCCTTTTAATTGTCTACTATTAATGTGATCAAATGTCAGTAATTTTATTAGTTCTGCCAGTACTGTAATACACTCTGGGAAAAATTACCCTCTTGGTTATTAATGGCTGACAAGAGGAAATGCTCCCTTTTCTTCGGGAGCACCGTTGAGTATGGGGATGTGGTTTTTCATCATAAATTGCTCTGAATATAGAGAAAGGAGATTCAAATAAGCTTTCATTCTGATGAATTTGAAGGTAGGCCCCACTGTCTTACCCTTCCTACCTTATACTCAGAGCTACCTAATCAACTTCAAGGCAGCTCAAAGAGTCACTGGATATGCTTCTTACCCAAATCCAAAACAATCTTATTTTGCAGTATAACTGAATAGTCCATTAATAATAATAGCTGGTATTTATTAAGCACTTATTCTGTGCCAAGCACTGAACTAAGCACTGGAGTAGACACGCTAGAAGACAGGATACAGCCATTATCCCACATGGAGCTCTCAGCCTTATTCTTCAGTGTTTCAACTGCACGAAAAATGGCAGGCTCCTTTACCACTTTCTTTCCGCTTTCCTCTTTTCCCTGCTCTCCTTTTTCCCCTCCCTCCTTTTTCTCCTCCAAATTTCCACTTTTCTCTTTTTTTCCTTTTTATCCTTTTCACCCTTCTCCATTTGCTTTTTCCCCCTTTTTCAATGTCAGTCAATGGTATTTAATAAATTATTGACTATCTACTGAGGGCCAGGCATCGCAGAACCGACAATACTCGTAGTCATATTTATTGAGAGCCCACTTGATGCAATGGACTATACTACTAATGATATTTTTGTTAAGGACTTACTAGTGAATCAAGCGTTTACTAAGCACTGGGGTAGATATAAGATAATCAGGTGGGACATAATCCTTGTCCCTTGTTGGCTCAGAATTTAAAAAATAAATGCTTGGGAAGTACAGAAAAGCAAAGGGATAAGTACAATGCCCTCAAGGAGCTTACACCTTTATGGGGGAAGATAAACATAAAAATATTTATAACCAGAGTGGCCAAAATAAATTGAATAAATAAATTAACCTGACTGCTGAGAATGGGAATAAAGTTCAGATGTGCTAGAGATGGCCGATGGTGTTACATGGTTTAGGGTGATGCTAAATTAATTGGGAAAGGCTTACTGGAAGAGGTAGGATTTTTTGAGGGCTCTGAATGTCTGTGTTGTCTGTCAGAATTGTGAATAGAGGGAATTTTCTAGCTGGAGGAGGTGTATGATTGATGGGTTGGAAGCAGACGAGATGAGGATAAGGACGGCAACAAGGTTGGCTTGGGGAAAAACCAAGAGATTGAGTTAGTGAATTTGAGAGAACTGATAGGTAATGAGGAGCAGCATAACCTATTGGAAGGAGCACAGGCCTGAGAGTCAGCGAACCTGGGTTCAACTCTCAGGTCTGCTACATTCCTGCTGTGTGCCTTTGAGCAAGTCACTTGTTATCTGTGCCTCAATTAACTCATCTGTAAAATGGGGGTCTAATTCCTGTTCTCCTTCTTCTTAGTTTGTGAACTCTGTGAGTGGCAGGGACTGTATCTATCTAATTATTTTGTATCTTCCCCAGCCCTTAGAACAGTGCCTGACACATAGTAAGTGCTTAACAAATGACACAATTATTGCAATTAATGAGGGGCGAATTGGGTAGGCTTCTGGAACAGGGATGATGGTAGTGTTATAGATTGAAATGGGAAAATTATGGGGAAAAGAATGTTTAGGAGGATAGGTGAGGAATTCTGTTTTAGACATCATGATTTTGAGGGGGAAGAAGGACATTGGCCCAATGCGTTCATTCGTTCATTCGATCGTATTTACTGAGCGCTGGCTGTGTGCAGAATACTGTACTAAGCACTTGGGAAGTACAATTCGGCAACAGATAGAGACAATCCCTACCCAACAACGGGCTCACATAAATACCACTGATTAACTGCTTGATCCAAGGGGAGCTGTCCTGAAGGCACAAGGTGTGAGACTGTGGGCCACATGGGAGGTTAGAGCAAGACAGTTAGATTGAGGATTTGTCTGCATAGAGGCGGTGGTTGGAGCCACATGGGTCGGTAAGCTTCTGAGAGTGAGTGTAGAGGGAGAAGAGAAGGGACAAAAACCAAAATCTTTGGGGGGTCTCCACAGTAAAAGGATGAGAGGCAGAAAAGGAGCCAATGAATGAAATTGAGCAATGGTTAGCAGAGAGGTGGGTGGAGAAGCAGGTTAGTTCTGCATCAGCAAGACCTAGGCCTGAGAAGGTTTTAAAAAGGAGGGAGTGATGCTAAGTATACTAGGTACTCTAGACCATTAGCTCCTTGTGAGCAGGGATCACATTGACCAACTCTAGTCTATTGTACTTTCCCAAGTGCTTAGTAAAGTCTGCACATGTAAGCGTTCAATAAATACCACTGATGTAGCAACTGATCAGCATTTTCTCTTTTTATCATTTTCCTTTTCCTGGAGACTGGAGATCAGTTTTGGGATAATTACGTATGATTGATTGCAGTGGTATGATTTTTGGAAAAGCAAGAGATTTCAGCAAGAGTAAGGGCTTAGGAGTGAGAGGTCGACGGTTCTAATCCCAGCTCTGGCACTTGTCTGCTGTGTGACTTTGGGCAAGAAACTTAACTTCTCTGTGTCTCAGTTACCTCATCTGTAAAATGGGGATTGAGACTGTGAGTCCCATCTGGGTCAGGGACTGTGTCCAACCTGATTACCTTGTATCTATCCCAGCGCTTAGAACAGTGCTTGGCACATAGTAAGCACTTCTCAAATGCCATAATTATTATTATTATTCTGTGCCTGCTCAGACTAAACCCTTAACTAAGGCTGGGACTACACTAGCAAATTACCTAAATACTAAAAGCAAACAAAAGGTTTCACTAACCTATCCATATAATTGAGAAGCAGTTTGGCATAGTGGAAAGAGCACAGGCCTCGGAGTCAGGTTTCTAATCCCAGCTCCACCAATTGCCTAAGGTATGACTTTGGACAAGTCACTTCATTTTTCTGTGCCTCAGTTACCTCATCTGTAAAATGGTGATTAATGTAGATCATAGACTGTGACCAACCTGAGCAGTTTGTATCTACCCCAGTGCTTAGTACACTGCCTTTCCCATAGTAAGTGCTTAACAAATATCACTGAAAAAAAATCCAACAGAAGTCAAAATACACTTTATCTGGATAATTATCTGGAAAATTTGTTCATGATTGTCTGGCTGAAGACTGTGTCTGAATGAGCACATTTAAGAGGAAATGTGAACCAATTACCCATCTTGTTCAGGTCAGAAAATCTGGCAATGAGGAAAATGAGTTTTACTTACTCTAAATTGTCAAACTGATTGTCTACATTGATTATTTCATTTACTGAATAATTCCTCTATTCCTCCATCTTTTCTTTGTAGTTACAAAGAAACTACAAAAGAGATTGGCTCTAGAGGTAGGTTTTAGGAACGTGGAGTGAAAATGCAAATATATTTATTCTCATACAGTGTGGAAGGGAAGATGTGAAGATAGAATAAAATTTTACCTCAAAAATATGGCTCTTTTAAGTGTCACTTCAGCAAATTATGCATAACACCAAACCTATCATTTCAGCTTAACTAGAATCAAATCGCTACACCCACATTCTCTTTAGGAGCATTATAAAATTTCCCTTAATGTTTTCATTTCCACTGCTCGATGTAGCTATTCTTTGAGTGCCTTCAACAGTCCCTTAAGTAGAAACATATTAAACATATATTAGGTCTTCTTTTCCCATATCTTT
Organism: Ornithorhynchus anatinus; assembly: GCF_004115215.2. NCBI lineage: Eukaryota > Metazoa > Chordata > Mammalia > Monotremata > Ornithorhynchidae > Ornithorhynchus > Ornithorhynchus anatinus. The sequence continues at coordinate 98,779,673 of NC_041730.1, forward strand.
TTTCCATATTCTTCTTCCTAAAAGAAACTTTAGTTGCTTAAATTTCAACTGCGGAAAGATTGCTGTTCAAATCTTGTCATCAGAACAAACCTTTCAGTAACCCCGCGTCTTACAGGTGCAGCTAGAAGGTTTGACTGGCCATCTTTTACCGTACTGAAAGGAGCGAGCATCCTTCTGCTCATTAATTAAGGCATATATTGAGCGCTTACTGTGAGCAGAACACTGTACTAAGCACTTGGGGGAGTAGAATATAATGGGTTGGTAGACACGTTTCCTATCCACAAGGAACTTAGTCTAGAGGCTCAGCAATGACATACTTTTCTACTGGCCAATGAGGTCTGGATTTAAGATAACGAATTTAACAGAGGCATTGATTTTGACCCTCCTGCTGCTCCCTAAGCTGATTGCCTAGTGATCCACCAGATACTACATCTCTCATCTGTCTCAGATAGAAAGCAACAGGTATTTCTGTCCTCAAAACTACACTCACTCTCAAGTAAAGCAGCTGGATGTACACTGCTAGAGGATGGGGATATATAGGTATCTATCTATTTAGATAGATAATAATAATAATAATAATGTTGGTATTTGTTAAGCGCTTACTATGTGCAGAGCACTGTTCTAAGCACAGGGCTAGATACAGGGTCATCAGGTTGTCCCACATGAGGCTCACAGTCTTCAACCCCATTTTGCAGATGAGGGAACTGAGGCCCAGAGAAGTTAAGTGACTTGCCCTCAGTCACACAGCTGACAAGTGGCAGAGGTGGGATTCGAACCCATGGCCTCTGACTCTCAAGCCCGGGCTCTTTCGACTGAGCCACGCTGCTATCTATCTCTCTCTATCTCTATCTTGAGTGTTCAGCTGAAGGAAGCATCAATGATGGACATCTAGGTCAATCAAGCAGATAAGCTGATATGGGCTTCCAGATGAATATTTGTTTTTTCATGTTATCTAGAACAGAATGTTTTTGGAACTGGATGAATAAGGTCAGTTCTTCTGCTTGTGAAGGTTACTAACACTTTGGAATACAGAAATAAAACTCAGTGACCCTAATAAAACAGAAAGATGGTACTAGAAAAATAACATGAAATTCAGTGGGGAGAGTGTGAGGTAGCATGCTTATGGATGAAAAAAAAGCAAGGAATAAAAATAGAAAATGGAGATGCTTTAAAGACCCAGGGGGTCATAGCAACTATAAGGAGAATATAAATCAGCATAATATGATCCTAGTTGCAAAGCACCGTGGACCAGTGCAAAGAACACGGGCCTACAAGTCAGAGGACCTGGGTTCTCATCCTGCCTCTGCTACTTGTCTGCTATGTGACCTTGGGCAAGTCACTTCACATCTCTGAGCCTCAGGTTTCTCAACTGTAAAATGGGGATTCAGTACCTGTTTTCCCTCCTCTTTAGACTGGGAGCCCAGTGGGGACAGGGACTGTGTCTGATTGATCTGTATCTATCCCAATGCTCAGAATATTGCTCAATAGTTAATAATAATAATAATAATAATAATTGCTTAATAGTTAAGCTTAATAATGCTTAATAGTTAACATTTTTTGAAAAATGATGTGTTGAAATATGACAAGAAAGGATGGGGAAGTAATCATGCTAATATATTTAGCATATTTAAAGTATTTTACTCAATTTTGAGCACTACATTCCAAGAAGAAAATGGAGAAACTGGAGAGGCCTAACCATCAGCCAATGACACTAACTAAGGGCCTAAAGAATACTAATGATCAAGGAAATCAGTGTTGCCTAGTGGATAGAGCACAGGTCTGGGAGTCAGACGGATCTGAGTTCTAATTCCGCTCTGCCACTTGTCTGCTATGTGACCTTGGGCAAGTCACTTCATTTCTCTATGCCTCAGTTAACTCATCTGTAAAATGGGGATTAAGTTTGTGAACCCCATGTGGGGTAGAGACTGTAACCAACCTCATTAGCTTGTATCTACCCCAGTACTTAAAATAGAGCCTGCCACATAGGAAGCGCTTTAACAAATACCAACATTATTATTGCTATTATTACTATTATCATTAAGCAATGTACTAAGTTCCTGGGAGAATACAGCAGTTGCAAAACGTTCTGTGACCTCAACGATCTTACAATCTAATAGGGGAGGGAGAAAGTTCATCTTTTAAAAATATTGGAAGTAGGAGGAAGAATAACAATCTAGCAGAAAGTAGTACAGATATATCAGTAGGAAATAAATGACTGTAAAATATAATTGCTTAGATAAACATAAAGACAAAAGGTCTGAGGAAAGGAATAAGACATATAAGCACTAAGGATGGTAATTGGTTATACACATCTGGGGGGCTGCGAATTAATTTAGGAAGGCTCCTGGAAATGGTGGTACTTGGGGAGGGTTGTTAAGATGGGGAAGCTGTCATTTGGAAGATCTATGAGGGGATGGAGTTTCAGTCTGAGGGAACAGCCTTAGCAGAGCTTAGAAGGTCCAAGAGTGAGTTGTTTGAAAGTAAGGTAAGGAGCAGCAAAATGTGCGAGCTGAGGAGTAGTGAGTGAAGAAAGCCAATAGTAGTAATAATAATAGCGTTGGTATTCGTTAAGGGCTTACTATGTGCAGAGCACTGTTCTAAGTGCTGGGGTAGATACAAGGTAATCATATTGCCCCACGTGAGGCTCACAGTCTTAATCCATTTTACAGATGAGGGAACTGAGGCACAGAGAAGTTAAGTGACTTGCCCACACTCACACAACTGACAAGTGGCAGAGCCAGTACTTGAACCCATGATCTCTGACTCCCAAGCCCGGGCTCTTTCCCCTGAGCCACACTGCTTCTCTAGATAGACAGAGTTGAAATAGTGCCTAAAAACCAATGTTAAAGTGTTTCTGCTTGATGTGGAAGGAGATGGACAGCTTTTGGAGGTGTGGAATGCTTTGTACCTAGCAAACTTCAAGAAAATGAAGAAGCAGTATGGTCTAGTGGCTACAGCATGGACCTGAGAGTCAGGAGGACCTGGGTTCTAATTCTGGCTCTGCTACTTGTCTGCCGTGTGACCTTGGGCAAGTTGCTTAACTCCTCTAGACCTCAGTTATCTCATTTGTAAAATGAGGATTGACTGTGAGCCCATGTAGGTCATGGACCTTGTCCAAGCTAACTGCCTCGTATCTATCCGAAGAGCTTAGAACAGTGTCTGGCCGTAGTAAGCCCTTAATAATACCACACAAGCACAAAAAAGGATCCATGCAGCAGTCTGGAATATGAACTGAAATGGGTTGAGGCTGGAAGGAGGAAAACTAGTGAAGGAGGCTGATTACAGTAGTCTGTAATAAAACAACAGTAATAGTAATAGCAGTAGTATAGTAATAATATTTCTTAAACACCAACTGTACGCAAAACACTGTACTAATTCTTGATGATAATGAAATATGAGCCTGGGCACTCAAAATGCTCAAAAATCTAAGTGAAATGCAGAGGTTTGGCAACAGATATGTAAGGAAATGTGAAACAATAAAAAACGAAAAAAAAACATAGAAAGGCATGAACAAAAATAAATAATATTATTATTAATAATAATAATAGAAATTATGGTATTAAGCACTTACTATTTGCCAGGCACTGTTCTAAGTGCCGGGCTAGATACAAGATAGTAGGGTTGGATATTACCACAACCATAGAACACTGTGGCTAAAAGAGAGGTTTCATGTTTGTCACACACATCCTTCACCCCCTTCCCTAGGAAGGGCTATTTAGACTCCAAGAGTCACAAAAGCCACTGTCACAGCTATCCCAAACCCAATTAATCAATCAATCAATCAATTGTATTTATTGAGGGCTCACTGTGTACAGAGCAGTATACTAAACACTTGGGAGAGCACAGCACAAGACAGTTGGTAGACACATTCCCCACCTACGACTTGAATCTTCTGAGAAGCAGCGCGGCTTACTGGAAAGAGCACGGGCTGGGGAGTCAGAGGTCATGGGCGCGATTACCTGCTCCTCTACTTGTCAGCTGTGTGACTTTGAGCAAGTCACTTAACTTCTCTGTGCCCTAGTTACCTCATTTGTAAAATGGGGATTCAGACCGTGAGCCCCACGGTGGGACAACCTGATAACCTTGTACCTACCCCAGAGCTTAGAACAGTTCTTGGCACATAGTAAGCGCTTAACAAATTTTATTATTATTATTAAAAACTCAACTTTCTCTGCTGTGCTGGAGAGAGCAGGATGTCAATCAATGGTATTTATTAAATGTCTAATGTCAAAGGAAAATGGCAGCTTTGGACTGTCTTCCAGGCAGCTAGGCCTTGTGCTTGACCAATGTGGAAGCCATTTGGGTAAAGAGGAAGAGGCTGATCTGGGAATTATCGTAAGGGAAGAGTTGGGAAATTTAGCCAGTGCTTAAATATAAGAGCTTGAAAAACAGGGAGGAGTTGAGGATGTTGCCAAGGTGGTAGATTAATTGAATAGTTTGGTGGTGTTATCTATAGTAATGGGAAAGTTAAATGCAATTTAGGAAGAATGTCAGGAATGATCATTAAAAGAAAAGCAAAGAGATCATGGGGTCAAAGCATTTAAGGAATGGGTTACTCTCCCCACCTTCGTAGCTTTACTGAAGGCACATTTCCTCCAAGAGGCCTTCCCTGACTAAGCCCTCATTTCCTCTTCTCCCATTCCCTTCTGTGTCACCTTGATTTGCTCCCTTTATTCACCCCACGCTCGGCCCCACAACATTTAGGTAAATATCCATAATTTGTTTATATTAACGTCTGTCTCCCCCTCTAGACTGTAAGCTTGTTGTGGGCAGGGAGTGTGTCTATCAACTTTGTTAAACTGTACTCTCCAAACTGTTTAATACAGTGCTCTGCTCACAGTGAGTGCTCAATCAATACGATTGATTGCTCGTTTAGATTTGTTAGTTTAGTAACTGCTTCCATGACACTATAGGTCCTTGAGGGCAGGGACTGTGCTCTTCATCTGCATGTTCTCCACTTCTTAAAACAGTGCTGGGCACACAAAATAGGCAGCCAGTAAATCTTGAGGAGGAGGAAGAGGTGGAAGAGGAAGATTGCTACGGGGCGGTCCTATTATTCTCGAGGACCAACAAGTTCCAAACAAGATGAAACTGGATTTACACTAAAGCAAGCAGGATCCTAGTTGAATTCATGAAAGAAGGTCTGGAATAGCAGAGTGATAAAACACTGAAACAGATTACTGCAGTCTTCACTTGAAAAAAAAAAAAATCTATCCTGGATGCTGTGGTCATTCACCTACCTAGAAGCAGGGCTTTACCGGATTATAACCTCCTTGAGGAAAGGGATCATTCCCACCAATTCCATTGTAATCTCACAAGTGTTTAGTACTGGATCTGTACACAGAAAGTGCTCAGTAAATACCTTTGATGGATTGTCTCAGAGGACTTCTCTTTTTGGTTCCTTTCAGGTCCTTTCAGCTCTGTTGATCTCGGATGTAGAGAGTCTTATTACCACATGTATGAGTTGTACCTCAATAGAAAGACAGGAACATATGGAAAGGGAGGATGGTATTGTATATTTCTCTGGTAACTAAATATCATTAACAATTTGGCGTCAGCATCGCTACAAAGAACATTTTATAGAGAAAATATTTGATTATAAAATCTTTCAAATCAGACTTCTAAAATTCTTTGATCCTTCTCAAACTCCAAAGTTTATTTTTTCCATTAATGTGTTCAGAGAAGCTTAATAATATGATTTGAAATATGAGAATGGATTAACAAATGCCTGTGACTTTATAAATAGAGCACAGACTGAAACCAGGATTAACATTCAATTTATTTCTCTGAATCATATTCTTCTAATTCATCTAATTTATCCCACTTACTGCAGTTTGGAACTCTTAGTAAAATCATGACTTTTGGCATGTGTTTATTCCATTCATTTCAAAGCAGTGCAATTTCTGTGACTATTGCCACTCATCTCTTGGTCCCAGTAGGACCAAAGGAAATTATTTTCTTCACGTGGAATGTTCTGAAAACTGGCATAAAGTAATTCCTTAAAAGGCGATTTATAAGCTTGCTTTTTCATCTATAATGCTGTAATGAGTTTGAAACTGAGTTGGCATCTGCACTGAATTCTGGGGCAGAAAAGTATAAATATTCAGAAAGTTACAAAGAATGTCTAATTTACAAATGTCTTCAAGCTGGGAGTTGGTTGTTGAAAAATATACTAAAGAAATATTTTTATTCAGGAAGTGGCCTAGTTTTCGGGTGTACAGGGAGAGAGTCAAAAGCTTTGAGTCCTAATTCTGACAATCAACTTGAAACAGCAATATGCCTTTCTGCTCATTCTCAGCCTAGCAAGCAGGAGAATGAAATGCACTTTGAGGGATGGATGGACTTCTCTTGAAGTGGAATCAGAGTCTGTAAAAACATAAAAACAAAATAAAGACAAATATGTTTGGAAAAATACCTGATCATTTCCAAGTACTGATATTGAAAATGTGGGTTCAAAACTCCACGAACAATATTCAGCAAGTTATTCATTCCTTCTCTTCTAGGTATGTGGTTATTCCAGGATGTTGGATTAACCTGGCAAGGGAAGAGATAGTAAATCACTGGGAGATAACTCTCCCCTTGAAGAAAATTGCCTGTGATGCAGGGGGGAGAGGAGGGGTGACTTTCATAAAAAAGTGTTTGGTTTATTTAAGAAGTCTGGGCATCCTATTAATTCTACCAACCCCAAGGTGAAGGGGTTACATTACCACCCAACTTGACACCTTTCCCCATCCCTCAGTCATATGATGTCATCTGAGGCCAGCCTGATACTTGCCCCCCAAGGCATGGTCCTGCTGTGGGATCAGAGAGGTCAACCCTGTTTCCGACAGCTGCTGTCCCCAGGGATTGTTTTTTGTCCTTTTTTTTTAATTAAGAGGAAACAAACACAAAGCTTCTCATTTTCTCTCCTCCACCTGCTCAGTGGAGAGATGGAGGTAGGTCAAACTACGCAGAGACCCAGCCAGGAGGTTTTATAAAGCACTGCTTGAAGGATTGCATCTGATTCACGTTTCATAGAGCAAAATCCATCAAACCATCGTGGTACTGCTCTTACTTTTTTTTGTTTTCTTTCTTTTTCCCCCCTCGGAAACTCTCCTCCTTCAACTTTCAGACCAGACGTGAGGAAACCAGACTTAAGGAACGTGGAGGTATCAAGGAAGTTACACCGCTAACATCTGTGATTAAAGTTGAAAGCTTTGTGCTTTCTTTAGATAATTCAAGAAGAGAGCATATTTTATTGTTTTTTGTTATTCCTGCCCCCAAAAGATTATCTGAGGTAGAAATGGACTTTGGATAGGTTCAATTTATTCCCATTAGTCTGCCTTTGGCATTAGCATGCTTATTTCATGGAAATGTTTGGCAGATAATTAAAAAAATACCATAGGGAATATATATTAATTGTGTGACTCATTAATTTAAGAATATTCATTAGTATAAGTAACGAGAGGCACAGAATGCCCTAATCATTTAAGTGATCAGAAACCCCATTTAGAAGAAAAATGGATTTTCTCTGGGAAATAACTTACTAGATGCGAGTACTCATTCCCTTGATATTAGACCAGTTATTCTTTCTATTGTTTTTGATTGACAGTTTTTAAACTATCCACCCCAAGGTCTTCATCCTCAAAGAACAATGTTTTCTCTTTTCCACAAAAACTAGAATTAACCAGAAATTGTCAGCAAATATTAATCTGAAAAGTAAAATTTTAACCATTATAAGTATGTGATTCTCCTCATTTTAGAAAGTATCTGAATTACCTCAATGCAGAAAACAATATATCAAAGTGCTTCGCAAAGTTTTAAAGATGGTGAATTACTATTTAATGTATCATCCCTCTTGAATGTTTGTTTGAATTAGGTGTGGGCACAGTAGTGGGAAGAGAAGCATATTTTATCTTGAGCGAAATATCAAAGAGAAACTACCTCTCGGCTGAAAGCATTTGGTTTCTACTCAGCTAGCAATTAGCTTGCCCCATTAACTATTTCAAATACACTTAGGAGATTGAGCACAGCCTTCTTATAATGAAAGTTGTTTTCTCTATAAGTATTAATTTCACTAATATCCTTTCATATGACCATTATTTTTGCCCAAGCCCCTGCCAAATAATGAAATGAAGCTAATCCACGTAGGTTACTCCCTCTTCAAGAGACAATGAGATGATGAGAAAGGTAGGAAGAAAAAAGAAAGAAATGGGAAGTTCAAAAGGACAGAGATAACACACTGTATGTTACACGGTAGTATGGAGTTAATCTACTCCCCGTGGTGAAAACTGAATAGGTAATCAAAATATTTATAAGAATTTCAGGATAGAGGCAGGAAATCTGTGATTTTTTTTCTCTCTCAGTAACTAGTCATTAAGTAGCTTTTGAAATGTTAACTTCAAACTGTTTGCTAGTCTACACTCTAATAACAGAAAATGTTAAGAGGTCTTGGGAAGCATTATTTAGTTTTTCTACAGTTTTTGATCTTGTGAATGTCAAAAGAAATAAAGACTTTTTAGATCTTCCATTTAGAATTTTTTGGTATCCAAGCTCTTGTTTTCTCCTTTATTTTTTCCTAGTACATCAATGTTTTACATTCTATTTCCTCCACATACCCAGTCAAAGGAATTTTAAAAATAATTTTTATAATTGGGATGATTATTCTTCAGAGTGAAATTTTGCTGTGTTGGTTAACTATAAAAATGGGTGAATTCATATACTAAACAACTTTGATCTACAGGAAATCTGGAAAAGATTGGGGAGGGAAACATTATTTTCCTCCCTTTTCCTTCCACCCTCTAACTGTTCTGGACCCCCTTCAGGTCTCCATCTACACCCACTCCCTTGGCAAACTCATGTGCTGTCAATTCAACCTTCACAACATTGCTAAAATCTGCTCTTTCTTCTCCATCCAAACTGTTACCACATTAATCCAAGGATTTATCCTACCCTGCCTTAACTTCTGCAACAGCCTCCTTGCTGAGTTCCCTGCCTCCTGTCTCTCCCCACTCCAGTTCCTACTTCATTCCACTGCCTGGATCATTTTTCTACAAAACCTTTCAGTCTGTTTTCCCACTCTTCAGAAACCTCCACATCAAATGGAAACTCTTTACCTTAGGCTTTAAAGGAATCAATCACCTTGCCACCACCTACCTTCTACAACTAGCCCACCCACTTCCCTCCTCTAATGCCAACCTACTCACTGAACCTAGATCTCCTCTCTCACGCCGCCGACCCCTCGCCCCCATCCTGCCTTTGGCTTAGAACTTGGTATATGACACATCGCCATTCTTCCCACCTCATTAAAATCACATCTCCAAGAAGCCTTCCCCGCCTAAACCCTCATTTCCTCTTTTCCCATTCCCTTCTGAGTCTCTCTTCCATTTGGATTTGCACCCTTTATTTACCCCACCTTCACCTTCATTTAAACATAATTCATTTATTTATATTCTGCCTTTCTCCCCTCTCAAGGTCACATTTGGAGAGTTTCCAGTACTCTTCCAGTCTTGACTATGAGAGAGTGAGCCAAGCAGAGGCCTACCCATTCCATTCCTAGCTTGGGCAGTGGCTAGCGAGTGGAAGGCAATCTGCTACTAGTCAAACCTCACCTGTGCTGGGCAGCAGCTGCACGGGAGAGAGTCGAGGGTGGAGACTCAAGTGTACTCTGCGGAAGAAGGCAGTGGTAAACCACTTCCGGATTTTTACCAAGAAAACTCTATGGATCCACTACCAGAACGATTGCAGATGGAGGTAGGGCGTTCTGGGAGAAATGTGTCCATGGTGTCGCTATTGGTCGGAGACGACTAGACAGCGTAAGACAATGCCTATCTCCCCTTCTGAACTGAAAGCTTCTTGTGGGAAGGGACCGTCTCTAACAAGTCTGTTATTCTGTACTCTCCCGAGCACTTAATACAGTACTCTGCCCACAATAAGTGCTTAATAAATATGACTGATTGATGGATTCACTCTCATGGCTCAACTCCCCATCTCTACAGGAATTATTCTAAAATCTACCTCTCCAACCCTGAAGGAGAATGCTCCTTCTCTGCAGTCTTACATTTCTTCTTGACTTTAGGCTATCACTACTTGGGTGTCCCACCTTAAGCTTGGATGACACCTCAAACTTAACATGTCCAAAACAGTGTCGTCTAATGGTTAGGTCACGCACCTGGGAGTTAAAAGGATCTGGATGGGCTTGGGGAAGTCACTTAACTTCTCTGTGCCTCAGTTACCTCATCTATAAAATGGGGATCAATGTGGGATATGGACAGTGTCCAACCTGATTACCCCATATCTACCCCAGCGCTTAGAATAGTGCCTGGCACACAGGAAGCACCATCAAAACCCCCCAAAAGAACACAAAAAACAGAATTCCTAATCTTCCGAACGCAAACCCTGTCCTCCCCCAAAGTTTCCTATCACTACAGGCAGCACCACCAGGAATCTTCACATTCTTACATAATAATGATGGCATTTGTTAAGTGCTTACTATGTGCCAGGCACTGTCCTAAACACTGGGGCAGATTCAAGCAAATCGTGTTGGATGCAGTCTCTGTCCCACATGGGACTCATAGTTTTAATCCCCATTTTACAGATGAGGGAACTGAGGCACAGAGAAGTGACTTGCCCAAGATCACACAGCAGGCAAGTGGGGGACCAGGCTTAGAACCCAGGTCCTTCTGATTCCGAGGGCCGTGCTCCATCCATTAGGCAACATTGCTTATGCCTGCAACTTTCATGTTATCTCTCACTCAACCTGCATATTCTATCTGTTATCAAATCCTAGTGAAGCCAGCTTAGTTAGTACCCAAGTCCTTAGGTGATGTAGAAATATTCAAGTGGCAACGGAGAGAGAAATAGGATGGGGAGATAAAAGATCAGTAAGGGAAAGCCTCTTGGAAGGAAGTGTGATTTCTGAAGGACCGTGAAGATGGGGAAAGCAGTTGTCTGCTGAATGTGAAGGAAGAAGGAATTCCAGACAGAAAAGAATGTGTGAGCAAGAGGAAGGTGGTGAGAGAGATGAGAAAGAAGCACAGTGGGTAAGTTGGCTTGTGAGGAATGAAGTGTGTAAACTGGGGGATAGAAGGAGAGGATTGAGGATACATATGGTGGGGAGAGCTGATTGGACATGTAAAGCCAAGAGTAAAGAGTTTCAGCTTGATACGGAGAGGAATGGGCAACGACTGTAGGCTTATGAGAATTGGGGAGATGTGTGCCAGACTGTTTTAGGAACATGATCCAGGCAGCAGAGTGAGGTGGCCTGGGGAGGGGAGAGTCTGGAGCCAGTGAGGCCTGTTATTACAACTTCCAGAACAAATCACTCAGCACGTACATGGTTGAGCTCCCTTAAACAGTAAAACATGCTTCGTGTTGCCACTGATAAAGTGTTAGGAGAACATAGAAAGCAAGATGGTAGACCAAGGTAAATTTCTGGTTTTATCAAGGTACTCCTAGTTTTGCTTGCTAATTACCTGCTTTGCGAGACACTCACAGAAAGATAAAGTTTTAGAAAAGAGACTAAAGCATTTTGAAAAATCCTTTAGTAATTTGAGTTTCAGTAACTATAAGTGGAATTTCTCTCCAGCAAAAGACCAAGTTCAGATAATAAATAACAAAGAAATTAGGGCTTCAAAACATTCCCTCATGGGATAGTGGAAAGAGCCCAGGGCTGGGATCAGAGAACTTGGGTTCTAATCCTAACTGCCTCCTGCCTGCTGTATGACCTTGAGCAAGTCACTCAACTTCACTGTGCCTCAGTTACCTCATCTGTAAAAATGGAGATACGATACTTGTTTTCCCTCCTACTTAGAATTTGAGCCCCGTTTGGGACAAGGTACGTATCTGATCTGATTATCCTATATCTTCCCCAGTGCTTAGAACAGTGCTCAGTACATACTAAGTGCTTAACAAATACCACTACTATTATTAGGTCATGGGTTCTAATTCCGGCTCCGCCACTTTTCTGCTGTATGACCTTAGGCCAGTCAGTTCACTTCTCTGTGCCTCAGTTTCCTTATCTGTCAAATGGGGAATAAGATTGTGAGCCCCATTAGGGACAGGGACTGTGTCTAACCCGATTTGTTCATAACCACCCCAGTGCTTTGTACAGTGAATGATACATAGTAAGTGCTTAACAAATACCATTACTATTATAATAGTTATTAATAATAATATTGACTGGATTTGCTTGGTTCTATAGCCCAGTTCAGCATCACTTCTATATTTATTCAAGTTGACCATTCTTTTATTTATTGCATGAAGCTAATCCCAAATTTACGCCTCTGTTCATTTTGTTCAGGATAAGATCCACTAACAGAAATATTTAGCTGATAAGTATAGTTACTTAAACAATCAAGCAAATAAAATAAACCTGTTTTGTGAACATAGCCACAGTTGAGACCTCTTGAAAAAAAAATGTCTCCAATGGCATGACAAAAATCTTTATTCACTTTCATTTGTTTATGCCCTCTCCTAGTATATTACTGCACCCTCACCTCCCAAAAGAAAATGTATGCTCTTGTTTATTAGTTTTAGGATTAGTTTGGGGATTAATACATATTTTATGATATGAAATCATTCAAGTGGGCCAAAATGAAGTTAGGTTTATTCAGAAACTCCTTAGCTCTCAAGCCCACACTGGGGATACAACTCAATTACTGTTTGTTAATGATGATAAAATATTCCTGGTATTTTGAAGTGATTTGGAATAGTCAAGGCATGGTGATGGTTACCAGAAAGTTAACATCCAACATACTGAAGTCTGATCTGCAGACGGCAAGGATTTACGGGAGGAATGGGATGGTGTCACAATTTGTCACGATGAAGTAAAACATGAACTTTTAACAGTCATCTGGATATTAAACTTTCAAAATGATGAACAGTATTTAGGGAGAAACAACTGTAGTTAAATCTTTGAGCTAATGATTATAAGTGCTTAACCCAGCTAACATTTTGAACTTAAGTCTAACATTATTTTGCAACTGAGTTTCCGTCTTGTGGATCGCATAGAAGTCTGGCTTTCCCTTGTAGATGGTAAACTCCTTGAAGGCAAGGAGTATACCTTCCAACTCTGTTATATTGTACAGATACATATGTACATACACATAAGTGTGGGGTGTATATCAAATGTCCCAAAGCTCATGGATCCAAATGTATAGGGGGCACAGAAGGGAGAGGGAGTAGGGGAAATGAAGGCTTACTTGGGGAAGGTCTCTTGGAAAAGATGTGATTTAATAAGGCCTTGAAGGCAGAGAGAGTTGTGGTCTGGAATACATGAACGGGGAGGGAGTTTAGGCAGGGGGGAGGATAGGGGAAAGATGTCGGTGATGAGTTAGATGAGATCAGAGTACGGTGTGTAATCTGGTCCAAGATCACCAAAGTCTGCAAGCTGGGCTGTAATAGGAGGTCAGTGAGAGATTGTAAGCTCGCTGGGGACAGGAAATGTATCTACCAACTCTGTTATATTGAGCTCTCCCAAGCGCTTAGTAAGGTGTTCTGCCCACAGTAAGTGCTCAATAAATATGATTGGTTGTACTGAGGTAAGGAGAGCTGATTGAATTAAAGTCAATGGTCAGGGGTTTCTGTTTCATGTGGAGGTGGATAGGCAACCACTGGAGGTTCTAGAGAAAGTGGGGAGACGTGGACTGAATGTTGAAAAATGGTCCATCCAGCAGAGTGAAGCATGGACTTAAGTGGAAAGAGACCAGAGGCAGGGAGGTCAGTGAGGAGGCAGATGCAGTAGTCAAGACAGCACAGTATTTGCACGCAGTAAGCCCTCAATAAATACGATCAAATGAATGGTAAGTGCTTGGATCAGCATAGTAGCAGTTTGGATGGAGAGGAAAGGGTGGATTTTAGCAATGCTGTGACGGTAAAACTTACAGGATCTGGTGACAGATCAAATACGTGGGCTGAATGAGAGATGAGTCGAGGACAATGCCAAGGCTCAGTGCGATAAGGAGGAGAGTGGTACTGTCTAAAGTGATAGGAAAGACAAGGGAAGGACGGCCTTTGGGTGGAAAGATAAGGAGTTCTGTCTTGAACAGGTTTAGTTTGGGGTGTTGGCAGGACATACAGGTCGAGATATCTTGAAAGCAGAGGCAGGAAGAAATGTGAGACTGCAGAGAAGGACAAAGACCTGGGTGGAAGAAGCAGATTTGGGAATCATCCACATAAAGGTGGGAGTTGAAACCATGGGAGTGAATAAATTCTTCAGTGGAGTGGGTGTAGGTGGAGAGAGAAGGGGACCCAGGACAGAATCTTGAGGGACCGCCCCCATGCTGTCAGAGGAGGAGCCTGCTAAAAATGACTGAGAAGGAGTGATCAGAGATGGATAGGAGGAGAACCAAGAGAGGACAGAGTCCGTGAAACCAAGATTGGAAAGTTTCAAGGAGAAGGGGATGGTCTAGGGTGTCGAAGGCAGCTGCGACATCTAGAGAGATTAGGAGGCTGTGAGATTTTGCGAGGAGGTCATGCGTTACCTTAGAGAGGGCTGTTTCCATGGAGTGAAGGGGACGGAAGCCAAATTGAAGGTGACCCAGGAGAGAAATGGAAGGAGGAAATGGAGACGACAGGTGTAAACAAGAAATCTGAAGAGAAATAGGAGAGATGAGGCAATATCTGGAGAGAGCCTTGGGGTCAAGGAAAGGCTTTTTTAGAAGAGGGGATATATAAACATGTTGGAAAGCAGTGAGGAAGAATCCAATGAAAAGTGAACGTTGAAGATGGCATTCAAGGAAGGAGGAATGGGGGAAGGAAGAAAGTGTTTTAATAAGGTGTGAAGGGATGGAGTGAGAAGCACAGGTGAAGGGGGTAGATTTTGAGAAGAGGGCAAGATACAGGGAATATAGGGAAAGTCAAAGAAGGCTGGGGGCAGGATTAGAGAGGAGCAGGGAAGATGTTTAGAGAGATAACACTTTATGGTTTCAATTTTTGTGGATGAAGTGTGTCGCCAGGTCATTAGATCAGTCAATTGTATTTATTGATGATGAGGTATTTAATAATGTTGGTATTTGTTATGCACTTACTATGTGCAGGGCACTGTTCTAAGCACTGGGGTAGATACAGGGTAATCAGGTTGTCCCACGTGAGGCTCACAGTCTTCATCCCCATTTTACAGATGAGATAACTGAGGCACAGAGAAGTGAATGACTTGCCCAAGGTGACACAGATGACAAGTGGAAGAGTCGGGATTAGAACCCATTACCTCTGACTCCCAAGCCCGTGTTCTTGCCACTGAGCCATGCTGCTTCTCTGATTTGTGTTTGTTAAGTATCTGTTAAGTGCTTACAATGCACCAAGCCCTGTTCTAAGCACTGAGTGCTTACCGTGTGCACTCTGTACACTGTGTGAGTGTTCCTTATTACCACTGATAATTAAGAATCCAGTGTCTGAATTTGAAGAAATAATGCAAATCACACTTTTTATTTTGTGGTGGAAAAACCTAACTCCTTTTAGTTCATATAGTGACCCAAAGTTTAATAATACCCAACACTGCTGGGTGAACTTGAATCGAGTACTTCACCTTTCTTGGCTTCATTTCCTTCAGATAGATATAGAAGTTACTCATCTTCTATTCCAGGAGTGTAATGATTAAATAATAATGTAAAATCAGGGATAGGCCTGGTGATGCAGGAAATGAAAATTCCAGTTGGTTGTGAAAAAATTCTTAACGTTTTGTTGAACTTGATGAACCACTGGGCATCTTCAGCCAAGCTAGCTGCATGTTCAAGTATATTTCTTATGGTATTCCACAGAAATATCTATTATTTGATTGCAAAATTCAAGAACTCATTGAATGTAATCACAATCCATTCAAATAACGCTTGTCCCCTTGTCATACCTTGTGACCTACAGCTGCTTCAGCAGCCAGATATGGGTGGAAAGGAACTTGGGGGTGGGGGGAAGAACCATCTGTAGACTCTGAAGCCTCAGCCCAAAGTAAAATGAGCAGAACTGAGGGAGCTCAGACGTACTGAAAAAGGAGGGAGAGAAGCTACAGAGGGGCTAGGATCCGGTCAAGAAAGAGAAGGGAATACAGTGCTACAAAAAACAACTGGAGAAGAAGCTTGAGGAAAAAGGCCAAAGAAAGGGCAGGGAGCATGAATGGCCAGAGCTATCTCATGACAAAAGCTAAACAGAAATGGAAAACAGGGAGGGGTTAGAATGGGTGAGGAGAGAAGGAGAGAGAAAACTGAGGATGCCCTCTATAAACTGCAGACAAATTCCCTATACATTAGAACTAGAATTTTTAAAAGCTGGTCTCCGTTTCCCTTCCCTATTTGGCTAAAGACTCAAATAAAATCAAATCAGATTGATCTGTGAACTATATTAAGAGACCAACTTTGAAACCTGCAATGCAGAAGCCAAATGTGGTGATTTCTAAGCCAGGTTTGGTCAGGCAGGTGATAGGGTGCATATAAAAAAAAGATACATTTTTCCTGCACTCTAACACTTGCTGATGCAAAGAAACATAATCATAACTGAGTAAAATGTCCCTACTATAAATTACTGTAAGGTTATTTCTCATATGCATTTGTGATGAATGAGAAAAGACTTTCCTTTATACATTGGGTTTCTTTTGATTACGAGATGAGCTACCTTTCCCTCACCCACATCTTCAACATAAATGCAAATTAAGTCCAACAGAGAAAGTCTGGGGTTTTTTTTATGTTCTGGTTTGGCTGTCTAAAATATTGTATGACTAAATATGTAGATGTAGGAAAATCATATGAGGAGTGTCATTGTCTACCCTGTAATGTGGAGGCACAAATAACATTTGCATGTTTACCTGAATATTTGAAAGGGACGTACAAAATCACTGACATGAAGATAGAATAAACAGAGCACAGCATCTTATTCGGAAGGTGCTTTGGACAAATTAGCCCAAAATGTTATGTTATATGAATAGAGCTAGCCAGTAATTTTCCTGCCTCCTGGGATTTAGAGGAACAAACAGGTTAAGACTACACATTTGTGTTGTCTGGGGTTTGGGAACAAATTGAAAGGTTTGGATGGACTTTTGAATGCCACTGTTCCTCTATTTGTACGTAGAAAGAAAAATAGAATGATTCAGGAGTCTGAATACTTTTCCTTCTGCTTACCTTCAAAGTGTTCAGGAAGATAAATTATATATTGTCAGTGGTAATGATATTTGGATTCTCTCAGCTCCTTCCACACAGATGTAGGGTAATATTTAGTGTTTTCGCACAATGCAGATTGTGAATAGGGAGAAGGAACAAGCTTGGCTTCCTTTTTCTTGGTAATTCTGCACATTGACAGAAGAATTCCTCTCCTACTGAGGACTTAATCACTTAGATTAAGAGAAACAGACTGAGGGGCAGATATGCCAGAAATCAAGTTTCTTTCTGCGGGAGACCTACCACAGAACCTTCTCACTAGGGAATTAATTGGCCCTCTGGGGCATGGAAGACCCAGAGAACACTAAGTAAGCTACTCAGCAGGCTGTCTTATTCTCCCTATATACTTGCTTGTTGGGAAAATGAACAAAATTGAGTGTTCTGTTCTCAGCTGGGAACTGTCCGGAAGCTGGGAAAGCATTGCCAGAGAACGATTTGAGGTCAGCCATCCTCTTTGGACAATCATCCTTGATTACATTTTTATAAACGTATTTCCTGCCTTCTATTTTTTTTTTAATGGTACTTGTTAGTTTCTGACTATGTGTCAGTCCCTGTATTAAGTTCTGGGGCAGACAGAAGCTAATCAGGGTGGATATAGTCATTCATTCACTCATTAGTATTTATTGAGCACTTTCTGTGTGCAGAACACTGTACTAAGCACTTGGAAAAGTACAGTACCACAATAAACAGTGCCATTCCCTGCAATCTGTGTCCCACATGGGCTCACAGTCTTAATGCCCCCATTTTACAGAAAAGTGAAGAACTGAAGTGACTTGCCCAGGGTCACACTTGGCTTCATCAAGGCAGGATGACCTATTAGAAAGAACATGAGCCTGGGAAC
This sequence comes from Ornithorhynchus anatinus, assembly GCF_004115215.2. NCBI lineage: Eukaryota > Metazoa > Chordata > Mammalia > Monotremata > Ornithorhynchidae > Ornithorhynchus > Ornithorhynchus anatinus. The sequence goes on from NC_041730.1 coordinate 98,797,634, forward strand.
TGGGAGATCCGGGTTCTAGTTCTTGCTCATCTGAGTGACCCTGGACAAGTCACTTAACTTCTCGGTGCTTCCATTTCCTCATCTGGAAAATGGGGATTAAAACTGTGAACCCCATGTGGCACCTGGACTGTGTCCAAACTGAATAGCTTGGGTTTGCCCCCGAGTTTAGTAGAGTGCTTAACATGTAGTAAGCACAACAAATGCCATTTAAAAAACTGTAGGCAGAAGACATGTTTATGAAAATGTAATCAAGGATGATTGTCCAAAGAGGATGACTGACTTTGAATCATTTCCTGGCAATTCGTCATCTGTAAAAATGGGAATCAGATACCTGTTCTCCATCTCCCTCCCCCTTAGACTGTGAGTTTCATGTGGGACAGAGACAGTGTGGACAATGGAAAGGGCCCGGGCTTGGGAGTCAGAGGTCATGGGTTCTAATCCTGACTTGGCCACTTGTCAGCTGTGTGACTTTGGGCAAGTCACTTAACTTCTCTGGGCCTCAGTTATCTCATCTAGTAAAATGGGGATTAAAACTGTGAGCCCCACGTAGGACAACCTGATAACCTTGTACTCCTCTCCCCAGCGCTTAGAACAGTGCTTGGCACATAGTAATCACTTAACAAATGCCATCATCATCATCATTATTATTATTATTGTTATTATATCATACCTATCTCTACACATCCCACAATTATTAGTATTCTTCAATTTAGAGCCATTCATTCATTCAATCATATTCATTGAGCGCCTATTATGCACAGAGCAGTGTACTAAATGCTTGGGAGAGTACAGTATAATGATAAATAGGCATTCATTCATTCAATAGTATTTATTGAGCGCTTACTATGTGCAGAGCACTGTACTAAGCACTTGGAATGTACAGTTCGGCAACAGATAGAGACAATCCCTGCCACTGACGGGCTTACAGTCTAATCGGACACATTCCCTGCCCACAGCAATCTTACAGTCTAGAGGGAGCTCAGGAATCCTGAGCAGAGAAATGCCTTGCATTATCATATGTGGCTGAATTTTACTTTTTTCAGTCACATCAGTAGAAATGCCTCCGTGGAAGAAATGTAGACAAGGTCGGTGGTTTCAACTCCAGGAGGTCTACAGTCCTGGACCAGCTCCCCAAGACTCTAGCCCTTTACCCACTTTGAAGTCAAAGCTGGATCAAACCCAAACTCAAACAACAAACCAGTTTGAATTTAGGCTGATTATCTCAAGCGGAACCTAGATCACCGACCTTCCACTGTTGTTGAAGGAGAAGGCGAACTGAATAAAAAAAATAGGGAAGCTATAATAACCACTGACATGGGAGACGAAAGAACAAAGACCACAATGGGGCTTCTCACCGCGAGGACCGTGAAGAAAGGAAGAAGGGAGGACACATCAGGAAGCCAAGAGCGGAGTTAAGACAGCTTCTCTGGGTAAAGAATGCAGATATATATATAGATATAGATTCGCTAAATGCTTACTATGTGCCAGGTACTGTTCTAAGAGCTGGGGTAGACACAAGATAATCAGGTTGGACATGGTCCCTGTCCCACAAAGGGCTCACAGGTAAGACTGTCTAGACTGTGAGCCCATTGTGGGTAGGGATTGTCTCTATTTGTTGCTGAATTGTACTTCCCAAGTGCTCAATACAGTGCTCTGCACACAGTAAATGCTCAATTAATACGATTGAATGAATTGGCCAGTAGCTGGGGAGAAGAGGAAGAAATAGAAGGGGACTGTAGGTGTTTTTACGGGACAGTAATCTTGACGGAGCCACAAAAGTTAGGGCTGCAGTCTTTAAACTGTAAGTTCATCTCTAGACTGTAAGCTCACTGTGGGCAGGGAATGTGTCTTTTTGCTGTTATAGTGTGCTCTCCCAAACACTTAGTACAGAGGTCTGTACTTAGTAAGCTCTCAATAAATATGAGTGAATTGAATGAATGAATGAATGAATGAATGAATGAATGGAACTCTTGGTCATAGAGGTCGAAAGGGACGGTTGGCAAAACAAAATTTACCTAAGAAAAGTGTTTTGGTTTGGATTCCCTTTTGCCCTGATAAGTATTTACCACACTCTCTGCATATTTTTAAGGCTCAAATATTTGAACCTAGCTGCCTTTCTCAGCTCTGAAGTGAGTTTTATAAAGTCTGAAGTACATTCATGCATGATCAGTGTTCTCTGAAAGGCAATCAGTCATTATTTGCATTTGGATCTGGGCCGGCACTTGCTCTTTAGCTATTTCTGTAAGCCTGCCAGGACAGGACATTTTTCACATAGCTTGCATCACATTTCCCAGCTGAATTGGTTTCATCCTGGGACAGGACTGCTAATATTTTGACTCAGACATGGATTGGAATTCTTGATTTTCATTTGAACCCAAACTCGAACTGAACAGAAAAAATTAACCTGACTGGACTCCGTTCTCGTACTGAAACGATAATAGAGCAGAGAGAAGGGGTGTGCGTGTATGTTGAAGGGCTGGGTGGTGGAAAGAAAACATTTGGGGATTAGAAGGAGATTAACATACTTAATGAACTAGTACAGGTTTCACCTGCTAGGAAAATGAGAATTCCTTTCTAAGCAGATATAATAGCCCTGTGTCACCACCCTCTCTGTAAGAAGGGCTGGGTCTATTACCCGAGAAATTCGTCCTACCTCTTGGCTCAGGACCTCACTGACTGGGGCTGGAGTCCTTTACGGACAAGCCCACTTGCAACCAGGAGAAACAGCCTGCTTAGTAAAGTAAATTGCAGAGCTGCCCACCCCAATTCCCCAGATCTTTGTTGTATAGCTGTCAGCCTGCAGGTGGCATGATAATAATAATAATGATATTAATAATAATACTTGTGGTATTTAAGCACTTACTATGTGCCAGGCACAGTATAGGACAACCTGATTACCCTGTATCTACCCCAGTGCTTAGAAGAGTACTCTGCACATAGTAAGCGCTTAACAAATGCCAACATTATTAAAGCGCTGGAGTGGATACTAGCAAATTGTCCCAGTCCAACATGGGGCTCACAGTCTCATTCCCCTTGATTCTATTTATTGCGATTAAGTGGTCTTGTTTTTATCTGTCTCCCGATTAGACTGTAAGCCCATCACTGGGCAGGGATTGTCTCTATCTGTTGCCGAATTGTCCATTCCAAGTGCTTAGCGCAGTGCTCTGCATGTAGTAAGCGCTCAATAAATACTATTGAATGAAAGAATCCCCATTTTACAGATGAGGTAACTGAGGCACAGAGAAGTGAAGTGACTTGCCCAAGGTCACCTAGCAGACAAGTGGCCAGGAGTGTGGTCTTGGTCAGTAGTCAACCCTTCAGCAGGCATGGGACTACTCTGGGGACATAGGAGGTGTTGGTTAAAATAGGAGGAGTTGCGGTTAAAATAATAATGTTGGTATTTGTTAAGCACTTGCTATGTGCCGAGCAAGTTCTAAGCGCTGGGGTAGATACAGGGTGATCAGGTTGTGCCACATATGGCTCACAGTTAATCCCCATTTTCCAGATGAGGTAATGGAGGCACAGAGAAGTGAAGTGACTTGCCCACAGTCACACAGCTGCCAGGTGGCAGAGCCGGGATTCAAACCCGTGACCTCTAACTCCCAAGCCCAGTCTCTTTCCACTGAGCCACGCTCCAGCTCTCTTATTCTCCAGTGTCACTAGTCCCGGCTCTGTGGCCTTGACAGCTGCCCCAGATCAATCAGGGCTGGGCAAGACTGGGCTGAGCTGGATACTGTCCCTCTAATTTCTCTGTGCCTCAGTTGCCTCATCTGTAAAATGGGGATGAAGACTGTGAGCCCGCATGGGACAATCTGATGACCTTGTATCTACCCTAGCGCTTAGAACAGTGCTTGGCACATCATGAGTGCTTAACAAAAACTGTCATTATAAGTAGTGGCACTGTCAGCCTATGCAAGTCTGGATGCTCTCTCTTTCCAGGGGGAAATTCATGGATGTGATCCCTGATAGGTTATAATAATAATAATGATGATGATGGTGGTCATATTTGTTAAGTGCTTACTATGTGCAAAGCACTGTTCTAAGCGCTGGGGGGATACAGGCTGATCAGGATGTCCCACGTGGGGCTCACAGTTTTCATCCCCATTTTACAGATGAGGTAACAGAGGCACAGAGAAGTTAAATGACTTGCTCAAAGTCACACAGCTGGCAAGCGGCGGAGCCGGGATTAGAACCCATGACCTCTGACTCCCAAACCCGGGCTCTTTCCACTGAGCCACGCTGCTTCTCTAAGTTATGTTCTCTAGGTTATGAGAAGCACTGTGGCCTACTGGAAAGAGCACGGGCCTGGGAGTCAGAGGACCTGGGTTCTAATCCCGGCTCTCCCACTTGTCTGCTGTGAGACCTTGGGTGAGACATTTAACTTCTATGTGTTTCAGTGACCTCATCTGTAAAATGGAGATCAAGACTGTGAGCCCCATGTGGGACATGGACTGTGCCCAACCTATCTTTCATCTATCTCCAGCACTTAGTTCAGTGCGTGGAACATAGTAGGCGCTTAACAAATACCATTTAGAACAAAGACTTACTAGAAGAAAATTTGCCAATATTCAGTGAAAACTGGGGTTGTTGCTGTAAGATCTAGCCCAGCTCGCAGACTCTGCTCTTCTAATGCCAACCTATCCACTGTACCTTAATCTCGTCTGTTTCGCTGCCGACCTCTCGCTCACATCCTGCCTCTGGCCTGGAACAACTTCCCTCTTCATATCTGACAGATAATCACTCTCCCCATCTTCAAGACCTTATTAAAAACACATCTCCAAGCACATCTTCCATCACTGAGCTCTCATTTCCTCTTCTCCCACTCCCTTCTGTGTCACCCTTTCACTTGGATTTGCACCCTTTATTCATCCCTCCCTGAGTTCCACAACACTTATAATAATGTTGGTATTTGTTAAGCGCTTACTATGTGAAGAGCACTGTTCTAAGCGCTGGGGTAGACACAGGGGAATCAGGTTGTCCCATGTGGGGCTCACAGTCTTCATCCCCAATTTACAGATGAGGGAACTGAGGCACAGGGAAGTTAAGTGACTTGCCCACAGTCACACAGCTGACAAGTGGCAGAGCCGGGATTCGAACCCATGACCTCTGACTCCCAAGCCCATGCTCTTTCCACTGAACCACGTTGCTTCACTTATGTACAAATCCATATTTATTCATTTATATTAACGTACGCCTTCCCATCTAGGCTGTAAGTTCATTGTGGGTAGGGAACGTGTCTTTCAAATCTATTACATAGTAATCTCCCAAGCGCTTATTATAGTGCTGTGCACATAGCACTCAATCAATATGATTGATAATGTATATCCATATATGGATATATATACACATTTGGATTTATGCATATATGGATGTAGATAAGCAACTGTCGAATGGCTCCACAAAGCCTTCTTTGACCATTGCTTTTTAAAATACTGGACTGAATGCCTGGCTATTGGTCTTCTTATGATGGGATGTCTTCTATTCATCTGTTCTTATATAGTGCATACTGGGGAAAATGCAAAGGAGAAAATAAGCCCCTGTTCCATGTCATCAAAGAATTACTGTCTAATAAGGGAGGTAGGACCAACACAAACATAACCCCCAGTTAGACAAAAATAATAATAATAATGTTGGTATTTGTTAAGCGCTTACTATGTGCAGAGCACTGTTCTAAGGGCTGGGGTGGACACAGGTAATCAGGTTGTCCCACGCGAGGCTCACAGTCTTCATCCCCATTTTACAGATGAGGTAACTGTAACGAGGCACAGAGAAGTGAAGTGACTTGCCCACAGTCACACAGCTGCCAGGTGGCAGAGTCGGAACTCAAGCCCATGACCTCTGACTCCCAAGCCTGGGCTCTTTCCACTGAGTGGGTTTCAGATAGGTTGACCACATGTGTTTGGCTAATATAAGACAAAGATCTTTCAAAAGATAGGAATGTAAAAAATTTCCTAGGACTTGTTTGAAATTGAGTAACAAAAATTATTCTTTGAAAAGATACTAGGAAATAAAATATTTTACAAGATCCGACCTACTACCCAAGTAAATCTTTTTATTCAAATTTATTTTTCTTTACTCAACCTGCCCATCCCCACTCATCCTGCTCTCCCTGTAGATCTTTGAAACCTCTGAGTCCACTGTTCCCCTGCATCCCCTCCCCATTACGCATCTGTCCTGTTCCTCTGTCCCCAATCCTGAACCAGAACTCACAGCCAATGGATGGGCTGGTCCCCTGTCCCCGTGTGACTTTTTTTTTTTAACGTTGTCCTGCTGTGACCCCTTTACTTTTTTTGCTACCTGGCTCCTTTTCAGCCTGCATCACACACGACTCCAAAGTCACCAGGATTGAAGACAGGCTGGAGATAGGCTGGGGGAAGGGTGGCATTCCCGGTGGGGGAATGGACCAGCAACATTGTTGGCTTTATTACTCGATATGGGACAAAATGTTTCCTGCATTGATTTCATTAAGAACCAGGGATATGTGAGGAAAAAATGGCAAATTCTGAAAAATATAGAGCATGTGGCCACTTTATCCACTGAAGAAAACCCAGTTCGATTTTGTATAATGGAGGTCTTCACTAAGTGTTTTGGATAGAATGCAGGTGAGAAATCAAAGAAAATATTTCCAACAGGCATCTAGCTGGATCAATCAATTATTCGATGGTGTTTATTGAGCATTTACCATGTGCAGGGCTCTGACTAAACACTTGGGAGAGGACAACGCAACAGAGTTGGTGGACAAGTTTCCTACCCAGAAAGAGCTGAGTCTAGAGTATAAAACATAATTCTATGTAGGAAGAAAGGGTTATGCTCATGGTTACAGTGTACAGCAGTATAATGAGCGTTATAACTTGAGAGCTCCTTAACACGAGGTTTATCAGAATGCATTCCTTCATATTATAGGAAAACTACCTGAATGTTACAGCTAATAATGCAAAGTTTACCCCATCACTTAGTGCAGTGCTTGGCACCTATTAAATACTCAATTCTGTTTTTATTACCATTATTATTATTACAAAGTTCTCCACCTCTGCCTTTGACAACCCTCCATACATTCAATATTTTACAGTTGTTAATCAATCAGTGGAATTCATTAATTCATTCAACTGTATTGAGCGCTTACTGTGTGCAGAGCACTGTACTAAGAGCTTGGAAAGTACCATTCAGCAACAGAGAAAATCCCTACCCAACAACGGGCATCAAAAATCTTGCAGAAAGTCTTGTGCCTGCAAACAGATATTCATCGAAACAAAAGTTGAGGAATCCAGAACAAATTATAGGATGTGTGTGATGACTGAAAGAATGCCAAGGCCTAAAAGATGGAAGACTAATTGAACACATGCTGTATGCAGAGTATTCTACTAAATGCTTATGAGAATGCAGTGTAATAGAATTGGTAGGAAGGATCCCTTCCCACAAGGAGCTTGCAGCCTAGAAAAAAACCAGACATTTAAATAAATTACAGGTAGGGAAAATGGGGCAGAATATGGATATGTACATACGTGACTGTGGGGCTGGTGGTAGGGTGAATATTAAGTGCTTAAGGGGAAAAGACCCAAGGGCATAGGAGACACAGATGGGAGAACAAAGAAGGGAATGAGGACTTTTTCAGGAAATGCCTCTTGGAGGAGATACACTCTCAGGAGGACTTTGAAGGAGGGGAGAGGGATGAAGGTCAGATATGAAGGGGAAGGGAGTTCCAAGCCACAAGGAGGATAATAATAATAATAATGTTGGTATTTGTTAAGCGCTTACTATGTGCAGAGCACTGATCTAAGCGCTGGGGTAGATACAGGGTAATCAGCTTGTCCCACGTGAGGCTCACAGTCTTCATCCCCATTTTACAGATGAGATATGTGGGCAAGGGGTCGACAGTGAGGCAGATGAGAGTGAGGGACAGTGAGTAGCTTGACGTCAGAAGAGTAAAGTGTGTGGGGTGGGCTGTAGTAGGGAATCAGTGAGGTAAGATAGGACGGGAAGAACTTAAAGCTGATGGTAACAGGTTTTTCTTTGATGTGGACATGGAGAGCAACCACTGGAGGTTCTTGAGGAGTGGGGAAACATGGACTGACTGAATTTTTTTATTTTAGAAGAATTATCTGGGCAGGATGGTGAAGTAAGGACTGGAGTAGGGAGAGAGAGAAGGCAAGGGAGGTCAACGAGGAGACTGATGCAGTAGTCAAGGCAGTATGTGATATGTGCTTGGGTCACATGATAGCAGATTGGATGGAGAGGAAGGGGTGGAGTCTAGAGATGTTATGAAGGTAGAACTGACAGTATTGGTGATAGAGTGAACATGTGGGTTGAATTTTGATAGGAGGGGGAAGATCTCCTCTTGAGATACTACTGGGAAGTTTGAGAGAGCCAAAGAGGGGGATCCCTAGGCTCTCCTTCCTCCTGCCCCTCACGTTTACAGGTGTGTGAGCCAGAAGATTCCTGGTGGTGGTGTCATCAGTGATGGGAAAGTCTGGTGGAGGATAGGGTTCGGGTGGGAAGTGTTAAGTTTTAGGTGTCGGCAGAGCATCCAAGTAGAGATCTCTGGAAGGCAAGAGGAAATTTGAGAGTGCAGGGAAGGTGAGAGATCAGGGCTGGAGAGGTAGATTTGTGAATTATAATAATAATAATGGTATTTGTTAAGCACTTACTATGTGCCAAGCACTGTTCTAAGCGCTGGAGTAGATACAAGGTAATCAGGTTGTCCCACGTGGGGCTCTCAGTCTTAATCCCCATTTTACAAATGATAACTGAGGCACAGAGAAGTTAAGTGGCTTGCCCAAGGTCACACAGCAGACAAGTGGCACAGCCGAGATTAGAATCCACATCTTCTGTCTCCCAATTCCATGCCCTTGCCACCAAGCCACACTGCTTAATGGAGTTATCCATGAAGAGATGGTAGTTGAAGCCATGGGAGTGAATAAATTCTCCAAGGGAATGGCTGTAGAGGGAGAATAGAAGGAAGCCCAATATTGAGCCTTGAAGAATATCTAAAGTTAGGGGGTGAGAGGCAGAGGAGGAGCCAGAGAAAAAAACTGAGAAGGAAGAGGACAGAGAACAAGGAGAACAAGGAGAGAACAATGTCAGTGAAGCACAGGTTAGATAATGTTTCAAGAAGTGGGTAGTCTATAGTGATCAAGTCAGTTGAGTGGTCAAGAAGGATTCCCTCTAGATTTCCTCTAGACTGTAGGCTCATTGTTGGCAGGGAATGTGTCTGTTTATTGTTATATTGTACTCTCCCAAGTGCTTAGTACAGTGCTCTGTGCACAGTAAATGCTCAGTAAATACGATTGAATGATTGAAGAAGGGTTAGGATATATGAACCATTCGATTTAGCCATTAGGAAGTCATTGGTGACCTTAGAAGGGCCAGTTTTCATGAAGTGAAGTGGATGGAAGCCAGATTTCAGGCAGTTAAGGAGAGAATTGAGGGAGAAGAATGGTAGGAGGAATTGGGAGAGGAATGGTAGGCTGGAGATGGGGCAATAAATTCAGGATGCCATGGAGTGGAGGGAAGGTTTTTCTAAGATGGGGATACATGGGCGTGTTTGAAAGCAGTCAGGAAGGAGCCATTGAAAAGTGAGCTGTTGATGGTATCGATCAGGGAAGGAAGGATGGTGGGAGCAATAATTTTGACAAGAAATGAAGGAATGGGTTTGGAGGCACAGGTGGAGGGGGCAGATTTTGATTGGAGGAGGAAGATCCCTTGAGGTACTGCTGGGAGAGCAGAAGAGGGGGCCCCCAGTTTCTCCCTCCTTCTGCCCTTCAACTCTCCCATCTTTCCTAACAGTAACTTGAAGAAATCTCCTGCCTTGTTTCAAAATCCACTCTTCCATCTGCACATTCGACCCCATACCTTCACATCTTATCATAACACTTGCCTCCTCCCTTCTTCCATCCCTGACTGCCAACTTCAACTGTTCACTCTCAAATGGCTTCTTCTCCACTGCTTTCAAACATTCCCATGTCTACCCATCTAAAAAAATCCTTCCCTTTACCCCACAGCTCCTCTAATTATCACCCCATCTTTCTCCTAATTCCTCCCCAAACTTCTTGAGCAAGTTGTCTACACCCACTGTCTCAAGGTTTTCTCCTTCGATTCTCTCCTTGACCCCCTCCAAACTGGTTTCCACCCCCTTCACTACACAGAAACTACCCTCTCAGAGGACACCGATGATCTCGTTCTTGCCAAATCCTACAGCTTCTACTCCATCCTAATCCTCCTCAACATCTCAGCTGCCTTCAACATCATCAGCCACCTCCTCCTGGAAACATTCCCCAACCTTGGCTTCACTGACACTGTTTTCTCCTGGTTCTCCTCCTGTCTTTCTGGCTGATCATTCTCAGTCTCTTTCACAGGTTCCTCCTCTGCCTCCCACCTCCTAACTGTGGGTACCCCTCAAGGTTCAGTTCTGGGCCTCCTTCTATTCTTCATCTACACCCTCTCCCTTGGAGAAGTCACTTGCTCATATGACTTCAGCTACCAACTCTACTAAAATGGTTCCCAAATCTACATCTCTAGCCCTGATCTCTCTCCCTCTCTGCAGTTTCACATCTCCTCCTGCCTTCAAGACATCTCTATGTGAATGTCCTGCATCACCTCAAATTTAATATATCAAAAACAGAACTCCTTATCTTCTCACCCGAACGTGGTTCTTCCCCTGACTTTCCCATCCCCGTTGACAACACCATCATCCTTCCTGTCTCACAAGTCCATCCCTAAACTTGGCTTTATGCTTGACCTCTCTGTCATTCAACCCACATATTCAACCCACATATTCAACCTATCATTAAATTCTGTTGGTTTAACCTCCACATTGCTAAAATCCATCCTTTCCTCTCCATCCAAACTACAATCATGTTAAACTATGCACTAATGCTATCCCACTTTGACTAGAGAACAGCATGGTGTAGTGGAGAGAGCACAGACCTGAGAGTCATAAGGTCATGCATTCTAATCCTGGCTTTGCCACTTGTCTGCTGTGTAACCCTGGGCAAGTCACTTCACTTCCCTGTGCCTCAGGTACCTCATTTGTAAAATGGGGATTGACACTGTGAGCCCCATGTGGAGAGGGACTGTGTCCAACCCGATTTTCCTCTATCAACCCCAGCATTTAGTACAGTGCCTGGCAAATAGTAAATGTGTGACAAATACCATAATTACTATTATCACTCTACTGGGCTCCTTGTTGACCTCCTTGACTCCTGTCTCTCCTGACTCTAGTCCATACTTCACTCTGCTGGCCGGATCATTTTTCTACCAAAACTTTTACATTTCCACATTTCCCCACTCCTTAAGAACCTCCCATGGTTTTCCATCCACCTCTTCATCAAACAGAAACTCTTTACCATCGGCTTTAAAGTACTCAATCACCTTGCTCCCTCCTACTTCACTTCACCACTCTCCTACTAAAACCCAGCCTGCACACTTCACTCCCCTAATGCCAAACTACTCACTGAACCTCAATCTCATCTATCTCACCACTGACCTCTCATCCACATCCTCCCTCTGGCTTGGAATGCCCTCCCGCTTCATATCTAACTGACAATTACTCTCCCCGCCTTCAAAGCCTTATTGAAGGCACATCTCCTCCAATATGCCTCCCCTGATTAAGCCCTCTTTTCCTTTTCTTCCACTCCCTTCTATGTCTCCCTGACTTGCTCCCTTTATTCATCCCCCCCTCCCAGCCCCACATCATTCATGTAAATATCTGTAATTTATTTATTTATAGTAATGTCTTTCTCCCACTCTAGACTATAAGCTTGTCGGGAGCAGGGAATGTGTCTGTTGTATTATTCTTGCTGTACTCTCCCAAGCACTGAGTCCAGTTCTATGACCATAGTAAGCACTCAATAAATATGATTAATTGATTTGATTGAGGATGATGGAAATGGAGAAGGGCAAGGGTGATTTTAGGGAGATCATGTCTAATAATTTCAGTTATTCAGTCAATTGCATTTATTGAACATTTACAGTGGGCAGAGCACTGCATATGTGGCAAAGGTCATTAAGAACAAGAGATGGGGAACAGAGGGACAAGGGGTTTACAGAAGGAGTTAAAAGTGAAACATCTGGTACAGGCAGTGGGTATGGGAATCAATTAGACTGTGAGCCCGACTTCGGGCAGGGATTGTCTCTATCTGTTGCTGAATTGTACATTCCAAATGCTTAGTACAGTGCTCTTCACATAGTAAGCACTCAATACATACTATCGAATGAATAAAGATGGGTGGCAGAGAGGACAGAGTAAAAGCAGGTGAGGATGAATTCACGATGGAGGAGTTGGGCCTGGGAGTCTGAATCCCCATCTTCTAGACTGTAAGCCCGTTGGGTAGGGATTGTCTCTGTTGCCGAATTGTACTTTCCAAGCACTCAGTACAGTACTCTGTACACAGTAAGCTCTCAATAAATATGAATGAATATCTACCAGCAGCACTCCACAGCTTGAGTACCATAGTTTTCCTGTTTTGTCACCTAAAAACACATTAATCACTGCTCCTCATGATTATGTAAACGGGTCCTGTACTAACTTTCAGGACCATCTCAAATGATGCTGCCCAATAGTGCCCTGGAAATGGGGCTTTGATATTTGTAGAACATACAAAGAATATGAGACAGATATTAATCTTTCAAATTACATTTCTAACTGAATTTTAGACAAATACAGGTAGTTTGCTGTATGTATTCCTTATCCTCTGGTTTGGGGTTTTTTTTTTTTGTTTTTTTTTTTTACTTGAGTCAATTTTGAGTCACTCGAGGGACAGGATCTATGTCTAATTCCCACCTGTTTATTTTTTTCCAGTGCTTTGTAAACAGTGCTCTGCAAACAGTAATTGTTTCATAAATACCATTACTACTACAAATCCTCTTTAGGTTATTAAATTAATTCATTCATTCAATCATATTCATTAAGCTCTTACTGTGTGCAGAACACTGTACTAAGTACTTGGGAATGTACAGTACAACAATAAACAGTGACATTCCCTCCCTACAACGAGCTCACAGTCAACAGGTGGGGAGACAGACATCAGTACAAATAAATAAAATTACAGATATATACATAAGGACTGTGGGGCTGGGAAGAGGTAGGGAGGGCAAAGGGAACAAGTCAGTGAGATGCAGAAGGGCGTGGGAGATGAGGAAAAGGGGGGCTTAATCTGGGAAAGCTTCTTGGAGGAGCTGTGTCTTCAATAAGGCTTTGAACGAGGGGAGAGTAATTGTCTGTAGGATTTGAGGAGGAAGGGCATTCCAGGCCAGAGGCAGGATGTGAGCTAGGGGTTGGTGGCGAGACAGGCGAGATTGAGGCACACTGAGAAGGTTAACACTAGAGGAGCAGAGTATGCGAGCTGGGTTGTAGAAAGAGAGAAATGAGGTGAGATAGGATGGGGAGAGGTGATGGAGTGCTTTAAAGCCGATGGTGAGGAATTTTTGTTTGATATGGTGGTGGATGGGCAACCACTGGAGATTTTTGAGGAGATGGGGCACGTGTACTGAGCATTTCTGTAGAAAGATGATCTGGGCAGCTGAGTGAAGTGTGGACTGGAGTGGGGAGAGGCAGGAGGTTGGGAGGTCAGCAAGGAGGTTGATGCAGTCATCTAGGCGGGATAGGGTTAGTGATTGTTATTAATATGGTAGCAGTTTGGAGGGAGAGTAAAGACAAGATTTTAGCGATACTATGAAGGTGGGATAGACAGGATTTGGTGACAGATTGAATATGTGGGTTGCATGAGAGAGAGGAGTCAAGGATAACACCAAGGTTACATACTTGTGAGTAGGGAAGGATGGAGGTGCCATCCCCCAAGGGACAGGGACGGTGTTTAAATGTCACCCGCATATTCTTTCCAAAAACTTAATACAATGCTCTGCAGACAGAAATTGTTAATACATATGACTACAGCCATCTATAGAAAGCACCTCTACTGATGAAGAATAGGAATGAAAAAAAATGAAGCTGATCATTTGATTTCAGAACTGAAGAGAATACTGGTACCAGGTGATGCTAACAATGACATATTATGTAAAGGAAAAGGAAGTAGGTCTTGACAAAGAGTATCAAGGAAGGTAGACAAGACGGGACTGCTCATTGTGTAGTATCGTCTAATGAAAAAAATCTGATGTGATCACTGTTCGCGGAGAGCAACAGTAAGCTGTAAAAGCAGTTGTCGGCAACGTGATGGGGCCTCATCATCAGTGGTATTTCCTGAGCGCTTACTATGTGCAGAGGACTATCCTAAGCACTTAGCACATACATTCATACCATCATTCTTGACAGAGAAGCCTCAGACATGAGACTTTGGAGGTAGAACCCGTTCAAATGAATTGATGATAGTGACAGCGGGTTGGCAGTGCCACCTACCTCCTATCATTCTGGCGTTTCATGCTTCTGCTGTTTTCCCCAGGTGCTTAGTACAGCACCCTGCACACAATAGACACTATTGTAAATAGTGAATACCATTATCAATAAAGACTCAGTAAATACCATTATCACCATTAGTACTAGAGATGAGTTATGTTTGTTTTTTCAGTTGAGGATAGATGATTTAATAAACTGGGCCACGTAGTTGTTGGCAAAAAAATCCCCAAACAATTTAGTGTCTGTTTGAAGACCTATATTTCCACCGGAGAAGGAGAAAATTGTTACATGGAAGAGCAAACAGCCTAGAGGCAAGAGATGCATGTTTTGTAAAACAATGAAAAAAAATTATCCTGCAAAGTATCCCAAGTGCTCTTGAGGTGAAAATGTCAAGATTGTCCTGCTGAAATAGCTCATAGTCTATCACTTTTTTATGTCATAATTACAATTATTGAGACTTGTTACTAGTCTGTAGTCATAAAAATCTCTTTTGATTTGACATTACTGACATTGTCACCCTATTTTGCACATCAAATTAAATTAAACACTGAGGTTCACTTCCTGTTCTTTAAAAGCCCTCAATTACTTTGATATTAGTGACCGGCTGTCAGTTAGGTTAGGTCTTGCATTTGATTCAATAACAATTGTGTTTTTTAGTGCCTTATATATTCATTTCACAGCCTCCTTCCTTTCAATATTAGATGGATTTGTGTGGTCAATGTTAATGTTAGGGGTGGGCTTTCTACCCCCATGTTATTTTGTATTAGCTGTTGTCAAGAATAGAGAGAGAGCATCAACATGAGCCCATTGGGGAGTGGAAGAGATTGGAATGGTCAGAGGAGGATGGAATTAATCAGGCCTCTCTAATGAGCCTTCTGATATAGTTTTGAAGGAAGGAAGACAACAGTTTAATGAAGATGTGATGACTGGTCATTTGGAACAGGAGGGATACATGGGAGTATCCAGGGATACAGGGACACAGGCAGGGATACAGTAGCTCATTGGCAAGAGACTGAGGGTGGGTGGAAATGATAAATTGACTGTGAGCTCCAGTGAATAATAGGGAGAGTTGAGGGCAGTTAGTCAATCAATCATATTTATTGAGCACTTACTGTGTGCAGAGCACTGTACTAAGCACTTGGGAGAGCACTATTTAACAGAATTGGTAGACATGTCCCCTGCCCACAGTGAACTTACAACCTACAGGGGAAGACAGGCAATATTATAAAAAATGTAAGCTTTTGGATTTTTACATAAGCGCAAATCCAAGTGCAAGAGCGATGCAAAAGAAAGTGGGAGAAGAAGAAATAAGGGTGTAGTCAGGGAAGGCCTCTTGTGCTTTTAATAAGGCTTTGAAGATGGGGAGAGTGATCATCTATTGGTTATGAAGAGGGAGGGCATTCCAGGCCAGAGACAGGAATTGGATGAGAGGTTGGTGCGAGATTAGATGAGACCGAGGTACAGCGAGTAGGTTGGTATTAATAATAATATAATAATAATGATGGTATTTGTTAAGTGCTTACTATGTGCAAAGCACTGTTCTAAGAGCTGGGGTAGATACAAGGTAATCAGGTTGTCCCACGTGGGGTCACAGTCTTAATCCCCATTTTACAGATGAGAGAACTGAGGCACAGAGAAGTGAAGTGATTTGCCCAAAGTCACACAGCTGCTAAGTGGCAGAGCCAGGATTAGAACCCATGTCCTCTGACACCCAAGTGTTCTTTCCACTAAACCACGCTCCTTATATGAGAGGAGTGAAGTGTGTGGGCTGGGTTGTAGGAAATTATAGGGAGATAAGGTAGGAGGGGGCAAGGTGATTGGCTACTTTAAAGCTGTTGGTAAGGAGGTTCTGTTTGATGTGGCGGTGGATGGACGACCACTGGAGGTTCTTGAGGAAAGAGAAAGCATGGGCTGAACAGTTCTGTAGAAAAATGACCCAAGCACCAGAGTGAAGTATGGACTAGAGTGGGGAAAGATAGGAGGCAAAGGTCAGCGAGGAGAGAGATGCAATAATCAAGATGGAATAGGAAAAGTGCTTGGATTAACATCGTAGCAGATGGAATGGCAGAGGAAAGGACAGCTTTTTGTAATGTTCCTTTTTTAACAGTATTTGTGAAGCATTTACTATATGCCTAGCACTCTACTAAAAGCTGAGGTAGATTCACACTAATCAGGTTGGACACAGTCCGTGTCCTACATAGGGCTCACAATCTTAATCCCCATTTTACAGATAAAGTAACTGAGGCACAGAGAAGTTGAGTGACTTGCCTAAGGTCACACAGCAAAAGTATGACAGAGCTGGGATTAGAACTCAGGTCCTTCTGACTCCCAGGCCCTTGGACTATTGCGGTGGCATTGGCAGTGAATTTTGAAAAGGAATAGGTCTGAGATTTTACTAAGGAAGAATTGGGAGGACAGGCAGACAGATGGGTTCTGAGGAAATGAGATAAAGAAAAGATGATTTCAAGGTGATGAAATTAAATAATAGCAAGGAGATCTGTGCTGTTGACAGTAATGGGAAAGTTAGGAGAAGGCGAGGGTTTGAGAGGGGAAAATGAGGAACTTGGTCATCCTCATATTGAATTTTAGATGCTTGTAGGACATTCAGAGCAGGAAAATGTGGGGTTGAAGAAGGTGAGAGACCAGGGCCGTATAAATAAACTTGGACCCCATCACCTTAGTTGGTGGACTGAACTCATACCCGGGTCAGCAGATCAATCAGTGGAATTTACTGAATATTTCTGTGTGAAGCACGTGATACTAAGTCCTCGGGAGAGTACAAGAGAAGCAAAATGCACGGTCTGTTTCCCCAGGAAGTTTAAAATCTAGTGGGAGAATCTATTGGCAATAAGGAAATACATTTACACAAATGACAAAAGTAGATTAAAAGCAAAAGCACTCAAATGTATAAATAAGTAGATAAGCAAGTGAATGAACAAATAAATAAATAAATAGATGGATAGATGATACTCCTGGTTCTCCTGAAGCATAGGGTTTGCATTCTTACAAAGCTCCACATTAAGGAAAATTCAGGAAGTAATGCACAAATATGCTTAATGCTCTGCATATATGTGGAAATAGTTGACTATCATGATGCACAGTATCCAATCAGGTGGGTAGAGAGCTTTCATTCAATCCTTCATTTGTATTTCCTGAGTGCTCACTGTGTGCAAAGCACTGTCCTAAGAGGTTGGAAGAGTGCTTGAAGCAGCATGGTGTAGTGGATAGAGCACAGGCCTGGGAGTCAGAAGGTCATGGGTTCTAATCCCAGCTCCACTACTTTTCTGCTGTGTATACTTGGGCAAGCCACTTCACTTCTCTGTGCCTCCGTTACCTCATCTGTAAAATGGTGGGTGAGACTGTGAGCCCCATGTGGGATAGGGACTGTGTTCAACTCTATTTGCTTTGTATTCATCCCAGTGCTTAGTACAGTGCCTGGCACAAAGTAAGCATTTGGCAAATACCGTAATTATTATTATCATTCCAATACAACAGGCAGCCACAGTCCCTGCCCATAACAAGCTCACAGTCTAGAGGAGCATGGCCTAGTGGAAAGAGTACCGGCCTGGGACACAGATGACTTGGGTTCTAATCCCAGCTCCACCCTTTAAACTGCTGTGTGACCTTGGGCAAGTCACTTAGCTTCTCTGGGCCTCAGTTTTCTCATCTTTAAACATAAGGAGAAGATGCCTCTTGTCCCTTCGCCTTAGACTGTGAACCCCAATCAATCAATCAATAAATCAATCAATCAATCAGTGTCTCAGTGCTATTTATTAAGTGCTCACTGTGTGGAGAGTACTGCACTAAATTCTTGGGAGAGTACAATATAACAGAATTACTGGACACATTTCTGTCCATAATGAGCTTACAGTTCAGAAGGGGAGACAGACATTATTTGAAATAAATAATTTATAATATATAATTTAAAGATTATATACATAAGTGTTGTGGGGTTGGGAGTGGGGCAAATATCAAATGTCCATAGGTCATAAATCTAAGTGCATAGATGATGCAGAAGTGCCAGTGAGCCGAGGAAAAAAGATTCAATCTGGGAAAGCTTCTTGGAGGAGAGGTGACCGAGAAGCAGCATAGCTCAGTGGAAAGAGCCCGGGCTTGGGAGTCAGAGGTCATGGGTTTGAATCCCGGCTCTGCCACTTGTCAGTTGGGTGACTGTGGGCAAGTCACTTCACTTCTCTGGGCCTCAGTGACCTCATCTGTAAAATGGGGATTGAGACTGTGAGCCTTACGTGGGAAACCCGATTACCCTGTATCTACCCCAGCGTTTAGAACAGTGCTCTGCACATAGTAAGCTCTTAACAAATACCAACATTATTATTATTATTATTATTATTAACAATGCTTTGAAGGTGGAGAGAGGGGTGATTAGGTATAAGGAGGGGAAGGGAATTCCAGGCCAGGGGGGAGGATGTGGGAAAGGGGTTGGCAGTGAGACAAACGAGATCAGAGCACTGTGAATAAGCTCTAGCAAGAGGAGCAGAGTGTGTGGGCTGGGTTGGAGTAGGAAATCAGTGAGGTAAGATGGGGCGAGATGACTGAATGCTTAGGAGCCGATGGTCAGAAGTTTTTGTTTCATATGGAGGTGGATGGGCAGCCGCTGGAGGTTCTTGAGGAGTGGGGAGATATGGACTGAACCATTTTTTACAAAAATGATCCAGGCAGAAGATTGAAGTATGGACTGCAGTGGGGAGAGACAAGAGGCCGCGAGGAGATAGATGCAGTAGTCAAGGCAGGATAGAATAATAATGGTATTTTTTAAGCACTTTCGATGTGCCAAGCACTGTTCTAAGCACCAGGGTAGATACAAGATAAAAAAGGATGTCCCACATGGGGCTCACAGTCTTAATCCCCATTTTACAGAGGAGGTAACTGAGGCATAGAGAAGTTAAGTGGCTTCCTCAAGGTCACAAAGCAGAGAAGTAACAGAGGTGGGATTAGAACCCATATCCTCTGACTCCCACGCCTGTGCTTTTTCCACTAAGCCATGCTGCTTGGATCAATATGGTAGCAATTTTGATGGAGAGGAAAGGGCAGGTTTTAGCAATTTTGTGAAGATGGAACAGACATGATTTGGTGACAGATTGAATATATGGCTGGAATGACAGTCAAGAACAATGTCAAAGATATGGGCTTGTAAGATAGGGTGGGAGTGATATTTACTGTAGTGATAAGAAAGATAGGGGGAGGACAGGGTTTGGGTGGGAAGATAAGGAGCTCAGTTTTGGACATGTTCAGTTTGCGGTGTCAGTGGGACATAATAATAATAATGGTGGTATTTGTTAAGAGCTTGCTATCTGGAAAGCACTGTTCTAAGAGCTGGGGGGATACAAGGTGATCAGGTTGTCCCACGTGGGGCTCACAGTCTTCATCCCCATTTTACAGATGAGGTAACTGAGGCCCAGAGAAGTGAAGTGACTTGCCCAAAGTCACACAGCTGACAAGCGGCAGAGTCGGGACTAGAACCCGTGACCTCTGACTCCCAAGCCCGTGCTCTTTCCACTGAGCCACGCTGCTTCTCTAGATAGAGCCCAGATAGAGCCTGTTGTTAGGCAGGGATTGTCTCTATCTGTTGCTCAGTTGTACATTCCAAGCGCTTAGTACAGTGGTCTGCCCACAGTAAGCGCTCAATAAATACAAATGGATGGATGGATGGATGGATGGATGGATGGATGGATGGTTGGATGGATGGATGAATGAATGAATGAATGAATGAATGAATGAATGAATGAATGAATGAATGAATAGCCATGTCTTGAAGTTAGGAGGAAATGTGAGATTTCAGGGAAGGGGACAGATCATGTCTGGAGGTGGAGATTTGGGATTGTACATTCCAAGCGCTTAGTACAGTGCTCTGCACATAGTAAGCACTCAATAAATACTACTGAGTGAATGAATTTGGGAATTATCTGCAAAGAGATGGTAGTTGAAGATGAGTTCTCCAAGGGAGTGGGTGTAGATGGAGAGTAGAAGGGGACCTAGAACTAAACCTTGAGGGACACCTGCTGTCATAGGGTGGGAGGCAGAGGAGGAGTCTGCAAAAGAGACTGAGAAAGAGCAGTCAGAGCGATAGGAAGAGAAACAGAAGAGGAGAGTGTCAGTGAAGCCAAGGATGGATAAAGTTTCAATAAGAAGGGGGTGGTATACGGCATCAAAGGCAACTAAGAAGTCTAGGATGATTAGGATGGAGCAGAGGGTGTCAGACTTAATAATAATAATAATAATATTGGTATTTCTTAAGTGCTTACTATATGCAGAGCACTGTTCTAAGCGCTGGGGTAGACACGGGGTAATCAGGTTGTCCCACATGAGGCTCACAGTCTTCATCCCCATTTTACAGATGAGGGAACTGAGGCACAGAGAAAGTAAGTGACAGTCTCACAGCCGACAAGTGGCAGAGCTGGGATTCGAACCCATGACCTCTGACTCCCAAGCCCGGGCTCTTCCCACTGAGCCATACTGCTTCAAGAAGGTCATTGGTTGCCTTAAGGCTGTTTCTGTATAGCAAAAGGGGCAGAAGTCAGGTTGGAAGGGATCTAAGAAAGAACTGGAGGAGAGGAAGTGGAGACAGCTGGTGTAAACAACTCACTCAAGAAGTCTGGAGAATTATAATAATAATAGAGGTATTTCTTAAGTGCTTACTATGTGCCAAGCACTGATCTAAGCCCTGGGGTAGATAAAGGCACAGAGAAGTTAAGTGATTGCCCAAAGTCACACAGCTGACAAGTGGCAGAGCAAGGATTAGAACCCACAACCTTTGACTCCCAAGCTCGTGCTCTTTCTGCTTAGCCAAACTGCTTCTTAATGGTGGTAGGAAAGGTGGTGGGGAGAAAGTACAATAACCGGAGGGAACCATGGGGTCAAAGGAGGGTTTTTTTAGGAAAAGGGATATGTAAACTTGTTTGAAAGCAGTGGGGAAGGAGTCGTTGGAAAGTGAACAGTTGAAGATGGCTGTCAAGGGGGGAAGAAGAAAGGGGATGAGTGCTTTAAAATGATACGAAGGGATGGGATGAGAAGGACCAGCAGAGGGGGAACAATTAGAGAGGTGAGAGATCTCATCTTGTACTCATTTTGTACTAAATACCTGTTCTCCCTCCTGTTTAGACTGGGAACCGGAAACAGATTCAGTAGACGCAGTCCCTGCCCACAACAAGTCTACGGTCTAGAGGGACAGACACTAGTATAAATGAATAATTTATTCGTTCATTCATTCAATCCATCGTATTTACTTAATGCTTACTGTGTGCAGAGCCAGGGAAATGAGAGCTTAATAAGGAAAGGTCTCTTAGAGGAGGTGTGACCTTAATAAGGCTTTGAGGGGGGTGGGGAGTGGTGGTCTGGCATATATGGAGGGGTGAGGGAGTTTCAGACCAGAGGGACAATTTGGGAAAAGGTTTGGTGGCTAGTTTGACGAGTTTGGTAGCTAGTTTGACATGTTTGGTGGCAGAGAAAACAGATGCCACAGAAAACAGAAGCAAAGTGTGCAGGCTAAGTTGTAGAAGATCAGTGAGATAAGGTAGAAGGGAGCAATCTGATCGAATGCTTTAAAGCCAGTGATAAGGAGTTTCTGTTTGATGCGAAGGGGGATGGGCAACCACTGGAGGTTTTTGAGGAGTGGGAATACACTGACCAAGTTTTTTTTAGAAAAATGGTCTGAGCAGCAGAGTAAGATATGAACTAGAGTGGAGAGAGACAGGAGGCATGGAGTCGCCAAGTAATAGTCAAAGTAGGAGAGGAAAAGTGGTTGGATCAATATAGTCGCATTTTGGGTGGAGAGGAAAGGGTGACCTTATTACTGTTGGGCAGGTGTTTGGGGACATAATGAATTCGTGGGTTGTATGAGAGAGATGAGTAGAGGACAACACCAACGTTAAGGGCTTGTGAGATAGGGAGAATAGTGGTATTGTCTACAGTTTAGGGCAAGATAGGGGAAGGATAGGGTTTGGGTGGGAAGATAAGGAGTTCTCAGATAAGGAGATCTTAGGTCTTAGAATAATACTTGCTGACATAGTGAGCACCTAACAAATACTATAATTATTATTAATTATTATTGTCATCAGAATCCCTTACAACATTACCATTGTATGTAGTGGGAACATACGCTATGGTAAAACTGAATTTAAACTGAATTTAAAACTGAATTCTAAATTTAGAATTTAGGCTTCATGAATAGCCACATGAAGTGGGAGGGAAGCTAATGGCTAATGAGAAGTGGCATGGCATGGCGTAGTGGATAGAGTACAGGCCTGGGAGCCAGAAGGTCATGGATTCTAATCCCGGCTCCACCACTTGTCTGCTATGCAACCTTGGGCAAATGACTTCACTTCTCTGGGCCTCAGTTACCTCATCTGTAAAACGGGAATTGAGACTGTGAGCCCCACGTGGGACAAGGGACCGTATCCAACCTGATTTGCTTGCATCTATCCCAGCACTTAGTAGAGTGCCCGGTTCATAGTAAGTGCTTAACAAATACCTTAATTATTAATTACTATTATTATTAATGGGAAGGCACAGCCAGAAAGCTGGGAATTAAAGTACAATCCACTCTAAAAAGCAATCTCCTCCAAGAAGAGGAGGAGATTGGCAAAGCTAAAGACAGAGACCATTCAAGATAGAGAGAAAGTTGAGAACCATGGGGAGGAGGAGAGATTCACAAATGAAGTACAATTAGAAGGTATGCACTCAAGGTATGATCTAGCAGTAGCTTTCTAAGAGAATAGGCATAAAGCTGCAGAGGATACTGAACTTTGGAGGAATATAATGAAGAGAGCACAGAGGATTTCAGAGAGTAGGTAACACTCAAGTGATGGATATAGAATCGCTGGAAACAGGCAATGGGGGTAAGCCAATCCCGAGATTGGTAGGTCAAGTCTGATGGTGAGAAACAGGACTTAGACATCAGTGAGGGATAGTCCAGAAGATGGATTCTGGAATCTCCCTGGGAGGGAAAACAGAGAGGCAAAGAGGGAGACTAAAGTACAAGATAGTGGATTTGAGCGGAGGTGCCAGAAGTCATGTTTGAGTTAATCTATAGAGCCTAAGGGGTGTGAGGTGATATATTTGGAGACTTGGAGATAGGAGGTTTGGATTGGGATGAGTTCACAGTTGAAGGAGGAGTGCCTGGACCAGCATGGTGACCACTTGGGTGGAGGGGAAGGGCTGGTTCCAGGAAACGCTGAGACACAAAGAACCACAAGGATTTAGAAGCAGAGTGAAAATGGGGGTTGAAAGAAAGGGAAGGATCGAGGATACTGTCAAGATTGGGGATGGTGATTTTGTCAACTATGACGGGAAAGTTAAAAGGAGGAGAGGATTTGGGAGAGAAGATGAGGAGTACAGGTTTAAATATATTGAGTTTAAAGGTTCCACAGGATATCCACGTGGAGATGTCCTGGAGGGAAGAGTATATATGATATTGCTGAGAAGATGAAAGATGTGACTAGAGAGGTAATTTTGGAAACCATCTGCATAAAAGTGGTAGTTAAAGCCACGAGATGAGATGAGAAGCAGCATGGCCTAGTGGAAAGAGCATGGGCCTGGGAATTAGAGGACCTGTGTTCTAATCCCAGCTCCACCACTTGTCTGCTGTGTGACCTTGGGCAAGTCTCTTAACTTTTCTGTGCCTCAGTTCCTCATCTGCAAAATGGAGAATCAAAACCTGTTCTCCTTCTTACTTGGACTTTGAGCCTGACGTTGGATCTGATTATCTTGTATCTACCCCAGCACTTAATACAGTGCGTGGCACTGAGTAAGCACTTAATAAATACCACAATTATTGATGTTGTTGTTGTTAATATTATTATTATTCACTCCTCAACTGAGAAGAGGAAAGAATTCAGAGTAGAACCTGGAGAAATTCCCACAGTTAGGGGATAGGAGGTGGAGAAATAGTTGACAAAAAAGACTGAGAGGGAGCTGCGGGAGAGATAGGAGAAGAACCGGGAGTGAACTAGGATGCCAAGGCAAGGTTGGATAGCAGTTAAAGAAGAAGGGAGCAGGACACAGTGTCAAAGATAACAGAGTAGTCAAGGAGTGTAAATCAGTTGTAGGTAGGGAATGTGTCTGTTTATTGATGTATTGTATTCTTCCAAGCACTTAGTACAGCGTTTTGTACACAGTAAGTGCTCAATAAATATGACTAAATGAATGAATGAACAATAGAGTTCATTTGAATTGGTAAAGGAAATCACCGGTGACCTTGGAAAGGGCAGTCTCAATAGAGTGAAGAGAAAAATCCAAATTGTAGGGAGTTAAAAGGGGAGTTGGAGAAAAGGAAGTGCAGATAGGGAGTGGATATAATTTAAGTAGCATCTACCCGGGAAGTTCTTGTTGTTCTCTGAAGGCATTACCTCATTCATCCGCCCAACTGATGTTGTCAGAAACTGAATGGGTGTTGTCAGACAAATTCATTTAAAATGCCGGGGCTAAGGAGAGTTATCTATTTGATTTTATCTGCTATACATCACCTTTCCTTGTCACAGCTGCTTAGTATTTTTAGCTTTGAAGCTCAAGTGCCACCTCCACCACAAGGCTTTGCCACTAACTAAATACCTGAAAATTTGTTTGCCACTAATAAAATACCTGAAAATCACAGTAAATGTGAAAAACAGTGGTTTGAGGTTTGGGCTATTTTCCTTTTTTTGTGGAAAAACAATCACTTCTCACAGAAATGTTGTGATTGCTTAATATTTTAACTTTTACACATCCGACTGCCTTGCTTTAAAGAAAATTAGAATCTGTAAATTGAGTTTTCTTTCTTGAAAAGATAAAATGGTGCATATTGACCCTTTCATTTCTGTCATTATTAGCCACACAGGAATAAAATGTCTTAAAAAATCTGATCGGTGGCTGAGGCAGATTTAGTTATAAATCAGATAATCAGTAGCGGAGGTTATATCTCGGTCCCCATTTTGCCTACCCTTCCATAAGAAGACCAGATTTCCAGGGGGAGGGAAGTCAGTCTGATTAACTTAACTCATAAATCTTTGTGAGGTAGAGAGATTTGGTCTGAAATCTTGAGGAAAAGGACACCCCCACACACCTTTCTCGCCATCTCTTTCCCATCTCAGTCTTCAAAGGAGTCCTAGAAAAATGAATTTTTCCCATGATTAATTTTTAACCTAGTGATTTTCCAAAGGAAATTGTGTTTAAATAAATCCCTTTGCTAAGAAAGTCTGCTGAAATGAGAAACTCCTATTTAAAGATAGGTTCAAGAAGGAAAGGGAGCTTCCTCCAGAAATTGGTGCTTTCAACACTACAAAATGCTGAGCATTATTTCTGTGACAGCATGCTGCCAAATCAATCAACAGCATTTATTTATTATGGTATTTGTTAATCACATAATATATGTCAAGCACTTAGCTCTAAGCCCTGAGATGGATACAAGTTAATCAGGTTGGATGGTATCCCTGTCCCACATGGGGCTCACAGTCTTAAGTAGGAGAGAGAACAAGTATTTAATCCCCATTTAACAGTTGAGAAAATTGAGACAAAGAGAAGTTAAGTGACTTGCCAAAGATTACACAGCAGGTAAGTGGTAGAGTCGGAATTAGAACCCAGGTCCTCTGACTCCCAAGCCTTTGCTCTTTCCATTAGGGCATGATATTTTATTGAGAGCTTATGTTGTGTAGAGCACTGTATTAAGTGGGACAATACAATCCAGCCAGCAGACACAATCCCTGCCATCAAAGAGTTTACAGTTGAATGAGGGAGACAGACATTAAAATAAATTACAGGTAAGGGAAGCGTCCAAGTACAGGGTTATCAACATTAGGGCTGTGGAGGTGGTGAGGGTACTGAAATGCTGAAACGTTGAAAGGGAGTGAGGAGGGAAAATACAGTGTGTGTGTGTGTGTGTGTGTGTGTTTGGGGTGGGGGGACGGATGGGGAGGAATGAGAAATTAATCAAGGAAGACTTCCTGGAGGAGATATTATTTCATTAAGACTTTGAAAATGAGGAGAGTTCTGGTTTGTCAGACATGTAGGGGGACAAGAGTTCCAGTCAGGAGGGAGGGTGTGAGTAAGGAATCAGTGGCTAGGTGAGAGCAAGGCACAGTAGGTAGGTTGGTATTAGAAGAGTAAAGTGGACCGGGTGGCTGGTTTGTAGTAGAGAGGTGCTAGGATAAGGAAGAGGGAAGGATTAGTCAAAGATTACACTTCTACTTATTTGTCCTATCCCAATATGTATAAACATGTTTAGTGGCTCTTTCCAAAGACAGGGCAAAAACATCCAGAGAGCTGAATTTATTAAGCTTTATTAAGTTGCATAATTTATTTATGATACAACATCTAATGCATTTGAGAATGTAATTTTGAGTTAGCTATGTTAAAATTCACTTAATTACAGCTGTGGACGTCGATGGAGTGGCTCTTGATCATGACACTTCAATTTTGGCTTTTTTCTGCTGGTTCGTTTGTCACTTGGATACACTAATATTTCACCGGGTAATCTTCACCTTGTAAAGTAAAACCTGATGGGTGCTTTCACTTAAAAGTGCCATCTCAAACCCATGTGACAATGGGTTCCAAATATATGGTCCCAAGGCTTCAGAACATCAATCCATCAGCGTGGCTCAGTGGAAAGAGCACGGGCTTGGGAGTCAGAGGTCATGGCTTTGAATCCTGGCTCTGCCACTTGTCAGCTGTGTGACTGTGGGCAAATCACTTAACTTCTCTGGGCCTCAGTTACCTCATCTGTAAAATAGGGATTAACTGTGAGCCTCACATGGGACAACCTAATTACCCTGTATCCTCCCAAGAGCTTAGTGCAGTGCTCTGCACCCAGTAAGTGATCAGTAAATACTACTACTAATAATAATAGAGAAGCAGCATGGCTCAGTGGAAAGAGCCCGGGCAGGGGAGTCAGAGATCATGGGTTCAAATCCCGGTTCGGCCACTTAGCTGTGTGACTTTGGGCAAGTCATTTAACTTCTCTGGGCCTCAGTTACCTCATCTGTAAAATGGGGATGGAGACTGTGAGCCCCACGTGGGACAAGCTGATCACCTTGTATCCTCCCCAGCGCTTAGAACAGTGCTTTGCATATAGTAAGTGCTTAACAAATGCGAACATTATTATTATTATTAATAATGTTGGCTATGTGCAGAGCACTGTTCTAAGCACTGGGGAAGATGCAGGGTAATCAGGTTGTCCCACGTGAATACTCTCCCAAAAGAGTACAGTACAACAGAGTTAATAATAATAATAATGTTGGTACTTGTTAAGCGCTTACTATGTGCAGAGCACTGTTCTAAGCGCTGGGGTAAACACAGGGGAATCAGGTTGTCCCACGTGGGGCTCACAGTCTTAATCCCCATTTTTTACAGATGAGGGAACTGAGGCACAGAGAAGTTAAGTGACTTGCCCACAGTCACACAGCTGACAAGTGGCAGAGCTGGGATTCGAACTCATGAGCCCTGACTCCAAAGCCCTTGCTCTTTCCACTGCACCACGCTGCTTACACAGTCCCTGCTACAAAGAGCTTACAGTCTAGAGGGCCATGTTTAGTTTTAATTGGGTGCATATTTGAAAATAAATATTGCTCCTGCAGTGTACTACATGGTATCTGGCATCCTCTAGACTGTAAGCTCATTGTGGGCAGGGAATGTGCCTGTTACACTGTCATAATGTATTCTCCCAAGTGCTTAGTACAGTGCTCTGCACACAGGAAGTGATCAATAAATATGATTGATTGATTGATCTGGTGGCTTGAAAAGTTATTACTTCTCCTAAGTGCTTAAGTGGCCTGGAGGGCTTAGGGAAAATCTGGTTCTTCAACTCTCATAGCAAACCAGGGCTGGCCAGAGGGTGACCCCTTCTCAGCAAGCCACAGGAAATGTTAGAGAAGGACATAGTCATGCCCGATGATGGAACCCACCAGACAAGAGACTTTCTTCATTCATGTTCCATCACATTCCTCGTGGGCAGGAAATTCGTCTCATGTCTCCCTTGCACTTTTCCCAAACAGTGCATTTCACCCAATAGACACTTAATAAATAACATTAATAATAAATAATAGTTATTACTATGGTATCTGTTAGGTGTTTACTATGTATGAGGCACTGTACTAAGCAGTGGGGTATATATAAGCAAATCAGATTGGATACAGTCCCTGTCCGGCATAGGGCTCACAGTCTTATTCCCCATTTTACAGATGAGGAAACTGAGGAGCAGAGAAGTGAAGTGACTTGCCTAAGGTCACACAGCAGACAAGTGGCAGAGATGGGATTAGAACTCATGACCCTCTGACTCCCAGGGCCATGCTCTATCCACTGCGCCATGTTGCTTGTTTACAATTGCTGCTACTAGTAGTATTCCTGTCAAAGGACTATCCCCTTGCTCTGAAAGATTGTTTATCTCTAATAATGGAGAATCAAAGTTGCATGAATAACTGAAGTGGTCATAATCCAAAACTTCCTCTTCTCATGATCCCAATCCTCTACCCTTCTTCACCTTTTGGCCAGAGTCAATCAATCAATAATATTTATTCCGTGCAGATCACTGTACTAAGTGCTTGGGAGAGTACAACACAACAATATAACACACACAGCCCCTGCTCACAGTGAGTTTACAGTCAGAATGGCTAGAAAGATGCAACTTGAGACACTTTTGAAGGTGGCCACTACTTTATCCTTTAGGAGTTTAGGTAACCTGTAAAGAAATGGCCTAAAGAGGGCAGCAAGAGAAAAAAGGAGAAATTAGGAGGCTGGGTAATCCACAGACTTGGGCTTTGGAGATTTCCTTTAAGGGAAAAAGAGCTTTAATAATAATAATGTTGGTATTTGTTAAGCGCTTACTATGTGCAGAGCACTGTTCTAAGCACTGGGGGAGATACAGGGTCATCAGGTTGTCCCACGTGGGGCTCACAGTTTTAATCCCCAATCTACAGATGAGGGAACTGAGGCACAGAGAAGTGAAGTGACTTGTCCGCAGTCACACAGCTGACAAGTGGCGGATCTGGGAGCTTTAGATTTTGTCGTTGGTAAATTTTCAGCACAGCAAATTTTATTTACCTTCCATTTTCCACAGAATATGATATGCTAAATAGTTTGAATCATTTCCTGTTGCCCCCATCTGTTGCACGGGGGGCGCAGGGTGGGGAGAGGGTGTGGTTACTCATAGAGATGTGCTATGAGCAATTAATCCAGTGTACTTACTCACCATTCGGGAGTGATGGGGAAACTGATTAGTGTTTTTGAAGTAGGAGGAGTAGGGGTGAAGAATTTTGTAAATAGTGGTTGATTTAATTATATGAGAGTAAGGAGAGGTACATATAATAATATGTATATTAAAAATATATTTATTTCCTTTAATGTTTATCTAGAGTGAAAGTAAAATGTTTTCATATATCTCTGTTTTTAAAAATATGTCAAAGTGAGAGTAAGAAAGAGCTACAGAATTTGATGAATATCTTCAAATTATATGCGTAAATAGTAAAATGAGAAAACTTTACTTACAATAGAATCTCTTCTCAATAATTTGGACTTCTGCAAATAAGTAGTAAAACATAATAATAAGGGGAAAAGCATGAAAATCTACCAAAAAACCCCACAAATTTAGCAAATGCAATGAGGATATACTATAAAGAAGTTGGGTAAAGGAATTTTTTGCAAGATCAATTAATCAATTATATTTACTGAGTGCTTACTGTGTGCAGAGCACTGTACTAGCACTTGGGAGAGTACAGTTGGTAGACATGTTCCCTGCCCACAAAGAGCTTGCAGTCTAGTTGGGGAGATAGACAGTAATACAAATCTTGGATATGAACATAGGTTTTGTGGGGCTCAGGGAGAGGTGAAGGAAGGAGTGCAAATCCAAGTGCTAGAGTGAAGCAGAAGGGAGTGGGAGTAGAAGAAATGAGGCCTCTTGGAGGAGATGAACTTTTAATAAGGGTTTGAAGGTGGGGAGAGTGATCATCTGTTGGATTTGAGGAGGGAGGGCGTTGCAGGCCAGAGGCAGGACGTGGGCGAAAGACTGGCAGTGAGATAGAGATCAAAGTGCAATGAGTAGGTCGGCATTAGAGGACTGAAGTGTGCGGTCTGGGTTGTAGTAGAACATCAGAGGGGTAAGGTAGGAGGGGGCAAGGTGATTGAGTACTTTAAAACTGATGGTAAAGTGTTTCTTTTTGAAGCAGAGGTGGATGGGCAAACAAGTGGGGGTTCTTGAGAAGTGGGGAAACATGGAAAGAACATTTTTTTTAGAAGAACGATCCTGCCAGTAGAGTGAAGTATGGACTGGAGTGGGAAGAGACAGGAGACGGGGAAGTCACCAAGGAGGCTGATGTAGCAATCAAAGCAGGCTAGGATAACTGCTTGGATTAATATGGAAGCAGTTTGGATGGGGAGGAAAGGGCAGATTTTAGCGATGTAAAGGTTGAGCCGAAGTGATCTGGTGACAGATTGAACATGTAATTTGAATAAGAGAGATGAGTCGGGCTTGCGAGACAGGGAGGATGGTGGTGCTGTCTACAGTGATGGGAAAGTCTAGAGTGATTGAGAAGCAGCAAGGCCTAGTGGATAGAGCATGGATCTGGGAGTCGGAAGGACCTGAGTTCAAATCCCTGCTCTGCCACTTCTCTGCAGCGTGACCTTAGGCAAGTCACTTAACTTTTCTGTGTCTCATTTACCTCATCTGTAAAATGAGAATTAAGATTGTGAGCCCCTTGTGGGTCATGGACCGTGTCCAATCTGATTAACTTGTATCTATCCCAGTGCTTAGTACAGTGTCTGACACATAGTAAGCACTTAACAAATACCTCAAAAAAGTCACAGGGAGGACAGGGTTTGGGTGGAAAGATAAGGAGCTCCATTTTGGACATGTTCAGTTTGAGTTGTTAGTGGGACATCTCAGTAGAGATATCCTGAAGGCAGAAGGAAATGCGAGACTGCAGAGAAGGACGGAAATCAAGCCTGGAGATTGACAGGCAATAGAGGAGTGAATGAGTTAAGTTCAGAAGAGAGGGTGTGTCGAGGGTGTCAGTTTGGTCGTCTAGGAAAAGTAGTTTGGGTATGAAAACAAAATGGGGCTTGGTGACTTGAGAAAAACAGATGGGGTCAAAAGATTGGTGGTCTCTGTGGGGGAACAGGCCAGATTTGTGAGGAGGGGTTGTGTGGGACAGAAGGCAAGGGAGGAGGTCATGGTTGGATAGAGGGATTTCAGATTTGGTAAGGGTAGAAACTGTACAAATGATTAGAGATGATGAGATCTAGTGGGTACCTAAGTTGGTGAGTGGATAAGGTGGGTTAGAGTAGGAGGTTAGTAGAGTTGAAAAGTGAGAGGCAGAAGGCAGTGGAAGGGTCAGGGTCATCAGGAACATCCGCATGGATATTTGAAGTCCCCAAGGATCAATGTAGGAATAGCGAAAGAGAGAAGAATATGAGAAAGGCATCGAAATGTTTCAAAAAGTTGGAGTATGGCCCTGGGAGGGGGGAGGGAGTGTAAGCTCACTGTGGGCAGGGATTATGTCTATTTATTGTTGTATTGTACCTACACAAAGTAAGCGCTCAATAAATACTTTTGAATGATTAAATGAATGAGTAGTAGATGGCCGTGAAAAGTACCTGAAGGGGGTGGTAGAGGTGGAAGATATGAGCTTCAAAGGAAGGGAAAGGGAGGGATCGGGGAGCTGGGATGGTATGGAAGCCATTGGAGAGTGAGAAGGAAATCAACTCCTCCCCCTTTCCTAGTGACTCTCGGGGAGTGGGAGAAGATGATGCCTCCCCTGGAGAGAGCAGTAGGGAAGACAGCGTCATCTGGGGAAAACCAGGTTTCAGTGATGGTGAGCAGGTGCAGAGACTGAGTCAGAAAAAGGTCAAGGATGAAGGGAAGCTTTCCCATTGATGGAGCGGAGGTTCCACAGGCCACACTTGGCTGAGGTTGTGGGAGGTGGATGCAGGGAGAGAGGATGGTGGGGCGGGGTTATATAAGGGTTATATATAAGAGGATGGTGGGGCGGGGTTATATAACACTATTGTATTGTATCATCCTGTACCATGTTGCTATATTACCGATTTCGCTTGTTATTATTTATTGTCGTCAGTGCTGCCACCCACCACTCTGGCCTCACCAGCCACTTGACTTTGAGTTTGATCAGGTCGGCCCTTAATCAAGCCTACCCCCGACCCTGGTCATCGCCTGCTTATTAACACTATTGTATTGTATGATACACTATCATGTTGCTATACTACCTATTTGTTTTGTTACTGTCTATTGTTGTCATTGCAGCCACCCACCTCTCTGGCCTCACCATGTCCCTCCTCCCCCCCTCCTCCAGCCCGCCCCTTCCTATCTTCCCCTTCTCCTTCCCCTCTCTCGCTCAGCTCTTTCCCACTCTCTCCTCTGCCTCCTCCACCCCCCTGCCCTAGAACCCCACTTTACCAGCGCTACCCCTCTTCCCCCTCCCCCTACTCTCCCCCCCGCCAAACGCCCTCCTCACCCCCTCCCCCTTTCCCTCTTCCCCACCCACACCCCATCCCAGTCCTCCTGTCCCACCGCTACCCCTCATCCCCCTCTCCCCGTCCAGGGCCCCGCCACTTCCTTCCCATCCAAACCCTCCCCTCCCCCCGCTCTCCTCCCCCTTCCCCCCTTGCACCCACAGCTACTTTCAAGTGTGGCCTCTGGAACCCCCACTCCATTACAGGTAAACTACCTTTCGTCCACGACCTTTTCCTCTCCCGCTCTCTCCTCCTCCTCGCCCTTTCGGAAACGTGGCTCACTCCCGAAGACACGGTCTCCGCCGCCGCTCTCTCCGGCGGAGGCCTCTCCTTCTCCTACTCCCCCAGACTCACCGGTAAGGGAGGAGGCGTCGGCTTCCTCCTCTCGCCCCGTTGCCGCTTCCGCACTATCCCTCCTCCCCCCTCCCTCTCCTTCCCCTCCTTCGAAGCCCATATCATTCGCCTCTACCACCCACTCCAGTTACTTGTCGCCGTCATCTACCGCCCTCCCGGTCCCACTTCCGACTTCTTCAACCACCTTGACCCCTTTCTCACCTTCCTTCTCTCCTTCTCTCTGCCCACTCTGATCCTCGGAGACTTCAACATCCATACGGATGTACCCGATGACTCCTCTGCCGCCTGCCTGCTATCCCTCCTCGACTCTGCCGACCTCCTGCTCCACCATACCGCGCCCACTCACCGACTCGGTCGAACCCTCGATCTCGTCATCTCCTACCGCTGCACTATCTCCTCCCTCGCCAACTCTGAAATCCCTCTCTCTGACCATAACCTTCTCACCTGCCTCATCTCTCACACTCCCTCCCCCTGCATATCTTTGCTACTGCCCCACAGAGACCTCCGCTCTCTCGATCCCATCCGTCTTTCCAAAAGCATCTCTCCTCACCTTGCCGCCCTGTCCTCACTTCCCACTCTCGATGATCAGGTCTCCGCTCTCAACTCCACCCTCTCTACTCATCTCGACTCTCTCGGCCCCCTTTCCCTCCGCCGCTCTCGCTCCACTAACCCACAACCCTGGATCACCTCCTCTGTCCGCCTCCTACGCTCCTATGCTCGAGCTGCTGAGCGCTGCTGGCGAAAGCCAAGCACCACGCCGACCTCACACACTTCAAATTTATCCTTTCCTGCCTTAACTCTGCCCTCTCCTCTGCCAGGCAAAACTTCTTCTCCTCCCTCATCGACACCCATGCCCGTCACCCCCGCCGATTGTTCCGGACCTTTAACTCTCTCCTTAGGCCCCCTGTTCCTCCCCCTCCCCCATCTCTCACCCCTAATGATCTGGCCACCTATTTCCTCAAGAAAATCAACACGATCAGGTCTGAGCTCCCCAAAGTCACCCCTCCGCCTCTCCCCTCCCCCCCAACAACCCCCTCCCCTACTTTCCCATCCTTCCCTGCAGTATCCTCAGAGGAGATCTCCTCCCTCCTCGCAAGTGCCACCCCCTCCACCTGCGCCTCGGACCCCATTCCCACTCACCTTTTAAAAAACATCGCCCCTGCCCTACTCCCTTCCTTAACTTCTATTTTTAACCACTCAATCTCCAATGGCTCCTTCCCCTCTGCCTTCAAACATGCCCACGTCTCCCCCATCCTAAAAAAACCCTCTCTCGACACCACTTCTCCTTCCAGTTATCGCCCTATCTCCCTACTACCCTTCCTTTCCAAAATCCTAGAACGAGTCGTCCACAATCGCTGCTTAGAATTCCTTAACTCCCATTCTCTCCTGGATCCCCTCCAATCTGGCTTCCGTCCCCTCCACTCTACCGAGACTGCTCTCTCTAAGGTCACCCATGACCTCGTTCTTGCCAAATCCAATGGCTCCTACTCCATTCTAATCCTCCTTGACCTCTCTGCTCCCTTTGGCACTGTGGACCATTCCCTCCTCCTCCACACCTTATCTCACCTTGGCTTCACGGACTCCATCCTCTCCCGGTTCTCCTCTTAGCTCTCTGGCCGGTCATTCTCGGTCTCCTTCGCAAGCGCCTCCTCCCCCTCCCATCCTTTAACTGTTGGAGTTCCTCAAGGGTCAGTTCTTGGCCCTCTTCTGTTCTCCATTTACAATCACTCCCTTGGTGAACTCATTCGCTCCCACCTCTACGCAGATGACAAGCAGATCTACATCTCTGCCCCTGTCCTCTCCCCCTCCCTTCAGGCTCACATCTCCTCCTGCCTCCAGGACGTCTCCACCTGGATGTCGGCCCGCCACCTAAAACTCAACATGAGCCAGACTGAGCTCCTCATCTTCCCTCCCAAGCCCGGTCCTCTCCCAGACTTCCCTATCACTGTGGATGGCACGACCATCCTTCCCGTCTCTCGGGCCCGCAATCTCGGTGTCATCTTTGACTCGTCTCTCTCGTTCACCCCACACATCCTATCCGTTACCGAGACCTGCCGGTTTCACCTTTACAATATCGCCAAGATCCGCCCTTTCCTCTCCACCCAAACAGCTACCTTACTGCTACGGGCTCTTGTTATATCCCAGCTAGACTACTGAGTCAGCCTTCTCTCTGATCTCCCTTCCTCCTCTCTCGCCCCGCTCCGGTCTATTCTTCACTCCGCTGCCCGGCTCATCTTCGTGCAGAAACGATCTGGGCATGTCACTCCCCTTCTTAAACAACTCCAGTGGTGGCCTATCAACCTCCGCTCCACACAAAAACTCCTCACTCTAGGCTTCAAGGCTCTACATCACCTTGCCCCTTTCTACCTCTCCTCCCTTCTCTCTTTCTACCGCCCACCCCGCATGATCCGCTCCTCTGCCACCCACCTCCTCACCGTCCCTCGGTCTCGCCTATCTCGCCGTCGACCCCTGGGCCACGTCCTCCCGCGGACCTGGAACGCCCTCCCTCCTCAGCTCCGCCAGGCTAATTCTCTTCCCCTCTTCAAAACCCTACTTAAAACTCACCTCCTCCAAGAGGCCTTCCCAGACTGAGCTCCCCTTCTCCCCCTACTCCCTCTACCGTCCCCCTTCACCTCTCTGCAGCTTAACTCTCTTTTCCCCCCATCTCCCTCTGCTCCTCCTCCTCTCCTTTCCCTTCCCCTCAGCACTGTACTCGTCTGCTCAACTGTATATATTTTCATTACCCTATTTATTTTGTTAATGAAATGTACATTGCCTTGATTCTATTTAGTCGCCACTGTTTTTACGAGATGTTCTTCCCCTTGACTCTATTGCCACTGTTCTTGTCTGTCTGTCTCCCCCGATTAGACTGTAAACCCGTCAGAGGGCATGGACTGTCTCTATCTGTTGCCGACTTGTTCATTCCAAGCGCTTAGTACAGTGCTCTGCACATAGTAAGCACTCAATAAATACTATTGAATGAATGGATGAATGAAAAGAGTGAGTTGAGAGGGGAGGCGTGATGTGGGGGGAAAGCGATGGGAGGGCCGGGGGGCAGTGGGACAGGATAATAGGGATGGGGTGGGGGCGGGAGAGGCAGCCCAAAGGGGTAGAGAGGGTTGGTCGGAGGGAGGGGATCGGGGGGGAACATGGTGGGATCAGAGAAGTTTAAGAGTTATAGGTGGGGTTGTCACGAGCAGAACAGTTTATGCTGGTAGTTTTTGATTAATTGCTGAGTTGAATCTGGATCCTTGAGAGAGAAGAGGTGAATGTTTAGGAGTCAACAGAGGGCTGGGGTGATGTAAAGGCAGGCAAAATCCCAATCCGAAAATCCCAAGTAAAAATCCCAATCATTGTCACGGGGTGTCAGACAGCCACACCTGATCTGTGTTCTCCACTGTGGATTCAGGCCGGGATGCAGGGAGAGGGAAGATGAAGGAAAGACTGCTTCTCAGCCACAGCAGTTTGGAAGTGAAATCTCCGTGTCCTGGTGGGCTGACGGATAGCAGTGGTTCCAATCAATCAATGAATCGACCGTATGTTCGTTGACCTGGACTGGCTGAGGTCCTGGTCACCGAACAGTATTTTTGGTAAGGTTACTGACTTTCCAATTTACATTTCTACCTAGGTTTCTTGCTAATGACAGATGTATAAAAACATGAAAATATTCTCTTTATCTTTTATCTATATAATGATGATTCATATTTCATCCCATGCACAAGAGAGACTCAGTTAAATGTAATGAAACCTGGGACCTTGTCCAATTTCCCACCTACCTACATGGTTGAATGTTTTTAAATGATCTTTTAACATAATGATTTTTATGGTCATTTAGCGCTAGGCACTCAACTTTTCAATTCCATTCTCCAAAAGAGAAAGTTAAAGATATAATCCATTTTTCAAGCTTTATATACTGAATTGTGGATCGTGTGCTTTCTCAGTTCCTGGATTTCATTTTTTTCCCCTCAAAATAACATACCTAAATAGCTAAATGACTCTCCTTTCTCGCCAAGATCCGCCCTTTCCTCTCCACCCAAACGGCTACCTTACTATTACGGGCTCTCGTTATATCCCGGCTAGACTACTGTGTCAGCCTTCTCTCTGACCTCCCTTCCTCCTCTCTCGCCCCGCTCCGGTCTATTCTTCACTCCGCTGCCCGGCTCATCTTCCTGCAGAAATGATCTGGGCATGTCACTCCCCTTCTTAAACAACTCCAGTGGTTGCCTATCGACCTCCGCTCCAAACAAAAACTCCTCACTCTAGGCTTCAAGGCTCTCCATCACCTTGCCCCTTCCTACCTCTCCTCCCTTCTCTCTTTCTACCGCCCACCCCGCACGCTCCGCTCCTCTGCCGCCCACCTCCTCGCCGTCCCTCTGTCTCGCCTATCCTGCCGTCGACCCCTGGGTCACGTCCTCCCACGGTCCTGGAACGCCCTCCCTCCTCACCTCCGCCAAACTGATTCTCTTTCCCTCTTCAAAACCTTACTTAAAAATCACCTCCTCCAAGAGGCGTTCCCAGACTGAGCTCCTCTTCCCCCTCTACTCCCTCTGCCATCCCCCCTTTACCTCTCCACAGCTAAAGCCTCATTTTCCCCTTTTCCCTCTGCTCCTCCACCTCTCCCTTCCCATCCCCACAGCACTGTACTTGTCCACTCAACTGTATATATTTTCGTTACCCTATTTATTTTGTTAATGAATTGTACATCGCCTTGATTCTATTTAGTTGCCATCAGTTTTTACGAGATGTTCTTCCCCTTGACGCTGTTTAGTGCCATTGTTCTCGTCTGTCCGTCTCCCCCGATTAGACTGTAAGCCCGTCAAACGGCAGGGACCGTCTCTATCTGTTGCCGACTTGTTCATCCCAAGCGCTTAGTACAGTGCTCTGCACATAGTAAGCGCTCAATAAATACTATTGAATGAATGAATGAATCCTTTCTGTCCATGATGCTTGAATGGATTTTTTTTAACGTAACATTTGCACTCAATGATGCACCCCTCCCTGTAATTCACACCTTCTCACTTCCCTCCCCTATTCTTCCCTCCTTTCTCCCCTACTAGAATACAAGCTCATTGTGGGCAGGGAATGTGTCTGTTTATTGTTATACTGTACTCTCCCAACCAGTTAGTACAGTGCTCTGCAAACAGTAAGCACTCAATAAATATATGAAAAAGTGCCCTGGACACAGAATGTGGTATGATGTCAATCACCTTCCTTCCTTGAAGAAGCAGCGTGGCTTAGTGGAAAGAGCACGGACTGGGATGTCAGAGGTCATGGATTCAAATTCCGGCTCTGCCGCTTGTCAGTTGTGTGACTTCGGGCAAGTCACTTCACTTCTCTGGGCCTCAGTTCCCTCAACTGTAAAATGGGGATTAAAACTATGAGCCCCACGTGGGACAACCTGATCACCTTGTATCCTCCCCAGCGCTTAGAACAGTGCTTTGCACATAGTAAGCGCTTAACAAATGCCATTATTATTATTATTATTCTTGCTCCAAAAATCTACCATGCAGGCTTGGCATTGGTCATGTGCTACCTATGATTGGTATGACCCTTTTAATGAGACTTTTGTGCCATCAAAATCGTTATCCTTGCTTATGTGCCTGTTTGGTTGCCATGGTGAGGTCAAGGGGTTGATCCAGCTCTGCTGAAAGTGACCTGGTCTGGAAATAAGAATCAGCAGCAGCGTGACTTTGTGGACAGACCATGGGCTTGGGAGTCAGACGTCGTGGGTTCAGATCCCAGCTCCACCACTTGTCTGCTGTATGACTTTAGGTAAGTCACTTAACTTCTCTGTGCCTATCTCATCTGTCTGTCTCCCCCGATTAGACTGTAAGCCCATCAGTGGGTAGGGACTGTCTCTATCTGTTGCCGATTTGTACATTCCAAACACTTAGTACAGTGCTCTGCACATAGTAAGCACTCAATAAATACTATTGAATGAATTAAGACTGTGAGTCCCACGTGGGACAACCTGATAACCTTGTATCTACCCCAGCACTTAGAACAATGCTTGGCACATAGCAAGCACTTAACAAATACCATCATCATTATCATCATCATCAAATGCCCAGTTCCAGGTAGCTGCTGGACCCTTCATGGTCCCCGTCTTCATAAGTTGTCACCTCAGCTGTTATGATAAAAAACTTAGTCTTATTCCCTCTCTGTTAACTTGTGGAGTTTAATACTTCCTTTGCCCAACAATCATCAATCAATCAATCAATCAATCATATTTACTCAGTGCTTACTGTATGCGGAGCACCGTACTAAGTGCTTGGGAGAGTACGATATAACAGAGTTAGTAGACCTGTTGCCTGTATCATCATCATCAACAGCATTTGCTGAGTGTGTGCTTACTGGAAACAGAACAGAAATAAAACCCACAGTCCCTGCCTTACAATCAAATGTGATGTTTGAATAGAAGAATGTAAGAAATGTCACAGTGCCACAAAACACTGATCTAGTGAGTCCAATATTCTTCCTTCAGTGGCAACAGGATGGTTGGAAGAATGATGTGATGAAGGAAGGCCTCTCTGGAGAAACAATAAGAGGCCTTCCCAGACTAAGCCCTCTCTTTCTGCATCACTTCAACTCGCTCCCTTTGGTTTCACCCACCCTCACCCCACAGCACTCGTGTATATATATGTACACGTCTATAATTCCATTTATTCATATTGATGTCTATTTACTTGTTTTGATGTCTGTCTCCCCCCTTCTAGACTATAAGTCTGGGGTGGGCTGGGATTGTCCCCTCCACTCTACCAAGATTGCTCTCTCTAAGGTCACCCACGACCTCCTTCTTGCCAAATCCAATGGCTCATAATCTATCCTAATCCTCCTTGACCTCTCAGCTGCCTTTGACACTTTT
Organism: Ornithorhynchus anatinus; assembly: GCF_004115215.2. Lineage (NCBI taxonomy): Eukaryota > Metazoa > Chordata > Mammalia > Monotremata > Ornithorhynchidae > Ornithorhynchus > Ornithorhynchus anatinus. The sequence continues at coordinate 98,837,644 of NC_041730.1, forward strand.
GACCATCCCCTTCTCCTCCACACCTTATCTCACCTTGGCTTCATGGACTCCGTCCTCTCCCGGTTCTCCTCTTATCTCTCTGGCCATTCATTCTCGGTCTCCTTTAGCAGGCTCCTCCTCCCCCTCCCATCCTCTAACTGTTGGGGTTCCTCAAGGGTCAGTTCTTGGCCCCCTTCTGTTCTCCATATACACTAACTCCCTCGGTGAACTCATTCGCTCTCATGGCTTCAACTATCATCTCCATGCAGATGACACACAGATCTACATCTCTACCCCTGACCTCTCCCCCTCCCTTCAGGCTCGTATCTCCTCCTGCCTCCAAGACGTCTCTACCTGGATGTCTGCCCGCCACCTAAAACTCGACATGGCCAAAACTGAGCTCATCTTCCCTCCCAAGCCCTGTCCTCTTCCTGACTTCCCCATCACCGTGGATGGTACGACCATCCTTCCCGTCCCTCAGGCCCGCAACCTCGGTGTCATCTTTGACTCGGCTCTCTCGTTCACCACACACATCCAATCTGTCACCAAAACCTGCTGGTCTCACCTTTATAATATCTCCAAGATCCGCCCTTTCCTCTCCACCCAAACGGCTATCTTACTGCTACAGGCTCTCATAATATCCCGGCTAGATTACTGTGACAGCCTTCTCTCTGATCTCCCTTCCTCCTCTCTCTCCCCGCGCCAGTCTATTCTTCACTCCGCTGCCCGGCTCATCTTCCTTCAGAAACGCCGGGCTTGGGAGTCAGAGGCCATGAGTTCGAATCCCGCCTCTGCCACTTGCCAGCTGTGTGACTGTGGGCAAGTCACTTCACTTCTCTGGGCCTCAGTTCCCTCATCTGTAAAATGGGGATTAAAACTGTAAGCCTCACGTGGGCCAACCTGATCACCTTGTATCCCCCAGCGCTTAGAACAGTGCTCTGCACATAGTAAGCGCTTAACAAATACTACCATTCATTCATGTCACTCCCCTTCTTAAAAACTTCCAGTGGCTGCCTATCAACCTCCGCACGAAACAAAAACTTCTCACTCAAGGCTTCAAGGCTCTCCATCACCTTGCCCCCTCCTACCTCTCCTCCCTTCTCTCTTTCTACCGCTCACCCTGCACGCTCCGCTCCTCTGCCGCCCACCTCCCCTTCTCACCTATGCCACCGTCGACCCCTGGGCCACGTCCTCCCAGTCCTGGAATGCCCTCCCTCCTCACCTCCACCAAACTAATTCTCTTCCCCTCTTCAAAACCCTACTTAAAGCTCACCTCCTCCAAGAGGCCTTCCCAGACTGAGCTTCCCCTTTTCAGCTTCCCCTTTTCCCTCTGCTCCCCCTCTTCCCCCCCTTCACCTCTCCTCAGCTAAGCCCTTTTCCCCCCTTTTCCTCTGCTCCTCCCCCTCTCCCTTCCCCTCCCCTCAGCACTGTACTCATCCACTCAACTGTATATATTTTCATTACCCTATTTATTTTGCTAATGAGATGTACATCACCTTGATTCTATTTATTTGCTATTGTTTTAATAGATGTTCATCCCCTTGATTCTATTTATTGCTATTGTTTCTGTGTGTCTGTTTCCTCCGATTAGACTGTAAGCCTGTCAAAGGGCAGGGACTGTCTCTATCTGTTACCGATTTGTACATTCCAAGTACTTAGTACAGTGCTCTGCACATAGTAAGCGCTCAATAAATACTATTGAATGAATGAATGAATGAATGGTCTCTCTTTATTGCTGAATTGTACTTTCCAAGCGCTTAGTACAGTGGTCTGCACACAGTAAGCGCTCAATAAATACGATTGAATGAATGAATGAATGAACCTTATGTGCCTTCTAGAAGGAATGTGCCTTCTAGAAACTCTAAACATTCCCTAGAATCATGCATCCTCGATCCATCTAATGATCTTGTGCCTTCTAGCTCACAGAGTAGAGTATATAAATGGTTTATTCTGGAATTACTATAACTCTCCTTTTCTTTTATTCACAATGGGGACTCAGCTATAATTCAATAACTCTTGGTCATGGTGGACATGAATTACTGACATTTCCAGTCATTGTCCAAACTTATATTTTCCCACGAATTCCAATCAAGGTGGTCTACTCTAATACTTTTGCTCTTTAAACTGGCCCCTCCTTGGGTTGAATCCTGTAGTCATTGTTTTGGGGGTCCTGCCCTCAAGCTTGGCTTAAAGAGTGAACTCAAAGAGTGGACTCCTCCTCTCCCATGGCTTCAACTACCATCTCTATGCAGATGATTCCCAAATCAACATCTCCAACCCTGACCTTTCTCCTTCCCTGTACATTTCCTCCTGCCTTCAGGACATCTCTCCTTGGATGTCCTGCCAACACCTCAAACAAAGCATGTCTAAAACTCAATTCCTTATCTTCCCACTCAAACTCCGCCTTCCCCCCCTTTCCTATCACTGTAGACAATTCCACTCCCCTCCCCATCTCATGAGCCCATAACCTTGGCATTGTCCTCGACTCATCACTGTCGCTCCACCCACACATTCAATCACTAAATCCTGTCTCAACATTGCTAAAATCCACCCTTTCCTCTCTATCCAAACTATCATGCTGATCCAAGCACTTATCCTAACCCCCCCTTGACAACGGCATCTGCCTCCAAGATGACCTCCCGGCCTCCTGTCTTTCCCCACTCCAGTCCATATTTCACTTTTCTGCTCAGATCATTTTTTCAACAAAAATGTTTAGTTCATATCTCCCCACTCCTCAAGAACCTCCAATGGCTGCCGCATCAAACAGAAACTCCTTACTATCATTTTTAAAGCGTTCAATCAGCTGGCCCCATCCTGCCTCACCTTACTGATCTCCTACTATAACCCGGCAGGCGCATTCCACTCTATCACCAATTTACTCACTGTGCCCCCATCTCATTCATTCATTCATTCATTCAATTGTATTTATTGAGTGGTTACTGTGGGCAGAGGACTGTACTAAGCGCTTGGAGAAATACAATAAAACAAGAGAAGCAGCATGACCTAGAGGCAGGAGCATGGGCTTGGTAGTCAGAGGACGTGGGTTCTAATCCTGGCTCCTCCATGTGTCTGCTTTGTGACCTTGAGTGAGTCACTTCACTTCTCTGTGCTTGTTACCTCATCTGTGAAATGGGGATTAAGACTGTGAGGTCCAACTGGGACAGGGATTGTGTCCAAACTGATTATCTTGTATCTACCCCAGTACTTAGAACAGTGCAAGGCACATAGTAAATGCTTAATACATACAAGAATTATTATTATTATTATTATTAAACAGACATATTCTCTACCCACAGCAAACTTACAGTCTAGAGTGGAGAGACAGATACTAATACAAAGAAATAAATTTGGAGATATGTACATATGAGTGTGGCGCTGGGATGGGGAAAGAACTAAGGAGCAAGTCAGGGTGATTCAGAAGGGAATGGGAAAAGAGGAAAGCGGACGCCTAGTCTGGGAAGGCCTGTTGGAGGAGATGAGACTTCAATAAGGCCTTGAAGGAGTGGGAGAGCATTGTCTGTCGAATTGGAGGAGGGAGGGTGTTCCAGGCCAGAAGCAGGATATGGGCCAGGGGTCGGCGGCGAGACAGGCGAGGCCAAGGCATAGACAGAAGACTAGCACTAGAGGAGAGAAGTCTCTGGGCTGGGTTGTAGCAGGAGTAGTGAGGTGAGGTAGGAAGGGCAAGGTGGTGGGTGCTTTAAAGACAATGGTGAGGAGTTTTTGTTCGATGGAGGGTGAATGGGCAACCACTGGAGTTTTTTGAGGAGAGGGGTGACATGTATTGAACATTTCTGTAGAAAAATGATCCAGGCAGCAGAGTGAAGTATGGGCCGGAGTGGGGAGAGACAGGAGACTGGGAAGTCAGCAAGGAGGCTGATGCAGTAATCCAGGTGGGATAGGTTGAGTGACTGTATTAATATGGTAGCAATTTGGATGGAGAGGAAAGGGCAGATTTTAGCAATATTGTGAAAGTGGGACTGACCGAATTTAGTGATGTGCTGAATATTCCTCATCTATCTTGGAGCTAATCTCTTTCCCATGTTCTCCCCGTTCCCTGAAACTCCCTCCTCCTCCACATACGCCAGACCACCACTCTCCCAATCTTCAAAGCATTATTAAGGTCACATCTCCTCCAAGAGGTCTTCTCTGATTAAGCCCTCTTTTCCCTGACTCTCTCTCTCTTCTGTATTGATTTGGATCTGTGAACTCTGGGCATTTGATAATTGCCCCACCCCCAACCCCACAGCAATTATGTAATGGATCAATCAATTGTATTTGTTAACCTTAATCAATTGTATTTACTGAGTGATTGTTATGTGCAGGGCACTCTACAGAGTGCATGGGATACTACAGTATAACAAGATAACAGAGTTGGTAGACACGTTCCCTGCCCACAGCGGCTTACAGTCTATGTAGATATCTGTAAATTATATATTATTTACTTATATAAATGTTTATCTCCCTCCTCAGACTGTAAGTTCATTGTGGGAAGGGAATGTGTGCTAATTTTGTTGTACGTTCTCTCCTAAGTGCTTATTATAGTGCTCTGCACATAGTAAGTACTCAAATACCATCGATTCACTGATAATGTTGTTTATCTTTATGCTCTTTAACTCTTCCCCTTTTATCCCTGTCTAGCCTAGACAGAAAGATGTCAGCTTGTCTGAGACCTCCGAACACCTGCAATGGCAGGGCAGAAAGAAATCAAGCAGGGGGCTTGGCCACTTGTGGAAAGGGGCAGGGTCTGGAAACAGGAGCTCTGTAAAATTGATGGCTCCAGGAGACTGTTCATTTTGCCAAGCACTAAAATCGGCTCTGATTCCAATCATCTCCCCTTTTGCCAGAACTGTTCCAGAGAAGAAAAACTAACAGTTTGAATTTCAACACCACTCCTTGCCTCAGCTGATGTAGATGCAAACAAACAATGAAAAAACCAAAATACAGGTGGCTAGAGTGGAGAGGGAAGGAAAATTGGGAAGAAGGAGCAAGAGACCTAATTCATTCAATAGTATTTATTGATCGCTTACTATGTGCAAAGCACTGTACTTAGAGCTTGGAATGTAATCAATCCATAGAACAGTCAGCCCTGCGATACCCTCTGTGGAGACAGTCAATCAGCCATAGACTTATTAAACACCCAAAGCTGTATAATAGACAATGATTGATTCTTTTTCTTATTCAAGAAAACACACCAAACGGATCCTAGTAGGGCAATGGAAATTTGGGCAGCCTTGTCCCAGGAGAAGACTATTTTTAGTTCTTCACCAGGACTTGGTTTCTGCTGATGCACTCAGAGAACTGCTGGATTAATGGAACTCACTGGATGCCGCTTTTCAGTTGCCATGCCAACTAAATGCATCTATGTAGGGATTTCTATCATGCCACCGTTATGGTCGTGGCTTTTAAAGGGGCTCCAAAACTCAACTCTAATCCTTCTGGATAATGCATTTGGATGGAAAACTTCCATTACGGTTTGTCAATCAGTCAGTATTATTTATTAAACGTTAACAGTGTGCGACATCTTGTACTCAGGACTGGAAAGAGCACATGGACATTGATTAAGATCCTCTCCTTTTGACCCACAGGGAGCTCATAATTGAAAGAAAGAGGGGAGGACTGATTCAGAGGGAAATGTGGTTCAGATTTCAAAGGAACAATAACAATTCCATAACATCAACAACTAAATAATGGTTCATTACTGCTCAGAGACCTCACTCAGGATCGCACCTGGAGAGTTTGAGGTATTCTACCAGTCTCGGCTACAGGAGGAAGAGTCAAGCGGAGACATACCCATTCCATTCCTAGCTTGGGCAGTGGCTAGCGAGTGGAAGGTAATTTGCCACAAGTCAAAACTCACCTGTGCCAGGCAGTAGCGGCACAGAAGAGAGTCGAGGGCGAAGATTCAAGTTCACTGCATGGAAGAAGACAAAGGTAAACCACTTCAGTATTTTTACCAAGAAAACTCTATGGATACATTACCCGAATGACTGCAGGTGGAGGTGGGGCTTTCTGGGAGAGATGTGCCCATGGAGTTGGTGTGGGTTGGAGATGGCATAAGACAGACGAGACTGCTCAGAAGGACACCTTGAACCAAACAGCAAAAAGCTAACATTGGAAGGGGCTCAGTAATTTAAATCCCTACATTGATGAAACAAGTTTACTATTATCTTCCAGTGGAGGTCCAAAGTTGAATTGTAATTTAGTACTTCCTCTAAAACTATTTTATGATTCACTGGACAGGGTCTGATCATCAGGCTACTTACTAACTCTCTAACAAGGGCCATCATTTATATTGCTCGAAATTGCAAACAGAGTTGTTGGAATGTAAGTAGTATAAATTAATACCACTGTAAATTTACAATTTACAATATGCAAATACCATTTGCATAGCTATCTTTTATTCAAGGTATGTCAAGTGTTTTTCTAGCAATATGTCATTTGCATCTCTCCCATTTCTCTGTGGCAGATCATTGCCAAGTATTGTTATCTGTATTTTATACAAAAAGGATTTCATGCTGAAGTAGTTGTCCAGCTAAAGCAGTTTCCCCTGGGAGAAACACATTTTATTATATTGTCTTCACCAGTGGATATGGGCTGAAACATCTTGGGGAGGAAGAACCCTTTAGCTCCTTCTTCATTCCACGGGACAGCTGGAGAAAAGTAGATCATGGAAGGGCTGGGCTTTGGATATATTTTGGGAAGTTAAAACATTCTGCATATAGGGCACAAAAATGTAACCCTTTTAGTGTGGCGTTCAGTGAAATCAATGGATCACAGTTCTTTCCATCATATAGCATTAAACTTTACCCAGAGAGGCAGGATTGTCTAGTGGTTATCGTGGGTACAAGTACATGTGCCTAACAAAAGACCAGTTGATAGTTCAAAGGGATGAGATTAGTTCTAAGTTATTAACATCTACTTTGCAATGATATTTAACACTGAGCGAAGGATGGAGGGTAAAGTCTAACAAAAGGTCACAGAGATTAGCAAAACGGTTTCCTCTGAAACAAAAATTAAATCGTATTGTTTACAGTCAAGAGGGGTTTGCTGATAACTGAGCCATCTACCAAGCAGGCTCCTCTTGGGAAAAGTTCAGGCTGGAAAAGAATAGGAAACATACAGTGAAGCTGTGGCGGGGGAGACTTCTGACACCTACAGATTTCTGGTAGGCAAGATCTGGATTGAGCAATATCACAGATCTGAGACCTTTCCCTTTGACGGGGAGAAAGATGGGGGTGAGGAAGTATAATAATACCATATAAAATGCGCTGCTGTGGGGCCTAGGGGGAGGAAGATCTTGTGATTTGAAGTGAAAAAAAAATCTGCTGAGAGGAAACGTGACGCAGGCATTACTGCAGAAACCAATGCCAGGAAGAGTTACTGTCCGGGAATCAATCAATCAATCGATGGTATTTCTTGAGTGCTTCCTATGTGCGGAGCACTGTAACAAGCGCTTGGGAGAAAATGATACAGCAGAATTATCAGACACGTTCCCCGCCCATACCCCAGGGACTTTCTAAAGGTGGCCCCGGGTAGGCACCCCTAGGCCCTGCTCCCCGTGGGGTGCAAACCCAGTCTTGGGCTGTAATTTCCAAAGCCCCCCTGGGAGAGATCATGCACTATGTTTTGAGCACATTCCTAGGGCAGGTTATTCATTCGATCATATTTACTGAGCCCTTATTGCGTGCAGAGCACTGTACTAAGCAGTTGGGAGAGTACGATACGATAACGGACAGATACCCGCACAGAGCTTACGGTCCAGAGCAGCTAGAAGTAGTGGGAGAAGCAGCCTAAGTGGAAAGAGGGAGGGCTTGGGAGTCGGAGGTCGTGGGTTCTAATCCCAGCTCTGCCCCTTGTCTGCTGTGTGAGCTTGGGCAAGTCACTTAACTTCTCTGTGCCTCAGTGACCTCAACTGTAAAATGGGGATTAAGACCGTGAGCCCCACGAGGGACAACTTGATGACCTTGTATCTATCCCAGGGCTTAGAACATTGCTTGGCACATAGTAAGCGCTTAACAAATACCTTCACCTCCCTCTTCCGATGCCCCTAGTTTGTCCCCTCCTAAAAGAGGCAGGGAGAGAACTGAGCCTTGCAGCTCCGCTCAGCAGGTCCGAGTCGTGCTAGAGGTGGGCGAGGTGGCAGGGCTTAAGACGGGGAAGGCCTGGCCGCCCCTCCCTCCCTCCCTCCTCCCAGGCCTCCGGGTCGTTGTCGGCGGATGGTGGGGCCGGGCCCGGCTGGGGGCCCCGGGGTGCGGGCGGTCCTGTGCGGCTCTGTCCAGGCCCGGCTCGGCTGAAAACCGCTCTCCCAGCTCTCCCTTTCCCACTCTTCCTCCTCCCTCTCTCCCCTTCCTCCTCCTCCCTCCTTCTCCTCCTCCCTCTCTCTCCTCCCTTTCCTCCTCCCTACTTTTCCTTCTCCCTCCTCTTCTCCTCCACCTCCCTTTCCTCCTCCTCCCCTCCTCCTCCTCCCTCCTTCCCTCCTCCTTCCCTTCTCCCTTCCCTCCTCCTCCTTCTCTCCACCCTTTTCTCCTCCCCTTTCCCTCCTCCTTCCTTCCCTTCTCCCTTCCCTCCTCCTCCTTCTCTCCACCCCTTTCTCCTCCCTTTTCTCCTCCTCCCTCCTCCCCCCATTTCTCCTCTTCTCCTCCTCCTCCCTCTTTCCCTCCCCCCTCCCTCTTCCTCCTCCTCCTCCCCCCTCTTTCCCTCCTCCCGCCCCCCTCCCTCTCCTCCTACAGGCCGTGCAGCAGCAGCAGGAGCAGCAGCAGCAGGAGCAGGAGCAGCAGCAGGAGGAGCAGGAGCAGGTCGGGCCCCGGCTCCGTCTGCAGCGGCGGGGGCGGGGGCGGCAGCAATAACAGCAGCAGCAGCAGCAGCAGCAGCAACAAGTCCGGTAGGGCCGGGGTCGCTCTCCGCAGCGGGCAGGGGCAGGGGCAGGACCAGGACTCAGGAGAGGGGCAGCAGCGGCAGGCCCCGCAGGGAGCGAGTGAGGCCACGGGCTCAGAAGACCCTCCCTCCACCTCCCCCTCTCCCTCCACCTCCAGAGGAGAAGCAGGGTTCCTCCTGGGTGGCACGTAGGTCTGGGCCCCAGGAAGCTTCCTTGCACCCACCGCAGTGCTCCAAACATGTGATGCGCCCCCCCCCCCCAATGCATACTCCTTCCTCCCCCCCCATCTGCACGCTAATATACCCCTCTGCCCCCGGGAGCGGGTACCTATGCTTTCTTCCTGCACCCTGCCTAAGCCTCTTTGCCATCTTCATGCCCAAGGAGAAATTGCATATCAACATATGTACCTGACAACCTGCATACCTACCAGTGCGGCACCCTGGCCCGATATATGTTTGCATGTATGTGTCTGCATGCAAGCCTGTGTGTGTAAGTAGGTTTCTGTCTCTAAGTCCGTAAGGTTGGATTCCCCCCCCAGGCAGGCCTGCCTTTCAGTCTCTGCCCCTTTTAGGTGTGGGTTGCACGAACGTATCGGCTCCTGACAGCAACCGTTACCTAGGATGTGATGGGGCTGCCCTCAGTGGCCAGCTGCTAAGTTGAAAATAATGATTTTTATGCTAAAATAATAAAAGCCCTCGGCGCTTCAAAGAGTTACCCGGGAGGTTAACCTTGAAAAACTAGGTATCCCCCCTACTGTGCCTTCATAAAATATTCTGTTAGAGTCCTAAATGGCTCTGATATAGCTACAGGCGATAGCTTGTCCGAGGACAGTTGGGATGTGGAGTTTGCAGGTTAGGAGATGATAAATTGACGGTTGCTTATTTTTCGTTACATGCTCATTTGCCGTGGCTCGTGATGGGCGGGGGAAAGTTTTCCTGCTTTTCCTTGCGACTAAACGGGCCTCTCTAGCAGATTTCCACCATCCGTCATCACCCCCAGTTATACACACAGTCGTCATCGGGCGCATCATTAAAGGGACCTAGTTGATCTTTTTTTTTTTGCCCCCTCCCCAGGATTTTGAGAGTAATGCAACAGAAGACGTTTGAGGAAAGCAGATACCCCTGGCAGGAGTCATTTGAAAATGTCACCGTTTGCCTACCTTTCCGGTGCCCAAGATGCGGCGACCGCACCAGGTTCAGAAGCCTGTCTTCCTTGAGGGCCCATCTGGAGTACAGCCATACCTATGATGACAGAAGCCTTCTGACCAAATGCAGCCTGTTCGCTTCCCTCAAAGACACGGACCTGATCGCTCCTTCGGAACCTCTGATCCAGGGAAACCTGGGAAGTGATTTCAAAGCGGTCAGACAAAAACCGTCCTGTGTTAATTTATGTGACCTAGTGTATGAGAACGCCAAGAACAGGAAGCCGGTCGAGGTGTTAGCCGAAAGACCCGTCTCTTTTGGACCGGCCTACACCCCCACGGACTCCTTAGATGGCCGCGTATCGAGCCCTGGGGTCCCCAACGCGGACTCCAAAGTTTCTTTTGAAGCCCACGTGAGGGAGAAGTTCAATCGGATGGTAGAAGCTGTGGATAAGACGATAGAGAAGAGGATCGATAAACTCACGAAGGAGCTGACTCAAAAGACTGCCGAACTGTTGGAAGTCCGGGCGGCTTTTGTGCAGCTGACTCAGAAAAAGCAAGAAGTTCAGAGGCGCGAGAGGGCCTTGAACAGACAGGTTGATGTTGCAGTGGAGATGATTGCTGTGCTGAGACAGCGCCTCTCAGAGTCTGAGGAGGAGCTTCTCAGAAAAGACGAGTAAGTGGAATTGAAAGGTTATTAGAGAAGCGGAGCTTTGTGATCTTTGATGTTCTTGGACCCGGTGTCAAGTGCAGCATTTGTATCTGGAAGGAAAAAATACAGAATCAGGAAATACCACAGTACCGGCCTAAAGGGCAGTCTCATCTCCTTTGGCCTGAAGAATTCTTACGTTTATATTCTAGAATTCCGCATCTTGTTTGAGAAGGCGTAAGATATCCTGCAAAGACTTACCCAGATTTCAAACTCAGACAAGATGGCTTTTCCCAAGAGAATCCTCTCTGAATGAAATCTCATTTAGCATTTTCCCTATAGGTAGTTCTTACGACATCTAGCAGGGAGCAAGCCTTTGCATATTATTGGGTAAAATAGAATTACTTCAGCCTTGAGTTCATCAGAGGAATCCAAATCCAAAGAATTGCCGCTCACCCTTGCAGTAAGGCAGAAAATTAACTTTTCAAATGTTAACTTAAATTATTAGTCGTTTTTGCTGACTGTTAGTCGGATATGAATCTGTCTAGCTTTGACCATCGTGTTCAGCAATTAAGCTAAGTACCACTTAGTGGGGGCAGATGGCCAAGTCTCTGCAGTGTTGGCACAGCAAAGATGTTGGTTGGTTTTCGGAAGCTCCAATGGGCACGTCAGGAGTTTGGGACCTGTCAGTATCTGTCTTGTAACTGAAGGTTCAGAGAGGAGCTTGGAAGTTCCCGGGAAAGAGCCGGCCAGGATTAGTCAGATCTCTTACTGGCCCTCCTGCTTCCCCTCCCTGAAACTCCCCTAGATGGCTTCTCCATCCATCTCCCCCACCACTGCGTCATCATCATCATCAACAACAACTGTGTTCTTTGAGTGCTTACTATGTGCAGAGCACTTCACTACGCATTTGGGAGAGTGCAATACCACAAAGTTGGCCTACGTGTTCCCTGCCTAAATGAGTTTACAGTGAAGATGCTGTCCCCTCCCTTCAGTTTCCCATGGCTGCTGCAGCTCACTCATGCCCAGTGAAGTCTTTACACTAGTTAAGGCCTACTGAGAGCTCATCTCCTCCAGGAGGCCTTCCCAGACTGAGCCCTCCCTTTCCCTTTGCTCCTCCTCCCCTCCCCATTCCCCTTACTCCCTCCCTTTGCTCTTCCCCCTTCACCCTCCCCACAGCACTTGTGTGTATTTGTATATATTATTTCTCTATTTATTTTGGTAATGATGTGTATATATCTATGATTCTATTGATCTCGATGATATTGACGCCAGACTACTTGTTTTGTTTTGTTGTGTGTCTCCCCCGTTTAGACTGTGAGCCCACTGTTGGGCAGGGATTGTCTCTATCTGTTGCCGAATTGTACTTTCCAAGCGCTTAGTACAGTGCTCTGCATATAGTAAGCGCTCGATAAATACGATTGAATGAATGAATTAATTAATTAATTAAGGGATCAGAAAGATTTGGGGGAGGGGTGGTGAAAACACGTATGTATCTGTGGTTCTGTTTTTCCCAGCATTCCATAGTATCCCTGATGGGAATAATAATAATTGTGGTATTTGTTAAAGGCTTACTGTGTGCCAGGCACCGTACTAAGCACTGGGGTGGGAACAAAACAATTGGGTTGGACACAGTCCCTGTCATTCTTTCATTCATGCAATCATTTATTCATTCATTCATTCGTTCATAGTATTTATTGAGCACTTACTATGTGCAGAGCACTGTACTGAGCGCTTGGAATGTACAATTCGGCAACAAGCACTGGGGTAGATACAGGGTAATCAGGTTGTCCTATGTGAGGCTCACAGCTTTAATCCCCATTTTACAGATGAGGTAACTGAGGCACAGAGAAGTTAAGTGACTTGCCCTCAGTCACACAGCTGACAAGTGGCAGAGCCGGCATTCGAACCCGTGACTTCTGACTCCCAAGCCTGGGCTCTTTCCACTGAGCCATGCTGCTTCCCATATTTATTGAGCAGTTACTGCGTGCAGAGCACTATACTAAGCGTTGTCCCACATGGGGCTCACAGTCTTAATCCCCATTTTACAGAGGTTGCTGAGGCACAGAGAAATTAAATGACTTGCCCAAGATCACACAGCAGACAGGAGGAGGAGCAGGGATTAGAACCCAGGTCCTTCTGACTCCCAGGCCCGTGCTCTGTCCACTAGGCCATGCTGCTTCTCTGGGACCTTGGGTTGTGGGAGGCAAAAGGGTTGTGGGACTGCTCTTGGGTGCCTCCTGGCACAGGGAGGATGGGATCTGGCTTGGTGGCTTCTGCCTGGTTGAAGACCCTCCGTTCCCTGGGAAGCCATCGCTGGCTCAACCTCAACCTTCTCTTCTCTGGGCTGGGATCCCGGCTCCTTGTCCCGAACCGCTTGACAGCAGCGCAATCAAAGTCAAGAGGCCGACCCACCTCATTGCTGCAGGCCACGATGACGTGCTCTGGTTCAGACATGACGCTGCTTTTCTGGGCCACCAGGGTGTCTCTGGGGTGTCCTGAAATGTGTCTACCAACTCTGTTATATAATACTCTCCCAAACGCTTAGTACAGTGCTTTGCACACAGTAAGCCCTCATTTCCTTTGGGTATTTGTTAAGCACTTACTTTGTTCCAGGTACCGAACGAAGCACTGGGATAGATACAAGCTAATCAGGTTGGACACAGTCCATGGCCCACATGGGGCTCACAGTCTTAATCCCCGTTTTACAGTTGAGGTAACTTAATCTCCATTTTACAGATGAGATACAGGTGAAGCACAGAGAAGTGAAGTGACTTGCCCAAAGCTATGTAGCAGACAAGTGGCAGGGCTGGGATTAGAAGCCATGACTTTCTGACTCCTAGGCCCGTGCTCTTTCCACACTGCCATGCTGCTTCACTCCATCATGCTGCTTCATGTCCTTCAGCTCAGTCCAAGGTGGGAGTCCAGGGATCGTTATGTGCCACGGTGGCCCCTTCTGACCTACAACTGGCACCGAGCCACCTGAACCCCTTCTGTTGGGCCTCACTTAACGTGACCCTCTCTTTGGGGCTCTGTTTGTAATGAAAAAGGACACCAAGAAGCCCCCTGTTTCCACCCTATGCCCCTAGGGCAATGGAGCCCTAGAACGCTAGAGAGGTAGGTTGGGCCTGAGGCCTCTCAAAGCATCAACCCAAAGGGGACCTTGAACTGATGGGCTGGATCAGTGTTGATCAATAAATCCGGATCTTCCTTTGACTGGAACTGAGCCAAACGGGAACCAGCCACCATTCTGCTCTCCGTTTCCTGTACTGTCATGCACCAGTAGGCTCAATAGGTGTTCACAAACCTCTCGTTGTCTACCAACTCTATTGTATTGTACTCTCCCAAGCGCTTAATACAGTGTCCTGCACATACTAAGCTTTTGATAAATACGATAGGTTGATCGATAGGCTCAATAGTGCCCAGGGGGAAAATGTGGGGTGAATATCAAATGCTAAAAAGGTACAGATCCGAATGCTTAGGTGACGCAGAAGGGAGTAGGGGAGATGAGGGCTTATTTGGGGAAGGCCTCTTGGAGATGTGATTTTAATAAGGCTTGGAAGGTAGGGGGAGTGGTGGTCTGTCAGACATGAAGCGGGAGGGAATTCAGGTCAGTGGGAGGATATGGGCAGGATTGTCTGTGGTGCGGCAAACCAGACCCAGGTATCATGAGCAGGATTTTGTTAGAGGAGCAAAATGTGTGGACTGAGTTGTTGTAGATCAGTGAGGTGAGGCAGGAGGAGGGGTGAGCTCATTGAGTGCTTCAAAGCCAATGGGAAGGCATTTCTGTTTGATGCAGAGGTTCTTGAGTTGGGAGACATGAACTGAAAGTTTTTTTAGAAAAATGATCTTGGAAGCAGAGTGGAGTAAGGACTAGATGGGGAGAGACAGGAGGCAGGGAGGTCAGTGAAGAGCACTTGGATCAGCTGAGTATAAGTTTGGGTGAGAGAGAAGGGTAGATATTAGTGATGCTGTGAAGTTAGGGAGAGGTTAAATGAATGAATTGCTGCTTCTGGGCCACGGCATTTTGGGAGTGAGGTCCCGTAAGCACTGGTTCCGATGTTAGATGGTCCTGGGACAGGTGAGGCAATCCTGATGAGAGACAGAGATCTCTGTGCCCTGGCAGGCAGCAGGCCGTGTTTCTGAGGTCAGAGGGTCCCCGACTGCTGATCGGGGCTCAATGCTCTGAGTAGGTCCTTTTTTTTTCTTTTTTTGTAAATGACGTTTGTTGAGCGCTTGCTATGTACCGGGCACCGTACTAAGCACTGAAGTAGATACAAACTAATCAGGTTGGACACAGTCCTTGTCCCACCTGGGTTTCACAGTCTTAATTGATCCCCATTTTCTAGATGAGGGAACTGAGGGCCAGAGAAGTGAAGTACCTTGGCCAAGGGCACACAGCAAACAAGTGGCAGAGCCGGGATTAGAACCCATGACCTTCTGACTCCCAGGCCTAAGCTCTGTCCACTACGCCATGAGGCCTGGCAGTGACCGAACAGACGCCCGGTGGCTCGGTCAGCCCCGAGAAGTTGTCACATTTGGCCGACTTGCAGCTCCAAGCTTACCCCGGGGATGTGCCAAACCCCTTCCTCCGGCTGGACTGCTGATGCAGTTACATATCTGTGCGTAGGTCGCACTTGAAGAGAGCTGGATCGCACCAAGATGTTCTTAACTAAAATGATTAACAACTGAATTAATCTTTAAATAGAGCGAAATGAAATTGCCCATTAGCACTATCTTGTCTGATTTCTTGAGATATAACGGGAGTGGGGGGTGAGGGAGTGTCACGGCGCAGGAACAGTGGTCCAAAAATAGTGGGGAGTGAAAGGTAGGAAGGATGACAGTGTGACAGACAGGAAGGAGAGGCAGAGTCACAGACACAACATGGAAGTCGGAAGTTCTTCCGTGAGAAGGAGAACTGACTGGCAGCAGTCAAAAATGTATGGGGAGAGAGGGGGGTGAGATGATTGTGGCCACCATGCCATTTTCGCTGGCCACCCGTTCGTGCTCCAGACTGGAGGTGATGTCCCTACTGCCATCAGAGCTGTTCTCCAGGGTTTCTGGAGTGGGCACTTGCTTGCAGCTTGTTGCTGGAGACCTAGGAGGGCAGCCCCTAGTAGGGGCAGTCAATCTGTCATCAGTGTTATTTATTGAGTGCTTACTCTGTGCACTGTACTAATTGCTTAGCACTTAACAAGCAATGGCAGATGCTTTCAGTCTGGAGCATGAGCAGAATGCTGGCAGGGACTGTGTAGGTAGCGGATAGAACATGGGCCTGGGCGTCAGAAGGATCTGAGTTCTAATACTAGCTCCACCACTTCATTCATTCATTCAGTCGTATCTATGGAGCGCTTACTGTGTGCAGAGCACTGTACTGGAATGTCCAGTTGGGCAACAGATAGAGGCAATCCCTGCCCAACAACGGGCTCACCGTCTATAAGGAGGAGACAGACGACAAAACCAAACAAGTAGCCACTTGTCTGCTGTGTGACCTTGGGCAAGTTACATCATTTCTCTGTGCCTCAGTTACCTCATCTGCAAAACGGGGATTAGTACTGTGAGCCCCAGGTGGGTCAGGGACCGTGTCCAACCTAATTAGCTGTGTCTACCCCAGCGCTTAGAACAGTGCCTGGCACATAGTAATTGCTTAACAAATACCATAAAAAAAGAGAAACCATGCAGATGTCATCAACAAAAGTCAGAAAAAAATGAATAAATGAGTGGAGTAGTCTGGTGGATGAATTTATAACTAATATACTAATCATATTTACTGAGTACTTACTGTGTGTAGAGCACTGTACTAAGCCCTTGGGAAAGTACAGTATAACAGAGTTAGTAGACACATTCCAAGCCCACAACAAGCTTGCAGCGTAGACGGGGAGACAGACATTAATATAAATAAATTGCAGATATGTTCATAAGTGCTGTCAGACTGAGGGTAAGGTGAATAAAAGGTACAAATCCAAGGGCAAGGGTGATGCAGAAGGGAGTGGGAGAAGAGGAATTGGGGGCTTAGTCGGGGAAGACCTTTTTGAGGAGATGTGCTTTTAATAAGGCTTTAAAGGTGGGAAGAGTGATCATCTGTCAGATATGAAGGGGGAGGGCATTCCAGGCAAGAGCAGTAAGTGGGAGAGGGGTTGGTGGCGAGGTAGATGAGTTCAAAGTACAGTGAGTAAGTTGTCATTAGAGGAGTGAAGTGTGCGGACTGGGTTGTAGAAGGAAATCAGAGAGGTAAGGTAGGAGGGGGAAAGGTGATTGAGTGTTTTAAAGCCAATGGTAAGGAGTTTCGGTTGGATGTGGAGTTGTGGAGGCAACAACAGGAGGTTCTTGAGGAGTGGAAAGACACGTGCTGAATGTTTTTTAGAAAAATGAGCCCATCAGCAGAGTGAAGAATGGACTGGAGTGGGGAGAGACAGGAGGCAGGGAAGTCAGCAAGGAGGCTGTTGCAGTAATCAAGGCATTGTAGGATAAGTGCTTGGATTAATGTGATAGCAGTTAGGTTGGAGAGGAAAGGACAGTTTTTTGCAGTCTTGAAGGTTGAACCAACAGGATTTGGTGAAAGATTGAATATGTGGGGTGAATGAGAGAGATAAGTCGAGGATAACGCTAAGGTTACAGGCTTGTGAGATAGGGAGGATGGTGGTGCTGTCTTCAGGGATGGGAAAGTCAGGGTGGGAAAGATGGGAAGACAAGGTTTTGGTGGGAAGATGAAGCATTCTGTTTTAGACATGTTTAGTTTGAAGTGTCAGAGGGAAATCCAAGTAGAGATGTCCTGAGGGCAAGAGGACATAGACTGCGGAGGAGGTGAAAGATCGGGGCATGGGATGTAGATTTGGGAATCATCAGCATAGAGGTGGGAAGATGAGGAATTCTGTTTTGGACACATGAGGGATGTGTGTGAAGTGGGGAATAATGAGAGAATGCCTCCTGGAGGAAGTGGTTTTTAGGGTTACGGTTTTGAAGTTGGGAAGGGATATTGATTTGAGTGGGGAGGGAGGGAGTTGTAGATATCCCCAGCTGTAGAAATCCAACAAAATGGAACTGAAGTATTTTTCCATTATCTTGATCTGGAGTATCTAGGCAACCAGTCCTGTTTGAATGCTCAATTTTTTTTCAAAGTAAGAGCAAGGACATCTGGGCCTCTCTCTTTACATTCCTAACTGTGGCCAGCCAAAGGACCACAGACAACCTAGCCATGGGTCACAACTTCAATGTGTCTGCCTTATTCCCAAAAGTTCATTCTGCCTTACTTCCCTATCACTCTAACTAGAGCAGATTTACTCAGATTAGAATGTTGCAGTTAAAAAAACATGTTTGGCCCCAAATCCTCCAGGCAACTTTCTCTTTAGTTAGTTTATTCTCAAAATCTGTCTCCTGCTTAGCAAAAAGAAATATTCTTCACCTGCGTGGGCTGAGACATTTTTAGATGGTGAGTTGATAAAATATAAATGTTTAATTTATATTACTTTACTGGGATTCTGCGGGGATTTGTACGTGTCCAGAAATAGTATTTGCTGATGCCGGTCTATAAAAAGAATTGAGTGTGTGCCCCACTGGGTGTTTGCAAGTTGGGGAGGGGTACACTGAAGTGGTGTGTCTGCCCCAGGTGTAAAATTGGTTCTGGTTGGGGTGAGATTTAGTGAAAATTCCGGCCCCGGGAGATTTGCCAAGTCATACCTCACTTATACTTCAGTGGGAGTAAGAGATTATCTTTTAGGTGATTCTGTCTAAAAGTGTGCATGATGCCTTTCTTATCCACAAGATATTGCCTCGCCCAGAAAAGAGTTTACCGGAGGAATGCATAAACAAGATTAATCCTGTCTGGGTGACTGATCTATCTGCTGTGTGGAAAGCCTAAAGACCAATGGCTAGAACATTTTAGCTTGTGGGTATTTTTATCCATTAGCAGGACCATCTTGCTTACTCAGGAAAAGATTTTTAAGATGATGAGTCAGTGACTTATAATGGAATTTAAATCATTGAGTGGTTCACTGACTTTTTGGGTACACTCTGACATTAAAGTATACTTTGAAAAAAGAAAAGAGGTAGCATTTTATGTTCCAAATTGAATGTATCTTGAAGTTCAGCCAAACCCTATTTTTATACCCATTTACACTGTGAACACATTTAAAGTTTTCTGGGATATTGAAACACCCTCTGTTGATTTGACACAGTGAGATATGTGGTTGTGCAATGTTAGTAGTGTTTTCAGAGCACTAACTCTTTACGGAGCACTCTAACACTTGGAGGAGTACAGTAGACCTGACCCTTGCCATCAAGGAGCTTAACATCTAGTGAGGGAGGCAGACACTAAAATAAATTACAGCAAGGGGAAATCAACAGAGTTTAAAGATATGCATATATAACTGCTATCTTAGTGCATAGGTGAGATGAAAGTACTGTAGTATTAGGGGAGAAATGGGCTGGGGAAATATCAGATTAATCAGGAAAGGTCTTCTGGGGTAAAGGTGATTTTAGAAGGTCCTTGACTATAGAGAGAGCAGTGGTCTGCTGACTGTGAAAGGGAAGGAGAGTTCCAAGCGGAAGGGAAAGCGTAGTAAGAGATCAGTGGCCGAGAGGTGAGAATGAGGTAGGTACAGTGAATAGGTTGGCTTGAGTGGAGCAAAGCATGAAAGTTGGGGTTTAATAGGGGAGGAGTAAGGATAAATAGTAAGGGGAGAGAGATATGATTGAGTGCCTTAAAGTCAATGATCAGGAGTTAATGTAGAGAAAAGTTAGCAACCGTTGGAGGATATTGACGAGGGCGGAGATGTTTGCAAAGCAATGTTTTAAGAAAATGATCCAAGAAACAGTGAAGTATATGGACTGGGGAGAGACTGAAAAGAGAGAATGTCTGAAAGAAGGCCTATGTAGTAGTCTCGTCGAGACGTGACAAGTGCTTGAACCAGCATGATGTTAGCATAGATGGAAAGAAAGGGGCAAATTCTGGAGATGTGAGGAAAAGAGCTGTTAGGATTTGGTGAATGATTGAATATGCAGATTAAAAGAGATAAATCAAGGATAGTGCCAAAGTTGCCAGCTTGGGAAAAGGGGAAGGTGATGGTGTTGTCAGTAGTGATGGGAAAGTTAAGGATGAGTTCAATTTTGGATTTGCTCACCTTGAGGTGCCAGTGAGACATTCCACATAGCCTATGTCCTGGAGACAGTAGGAGATGCAAAATTGCAAAGAAGTAGCAAGGTCAGGGCTGGTGAGGTAGATTTGGGAGTCATCTGTGTAGAGATGTGTCCTTCGCTCTTATGAATGAATGAATGGTGGATGGATGGATGGTTGAATAAATGAATGAAAGGAGAAATAAATGAATGAAAGGAGATGTGCCTTCAGGAAGGCTTTGAAGGTGGAGCAAGTGACCGTCTCTTGGATGTGAAGAGCAAGGGCATTCCAGCCTAGAGGCAGGATGTGGGCAAGAAGTTGGCATCGAGGTAGACGAGATCAACGTACAATGATTAGGTTGGCATTGGCATTGAAACAGTGTGGGAAGAGTTGCAGCAGGAAATGAGCAATATGAGATAGGAGGGGGCAAGAGCGACTAAATTACTGAAGGCACATCTCCTCCAAGAAGCATACTCTGACTTAGCCCTCCTCTCCTCTTCTCCCACTCCCTTCTGCGCCGCTCTTACTTGCTCCTTCATTCATCCTCCTCATCCCCACAGTACATATGTATATATCTGTATATCTCTGTTTACTTATTTATTTATCTGTTTATTTATATTAATGTCTGTCTCCCCCTCTGTGGGCAGGAATGTGTCCATTTGTTGTTATATTGCACTCTCCCAAGCGCTTTGTACAGTGTTTTGCACACAGTAAGCGCTCAATAAATACGGCTGAATGAATGAATGAACTAAAGTCATATCTCCTCCAGGAAGCCTTCCCTTTCAAGCGCACATCCCTCCACCCATGTATGGAGTGTCATTCCCACCTCCCAGGCCCTTACCAATCAATCATACTTATTGAGCCCTTACTATGTGCAGAGCACTGTACTAAGCAGTTGGGAGAATACAGTGCAACAGAGTTGGTAGATACGTTCCCTGCCCATAATGAACTTACACTCTAGAGACAAGCTTATAGTCTAGAGACTGTACATATGTCCATATTCTTATACTCTGTTGCCTCCCTCACCTGTCATTTATTTTTATGTCCTCGCTTCCCTGAGGATAAGGTAGGATCATATCTACCAACTATATTGCAAGTGCTTAGTATGCTTCTCTGTGCATTGATTGAGCTGAAGCCTTAATAGTGGATGAGCACCTGAGGGGAGTGAGTGCATATGGAGAAAAGAAGGGGACTTAGAGCTAATCCTTTGGGAGTGGGAGGCAGAGGAAGAACGGACTGAATAAGCCAAGAAGAAGCAGCCAGACAATTAGGAGGATCGCCAAGAAAGGACAGTGTCGGTGAAACAAAAGATGAGTAGCACAGCTCTACTGAAATGAGCTCCTTACACCTGACCCCATTCTACTTTTGCCACCAAGAAGCAAGTTGGCAGGGTCCCTCAGTTCTTCTCTACTCTGTCCTCTTCAGTTTCTACAGCCTTCGTTCTTAAAGTGGCTGTTCATTTGTTTTTTGGCTGTCTTGTGGACACCATCATATCCAGTCATTTTACCTTAAATGTTCTATCTATCTGCCACTGAGTCCCATCATTTGGAAATGGCTCCATTGTTTACAGGGATTTGGGAGGAGAACGTAGCATGGGGTAGTGGAAAGAGAAGGGGCCAGGGAGTCATAGGGCCAGGATCCTAATCCCGGCTCTGCCTCTAGTCTGCTGTGTGACCTTGGGCAAGCCACTTAACTTCTCGTTCCTCAGTTACCTCATCTGTAAAATGGGGATTAAGACTGTGAGCCCCGTGTGAGACATGGATTGTGTCCAACTTGATTATTTTGTAATTATACCAGTCCTCAGAACTGTTTCTGGCACAGAGTAGGCACTTAACAAATACCATAAAAACAAAAAAGCCACAGCGGCTCTGGAGCCAGGCCCTCAGTGACACACTCTAGGTTCTGTAGATTTCCACAAAGAACCTTGTAAAATCTCTTTTTTCTGCTTGGCTGTGAGCTCCTTGAGGTCAGAGATTGTGTCTACCCGCTGTACAGTACACCCCCAGGCCCTCAGGACAGTGTTCTACAAACAGTAAGCTCTTAATAAACACCACTGATTGATCAATCACCTTACATAACGTACCTAAAGTACATCTGATACTTCTGGATTGGCAAAGGGATGTCTGGCATCAGTCCGTCAGTAACCACCCTTACCCACTCTGGTTTTGTGACGCACTGCACCAGAAAAGAAATTCCCTAAAGCCTTCAAGAGCAAACTTATCCCCTGCTAACCCCACTGGGCCTTTGTGGCAATACTTATCCAAGGGGAAGGATCTTTACCAAACCAGGTGTTTAATAGCCAAGAATGAGTCAGCAGAGAAAGGCCTCGAGAGGTGAGTTTCCATGCCAAAATGGGAGAGGGATTCTAGGGAGGACCTAGGGCAGGGTAACGTAACTGGTGAGAGAGAAAATTAAATGGGAGGAGACTATAACTCCCATTACACTTGGCAGAGTGAGTTCTCTAAGGAGGAGATGATGGAACAAACTCATATTCCCTTGGCTAGTTCTTATCCGTTTGAGAATTCAATGGAACAAAACAAAAAGTCATGCAAGCTACCTGAAAAACATGGAATGTGTCTTTAAGAGAGAAACAAACCAAAAGATGACAAAGATGGTTGTCCTATTAACATCAGAAGGAAAAGATGACATCTTGGAGGACCTATGGTTCAGAATGCTTCCCATTAAGGCCTCACATTATTTGAGGTGTATTAAAGACATTATAAATTGTCCAATTTTCATGGCTTCTGCAAATTGCCATTAAGATGGCTAGACTTATTTAGGGCCAACAAAATATAGAAGAAACTGCATTATCTGAACTGTATGGGACCAGGCATAATTTGGAGAAATGACAGTTTATACTATTAGTCTACTAAAATATATTAAGTGCTTACAATGTTCAAAGGGATTGCATGAAAATCCAATTAAAACATGAACCCCTTAGGAGTCACAATAAGCCCCCCTTTTCCTCAGCTCCCCCTCCACTCCCCGTCACCCCAACTCGCTCCCTTTGTTCTAACCCCTGCCCCACAGCACTTGTATACATATGTATATATCTATAATTCTATTTATAATGATAATGTTGGTATTTGTTAAGCGCTTACTATGTGCAGAGCACTGTTCTAAGCACTGGGGTAGACACAGGGGAATCAGGTTGTCCCATGTGGGGCTCACAGTCTTCATCCCCATTTTACAGATGAGGGAACTGAGGCACAAAGAAGTGAAGTGACTTGCCCACAGTCACACAGCTGACAAGTGGCAGCGCTGGGATTTGAACTCATGACCTCTGACTCCAAAGCCCATGCTCTTTCCACTGAGCCACGCTGCTTCTTTATATTAATGCCCATTTACTTCTTTTTATATGTATATATCTATAATTCTGTTTATCTATATTGATGCTATTGATGGCTGTTGTAGTTTTGATGTCTGTCTTCCCTCTTCTGAACTGTGAGCCCACTATGGGCAGGGATTGTCTCCTTTATTGCAGAATTGTACTTTCCAAGCACTTACTTCTGGCACAGCGTAAACACTTAACAAATACCATTAAAAACCAAACAAAACAAAAAATCCGCAACGGCTCTGGAGCCAGGTCCTCAGTGACACATCTTAAGGCTCTGTAGATTTCCACAAAGAGCCTTGTAAAGTTTCTTTTTCCTGCTAGGTTGTGCTAGTAAGCACTCAATCAATACGATTGAATGAATGAATGAACAGTCACGTGTAGCATTAACAACAGGATTTTTTTGTGGTATTTGCTAAGTGCTTACTATGTGCCAGGCACTGTATACTAAGCACTGGGATAGATAACACTGATAACAATAATAATAATAATAATAACGGTATTTGTTAAGCACTTACTATGTGCCAGGCATTTTACGAAGCACTGGGATGGATGCAAGTAAATTGGGTTGGACACAATCCCTATCCCATGTGGGGCTCACAGTCTCAATCCCCATTGTACAGATGAGGTGACTGCAGCACAGAGAAGTGAAGTGACTTGCCTAAGGTCACACAGCAGACAAGTGGCAGAGCAAGGATTATTCATTCATTCAATAGTATTTATTGAGCGCTTACTATGTGCAGAGCACTGTACTAAGCGCTTGGGATGAACAAGTCGGCAACAGATAGAGACGGTCCCTGCCGTTTGACGGGCTTACGGTCTAATCGGGGGAGACGGACAGACGAGAACAATGGCACTAAACAGCGTCAAGGGGAAGAACATCTCGTAAAAACCGATGGCAACTAAATAGAATCGAGGCGATGTACAATTCATTAACAAAATAAATAGGGTAACAAAAATATATACAGTTGAGCGGACAAGTACAGTGCTGTGGGGATGGGAAGGGAGAGGTGGAGGAGCAGAGGGAAAAGGGGAAAATGAGGCTTTAGCTGCGGAGAGGTAAAGGGGGGATGGCAGAGGGAGTAGAGGGGGAAGAGGAGCTCAGTCTGGGAAGGCCTCTTGGAGGAGGTGATTTTTAAGTAAGGTTTTGAAGAGGGAAAGAGAATCAGTTTGGCGGAGGTGAGGAGGGAGGGCGTTCCAGGACCGCGGGAGGACGTGACCCGGGGGTCGGCGGCGGGATAGGCGAGACCGAGGGACGGTGAGGAGGTGGGCGGCAGAGGAGCGGAGCGTGCGGGGTGGGCGGTAGAAAGAGAGAAGGGAGTTTGTCCTTCTGTCTCCCAGGCCCGAGCTCAAAGCTTTTGCCTCAGTATAACACACAGCATTCAATCAATCAATCATTCATTCAGTCGTATTTATTGAGTGCTTACTGTGTGCGGAGCACCGTATGTACAATTCAGCAACAAAGAGAGATAATCCCTGCCCACAACGGGCTCACAGTTTAGAAGGGGGAAATTAGACATCAAAGCAACTACAATAAGCATAGCATCAATATATATAAATAGAATTATAGATACAGATACAAAGCAAAACAAATAAACCATCCTATTTATTAGCACTTACTGCATGCAGAACACTGTACCAAGTGCTTTACTTGGTCATGGGTCACGACCAGTTTTGGTTTGAATAGTAAAAAACCCAAAGAAATAGCAACAGCTCCAAAACTGGGCTACAACTTGGTTCTCTGACCTTTGGGCATTTGATATTTGCCTCACCATCAGCCTCTCTGCACTTATGTACCTATCTAAAATTATTTAGTATAAAGTATTTATATTAATGTCTGTCTCCCCCATTAGGATGTAAGCTCACATCCTAATGGGGGAGACAGACATTAATATAAATACTTTATACTAAATAAATATAACACTGATGGTGGTGATGATGATGATGATGATACACCTGATAGTAAATCTCTCCTATTAGAAAAATTTTCCACCCAAGATGCAGATTTATCATTTTAACTGCTGTTTCCAAAAATGTTACCCACTTTGAACAGGGGTAATATTTGGAAGGTTGATTGAAAAGTAGAAAGAATACAATGGAAAGTACAAATCACTTCAGCCTCAGGGCCTAAAATAATTGCCTGAGCGAGGTTAGGAAAGGATCCTTCTTTCCTCTGACATAACACTTCAGAGTTTGTGAGATCTATAAATACTAATTTAAAAAGTTATTTTATAGAGTGCCGGCAGCAAAACATTACATGATTAAAAACACGTCTACAATAATAGTCTGAGAGTGCATTTAGATTTGTTATGGTGCATTTGTGGAGGTTAATGCTAGGAGGCAGATTAAGCTATCATTTGGTTTGGGTTTTTTTTGTACACTGAAAATTGTGTTGGAGAGGAAAGGAGGAATAAAAATTGGACTTTCTCGGATTTGCATCTGAAGTTTTGCAGCGGTATTGACTCTTTAATTAAAAATTGGAATATCCTCTGACTTAATATCCTAAATCTAAATCTATCCTAAATCTTATCTTTTGGTGAAGTGATTATTGTCTACTGTGTGTTTGAGTCATAGGGAAATTAGGTCATAGCCTTGGGCCAATCCATTTTAGAGGCCCCATGTAGAGTTACCCATAACTTCACTGTTCCTTCACCTAATAGCGTTTTGTCTTTGAAGCTGGTCATGTTATCAGGAAGACCTAAAGGGGGGGAGAAGCCGTAAGCCCATTCTGCTCCCAAACTGTCTTGACCTCCAGTAACTGACACTGTCTCTCTGCTAAGTCATTTCACTCCATATTTACACTTGATTACCTAGTCAGGTCAGATCAGGAGCTTAAAGTTCAAAATGGATTTACCTCTATTCTTCGAAGCTCAGACACAGGTGCCTGTAACCTTGATGTCCTTTTGCCAGGAATAATTTAAAAGTACCTGGAGCAAAGGTTGATAACTCCAATAAATCCAGGGTATAGCAACACATTTATTTCCTGTGCTTAGAAGATAATCAGTAGTAGAAGACAGTTCAGGAGTAATAATGTTGGTATTTGTTAAGCGCTTACTATGTGCAGAGCACTGTTCTAAGCGCTGGGGTAGATACAGGGTAATCAGGTTGTCCCAAGTGGCAGAGCTGGCATTCGAACCCATGACCTCTGACTCCCAAGCCCGGGCTCTTTCCACTGAGCCATGCTGCTTTTCAAGTGTTCAGGCTTCAGATCTCATTTGATTCCCAACTAGGAACAATAAGTATAAACTCTCCAGGCTGGTAATCTCTCCCATCTAATTTAAGTTTTCCCTTTTTCTATTCCATTGTTTCATTTCGCAGAGAAGTCGTGACTTTCAATCACTTCCTGGAAGCAGCAGCGGAGAAAGAACTTCAAGGGAAAGCCAGACTCCAGAACTTTATTGAGAATCTGCTACAGCGAGTTGATTTGGCAGAAAGACAGCTAGAATATTATCAAAGTCAGCAGGTTATGGGACACTGCAATGATGTCAGCGAAAATGTGGTGAGTCCAGCACACTGTAGAGTTTAAACCTGAATTTAATTATGAGCATATCTTAAGTAGTGAGAAAGTCAGTGGTGGAGTGGACAGTGATTTCGAGATAATGATCGAGACAACTTCGGTTGTTGAACCCCAAACTAGGCAAGGCTTTTCACTCTGAAGTAAAATTCTGATCACCCTCCCCTTTCCCAAAAATCTAGATTTTTTTATGGTATTTGTAAAGTGCTTACTATGTGCCAGAGACTATACTAAGCTCTGGGGTAGATACAAAGTAATCAGATTGGACCCAATCCCGGTCCCATGTGGAGCTCACAGTCTTAATCCCCATTCTTCAGATGAGGTAGCGGAAGCACAGAGAAATTAACTGTCTCGCCCAAGGTCACACAGCAGATAAGTGGCGAAGGCAGGATTAAAACTCAGGTCCTTCTAACTCCCAGGGCCATGCTCTATCCACTAAGCCACGCTGTGTCTCTACCAGGGCATGCTAGTTTGCTCTCTTTTAAAGTTTCATTTGGTTATTTCCAGCACAATATAGTTTTGTTCTAAGCATTATTCATAGTCACTTCGACTGGGAAGATAGCAGAGTCAAACAAGAGACTAAAGAAGTCTAGTACATTCCTGGTCGTAGAATAACCATTTAACACAGTCTGACCAGAATATTTAAAATAGAACCATAATCAGGAAGAAAGGGAACAAAAGTATTCATTCACCAAAGTCAAATAATTAAAAAACCAACACAATTGTTTGCGCTTTGGATGTTACTTGACGTCAAATCAATCAGTCAACTGTATTTATTGAATGCTTACTGGGTGGAGTGCAGTGTATTAAGTGCTTGGGAGAAAATATAACAGAGTTGGTAGGCATGTTCCCTGCTCACAAGGAGCTGACAGTCTAGAGGGGGAGACAGTCATTAAAATAAATTACAATTTTGTGTATTAGTGCTGTGGGGCAACCATGTTATTTTTCCAAACACCATATCGCCGCTGTCAGCAGGATCCTAGACGGGGTGAACCGTGGGTCTGATTCAGTAATGGTGTCTCATACTTTTATGTTGTTAATCTATTCATGCTGCAAGGATTGTTGTTTAGTTCTCAGAGATTCCTTCCCTTGTCAAGAGTTTCTGGCCCATTAATGTCTTCTAGACTGTGAGCCCATTGTCGGCAGCGATTGTCTCTATTTGTTTCCGAATTGTACTTCCCAAGGGCTTAGTACAGTGCTCTGCACACAGTAAGCACTCTCTGTGCCTCAATCACCTCATCTGTAAAATGGGGATGAAGAATGTGAGCCTCACGTGGGACAACCTGATTACCCTATATTACCCTAGTGCTTAGTACAGTGCTTTGCACATAATGAGTGCTTATCAAATACCAACATTATTATTAGTAGTAGTAGTAAATATGATCGAATCTAGTAGGATGTGTTCAGGGAGAGAAATGGCAGGAGAGCTTTGGGAGAGACAGTAGGAAAGTAATTTATTTACATTAATGCTTATATCCCCCTCTAGACTGTAAGCTTGTTGTGGGCATGGAATGTGTCTGTTATATTGTTACATTTTACTCTCCCAGGCATTTAGTACAGCATTGGGCACACAGTAAGCACTCAATAAATATGCCCGACTGCTGACTGAAAGTCATCGAGAGTCTAGGTCATCGGGATACTATCCCTTTTGGCTCTCTCTGGTTCAATTCTTTTCAGCTGCCTCTCCTGCTGCAGCCGTAAACTCCCTCCAGATTTGGACTGTAATATATGGCGGTACTGTAATAATAATAATAATAATGGCATTTGTTAAGCGCTTACTGTGTGCCAAGCACCGTTCTAAGCGCTGGGGGGGATACAATGTAATCAGATTGTGCCACATGGGGCTCATAGTCTTAATCCCCATTTTACAGGTGAGGTGACTGAAGCACAGAGAAGTTAGGTGAGTTGCCCAAAGTCAAACAGCAGACAAGTGGCAGAGCGGGATTAGAACCCATGACCCCTGATTCCCAAGCCTGGGCTCTTTCCCCTAAGCCACGCTGCTTCTCAAACTATGCCAAGTTAGAAGGTACAAGAATCAGATTGTTGCTAGTGAGCCTGGCATGCAAGAACCATCCGTTGGCTGAAAATGGCAATCAGTCAATCAATCAGTGGTATTTACTGAGCACATACAATGTGCAGAACACTGTACTAGGCAATGATTCTCAAGTGCCTATAGGATTAGAAACAGTAAATCCACTTGAGCCAAGCTAAACAGTACTATATTCATTTCATTCATTCATTCATTCAATCGTATTTATTGAGTGCTTACTGTGTGCAGAGCACTGTACTGAGTGCTTGGAAAGTACAATTCAGCAATAGAAATAATCCTTGCCCACAATGGCAAATAGAAATATAGAAGCAGCGTGGCTTAGTGGAAAGAGCACGGGCTTGGGAGTCAGAGGATGTGGGTTCTAAGCCTGACTCCGCCACTTGTCTGCTGTGTGACATTGGGCACGTCACTTAATTTCTCTGTGCCTCAGTCACCTCATCTGTAAAATGGGGATTAAAAGTGTGAGCCCCACATGGGACAACCTGATTACCCCGTATCTACCCCAATGCTTAGAACAGTGCTTGGCACATAGTAAGCGCTTAACAAATACTGTAATTATAAATGATTATCATATAGATGTATACACAAGTGAAACAAGTAAACAGGCATTAATGTAAATAAATAGAATTATAGGTATGTGCATATATACACAAGTGCTGTGAGGCAGGGAGGAGAGCAAAGGGAGCGAGTTGGGGCTATGGGGAGGGGTTGGGGGGAGCTGATGAAAATGGGGGCTTAGTCTGGGAAGGCCTCTTGGAGGAGGTGAGCCTTCAAGTAAGGCTTTGATGGGGGGAAGTGTGATTGTTTGGCAGATTTGAGGAGGGAGGACGTTCCAGGCCAGAGGTGGGATTGGAGGAAGGGGTTGACGGTGGAGAGGCGAGAATGAGGCACAGTGAGAAGTTAGCACTGGTGGAGCGGAGTCTATGGGTTGGGATGTAGAAGGAGAGAAGGGAGGTGACGTAGGAGGTGGCAAGGTGATGGAGAGCTTTGAAGCCAAGAGTGAGGAGTTTTTGCTTGATACAGAGGTTGATAGACAACCACTGGAGATTTTGGAGGTGGGGGGTGACATGCCCAGAGCGTTTCTGTAGAAAGATGATCTGGGCAGCAGAGTGTATTATAGACTGAAGTGGGGAGAGACCGGAGGTTGGGAGATCAGAAAGGATGCTGATGCAGTATATGACAACCCTTAATTAGTGTTCAGATGTTAAGGAAGTCCATGTCCAATTTTAAAGGGAAATGGACAGCTTCTCATTTTTATAGTACACTCAGTTCTACGGTAACATGTGTTCACACTGTATGCTTTGACTAGAACATTGTAATGGGATTGGGAAACATTTGTCTGACAATGTGAGCCTGCTTGGTTGCAACACAGCAGGGAATCAGAAAGAATGATTCCTGCAAATACCGATGGCATCTGGACGGGTGAGTGTATCAGAGTGACTTTGCTTTAATGCAGGGTTTTGCAAAAATCCAGTCTCTGTGTTACAGAAGAAATAGGTGTTCTTTAACTTCTGGGTTAAACTGTATGTTTATAAAATTTATAATATAAATAATAAACCATAATAAGATCGATTGTCCTGAAAGATGTGTCAAAATAAAATTGAAAAAAGTGCCCATAATAATAATAATTTAATAATGTTGGTATTTGTTAAGCGCTTACTATGTGCAGAGCACTGTTCTAAGCACTGGGGTAGACACAGGGGAATCAGGATGTCCCACGTGGGGCTCACAGTCTTAATCCCCATTTTACAGATGAGGCAACTGAGGCACAGAGAAGTTAAGTGACTTGCCCACAGTCACACAGCTGACAAGTGACAGAGCTGGGATTCGAACTCATGACCGCCGACTCCAAAGCCCAGGCTCTTTCCACTGAGCCACGCTGCTAATTTTTAAGGGCTTACTATGTACCAAGTACTTACCAAGCCCTGAGATAGATAAAAGATCATCAGACAGTCCCTTCTCCAATATTGGGCCCACAGTTCAAATGGGTGGGAGAACAGGTATTGAATCCCCATTTTACTGATGAGGAAACTGAGGCGCAGAGAAGTTAAGTGACTTGCCCAAGGTCACAAGCAGGCAGGTGGACAAACTGGGATTAGAACCCAGGTTCTCTGACTCCCAGGACTATGCTCCTTCCACTAGACCACACTGCTTTCCTCAAGAACTTAAATCTTCCAAATCCCTATTGATTGAATAATTTACATCACATAGTTTTACATAATCCAGTGTTTTCAATAAAGCATCTAGAAAAGATCTTAGTGGAGTTGCTATTGTATCATGGCGCTGAGTCCTCGAAGATCCTTCAGCTAGACTAGCCCAGAAGATAAAGTGGGAGATTGAAAGAGTAGAACTAGTTAGAGTGGTGGGGGAAGGACAGAAAGTTAGCCCAGTAGGTCTCTTTAATCTCTTTTCCCTGTCTTTCCATCTGCTGAATGGCTTTGAGGGATTTCCTAAGTGAGTCCATAGTACCAAAATGAACCCTGTGACTGGAATTTTCAGATAATGCCATTTTTCTAGGCATAATAGTTCAAAATCTAGAACCTGGCAATTACATCTCATTGTCTCTAGAAAGTGTAATTAAGCATCAAGTGTTTTCTTAACCCTACTTACCCTTTTTCTTTGATTAGTTAGAATCCACCAATGAAATGAAAACCTATCTGTAAAATTTGAAAAAATGTATGCAACAGCAATGATTAGAAATTCAACTGTTGGAACTCATTGCAATAAGAAGAGCTTTTTAAAGTATTAAAAAACCCTGCAAAACCTCATTTGCCTAAAGCATCCTGAGAGCACCAAATAGAATATTACACCATCTCTACATTTAAAGATAAATTTTTTTATATACAGTATCTGTATTTTGTTTATATCTCTGCACATAAAAATAAGTTTATAAATAGAAGATGTGTTGGAAATTTTAGGGGAATTCAAGTCTAGTTTAACGACGGGCTCAATTTCAAACACCCACAAACGACTTCCTCATTTGGGATGATTAATGTGTGTCCTTCTGACGACAACAAGTTGGTTTCTCTCTCAGTGCTTTTAGCTTTTGATAATAGTGGATTTATGGTGATGACAACAAAATCGTGGGCCCAGAATTTGAGAAAGCAGCAATCAGGGCTAGCTGTCATATGGACTGAAGCCCCACCTTGCACGAGGGTCTTCACTGCTACTTTTCAAATCCCTCCCACAGTGCTTCATGGTAGCATAGGGCAGTGAGACTCTCTGGGCTGTCTATACTTGCACTTTCTCACTGGCGAATTTGGAACTCTCCTACCAGCCTGCGATTCTGTGGTAAAAATGAACTCGCATCCGTGCCAAATGCAAACCAAATATGTATCTTTAAAAAGAGTTGTGAATGAGTATCCATTTGAATATGTCAATTCCCTCCGTGAAAACTGAACCCCTTAAATTTATTTTCCAAAAAGGAATTGGCCATCAGAGAATCGGCATGGCCTAGTGGATAGAGCATGGGCCTGGGATTCAGAATGACATGGGAACTAATTCCGGCTCTGCCACTTATCTGCTGTGTGATCTTGGGCAAGTCACTTTACTTCTTTGTACCTGAGTTATCTCATCTGTGATATGGGGATTAAGACCAGTAGCCCCACGTTAGGCAGAAC
This sequence comes from Ornithorhynchus anatinus, assembly GCF_004115215.2. Lineage (NCBI taxonomy): Eukaryota > Metazoa > Chordata > Mammalia > Monotremata > Ornithorhynchidae > Ornithorhynchus > Ornithorhynchus anatinus. Next base: position 98,869,918 of record NC_041730.1, read on the forward strand.
CTCATCCAACCCAACGATTTTATCCACCCCAGCCATGGCGTAACAATTGCCATGATTGTTAGTATTATTATTACCTCATGTTTCCCGCTCACAGCTAGACCTTTCTCCTTCCTCTATCCACATGGCTGCCGATAGATTAAACTGAGCAATTTACATTTCATCTTTTTGTTTTTTTAATTTCCATGCTTGCCTTCTATCTTCCTCCTGGTAAAGATCAAAACCTTCTAGACTGGGATCAAAACCTTCTAGACTGTAAGCCTAGTGTGGGCAGGGATTGTCTCTATTGCAAAATTTTACTTTCCAAGCGCTTAGTACAGTGCTGTGCACACAGTAAGCACTCAATAAATACAATTGAATGAACCACTTTAAAATTAATCCTTCTGTGGTGTATTGGTTTCTTTCCTCAATAGTTTCAAGATTATTTCTTTGCTTTTGATAGTTTACTGGTTTAATTCCTTCAATCAAAACTTTTTTTAAATAATTTCCTTCCTCTTTATTTAATGTCCATGCTGATTTAACACTCCTTTTTATGAACTTTTAAAAATTACCTTTGTTCTTGCTTGTTCCATTAACTTGACTGACTCCTAAGAAAATAATGTACTTCATTTTACTCTCGACTTCTCTGCTGCTTTCGACCCAGTGACCAGTTCTCTCCAAGAAATTTGATGGTTTTCTTTTGGCCCTTAATACTCCTTGACCTTTCTGCCACTTGGACATGGTTGACCACATGCTCATCGAGTGTGGTTTAAAGATGCAGCCCTCCCTCAGTTCTCATTTGACCTCTTGGTGCTCCTTTTCAGTTTCTTTTGTTTTCCTCTTCCTCTCCTCACTCTTTCACATGGGTGCCCTTCGGAGCTCAGCTCTGTATCTCTATCCTCTCATTTAACTTTCACTCCCTCTAGGAGCTCATCAGCTCACAAAGCTTTAGCTTCCACCTCTTTGTGGATGATTTCTACATCTCTTCCTCTGTCACCTGCGCTCCAATCTCATATTTTCTCCTGTGATAGTGACTTACTTTTTTTAGTCTGAGGGGATGAGGTGAGAAGGGCCGGGAACCTAGGTCCCATATCAAAGAGGGCATTGGGCTTTGCCACAGATCCAGGTCTAGCTGACTGGGAAATGGACAGTAAGGCAGTGGGGATCTGGAAAAAAAATTTCTGACTAGGGGAGGGGTAGGTGGGGTGTGTGGACCCAGTTAAAGGAACCTGGACAAACTACTGTTTTGAGATGGGGGACCTTGGTTCTCCTCTCTTCTCTCGCCTCCTTTCTTCTACTTAAACTGTGAGCCCCATATGAGACCTGATTAACTTGCATCTACCTGAGTGCTTAGTACGATGCTTGGCACATAGTAGGTACTAAACAAATGACAATAATGATGATTATGGTACTTGGTGAGTGCTTACTATCTGCCAAGCACTGTTCTAAGCGCTGGGGTAGATACAAGGCAGGTTGGACACAGTCCCTTTCCCACAAAAGGCTCCCAGTCTTAATCACCATTTTACAGATGAGGTAACTGAGACCCAGAGAATAAAAATAATAACAATGGTATTTGTTACTTGCCCAAGGTCACACAGCAGACATGTGGCAGAGCCAGAATTAAAACCCATACCCTAACAAATGCCACAATTATTATTATTCCCTCTCCAGACCCCACTGATTCCCCTACCCTGACCAAGTCACCATCCCTGGAGAGAGGAGACAAAGAGGCCTCTCTCCAGTTGATCTTCAGGCAGACTTCATGGGAGAGGGAAGAGGGAGTTCATGATGGAGGTGGATCCTCTGAAATGAGTGCTTGGTCTACCCAAGGCACCAACTTTTAGACAGCTCCAGCAGCGTCCAAGGGCATGGCTAAGGAATGAGGGAGAAATGGGAAAGAAAACCTTGGAGGGATTTCTTCATCCAATAACAGAGGCTTCTGCTGAAGGTCAATTGTGTAGTCTATCCGTGAATATAAAATGACAACCAGTGAATTGTATTCGCTGAGTGCTTACTTTAGTCAGAGCACTGTACTAAGCTCTTGGGAGAGTACAACAAAACAGAGTGCCTAGGCATTTTCACTGCCCACAGTGAGCTTACAGTCTAGAGGGAGGTACAAGTGATGATGATGATGGGATTTGTTAAGCGCTTACTATGTGCCAAGCACTGTTCTAAGCATCATGGTAGATACAAGGTAATCAGGCTGTCCCAAGTGGAGCTCATAGTTTTAATCCCCATTTTACAGATGAGGTAACTGAGGTACAGAGAAGTTAAGCGACTTGCCCAAAGTCACACAGCTGCCGAGTGGCAGAGCAGGGTTTAGAACCCATGACCTCTGACTCCCAAGCCTGGGCTCTTTCCACTAAACCACACTGCTTCTCACAATAAATATGAAGAAATAAATTACAGATATGTCCCCAAGTGCTGCCTATACCCCAAATGGAAGATGGCTAGAGACACAATTAAGTTCTTTTGCATGCAATTATGGCCATAAATATATTAGTCTGTCCTCCCCCTTCCAGTCTACTTCCTCCACCTCAGCTGTAGGGAATTGGTGATCAATTCAGCCAGAATCCAACAAGAAATAGGTGAACATCATTACCAGCCATTATGACGTTAGACACTGCTGTAAAGGGCCAACCTCAGGGACTGTGTGGTACCCTGCCATTTGGGCTACAGATCCTTTATTATTAATGATGGTATTTGTTAAGTGCTTTATTTAGGCTGAGCCTGATCCTTGAGCACCCTCAGAGCAAGTGTTTGTGACCCCTTGGCAACTAAAGAAGAGCAATCCAGGTTGCTGGGCATGAGGACTGTCAAGCATAAAAATCTCTTGTCAGCTGCCAACATTGAAATCTATCCTCTAGTATGGTGAACCAGCTGGGTCTTAATTGATTGTATTCCTCTCTTTGAATGTCGTCTTATTTTTTTGAAGGTCTAGAGAACTGTGAAACCTGCATGTGAAATAATGTATTTTCTGTTTTCTTTTCCTCCAGTTTACGGACATCTGCTCAAGTAGGAAGCTCAAATGCCTGTATGTATGCAGTTTGTTTCAGTCATGTAATTGTTTTAATAAAGAATGTTTTTCTATGGCTAAACATGTTTCTCCATTGCAGATCAGGGAACAATTTAAAATAATGTCTTGCTACGGTTGTTACATTTTAGGCAAAGAATCTAAACTCTATGATATTGTGTTCCTGAAAATTTAAAGAGAGTAATAGACAAATAAATTGGGAGTTCTTAAAAGTGCAGTCAAGTGCCTAGAGCTTTGGAGAGTGATAGGGACCTAGATTCTTACCTCTTCTCCACCACTGACTCATTATGTCATCCACAGGTAGTGATTTTAGTCTATCTGTGGCTCAGATTTTAAACTGGGGAATGAAGAGAATGAAGTAATTCACAAGAAAATATTTGGAGAGCTCTAGAAGACAGGTTCTATGCCAAACCTAAGTATTTAAAATTTTTTTGGATTATAAAAATAATTGAATCAGTGATATTTATTGAGCAATTCTTGTGTGCAAAGCACTGTAATAAGCACTTGGGAGAACACCATACAAAATAGAAGATGTGATCCCTGTCTTCAAGGAGCTTACAGTCTAGTGGAGGAGAGAGACATTAAAATAAATTAAGAATATGAAGAGAAGGGCTATGGAACTGAGGTAGGATGAACATCAAAAGTGCTTCTGGGTATGTGGGACTAGGATTGGGAGAGAATCGAAGTGTTTAAGGAGTACAGACCCAATATTAATAATTCCTGAGGGATAGAAATGTTCTTACAGTTATATAACTTCCTTGCCTAGCAGGCTTATGCTAGCTAAAAGGCTAGCTAAAAGCTAAAAATCGGGACCTTAGGTAGGAGTTCACTGGGTTTTTTTCTTTGTTACAGAAGTCGAGGGAACTCGCATTCTGCCGGTAACAATCTTGATCTCAAACCACATTTCCACCCAAAAGGAAGAATCTTTCTGAAAAAGACCAAGGATGATAAAGCCAGCATGCAGCCGGCTAAATTCTTGCACGAACCAGCTGATTCCCCAAGGGAGCTTTGGAGAGCATCCAAGAAAGGCGAACCCTTGGGTGCCACCCGAAAAGTTAATGTCAAATCTAAAATGGTGAAAAAGAAACAGACAGCTCTAGTCAATATAGTGTAAAAAATGGTGGAGGTTCGGGGCCACCTGCCCTGAGCCTTTGGGAGAGTAAGTGTGTCATCTGGTATCGATTTAGCCCATACCCTGGCACCTCGCCTTTATCAAGTAGTGATGATATTAAGCATTCACTCATTAATTTGTCGGGTTTGCATAAAAGACCTCTTCCTCAAGTTAGATTTTTCCATTTTCAAGGGCTCTCTTGTTTTGCTAGAGGCACGTGTAACTTGATTTGGGTGCCTCTCTGTACTGTCCTGTGGCTGTGCATTCTGTACCCCGAGACACCGGTGCCGGCATGTCGGCTATATAGCTCTGTGGCTGTGAAGTACAGTAGAATCCATTTAATCAGCACCCAGATCTCATCGGGATGACTAGCAGGTATGATAATCAGCGTCTTTCATTCCAGGGTCTGTGAACGCTGGATAAATGGGCACACCTGGTCCAGGTAAATGCAGTAGCATATGTAGGGTTGTCTGCCAGTCCCCTCTGTAGTAGCTAGAGGTTTGAATTTGTCTTAAATTGCCTGGCTTCCCCCCTTGGACTGCCCTTATTTTCATTCTGAGCTGCTTCTGTGCTGCCTCGTGACTGAATTTGTGGACCTAGCCTCTAATCTGATATTTTAAATGTTGAGTGCTGTAACCTGCCTGTATTTTCATTATTCCCTCAAATAAAAAGGGTGTGGGCCTGTATACTGTGTACACCAGTGAGTCCCCTGGAAGCTGTGTCTGTTTCCAGAAAAGTGTGTCTATTAAGAGGATTCTACTGTATTATCATTTTTTCCAAAAGGAATTTCCAAGGTTTCTGATCATAGTTCCTCATTCAGCATTTCAAGTGCTATCATTCTTAACTTATACACTTTGTCAAAAAATGCCTTCATTCTATGTGTAATTTATTTTTAAAGACTCAAGAAGCAAGTACGCGTGACTCTGTGGAGGATTATTTTAAAACTATGTCTGGAAAGGTTTTTGTAAATTGAACTCTTTAATTCCCTTCCCCCAGATATTATTATAACCTAATTATCAATATTGGAAAAGCATATCAACATGCTCGTTAGTCTGCTGCTTACTGTAATAACAGTGTGTTGAAATGAATTATAATGCATTACAGTGACAATGAATTACAGTGTTCTTTTTCAAAGTAAATTTTCAGTATGCATTTATGGAAAGAATATGATGAAAGAATCAGAATGTCTTTCTGGCAGCCTGCTCTTGCCTGCATAGAAAATTATGCAATATTGAAAGAAATGGTTGGGAGCCGTTGCGAGGCATCAGACAAGGCGTGAATGTGATAAATCAAGTGTTCCCTAGTACAGAGTTCTATGAGAATGCAAGCCCTGCATTATTGGTGAAGTGGCTGGGGTTGAAATGCTTGTAAAATGGAGGACATACCATATTTTCTTGCATAACTTCTCCACTCATTCTGAATATTAAAAAAGGGTAAGCTCTGGAGTCTTTGAAAAATAAAGTCTAGAAATAAGGGAGGAAGATGAAAAAGATGAGGAAAGAAGAGGCAAGGAAGAATAATGAAGAAGATTGCATCTCCTATTTCAGTTACACCATTCTGAGTGCTGTATACAATGGATACTTGACAATCAACTCCACCCCCATGTGTTCTCAAGTTCCCACCCTTCTGCTCGTCCTCCCCAGGATCAGAGCACTCTCTCGCAACCTCCTTTGTCACTGTGTTTTCAACAATCTGCTTCTTCTTCCCAGCCTGCCGTAGTCTTAAGAAATGAACTCCCCCCAACATGTTCTTCCAGTTCTCTGGTATCAGCCTTCTGGTCCTCCCCTCTCCAGGTGGGCCCTGTCACTGTTTACAATTAAATGGGGCCAAAAATAATGTTTTATTTCCTCCTCATAAAGGAAGTAGAGCAATTATGTGAGTAAATATGGTAAATATTTAAAGTCTCCTCCTAAAATAAATTGGATTTTTCCTGACACTAGTGCAGCATTCAATTATACGGAGTGTTTTCAGGGAAGAAATTAGTGTATCACTGTTTAGTTTGAAAATCATGTTGTAAAAAAATTCAGGTACTGTAAGTTGTAATGTGATCTTAATATTTATTTGGAAGACCAGTTGTTATTTATTATCACTTTATAACCTTCTTGCACTTTAACCTTGTAAATCGTATTGCATGTCCTCTTTTGTCAGGTAATGTAGGTATGATGATAATGACAACTTGTGTGTTGCATATCATGTGGGCTAAAATGATTTACCCTTTTCTAGTTCTGCTCCCATTTACAGTTTCCTTTTGTTTGGAAATTTCAGCCCTCTTTTGACAGACATCTTCTGGAAGCACTACGATGTGTCTATACTCACTGTCCGCGTTATAAAGCAGAAAAAAGTTAGGATCTCAGTAATTTTTCACATAGTTGTCTGTTACGTTTGGCCGTTAGATTGCTTTTAAAACCAAAACTGCAGTTAAATTCTCACCCAGTTTTGGAGATGAGTCACGCAAGGCATGGGTATCAACATGAGTCCTCGCATCACGTAGCGAATATGAGCTCACTGCTGAGGCCTGTAGGAAAACTTGAAATGTAAGGCCCGCCTCACCCTGGGAGTTGCTTCTTTGTGGCCCTAAACCTCTGTTTGTCCCCCAGAGAACCTGGCTGTGTATCAGGGCTTCTTTTGTGTCTTTCAAAATGCCTTTTTCTATCTCACAGGGAGTGAACGGGAATCATGAGGTAAAACAGTTAGCTTTTTGTCTTTGCAATCTTGGAAGTTACCTGGAAAAATGCATTGTGTTCAACTGAATCATTAATTTATTCTTTATTACTTGAAATCTTGACGTTAAACTGACCTTAAATATGTTGTATCGTCTTTTACTCCATTTCCAAAGTTCAAGTTACTTAAAGACACTGTTTTCCAACCCTCTGCAGGGCCGGCCATTTGCAGAGATGTTGGAATGTACTATTCCCAGAAAAAAAATGTTTTTAGATTATAAAGCAAATCTAATAATAAAGATATATTTCTGAGTATTTGTGTCAGTATGCATATGTAATACTTTGTGGAACTGAAATGTTTGCAAATTAGTGCAACTGTAGAACAACACGAAAGAGGCTTTTCAAGGGTAAATAGTTTATGGCCAATTTGATAACTGTGCTTTTATGTCTGTCTCTGTTGACTGCAGCACTGTTCTTAGTGTTGGGGTAGATACAAGGCAGGTTGGACACAGTCCCTTTCCCACAAAAGGCTCCCAGTCTTAATTGCCATTTTACAGATGAGGTAACTGAGACCCAGTGAATAATAATAATAATAATAATGGTATTTGTTACCATCCTGGGGTGGAATCTAAGTGAAATGAATCCTGTCAGCAGGCATAGTAACAGTATTTTTTGAGTGTTGTACTGTGGGCAGGGCTCAATTCAAAAGTGTAATCAATCAATTATATTTAGCGGGTGCTTGCTGTGTGCTGAGCACTGAACTAAGCACTTAGTATAACAGAGTACAGTATAGCAGAGTTAGTAGGCATAGTCCCTTCCAACAACTTGATCTCTGCCCTTGCAGATTTTACAGTCTAATAAAGGAGCTGGTCAGCATGAACTGATGAGTAAAATAACGTGAGCATAGATGTCAATAGATGAACACAAGCAAATAAATCAGTAACATAACTATGCACCCTAAATATGTTGTCGAGGTGACCGAAGGGATGGAATGACTGGAATGGATTTCCCCATGTGGTATTCCCTATTTTTTTTTCAGGATGGTGATTGCCTCATGGGAGAAGGTGCTTTCTGTGGGGGACAGGAACTGTGTCCAACCTGATTACCTTGTATTTACCCCAGCACTTGGTACAGTGCCTGGCACATAGGAAGCACTTAATAAATACCACAATTTTAGAAAAAATTTGAAGAAGATGAGACAAATATGAGGCTACAGAGAGGGGGAGCCACGAGCAACAGGTTGGAGAGTTGGCAGGGAGGGAGGGAAGCAGCAGATACGATTTTCCCTCTTGAAAGTTCATGTTTAAAAATCCTAGTCCAAGGTCCATATTACTACTCTTCCCTTACCCCTACACCCTTTTGAAATTTTCTCATAAATATCAGTGATATTTATTGATCACTCATTGTGTGCAGAGCACTGTACTAAGCACTTGGGAGAGTACAATACAGCAGACGTGGTAGACGCACTGCCTGTTCACTAGGAGCTCACTATCTAGAGGGAGAGACAAAGAAAAGACCTCGCAACCCAATAAACAGCCACACAAATGCTTTAGGTATATAGATTTTGTTTTGTATTTTCTATTAGCATTGAAATTTGTGTAGCTCACAGAATGGCTAGAGTAAGTCATTGGAAAAGAGGCCCTAGGTAAGACTGAAATTCATTTTATGCACTAGGTTTAAAATATACTGGTGTCCCTGTTTGAGGAGCACCTGGTGCTTTACAAGTAAAAATGATTAATTCAGACCCCTCTTAATCTATTCATCAATATAAAAAGTTGGCTGGGTTGCACTATTTAAAAATGACTTTGCATTTAGTAAAACACTCTCTATCAATCTCAGGCAACAAAGCCATTTTCTCCCATTAGAAATAAGCACACATGTACAAATGTGTTGATTATGTTAAATACTGGTGAAATCCCACAGGTTCTAGCCTTGTTACCGATCCTTGGGGAAGTCATTCAACAGAAAATGGCACATCCAAAACAGCTGGGCTGGACCTTGAGTATTTTTAGTGGCTTCAACTTTTAGCAGTTGGGATCCCCTCACAGATGAATTCAAAGTGCATAGTATTTAAAATATTATTCTGGGGTAAAGATTCTGAACTCTGTGTCTCTGAGTCTGTTTGGCTCCTATAGATATTTCTTCAAACTGCTTCCTGTATTAGCAAAACTAAGACAATATTGCCCTGTTCTGCAGGGGCTACTTTCCTTTGAAAAGGTTACTTTTAGAAGTAATGTAATTGAAAGAATAGATATTTAAATCAGCTCTCTCTCAATAGATGATATTTACTGAGCACTTACAGAGTACGGAACCTTGTACTAAGCACTTGGCAAGGTATAATACAACAGAGTTGATAGATCTCTAGACTGTAAGCCGGTTGCGGGCCTGGATTCTCTCTATTGCTGTATTATACTTTCCAACCACTCTTAGTACAGTGCTCTGCATACAGTAAGTGCTCATTAAGTAGGATTGAATGAATATATTCCCAACCTATGGCGAGTTAACAGTCTAGAAGGGGAGACAAAGATTAATATAAGTAAATTACATATATGTACAAAAGTGCCAATGGGAAGGGAGAGGGGAAGAGAAGAAGAGGTGAATGAAGGTGCAATCCAAGTGCAAGGGTCATGCAGAAGGGAGTGGGAGAAGATGAAGAGGGCTTAGTTGAGGAAGGCTTCCTGGAGGAGGTGTGTTTTCAATAAGGCTTTGAAGGTGGAGAGAGTGATCGTCTGTTGGACTTGAAGAGAGAGGGAGTTCCAGCCAGAGACAGGATGTGGATGAGGGATCGGTGACAAGATAGTCGAGATTGAAGTACAGTGAATAGGTTGGCATTCGAGGAGCAAAATATGCAAGCTGGGTTGTAGTAGGACATCAGTGAGATCAGTGAGGTGAGATAAGAGGGGGCAAAGTGATTGACTGCTTTAAAGTCTAGGGGAAGGAGTTACTGTTTGATGAAGAGGTGAATGGGCAGTCACTGGAGGCTCTTCAGGAATGGGGAAACATGGACTGAACCATTTTGTAGAAAAATGACCCAGGCAGCAGAGTGAAGTATGGACTGGAGTGAGGAGAGACAGGAGACAGGGAGGTCAGCAAGGAGGCCTTTTCGGGAGTCAAGGTGGGATAGGATAAGTGCTTGGTTAAACATAGCAGTTTGGATGGAGAAAAAAGGGCAGATTTCAGTGATATTATGAAGGTAGAACCGATGGGATTTGGTGACATATTGTATGTGATAGTTGTAGTATTTGTTAAGTGCTTACTACTTGCCAAACACTGTACCAAGCGCTGGGATAGATGCAAGATTTTACATGGGGCTCGCAGCCCAAGTAGGACGGAGAACAAGTATCGAATCCCCATTCTGCAGATGGGTTGAGGCTCAGAGAAGTAATGCGACTTGCCCATGGTCACCCAGCAGGTATGTGGCAGAACTGGAATTAGAACTCAGATCCTTTGACTCCAAGGCCCATGCTTTTTCTGCTAGGCCAAGTTGCCTCTGTATGTGCATTGAATTTGAGAGATTTGTTGCGGATAATGTCACTATACCCAGCCTGCACACTTCACTCCTTTAACATATTAAGGAGTCTTAATATGTGCCTCACTGTGCCTCACTGTGCCTCACTCCTATCTCTCTTGCTGTTGACTCCTTGTTCAGTCTTCCACCTGGTTGGAACTCCCTCCCCCTTAAGACCTGGCAGACCCCTACTCTCCCCATCTTCAAAGCCCTACTAAAATTCTTCTGCATCACTTATGCACTGGACTCCACTCTCCCTAATCAGTTGAATACTCACCCATTTCTCTCTCACTCCCCCACAGCACTTATATACATATCAATTAATCAATCTGTGGTATTTATTGAGCACTTTTTATGTGCAGAACTCTGTAATAAGCATTTACATAGCCTTTCACTCAGTTTCTTCTCATGTCTTTAATTGATTTTAGTGCCTGTCTCCCCCTTCTAGATTGTAAACTGGATCCATCTACTCAGTTATACTCTCCCAAACATTTAGTACAGTGCTCTCCACACCCTAAATGCTCAGTGAATACAATTGGTTGATTGACTGACACATGTAGAAAAGAGGCCAGAAGGATTGTCCTGTTGAAAACTCCCAGGATTTACATAGATTCTCAGATTCATAGTTTACATAGATTCTTCAGATTTTCAACATTCAGATTTTCATCTGAAGAGCTCAGGTGAATAAATATCATAATAAAATGCTTTGTATTTATATAGCATATGCATCCCCCTCCGAAGAGATTTTATTCATCTCCATTCTTGGAAAGAAGTTCAAATGGATGGACAATGAACCGAAGGAAGCCACTGCCCCTTGACAATGCCACCTCATGTTTAATAATACTAATGTTCGTTAAGTGCTTATTATTCATTCATTCAATAGTATTTATTGAGCGCTTACTATGTGCAGAGCACTGTACTAAGCGCTTGGGATGAACAAGTCGGCAACAGATAGAGACAGTCCCTGCCGTTTGACGGGCTTACGGTCTAATCGGGGGTGACGGACAGACGAGAACAATGGCAATAAACAGCATCAAGGGGAAGAACATCTCGTAAAAACCGATGGCAACTAAATAGAATCGAGGCGATGTACAATTCATTAACAAAATAAATAGGGTAACGAAAATATATACAGTTGAGCGGACGAGTACGGTGCCGTGGGGATGGGAAGGGAGAGGTGGAGGAGCAGAGGGAAAAGGGGAAAATGAGGCTTTAGCTGCGGAGAGGTAAAGGGGGGATGGCAGAGGGAGTAGAGGGGGAAGAGGAGCTCAGTCTGGGAACGCCTCTTGGAGGAGGTGATTTTTAAGTAGGGTTTTGAAGAGGGAAAGAGAATCAGTTTGGCGGAGGTGAGGAGGGAGGGCGTTCCGGGACCGCAGGAGGACGTGACCCGGGGGTCGACGGCGGGATAGGCGAGACCGAGGGATGGTGAGGAGGTGGGCGGCGGAGGAGCGGAGCGTGCGGGGTGGGCGGTAGAAAGAGAGAAGGGAGGAGAGGTAGGAAGGGGCAAGGTGATGGAGAGCCTCGAAGCCTAGAGTGAGGAGTTTTTGTTTGGAGCGGAGGTCGATAGGCAACCACTGGAGTTGTTTAAGAAGGGGAGTGACATGCCCAGATTATGTGCCAGGCTCTTTTTTAAGTGCTGGGGTAGATGCAAGATAACTGGGTTGGACACAGTCCCTGTCTCCCTTGGGGCTCCCAGTCTCCCATTTTACAGATGAGGGAACTGAGGCACAGAGAAGTTAAGTGACTTTCCTAAGGTCACACAGCAGACAAGTGGTGGGGCTGGGATTAGAACCCATAACCTTCTGACTACCAGGCCTGTGCTCTATCCACTAGGCATGCTGCTTCTCTAATACCAAACTGAAGGATGCCCTCTGGTGATATATAACTTTCTACTTGACTGAGAGACCTGGCTGCCACAGTCAGCATATCATAATAATTCTGCTATGTTAGGCGCTTACTATGTGCAAGGCAATGTAATAATAATAATAATAATAATGTTGGTATTTGTTAAGTGCTCACTATGTGCAGAGCACTGTTCTAAGTGCTGGGGTAGATACAAGGTAATCAGGTTGTCCCACAGGAGGCTCACAGTCTTAATCCCCATTTTTCAGATGAGGTAACTGAGGCCCATAGAAGTGAAGTGACTTGCCCACAGTCACACAGCTGCCAAGTGGCAGAGCGGGGATTTGAACCCATGACCTCTGACTCCCAAGCCCGGGCTCTTTCCACTGAGCCACACTGTACTAAGTGCTGGGGTGGATACAAGCACATAACATTGGACACAGTCCTTGTCCTATGTGGGGCTCACTGTCTTAATCCTCATTTTACAGATTAGGTAACTGAGGCACAGTGAAGTGACTTGTCCAAGTCTCACAGCAGACATGAGGCAGATCAGGGTTTAGAATCCAGGTCCTTCTGATGCTCAGGCCTGTGCTATCTCCACTAGGCCACTCTGCTTAGCTCACCAAACTAACTCTCTTCCCTTCTTCAAAGCCCTACTGAGAGCTCACCTCCTCCAAGAGGCCTTCCCAGACTGAGCTTCCCCTTTTCCCTCTGCTCCCTCTCTGCCCCCCACACCTCCCCTCAGCTAAACCCCCTTTCACCCCCTTTCCCACTGCTCCTCCCCCTCTCCCTTCCCCTCCCCTCAGCACTGTGCTCTTCTGCTCATTGTATATTTGCTGCTCATTTGTATATGTTTTTATTACCCTATTTATTTTGTTAATGAGATGTACATCCCCTTGATTCTATTTATTGCTATTGTTTTTGTCTGTCTGTCTCCCCCGATCATTCATTCATTCAGTAGTATTTATTGAGCGCTTACTATGTGCAGAGCACTGTACTAAGCGCTTGGAATGTACAAATCGGTAACAGATAGAGACAGTCCCTGCCCTTTGACGGGCTTACGGTCTAATCGGGGGAGACAGACAGAGACTGTAAGCCCATCAATGGGCAGGGATTGTCTCTGTTGCCTAATTGCACATTCCAAGCGTTTAGTAAAGTGCTCTGCACATAGTAAGCGCTCAATAAATACTATTGAATGAATGAATGAATGAGTGCTTATCTCAAGCAGTTTCATCAGTGTCAACCTCAAGTCGCACAACATCAGCAGAAAAGGCAGTAACATCAATTCTGTAATCGGTGAACACAGTTAGCTCATCGGCAGTGAGATAATGCTGAAAGCAACAGAGCTATACACGGAGACACGTGAGAGAAGAATGGGTAAGAGCAGCAAACTCATAGCTCCAGTATGGTGTACTGAAATCGAGCATAAACAGGATGAACGATTTTAAAGATATACAGTCTCAGTGTGGTTTGGCAGCAGATTTCTGAGTCACGTGACCCTGAGATGTGGCAATTGGCTTTCCCGTCTTTTAGCAAGAATCTTTAGAAAGAGCAGAAACGCAAGAGTTCGTAAAATGATATTGGAGTGGTAAAGTGTGCAACGAGTGGCCGTCTTACATACTTTCAGTTACGATCGTATTCGTGGGTAGGATCTCGCCATCGGTCTAAAGGGCAGACGTTTATTTGCAAGCACGGATTAGCACAAGAACAGGTATAGAAACGGGTTAAGGAGTTTAAGATTGCGGTCACTGGTGAAATTAATAATAATTGTGATATTTGTGGGGTTTTTTCCTGTGGTATTTGTTAAGCACTTACTATGTGCCAGGCACTGTACAAAGTCCTGGGGTAGATACAAGCTAATCAGGTTGGACATAGTCCCTGTCCCACATGGGGCTCACAGTTTTAATCCCTATTTTACAGATGAGGTAATTGAGACAAGGAGGAGTTAAGTGATTTGCCCAAGGTTACACAGCAAATAAGTGGTAGATCTGGGATTAGAACCCAGGTCCTTTAGACTCCCAGTCCCATGCTCTATCCACTAGGATATACTGCTTCTTATTGCGTACCTACTATGTGTCAAGTAGTATTCTAAACACTGGGATAGATACAAGATCGAGAGCAGGGAACGTGTTTCCGAACTTTGTATTGTTGTACTCTCCCAAGATACTGCACACAGGGCTCAATAAAAACCACTGATTGATTGATGTGGACAGGGAATCTGTCTGTTTATTGTTGCATTGTACTCTTCCAAGTGCTTAGTACAGTGCTCTGCACACAGTAAGTGCTCAAGAAATATCACTGACTGAATTAATGAATGAATAATCGAGTTATCACAGTTCCTGCTCCACATGGGTTTCACATGGGGAAGGTAGAACAGATATTGAGGCATGGAGAAATCAAATGACTTGTCAGAGGTGACACTGCAGACAAGTGGCAGAGCTAGGATTCGAAACCAAGTCCTCTGTCACACAGGCTCTTTCCACTAGGCCATGTTACTTCTAGAATTAGGATTAGGTCTCAGATCTGAAAAGCAGCCTGGCCTAGTAGAAAGTAAGAGCCCTGAAAGTCAGGAGACCTGAGTCCTATCCAGTCTCCACCCCTTACCTGTTGCATAATTCATTCATTCATTCATTCATTCATTCATTCAATAGTATTTTATATTATTAAAATTATTAGAGCACTGTACTAAGCACTTGGCATGGACAATTCGGCAACAGAGAGAGACAATCCCTGCCCAATGACGGGCTCACAGTCTAAACAAGGGAGACAGACGGCAGAGCAAAACAGAACGAAACATTATCACGATAAATAGAATCAAGGGGATGTACACCTCATTAACAAAATAAATAGGGTAATAAATAATATATACAAACGAGCACAGTGCTGAGGGGAGGGGAAAGGGGAAGGGGGAGGAGCAGAGGGTGGAGGGGGAGCAGAGGGAAAATGGGGGAGCTCTGTCTGGGAAGGCCTCTTGGAGGAAGTGAGCTCTCAGTAGGACTTTGAAGAGGGGAAGAGAGTTAGTTTGGTGGACGCGAGGGATTCCAGGACAGTGGTAGGATGTGGCCCAGGGGTCGACGGTGGGATAGGCGTGAACAAGGGACAGTGAGGAGGTGAGCGGCAGAGGAGCGGAGTGTTTAGATAAGTCACTTAACTTCTCTTTGCCTCAGTTTCTTCATCTGTAAAATAAGGGATATTACTGTTTTCCATCCTACTGTGAGCCTCATGTGGGACAGGAACTGAATTAGTTACCCTGTATCTACCCTAGTGCTTGACACAGTGCTGATATATATAGGAAGTGCTTAACAAATATTATTATTATCATTATTATTATTATTATTTTGTCTCTTAAGCACAATTAAGGACTCTTGGCACTAGACTTCTTGTCCACTGAAATTATTGCAATAATTGAATCAGTGCTACACCTTTCTTTAGCTATGGAATCCCGCCAGTTGATGAGGAATTAACAGTGGGTTTGTTTAACATCTTGGGAGGGGAAAGACATCAAGAGGAAAAGAGCAACATGTACTAGTATAATATCAGTGATGGTTTTTTAGCCTAATCATACACATCATTCGTTCAATCATATTTATTGAGTGCTTACTGTGTTCAGAGCACTTGTAAGAATACAACAATAAACAGACACATTCCCTGCCCACAGTGAGATTACAGTCTACGTCATCATTTATAGAGAAGAGAAATTAATCCGAGAAGGTCTTCTGAGGAGATGTGATTTCCTAAAGGCTTTGAAGAAGAGGAGAGCTGTGATCTGGTGGATTTAAAGAGGGTGGGAGTTCCAGGCGGGGTGAAGTGTGTTTGCAAGGTCTGTGGCAGGAGAGGTGAGAAAGAGGCGCGGTGAATACGTAGCTTGAGAGGAAGCAGTTGGAGATCCTTGGGATTCAGTTCTGTGTCCTATTCTATTCTCAATCTATCCCCGGTCCCTTGGAGAACTCATTCACTGCCATGGCTTCAACTGTCGTCTCTGCAGAGATGATTCCCAAATTTACAACTCCAGCCCCGATTTCTCTCTGCAGTCTTGCATTTCCTCTTGCCTTCAGCACATCGCTACTTGGATGTCCCACAGACACCTCAAACTTAATAAATCCAAAATAGAACTCATTATCTCCCCACCCAAATCCTGTTCATTCCCTGATTTTCCTATTTTCTTGTCTTATGCCGTCGAGTCGTTTACGATCCATAGCGAACCCACGGACACACCTCTCCCAGATCGCCCCGTTCACCATCTGCAATCGTTCTGGTAGTGGATCCGTAGAGTTTTCTTGGTGAAAATGCCGAAGTGGTTTCCCATTGCCGCCTTCCGTGAAATAAACTCGCGTCTCCTCCCTCCATTCTGTCTCATGCCGCCGCTGCCCAGCATGGGTGAGTTTTGACTTGAAGCAGATGGCCTTCCACTTGCTATCCACTGCCCAAGCTAGGAATGGAATGGTTAGGCCTCTGCTTGACTCTCCCTCCCGTAGCTGAGACTGGTAGAGGACTGGACACTCTCCAGGTGTGATGCTGAGAGGGGGATTTTCCTATTACTGTAGACAATACCACTATCCTCCCTGTCACAAGCCCCTAACTTTGACACTATTCTAAACTAATCTCATTCAACCCACATATTCAATCTACCATCAACTCCTGTTGGTTCGACCTTCATCATAAAATTTGCTCTTTCCTCCTCATCCAAACTTCTATTATTGCTAATCCATGCACTTACTCATATCCTGCCTTAACTACTTAGTCTCCTGCTGACCTCTCAGCCTTCTGTCTATCTCCACTCCAGTCCAGGCTTCAGTCTGCTGCCGGGATCATTTTTATACAAAAATGCTCAGTTCAGTTCTCCCCAATCATTTGAGAGTCCCCAGTTGTTGCCCATCCAAAGAAACTCCTTTTTAATTATTTTGTAATGATATTCATAATAATAATAATGTTGGTATTTGTTAAGCATTTAGTATGTGCAGAGCACCGTTCTAAGCGCTGGGGGAGACACAGGGTAATCAGGTTGTCCCACTTGAGGCTCACAGTCTTAATCCCCATTTTCCAGATGAGGTAACTGAGGCACAGAGAAGTTAAGTGACTTGCCCACAGTCACACAACTGCCAAGTGGCAGAGTGGGGATTCGAACCCATGACCTCTGACTCCCAAGCCCATGCTTTTTCCACTGAGCTACGCTGCTTCTCTAAGTGCTTAATATGTGCCAGGCACTGTACTAAGCACTGGGGTAGATATGAGGTTGGATGCAGTCTATGTCCCACATGGGGCTCACAGTCTTAATTCCCATTTCACAGATGAGATAACTGAGACATAGAGAAGTTAAATGACATGCCCGAGCTCACACAGCAGGCAAGCGGCAGAGCTGGGAATAGAACCCAGGTCCTTCTGACTTCTGGGTCTAGAGCACATGCTTCTCTTTGGCTCCTTATACGCCTTACCATCGGCTCACGCCCTCCTATTTTACCTCACCGATTTTCTACTACAACCTAGTCCACACACTTCACTCCTTCAGTGCCTACTTATTTACAGTGCCTTGACCTCTTCTATAATAATAATGATGTTGGTACTTGTTAAGCGCTTACTATGTCCAGAGCACTGTTCTAAGCGCTGGGGTAGATACAGGGTAATCAGGTTTTCCCACGTGAGGCTCACAGTTAATCCCCATTTTACAGATGAGGTAAATGAGGCACAGAGAAGTTAAGTGACTTTCTCACAGTCACACAGCTGCCAAGTGGCAGAGCGGGAATTCGAACCCATGACCTCTGACTCCCAAGCCCGGGCTCTTTCCACGGAGCCACACTGCTTCTATCTCACAGCTTCCCTTTGCCCATGTCCTACCTCTGACCTGTAACTTCCTTTCCATATATGGCAGACCACCATTTTCCCCAGCTTCAAAGCCTTATTAAAATCACACTTCCAATAAGACGCCTCCTTCAATTAACCCTCATTTCCCTACTTCTTCTCCCTTATGGGTCACCACTGGACCTGGATCTGACCCTTTAAACCCTTGGTATTCACCCCACCCTTAGCCCCACAGCCCTTATATACATATGCATAATTTATTTATTTATGATAATGTCTCCCTCCCCATCTAGGCTGTAAACTTGTGGTGGACAGGATCCATGTCTACCAACTCTGTTGTATTGTACTCTCCCCAGCCCTTGGTACAGGGCTCTGCACAAAGTAAGCTCAATAAATGCCACTGAGTGTTGGGGTAATCATAACAAAAATGATAATAATGGTAGTATTTGTTAAGCGCTTGCTATGTGCCAGGCACTGTACTAAGCGCGGGGCAGATACAAGCAAATCGGGTCGGACACAGCCTCTTGTCCCATAGTCTCAATTCCCATTTTACAGATGAGGTAACTGAGGCACAGAGCAGTTAAGTGACCCGTTCAAGGTCCCACGGCGGACTAGTGGTGGAGTCGTGATTAGAACCTATGACCTTCTGACTCCCCGGGCCGTGCTCTATTAACTACGCCATGCTCCTTCGCTGTATAGCGGGAGAAGAGAGTGGATAAGTAGTTTTGGCTTGATGTGGAGACCTGTCTGAGGACTGGGGAGATGTGTGCAGAAGGATGTTTTAGAAGGATGATCTGGGCAGCAAGCAAAGCGTGAACTGAAGAGGGAAGAGACTAGAAGCAGGAAGACCCGTGAGGAGGCTGATGCAGTAGTCGAGCTAAAATATGACAAGGGTTTGGACTAGCATGGTGGTGGTTTGTTGGAGAGGAAATGGCAGATCCTGGAAATGTGGAGAAAAGCCAAGGGGATTTGTCAACAAGCTGAATATGCTTTCACTTGCTTCACTCAAATCCAGTTAGGAAGCCCAATAAATACCACTGTTGATGATGCTAATAAAGCCCTCTATAATCTAGATATCTGTAGGTGGAAGAGTATCAGTAGTTACTATTAGCTTTTCCTACCAAAGGATCAATTTGATTGTATCCCATTATGTGTAGGATGTTGCTTCATCAAAAACAAAATTACCGAAAGAACCCAGAGTGGCTAAATGATAAATAAATTTTAAAAAAATGTTCTTTTAAGGTCGGTTCCCTTCACTGCCGTAAATATAAAATGGGGAAAGGGGAAACATCCTGGATCCTGAGACTTAGTGTGATAGTTTGGGGTTCATGCAAATTACAGGCTAATACTAAGAAAAGCAATGAGACTGATAACCTGTCAAATCTTTCATCACAACTGGGCTTAGGGGTTGTTGTAATTTCATGTGCTGCTACTAATTAAAGGGCCGGGCTCTTCAAAGACTCCTGAAGCATGGCCTCTCTGCAGCTCAGTACTCCAGGGGATGTCAGAGGATTTGAGCTCTAAATGGTTCTGTTTGTCTAGCAGGCTAGTCGTTGGACGTAATATCAAACAAATATTCCCATTCAAGGGAGTGGGCATCAGTAAGAGCACTTACGTTACCTACCAAATTACCACTTATATTGTTCTTAAAAATCTATCACGATGGTAGTCAAGTCCTCAAATCTACTTGAACTAAATCCTCCTCTTCTGCCTCCTTAGTCTGCGTCACTAAATGTTTGCTCCTCTCTGCTCTTGCATCAGCCTAATACTGATCATTACCGAACATCCTGTCTGAAGTGCTTGGAGTAGACTATTTTAGTGTTTGGTGCACAAGCAATGTTTTTCTTGCTTTTTTTTAATTTTTTACATACCAGAAAACATTCAATAGGCTCTTATTAATAGAACCCGGTGCAACATGAACAGAATGTCCATTCTCATTTCTTTGCTAATGTCGTATTCAATTCAATGGCAGTCCTAACCCATAACCTTTTCACCTAAGGCCTGGGAAAGAGAAGAAAAAAACAAAAATGAACTCATCTTGATAAATACACGTGGCAACCTAGATTAGAACCCTGACTTGTTCATTTGATCTAAAGAAGATAGGGAAGCTGTCTAAAACCTGACCCACCTTGTTTCGTTTGAGCTTTTCTTTTTCTAAAGGCCCCGGCTGGGTTTATTAATAATAATAATAATAATAATGTTGGTATTTGTTAAGCATTTACTATGTGCAGAGCACTGTTCTAAGCGCTGGGGTAGATACAGGGTAATCAGGTTGTCCCACGTGAGGCTCGCAGTCTTAATCCCCATTTTACAGATGAGGTAACTGAGGCACAGAGAAGTTAAATGACTTGCCCACAGTCACACAGCTGACAAGTGGCAGAGAGGGGATTCGAACCCATGACATCTGACTCCCAAGCCCATCCTCTTTCCGCTGAGCCACCCTGCTTCTCTGCTGCTTAGAGCTGGTCGCTGTTGGGAAGATTGTTGAGAAAAAGGAAGCTGTCTTTCTTGATTAATCCTGTCACCCCACCTTATGGCACCAGCTCTTTGCATTAATTAACAGCATTAATTAAATAACTAATTAATTAGAAACAGTACCCTGGGCATTTCAGACAGTGTCAGATAGGAAGATGGAAAGTCTATTGCTTGGAAGCAGAATTTGATGAAGTACGTCTACTCCAGAAAGTTTTCAAATATCCAGTGTGCAAGAATTGGCTCTAAAAATGCCTACTGATCCATTCATCTATAGAAATGAGGCATATTTATAGTTGCCAGGACTATTTAATGTTCTTTATCTAAGTCTCTGATGCTTAGTAATAATAATAATGATAGTGGTATTCGTTAAGTGCTTGCTACGTGCCGAGCACTGTTTTAAGCACTGGGTTAGATACAAGGTAATCAGGTTGTCCCATGGGGGGCTCACAGTTTTAATTCCCATTTTGCAGATGAGGTAACTGAGGTACAGAGAACTTAAATGACTTGACCGAAGTCGTACAGCAGACAAGTGGCAGAGCCGAGATTAGAACCCTTATCCTCTGATTCCCAAACCCGTGCTCTTTCCACTAAGCCCCGCTGCTTCCGGTGAAGTTGAAAATTGAGACTATTGCCAGATAATTTGGACAAAGGCATCCTGCCTTAACCAAAATATCGAGGTAATTGAGGAAGATAATATTCTCTTTTACTTCTGTGATCTGGACCCTTGTTCAACCCTCCTTCATAATGGTGGTATTTATTAGGCGCTTACTATGTGCCAAGCACGGTTGTAAGCGCTGGGGTAGATATGAGGTAATCAGGTTGTCCCACATGGGGCTCCTTCATGTGGTACTGAATAGAGGATCTAGGCAAAAATTAGTGTTTGCACTGACAAGAACTGGCACATATCCCTAACACACCCTAGTACAAATTAAACCCTGCTGAAGGGCAGTTTATTCCCACAGGGTGGAACAATACCCTTCCTCATCCATTCACAATATTTACTGAATGCTTTCTTTATGTATGAAAAGCACTAAGTGCTAGAGATAGTACAAAAGAGTTGGTAGACACCATCTCTGCCCCCAAGGACCTTACAATATTAATGAGTTGGATGCACCAAAAAATGAAACCAGGGATGAAAAATCCACAATAGGCTATTTGCCATCTCTTTCCAGCAATGTTGTTCCGACAGTGCTCTCGATGACCTTGCTGATTCATACTCCGCTTGATGTTTGCTTGCCTCAGAGTTTGGAGTCTGAGGCTGGAAACATTCTGTTTTGTGTTGGAAAGCGTTATCTGTGTTGAAGACATTCAAGCCATTCCAGTTACAGCCAGAAGACTAAAATGTCAAAAATGGCATCTAAACTGTACACCCCTTGTGAGCACGGATTGTGTTTAACAGCTATGTTGTATTTTATACGTCCCAAGCACTTGGCACAGTACTCTGTGTGCAGTAAGCCCCCCTTTCCTCTTCTCCCACTCCCTTATGTATCTCCCTGACTTGCTCCCTTTATTCATCACCACCCCCCCAGCCCCACAGCACTTATGCACATATCTGTCATTTATTATGTCTGTCTCTCCCTCTAGACTGTAAACTCACTGTGGGCAGGGAAAGTGTCTGTTTATTGCTATATTATACTCTCCCAAGAGTAGTGTTCTGTACTCAGTAAGCGTGTAATAAATACGGATGACAATCAATATTATTGATTGCATCACCCTGCATTATTTTCCTCCGTAGTAATAATAATAATTATGGTACTAGTTAAGCACTTACTATATGCCAAGCATTGTTCTAAGTGCTGGAGTAGATGCAAGTTAGTCACCAGTCAAATCAAATTTATTCAATGCCTACTGTGTGTAGAGCTCTGCTTTAAGCTCTTGGAAGAATGAAATAGAGGAAAAGACATGATCCCTGCCCTCGAGGAGCTTAAAATCTAGTGGTCATTGGAAAGCAAAGAATTCTCATCTAGCCAGGTTGAGGTCCTGCCTGGGGGACCAAGGAATTCCAATCCAGGGATTTCAACAAGACTTTCTGCAAGAAGCCAGGAGAGTTCCCAAGATGGGTACGATTCTAGGTATCAAAGGGACCCTGGGTCAGGTCGTCTCGTTTCCTTTCAAGAAGTGCAGGCAGTGAAGGCTAACTCAGGGGAGATGAGGCAAGACAGAAGAAAGCAGAGTATAGGGACATTGTGCAAGATGCCTAGAAAGAGGAAAGTCAGAAGTGAGAAAAAACAGAGAACAGCAGATGTAAAACATTTATTTATATTAGTGTCTTTCTCCCCCTCTAGACTGTAAGCTTGTTGTGGCAGGGAATGTATCTGTTAATTGTTATGTTATACTCTCCCAAGCACTTAGTACAGTGCTCTGCACACAGTAAGTGCTCAATAATTACTATTGAGTGAATGAATGAATTTATAATAATAATGATAGTATTTGTTAAGCACTTACAATGTGCCAAGCACTTTTCTAAGTGCCGAGCACTGTTCTAAGCACTGAGCACTGATTTATCTCTTAAGAGCCTTGAATTTGGTACAAGTCACACAAACGAAAACCTCTCCCTTGCTGACTAATGTTCACTTGAGTGTTTATCTTCACTAACAATAAATTGGTGTGGATATTAAGTGTTTTAATGGAGAACTCTTCACCACATGTACAAAATGGGCAACACCACACAAAAGGAATGAAAAAACCCAAATTTATGACCACTTGCCCATTTCATAGTAGGAACTAAGACTAATCAACAACTATAGAATTGTGAATCCAATTAGAATATAATGGAATGCACATCTTGAGTTTTCAAACCATTTGATAGGTCAGTACAAAATAATTGCAGCAATAATAATAATAATGTTGGTATTTGTTAAGCACTTAGTATGTGCAGAGCACTGTTGTAAGCGCTGGGGTAGATACAGGATAATCAGCTTGTCCCACGTGAGGTTTACAGTCAATCCCCATTTTACAGATGAGGTAACTGAGGCACAGAGAAGTTAAGTGACTTGCGCACAGTCACACAGCAGATAAATGGCAGGGTCAGGATTCAAACCCATGATCTCTGACTCCCAAGCCTGGGTTCTTTCCTCTGAATAATAAGCACGATGTGTTGCACTCTTGTTACTTGTTGGGTTAAGATTATTTTTAAAGTCTGATAGAGTCACATGAAATATGCCCAACCTCATTTTGTATAACGCATTAGAGTTCACAGTGACCAAAGTAGGAGGCACCTTCTTAAAAAATGGTTCATGAAAGAATAAGAACGGAAAAGAAGAGGAGAGAACCGAGAGAAAATGAGCTCTCAAAATAAAGGAAAACCTTCAAATTAGTGAGCTTTAGGGAATGGATCATGAAATATAAAGTGCTCTAAAAAAATCAAAAGTACTTGCAAAGGCAAATTTTGGAGATCTTTGCTAATTTAGCATATACCATGAGTGGGCAGGTCTGATGCTATGTAACTGTGTTACCATCCCATAATCTGCCAGGTCTTCATCCTCTGCCACCCTATTCTGATTTGCATCCCACACTAACCTTCTGCTTCCCTATGCCATTCCCTGCCTGTGAGGTGGGGGGAATGCCCGTGTCCTGTAAGTATTTTGATTTGGTTCCATGGCTTTTCCTTCATGGTTTCCCTGAAGAGGCCCATGGACAATCTAGGCCAAGGCGTAAGACAAATCCATTGTTGCATCCATAAACAGCTACATTGGATGAGCTGATTTGGACCAGCGAGACACTGTTGGGCAGCCCCTTCAGAGTTGTATCATCATCCGGAGCATACTACCAAAGCAGCTATTTGGGACAGGCAATTTGAGAAGAATTCTGAAGTTGTATAGTCCTCTGTGGCCTTTGGCAAACGTGTCTTGTCTTATGCTGTGCAGTCACTCTGATCCATAGCGACTCCATGGATACATCTCTCCCAGAATGCCCCACCTCATCTGCAATTGTCCTGGTAGTGGATCCATAGAGGTTTCTTGGTAAAAATATGAAAGTGGTTTACCAATGCCTTCTTCCTTGCAGTAAATTTGAATCTCCGCCCTGAACTCTCTCCCGTGCCGCTGCTGCCCAGCACAGGTGAGTTTTGACTTGTAGCAGATTGCCTTCCACTCCCTAGCCACTGCCCAAGCTAGGAATGGAATGGGTAGTCCTCTCCTGATGCTCCCTCCCATAGCCGAGACTGGTAGAATAATGGAAACTCTCCAGGAAAGGCAGGGAAGGGGTTTTGGTAAGCTAATGATGGATGTTTCAATTCCTCTCTGAACAAAAACGTATATTCAGTATTCACAAATTACAGCAAGTAGGATGTGTCTTTGGACTTGATTCTTAAGATGTGAATTCACAAATATTCACTCAACTCTAAATTCCCAAACATTTGTATCTACAGTCAACTGTTCCTTTAATGTTATTTAGTAAGAACTTTCTGTGTGTCCGTTATTGTGCTAAGTGCTGGAGCAAACAATTTAGGCATGACCCCTACCACAAGAAGTTCACATTCAAAGTGGGGGAGAATCAATCCATCAACCATATTTACCAAGTGCTTACTGTGTGCAGAGCACTGTACTAAGTGCATGGAAGAATACAATATAACAGGGCTGGAAGACACATTCCCTGACCACAACGGGACTAGGAAAGGGAACCAATAATGCAAAACAGCAAATAATGCAAAACCGAGGGACGTGTAGAACAGGGCCTAGACTGGGGGAAGTTGGGCCAGGTCCTAATTATGGATAGTTCACCATTTCAGAGATTTTGTGAAGATCGGACTTCCTTGAGACTGATATGAAAATAGAGATAGGATTTGCAAATACGACTGTAGGGAAAGGATAATCCCCGCTTGCACGCACTGTGAAATGCAATGTCGGTCACACCTAAATCTTTTCATCCTACCCTTACCGTGGATAGGATCTCGATGTCTTGCATATCATCTTCAAAGATACATATACAAGAGTACAAACAGAGACTCACGCACTCAATAATGGAAGCTGGTCCCGGCTCAGCAGAGCCTGAGACGGCCCCTGTGATAGGTTGAGGATCCTCTCTGTGGGAGAGGTAAGGTGGACTCGCAGCTAATGAGAGTTTACTAGACTACCACCGATAATGAGTGTGATTGACGATATATATCGGGGTGACCTACTTTAGATTTAAAAATGGAATCAAAGCGAAATGAAGGGAACTCTGCTGAAAGGCAAGGTGGATCAATGACCAAGACTCTAGCTCTCCGGGACCCTTGGAGTTGATGGCCAGGCATATGTTTGCCTGCTTCTTTTGATCTATGAACTGACTAAAAGTTGAAAGAGGAAAAGGCCACCTTGAGTGGCACCTACTGTTATTTGTTCTGCTGTGTTATCCGATGAAAACGATGATGGATGGTGGAGAGCATGGGGTGGGCCCAGAGGGTTCAGTCTTCCATCAGGAAAATGTGCCATAACTAGAACTTTGTGCCCCTAATTTGGAACAGGCCAAGGGAAAGCAAATCAGTTTACCCAGTTAGAGATGGATCCCGACATTTGAGTAATAATAATAATTGTGGTATTTGTTAAGTAGTTACTATGTGCAAACCACTGCTCTGAGTACTGGGGTAGATGCGAGATAATCAGGTTGGACACAATCCCTGTCCCACATGGGGACTCACAGTCTTAATGCCTATTTTACAGATGAGGTAATTGAGGCACGGAGAAGTAAAGTGACTTGCCCAAGGTCACACAGCAGACATGTGGCAGAGCCAGATTAGAACCCATATCCTCTGACTCCCAGGCCAGTGCTCTTGAGTAATTTGTGACTCAATTATACCCCATATTCTTAGTTACTCCTACAGGTTTAACCCCGGTTCTGAAACATATGGGTATATATGTTCACCAATGAAAAACAAAGTTGATCAGGAAGAAGAGATGTAAGAGAGAGAGTCTTGAGGCCTGTTGTCACTGTTGGGGTCATGAGGAGCACAGACCGGCAATAGGAATCCTGTTTATCAGGCAGAAACAATCCTTCATGGGAAGCAGCGTGGCTCAGTGGAAAGAGCCCGGGCTTGGAAGTCAGAGATCATGGGTTCGAATCCTGGCTCTGCCACTTGTCAGCTGTGTGACTGTGGGCAAGTCACTTAACTTCTCTGTGCCTCAGTTACCTCATCTGTAAAATGGGGGTTAAGACTGTGAGCCCCACTTGGGACAACCTGATTACCCTGTATCTACCCCAGCGCTTAGAACAGTGCTCTGCACATGGTAAACGCTTAGCAAATACTAACATCATTATTTAAATTAACATTCACAGTGGCAACCACGCATGGCGGATTCTGTCCTAAGTATGCTTCCTCCTTCCTGTGAGTTTCTTTTCTCGACTTTTGTAGCATGTGGTAACAGCACCCACTGCTGTCTGGAATTAATAGGAAACCACACCTGTGTAGGTAGAGTGGCATTAAGGCGGCATTCCTTTCTAATGTCTTCGAGATCTATTACTTGTGACCTGGTAATTTCTCTGGTGCTCTGTGAAACGGTCAATTCCCAGACTGCTCTTTTGGGAGATAAAAGCATGTACCTTGTAAAGATATGGTTCTTGTTTTCAAACTAGAGCATAATAGATCGATATATTTGGGAATGTGCTCTTGCCTCTGTGAGGACAACTGTGCAGCGCATTTACAGAGTTGAGGGTTTCAGGAGTAAAGATTTAAACCCCTTATGGGTAGGGAACTCGTCTGCTCACTCTGTTGGCTGTACTCTCCCAAGCACTTTGTGCTCCGCTATGAGAAGCAGCGTGCTCAATGGAAAGAGCCCAGGCTTGGGAGTTAGAGGTCATGGGTTCTGATGCTGGCTCCGCCACTTGTCAGCTGTGTGACCTTGGACAAGTCACGTAACTTCTCTGTGGCTCAGTTACCTCATCTGTAAAATGGAGTTGAAGACTGTGAGCCCCACGTGGGACAACCTGATTACCTTGTATCTACCCCAGCGCTTAGAACGGTGCTTGGCACATAGTAAGCACTTAACAATTACCAACATTATTATTATTAAAGGAAGTGTTCAATAAATGCCATTGAATGATTGATTAATTGAGAGCTAAGGCTGGGATTCACCTGCCATCAAATCTGTAATCTATCTAGAAACAATTATCTTTCCAACTGTATTGGCCGAATCCCCACCGAGCAAGGAATCCTGAGTACTAAAAAGCAGGATCTGTCAGTGCAGGAAGGTTTGACCAAAGAAGACCGTGGGATTTCCTTTGCTAATGTGCCCAGCTATCTTTCCTGGATGTTTTAGATGTAGCCTTGCCTGGTGTCCAGGAGATGGACTAGAGTGATTGTTATTATGATTGTTATTATACATGTTAAGCAGTTGGTATGTACCAAGCATAGCACTGAGCTGTGGGGTAGATACAATACAATCAGGTCAGACATAGTTCCTGTACCTCAATGGGCTCCCAGTTTAGGTAGGAAAGAGAACAGGTACTTAATTTCCACTTTGAAAATGAGGAAACTCAGGCACAGAGCAGTTAAATGACTTGTTCAAGGTCACACAGCCAGCAAGTGGCAGAGCTGGCATTCAAACCTAAGTCCTCTGACTCCCGGGTCCATGCTCTTTCCAGAGAAATGGTTTTTAAAGTGCTTTCCAGTTTTGTGGTTCTATATTATTCCAGAGACAGTTTGCCTTAAGTGTAGTTATTTTCCTGAAACCCATCTGAGAAATAAGTGACCTTGGGCAAGTCACTTAACTTCTCTGTGCCTCAGTTCCCTCATCTGTAAAATGTGGATGAAGACTGTAAGCCCCACGTGGGACAACCTGATGACCTTGTATCTCCCCCAGCTCTTAGAATGGTGCTTGGCACGTAGTAAGTGCTTAACAAATAATATTATTATTATCATTATTATTACACACACGCACATACGCTCACAGTATTGTTCCCCATTTAAAGGTGAGGTGACTGAAGCAGAGAGAAGTGAAGTAATTTGCCCAAGGTCACACAGCCATCAAGTGGCAGGGCCAGGATAAGAATCCATGTCTTTCAGACCCTCAGGCCTGTGCTCTATCCACTAGGCTATGCTGCTTCTCGCCGGGAGTATTTCCTTTCAGCTCCTTCCCATCGAGATGCTACCCCTCAAACCAAGCTTCCTAAATGTTTTATTTTGGGAATCACTATAACTATTTGGACAAGAATTAGGATCTCACTTGGAGTCTAGTACTCTGCCTATTGGTTCAAGTTTTCCACTTGAGATGTCTCCTTCATAACTGGGCTGGAGTTGTGATCATCAGCTACTAATTTTCATGGTGATCTGGTCTTCCACAGTGGGGTGAGTGGGGCCTGAGTGGCAGATTCAGAGCAGGGAAGGAGGGAGGATGTTGATGAAGCATTCATCAGCCCAATTTACCTCTCAATTTGGTGCTGCTGTTGCCCACTTAACTGTGGGGGAAAGAGCATGCTTTCTCCCCAGTGACTCTTATAGACCCTCACTCCTGTGAGTGCAGGCCCACTCACTTGGCACACAGCTTTTCCACTCTGTTATTCACTGTAGAACTCTCCCTCCCATTTGGGTTCCACCTCCAATGAGTTCATTAATGTTGGTATTTGTTAAGCGCTTACTATGTGCAGAGCACTGTTCTAAGCGCTGGGGTAGATACAGGGTAATCAGGTTGTCCCAAGTGGGGCTCACAGTCTTAACTCCCATTTTACAGATGAGGTCACTGAGGCACAGAGAAGTTGTGACTTGCCCACAGTCACACAGCTGACAAGTGGCAGAGCAGGGAGTCGAACCCATGACCTCTGACTGTGAAGCCCAGGCTCTTTCCACTGAGTCATGCTGATTCCATCTTCAACTCGTGGACTGTAATGGTGATGTTCCCTGGACTTGGTGCTTACAGCTAGAATGAGAATGTGTTACACCATCTTCAGTTTGAAATGAATTTAGTAGATTTATAGAATGTCACTCTTCCTATTGCAACTAGTTTACTGCTGCAACCTACTTGCTGACCTCCCAACCTCCCATCTCCCCCCACTCCAGTCCATACTTCACTCCACTGCCTGGGTCATCTTTCTACAGAAACATTCAGGACATGTTACCCGCCTCAAAAGTCTCCAGGCATTGCCTATCCACCTCGGATCACATAAAAATTCTTCACCATTGGCTTTAAAGCAGTCTATCACCTTGTCCCCGCCTACCTCACCTCACTTCTCTCCTTCTACAGCACAGCCCTCACACTTCGCTCCTCTGGTGTTAACCTTCTCGCTGTGCCTCTATCTGTGCCTCTAGCCTGGTTCACCCTCACGCCTCAAATCTGACAATTACCCTCCCCACTTCAAAGCCTTATTGAAAGCACATCTCCTCCAAGAGGTCTTCCCAGATTAAGCCCCTCTTTTCCTCATCTCTCACTCCCTTCTGCATCACCCTGACTTGCTCCCTTTGCTCTTCCCCCACTTCCCAGCCCCACGGGACATATGAATATATCAGTAATTTTATTTATTGTAATGATGTCTGTCTCCCGCCTTTAGATTGTGAGCTCGTTGCGCAGGGAAGGTCACTGTTTACTGTTGTAGCGTACTCTCCCAAGCACTTAGTTCAGTGCTGTGCACACAGTAAGCGCTAAAGAAATACAATTGAATGAATGAAAGAAGTCTGTTGCGAATGAGAAGACAAGAAATCTCCTGCCCAGTCAAGGCACAGCTACGCAGTTGGGAAAGATGACTATCAGAAAGAATAGCCCACAAGAGTCCTCCTCAATCAGTTAATTGGTATTTATTGAGAACTTACTGTGTGCCAGAGCACTATATTAAATACTTGGCAGAGTACAATATAGTAGATAGAAATGATCCCTGGACTTAAAGAACTTAGAGTTGTTTTTAAGTGAATATTATGACATGAAATAAATTAAGGATCCTTCTTAGTAAAGATTACAAGTCAAGACTTATATGCTGGAGGTCCCAATCTCCAAAGACAGAAATGCAGTTTCCGTTGAAGTTGAGCCTGTAGACTGTAAGCTCCTCCTCTAGACTGTAAGCTCCTTGTGGGCAGGGAATGTGTCTACCAACTCTGCTGTTTTGTACCCCCCCCCCCAAGAGCTTAGTATAGTACTCTACACACAGTAAACACTCAATAAATAACATTAATTGACTATCAAAATCTAGAGGGTACTAAGTTTATGCAAAGCATGGTTGTAAGCGCTGGATAAATAATAATAATAATAAAAATACTGCTGATATTTGTTAAGCGCTTACTATGTGCCAAGCACTGTTCTAAGCACTGGGGTAGATACAAGGTAATTAGGTTGTCCCACATGGGGCTCACAGTCTTCAACCTCATTTTACAGATGAGGTCACTGAGACACAGAGTAGTTAAGTGACTTGCCCAAAGGCACGCAGCTGACAAGCGGCAGATCCGGGATTAGGCCAGACGACCTCTGAGTCCCAAGCCCGCGTGTTTCCGCTAAGCCACGCTGCTTCTCCATACCATAAATACCAACCATTCAAAGGGCTCCAAGTCCAAGTGAGGCAGAGCAGTTACGTAGAATCATGAGAATAAATAATCAAGGCCAAGAACAATTAAAACAGAAAGTCCAGCTTAAAACATTTAATGGTCCAAGTTAAGTGTCAACTCCATTAAAATAAATCAATAGTGTTTTTAGTGACCATGGGAAGGTTGAGTTCTAGACCAGATAGATTGATGATGCTTTTTACATGACATATTATAACGTAATAGGTGTCTGAGAAAGAAGTTGGATTTCTAGAGGTGTCCTCCTGTGTATTCCAAGTATGTGATTATCACTTGGATCTCAGAGTAGTTGGCTGAAGGATTAACAGTGTTTCCCTTTTAAATGCCATTGGTTGATTGACAAGCATTTCACGGACTGCATGAGCAGCAGCAGAAGAAGGTCTTTAACATATCAATAAATCAATCATATTTATCGAGTGCTTACCGTGTGCAGAGTGTTTGGGAGAACACAACAGAACAGAGTTGGTGGAAAGTCCCCTGCCCACAACAAGTTTACATGTCTTAATAATAATAATAATAATGATAATAATAATAATGTTGGTGTTTGTTAAGCGCTTACTATGTGCAGAGCACTGTTCTAAATGCTGGGGTAGATACAGGGTAATCAGATTGCCCCACATGAGGCTCACAGTCTTAATCCCCATTTTACAGATGAGGTAAATGAGGCACAGAGAAGTTAATTACAATTAGACTGTAAGCCCGTCAAAGGGCAGGGACTGTCTCTATCTGTTGCGACTTGTACATTCCAAGCACTTAGTACAATGCTCTGCACATAGTAAGAGCTCAATAAATACTATTGAATGAATAAGTGACTTGCCCACAGTCACACAGCTGACAAGTGGCAGAAAAGGGATTCAAATCTCTTCAGTTTTATCATTGCTTAGATCAGTAGGCGAAAAGATTACAATGGTCTTATTCCAGAAGGAGAGAATTCACAGAGCTCTCCCACAGATTCTGTTGAAAGCTAAGTGGGAGCAAAAATGATAATGTACTAAATGTATTTTTACCCACTGATGGATCTACCTTAGTTCTGCTGTCTGATTTCTTGTATATGACAAGGAACTTGATATTCAATCAACCAATGGTATTTATTAAGCACTTACTGTGTGTAGACCATTGTACTAAGCCCTTGGGAAAGGACAATACAACAGCATTGGAAAACATAATCCTTGCTTACAAGGAGATTGCAGTCTGCAAGGGGACCACTGAGGCACTGTAAATGGTTGAACAGGCAGCCTGAATCATTCTATGGGTTCTGAATCATCTGGGGTTTTTTTGTCCCTTTGTTCTAGTAGAATCAGGACAGGCTAACTATCTCTGCCTCTCCAATTACTAGTATTCAACATTTCAATATGGAAAGTGGGGGAAACCATAGAAATTGCTGCCTCACAGATGGACTGCATTAGTGAGAACGGATTAGTCATTGTTTCACCGACAGTCCTGGAATTCATTATTTTCAGCAGATGGAAGAAGATGCTCACTGCACCTACACAGACAAATTGGCTAATCCTCAGAAGACACCCAACCAGAACTTGTAACCCAGAGGGCCGGACCAGTATGTGAGGAAAGGCTCCTGAAAGGAGCCAGCAGAAGGCATTCATTAAAGATACGGGCTAATGGAGTGTGAACGGATTGAAAAGTCTGAAGATGATGGTAGACAGGAGAAGAGGGTATAAGAACTACTTAACTGCACTTAACTGCTCTGTGCTTCAGTTCCCTCATTTCAAAAATGGGGATCGAATATCTGTTCTCCCTCCACCTAAGATTGTGAGTCCCTTATGGGACAGGTACTGTGTCTGATTTGATTGTATAGTAAGAGGTACAGAGGATTGTTTTTCCTGTTGACAACTTTTGGAAAATCAAATGACTGATAACCAAGCACTGACTGATGATATTTCATTTTCCATATCAAAACCTGAAGTTCCATCTCCAATAAAATTGCTGTGGTATTTATTGAGTGCTTTCTATGGGCGGAGCACTTTACTCAGTACTCGAAAGAGTACAATAAGAGTAAGTAAACACTAACCTTTCCCTCAAGGAGTTATGCCAACTCTGTTAGGAAAAGAACTAAATGAGATTAGAGCAAGGATTATTTTTAAGAATGAAATTTGATTTTAATTTTACCTTCTGTCTACCAGTTTGGGTTGCATTTGACAAAAGGAAGATTCTCCTTAGAGTGGGATGGATTAGGTGTGAGAACAGGAGGATGAAGACGATCCCCTCAAGCTCCAGATTCTAGGATCTCTCTGATTTAGGTTCATGCCGTGGGTATCTGGGAACAGTTGAGGCTGCCTGCCTTCTTCTCCTTTGCCAGGGCCATAAGTATAAGGCACGGTAAGCTCAGGGACCAGATGACTAGATTCCTACATAAAACACCCAGGCCCCCAGGATTTCTGGAGTCGCAATCATCAAAGCAAGATTCTACCCCTCCGAATTGCTGCCAGGGAGAGAGTGAGATGAATGGATTCTTCCAAGAGAAAGCCCTGTGGAAGGGTAGAGCTTCTAGTCGTACTCCTAGGAAGAAATGAGCATAACCTCTGTTCCTGCATTCCAACCTATTGTAAGAGGAAAGTCCCTTTCAAATTAAAGCATTTGGTACACTGATCCTAATGGTCACAGCTACTTACACTGGTACGTCTCCCTTCTAAACCAAAGCATTCCTTTATAACACCAAGGCAAAAAAAAAAAAAAATAGACAAAGTCAGTGTTCAAAATGGATTTATTCATGCCCCTCCAGGCTTCCCAGTGAAAAGGATGGTAGCAATCACTTTAATACCATATGAAAGAACTGTTGTCTATCTTCACTAAGAAGCCAACCAGTCAGAGTTGGTTTTGTGAAACAAATCATTTATTTAAAGGATTAAATTAATCCATGTCAAACTCTGTTCCATAGTGTCCTGTTCTATCTTGTAGTACTTCCAGTATTCCCTTCCTCTCAAGGGCATGTAACCAATTGTAATAAACATTGACTTTTTATATTCTAACATCAACATTTGTTTCAAAGAGCTGAAACAGCCTCAATTAGATTTTCAGGCTGCCTGTTAACCCCAGCTGACCTGATTCAGTGCTGGACCTTTTGTGTCCTGGCCCGATGAGAATGGGAAGGATTGGGTGGTAATGGTGACCCTCATGGATTCTGTCTGTCCTCATGGATTCTGGATGGATAGATACGTGCTCCATGGCAAAGCACCATGGCCTACTGCAAAAAACACAGGACCGGGAGCCAGAAAACCTGGGCTCTAATCCAAGTTCTGCCACTTGCCTACTGTGCAATTTAAGTCACTTAACTGCTCCGTGCCTCAGTTCACCTCATCTGTAAATTGGGGCTCAAATATCTGTTCTCTCTACCCTGCTCTGTGCCTCAGTCCACCTCATCTGTCAATTAGGGCTCAAATATCTGTTCTCTCTCCCCCTTGGACCATGTGACCCCTATAGGACAGATACAGTGTCTGATCTGATTGTATTGTATCTATCCCTCCTAAGTACTCAATAAATACCACGATTATCATTATCCTATTATCTATCAGGTTGGACAACTAGTGTAAAATAATGATGTCCAATGCATCACTTTTCAGAAATCTGATTAGTCAAGCAATCAGTAGCATTTATTAAGCACCTACTCGGTAGAGCACTGTATTAGGCAAGGCATGTGGGACAATACAATAGAATTAGCACTAACCAGGGATCATATCTAATTCTCACCCATATATGTTTCCCCAACACTTAGTACAGTGTTCTGCACAGAAAACACAGAAGCTAATTTACATTGTGACTGCTATTACTATTAACACTATTATATGATCTTTTCTCAAGGAGTTTACAGTCTAGAAGGGGAGATAGATGTGTAAATACATTACAGAGAGAAGGAAGCAATACTATACATGTATATATTGTGTATTACATATCTATTTATTGATATCTCTGCAGCTCTCTTCTGGCCTCTACCATCCTTAGGCATCAAGTGAAAGGATTGTAATTCAGTGAATAATAATGTTGGTATTTGTAAAGCGCTTACTATGTGCCGAGCACTGTTCTAAGCCCTGGGGTAGATACAGGGTAATCAGGTTGTCCCACGTGAGGCTCACAGTTAATCCCCATTTTACAGATGAGGTAACTGAGGCCCAGAGAAGTGAAGTGACTTGCCCACAGTCACACAGCTGACAAGTGGCAGAGCCGGGATTCAAACTGTGGTAACTGGTAAGATGATCCTCAAACATGATCTTCAACTCAAATGAGTTGATTTTCCAAGGGGTTTCAAAGCTGGGTCCCGATCCCATTAAACTGCTGGGAGAGCAGCTGAGCCCACCTACTGCTTAATAGGCCAATTGTTCTCAGCCTTGTTTTCGATCCAAAAAAAAGTGAATCCATTCTTCCAATTGATCCCTGTTCTCCCTGAGGATCTGCAGGTAGGCGTGTGGAAGCGCTGCTGGGGGTACCCGATAAGGCAGCTTCTTTGTGCAGACCTTCTAAGTGGTCCACTAGAATGTCCATTGCAGGTGGAGCCTGGATCTGCCATTGGCATAGCTTTCCCAAACAAACCTCCGGCCTACATGAGCCCTGGGAGCTGCCTGGAGGCCAGTCAGGTCTACAGTGGGCTACGAGCCCAGGCCAAGGTAAGTAAAGAGCTGAGAATCGGTCTTTCTTCATGTAGCATACACGTTTAAAAATCAAGTTTTTCCAATGAAAAATTAAGTCAGGTGAAGGATACTCACTTGGTATAAAATTGATTAATGCATGAAGCCTTCAAGGATATCGTCAAAGGTCCCCGGTAAAACAACTTTTAGGGTGGGACTCCGTTTGGTGATGGCAAGAGAGGTAAGACAATATTTTATACAAGGAATTGTTTTATCTTCAAGACTGTAAGATCATTGTGGGTGGAAACATGTCTACCAACTCTGTACTGTACTCTTGTATATATTGTACATGGGAAGCAGCATGGCTCAGTGGAAAGAGCATGGGCCTTGGAGTCAGAGGACCTGGGTTCTAATCCCAGCTTCATCACATGTCTGGTATGAGACCCTGGGCAAGTTGCTTCATTTCTCTGGACTTCAGTTACCTCTTCTGCAAAAATGGGGATGGAGACTGTGAGCCCCATGTGGGACAGAGAATTGGCCCAACCTGATTATCCCAGTGCTTGGCACATAATAAGCAGTATGGCTCCGTGGAAAGAGCCCGGGCTTGGGAGTCAGAGGTCATGGGTTCTAATCCCAGCTCCACCGCTTGCCAGCTGTGTGACTTTGACCAAGTCACTTAACTTCTCTGTGCCTCAATTACCTCATCTGTAAAATGGGGATTAAAACTGTGAGCCCCATGTGGGACAACCTGATCACCTTGTATCCCCCCAGCGCTTAGAACAGTGCTTTGCACATAGTAAGCACTTAACAAAAACCGCAAATACCATTATTATTTAGAAATTTCCCAATTATTATGATTATTATCACTCTCCCAAGGTCTTAATACAGTGCTCTGCATACAATAAGCATTCAATAAATATAATTGATTTATTCAATTTTACAGTCAGGTAGGATTCCAGGAACTTGCTGGGTGACTGATGTCAAAAATGGAATGCATAGTAATGGAAATCAGTGCTCCCACTTCTGCTGGCGTCTCCCTCGTGATGTCCTAAAACTGAATGGCCACCCGTCTGAGGCTCCCCCACCGAGGGCTACGGATCCTTGGGTACTGTTAACCCACTAGGAGTTCAGGCTGAGCCAATTCCCAGGCTGAAATCTGTTCTTGAAGGCCTTGTCAGTGGCCTCGCCGAGTCCTAGCCCAGAACTCTTCCCAAGATCTTCAGTCATCGATGGTATTTATTAAGCACTTACTAAGTGTCAAGCACTGTTCTAAGCACTGGGGTAGATACAAACTAATCAGGTTGGACACGGTCCCTGTCCCACTTAGGGCTCATAGTCTTGATCCCCATTTTACAGATGAGCTAACTGAGTCCCAGTGAAGTGACTTGCTCATGGACAAGCAGACAAGTGGCGGAGCGGGAATTAGAACTCAGGTCCTACTGACTCCCAGGCCCATGCTCTAGTCACTAGGCCATGCTGCTTCCCCATCAATCAATCTGTGGTTACTGAGCACTTACTTTTGGGCAGAGCAGTGACCTTAACTCTTGGGAACATACAATGCAGATGATATACAGGATCCTTGTCCTCAAGGAGCAGTCAGATGTCTCTGTCCTGAAAAAAACTAAATATGGCTTAGACTACACATTACTGACCCACTCTTGGAGGAAGTTATAGGAAAGATCTGCATTTTGATGATATTTTGGTGGATGATTTAAAAGTGTACATACAAGGAAAGAAGCAATAAAAAAGCTTAACGTGGGTCATCACTATGGTCCTTTATATACGCCCATCATTATGCATTACCACTAGGCCAATCCGATGAGTCAATTAGGTCAAGATGCAGCTTGCATCCAATGGGGGTCTAATTTAATTTGCCGACTGAAATGATAAAAAGTCATTCAACTCTAATCTAATACATGAAACGCTTAGTACTTACATCCTCAAAGGTGGCCTCAGATGCCCGAGAGGGACACTGATGGCTTACGGCAGGGATTGCCATCGCTGGCCTATTTAAAAGGGTTCTCACAGATTGAAATGCAGATTTAAATGGTGGATTCACATGCCGGGATCATTGTCTTCACTGCCACTAGGTGGTGACAGTTGATAATGAATCAACTTTTCTTCAAGCGCTGAGCAAGAATAAGACCATAAAATCATAGATTTTTCTAGTATTTTAAAAATTCTACAGTATTACTTGACCTACTGGCTTTTTATTGTTTTTTGAATGTTTCATAACCTTCATTTACACAATATATCAATAATTCAGTGAATGAGCAGATGCTGCTGTGGGTTTCAATGAAGGTTTTAAGAGTCGCCCCTGAGTGGGCAGGGACTGCCTCTATCTGTTGCCGAATTGTACATTCCAAGCGCTTAGTACAGTGCTCTGCACATAGTAAGCGCTCAATAAATACTATCGAATGAATAAAAGCATGGCTACTTACGAGTATGCCCGTGATTACCCATGCTGCCCATATATGGTAACTGTTTACAGGAAATTGATGGATGTGTATATTCCACTTTATAGAACCGTGGATTCCCCCCCCCTCCAATCTTGAGCAATTAATTTCATAGTGGCATCTTCTAAATTAGTTTAAAACATATGTTTTTAGAGACATTTATAAAATGCTGCAAGCCCACATAAGAAACATGAATTATTGTGGTTGTTCCAAAGAGATGCTTGGAAATGACTGACAAGGGGGACAGACTCTAGCTCTCTCCCAGAGAAGGCTGAAGCTGTAATTCATTCTCACGGCGTTTGGCAAGCTAACTTCACAAAGACATCAAAAGAAATAAAAAAACACCCTCTCATTAATTTCCGTATTATAGCATATTTATCATATGTCTGCTGCCTAATTATACGATGCGATTCTAGCCAAATGTGACTCTCTCTTCCAAATGAAAAGCCCTATTCATTTGCTAAAGATGCTATTTATTATGGAAAAAGGAGGAAACTTCTGTACCTAATGCAGGTATTAGCAAGAATATGAATGGCTGGCTGCTGAAAAGGGATGAATGGCTGTCTCATTTTTAGGTGGTAAAGTCTTTGAGGAAAATTAATATGAGTTTGGCTTCTGTTGTGCTCTCAAGCACATAGTACAATGAATAAATGTGATTGGTTGAGATTGGATCATAAAGAGGTTACCTGTAAATTTTCTGGTAGTTATGGTCCCGTTATGTGCATGCACTCTTTTTTACCTTTTCTCTGTTTGTCTTTTGACCACCTAACTCATCTAATCACTGTCACCCTCCAAAAAGTCTTGCAAAGGCAAAGCCATCAATAAAATTTATTGAGCACTTACTCTGTACAGAGCACTATAATAATAATGTTATTATTTAAGCTCTTGCTATGTGCTGAGCACTGTTCCCAAGCACTGGGGTAGATACAGGGTAATCTGGTTGCCCCACAGTGAGGCTCACAGTCTTAATCCCCATTCTACAGATGAGATAACTGAGGCACCAAAAAGTCAAGTGATTTGCCCAAAGTCACACAGCTGACAGGTGGCGGAGCTGGGATTAGAACCCATGACCTCCGACTCCTAAGCCCGTGCTCTTTCCACTGAGCCACTATACTAAACACTGTACAAAATAGACCTGAACCTTACCCTCAAGGAGTTTACAATCTGGCAGCACAGGCAGACACTTAATTGAAGTACAGGTAGGGGGAAGCTGAGTTTAAAAATATCTACATAAGCAGCAAAACTCACCTGTGTTGGGCAGCAGCAGCATGGGAGAGAGGCGAAGGTGGGGACTCAAGTTTACCACCAGGAAGAAGGCAGTGGTAAACCACTTTCATATTTTTACCAAGAAAACTCTGTGGATAGACTACCAGAATGATTGCAGATGGAGGTGGGCCGTTATGGGAGAGATGTTCAAGGAGTCGCTATGGTCGGGAGCGACTCGACAGCATAAGACAAGACAAGAGCATGGCCTAGTGGATAATATAATAATGTTGGTATTTGTTAAGCGCTTACTATGTGCAGAGCACTGTTCTAAGCACTGGGGTAGATACAGGGTAATCAGGTTGTCCCATGTGAGGCTCACAGTTACAGATGAGGTAACTGAGGCACAGAGAAGTTAAATGACTTGCCCACAGTCACACAGCTGACAAATGGCAGAGCTGGGATTCGAACCCATGACCTCTGACTCCCAAGCCCGGGCTCTTTCCTCTGAGCCACGCTGCTTCTTTTGACTATGAGCACTATGAATATGGTGGAATAGTGACCATATTCACCTGATTAACATGTATCTACCTGAGTGCGTAGAAGAGTGCTTGACACATAGTAAGCACTTAAATGCCGTTTTAAAAAGTGCTGTACGGTACCCAACTGCTGAGGAGATATAGATTCAAGTTCACAGATGATGCAGTAGGGAGGGAAACGGAGTGCAGAGATGAGAGATTAGAGGAAAGAAAAGAAAAAGGTTAAGATCAGCACATCAACGGCAGATTCAGTTTTTCTTAAGCTCTCTGGATCCATTCAACTACTAGTGCTGTGTTGTTCCCTAAAGGATTAAACATTCACTCATTCGATTGTGTTTACTGAGTGCTTACTGTGTGCAGAGCACTCTTCTAAGTGCTTGGAAAGTACAATACAGCAATAAAGAGAGACAATCCCTGCCCACAGTGGTCTCACGGTCTAGAGAGGGGAGACAGACATCAGTACAAGTAAACAGGCATCAATATAAATATTTAGGATTATATATATTATTATTATATATTATTATATATATATTACATATATATATATATATATATATATATATATATATATATATATATATATATATGTGTGCTGGGGTGTTGGGGCAGAGCAGAAAGGGAGCAAGTCGGGGAAATGTGGAAAGAAGTGGGAGCTGAGGACTAAACATATGAGTTTGCCCTACAGAAATGGTTTGAAGGGGTGGAGAAAAGGGTCTGTGCTTTTTAAAATTAGTGTGGAAGATGTAGTGAGGTAGGAAGGGACTACAGCTATGAAATTCAGCTCTGGGTCCAGGAACATGTGACACCTCTCCCAAATGTGTTCATGCCCCGAAGCCAGAAGAGGTCTGGCAGACACTGGAACATGCTTCATCAACCTTAATACTCTCCCCTCTCTCCCTCTAGCACCCTTGCAAATTCGAAAGATCTTTTTTATTTTGGTTGATTTAGGCAAAATGTAAATTTCTCCTTTTTTAATGAGCGCGAATACATTTTTTTAAGTGGTTGAAAGACTTCCTTGGGCTCCTAATAGCTCTTGGAAAAGTGCTGTTGATTTATTTTTGGTTTTGAGGTTAAAGTAACCAGAACACTGTGAAATAAATTTCCTTAAAATTCACGTGGACCAAAAAAAATTAGGAAAAAAACGTACTTAGGAAACCAAGCTAATCAGAACTTTATTTTCTCACAACTATTTTTCAAAGGCCTTAAACATGTACCTGTGATCAAAGGAAGGGCTTGGAGGTGCCAAAAAAATGTTATTTACTGAAGGGAAAAGTGACAAAGAGTGTAATTGGGTCTGATATGCAGGATATCCTCTATTGGATGGGTAACACCACCATGCTTTTTTAGGTCTATAGAAAAAGACATTCCCTGCAGTGATGAATTATATACCTATTTAAAGCAGGTTAGTGGAATACTAAAAATCGTATTTTACTTTTCTTTCTGACTCTCCCATATTTCCTTTCTTCCCTTGGTTCAAATGCAGTTGTTGTGAAGGTTTGAGTTTAGTCTACTGCTAAACTCAATTATGCTACTTTGTGATGCTTCTCTGAACATCAGTCAAATGCCTGTCTTTGGAGGACTGCCTTATATGAGTGTAAAGTGTACTTTTGACTGTTCTGGGGAATCTTTAAATAGCAGGGAACAGCAACTCAAAGCTTTTCAAAGAGCTACTTAAAGTTATTTTTCTCCATGACAACAACAGCACTGCCAACATGGGATCAAATTTAAAGAGCCACAACCCAAAAAGAAAATGAAAAATAAAACTCCCTGTTCCATGGATATCATTCAGAGACTAACAGATCCCAAAGTGAGAACTACTTATCCATTGACTCCTGTCTACTCAATAGAAGAAACAAGCAGCCAAAATGTATTCTTAAATTATCTGCTTTGAAAGACATCTGTTTTTTGGCAGGAGGAGTTTTGGTGACAGTACCCTTCTGGTGGTCTTCCTTTGGGGTTTTACTATTATTATTACTAATAATAATAGTAATGGTGTGGTGAGCCCACAACAAGCTGCCTTACTGATGACTGTTTATGAACCCGTGAACAACAACAAGGAAGAGACTTTGCGAAGCCACTGACGGGCTCTACCTGAGACAGGTGATTGCTGGCCTGGGAGGGTGGAGCATGAGGGAGGTGAGGCTTTTTCTCCTTGTTCCACCCAGTAAAGGGCCTGGACTGATCAATGACTGCCATGTTGGGCCACAGCTACCATGACTAAGGCAGCTAAAAGGTGGTTGCTTTGAGGGATGCAAGGGGCACCTGGAGGTGGCACAGAGGTAGGCTGAGATGGAGAGAGAAGTAAGCACTGGAGCAACAGTTGGAAGCAGAAAGCAGCAGCAGAATGGGCTCCTTTGACCATCAACTGGTATTGGACCCTTGGTGGAGTGAGTGTATGTAAGTGTCACTCTCTTGCATGCTGGTAAAACTAAGCAAAAAACTTTCTACATTAACCT
Organism: Ornithorhynchus anatinus; assembly: GCF_004115215.2. Classification (NCBI taxonomy): domain Eukaryota; kingdom Metazoa; phylum Chordata; class Mammalia; order Monotremata; family Ornithorhynchidae; genus Ornithorhynchus; species Ornithorhynchus anatinus. The sequence goes on from NC_041730.1 coordinate 98,912,001, forward strand.
TGGTGATCAGAAGTGTGGTTTGACTTCTATGTGTGGCTGAGGCTCTGCCAATCTAGGAAGGTCCTGGCTAGTATGACCTGGGGGGGGGGGTTGCAACAAATAAGAATAATACTCTTTTATACTGCTTACTATGTACTAAGTGTTGAGAGAGATACAATGAAATCAGAACCGACATAACTGTACTTGTTAAGTGCTTATTGTGTGCCAGACACTGATTTAAGTGCTATGGTAGATACAAGTTATAATCATTTTGGACACAGTCCACGTCCAAGATGGGGCTTGGTCTTTATCTCCATTTACAGTTGATAAAATTGAGCCATAGTTTCTGTACCACTCAGGACTCTAGGTCTAAGAGGGAAGGAGAACAGGTATTTAATCCCCATTTTATAGATGAGGAAACAGACGCAGAGATGTTGTGACCTGCCCAAGCTTGCACAGCAGGCAAGTGGCAGAATTGGGTTTAGAACTCAGATCTCCTAACTCTCATTGCTATGTTCTTTTCACTAGGCAACACTAGTTTTTCTGGCTATTATGGGTTTATTTTTATTTTTCAGGCCACATTTTAAGCAGTAACTCTGCCATGTGATGGATCTCTGCCCACCTACTTGCTTGTTGCACTCTGTACTTCAGCAAGAATGTAGCTGGCAAAGTTGGGAGAGATGGATGATCACTCCCCCAAACCTTCAAGATGTTATTAATCAATCAATCTTATTGAGCCCCTCTTTTCCTCAGCTCCCCCTCCCTGTCCCATCACCCCGACTCACTCCCTGTGCTCGACTTCCTTTTCCACCCCACAGGACTCGTATCCGTACATATCTCTAATTCTATTTGTATTAATGCCACTTTACTTGTTTTAATATGTACATATCTATAATTCTATTTATAGTGATGCCTGATTACTTGTTTTGATGTCTGTCTAGACTGTGAGCCCATGTGGCCAGGGACTGTCTCTATCTGTTGCCGAATTGTACATTCCAAGCGCTTAGTACAGTGCTCTGCACACAGTAAGTGCTCAATAAATAAGATTAAATGAATGAAATGAGCACCTGTGTGCAGAACACTATACTAAGCACTTGGAAGAGTTAACTTTCCCTGCTCACGATGAGCTTCCAATCTAGAGGGGGAAGATAAACATTAAATAAATACATTACAGATATGTTCATAGGTGCTGTGAGGCTGAAGGTGAATAGAGGATGAAAATACTAACGCAAGGGCGATGCAGAAGGGAGTGGGAGAAAAGGAAATGAGGGAAGGCTTGTCGGAAGAGATATGACTTCAATAAAGTTCTGAAAGTGTGAAGAGTGATTATCTGTTGGATATGAAAAGGGAAGGCATTTTAGGATTGGGGCAGGATGAGGGTAAGAAGTTGGGGGTGAGACAGACTAGATGGAGGTACAGTGAGTAGCTTGGCATTAGAGGAGGGAAGTGTGGAGGCTGGATTGTAGTAATGATAATTATGGTGTGTGGTAAGCACTTAGTACAGTCCCTGGCACATGAGTGCTGGCATGGTTACAAACCATTGTGATCCCTATATGGGACAAGGGCTGTTACTTCCCATTTTACAGATGAGGTAACTGAGGCACACAGAAGTGAAGGGACTTGCCCGAGGCCACACAGCAGACAAGTGGTGGAGCCGGGATTAGAACCCATGACCTTCTGACTCTCAGGCCCGTGCTCTATTCACTATGTCATGCTGTTTCCCACTCTGCCACAGGCAATCAGGGAGGTGAGGTAGGAGGGGGCAAGGTGATTGCTTTAAAGCTGATGGAAAGGAGTTTCTGCTTGATGCAGAAAGGGATGGGTAACCTTTGGAGGTTCTTGAGGAATAGGAAAACATGAACTGAACATTTTAGTAGAAAAAAAATGATTAAAAGCACATCTTTCCCCAAGAGGCCTTCCCTGATTAAGCCCTCATTTCCTCTTCTCCCACTCCCATCTGTGTTGCCTTTGCAGTTGGATTGGCCCCCTTTATTCACCCCTCCCTCAGCCCCACAGCACTTATGTATGTATCCTTTATTTATATTAATGCCTGTCTCCTCCTCTAGACTTTAAACTCACTGAGGCAGGGAACATGTCTCCCAACTCTGTTATATTGTGCTCCCCAGAGCACTTAGTACAATGCGCTGTACCCAGTAAGCATTCAATAAATATGACTGATTTATGCGCAAACCATCATCAACATAGTCAACTCCTTCATGCAGATGGTCAATTCTGAAGTCTATGTGATTGGATCAGAATTCACCTGAGGTCTTCAGCGGGAGGCTTCATCTTGAAGGAAGAGAAGTCTCCTACAGCCTCAAGATTTTTTTTTAAATGATATTTGTTAAGCTTTTACTGTCGAGCACTGGGATAGATTCAGATTAATCAAGCCAAATGTTGTCCCTGTCCCTCAAGAGCCTACCAGTCTAAGAGGACAACAAGCTGTAAACTCCCATTCTGAAGTTGAGGAAACTAAGGCACAGAAAAGTGACTTGCCTAACACAGCAGTCACGTGATGGAGTCGGAATTAGAAACCACGTCCTTTGGCTCCTAAACCTGTGATCTTTCCACTAGGCAATGCTGCTTCCCAATATAATGTAAAGTAAGAGGATAGAGCACGGGCCTGGGAGTCAGAAGGTCATGGGTTCTAATCCCGGTTCCTCCACTTGATCTGCCGAGTGGCCTTGGGCAAGTCACTTTGCTTCTCTGTGCCTCAGTTACCTCAACTGTAAAATGGGGATTAAGACTGTGAGCCCCATGTGGAACATGGACTGTGTTCATTCATTCAATAGTATTTGAACGTTTACTATGTGCAGAGCACTGTACTAAGCGCTTGGAATGTACAATTCGGCAACAGATAGAGACAATCCCTGCCCAGTGACGGGCTCACAGTCTAGTCGGGGGAGATAGACGGCAGAGCAAAACAGAACGAAACAGAACAGACTGTGTCCAACCTTTTATCTACCCAAGCACTTAATACAGTGCCTGGCATATAGTAAGCACTTAACAAATACCATAATTAAATGTAATGTAAAAGTCATTTGTACCTTCTATTTGGGTCTGCTGCCTAGCACACTCCCTGATTATAATGATTTGAATTCACAACTCTGTTTCAATCAGGGATCATGGGTGTTACTGCCAAGCACTAATTGGAGTCTCACTCCATCCATCTAGCTGGGACTTGCTAGGTTGGGAAGCTCACTGAAAGACCACAAGCAGAGATGAAACCTGTGAATGATCAATCGATTGGATTTAGTGAGATCTTATTGTGTGCAGAGCTCTGTTTTAAGTGTGTGGGAGAGTACAGTATAACAGATTTGGTAGACACGTTTGCTTCCCAGAACGAGCTTACAGTCTAGAGAATGAGCCAGAAGTTTGGTGCTGCAGGAACCAGAGTCCGCATAGAAGATGGTGATGGCAGTGGCTGCTAAATCCTAATCTGGAGTTGATGGGTGTCCCAGTCAATCCATCAATTAATTTATTGATGGTATTTATTGAACTCTTCTTGTGTGCAGAGTCCTGTATCAAATGTTTGGAAACGTATAATGCAAGAGTTGATAGACCTGATCCCTGACCACAAGAACCATTCAGTCCAGTGGGCTTACAGTCCCTTGGTGTCTTAGACAGGGGTTTGGTCTCCCGCAGCCCTCAACCCAAGCACTTAGTACAGTGCCCTACACACAGTAAATGCTCAATAAATAATAATGAACGTGGTATTTAAGCACTTACTATCTGCCAGGCACTATACTAAATGTTGGGATAGATACAAGAAAATTGGGTTGAACGAAGTTCCTGTCCCAACTAGGGCTCACAGTCTCGATTCCCCATTTTACAGATGAGGGAACTGAGGCACAGAGAAGTGAAGTGACTTGCCTAAGGTCACACAGCAGACAAGTGGTGGAGCTGGGATTAGAACCTGGGTACTCTGACTCCCAGCCCCATGCTCTTTCCACTGACACGCTGTTTCTCATAGGCTACTTTTGACTAACTGAAGGACTGACTGGGCAGGGCCATGCTACCCACAGCTGGGTTGTCACCGGCTGCCGTACTGCTCTGGGTCCTTGTCACTTCCTGCTTTCCTTAGCCAGCTGCCTCTGAAGTCCTCATCCCTCCCCGAGCCACTCTCTTCAGTTGGAGTGGCAGGGCCGTGAGTCAAATGGATGAGTTGTCGTCTGCTCTAACCCCTTCCTCTGACCAGCCCGGGAATAGAAAACTGCTCAGCCTAGACAGATATAGGGGATCTCACAAACCAGGCCTGCAGGCTGCCATCAAAAACTCATCTGGCAAGTAGACCCAGTGGCTCACAGGACTGAAGAGTAGAGTAATAATAATAATGATAATAATGTTGGTATTTGCTAAGCGCTTACTATGTGCAGAGCACTGTTCTAAGCGCTGGGGTAGATACAGGGTGATCAGGTTGTCCTACGTGAGGCTCACAGTCTTCATCCCCATTTTACAGATGAGGTAACTGAGGCACAGAGAAGTTAAGTGACTTGCCCACAGTCACACAGCTGACAAGTGGCAGAGCCGGGATTCGAATCTATGTCCTCTGACTCCCAAGACCGTGCTCTTTCCACTGAGCCACACTGCTTCTCTTCTGAGTAGCACGATAGCCTAATGGAAAGAGTCTGTCCTGGAAGTCAGAGCACCCGAGTTCTAATCCTGACTCTGCCAGATAATAACAACTGTGGTATTTAAGTGCTTCCTATGTGCCAGGCATCGTGCTAAGCACTGGGGTAGATACAAGAAAATAGTCAGATACAGACCCTGTCCCTCAGGCTCATGGTCTTTATCTCCATTTTACGGATGAGGCAACTGAGGTGCACAGGAGCAAAATGACTTGCCCAAGACCACACAGCAGACAAATGGTAGCTGGGATTAGAACCCATAACCTTCCAACTCCTGCCTGCTGTGTGGCCCCAGGAAGTCACGTAACATTTCTGTGCTTCAGTTTCCTCAACTGTAAAGTAAGGATTCAATACTTCTTCTCCCTCCCACTTAAACCTTGCACCCTATATGGGACAGGGGATGTGTCTGACCTGATTATCTTGTATCTATCTTAGTGCGTGGCTCAATCGAAACTCATTTCTAGAAATATCTTGTTGAAAGAGCTTCAAGTGTTAACTCTAAAGAAGGAAAGCATTTTTTTTCCAGGCTGTTTACTTAGCATAGCAATAGGGCTTTGATTTTGATAGAAGAAATGTTACTTTTAACCCCCCTGGAAATAATAGAGTAGAAGATTTCTATGGCAAAGTAGGCATCATACCCTTCTAGGGTCCTGAACCCCTACATTGTCCGTTTAGTTGTTAATTGAGAAAAGTAAATAGCAACGAGAGAGTAATAGCCAAAACACTGCCATTACTTGTTGAATGGATGTGCTTTTGACCATTAAATAACGCTCAACTTAAAAAAATTAAGGAGTGCCTCACCATGGTTGAAACAGAAATGGACCAATAATTATAGTGCTTGATCCACAGCTTCCTTGGAATTAAGCATCTTAATGGAGAGCTCCTTATAGTATTCTGGGTTTACTGCATCTAAGCACAAGGTTACTCTTTTGTGGCCATTTCCCGTAATGATAATGACAGCCCAGTGCTCTTAAACTTTTGTTCTTTTAGCCTTATTATCATTAGGAGATTCATGCTGCCTGTTAGCGCAGAAAATGGGACATTTTTTCCCTACTTCCCATTTAGTTTAGACTTTTGCTCCTACAGTTGTTATATGAAGACTAAATCCATTCCTCAAGGCCTTAAAAGAAGATGCGGTTAAGAATTTTGATTCTCCCTGATCCTTAAGCTCAATCAGCTAGTTAGTAAGATGTTAAGAATCAAGTCAATTTTCCTGATAATTTTCAAAAGCTCCAATTTGGTCTTTATTAGGGTAGCTCTCCAACAGTGTCTGGTGGAGACCAGATTGGACTTGGGCTGTGAACACAGGGCAAAACCTTCCAGATCTGGTATTTCCACAGTACCGTCCGTTCATCCAATCATATTTATTCATTCAATCGTATATATTAAGTGCTTACTGTGTGCAGAGCATTGTATTAAGCACTTGGGAGAGTACAATACAGCAACAAACAGCCACACTCCCTGCCCACAACGAGCTCCATTCATAGAGAATCAGCGTGGCTTAGTGGAAAGAGCTGGGATTTGGGAGTCAGAGGTAGTGGATTCTAATCTCGTCACCACCACTTGTCAGCTGGGTGACTTTGGGCAAGTCACACCTTCTCTGGGCTTCAGTTACCTCATCTGTAAAATGGGGATTAAGACTGTGAGCCCCACGGGGGATGACGTGATGACCTTGTATCTACCCCAGCTCTTAGAACAGTGCTTGGCACATAGTGCTTAACCAATCCCAACATTATTATCATTATTATTCAATCGTATTTATTGAGTTTATTGGGAGAGTATGATACAACAATAAATGGACACACTCCCTGCCACTTATAGGGGAGTCTGTCAGCAGCAACTGGAAACTCAGTGCCAGTAACCATGTAATAAAAGGGTTTGCTTCCTGCAGCTCACAGGAGACTGAGTGCTCCTATCAGAGTGGCCATTTTCACTACCTAGAGCAGTAGGGTGGCATAGTGGAAAAAGCAGAGGGCTGGGAGTCAGGAGACCCAGCTTCTAATTCCAATTTCACCTGCCTCCAGTATTACTTTGGGCAGGTCACTTCCCTGTGTCTCAGTTTCTTCAGCTGTACAATAGGCTTTAAATTGGCCATTTTCCCTCCCTCCTCTTAGTCTGTTTGCTCCATGTGGCATAGGGACCATACCCAATGTAATTACCCCATACTTACCCCAACACTCAACAGGGATTTTAGCACAGAATACCTTCTTGATAAATACTGTAATAGTAATTATTATTGTTATTATTACAGCACTGCTGACTGGCTGAGGGTAATTGCAAGTACTTCAACCAAATAACTTAGAAAATTGAGGAGGCTCAGCTCAAAAGCTAAAGCCTTTCGCAGCAGCAGGCAGCTATTGGGTACTGAGCACTGTATTAAGCATTTGTACAATAGATACAATAGGCACAATCCTACGTCCAAAGATTATACAGCCTAATGATGGAGACGGGCAGACATTCATTCAATCATACTTGCTAATGCTTGGGAGAGTACATATAACAGACAGACACATTCCTGACACATTGAGCGCACAGATAAACTATTTACAGGTAAAAGAAGCAGGGTTAATAGCTGGTAATTGAAATATTAAAAACTAAACAGAGTATGGGGAGTGACTACTTCCACGCTATCACTGGAAACCCAGTCAGTAGCTTTGTTCTTATCTCTTTAACCTCCCTCTGTGGCAGCTCCACCCAACTCCAGCTGACAGGGAAAGTAGAATTAAGCAAACCAAAAGGGAGCTAGTATATGGAAAAACATTGCAACCCTAGAATAACAAATACATGCTTATGAGGGGGGTCAATGTGATTTAGAGCATTGGTCTTTTCTGTTCAGACGGAGGCAGTTATTGAGAGATGGGCTTAGTGGGAAGAACCCGGGCTTGGGAGTCGGAGGTCGTGGGTTCTAATCCTTGACTCTGCCACTTGTCAGCTGTGTGACTTTGGGCAAGTCACTTAACTTCTCCGGGCCTCAGTGACCTCATGTGTAAAATGGGGATTATGACTGTGAGCCCCACGTGGGACAACCTGATGACCTTGTACCTCCCCCAGTCCTTAGAACAGTGCTTGGTACATAGTAAGTGCTTAATAAATACCAACATGATTGTTATTTATGGAGAGGGTTGGTGGTGCTGGTGGTAGAGAGATTGAGATCAGCTTTCAACTTGTCTTTCTGATATCATGAACAAAGATAGAAAAAAGTAAGGAGAAAGGCTGAGTGTGCATGCGGGGAAAAACCCAATGCCAATAGGAAAATATTGTACTGAAGTTAGGGGCTTCTTTGACTTACAAAGAAACCTGCTGTATTAAAATGCTCATAGAAAGTAGTGGTTGATGTGATGGGTGTTTGCGTATGGGGGACCCGGGGGAAAGGAGTGTTTACCTTGTCTCTGACTGAAAATTACCATGAAAAGCACCAAACGTAACTTGGTTTAGTGGAAAGAACATGGGTTTAGGAGTCAGTGGACATGGGTTCTAATTCCAGCTCTGCCATCTGTCAGCTGTGTGACCTTGGGCAAACCACTCAACTTCTCTGAGCCTCAGTTACCTCATCTATAAATGGGGATTAAGACTGTGAGCCCCATGGGGCACACCCTGATTACCTTGAACCTACCCCAGCACGTGGAACAGTGCTTGGCACATAGCGCTTAACAAATACCATTATTATTATTATTATTATTGTTACAAAAGGACAGAAAAACAGTAGGTTTAGGTCCTATGGGTAAGGTTTTTTTTGTTTTTTCCTGAAAGACTAAATTCTCCTATTGGCCTCTTGGTCTGTGTATACCTGGTTGATAGCTGCTGCCAGAGATACTGGATCAATCTAACAATTAATAGTATTTATTGGGCACTTACTATGTGAACTGCACTGTATTAAGCACTTGGGAAAGTATAATATAATTTAGTTGATATGATTCTTGCCTTCAAGGAGCTTAAAGTCTAGAAGCATCAATCAATCAATGGTACTGAGAATTTACCTTGTGCAGAGCACTGTAGTAACCACTTGGGAGAGTACATTACAGTAGAGTTGGTAGTCACGTTTTCTTCCCACAACAAGTTTACAGTCTAGAGGGAGAGACAGGCATTAATATAAATTATGGATAGGTACGTAAGTGATGTGACTCTAAAAATGGGGTGAATACCAATTGCTAGAGGATAGAGATTCAAGTGCATAGAAGGGAGAGGAAGTCGGGGAAAGAAGGTTTAATGGGGGAAGATGTCTTGGAGGAGATGTGTCCTTGATGAGGCTTTGAGGGCAGGGAGAGTTGTCGCGTGGCGTATATGGAAGGGGATGACCTGGATCTCTCTCTTTTACCTCTCCAAGTTTGCCTGCACTCTGGACACTGTCCTAAAGCAGCTCAAGGGCAATGGGATAGAAAGATCAGGGTGAGGGCTGGAAAAGCCTGAAATGCTACCTGGACACCAGCCAGATTTGCTGATGTCAGGGTTCCTTGGATCGGTTTGGAGGCAAGACTGATGATTCATGGATTCAAAGACATTAGTCACGTCTCCCGGGGGCAATACATGATACTATTGGGTCGATGCTTAAATGCTAGGGTTGTCTTGGTGAATTCAGTCCAAAGGACTCTTCCCCTGGAAAATTCCTATCCCAAAATATGACCATGTTGTATATTTAGTGAGCATGGCCCATTTGGGCTCTCTCTTCAACAGAACGTTGGGGACACCCAAGTTCACATAAAGCAATATTGTTTTCATGGATCCAATTTTTAAGGAATTGGAAAATATATTTTATTTTGTTTTTTGGTGCGGGATGTTCCGTGGCTCACCAGTATCCAACCCAAAGCTACTGAAAAGACCATTTGGATCTAAGGTATTTTCATGCAGGATTTCCATTTCCCTTTAGACTGTGAATTTGTTGTGGGTGGGGAATGTGTTTACCAACTCGGTTGTATTGTACTCCCCGAAACACTTAGTACAATGCTCTGCACATAAGTCCTCAATAAATACAATTGATTGGTGTGAATGTTAACCAATATTTTATAGACAGTGGCATTTTTGTATTACTAAGTGTAACCCTCATTACCTATCTGGATAATCTCTCTTCATTTCTGCAGGTAGGATAACATCTCTCCTCATCTTCCACAAACTAACCTGACACCTGCAGATCAACTACAATACCTTTAACAGAACATCTGTTCTTTTTGTGAACAGGATGCCAGATGATGTTGAGTGAGTCATGTGGTAAACACACCTACCAGATAGATGAAAGCCAAAACAAACATCAATTATAAATACCCCAGAACATTGTTGCTCATTTTGGTTTTTGTCCCTCAGTTTCCAGTTCTTTCCACTCACAGAAGCATTTATTTTAAAATAGTTTGTATTCTAAGACTCCCCGGATCCAGGTCTGATTGATCAATGGCAAATAAATCTGAAGTTGTAATTATTCAAGTTCTGATTCTGACGAATACTTTCTCTTATGTTTTTGTGATTTTTGAGGTCTCAATGGAATACCCATCAAATAGTCTCCTCTGCTTTTAGAGAAAAATCTACAGGTCTCAGGCTACCAATTTTCATATGAATTCTGTTTCCCACTTAGACTGTAAGCTCATTTTGGGCAGGGAATGTGTATGTGTCTATTATATTGTGGTCTCTCAAGCACTTAGAACAGTGCTCTGAAAACAGTAATTGCTCAATAAATATGACTGAATATAAAATCTACAGTAATAAAACAAACCCTGTTCAATCAACTGTGTTTATTGAGCATTTACTAATTTACTGAGCACTGTACTAAGCACTTGGAAGAGAAGAATACAAAAGATTAGGTATAGACAATTCCTGCTTACAGGAATTTACAGACTAGATGAGGAGACAGACATTAAAGTAAATTACAGACCGATATGTACATAAGTGCTGAGGGGCTGGGGAAGGGGTGAATATCAAAGTGCTTGATAATTGTGGTATTAAAAGTGCTTACTTTGTGCCAGACACTATACTAAGCGCAGAGGTGGATACAAGCAACTCAGGAGGGATACAGACCCAAATGCATAGGTATCACAGCAGGGAGGACTTAGACAGCAAAATGAGGGCTGAATCTCTTGGAGAAGATGCGAGTTTAGTTGGGTTTTGCAGGTGGAGAGAGTGGAAGGGGGAAGGTAGTTCTAGGCTAAAGGGAGGATGTGGACAAGGAATCATGGGTGAAACAAATGAGATCCTACCTTAAATGCTGGTTTAACATGAACCAGTCCTTCTTTCAGGTTTGTTCTAAGTCTCTAAGCTCATGGAAACACACCAGTGCAACTCTGCTACACTGCTGCTAAAATAGGTCAGCAAAGAGTGTGAAATAGGCTCCATATATGTGAAGTAGATTCTGTTTAAAACTAGGCTCCTCAGACATCATAAACAGGATTGCCCTTCCCTATTTCTTGGCCTCATCTCATTTTCCCAGGAGGATGCAGAAAAGGAACGTGGCTTAGTGGCAAGGGCATGGACTTGGAAGTCAGGAGTAATGGGTTCTAATCCTGAATCTGTCGCTTAGCCGTGTGACTTTGGGCAAGTTACTTAACTTCTCTGTGTCTGTTATATCATCTGTAAAATGGGGATTAAGACTGTGAGCTCCACATGGGACAACCTAATTACCTTGCATCTACCCCAGTGCTTAGAACAGTGTTTGGCACATAGTAAGCACTTAAATACCATTATTTTCATTATTATTAGCCATTAGTTGAAAAACTGTCCTGGATGGGTGTCACTTGCACTGTCTCTCTGAATAGCTCAATGTAGAGTACTGAAAGCTGGACATATAATCAGTGGCAGAGATGGGATTAGTCCCTAGTTCACTTGACTCCTAGATCATGCTCTTTCCACTAGGCCACATGTTGCTTAGTTGATCTACAGCAAATCTCAAACAATAATAATAATGATGATATTTAAGTACTTACTATGTGCCAAGTACTGTACTAGGCATTGAGGTAGATATGACAATTAGGTCCCATATAGTGCTCACAGTCGTAAATATGTGGAAGAACAGATGAGGGAACCAAGGCATTGAGAAGTTAAATGACTTGCTCAAAGGTAAGGGCAAAGAAAAGGTACCTCTTTCATTCTCCATCATTGTTTTGAAACACAACTTTCAAAATAAATCTTTTTAAGGTCCATCTGTTTTCAAATTAAGAGTCTGTCATCTTCAAGTGCACCTTCCCTAAAATTCCTCTGGACAATCCTGTCTTCTGGTCCTCTCCCTTCAGATTCAACTTTTCTTGGCACCTGGTATTCTTAGGTGCGTTTTGGCCCTTGACCACTTTTCTATATTTTAGAAGACATATAATAATAATAATATTGGTATTTAAGTGCTTACTATGTGCAAAGCACTGTTCTAAGGGCTTGTCCCTCACGGGGCTCACAGTCTTCATCCCCATTTTACAGATGAGGTAACTGAGGGCCAAAGAAGTGAAGTGACTTGCCCAAAGTCACACAGCTGACAAGTGGCAGAGCCGGGATTCGAACTCATGACCTCGGACTCCCAAGCCCGGGGTCTGTCCCCTGAGCCATGCTGCTTCTGCCATGTGGCAAACGGTTAATGACTGACACCTATAGAGGCAACTCTGAAAAATTCAAGCTTAAACCTGGTTACTCAGGAAATGGGATAAAGAGTGTAGTACTATTTCCTTTTTAGTTGGCCAAATAGTTTCCTCAATTCTTCATTTTGCTTTGACAGTGGAGACCTGACCTAAGTGCAGTTGATGAAGGGTAAAATACAAGTGTGGTATATTTGGAGTTTGTGTGTATATCTATCTATCTATCTATATGGATGTAAGCACTATGTTAAACCTCTACTAGATAATTAGATCAGACACAGTTCCTAGTCTGTATGGGGGTCCCAAGTCTAAGAGGGAGGGAGATCAAATATGTTGATGCCATTAATCTTTTGTTAAGATTTGTTTTGTTGCTGTAATTCAGAATGTATATGTCATATGATGACTATGGCCCGGATAGGTCTATGTAACTATAAAATGCTGGTCAATGTGCGGTATGCATTGCTTTCCTACTTTTTCAATTTAAACATTCAGGCTTCTTTTCTCTCATCCACTGAAGGGGTGGGGAGATTGTAACTAGGTCAGTTTCTCTCTTATCTTGTGATCAGTCTGTTTTCCTACTCAAGTATCATAATTTAAACCTCTGGCCTCCAGGATGCTCAGTGCAGTCCCTGACTAATCACAGCACTGCATTCCACCATGTTTGCATCTTCCAACGGCCACTTCCTGCAGCCTAGCAACAATTTTGCAGATTAAATGCTACACAAGACCTCTGGATAATATATTGGAGTTTTCATGTTCGTCCTTAAATTGAAAATCGGAACGTTAGCTTCTCTCTCTTAATTGGACACCTGCTAATTCTGTAGTGACTGTGTCCATCCATCCCATTTCCATCCCATTTTACCCAGGACAACCTATTCAATAGCTTGTTCCTACACAACCTCATCCCTGTGCATGAATAGGATGTGGCACACACAGGAGATATATAAAGTCCTGGAGGCATTCCTCAATGGGAGCCTATTGGGCTTTGGAAGAAATGATAGCAATAGAGAACAATCCACCCATTCATTCATTCATTCATTCATTCTTTTATTCGATTGTCTTTATTGAGCACTTACTGTGTAGCAAAACATTGTACTAAGCGCTTGGGAGAGTACAAGGAAACAGACACATTCCCCGTCCAAAACGAGCTTACGGTCTGAGCGGGGGACAGACAACACTGTGGGGCTGGGAGGGGGAGATGAATAAAGGGAGCAAGTCAGGGGGACACAGAAAGGAGTGGGAGAGGAGGGCCTTCAGTGATAACCCTTTTCCCCTTGCTAAAGACCAAAACACATACCTGTGCAAAAGAAGCATGAGGGAAACACATTTTTAGTAGTTAATCAGTTCCACCATGAAGCATTTGACAGTGGTGAATAACTTTTGCAAACAAGAGGGCATCTTTTCACGTCGGTATCTTTCTTTTTATACTCCTGATGAAACTTAAAGGGCAAAGATATGGATTAGCTTCCTGAATTCTTAAACTATGTGGCTAATATCATTCATCTCTGACCTAATAGCTGCCCCTGGGAACATCCCAAAGGGAAAAGAAGAAATTCAAGTGAAGTGGGTTATTTGATCCAAGATGTTACTTTTTTTTCATTCGGTGTCATTTGTCTCTATGATGCGCAATTGAAGGGAAGAAGAGAGCAAGCAGATGGTTTGTGTGGGTGGGCTTGTCTTACTGCTCAAGTGGTCCCTGGATGCACACCCCCTCGGCTCTGGCCCTGAGATCTGTGAAAGTTAACGCATCTCCCTCTTTGCTGAGTGATCGGGCTCCTCCCTGTTGGATGTTTTGTGGGTCCCGCTGGACCAGTTTTGAGAGTCAGAGACTAAAAAGAGGACTAAGGACCAAATGGAATCCTGCATCTCCAAATCACTCTCTTGCCCTTTAGACCCTTAGAGACTCCCTCCTTTAAAGACATTCCAGCTGCTTAAAGGGGCTTTGCTGAGATCCAGAGACTGTAACTTTGCCCAATTTAAGATGTGACCCATTGACAGTTGTGACTTTTTTTTAATCTCTTGGAAATGTTGGCCAATCACAAAATTTGTCTAGAGAGCAAGGCCTGGGCTGACCAGCCATTGAATTAAATTAACTGTTTTAAGGAGAAAACTTTCCTCCCTGGAACAAAGGAGAATGATTCAAACAGTAGAGTTTGCTGGGCTAAACAGACTTTACTGTTTGGAAAAGCCCCATTTCAAGTATTAATGTTTGTTGAGTGCTCATCTGGGGCACTTAGGCACTTAGGAAGTACAGAATCTTTTGGATCGTAAGCCCCATGAAGGGGCCCATGTATAATTCCCACTTGTGTATTCTCTCCCAGAGTTTAGAACGAGTGCTCTACCCCCAATAAGCATTGGTTGCATGGCCTAATGGAAAGAGAATGGGCCTGGGAGTCAGAGGACCTGGGTTCTAATTCATTCATTCAATTGTATTTACTGAGTGTTGATTGTGTGTAGAACACTGTACTAAGCACTTGAAATGTACAATTTGGCAACAGATAGACAATCCCTGCCCCACAACGGGCTCACAGTCTAAAAGGGGGAGACAGACAGCAAAACAAGTTGACAGGCATCAATACCATCAAAATAGATAAATAGGATCATAGATATATACATATTATTAATACAATAGAGAAATAATATATACACAAGTGTTGTGGGGAGGGGAAGGGGGTAGAGCAGAGGAAGGGAGTATGGGCAATGGGGAGGGGCAAAGGGAAAGGGAGGGCTTAGTCTGGGAAGGCCTCCTGGAGGAGGTGAGCCTCAGAAGTAGGGCTTTGAAGAGGGGAAGAGGGTTAGTTTGGTGGATGTGAGGAGGAAGGGCGTTCCAGGCCAGCGGTAGGACGTGGGCCGGGGTCGATGGCGGGATAGGCGAGAACGTGGCTCAGCGAGGTTAGGGGCAGTGGAGCAGAGTGTACGGGGTTGGCTGTAGACGGAGAGAAGGGAGGTGAGGTAGGAGGGGGCAAGGTGATGGAGAGCTTTGAAGCCAAGAGTGAGGAGTTTGTGCTTCATGCAAAGGTTGATAGGCAACCACTGGAGGTTTTTGAGGAGGGGAGTGACATCCCCAGAGGGTTTCTGTAGGAAGATAATCTGGCAGCAAAGTGAAGTATAGACTGGAGCAGGGAGAGACAGGCAGATGGGAGATCAAAGAGGAGGCTGATATAATAATCCAGTCGGGATATTATGGGAGCTTGTACCAGCAAGGTAGCGGTTTGGATGGAGCGGAAAGGGCAGATCTTGGCGATGTTGTGAAGGTGAGACTGGCAGGTTTTGGTGACAGAATGGATGTGGGGGGTGAATGAGAGAGCAGAGTCAAGGATGACACCAAGGTTGTGGGCTTGTGAGATGGGAAGGATGGTAGTGCCGTCCACAGTGATGGGAAAGTCAGGGAGAGGACAGGGTTTGGGAGGGAGATAAGGAGCTCAGTCTTGGACATGTTGAGTTTTAGGTGGCGGGCGGACATCCAGGTGGAGATTTCTCGAAGGCAGGAGGAGATACAAGCCTGACTGTATTTTTCCACTGTACTTCTGGGAACTTCTGTGGTGTCCCTCACAAAAAAGTTATCTTTAATGTGTCTCTCTGCACATTCTTGGCTGCAACCGGGACTGAGAATAACTCCAACTTGGGCGCCGTAGGGCAGCGCGGAGGCTGAGGCGGCGGAGGTTGAGGCGGTGGGGTCGGCGGCCAGCAGTGGCGTGGGCAGCATGAGGTATGGCTGCAGGGTGGGCAGACAGCGCTGACAGAAGCTCCACCTGCTTTGTGACCTAGGGCAAGTCATTTAACTTCTCTGTGCTTCAGTTACCCCATCTGTAAAATGGAGACTAAAGATTTGTGGGACATGGACTGTGTCCAATTTGATTATCTTGTATCTACTCCAAGTGCTTAACAGATACCATAAAAACCCTGCTAAATACGACTACAGCATAAAGAAATATGTTCCCTGTACACAAGAAGCTTATTCTCACAATGGAAAAGATAGACATAAAATTATTTTCAACTACAGTGGTCACAACAAATCACTGAATTTACAAATGAATAAACACATGTACACAAGTGCTGAGGATCATGGAAAGAGGGGATTTCTTCCAGACTTATTCTTCCTGTTTCTCTGCCCAGTCATCCTTAGGATGAAATGAAGGGAGGGCAGTGAAGTTGGACTCTTGCTTGCCAAACCCTAAATCAGCAAACTTTTCCTAATAGAAGAAAAGACAAACAAAATGCTCCAGTTGGGAAGATGATACCTTTCATTCATTCATTCAGTAGTATTTATTGAGCACTTACTATGTGCAGAGCACTGTACTAAGCACTTGAAATGTACAATTTGGCAACAGATAGAGACAACTCCTGCCCAATGATGGGTTCATAGTCTAATTGTGGGAGACAGACGAACAAAAACATGACAACATAATCATGATAAATAGAATCAAGGGAATATACACCTCATTAGCAAAATATATAGGGTAATAAAAATATATACAAATGAGCAAAATGCTGAGGGAAGGAGGAGGGGGAGAGGGAGGAGCAGAGGGAAAGGGGGCTTAGCTGAGGGGAGGCGAAGGGGGAAGGGGAGAACCAGAGGGCAGAGGGGTAGCAGAGAGGAAGCAGAAGGAAAAGGGGTAGCTCAGTCTGGTAAGGCCTCTCGGAGGAGGTGAGCATTCAGTAGGGCTTTGAAGAGGGGAAGAGAGTTAGTTACCTTCTCAGGCAGTCTCATAATCTAGGAATGGATAACTGAGGGAGGGCACGAAGTCTCCTTTTCAAGTTTACTGGAGAAATTTTCATCTTTCTGAAATGACACAAGTGTGGTCTTGGCTGGAGGCATGGGGGTTAACTAGATGACCTTTTAGGGACATGCTTTTGCCTGGCAATTTCCTCTATTCATCTTAGAGTTTGACCTGTAGGCATAGACATAGCTCATTGTGGGCAGAGACTTTGTCCGTTTAGTTATAATGTACTCTTCCAAGTGTCTAGTATAATGCTCTGTACACAGGAAGTGCTCGATAAATACGAATGAATGAATGAATATGGCCCATTTTATTTGCAACCTGAACTCATTAAAATCATTCACTTACTACTGCTACTCCAGGACTTAGTGAACAAACACCAACAGGGTGAAAAAGTCCATGGACATGAGAGATATCAATGACTGTCCAAATATGGAAGTTGTGGACTTAAAACCAAAATGAGACATACAACTGAGACACACAAACACCCAGAGAAAATGGATGACTCACCCCGGGGTGATTTAAATGGCATTTGGTTTCATTCATCTTTGTTTCTTCTCTTGGACCACATTCAAAGTTACTTCCGCCCAGCTGGAGCCTTCCACAGCATCATGAGAAGGCAAGACTCCACAGAAGTGGGTTGGAAGAGGACTTGAAGAAGGGAAGGCAGACCAGCAGGGGGAGAATTATTTCCAGCAGAGCAAAAACGCTATGGGAAATTGACTACAGATGGGAGAATGTTAGATGACATGCAGAGACAGGGATAGAGCAGAACTGCTGAACGCCCATTAAAACTTCTCAGATATTCTCCCAGCTTAAGAAATTATTACCAGCCTGCCTAACTTTCACTAAGACTTCCTTCACTTATATCTGTCAGAAACGATACGCCTGATAGTTGTGAGCATCAGCAGTGATGACCAGGCCTCCCTTTAAAAACAGCAGGCGAAGCTTGGACTGGTCACGAAGACCTTGGGATGAAGAACCTGCTTAAGGAATGGATTGTAGTGCTGATGATTTGTGCTATAGCCCCCTCGTTCTCTCCGTAGGCAGCCAGCCATGCTCTCACTGAGACAGTGGATGCAGCGAATGAGTCGATGGGCAGGAGTGTGGTGCATTGCCAAGGGCATGCAAGAATTTGCTGGACAAAACCCATTTTGGCCAAACTGACCCCTGCCTAGCTCCGATGCTAGCCTGTTATGCCATGGACAACTGGATAAAACACGGGCCTGCGGGTCCGCGGACCTGGGTTTTAATCCCGGCCCTGCCACTCGCCTGCGTGTGGCTTTGAGCAAGCTACTTAACTACTAGGTGTTTCCATTTCCTCATCAGCAAAATGGAGATTCAATAGCTGTTCTTCCTCCTACTTAAACTATGAGCCTTGTGTGGGCCAGCAAGTATGTCTGACCTGATTAACTTGAATCTACCCTAGCTCTTAGTACAGTGCTTGACAGAGAGTAAGTACTTAAATCCAACACTAATAATAATAATAGACTAGTAAGCCCGAGAGCCTAGGAGATCATCGCCACTCTCGTTAGCTGGCTGTTTCGATTCCTCTTGAATAGGTCCACCATACCTTAAGTGGTTCTTTGGTCAGAAACCTTAATCACTGATTGCCTAGTGGTGTCAAGAAATATCCCTCTGGGACACTCTGCCCTCAGGGGTGATTATTAGCAGTCCAGAAGTAGTGGACCAATTACCAGGGGTTGAATTTTCAACTTTTACTCAACTTCCTGTGGACCCAATCTGATTCCTTTCAGGCCTGGGGCCAACATATCTAAGTTAATTTGCATGGCTGATAGAGTCTATCTCTCCTTGTCATTCCCTTTACCTTTCTGAATCTCAATTCATCCCTACACAAAGTTCTGCCCTTTGCATGTCTGGAGCAGAGAGGACTGTCAGTAGTCTGGCACCAGAAAACAAGAGGAGGCTCTGGGAAATTGGAAGGCCTTAACCCTGGGAGATTGGATCTCCCTGTGGACCTCTTTGGTGGTAACACTGATAGTCCCTTTCCCTCAGCCCTTCCACCCTTTTCTTTAAATTCCAGCAAGTGGTTTTATTAGGCACCTGCTGAATTTCAGAATGCCATGAAGTTCCGGCAGCAAGATACCTGCCTACAGTCCTTAGTCACTGGGTTTTAGTTCTAACTGAATGGTTAATTATCGGTCACCTCACCTTCTCTTCAAAGCCTAAAGATTGTATTTAATGGATAACCTAAGCCATCCCCTGGCCTCACTAGTTGGGGCCTGTAATCAGAAATTCAGCTGCTTTCCCCACTCAGTTCAGTAATTGCCCTAAAGGCAGAAAGAAAAGTCCCACTAAGCCATTGAAATGCTGCAAAGACCCCCGATGTAGCCAACTTGTTATTGTAGAAGGGGTCGGGGTAATAACTGGGACAAACAGACTGGATCTGGGTATGCTGATGGATGTCGGTTTCTCCCATTTTTTAACTTCCAGCTTAATAACCATAATCAACTCTAGGTATTAAGAGTTGTTTATGGCTTTGGAAGTAACAAAAATGAATCAAAAGATAAGTGGATCAAAATGGTGATATTTTGCACAACTTGAACATTATATTATTCTGCCTCTTTTAAACCCATGTGGCAACTCAGAATTTAAATAGAGCAATTAAAAACAATCTACCTGCCTTTTGTCCAGAAAAATGAGGCAGTAAATATTTGGGAGTGTGATTTTTCTACAGGCAGTCGTGACTGTTTTCTAGTTTACATTAAAAGCTTTCGACAACTTTTGCTATTCAAGCTTTCAAAAAGCCCTTCAGTTCTGAACTGTGCCCAACTTTGAATGAGAATTATGATTGTAAACTCCTTGAGGGTAGGAATTGTGTCTATCCACTCTAGCATACTCTCCCAAATGCTTTGTACAGTGCTCTGCACAGATTAAGTGCTCAATAAATACTTTTAAGTGATCGATTAATGAATCTGAACTATGGACAGGGGATTTGATGGACCATTTGTGGCTTTGTAATGTCTGATTGGTGTGGCATGACTTTCAGATCTTGAACCACTTTTTTGTTGGTTTTGGAGAAGAGAGATTGGGAAATGGACTCTGCTGGTATGGTGAGTTCAAGGGCATCCAGTGTAATTCCATCTTTTAAGTGAATGGTATTAAAGCTTTGATCTTGAATTATGCACCCAGGATAGGCTGAAGTCTTGGTCATCTGTGTTTCCTTAGTGTCACCCAAAAGCATGGCTAGGAACCCCCAGTCAATATCACTATCTTGGAATACCTGGATTCTAATCCCAGTTCTGCCACTTGCCTCCGGGAAATCACTTAACTTTTTTGTATCTCATTTTCCTCACCTGTAAAAATGGAATTAAATACTTGCTTATCTTCCCATTAAACTGTCAGCCACTGTGGGACAGGATTCTGCCTGGTGGGATTATCCTGTATCTATTCCAGTATTTAACTCGGTATTTGGCATATAATAAGTACTTAAGTACTATGTTGTTATAAAGGACTGATAGCAGCATGGCTTAATGGAAAGAGCACGGGCTTGGGCAGCAGAGGTCATGGGTTCTAATCCCGGCTCCGCCACTTGTCAGCTGTGTGACTTTGGTCAAGTCACTTCACTTCTCTGTGTCTGTTACCTCTTCTGTAAAATGGGGATTAAGACTGTGAGCCCCACGTGGGACGACCTGATTACCTTGTATCTACACCAGCACTTAGAACAGTGCTGGGCATGTAGTAACCACATAAATACCATCATCATTTATGTATCTGTAAAGTGTAAATGGGTAAGCTTTATTTTCTTCCATCCTATCTCTATCATCCATCATTATCATCTATTTGTCTAATAATAGATGATAGAGAGAGAGAGAGAGAGAGAGATAAATGGATAGATGTAAAGCTCTCATGCATTGCCCTCTCATTCTCATGGTCTTTTCTTCTCCTTTTCATAAGTAAGCACTGAGTTTGTGACATTTTGATCTCGGAAGTTTTTTCACCACAGTCATCTCACTTCTTCTTCCTCACAGCATCCCTGTTAAATGGATAAAGGTAAATATTATTATACTCCCCTTATTAATGAAGAAACTGAGATGTAGGCTCTCTAAACTATAAAGATCACTGTGGGCAGGGAACATATTTACCAACTGTTGTCCTCTCCCAAGATCTTAGTACAGTGCTCTGCACACAGTAAGCACTCAATAAATGCCACTGATTAAGTGATTTGCCCAAAGTCATGAAGCAGGCCAGTGATAATTGGTACTAGAACCTAGACCCTTAAATCATGTGTCCTTTCCACTAAAGACAAAATTTGGCTCATTTATATGAATGAATGTTCTTGTTATTTACATTAATAATAGCATTTTTAAACACTCTGTGACAAGCACTGTACTAAGCACTGGGACAGATAGAATACAGTCAGATCAGACACCACAATCTCTTACATAGGGGTTTAGGGTCTAAGTGGGTGGTAGGAGAATAATTATTTAATCCCCATTTTATAGGTGAGGAAACTGAGTAATAAATGGCTTGATGACAGTGGTATTTGTTAAGCGCTTACTATGTACCAGGATCTCTACAAAGCACTGAAGTGGATATAAGCAAATCAGGTTAGACACAGTCCCTGTCCCACATGGGGCTCACAGTCTTAATCCACATTTTACAAATGAGGGAACTGAGGTCCAAAGAAGTGAAGTAATTTACCCAGTTCACACACCAGGTAAGGGGAAGAGCTGGGATTAGAACCCAGGTCTTTCTGACTCCCAAGCCAGTGCTCTATTCAGTAGGCCAAAACAGCAGGTAAATGGCAGAACCAGGATTAGAACAAATGTTGTTGGTCTTTTTCAAGCCCCAGCTCTTTCCACTAGGCCCAAGCACATCGTTTGATTTTAAGAAGTAACCCCTTTGAAACATTCAGTTCTTCCTCTGAAAATTACAGCTCTGCCTCTCTTCCCAAATCCTAGAATGAAGAAAGTTCCATTAACTGGTTTTTCAGGGAAAGAAATTTAGGTGCAGTAAAGAAGCCAGACATTGAACTCAGCCTTCTTGACAGGACTTCCTTCTTAACTAGAAAAATGGGGGCAGCCACTTCTCTATTCTCACGAACAGAAGACACATTTTCAATGTAAATTAGGTCTAAAAGCCTGCCCTAGTATGGTAAACATAAGAATCCAATTGAGAGTTAATTTCCCACCATTATGTTTTTGTCTCTCCATTAATGTCAGTCTCTTGGTTCAGGAAAACATCAATTATCTTCCAATTGAATGGGACCTGTTTTATTTTTCAAGCATCGTTTGAAATGTTTGGCCCAATATTATCTGAATTTTGGCAATTATTTTCTATGCATTAAAATCTACACTGTTCCACTCCACAGTTCAAACTCTTCTTCTTAATGCAGTAAGAAAAGAATCGCTATCCATTGCAAGGGTAAACATAACTTAAACATGACTTTTAAATCACTCCACCTCAGCATGATGTAACACTCTCTCCAGGAGGATGCATAATTTGGTTGAAAGATAAAGCAATGGAAATTTGTACGTGTCAAATTAGTCAGGGAGAGCTTATGTTTTCACGAATGCAGTATAAATAGCATAAGAATGAAAATTACACAAGTGCTACAGTTTTGAAAATATAGGTTCTCTAGTTTGTGCCATTTCACATTTACATTGGCTAAAAAGGAAGTGAAGAGTTCTATTGCGCAGCATTACGCTAATAGCCTATTAATATTCTGCAATTCAAGAACTACTGACCTCTAGATGCCTCCGAGACTTGGCGGAAGAAGAAAGTAAAGCTGATCCATTTATATACTACTGTTACATGTATCTGTATGGGTGTACGTGTGTACAGAGAAAGTGTATGAAAGATTGCATATTTCATTTTAATTTCTGAGTTGGATGAATCAGTAATGACCTATGACTATGATATCATTGTTTCAAGGAAGATGGCTCTAAAAAAATCTCTTTTTCTGATAATATAAAACCCCATTGTGTGCGGAAAAATAACTCTCTTCAAATCTGCTCAGAAAAAGAAACCTTTTAATTTTTATTTTTAAAAAGCAAATTTCCCTCTCTCTGTTCTTTGGTTTCAAAATCAATTTGGTTGAGACACCCATATTTTTCTTAAATAGACTATTTAGACAGTTTAGGGATTTTTAAATGACAGCATTAGTTTGGCAATCATTGTTCAACTCTCTTCTGCAGCTGGTTTAAAATATGCTTGCTTGGAAAGAAACCTTTTCAGTATTTGGTGGGTTGCAATAATTCTAAGCAGGTGTCTTTCCATCCTTCGAGGTGATGTTGCTTAGACTAAATTATAAATTATCCCTTCCTAAGTGGAAAATATGTTTAATATTTGAATATTAGAAAATATATCTGGATTAAAACTCAGAACTCTCGACTCTAAGTTCCATACTCTTTCCATTAGACCTCATTGCTTCCCTAAGGACAGGAAAGAAAGTTTGGCTTTTAATTTTGTTTTTTCATCGTAGACAATAGTCTATTTTTTTATGGTACTGGTTAAGCGCTTACTACGTGCCAGGCACTGTACTAACTCTGGGTTACAAATTACTCAGGTTGGACATAGTCCATGTTCCACATGGAGCTCATGGTCTTAATCCCCATTTTACAGATGAGGTAACTGAGGCACAGAGAAATGAAGTGACTAGCCCAAGGTTTCACAGCAGACAAGAGGCGGAGTCAAGATTAGAACCTAGATCCTTCTGACTTCCAGGGCTGTCCTCTATTCCCCTCTCAAACAGTCAAGGCTATGCTGCTTCTCTATGTTTACTAGATAGTACCTCAAACATGACTAACCTCAAATATTTCCCCAAAGCCCTCATGGTGTACAATTTTTTACTAAATACTCAGGAATCACAGCCAAGTTCAGACTCAGTCCCCTCCCTCAAGGAGCTCTCAATCTATTATAGTGTACTCTCCCAAGCATTTAGTACAACGCTCTACACACAGTAAGTGCTCAATAAATACAATTGATCGATTGCTATAAAATGATCATAATGTTGAGAGTTCAAAGTGGGTTGTGGGGGACCGTCTTCAGGGTGATGACAGACACACTCAAACTCACCCAATAACCCCACAAGTCAAACCTCCCCACCTCTCTGGGCTGAATTGTCCATGCTTCTGGCATGTAAGAGTGACCATGTAGGAAATCCTCCTGTCAGTGGTTTGCTGTCGGGGGCAGCTGCTGTTACTAAGGAGGAAGAAAGAGAGAAACTAAAATCTGGGCCGCCACTCCCTACCTCTGTGCCATCTCCACTGTCGCTGTCAGTTACCCTGCCACTTGCCCATGAAAAATGGGACCTCAAATGGGTCTTGGTAGAGGCTTTCAGTTGGCAGAGCAGAAATCCAAGTTTGTGACCATCTTCCTTCCCTTATGCCCGAATGTCTGGCCACAGTAATCTAACAGGGAAAACAAGCCACATAAACCATCTCCACATCAGCATAAATATGTACCCCCAAAACATGCCTGGAGAAGACCACTGAGCAGAAAGGATGAAGATTGAATACTTTAAGTTTCAGTACTGCAAAACAGCAGGCCTCCAATAGATTCAAATGCAGCCAAAACGTGACACAAGCAATATAACCAAAACAGAACCTTGCTGCAAAATTCAGCGTGGTTAAATTAGAAATTCTCCCATCTGAGAATTCGCCTATCTCCCATCTGGTAGTTCTACATGGTTTAGATTCAACAATATTTTACTGGCTCTCCTATTTATATATGGGAAGGACGAAATATGTGCATAAGTGTGTTCACCCTGAAGGATTCAATTCGATAATTGAGCTGTGTTCATTCATTCATTCCTATTTATTGAGTGCTTACTGTGTGCAGAGCACTGTACTTAAGCACTTGGAAAGTACAATTCGGCAACAGATAGAGACGATCCCTGCCCAACAACAGTGAGGGATTTATTACTTAGAGCAAATAAGTGGGATGTGCTTGTGGCACTTTCCAACTTCAATGTGCATGAAACCCTTCCCAGATAAAAAGTTCCCAGTCAGTTTAAATGAGCGATTCTGAACTGTCAGTCTCCCACGTATGGGGTTCACTTGTGAAGGGTGTTATGCTGACTGGGGAAAGTAAGAGCAGAAGCTCATGTGGAGGCGAGGAGATACGGATGGCCCAAGGATCCACAGTGCTAGAATTAAAAATGCTATGATCCACACTCCCCCCGAAAATGTAACATGACACAGCTGCTTATCTGTTAATACTGATTGCATTACCCAAGCAAGATCTTTTTCATGCCACTAGATGAGATTTATAACCAAAAAAATTTCTAAAAAAAAAAATTCCAGCCCCACGTCCCTTGGTCTTTGTGTTACAAAGTTACATTATTCTGGGTTTGTTGCTAATGTTATTATGGGAGCAGTGTTAGAGAATTACACAGTATTAAGTCTTTAAAGCCCCTTAACTTGAAAATGGGGAATGCTAACTAAATAAAGGGAATTTACAATTGACCAAAGCATGTAATTGGTGTCAGGAAATGACTTAAATTGGTTACCCAATTAAGTCTTTCCAGATTGACATGCCTCCTTCTGAAATACAGGGTGGCCCTGAGTTAAATGACCAGAGCTTCTCAAATGGAAGGAACAGTCATGCTTTGGGGCTCTGTCCTGCTCCCTTATAGGTCGAGTTCTATTTTGGGCCAGGCTGATAGCGCAGAACCTTCTGCCTAGCTGGAACTCCCTCCACTTCAGATCTGCCAGATCACAGCTCTCTTCCCATCTTCTTAGCCCTCTAGAAGGAATTCCCAAGTTGATTTTCTTCTCCTTGAGTCATTACCTCCCAATTATCACCTCACTATTTGTGCACTCAGAGTCACCTGTAGCACAACATACCAATTTACAGAATGTATAATTTTAGCACTTTTTTACTTCTTTATTCAACTTTCTCAAAAAATAATGCATTTTGTGAAGATAATTTCATGATTGTCTCCCCTTATGCTCTGTAAGCTTCTTGAGGGCAGATATCATAACTTTGTCCTCCATTATACTCTCCTTTAGACTCCACCTCCTTATGATCCACTAAATAATTAAAAAAAAAAAAAATCATAACCTATCAGTAAACTTTAAGGGGAAGCTTTCACCATCCTCAAACTCTCAGGAGTTTCCTTCCAGGGCTTACCCTCCTTTTTCCTTTCCATTCCCCTCCCACAAGCCCACTGAAGTTCACTATACTCTAGAGAGGTAGGAACATTTACCAAAGCCAGGAGTTTCAAGCCTTGGGTGGTTAATAGGATCTGGTACTCAGCTTGTTATGGGCAGGTAAAGTGTCTACCAACTCTGCTATATGTACTCTCCAAGTGCTTAGTACAGTTGCTCTGCACACAGTAAATGCTCATAAACATGATTGATTGCTTGACTGATTTATAGTGAATCAGCAAGTTGATGATTATTCAAAAACCTATGATCCATCACTAAATTTTCTTCACAACTTGAGTATGAATTGAGGAACAGATCCTGTGACATCTAGTGTTACCTTGCAGTTACTTAAAACCCTTTATATTCATTCATTCATTCATTCAATAGTATTTATTGAGCGCTTACTATGTGCAGAGCACTGTACTAAGTACTTGGAATGTACAATTTGGCAACAGATAGAGACAATCCCTGACCATTGACAGGCTTACAGTCTAATTGGGGAGAGAGATAAAAACAATAGCAATAAATAGAATCAAGGGGATGTACATCTCATTAACAAAATAAATAGGGTAATAAAAATATATACAAATGAGCAGACGAGCACAGTGCTGAGGGGAGGGGAAGGGAGAAGAGGAGGAGCAGAGGGAAAGGGGGGGAAGGGGTCTTAGCTGAGGGGAGGTGAAGGGGGGGCAGAGAGGGAGCAGAGGGAAAAGGGGAAGCTCAGTCTGAGAGGGCTTCTTGGAGAAAGTGAGCTCTCAGTAGGGCTTTGAAGAGGGGAAGAGAGTTAGTTTGGCGGAGGTGAGGAAGGAGGGCATTCCAAGACAGCGGGAGGACATGGGCCAGGGGTCGATGGTGGGATAGTCAAGAACGGGGGACGGTGAGGTAGGTGGCAGAGGAGCGGAGCCTGCGGGGTGGGCAGTAGAAAGAGAGAAGGGAGGAGAGGTAGGAGGGGGCAAGGTGATGGAGAGCCTTGAAGCCTAGAGTGAGAAGTTTTTGTTTCGTGCAATCTATAGTAAGATTAGATCTATAGTAAGAGAGTTCAAATGATTGGTGTAAAGGGTGACGGTTGGCTTAATGTGTCTACTAGTTTTGTTTTGTTTTCTGTCTCCCCCTTCTAGACTGTTAGTCTGTTGTTGGATAGTGATTGTCTCTGTCTGTTGCCAAATTGTACTTTCCAAGAGCTTAGTACAATGCTCTGCACACAGTAAGTGCTCAATAAATATGATTGAATGTATGAATGTGTGATATCCTGGACAACTTTTTTTAACGGTATTCATTAAGCACTTACTATGTGGCCGGCACTGTTCTAAGCTGGGAGAGTACCATATAGCAGACTTGCCTCAGGTCGCATAGCAATCATGTGGCAGAGGCAGGACCAGAACCCAGGTCCTTCCGAAGTCCAGACCCATGCTCTATCCACTAGGCCATGCTGCTCTTCTTGCCCAAGTTGCACTGGCACTGCCAGAGCAATTACTTTTCCAATTTCTTGCTGTGTGACCTTGGACAAATCACTTAACTTCTCTTGCCTCAGTTTCCTTTACTGTAAAAATGGGGATGAAAAACCTGTTCTCCCTCCTCTTAGACTGAGCCCCTTGTGGGACAGGGACTGTGTCTGACCTGATTAATTTGTAACTACCTCAGAGCTTAGAACAGTGTTTGACACACAGTAAATGCTTAATAAATACTTAAAAAGATGTAGAGCTGAGATTAGAGCCTAAATCCTCTAATTCCCAGGCCCAGGTTCTTTCCACTAGGTCATGCTGCTTTGAGTTACCTATGTTTTACTTTCAGGAATACTTTGCTGCAAAACAGAATGTCTGATTTTTCACTCACCAGATCAAACTTCTTTTCTTTACTTAAATTCCAAAGGATTATAGTCAAGCATTTAGTACAGTGCTCTACACATAGGCAGCATTCAGTAAATGCCACTGATTGATTATAGTTAAGGCTTACATTGAATTAAATTGAGTTTGGCCTTTTAAAATACCACTGACATTAAGCCTGTTGGAATAATGCAATGGCTTATTTTAAATCTTCCAAATCTGAGATGTGGTTCAATTATGAAAATTTATAAGCAAAAGACTATGCCTGTTCATTTTGTCACTGGAAAATTGTCTCATAGAGAACATAAACTTGGGCCACTTGTCATGATTTAACTTATCTGAATGTTATTAATGTTGCCTGCATTTCTGTAATAAAATCAAATCAGAGTAGCATTTAATTTAGATTTCATAGAATAGTTAATGTATGTTAACTACGTATCAATTGATTACTAGAGTAGAGGATACCGAGGTGTTTCGATTTTGTAAAATATAAATCTTACTGCCATGCCATTAACTCAGAATTACATAAGCAATAAATGTTCAGTTAGGTTCTTAGTAATAATGAGATGTATTTACTGGGGTTCACCAAGATAGATGGTGGTGATAGAATCTTAACCCTTTATTCCCATGAGTAGTTTCATCAAGAACCAAGTTTGGTTGAAATTTCCATAGTTTCTTAGAAATGGGTTCTTGGAAGTTTAGAATCAAGCACATTTCTATTTGTATCTATGGTCAGAGCATAAAGGGTGATTATTATCTGATTCTTATGGGGACTGATAATAGCAGCAAGCGCTTAGTACAGTGCCCTGCACACAGTAAGTGCTCAATAAATACAAATGAATGAGTCAATGAATGAATCACAGTCTCCACCTTTAATAGAGTCCATCAGAAGGGTTGCTAGGCCCACAGCCAATCTTGCTTGGGAGCCTCATGGGATGCACTGGTCCCTTTTTGTGTCCCTTTTTGATGTGTTCAATAAATACGATCGATTGGTTTTGATCTCTTTGTGGATCCCCCATCCCATTCTGGACCACTAACCAAGGCCATGGCATTGCTGGGACCCTTGCTCTTGCAGCAATCAATCAATGGTATTCATTGAGTATATACTGTGTGCAGAATACTGTACTAAGCACTTGGGAGAGTACATTGCAACAGAGTTGGCCGATGGCCCACTTTGGCCCTCCTTCCTGAGTCTCAACCTCGCTAATAAAATTGTAGTTAGCTATGATATAAACTGGGCTTTCTGGAAAGTCTCTTCCTTTTGCACCAAAACTGTTGAACTTGGGTGATAAGGAAGGTTTTGTTTTCTCATGTGACCTTTTCTGTTTTTCTCTTCCTGTTCCAGAATGAAGAGATTAGTGAAGGACTCGCTATTTTCTCTCCATTTTTCCCGCCACTTTCTCAACCCACATTCTCTCAACCCTCATTCTCAACACACTTTCTCAACCCTTATTCTCTTATGAATAAAAGAAAGAAAAAAAGGGAAAAATGAAACCTGTCAAATATTCAGAGACACTTGTAGGTTGGTAAGATTTTTAGAGGAGAGAAGGCTGAAATTATCAAAATGCGATGTGGGGATTCTGATAATCTACATTGTACCTGTTCTCCATTCCCACAGATCACTGACAGCTCTCTTGATCAAAAAAAGGTGCAATATAACTCAGAGTTTTGTGTCTTTAATTCTATAGACATTTCTTCTTATTGCTTATACATTCTGAAAGTCCACCCACTTGAATTTCATCACTATCTTCCTTTTTACTCTGAAATTTAAATAATGCATTTAATGCTTGATGTCAATTTGAAAGAGAGGAAGTAATTTGCTTCCTCTTAGTGGATTATCACTTTGATTTCACACACATTGTGATTCAGAAAGATAAACAGGTTGAAATTGATACATTTCCTCACTTTGAAATGAAAGGCATCTCCTTTGTAATAGATAAAAGTTAATCGGAGATGTGAAGGAGGCTATTTTGAGCTATAAATGTTTGATATCAGAAAAACTCTTTAGTTTAATTTGGCATCCATCAAGAACTACAAGCAGTAAATAAAGTTACTAAGGCAACTAGGATCTGTAATTATGTGAGGCCAATACAAACCTCTACCATAGATTAAAAAAACAAAACTGTCATCTCTTGGTATTGGTTCTAAAAAATTAACACTTTTGGTGAGAAGTTATAACTATTTCTTTGCAGGTGGGTTGTTCCTAGTAGCCCTCCTTGAATACCTAAGCCCAGGACCTGTAGGTTTAGAAAACCTTTGTTTCCCTGGAAGAGTTTCTTATCCCATTCAACTTGCTTCAGCCCCTTTTGGGAGTATTAGGGATGTAGTAAGTATTAGTACAGATGTAGTAAGCGCAGTATTGATTGGATGAGTCACAGCTTTATCTCTGAGCATTTCCTCTTGTGCATGATTGACTTTCTAATGCTTAATGATAGTGTGTCTGGATGTTATTGTTTCCCCCGTACACTGGATTCATGGACATTCTTGTTCTAGTTTTTTGAAATAAGCATTTTATTTACCACAATATAAAACATATTGGTGAAATTATAGAGTTGGTAGACAAGATCACTGTGTGTTCAGATTGTGTCTACTGAATCTCTTGTATTGTCCTTTCCCAGTGCTTAGTACAGTCCTCTGCACACGTTAAGCACTCAATAAATGCCACTGATTGATTCATTCAGTAGTATTTATTGAGAGCTTACTATGTGCGGGGCACTGTACTAAGCACTTGGAATGTACAATTTGGATATTGACCATAAAAAGTCTTTGGAAGCTGTTTAGAAAAATTCTTAAAAGCAACACATATTAACATATTCTTTAACAGATGTAAATACTTTACTGCAAACAATGTGGTGACCTCATTCCCTAGTGGATAGAGCATGGGCCTGGGAGTCAGAAGGTCATGGGTTCTAAACCCAGCTCTGCCTCTTGTCTGCTGTGTGACCTTGGACAAGTCACTTCCCTTCTCTGTGCCCCAGTTTCTTTACCTGTAAAATGGGGATGAGACTATGAGCCTTACATGGGACAGGGACTCTGTCCAACCTGATTTGCTTGTATCCACCCCAGCGCTTAGTACAGTGATTGGCACATAGTAAGCACTTACTAAATACCACAGTTGTTATGATTATTAACCTTGTGTTAAGGAAAACTCTTGTAGCCCTGATGCCTTGGCTGATGTGACACCCATGTGCACAATCGTTATTTTTGTCATCACTTTGCCTTCTCTCCATAGACATGCAGTGTTGGAAGATCTCCACCTAATTCTTCCATCATGTTCTATCCAAAATGTGGAGTGAAAACACGTGTTCTAGGAGAACTGGTGGTTTTTTATTCTGTATGTCCTCGGCATCTATTCCAGTGTTCAGTAGGCTCAACAGAGCTATTGATGATAATGATGATTTTTTAAACTAAGTGCTTACTATGTGCCAAGCACTATACTGAGTACTTGGGTAGATAAAAGGTTGGATACAGCCCATGATCTATATGGGGCTCACAGTCTTAATCCCCATTTTACAGATGAGGTAACTGAGGCACAGAGAAGTGAAGTGACTTGCCCAAGGTCACACAGCAGGCAAGTACCAGAGCCAGAGAGAGAACCCAGGGCCTTCTTAATTCCAGGCCCAAGCTCTATACATTAGGCTAACACCACTTCTCCAAGGATGATGATGTTCATTTTCATGTTGGGATGTTCCTCTAGGAGGATATTGATATTCTGTTAAGAAAGAGGCGTGCCAATCAAAGCATGTTGCTTCAGGGAACAAGATGGTCACCCTTTGAATGTGGGAACCTTCCAGGTCCTCCTAAAATCTCATTTCTTCCAGGAAGTCTTCACTTATTTATCATTCCATTGATTCAGCAATATTAATGAGAGTCTTCTGTGTGCAGCCCACTGATTTAAGCGGTAAATAAAACTAGAAAGATGATCATTCAAACATAGTCCTTGGCCCACAGAGGATGCACGGTCTATGAATAAATGAGGGCCACAGTTGCACAAATAAAGATTAAAATGATAAAGGAAGCAAAACTACATTAAAAATAAGGACAACAATATAAAAATTAGTTGCAGTAGTTAGAATTATAATTGACACCAGTATTGTTCATTCAGTTGTATTTATTGAGTGCTTACTGTGTGCAAAGCACAGAACTAAGTGCTTGGGAGAGTATAGTACAACAATAAGCAGATACATTTCTGCCCACATCAAGCTCACCAGTGCAAGGCTGTAAGCTTGCTGTGGGCAGAGAATATGTTGTTTATTGTACTCTCCCAAGCACTTGATACAGTACTTTGAACACAGTAAGTACTCAATAAATACGATGATGATGATGATGATTGCATTTGTTAAGCCCTTAATATTTGCAAAGCACTGTTCTAAGCCCTGGGATAGATACAGGGTTATCAAATTGTCCCACGTGGGGCTCACAGTCTTCATCCCCATTTTACAGATGAGGGAACTGAGGCCCAGTGAAGTGACTTGCCCAAAGCCACACGGCTGACAAGAGGCAGAGGCAGAATTAGAACCCATGACCACCGACTCCCAAGCCCGGGCTCTTTCCACTAATCCACGCTGCTTCTCATATCTCAGATATGATTGACTATAGACTACTAGTAGTATAATTAATATAATTTAGAACAGTATTAGCACAATTAGGTGCAGGTGGCGTGTCTCCCAGGCCATGTCTCTTGTGGGCCTTGGTGATCAGATGGAGGAGCAGCTAAAAAGGTTCCATGCTGCCACTTTCTCGATCAATTCCCAACACTCCAAGAAGCAGTTAACTCCACAGCAATCCATGCCCAGCATTCATCCTTCTCATTTTCTTTCTCTCTCTCTCTCATTCTCTATATACACAAACACATTATTTGTGTAATATTCAGTTATTCAGCTACTTCCACCTGTATCCTTGTTCTTCCTCCTTCTCCCTTTATTTATAAATAAATAAAGTCTGATTACACCCCCTGTGAAATTGCAAGCTCCTAAAGAACAGGGAATAAAGGTATTGCTTCTGTATAGGCTCCCAAGCTATCTCAATAGTCAGTCAATATTTGGTAAACATCACTGATGAATGGATGGTTGGATTAACCAAGAACTCATTAAGGAGTATATTCACCATCTCTGAGATGCTCATTCTTGAAAAAACTGCATCTTTTGTATTGGGTGTGTTTTACTGCACACTTGTGTTTTTTCTTTACTTCACTGTTCTTAAAAGGTGCTTTAGAAAGCCATGTTGAGTGCTTAAAATCCACCTTAAAATAGTGCACTTTAGAAGTGTCATCTCACATATTTTCTTTCGCCACTATGGTGATTGATTATACAGCCTATGTTATCTGAAAATGAGCATCTTTTTAGCATTATTTTTGGTCCTGTATCATGTATCTGTACAGGCTATTGTAGATCCAACATAAAGGAGTCGCTTCAAACTTAACATGTCCCAAACAGAACTCTTCATCTTCCCACCCAAACCCTGTCCTCCCCCTGACTTTCAGCACGACCACTCTCCTGGTCTCACAAACCCTTAGCCTTGGTGTTATCCTCAACTCATCTCTCTCATTCAACCCATATATTTAATTTGTCACCAAATCCTGTTGGATCAACCTTCACAACATCGCTAAAATCCACCCTTTCCTCTCCATCCATACCGCTACCATGTTAATACAATCACTCATCCTATCCCGCCTGGATTACCGCATCAACTTCCTCCTGATATCCCAGTCTCCTATCTCTCCCCACTATAGTCCATAATTCACTCTTGCCCATCCACCTCCACATCAAGTAGAAATTCCTTACCATCAGCTTTAAAGCAATCATCTTGCCCCTCCTATCTTACCTTACTTATTTCCTACTACATCCTAGCCCGCACGCTTCACTCCTATAATGCCAACCTACTCTACTGTGCCTCTATCTTGCCTATCTACCACCAAACTCTCAAGCACATCTTGCTTCTGGCCTGAAATGCCCTCCCTCTTCATATCTGACAGATGATCAACTCTCCCCATCGTCAGAGTATTATTAAAAGCACACCTCCTTCAAGATGCCTTCCCTGACTAAGCCCTCATTTCCTTTTCTCCCACTCCCTTTTATGTCACCCTGGTACTTGGATTTGTGCCCTTTACTCACCTCTCTCAGCACTTGTGTGCATATTCAGAATTTATATTAATTTCTGCCTCCCCTTCTAGACCGTAAGCTCACTGTGGGCAGCGAACATATCAACCAACTCCGTTATATTGTACTCTCTCAAGAACTTACTATAGTGCTCTGCACACAGTAAGCACTGAATACATACGACTGGGGAGGTAGAGAAACAGTTAATTGAGCACAAGAGTGTAGGTGTTTAATACATATCTACCAGCGATATTCATGCTATTTCAAGAAGGAATCATATTGTTGATTAGTTAGATTAGTGGGACAGTGTTTTTGGACTCTAATGCACGTATTTTCCACCAGGTGGCACAAGAATTTGGTCTCATCCCCATATCCCAGGCTAATGTAATGAATAATTTGATGAAGGTGAGGAATTGGGACCAAGGAGAAATTAGATTTCCCTGTCATCTGGGTTCTACCAAATCCAGATTCAGTTACGGAAATACAATCTCGTGGGAGCTTTTCAGCTATATACTTAATATTTTTTGGACCCAAGAACCTCAGCATATAAACAGTTTAGGAAATCCATGAATTCATCAGCATAACAGCCTGGGTGTATGTAGACTTAACTAAAGGTTTTAGATTTCTAACTTTCATCCACTCTTATTGCAGTGCTTACTACAAGGGCTATTTGTTATGCGGCCAACCAGATTTCTTTAATTAAAATAAGGTTTGCTGAGGGGGAGAGGTTTATTGGAAAAGGAGAAATTCCAGTTTCACAATCTGCACTATTTACAAGCTTTACTGTTGAAACATATTATAGTCCATCTCAGTTTGCCTATTCCTATCCCAGGAGACTATTACTGTCCTGAATAACAATTTGTAGCAAATATCGGATGTGGTCAGGGGATAGATGCCGCTCTCCTCTAACAACCGTCTTTGGTTAGATTTACTAATTGCTTCCACAACTTCCTTTAAGTCGTGGGCTTCTGCGTCCTGAATCCTGGAGTTTAATGAAAGCTCAACTACCTCTTTCTGAACCAAATGTGCAACCGGATACTCCCTCGACACATGTCAAGCAGAACCAAAGGGGAAGTTCCTTTTGCCAAACAGGAAGCCCCTTGCAAAACAATATGTTTTCCCCATTGGCAAAGCTGTGACCTCCCTCGCTATAAGACCGACAGCAAGGAGAAGGAGATGGTCACCATTTAATCCTTTCTCTACAGAAGGAGTAGCTGATGTCATGACTTGTATAACAAAGCATAACAAGAAGCTGAAGAAACTACGAATGTGATGGAAAAAAATCGTATTTCCTAAATAAGCGACATCTCAGTGGTTTACGGTTCCATGGAAAACCTGGGCGGGGGGGGGGGCGGGGGAAGGAGAGATCAAATAAGACATAGTCCTCCTAATGGAAAGTGTTATTTCCGCTCCCTGTAGAAACTGTAGTGTCACTATGGCAGTTTCCCTAAGTCATCCATAAACTAATTCACACGGATCAACAAAATGGAGCGATCCAATCTCCAAATTTCAGTGTGTGGCTGTGAGGCAGGTAAGCTTGCAAGGGACTTTTTTTGCTGTTACCTGGGCACTGAAGTTCATCCCTCTAGACTGTAAGTACTGTCCCTCTGGACTGAAAGCTTGTTGTGGGCAGGGAATGTATCAGCTCATTGTTGAATTGTACTCAGTGATTACTACAGTGCTCAGCACACAGTAAGTGCTCAAAAAATATGACTGAATGACTGAACTAAAGCTTCATCTAGATTGTAAATTTGAATGGGATTTCAAACCTCTACCGAGGTTTCATTCTATTCTCTTGCTAAGGTATCTGGGCAGCAGAGTTGGGCCAAGGAACTTCATTGTGGTGGCCAAATGAGGCTAATTATGTCCCTTGCCAAGAGAGCGGTGATTGAGAAAGAGGGGGACTAAATGTAGTGGGAGGAAGTCACTTCTTCAAAGTGATTTTAGGAAGCCGAGGGGCCTAGAGGAAAGATCACAGGAGTGGGAGTCAGGAAACCGCGGTTTAAATCTCACCTCCATCACTTGCCTAGTGTGTGACCTTGGACAAGCCACTTAAACTTCTCTGGCCCTCACTTTCCTTTTCTGTAAAATGGGAATGAAATACTAGTTGTCCCTCCCCCTTCGACCTTGAATCCCATGTGGGACAGGGATTGTGTCTTACCTGAGTATTTTATATCTACCCCAGTGCTGAGTACACTACCTTTAAAAGACCACACACATACATAGAAAATTGTTTAAAACAAAGACCCTAGTATTTGGGACTCCTATAACCCTGACATATTCCCTGTCCCAGGAATTCATTCTCACCTGAGGGGGGAAGGAGATTGAATCTGAAGACTTACTCGGGTATTTACTGAGTGCTTACTGTTTAGTAGATCACTCTCCTAAGTGCTTGGTAGTGAACAAGATGACAGAGGTGGTAGACCTGTTTCTTGTCCACATGAGTTTGCAATCTAGAGGGGTAGATAGACATTAAAATGAATTATGAATTTTTACCTCAATACAGTGGAGGTGAGGATGGGCTGAATTACTAGTCCTTAAAGGATACAGATTCAAGTACATAGGTAAAGCAGAAGGGAGGAGTGAGGGAAATAAGGGCTTAGAGAAGGCCTCTTGGAGGAGATGTGATTTTAATAAGGCTTTGAAGGTGGAGAGAATCTGATCTGTCTTGTACAAAGGGGGAGGGAGTGCCAGCCCAGAGGGAGGATGTGGGCAAGAGGTCACCAGGGAGGTAGTTGACATTGTGGTACACTGAGTTAGGTTGGCATTGGAGAAGCGAAACGTGCAGGTTGGATTGTCATAGGAAATCTGTGAGGTAAGGTATAAGGGGGCAAGCTGATTGAGTACTTTAAAGCTGGTGGTAATTCATTCAGTCGTATTTATTGAGCGCTTACTGTGGTGAGTTTCTGTTTGATTCAGAGGTGGTTGGACAACCATGGGAGGTTTTTGAGGAGTGGAGAGACAAACTAAACTCTTTTTTAGAAAAATGATCTGGGCAGCAGAGTGGGGAGAGATAGGAGGCAGGGAGGTCAGCAAGGATGCTGATCCAGTGGTCAAGGCAGGATATGATATCTGTTTGGATAAGGATAGAAGTATAGATGAAGAGGAAAGGGTAGGCTTTAATGATGTTGTGAAGGTAGAACTAGCAGGATTTGGTGACAGATTGAATATGTGGGCCAGATAAGATAAATTAAGACAAATGCCAAGGTTATGGGCTTGTAAGGAAGGGTGGTGATGTCAGTTATAGTGAAGGGAAAAACATGGGAGAACACGGTTTGCGTAGGAAGATATCTGCCTCTATCTCCCTCTGTTTCTGCCCCTCTTACTTCTTTCCCCTCTGTTTTCATTTCCCTTGCCCCCCACTTGTCTTTCCCTCTCTATTCCTGCTTCTCTATTTTTGCTTCTGCCCCATGTACCTGCCACTGTCTCTGCCCTTATATTTTATCTGCTCTCCCTTTAAATGTCTCTCTCTATCTCTCCTCTCCACCTCCCTGGCCTCACCTCTCTACTCTGCTTCCCAGTAACTTGTCTAACTGACCCCACCCCCATTTAATTCCATCTTCAGAATCCCCCCATACACACACACACACGTTGGAATATAATAATGTTGGTATTTGTTAAGCACTTACTATGTGCAGAGCACTGTTCTAAGCGCTGGGGTAGATACAGGGTAATTGGGTTGTCCCATGTGAGGCTCACAGTTAATCCCCATTTTACAGATGAGGTAACTGAGGCACAGAGAAGTTAAGTGACTTGCTCACAGTCACACAGCTGACAAGCGGCAGAGCCGGGAGTCGAACTCATGACCTCTGACTCCGAAGCCAAGGCTCTTTCCTCTGAGCCACGCTGCTTCCCCAATTACCTTAACTCCAACAAGGAAGTGCCCATTAACAGCATAGTCAGCAGTGTCCTCAATGAAGGCAAAGTGTTACTGGGACCTTATGTAAAAAATCTTAGGTATTCGATATTGGGCATCAGCCTAGGCAGAACTCTCTAATGTTCTTTATATGAATGACATGATTTAAAAGCACCACCAAATGCCAAGATGTTGGAAAAATTTTGTATTCATTCCTCACCCCACTCCTCCCTTCCCCCAAACACTATGATGAATTTATGTATTTCCATTAGTTATAATAGTAATTACGATATTTGTTTAGCCCTTACTATGTTCCATGCATTGTACTAAGAGCTGGGATGAATACATGCAAATTGGATTGGACACAGTCCCTGTCCCTCTTCAGGCTCACAGTCTCAATCCCCATTTTACAGATGAGGTAACTGAAGCACAGAGGAAGTGATGTGACTTGCCCAAGGTCACACAGCAGACAAGTGGCAGAGTCAGGATTAGAATCCATGACCTTCGGACTCCCAGGCACATATTCTATCCATACGTCACATGCTTCTTTATAAATGCAACCTGGTCTATAATAGAGGAAGGGCAATTAGTCACCCACCCCCTACTCCCAAAGGAGGATGCTTTGGAAACAGTGAATGTGAAAAAGTTTTAGAGTGCTTGTGAAGCACTGGAAAGGATCCTTTTCTTTTTTTTTCTTTTTTTAATGGTACTTGTTAAGTACTTACTATGTGCTAGGAACTGTACTAAGCACTGGGGTAGATCAAAGTTAATCAGGTTGGACACAGCCAATGTCCCACATGGGGTTTACAGTTTTAATCCCCATTTTACAGATGAGATAAGTGAGTCATAAAGAAGTTAAGTAACTTGCCCAAGATCACACAGCAGACAAGTTGCAGAGCTGGGATTAGAACCTAGATCCTTTGACTTCCAGCATTCATATTCTTTCCACTTGGCTATGCTGCTTTTTATTTTCCTTAATATTTTGGGACCTACCCAGAGAAGTAATTGGAAACTAGAGATTTTGAAGTGTTTGGCTGTGGAAGTGCTTTCTCGGTTATGGTCAGAATTAGAAACCTAAAGGGAAAGAGTAATTCACATACTGCAAGAGCATTTGCCCTTGAAGAGTTGTGTCCATTCAAAGCAGAAGGACACAAGCAACTAGCAATCCCATTTTCTTTTTTAAAGCAAGTCTTCTGGAAACAGCCTGGAACAGCCAAAGAATGAAGGCTTCATTCCATTCTGTTGTCCGTACTGGCTTGTTTCTGTGGAAGGTGGGAGCCAAGCTCCCTTGAGCTATTCAGTGGAGGAAAATATAGAAACAAGATTAAACAGAAAGAAATTATGAATGAAACCATTTTCCTTAGAAATGCTCTCACCAGAAGCAGGAATTTGAAAAGCCTGTTTAGACTTGATCATCACAATGGCCAGCATTTCCGTTTTCAGGTACGAATAACTGAAGTAAGAAAACTTGACTGCACAACAATGTTTTCATGGGCTTACACCATGTCCGATGAATCAAGTCGATTCATTCTTAGATTTAACTGGCAAGATTTAATGGTTCACAGTGAGGAGCATGAATAACCATTTTGTTCTGTGAATGACTATCGTTTAATGACTTCTGATGTCAGTGTATTTTGCCCAGGGTAAAACTTGATATATGAATTATTCACCGCTGGCTGGAATGAATGAGTCCATGTTCATACGTTAAATGTGAGCTGGGGTTATTTGACACGATGGGGCAGAGTTGGTACTGACAAAGGACAATAGTTAATTTACAGTTTGGTTCTGAGGTTCAGTCATTCTACTTAATATCTTCATAGAGACTGTGACACTTTTTGTCATGTCCTTCACATTAAGATGGATTTGTGTGGGTAGGACCACTGAAGCATGGCTTCACCTTTTAAAACTGTTCTCTCCTGTTTTGGGTTGTTGGGTCTTTTGTTTTTTTAAAATAATCCTTGTCACTTTTGGCTGAAGCTCTAGAGAAACTATGTTTAAGAGACTCTTCAATAAAAGTAGAGAAGTAAACGTAGAGATCAATATAGAACCTTGTCAACATCAGTATGATTATGAGTTGAGTTTCCTTCAAGGGAAAATCTTGGGCAGTCAATGAAACAGAATCTTGGATGGGAAACAATGGCGCCTTTCCCTTCATTTTTTTTTTTTTTTTGACCATAGTAAGAATAAAGGCAAAGGAGGCCTGGTTTGCATTTGGTCAAATGTACAATAAGCCATCAAGCTGAGTGATTTTCCTTAATCTTGCTGAAATGCTGTTGGTTAATAAGAACTATTTATAATCTGGAGAGATGGTTAATACAATTTAATAAGAGCTGATAAATCAATCACAAAGTTGCATACACATGAAAGTGGAACAGCAATCTGAACATTGAATTTCTCAGTTGTTTTCTCATAGTAAGCATTTAGATATTGCAGATGACGTGATGAAATGATTGGCATTGCCTCTCATTTTGTCTGTCCCCAAAGTTTTCTAAATATGCCATGTTGACTAAACAGGCATTCATTCATTCATTCTTTCAATAGTATTTATGATAAATATATCCAGAATTTAATTTGGCTTTAATGTGATTTCACTACAGTTCATCACTGTTCTACAGGGACTTGTACAATAAAACCAAAGCTCAAATTTAAAGTGAATAAGCTGACTAGAATTCAGATCTATGGTAGAGTCCCGACTTTCTGAGGCCTGGATATTGACGTCTCTTGTAGCATAAACATCCAGAATTCTCAGTCTGGCCCTTCAAAATACATTGTTTCTTCATCTTTAGGAGTAAAGTGACTTACTCCTGTATCTGATTTCCAAAATATCTTTTAAAATGATTTTTGTTTAGCATTTACTATGTCTCAGGCACTGTACTAAGCACTGGGGTAGATACAGACGAATCAAGTTGGACATAGTCCATGTCCCACTTGGGGCTCACAGTCTTAATCCCCATTTTAGAGATGAGGTAACTGAGGTACAGAGAAGTTAAGTGACTTGTCCAAGATCACACAGCAGATGAGTGGCACATCTGGGATTAGAACCCAGTTCCTTTTGACTCCCAGGCCCATGTTCTAACCGATAAGACACACTGCTTCAATTCATTTCAAAACATTTGAGAGGAAGGCTTACAAAACTCTTGAAATTTCAGTTAGATTCCTTTCTTAATCAAGTAGCTGTTTGGTTATTTTGAGCATTTCCTCAGTATCATGTAGAAGAATGGTATTTCCATATAGAGTTGTGTTTGTTTGCACAATGAACCCAATGTTACATCTTGCCCCTGCAAATAGAATGTTACCTACGAACAGTTGTGTGAGGAGGTAGCATATATTTGGAGATTGAGACTTGATAAAGACTTTATGATGAGTTTTGAAAACTCCTGACAGGTATAACGTATTAGCTTGGTCCATTCACCCATTCTCGTCTTTCCACAATTCTTTTTCATAGGCTGGCTTTTGCTTTTAATGAAAGATCTTTATTGTATTTTTCTTGACCTCAGCCTCTGGATTCTCAGACATTTCCAAAACATGTTGCTAGAGTTACTTTGAAATGCCCTTAAAAGTTCTGTCAAACCAAAATAGAAAAGATTCAGCAAAAAGGAAAATATGGGAATTTTCTGGTACATAACTTCCCTCATGAATAATTTCCTAGTTATATTTTCAAAACAAAGGCCATAAGATTCATTAATAAAAATGAAAGGATCTGGAAGGGATCTTGATAAGTCCCCTTTCTCCTGGGAGATCAGAGGCTAAATTATTTGGAATAGATAATCATATGTGCATATATATATTTTAATTTAAGATTCAGGGTATGGAGATGCCACAACTTTCTGTGGGAATCGTTTCAAGGTTTCTGATCCTATATTCTAGAACTTCTTCCTTTGGTCCAGCAGAAATCTCACCTGCTACACAAGTCTTATGCCTCTTGTTTGGTCCTCTGTGAACCATAGACTGGTCAATATCCTCAAAATCACCCGTGTTGTGAGCCCCTTGTTGGACAAGGTCAGTTTTTGAACTGATTATCTTGTATTTACTCCATAATTTACTACAGTTCTTGTCACATAATGATTGCTTAATAAATACCAGGACTAAGAAACTCTTCATTCAAATGAAGGTACATGCTTTACCCCACTGGCTCATTCTCCTCTAGATTAAACAGTTTCCAGGAGAAAGAGGGAGGGTGAACAGTTTTTAAGGCTGCTGAAAGACCAAGGATAATTAGAATGGAGTTAAGTCTACTAGATTTGAAGAGACAGAGCTCGGGGGTGACTATGAAGCAAGTAGTTTCAGTAGAGTGCAGGGAATGGAAACTGAATTGAAGAGGGTCGAGGAGAGAATTGGAGAGGAAGTGGAGATGGTGGATAAGTACAACCCATTCAAGGAATTTGGACAGGAGTAATAGAAGGGATGAAAGCTGGATGGTGCACTGAGGTGGAAAGAGGATTTTTTGGGGGGGAGTAGGGACAATCATTCAATCGTATTTATTGAGCGCTTACTGTGTGCAAAGCACTGCCGTAAGCACTTGGTACAATATAACAGACATATTCCCTGCCCACAATGATCCCACAGTCTAGAGGGGGAGACAGGGATTAATATACATAAATTGCAGATGTATACATATGTTCTGTGGGGATGGGAGGAAGGATGAATGAGGGGAGCAAGTGAGGATGATGCAGAAGGGAGTGGCAGAAGAGGGAAGAATTTAGTCACGGAAGGCTTCTTGGAGGAGATGTGTCCTCAATAAGGCTTTGAAATGGGGGAGAGCAATTATCTGTCTGATATGAAGAGGGAGGACATACCAGGCCAGAGGTACGATGTGGACGAGAGGTTGACGGTAAGGCATGTGAATGTCTTGGAAAGCAGAGAGGATGGAGCCATCTGAGAGAGTGAGCATTTGAAGATGCCTGTCAGGGAGGGGAAAAGAGTGAGCACATCTGATTTCATAAAGTCTGAAAAGCTGGATTTGGAACATATCTACCAACTCTATTACATCACGCTCTCCCAAGTACTTAGTACAGTGCTCTACGCACAGTAAACAATCAAAGACTGATTGATTGAGCACTACACAATTCACTGTCATTTCTGACTCTTAACAGAGAGTGATAGGAGTTACTCTTAAGGGTGAATTGTTTGTTGAAAAGCTACGGGAATGTAAAACTGGGTACTTCCTCCTGAACACAGCCCTTTACTTTCCACTGATGAATAGGTTAGCCTTAGACCATCTATTAAGACATGTTTCTAGCTGCCAGATTGCCAAAAACATAGCCATGGTGCCAGGCTGATGGTAGTTGTAGTTGAAGATTATTACCAACATATCCATGATGCTGGACTAGTTGTAGTTGAAGATTCTTAAAAAAACTTTAGCAGGTCAGGGCAAATGAATCAGTTTTTCCAAGCACTGGCTGTTAATCAAGCAGACCAATGGGTGAATTAGCAGCTAAATATAAGAATACACTTGGGCAGGAAAACAAAGAAAAACATAACAAATCTGTCGGTATGATTTTAGCCCTTTCCCTGTTTTGAAGCAAAAAGAGTAGCAGTAAATCACTCTTTCAGGAGGATGAAAGCTCCTACCCTTAGAATGCTAAAGAAATGAAGATTATCCAACTAATTTTCAAAAATATGCTGCTTGTTTAGCCCCAGGCAGGTTCTAACAGTGGAACAACTCTTGGGGATTTATCTTTTTAGAGTTGATTAACTAGAATTCATCCTGGGTTGGTAATGGCTAATCCATCACTGAAAATGTAGCAGAGAATTTAGTTCCATGGGAAAATGTCAACAAACCTTCACCGGAGATAAAAGTTTTTTTCCAGTTTCCAGTTCTCACTCTTTGAAATGCAGTACTACAGACACAATCTGAGTATTATTGGGTAAGCTGACATTTTAGTTTGTATCTTTCACCTTCAGTATTTATTCTAGAATTAAAATAGTCCAAGTTGAGTTTTTTTCTGCTCCTCTTGATATTTAGATTCCTTCTCCTGGAACTACATTATGGATATCACGAATTTGATTGAGTTCATAGTGGATTAATAAACTTTACAATGCAATGATGGTTTTTAAACCAAAGAAAAACTCTACGAATGTATTAAAACCAGCAACAACCATTTTGTGTTCCCACTGTGGCTGAAACTGGGAATCCTTTTCAACCACACATGAACTCATAGGTGTACTTCACTGTTCCTGGTGTCTATTTTTTATGT
Organism: Ornithorhynchus anatinus; assembly: GCF_004115215.2. NCBI lineage: Eukaryota > Metazoa > Chordata > Mammalia > Monotremata > Ornithorhynchidae > Ornithorhynchus > Ornithorhynchus anatinus. The sequence continues at coordinate 98,955,957 of NC_041730.1, forward strand.
TATTTGTTAAGTGCTTACTATGTGCTAGACAGTTTTCTAAGCGCTGGGGTAGGCACAACATAATCGTGTTGGACATAGTCCATGTCGCACACGGGCCTCACAGAATCAATCCCCATTTTACAGGTGAGGTAACTGAGGCACATAGAGAAGTGAAGTAACTTCCCCAGTGTCACGCAGCAGACAAGTGGTAGAGCCAGGATGAGAGCCAGGTCCAGGCCTGAGCTCTAACCACTAGACCATGCTGTTTCCAATGCAAAGAATCACTATATAGTAAGCGGGCTTCGCCCTGTCTGGGGTGGTCTGTTCTGGAAAAGCTTCCTTTATAGGGCAGATCACTGTGGGCAGGGAACATGTGTGCCAACTCTGTTACATTGTATTCTCCCAAGTGCTTTGTAGAGTGCTCTGCAACCCAGTAAGTACACAATAAACATGACTGGTTGATGGAAACTTCTCTGAAGAAATATGGGTTTGGAGTATTCTAAATAAAGCTTTCTTTGTCCTTGATGCCGCTTCTGTTTTCAAGTGACCTGGGATGCTTAGTTTGGGAGGCTGGAGGGACAAGTTTCCCTTGGATTATGGATTTCAGAGCTGCAAATCCATTAATTCAATTCAATTGTATTTAATGAGAGCTTACCGTGTGCAGAGTACTGTACTAAGTGCTTGGGAGAGTACAATACAACAATAAACAGGCAAATTCCTTGTATACAATGAGCTTACAGTCTAGATCGGGGGATCCAGATCCTCCTCTGCCTACATTGCATTTGGCAGGTGGAGAGGACTCTTTCTAGAACAAATTTAGATAGAGAATCCCTATCTGTAATTTATTTTAATGTCTCCCCTCCACTAGAATGTAAGTTCTTTGAGGGCAGAGATTGTTTCTTCCACCTCTACTGTATCACTTTCTCAAGGGCTTAATACTGTGCTCTGCACACAGTAAGTACTCAATAAATACCATTGATAGGCAGTTGTGAAAATTGCAAATCCATTCTTCTAGTTTCTTAAATTATAACCAACACTCTTAGTATCCAAATTTTGGAGAAAGAAAAGAGGAAAAAAATAGCAAGTAAACAACTTGAGATAATTTGAAAACAAAACTTGTATAACTAAATGCAGCAGGATTTCGTTTTCTGTAAAAGTAAACACAGAAGTGCAAATGTCTTTTTTTTTTAGCTTATGTTGATTATGGTCCCAAAAAATATTGACTTTTCTGCCATAAAGGATGCGATTTCTTTCTATTTCAATGGCTCCCAATTATGTAGTTGTAAAATATTTCTTTTAAGCAATTTATATGAAATTTAAAAATTTTAAAGGAATTACCCAGAGTAATATAGGGTAAAATGTAGGATGTATAATATACCAAATGACATGGCATGTGAATCACTGCTTGGTATTGGTCCAAATGTAAGGTGCTCTTGGATATAGGGTGACCTTTTTCTTCCCCAAAGTAGCTTCCTCTTTCTACAACAAATTTCACCCTGAACAGAGAATCTTTTTTTCTTCTTAAAATTGCCACCTCAATCTCAATGTTCCTTTTCCCTTATTTGATAGGTTCCGTTAAATGTTATATTTGCTCCCATGGCTTCATCTATCATATTTACACAGCTGGGTAAATTCTCAAATCCTCCAGCCCTGATCTCTCTCCTCGGCAGTCTCACATTTCCTTCTTCCTTCAGGACATCTCTGTCTGGTTGTCCCACTGATAACTCAAATTAAACCTCCAAAACAGAACTCATCATTTTCCCACCCAAACTTTATCCTCTCCCTGTTTTTCCCATCACTGAAGACAATTCCCCCATCTCCCAAGCCCATAACCTTGGCATTATTCTTGACTCATCTTTCTCAATCAGTCTACATATTCAGTCTATCACCAAATCATGTTGATTCTACCTTCTCAGTATCACTAAAATCCACACTTTCCTTTCCAACCAAGCTGCTACTATGCTAATCCAAGCACGTATATCCTGCCTTGACTATTTTCTCATCCTCCTTGTTGACCTCCCTGCCTCCTGTCTCTATCCAATCCACATTTCACTTTGTTGCTCAGATCATTTTTTAACAAAAATGTTTAGTTCATGTCAAGAATGAACTCCTCAAGAACCTCCATTGGTTGCCCATCCACCTCCACATCAAACAGAAACTCTTCACCATCACCTTTAAAGCACTCGACCAACTCATCCCCTCCTACTTTACTTCTCTGATCCCCTACCATAAGCCAATCCACACACTTTGCTCCTCTAATGCCATCTTACTCACCATACCTTGGTCTTGTCTATCACACCACTGAGCCTTTACCCATATCCTCTCTCTGACCTGGAACTCCCTTCCCCTTCATATGTGACAGACCATCACTCTACCACTCTCTCCACCTTCAAAGATTTTTAATATATTAAATAATAAATAAATTTAATAATTAAAAAACACATCTCTTCCAAGAGACCTTCCCGGGTTAAGTCCTCTTCTACCCGCTCACTTCAGAGTCACCTATGCCTTTGAATCTGTACCCTTTAAATATTTTATAGTCAACCATCATTCATTCATTCAGTTGGATTTATTGAGCACTTACTGTGTGCAGACCACTGTTCTAAGTGTTTGGGAGAGTAGAATATAACAATAAACAGACAAATTCCCTGCCCACAATGAGCTTTCAGTCTAGAGGTGAGCAGATAGTCTACAGTCCACCCTCAGTCCCACGGCATTTAGGTATTGTCTTGTCTTATGCCATTGAGTCGTCTTTGACCCACAGTGACTCCATGGACACATCTCTCCCAGAATGCCCCACCTTCGTCTGCGATCATTCTGGTAGTGTATCTAAAGAGTTTTCTTGGTAAGAATACGGAACTGGTTTACCATCTACTTTTTCTGTGCAGTAAACTTCAGTCTCCGCCCTTGACTCTCTCTCATGTCGCTGCTGTCCGGCACAGGTGAGTGTTGACTTGCAGCAGATTGCCTTCTACTTGCTGGACACTGCCCAAGCTAGGAATGGAATGGGTATGCCTCTGCTTAACTCTCCCTCCTGTAGCCGAGACTGGTAGAGTACTGGAAACTCTCTAGGTGCGATCCTGAGAAGGGAAGCGTTTAGGTACATTTCCATAATTTATTTAGTTATATTAGTGTCTGCCTCACCATCTCGACTGTAAGCTCCTGTAGGCAGTGCATGTGTCTACCAACCTTGTTGTATCATATGGTTCCAAAGATGTAGTATAGTATTCTGCACACAGTGAACACTCCATAAATGCCATTGATTGAGTGATTGACTGCTTTCACTCCATTGTGTTCCTGGGCTGATAAGATTTGGGATGCTGGAAATTAATGAAGGGAGACTTTCTGGCAAAGATGGGATTTTTCAAGGGTTTGAATAGACAGAGGACTGATGTCTGGTAGATTTGACAGGGTGAAGCTCCAAGCCTGGGGAACAGCATGCGGAAAGTTTCAGCAACTGGACAAGAGATAGCAGGGTACAGTTAAAGTGCAACCTGGGGAGAAGACAAGTGTGTGAGATGGGGGAGAAGAGGAGTGCAAGCTGGAAAGAAGCTGGTGAAAATATGTGTTAAATGGAGAAAGCTGGGGAGAGGCTTGAAGCCAATGATAAAGGAGTTTTTATGTGGTGTAGAAGGAGATGGCCACCACAGGAAATTTTTGAGGAGTGGAGAGATGAGTGTTGAGCAGATTTTAGGAAGCTGGTGGAATATGGACTGAAGTGGGGAGAGACTGGAAGACCAGACCAAAAGCTAAGACTGTAGGGACCCTTGCTCCATTAGATTTTCCCCAGAACCCACAACACTTACATACCTATTGGTAATTTATTTGTTTATATTAAGGTCTGTCTCCCCTTCTAGGCTATAGACACCTTCTGGTTGGGAAATGTGTCTGTTTATTGTTATACTCACAAGCGCTTAGTACAGTGCCTTACACACAGTAAGCACTCAATAAATATGATTGAATAAATAAATAATATTCGTATTTGTTAAGTGCTTACTATGTGCAGAGCTCTATTCTAAGCACTAGGGTAGATACAGGGTAATCAGGTCATCCCACGTGAGGCTCACAGTTAATCCCCATTTTACAGATGAGGTAACTGAGGCACAGAGAAGTTAAGTGACTTGCCCACAGTCACACAGCTGACAAATGGCAGGGCTGGGAGTCGAACCCATGACCTCTGACTCCGAAGCCCAGGCTCTTTCCACTGAGCCACGCTGAATGAACCTCCCCCCGCCTCCTCTCTGCACTACCCTTTGTAGGGGGGCAATTTTATACTGATGCAAAGCCCTAATCCTGTTTTCTTTTCCCACAGTGGTTCTGACATATGCATCCGTGAATATTCATTAGCTGGGGTTGTTTGCATGCATTAATTGGGGTAATCTGTGACAGCAAGTTGGAACAGGGGCTCACACCACTCTATTTGACCAGAAGCACCTTTTCCTGGCTGTTTGGGATAATTATCCCAGAGATGGGAGACTTGGGAGCTTTGGCTTTTCTACGGCTTCCACCCCATCTCCCTAAAATACTCCTATTTCAAAGAGGACCCGCTCCATAGAATCGGCCTCTTCTAATCATGTAGTGTGGAACAGCATGGCCTTGTGAGAAGAACACAGGACAGGGAGTTGGGAGACCTGGGTTCTAATCCTGGCTCTGCTACTTGCCTGCTGTATGACCTTGGTCAATTCACTTAAATTCTCTATGCCTCAGTTTCCTCTTCTGTGAAATGGGGATGAAACACCTCTTCTCCCCAGACCCTGCCTCCCCTTACAGTGTGAGCCCTATGGGTAAAGGGACGGTGCCTGATATGACTGTATCATATCTACCATAGAGTTTGGCACATAGTAAGTGCTTAACAAATACCAGTCATCACTGTGTGTCCTCATCAAAGTTCTGTTAGAGGTTTTCCTTTCTCTGGGTGTTCAAAAGGGAAGCAACCTCCTTTTTCTTCTGAACTAATGCAGTCGCCAGTTGGCCTAATGTCCCAGATCTGGCTTTGAGGGAGGGTGGTGGTTGTGGTGAGTATTCTTTTCCTAAGTGATGACTTAACTCTTTTCTGGCCTATTGTTTCTCTCATGACCTTCTAAAAGTATTGTTTGGTTCTCTGTCTTGATGAACCCTCAGTTCTTCCACTCTGGAAATTTTAAAATAGAAACATCTGTTTTGAAGTGCTGTGCTACTTTCTGGACGACCATATTTCATAAATTCTTGAATTTCCTTGCCTCCTCATTTTCCCCAGATGTTGGTCCTTCTTTCCTCAAGTTAATAATTTTGTGCAAATCCTGGAACAGCCTTGTTTCCTCTTCTAGATTTCTCCCTTTTAACTTATCACCAAGCTCTCATCAAGAGTCTCTCTCCCCATGTCTCTACCCAGGATTATGGGCAATGGCACAAGTTTAGGAGGAGCAGGGATGATAAAATTGTAATTTTCAATAGATAAGCAAGCTGGTTCTGTGGTACATTATGTCTGCTAATATGTGCTAATGTGAATTATGGCTAAGAGGAAAGGCTGAAATTGCCAAGAGGAAGAGCAGATGATTAATAGATCATTCTCAGTTTTCACCATTACAAAATTTGTGACAGTATTTTTTTAAATATTTTAACAAATATAAGTTAATGCTTTTCACATCATACATGGGAAGTGAGTAAACAGAATATATGCTTGCTATTCCTATTTCAAAAATTGAAGAACCCCCAAATATTTCCAGCTCTTCATTCATTTTAAGTGTGGCCCAGTGGAAAGTGAATGGACCTAGGACTCAGGAGACCTAATTAATTAATTAATTATGGTAGTTGTTGAGATCTTTCTATGTACTGTAGTCAAGTACTATGTCAAGTACTGTAGTAAGGGCTGGCTTAGATTGAAGTTCAACAAATTGGACTCCCTGTCCCACATGAGGCTTTCAGTTTAAATAGAAGGGAGCAGGATTTGATCCCTACTTTACAGATGAGAAAACTGAGGTACTGAGAGGTTAAGTGATTTGCCCAAGATCACACAACAGACAAATGACAGAGCTGGGATTAGAATCCCAGTGAGCACTATGGGCTGGGCAGTGTATTAAGCACTGGGGTAGATACATATTCATTCTTTCATGCATTCAGTCATATTTATAGAGTGCTTACTGTGTGCAGAGCACTGTACTAAGCGCTTGAAAAGTACAATTCGGCAACAAATAGAGACAATCCCTACCCAACAACAGGCTCACAGATACATAGTAATCAGGTTGGACACAGTCCATGTCCCACATAGGGTTCACAGTTTTAATCCCCATTTTGCAGGTGAGGTAATGGAGGCACAGATAAATTAAGTGACTTGTCCAAAATCTCAGAGCAGGCAAGTGGTAGAACTGGGTTTAGAACTCAGGTCTTCTCTTCTGACTCTCAGGCTAATGCTCTTTCCACTAGGCCACACCACTTCCAGACCTGGGTTATAATTCCAGATCTGCCCTCTTTCTTGCTGGGTGACCTTGGGTAGGTTACTTAATTTCTTTGTGCCTCAATTTCCCTACCTTGAAAATGGGGATTAAATGCCTTTTCCTCCCCTCTCTTGGGCTGCGAATCCCATGGGAGACAGAGACTGAAACTAATCTGATTACCCTGTATCTCCCCCAGTGCTCATTACAACGCTTGGCACAGAGAGTTTAAAAAGTGCTATTACTTTTAGTAGTATTTATTAAGTCTACTATGTGAATGGTATCAAAGGAGTCACTCGAGAGAAAAAAAAACATAGTCTCTGCCTTCAAGGAGTTTACAGTCAAATGGGGGGAGGCAGGCAAACAAAAATTGTAGGGGTATAGTGGTACAAGGAAGAAAAACAGGTACCACTAGTAACAGCAAAAATAAATCAGTGAGTGAAAGAATGAATAAATGAGATAAGGAGACAGACGTACACAGAACTACTGAGGATGATGGACATGACAGGAGAGGTGGAGATTAGTTGAAAAATGCTACCTGGAGAAGGTAGATTTTCAGGAGGTGGGGAAAAATGTGATGGGGTGGATTTAACTAGGAGAGCCAAGAGTGAGGTGTTTTGGAAAGAGCAGAAGGTGAGATGGGACATCTTGGGTGATGGAAAGAGCCTGGACCTGGGAGTCAGAGGTTGTGGGTTCTAATCATTCATTCAATAGTAATTATTGAGCACTTACTATGTGCAGAGCACTGTACTAAGCACTTGGAATGTACATTTCAGGAACAGATAGAGACAATCCCTGCCCACTGAGGGGCTTACAGTCTAATCCTGGCTCAGCCACCTGTCAGTTTTGTGACTTTGGGCAAGTCACTTCACTGTACCTCAGTGATCTCATCTGTAAAATGGGGATTAAGACTGTGAGCCCCACGTGGGACAACCTAATAAGCTTGTATCTATCCCAGTGCTTAGAATAGTGCTTGGCACCTAGTAAGTGCTAAATAAATACCATCATCATCATCATGACAGCAAATGAGCTTATTATGGGCAGGAAACGTGTCTGCCAACTCTTGAACTCCCCCAAGTGCTTAGTACAGTGCTCCGCACATAATAAGCACTCAATAAATACACTGATGAACAGATGAGATGTGCGAAGTCTTCAATCTGATGGTGAGGAGTTTCGGTTTTGATGCGGAGAGCCTTTTAAAGAGGGGAGTAATGTATTCTTAATGGTGAAAATCTGAATTCTGAATGAGGAAATCTTAGTATAGGACAGACTGAAAAGGGAGACGATTGAGGCAGAGAAACCAATAAAGGGCTAGTACAGTAATCTGGCCAGGAGATAAGAGCTCGAACCATGACAGTGGCTACAAAAGTTGAAAGAAAGGGGTGAATCCAGGAATTACTGTGGAGGAAAAACCAGCAGAATTTAGTGACAGACTGAAAGTAAAAGAGATTAATCCCTTCTACTAAACTGGGAGCCCAGTGAAAGACAGGAACTCCACCCCAGTGCTTAGTACAGAGCTTGGCACATAGTAAGCTCTAAACAAATACCACAGTTAGATAATATTTACATCCTAAACTTCTAGACCACAAGCATATTGTACTAGGTAATGTGTCTTTTGCTTCATAATAAGATGGAGCAAGTGTAAAATCTGAAAATGCTGCTGGTTGTAACTTTCCCCACGTAAAAAGGTAAAATGTTCAAATTCAAATCTGAAAATTTATATCCAACCTGCATTGTTTTGCTTTACAACTTTGGGTTAGTGGATTGTAGTGAAACCCTCACTCGAGCTGTTTATCATTTCACATGACCTCTGGACCAGATCTGTACTATGCGGTCTGAGGACCCTGGAACATTTTTCTGTACATTTGAACGTGAGGTCAGGTCTCTGGAGAATGCAAACGGAGACTAACTCATGATGGCGACTCTCTCTGAAAAGAGAGAGACTGCGGTGCACCCTAAGAGGATCAAATGTAGCGTCGTTTTGAGGGAAGTATTTTGGGATGCAGACACGGTAATGGAAAAGGCCAGTCATCTTCCTGTGTGAGTTTTCTAAATGTTCACATGGAAAAAAAAAAAGTGCCGAGAGCCCATAATACATCTGCAGCAACTTAGAGCCCAGAGCCGCCCAGTGAATATTTGGCAGGCAGATGAGAAATAGAGCAGAAGCTTGTGCTGAGAAAGCAACGGGGATGTTGATGAGATCAATGGTGTGAAGAACAGAGCTTCTCTCTTCCAGCAAAGGATGAAAGGCTCTAAACTCACATTAGCTCCAGAACCTTGTGTCACTTTAGGGTGGTGAACCACAGGTTCATTCTTTGACTGGAGAGCTGATTTTCCAGTCAACGGATTATCCGCACTTTGTGTCTTTCCTCTCTCCTCCTGCCCTCAGCCATTTCACTATCTGTTGTTCATGTCCTCCTGAGGTGATGAACCAGAAGATTTTTTTTCTACTAGTTTGGTGCCGTGGTTAGAGTTTTGGCCCTGGAGGAAGTCAACTATTACAAAGGAGGTTTGGGGGTAATCTGTGGTGTCCTCAGATGTAGTCCCTAGGCTTTAGGAAGTGAAATGAGGGTACCATCGATTTCATCAGTGTCCCAGTGAGACTTTATTGAGTCATTACATTTTTGAAAATAAAATATGAGCCCCAGTCTCTGAATTCATCTAATCAGTATTTGCTTTTGAAAGTCTCTGATTATTTTCTTCTGATATTTGGGCAGCCCTGTATAGTGAGTCACCATTTGGAATGGGCACTTCAGGCTGATCCTCCCCCTGAATCCCCCACCCCACTACCGGACAATGCAATTTTCATGATTATGGACCTTTCCTGCCCCTCCCAGAACTCTGACTCAAAAAAAATGTTAATCTGTGAATTTTGGGTGAAGGAAAGGGGGACAGTGTGTTAATTGTGAACAGGGATAACTTTATTTACATCCCAGAAATGCTCTAAAAAACCCTCAAAATAGCTCCCAGAAAGTTATTTGGAACAGTTGTGAAACCCTTCTGTGCAGTTGAAATCCTGCAGCCAGGCCTCAGCTACTATCATGGAGTGTGAGGACTGCGAGGACTGGGTCCGTCTGTGCAGCATGACCTGGAGAGGCAGTATGGCCTAGTGGATAGAGCATGGGTCTGGGAGTCAGAAGGACCTGAGTTCTAATCCCAGCTCCACCACTTGTCTGCTTTGTGACCTTGGGCATGTCACTTCACTTCTCTGGGCCCAAGTTACCTCATCAGTAAAATGAGGGTTAAGACAGGGAGCCCTCTGTAGGAGAGGGCCTAAGTTCAACCTGATTTGCTTATATTCAACCCAGAGCTTAGTATGGTGTCTGGGACATAGTAAGCACTTAACAAATGCCACAATTATTATTATTATTATCAAACTCTTTCTGATGGCTGGCCCCACCTGGGCCTGAACTGGTGACTTTCAGAGAAATCAATCATGGTTTTTGAGTGCTTATTGCGTGCAGAACAATAATAATAATAATAATGATATATTTGTTAAGCGCTTTCAGTGTGCCAAGCACTGATCTAAGCACTGGGGTAGAGACAAGGTAATCAGGTTGTCCCATGTGGGGCTCACAGTCTTAATCCCCATTTTACAGATGAGGTAACTGTGGCATAAAGAAGTTAAGTGACTTGTCCAAAGTCACACAGCTGATAAGTGGCAGGATTAGAACCCAGGACCTCCGAATCCCAAACCCATCCTCTTTCCACTAAGCCACTATATACTAAGCACTTGGTAGAGTACAAAATAACAGAGCTGATAGACATTTATTTTGTTAATGAGGTGTACATCTCCTTGATTCTATTTATTGCTATTGTTTTTGTCTGTCTCCCCCAATTAGACTGTATGCCCGTCAATGGGCAGGGATTGTCTCTATCTGTTGCTGAAATGTACATTCCAAGCATTTAGTACAGTGCTCTGCACATAGTAAGTGCTCAGTAAATACTATTGAATGAATAAATACTCCCTGCCCTCAACGAGTTTATGATCTACAGGGAGGGATTAAGGGGAACGTTACTTGACAGTCCCAGTGTGATTGATTTATTGGTAGAACCCGGCCAAGAGTTGTCATCCCTCCCATGGACTTTGGATAGTGAACTGTTTATGTATGATTTTGCATCATTGCATGTGTGTGACACGGTGTCTTCGCATTCATTATGCCCCATGTCCAGATATCTCCCTCAGGACACCATGGAGCCGCAGCTGAACTTTTCCCTGCCCAACCCAGATTGCCAAATGGGTCAGATCGAAGCCAGGCCAAGCCCCACACATGGATTAATATCTTTTTCTTTGCCCAATTTCCAAACTCTTCAGCAGGGATCCTGGGTCCCTCAGAGACTGAAAGAGAGGGCATCCCATGCTATCATGGGGTCTCACTTTCATCCTGCCTGACATGGGATCCAGTAGTCTGAGTATCTTCATGGGGGAAACTTCTGCTCTCCTGCATACTTGCATATTTTGTCTATGAAAATACAGTAGTGCTCCCTCTCTGGTCTCTTGCCATTAGGGGTGAGCATTGCTCAGACACCATCAGTTAAGGACCAGAAAGGTGTAGACTACTGCCAGCAGGACATGTGTCTGAAATTTCTTTTTTTAAGGTTTTTTTTTTGCATTAATGGTAATAGTTTGCATGTCCCCCACTAGACAATAAGCACATTGTGGTCAGGGAACTTGTCTCCCAACTCTGTTATATTGTACACTCCCATGTGCTTAGTACAGTGTTCTGCACACAGTAAGTGCTAAATAAATATGATTGAATGAATAAAGAGAAGCAGAATGGTCTAGTGGAAAGAGCATGGGCCTGGGAGTCAGAAGACCTGGGTTCTATTCAATTTCTTGAATAGACCTTGGACCAGTCATTTAACTTCTTGTGCTTCAGTTCTCCTGTTTTCCCTGTGTGCCCCATGCAGGAAAGGGACTATGTCCAACCTGATTAACATGTATCTGTCCCTGCACCCAGAATATTGTTTGACATGTAGTAAGAGCCTAGCAAATACAATTTAAAAAAGCAGTAAATATGACTGATAGATTGATATCTGAGAGAAACTTGACTAAAAGCAATTCTCTAGCAAATTGTTCAATCATGAAACCAAATCACCACAGTGCATGTCCTGCAAGACAATTTCTTGAAATATTTAATTTTCATAATGATAACTCTATTTGTTAGGAGCTTACTATGTGCTAAATGCTGTGCCAAGCATTGGGGTGGATATAATGGTATTTGTTAAGCACTTACTATGTTCAAGGCACTGTACTAAGCTCTGGGGTGAATATGAGCCAATCAGCAATGAGCAAACACAGCCCTATCCTGCATAAGGCTCACAGTCTTAATCCCTATTTAAAAGGTGAGTTAACCGAGGCACAGAGAAGTGAAGTGACTTGCCCTAGGTCACACAACAGACAAGAAGTGAAGCTGGAATTAGAAAACGATCAGATCAGCTGCAGTCCGTGTTCCTTGTGGAGCTCACGCTCTAAAGGGTTGGAGGGTGTACAGGGAAGATAAATATTTCATTCTCATTTTTACAGATAAGGGGAAAAGTCAGGAAGAATTTAAGAGATTTGACCAAGGTCAGAAAAGCGGCAAAGCTGGGATTAGAACCCAGGTCTCCTGGCTCCTAGCTCTGTGCTCTTTCCTCTAAGCCACGGTGCTTCTCGAGAAAGAAAATTCATTTTCCTAGAATGATAGGCTACTTCAAACAAATCCAATTTTAATATATACGGAGTAGAAATCCATTTCTAGGTCTAATGTCATGTTAAGATTAGAATATGAGATGCCTAATTGAAGCTTTTAAAAAAGTGTCTTGTATCAAATGTTATCGTAAACGGAAGTGAAGCAGCCCAATGTAAACTATCCACAGTCACTCTGTGCCAGGAGGCGCTATTACAATACTCAAATCTTTTATACAACTGTTAACTCTTGCTTTAACTTGGCATAAATGAGAAGACTATTAATAGACCTAAGTAATGAACCACAAAGTGAAACATCATTTGTGGCTATCCGTCTGTGGCTTTGCAAAAACAATGTTCCTCTACAGAATGCAAAGATGTAGCCGACAGGAAATCAGTACCCTTTTTGAAGCAGCATCCGGTGATCTTCCATTGGTATCACATTTCCATTCCTCCAAAATGGTTTCTTCGCACCACCAGAAGGGAGTTTTTCGGTAAATATCATCTGCTTCCTGTCATGACCTCAGAATTTCTAAATGCCTGCCACCCAGTTTCCCTTTCAGTTTCCCTTTGATTGGTGCGATTTGTTGAAAACTCCTCTTCCATCGAAACAGCCTAGGCCCCTGATGCAGCTCTTACGGTCGCTGTGGTGTCCACAGGACACAACCTCTGAGAAGAATATCTTGTACTGAATCTCATAAATGCAAATTAAACAGCCCAGCCTAGGGATGTTAAGGAAAGGGCCGGGAAAAAGAATGGGAAAACAACAACTAAGTCACCTAGACTTATAAATGTGCTGTACTTAGCACTGTCCTCCCAGCTTCTCAGAGGCTCCCACTTGTTCACGCAAGTGCTCAATAAATACGATTGAAAGAATATTACCGTTCATGTGGGCTGTTGGAGAGTTTCTGGACATTTGCTGCATTGGCTTCCAGAATATGGTGAAACCAATTCAGTCCCCAGCGGAAGGGGAGCCTGGTCTGCCCCAAGGAAGAGGTGGAAGTCTTGTATGCTCAGTTCTCTGAGACCAGGGATCCTATTATATTTTTCCAAGCACTCTTAATAGAGTGTTCAGCACTCAGTAGTTACCCAATAAATCTAACTGATCAACTCAGAAGCCACTCAGCTGTTTTGGGATGGGACCCAGGACATAAGATTTTCCTAGAGATTCCCCCGAGAGAGAGTAGGTAATGACTTGAACATTAGTAGATTTTTATCTATCCAGTATGTCCTAGGTACATCTATCAGTAACCCGGAAGGCAGAAGAATAGGCTAGATGAACTCTCAGAATCCCTTCTGGCTGAGAGAATCTAGTGATGGTCTACCGACTCTGTTATATTCTACTTTTCCAAGTGCTTAGTACAGTGCTCAGCACACAGTAAGCAGTCAGTAAATACAATTGATTGACGGCGAGGATCAGGAGTGGGAGAAAGAGCCTGAAGGAAGAACTGGAAAGGATATGGTTTTGGGAACTATCCCCTTCCAATTGTGTAACCCAGAGAACTAACCTCTACTGTGACTCCACTGTTGCCTAACCAATATCGGAATCCACATTAACTCTATGTATCTAATGAACACCTATTTTTTTAATGGTATTTATTAATCACTGTATGCCATGCACTACATATTTGAGAAACATATGGAGGGCACATAAGATTGGATCCTTATCCTCACAGAGTTTTCAACCTAATATAGTATACACAAGCATACCCCAAATAACCAATCTGCCGCAATACATGCACATTAAATCAATCCCTCCCCACCCCCTGAAACTGATTCATCTGTTTTCTCCTTCTGATCATTCTCCCCCTCTCCAACACCCACTGAACACCAATATTTTTTTTTCTTTTGTTTCATCTTTAATCATAGTGCTAACTGCTGTGTGGATACCACTGTCCCACCTCAACTCAAGCTGTGAAATGATGACAAGAGCAGACCAGTCAATCAATGAATCAATCCGTGGCATTTATTGGTCATTTAATGTGTACGTGTGCAAAACTGTATTAAATGCTTGGGAGAGTACAATGTCTTGGTGCTAGTGCTGAGGCTGGGGTGAACATCAAGTGCTCAAGGGGTACAGATCCACAGAAACCACAGAAGGGAGATTAGGGTGAAATAGATCAGCCGAAGCAAAGTTGCTCTTTCCTCCTCGTCCTACCCCCTCCTTTCCCTACCTCCATTCCTGAAACTTAGACTGGTTCAGGAAGACCTATCTACAAGTAGGAAGGGGAAACAGGGAAAGTGGTGGGGGGCCTGGGACAACAGCTGCTATTCTGATTAAAGTTTAAAGAAACAAAGCAGCCACTTTGAGAAGCAGTATGGCCTAGTGGAAAGAGCAAGGACCTGGGTTCTAAATCCAGCTCTGCCACTTGTCTGCTGTATGACTTTGGGCAGGTCACTTAACTTCTGTGCCTCAGTTTCCTCATCTGTAAAGCAGGGGTTAAATCCTACTCCCTTCTACTTAGACTGTAGAAAATAATCAGCTGGGATTTACTCTAGAAAATATGCCTATGGCTGTATCACAGGACTTACAAATGCAGAGTTTGGCAAACATATATGGGTAATGGAAGGGCTTCAAAGGAGAGAAGAGGTGTAGTTTAGTGATGCTGAGAGTGGCACTCAGTCAACCGTATTTATCGAGTGCTTAGTATTCATTCATTTAATCGTATTTATTGATCACTTACTGGGTACAGAGTGCTTGGAATGTACAATTTGGCAACAGATAGAGATAATTCCTGCCCAAAGATGGGCTCACAGTCTAATCGGGGGAGACAGACAGCAGAGCAAACCAGAACAAAACAAAAACAAGACATTATCACGATAAATAGAATCAAGGGGATGTATACCTCATTACCAAAATAAATAGGGTAATAATATATACAAATGAGCACAGGGACAATCCCTACCCAACAGTGGGCTCACAGTCTAGAAGGGGGAAACAGACAGCAAAACAAGTAAACAGCATCAATAAACAGTAAAGTAGACATCAATAGCATCAATAAGAAGCAGCGTGGCTCAGTGGAAAGAGCATGGGTTTAGGAGTCAGAGGTCATAAATTCTAATTCCGGCTCCACCACCTGTCAGCTATGTGACTTTGGGCAAGTCACCTAAGTTCTCAGTGCCTCAGTTACCTTATCTGTGAAATGGGGATTAAGTCTGTGAGCCTCACTTGGGACAACCTGATTACCCTGTATCTACCCCAGCACTTAGAACAGTGCTCGGCACATAGTAAGCACTTAACAAATACCAACATTACTATTTATTATTAATTATAGATATATGCACATTATAAATAAAATAAATAGAATAATAAATATGTACATATATACACAAGTGTTGTGGGGCAGGGATGGGGGTAGAGCAGAGGGAGAGAGTAAGGGCAATGTGGAGGGGAGGAGGAGAAGCAGAGAAAAAGGGGACCTCGGTCTGGGAAGGCATCCTGGAGGAGGTGAGCTTTCAGTAGGGCTTTGAAGGGCGAAAGTATGCTAGTTTGGCAGATGACAGGAGGGAGGGCACTTCAGGCCAGAGGTAGGACGTGGGCCGGGGTAGACGGTGGCACAGGTGAGAACGAGGCACAGTAAGAAGGTTAGCACCACAGGAGTGGAATGTGTGGGCTGGACTGTAGAAGGTGAGAAGGGAGGTGAGGTAGGAGGGGGCAAGGTGATGGAGAGTTTTGAAGCCAAGAGTGAGGAGTTTTTGCTTCATGCGAAGGTTGATAGGCAACCACTGGAGGTTTTTGAGAAGGGGGGTGACAAGCTCAGAGTGTTTCTGTAGAAAGGTAATCCAAGCAGCAGAGTGAAGTATTATAGACTGAAGTGGGGAGAGACTGCATTTTGGGAGATCAGAAAGCTGATTCAGTAATCCAGTCGAGATAGGATGAGTGACAACTGTACTAAGAAGGTAGCTGTTTGGATGTAGAGGAAAGGGTGAATCTTGACAATGCTGTGAAGGTGAGGCTGGCAGGTTTTGGTGACCAATTGGATACGTGGAGTGAATGAGAGAGTGGAGTCAAGGATGACACCAAGGTTGTGGGCTTGTGAGCCGAGAAGGAAGGATGGTAGTGCCGTCCACAGTGACGGGAAAGTCAGGGAGAGGACAGGGTTTGGGCGGGAAGATAAGGAGCTCAATCTTGGTCATGTTGAGGAGACCACTGTACTAAGTGCTAGAAGCAGCGTGGCTGCGAAGCAGCGTGGCTCAGTGGAAAGAGCCTGGGCTTCAGAGTCAGAGGTCATGGGTTCGTCTCCCGGTTCTGCCACTTGTCAGCTGTGTGACTATGGGCAAGTCACTTAACTTCTCTGTGCCTCAGTTACCTCATCTGTAAAATGGGGATTAACTGTGAGCCTCACGTGGGATGATCTGATTACCCTGTATCTCCTCCAGCGCTTAGAACGGTGCTCTGCACATAGTAAGCGCTTAACAAATACCAACATTATTAAGTGCTTGGCAGAGTAAAATATAACAATAAACAGACCCATCCCCTGCCCACAAGCTTAAAATTTAGAGGGGGAGACAGACATTAATATAATAATAAATTTATTATTATTATTAATGAGTGCTGTGGGGGACTCATGTAAATATTTGGATGTACTCATTTACACTCACCCACAGCACTTTTGTGCATGTCCCAGTGTACTCATGTACACTCATCCACAGCACATGTAAATATCCGTAGTTTATGTTGATGTCTGACTCTCCCTCTGGACTGTAAGCTCCTTGCAGGGAGGAACCTATCTACCAAATCTGCTATATTGTACTCTCTCAAGCACTTAGTACAGAGTTCAGCACATGGTAAGTGCTCCATAAATACAATTGATTGGTTGACTGGGGAGGGTATTTAGTGAATGAGAGGGCCTGAGAAATGGGTTGGTGGGAGGGGAGCCAAGAGCGAAGTACCATTAAAGAGGCTTGTTCAGGAGGAGTGAGGAAGAAGAGCTGAGTGTAATGGGAGACAGGGCTGGCTTCTGATGTAAGCATGTGAGCCATTTGCCTCAAGATGCACCATCGTCTGGTGGGGGTAGGGGCGGCGGGGAGAGACCATGGAACAGAGCCAGTTAAAAATTCAAAAGCACATCCCCATCAGAAGTGTTGCCTCATTGTGGGCAGAGATTGTCTCTCTTTATGGCTGTATTGTACTTTCCCAAACCCTTAATACAGTGCTCTGCACACAGTAAGTGCTCAATAGATACAACTGAATGAACGAATGAAAGAATGGAGTTTGGGTCTGGAGCAGATACAATGGCTCTGAGACAGGGTGGGTTGGACAGAAGTCTCCCAAGGGAAATGCTTGAGGCTCTGGGGTTTGCGTAGGCAGCAATGTAATGTCTTGACATCAAATGGAATGGGGAGGAGAAGCAATTTTTTCCCTGCTTCTGGGAAGCCAAATGTCTGAAATCGGTCCTGGTTTGAAAGGAGAGCACACAGATAAAAGGGAACCAGATACTGGGGAGTCTCAATGCCAGTGACTGAAGAATTCCCTGGCCAGGAGAGAAAAAACAGGTTAGAGAAGTCTGTCTTTTGGTTGAGGCTAGGCTGCACCTTTTTTATGATACTTGTTAAGCGCTTACTATGTGTCAGGCAGTGTACTGTAGTGAATACTGGAGTAGATGCAAGTTAATGAGGTTGGACAGAGTCCATGTCCCACCTGGGGCTCACAGTCTAAATCTCGATTTTACAGATGAGGTGATAGAGGCACAGAAAAGTTGAGTGACTTGACCATGGTCACATAGCAGAAAAGTGGCAGAGGCAGGATTAGAACCCAAGCCATTCTGAATCCTAGGCCTGTGCTCTCTCCACTAGGCCACGTTGCTTCTCAGAGGAGATGTTTCCGATTTACGAGCTTGCTGCTGGGAGGTAGGCTTGGACAGAAGTGCTGGTAGCAATTGGGAACTCTTTTTGAGAAAAAAATTGCCAAACTGATACTTTTCTGTCTATTCCTTCCATGCTCGGTTTTTCCTCTTCGTATTGGTGAATGAGTTTTGACTTGCATGTCTATTGAATTGGAGCAATGCATTTAGAAGGCTGCTAGATTCATTTTAATCATTGTGAACATTTTTTAACCTTGTACAAATTGCTGGTAAAAATCATTTTGGGGTCTTATGCCTTTTTTTTGTCCCAGCAAACACCTTTAACCTCATTTCAGACATGTTTTGTCTGTTCCTTTCATTTTCATTTGTGAGTGATCTTGTCAAGCTAATTTATCATATTTTTAGATTTAGGTATTGTTAAAAAGAATAATGGATTTTTTTTATGATTCTCTCCAAAATAATTAGTTCCGTAAATCAGAAATTATTCCCACAGGATGTAAAATGGGAGAAGAACTGAGTTGGATAAGAGTTTGATGGAATAGTTTTATACATAACTAACATCAAAAGAAAGGAAAATCTGATAAAGGATATTGTGTCTACTACTATGTCCAAATCCTATTTATCACCATTAACTTTTAAGCTATGACCTCATTAGTTATTCTTTGTGGTCCTTCAGTGGGTTTGATTTCAGTCTTCTCATTCCCAAATTAACCTAGTGTACAACTCTACCTTATAAATCAGTGTTTCTACCAGTTTTTAAGATATCACTATCTGTAGCAAAAGGTACAGAATTTCAGCATTAATCATAAGACAAGGGTATTTGAAGTAGTAGATATCAATGTTATTGAAAGATAATCAGAGGTGGCTAGATTTTTGTTCTAGGTTGTAAACTCCATATGGTCAGGGTATGTGCCTACCAATTCTGGTGCACTGTACTTTCACAAGCACTTAATTAAGTGTTCTGCACATGGTAAGTGCTCAATAAATACCACTGATTGTATAATGGCTTGTCACATCTAAATCTGGTCATGATCTTTGGGCAGCTCAGGGAGATGTCTGACTTTAGAGAATCATTATGTGTGTGTGTGTGGGGGTGTATTTAACATTGTACTAAGCCCTAGGTAGGGTACAATACAACTGAATCAGTTGACACATTCCCTGCCCACAGTGAATTTTGGAAGGGGAAACAAACATTCATATAAGTAAATATGTTATGGATATGTACATAACCGTTAAGTTGAGCAGTTAGGAGATAGATGTTTCTTCCACTGCAGCCGTTTAGAAAGCAGCTGAACTGCCAGCTATGCCCAGCTGATCTCCCTCTCCTATATGAGGCTGGGGTCAGGGTGGCCCCTGGCCCTTCTCCCCTTGAATTTTCACAGGGAAATTTCATCTTTTTATAGTTTTCAGGACCCTTAAGACCAACACGCAAACCCTTGAATATGTTTTAGAAACTTGGTGGTGGAGAGAGAGGAAACCAAGAATCAATCAATCAATCAGTGGCAATGATTGAGTGTTTACTGTATGCTGAGCACTGTACTAACGATATAACTGAGTTCGTAAACAGGTTCCCTGCCCACAACAAAGAATAACTGACTACAGTTGTCCTCTTCACCCCTTCCTTTCTGCACTGGCTCAACTCCTGTCTGGTTTCACCCCAGTTCTTGTCTCTCTATGACATCCTTTAGCCACTCAAGGGGCTGAAGTTCTTTGAGGGAACCAAGTGTCTGGCCTAAAGCGGGTTTCTTTGCCAGAAGAATGTAAATAAATAATCAACTCTTATGTGTATGTGGTCTTCCGTCATAAATCTTCAAAAACTACTACTAATAATAATTGTGGTATTTGTTAAGCACTTATTATTTGTCAAGAACTCTGTAATATTGTACCTTCCCAAGCACTAAGTACAGAGTTCTCACACAGTAAGCACTCAATAAGTACAATTAATTGATTGATTGATTTCTGGGGAAGAGACAAGGTAATCAGGTCAGATATAGTCCCTGCCCTACACAGAGTTCACGATCTAAGTAGGATGGAAAACTGGTATTGGAATCCCCATTTTACAGATAATGCAACCAAGCACAGAGAAGTTAAGTGACTTGCCTAAGGTCACACAGCAGGAGCATGGTAGAGCCTCTGACTCCCAGGCCTGTGCTCTTTCCATTAGACCACACTGCTTCTTTCCTCCTACTCATTCATTCATTCAATAGTATTTACTGAGTGCTTACTATGTGCAGAGCACTGTACTAAGCCCTTGGAATGTACAAATCGGTAAGAGATAGAGACAGTCCCTTCCCTTTGATGGGCTTACAGTCTAATCGGGGGAGACAGACAGACAAGAACAATGGCAATAAATAGAATCAAGGGGAAGAACATCTCATTAAAACAACAGCAAATAATAGAATCAAGCAGATGTGATGTACATCTCATTAACAAAATAAATAGGGTAATGAAGATATATACAGTTGAGCTGCAGATTGCCCACCCTAACACACTTGGAGAAGCAGCGTGGTCTGATGGAAATAATAATAATAATAATAATGTTGGTATTTGTTAAGCGCTTACTATGTGCCGAGCACTGTTCTAAGCGCTGGGGCAGACATAGGGGAATCAGGTTGTCCCACGTGGGGCTCACAGTCTTAATCCCCATTTTACAGATGAGGTAACTGAGGCACCGAGAAGTTAAGTGACTTGCCCAAAGTCACACAGCTGACAAGTGGTCGAGCCGGGATTCGAACCCATGACCTCTGACTCCAAAGCCCGTGCTCTTTCCACTGAGCCACGCTGCTTCCATGCACATGGAAAGTGCATGGGCCACAAGTCAGAGGACCTGGGTTCTAATTCCGGCTCCATGACATACCAACTGTGTGACCTTGGGCAAGTCACTTCACTTCTCTATGCCTCAGTTCCCTCATCTGCAAAATGGGGATTTAATAAGACTGTGAGTCCAATGTGGGACATCATTATCTTGTATCTACTCCAGCATTTAATACAGTGTTTGATACATAGTAAACACTTAACAAATATTGTTATTATTATTGTTGTTATTATTAATAACCAGAATACCTTGCCAACCATACTGGGCATCCTATCACTCACAAAAAGTTGAGGCTTGGTGTAATTTGGTCAAGGTTGAGTTGATACAGGGTCCAAGATGGATCCAAGGCAGAGAAGTAAAAGGGAGTTCAGAATCAGTCAACCAATCAATGGTATTTATTGAGAGCTTACTGTGTGCAGAGCACTATACTAAGCATTTGGGAGAGAACAATACAACAGGATTCATTCAGTCGAATTTATTGAGTGCTTACTGTGTTTAAAGCACTTTACTAAGAGCTTGGGACAGTACAGTACAACAACAAACAGACACATTCCCTGCCCATAATCAGCTTACAGTCCAGCAGGGGAGACAGACACTAATAAGAATGAATAAATAATTTTTAAAATATAATTTAAAGCCATGTACATAAGTGTTGTAGGGCTAGAGATGCGGTGAACAACAAATTTGTTCATTCAGTCGCATTTATTGAGCGCTTACTGTGTGCAGACCACTGTATTAAGTGCTTGGAAAGTACAGCTATGCCCAGGTGATCTCCCTCCCCTATATGAGACCGGGGTCAGGGTGGCCCCTGGCCCTTCTCCTCTTGAATTTGGTGAGGTAGGAGGGGGTAGAGTGAGGAGTAGCTTTGAAGCCAAGAGTGAGGAGTTTTGCTTGATATTAAGGTTGATAGGCAACCACTGAAGGTTTTTGAAGAGGGGAGTGACATACCCAGAGCATTTTTAGCAAGGAGCTGAGTTTAGGTTTCTTATATAGAGAAGCAGCGTGGCTCAGTAGAAAGAGCCCGGACTTGGGAATCAGAGGTCATAGGTTCAAATCCCCGCTCTGCCGCTTGTCAGCTGTGTGATTTTGGGCAAGTCACTTAACTTCTCTGGGCCTCAGTTACCTCATCTGTAAAATGGGGATTGAGACTGTGAGCCCCAAGTGGGACAACCTGATCACCTTGTATCCTCCCCAGCGCTTAGAACACTGCTTTGCACAAAGTAATCGCTTAACAAATGTCATCATCATTATTATTATTATTACAATTCGGCAATCAAATTACCAAAGGTCAGAGATCCAAGTGCATAGAGATGCAGAAGGGACAGCGAGCCAGGGAAAAGAGGGCTTAATCTGCAAAGGCCTCTTGGAGAAGATGTGACCTTTGTAGGTGGAGAGAGTGATGATCTGGTTTATGTAGAGAAGGAGGGAGTTCCAGGCTAAGGGGCAGGATTTGGTAAAGGGGTAGGTGGCAAGATAGATGAGATCAGGCCACAGTGAGTAAGCTGGCACCAGAGGAGTGGGTTGTATGGCCTGGCTGTAGTAGGAGATCAGTTAGAAATAGTAGGAGATCAGTCAGAAATGCCTCAGAAGTGAGAGTATCAATGGGGAGGATTTCTATTTGCTTAGTTTTACACCAGTTTTTGCAGTTTTTATCTGATCTGTCTTCTGTCCAATAAAGATGTGACATGAAGCACTTTTATGCTCATTACTTTCATTTTAAGTGCCCAGCCCTTCTCCACCTCTGCTCCGGTCACTGAGGTCCCTGGCTTGGAAGCGGCTTCCATATTCACAGGGACCTGGAAATGGAATGGCAGGTACCCGGCATAACACATGGCATAACACGTTTGTCTTTCCAGTATCTGCAGGTGCTGAGAAAGCCAGTTAGATGAGGATCGGTGGGGAAGAAGTGAGTAGACCCTCAGATCCGGGAAGAGATTGTATAAGGAGACGGTCACCAGGATGGAAGGAGTATGAGGGAAGGAAAACTAAGCACAGGAGAAAGTGATTCTACTACCACACCTAAAAAAGGGAAGGAAAATCAGTTGTTGGTAGAGCTAGAATTAAACGTAAAGGAGGAAGTGATGCTTTAAGCAAATGATGAGCACAAAAACCACATAAAGGAAAATCTACGATATGAAGGCAGAGTCATGAAACCGAGTGAAGGAAAAGAAAAGAATGTACATCTGGGGAAGTAAAAGTGTCTGCCTTCTTCCTAAAATGGTTCAAGTTTATAAAATGTTAAGCAAGAAGAAAGGAGAATGTGTCCAAAATTGCTATCCACATCTATGAGTGGAGACTTGCCAAGTCCCAGAGATGGAGTCTTTGAGCACCATCCCCACATGTGGGAAATTTCAAGATGCGGGAGATTTAAAGGGAATTCCTGCAGCCTCACCACAGACCAATAGCGGAACGGAAAACAGACCTATCAGTCCCTTTGCCAAGTCCCTAGCTTTATCCTTAAATCTGGTGCCTAAATCTGCACCATATTTTGATCATTTGGGGTAAAATGTTTATGGAAGAGGTATATACAAAGAGCATATTTGAAGGAACAGTAGAAGGTTAATGTCAAATAGAATTTGTGATTTTATAATTAGGGTGGGAAATAAGGATTTTGGTGTGATGTGAAATAGGTCGTGTTTCATAATCTGAGTGCCTCGAGGAGATTTATATGAAATCTTTCTTTCCGTTCAAACTTAGTCTCCGTCCATCTGGACAATAAATATTGCTGAGACAGTAGTGAAGTTAAGAAAAACAAACCGTGGATATATACCATATGAGACTTGAAGAGAAAAGAAATTCGGAACAACAAGCAAAATGCATATACTGGGCTCCCTGAAGCTGGAACGACAATTAAATGTACCAGGACTGTTATTGTATATCACCTGGATTACTTTAAATGATTTTTTTAATACAATGCCCAGGCATTTTATTTATGCTTTTCAAACAGGCGAGGCTCCTTTTCAACTACTGACGTCAATGGGTCCTGCCACTTGTTCCTCTTAATGGCTCAACGGCCACTATCCCCACAGATGTCATAAAAGAGCATGTACTCTAATGCACAATGGAGCGGCCTCTGCTGCCCTCCTGACTTTCGTATGGAGCCACACAGGCTGCCTTTGACAGAGAAATTGCTATTGATTTTGTACAAGATCCATGCTCCACCTCCACCAGAATTTAGAGATCTTTTCAAACCAGTTGAAGGAAATCACGATCTCCTTTAAGAGGAATTCTAGTTTTTCCTCCTCCTTCTCTTTAAAATGAGGGACTTGGATTTTATTGTTGGAGAAAGGGGCTGCTCCAAAGATCTCCTAGACTGTAAGCCCGTCAAACGGCAGGGACTGTCTCTATCTGTTGCCGACTTGTTCATCCCAAGCGCTTAGTACAGTGCTCTGCACATAGTAAGCGCTCAATAAATACTATTGATCTCCATTTTCACCAGGGACCGGGTGTGGGGCTAATGAAGCAGGAAGAGAAGATGCACTCTTCTCACCCACACCCGCCCTCCCAGCCATACCCCGATCCTGACACAAAATGGAGATCCTGGGAGAAGTAGGACTTGAAAGGGTAATGAGCCTGAGATGCCTGCTATTCTAATGCTGCCTTTTTGTACCGTACTCTCCCAAGTACTTAGTACAGTGCTCTGCACACAGTAAGCACACAATAAATACCACTGACTGATTGACTGAATGATTGTCTCTCTGTAGAATTTCTCATTATCTCTGTAAGAGGCTCATGGTTCTTGTGCACTAGAGGTCATAGTTGGGTCTGTATTCCAAGCATTTAGTACAGTGCTCTGCACATAGTAAGCGTTCAGTAAATACTATTGAGTGAATTTGTCATTACACTGCTGGAAAAGCAACCCCTTCCAGCCCTGACAGAGGAGGTGAGAGACTGGAAGAACCTGCTATATGAAGTTACATTTCATTTTCTAAAGCAACACTGAGTAAAATAGACTTTGAAGTCCAGGAATTGCAGATTTCATTCTAGAGTTTGAGATTGTTTTCACTGTTGTCTGGGCTTCTTTGGTCATTAACAGTGCAGAGGGGCGGGGCTGTTGATCACTGCACATGGAGGATCTGGATGATATAGTATCTTCATCTCTTGTAAAATAATCCCCTCTACTTGGCGGGAACTTTCAATGAACACTTTGAAGAGGTGTACCACAATGACACATCTCTGCAGCTCCGGCTGAGGTGCTGCCAGAGCTGCAAAGTCCTGCCCCATTACCTAGAATTTGCCTAACGCTATTTTCTCTTTCAAAGTGATTTCACATCAGATACCTCAAACTGCCAACTTACTCCATCCATGGGAGGTAGGGCTGGCTGGCTCCACTTCCCGTTTCTCTCTAGAGTGTAAGCTCCTTGTAGGTGGGGAATGGGTCTGTTTTTTGGTTATACTGTACTCTGCCAAATTCCTAGTACAGTGCCCTGCACACAGTAAGCACTCAATAAATATGATTGACTAATTCAGAAAGGGGCAGGTATGCTTATCCTCTGCATTTTTCAGATGAGGAAATCGATACTCAGCTTGGTTAGGTGACTTGCCTAAGGTCACTCAGCAGGCCTTTGTTCGAACTGGAATTTGAATTCAGGTCTGTGGACTCCTAGAAACATGCACTTCCCACAGGACCACACTGCCTCCCTGCACTGTTCCATCCCCTGAAAAAAATGGAAGTTTCAGGGTAGTCCAGGGCCTCCAGTGAGGCCCTCTAAGCAACTGAAGTCCCAGGGAAGGGTTCTGAGCCAGATCAGTTACTCGTTAAGAAATGTCCTGGGCCCAGTGGGCTCGAGACAATTCAACAAGCAGCCCGTTGGGCCCTCGAGAGGTGGTTCAGAATCACCTCAGATCCAGATCTTCACCCCTCTCTGGACCGGGAAGTCTCCTGGATCTCCTCAGGCTACCTTGAGCCACACTGCAGACCCAGGGCGTAGTGTCTAGGGTACCTTGGAATCCCCTGGGGGAATGTAAAAGACCCTCCATAATTGCCCAGCTGCCTACCTTCAGTTTGGCCATAATGCATCATCTTATTTTCACCATGCTTCCCTTTGAGAGCCAAGATCAATCAATCAATGGTATGTATTGAGCACTTACTGTGTGCAGAGCAATGTAATAAGCACTTGGGAAAGTACAATACAATATGAGTTGATAGACGCAATCTGTGCCCACAAGATGGCTGATTTTCCTTCACATCATCCAGGAGATCAGGGGTTCTAATCCTGGCTCATTCATTCATTCAGTGATATTTATTGAGCGCTTACTATGTACAGAGCACTGTTCTAAGTGCTTGGAATGTACAATTGGACAACAGATAGAGACAATCCCTGCCCAACAACGTGCTCACAGTCTAGAAGGGGGAGACAGACAACAAAACAAGTAGACAGGCATCAATATATATAAATATTATTATAGATATATACACATACATTCATTCATTCGATCATATTTATTGATCACTGACTGTGTGCAGAGCACTGTCCTAAGTGCTTGGGAAAGTACAATTCGGCAACAGATAGAGACAATCCTTGCCCAACGACGGGCTCTCAGTCTAGAAGGGGGAGACAGCAAAACAGAACAAGTAGACAGGCATCAATGCCAACAAAAATAGATAAATAGAATCATAACTATATACACATCATTAACTAAATAGAGTAATAAATAATACATGCAAATATAGACAAGTGCTGTGGTGAGGGGAAGGGGGAAGAGCAGAGGGTGGGAGAAGGGGGGAATGGGGAGGGGAGGAGGGGCAGAGGGAAAGGGAGGGCTCAATCTGGGACGGCCTGGAGGAGGTGAGCTCTCAGTAGGGATTTGGAGATTGGAAGAGAGTTAGTTTGGCAGAGGTGAGGAGGGAGGGCATTACAGGACAGCAATAGGACATGGGCCAGGGGTCGACGGCAGGACAGGCGTGAACGGGGGACGCTGAGGAGATGAGTGGCGCTCTGACACTTTCTGCTGTGTGGCCTTGGGTGAGCCTCTTCACTTCTCTGTGCCTCAGTACCTCACCTTTAAAATGGGGATGAAGACTGTGAGCCCTGTGCAAGACAGGGACTCTGTGTCCCACGTGATATGTTTGTGTCTATCCCAGCGCTTAATACAGTACCTTGCACATAGTAAGCACTTAACAAACCCCACTATTATTGTTATGATTATTATTAAACAAGGCTCTAGTTACTCCAGGAAGCCACTGGGATGAAATAGAGCAAATGATCACAAAGTACATGGCTGGCTGGCTTTTCAAAAAGCGACTAGATTATTCATTCATTCAATAGTATTTATTGAGCGCTTACTATGTGCAGAGCACTATACTAAGCGCTTGGAATGAACAAGTCGGCAACAGATAGAGACAGTCCCTGCCATTTGACGGGCTTACAGTCTAATCGGGGGAGACGGACAGACAAGAACAATGGCAATAAACAGAGTCTTTACTTAAGCCTACCTTCTTCGCTTAGGACAGGTCTGATCTCCTGTGCCTCTTGAGTCTCACTTGCAGAAACCATACTTCAAAAGAATCCCCTTCCCTTTAAACTGCTGCCAGTGTTTTGGGGAGCTGCTTGTTTTCTAATTCCTTTAAAATGGACCTCATCAATCAATCCATCAGTGAATAATAATGTTGGTATTTGTTAAGCGCTTACTATGTGCCAAGCACTGTTCTAAGCGCTGGGGTAGACACAGGGGAATCAGGATGTCCCACTTGGGGCTCACAGTCTTAATCCCCATTTTCCAGATGAGGTAACTGAGGCCCAGAGAAGTTAAGTGACTCGCCCACAGTCACACAGCTGACAAGTGGCAGAGCTAGGATTCGAACTCATGACCTCTGACTCCAAAGCCCGTGCTCTTTCCACTGAGCCACGCTGGTTTGTGTAGTCTTGTGAGATTACAATACAACCGAGCTGGTAGGTATGTTCCCTGTTCCCAAGGAGCTTTCAGGCAAGAGATGAGCTCACGGTCTAGAGGGTGTCTCCAAGAGAAAAGTCACAGATGGATGAAGAAGGAATATGAGTGTGTTTGACTAACAGTTAATATAATAATAATAATAATTACGGTATTTGTTAACTGCTTACTATTTTTCCAGGCACTGTACTAAGCACTGGGATGCATACAAGCAAATCGAGTTGGATACAGACCTTTGTCCCACATGGGGCTCACAGTCTCAAACCCCATTTTACAGATGAGGTAACTGAGGCACAGAGAAATGAAGTGACTAGCCCAAGTTCACACAGCAGACAAGTGGCAGAACCAGGAGAGCTCAGCCCACACACTCTGCTCCTTTACCGCTAACCTCCTCAATGTGCCTCGTTCTCGCCTGTCCCGCTGTCGACCCCTAGCCCACGTTCTATCTCTGGCCTGGAATGCCCTCCTTCCTCACATCTGCCAAACTATCTCTCTTCCCCCCTTCAAAGCCCTACTGAGAGCTCAACTCCTCCAGGAGGCCTTCCAAGACTGAGCCCCCCTTATTCTCTGCCCCTTTCTCCCCTCCCAATCACCTCTACTCCCTCCTTCTGCTCTACCCCCTTCCCCACCCCACAGCACTTGTGTATATATGTACATATTTATTATTCTATTTATTTTATTAATGATGTGTATATATCTATAATTCTATTTATCTATTTTAATGCTACTGATGCCTGTCTACTTGTTTTGTTTTGTTGTCTGTCTCCCCCTTTTAGACTGTGAGCCCATTGTTGGGTAGGAATTGTCTCTAGCTCTTGCTGAATTGCACATTCCAAGCCCTTAGTACAGTGCTCTGCACATAGTAAGTGCTCAATAAATACAATTGAATGAATGAATGAATGAACCCTTGACTTCTGGCTGCTTCACACAGATGCTGCAGATATCTATGAATCTTCTGAATCCTACAAATTTCTTTTATTCCTATCCTCTACACTTATGTACATATGTACATTATGAGCCCATTGTTGGGTAGGGATTATCTCTATTTGTTGCTGAATTGAATTTGCCAAGCATTTAGTACAGTGCTCTGTACACAGTAAGCCTCAATAAATATGATTGAATGAATGAATAATTGTGAGAGATAAAGAGGGTTAGGGTTTTCACTTATCACTATATGGCTCCTTTTTTGTGACTGGTGTTTTGAAAATAATGATTTTGGGATGCAATTTTTAGCTGTGAAAATGTGTTTTTGAAAATGAGAGGCTCTAACCATAAATTGCTAATTTATTTTTCCATGTTCAACTGGAATAAATTTGTGTTTCTAACAACAGTATGTATTCAAGACCAGTCACACAGCTTAATGGAACTCCGTGGTTATGTTTTAGAAAAAGGGGTGTGGTGCAAACATAAAAAGTGGGTGGATTGGGGTACCTCCAGAGGGAAAAATGTTTGGGAATTACAGGTCTAGAATAACAAAAGAGTGTGGTACTTGTCATCTAGCAGCCTCAACAAACTTGTCTCATTACCGTCTGCAACTCACATATTTCATAAAGCATGGGAGGAAGAGAGATATTCTCTAGATGATCAAATCAGGGTGTGTATGTGTGTGCCGTGTGTGTGTGCATTGAGTAGGCTTGCACGTGGCTATAAAACAAAAGGAATTACCTCTCAAGACTGGAGATTATGAACGTTCCTGGGTTTCAGTAATTTCCATGGATTTCATGTATAGACCTGTTACAGCTAACTGTGCGCCTTCCCTTCAGAACACAACAGGGGTGGATCATTATTTTGGCAGCAACATTACCAAGAGGCAGTCGATGTTCCCCCATTGTGAACCACCTTTCATCTTTAGGGATCGCAAGCCAGTCTTGGAAATATGTCTGCGGAAGAGTGCACCATGTGTCAATGCAAAATAATTTTGATTCACTGGAGAGAAGGAAGTTTGAAGTCCCTTCAACTTTCAAACTTGCTTCAACAATGCTGGACATCTCAACTCAGAATCTTCTGTCTTTCCTGGTCTTGAGCCCACGGTTCCCCCATCTTTGTGGTCTGGCATCTTCCTTTCATCAAGATCTTGCCTTCTTTCCTTATCCTCCTCTTCCCCATCTCTCTGTCTCTTATTCTCTTTCTTTTCCCCTCCTCTTTCTTCTCCCACTCCTCCTCCTTCCTCCCCTCCTCCTCTCCTCCTCAGTATCTCAATGCTGCTCTCTGTGGATCGGAAATGAAAACCGAGTGGCATGCACAACCTTAGGGCCAATCCAAAAAGTGACTTTTAAAAGGAGTGGCTTTTTAACGTTGCTTTCTCATTAAGCCGGATTCTCCCCTTGGCCTGCTGGGCCAGATAGATGCTTAGCGTGATGCATTAGCCACGAGTCAATTTTCAATGCAGAAGGATTTGGCCTAAATTAGATGTGTTTTTAAACTGCATGGCTTGTGAAGAGATTCTGCTCAACTGGATTCTAGGATTGGCCAAAGTATGCTAATAATAATAATTTTGGTATTTACTAAGCACTTATTTTGTGCCAGGCACTGTACTAAGCACTGGAATGGATACAAGCAAATCAGGTTGGACACAGTCCCTGTCCCATATGGGGCTCACATTCTTAATCCCCATTTTACAGATGAGGTAGCTGAGGTACACAGAAGTGAAGTGACTTGCTCCAGGCCACACAGCAGACAAGCGGCAGGGCTGGGATTAGAATCCATGACCTTCTGACTCCCAGGCCCATGTTCTATGCACCACACCATGTTGCTTCTTTAATCATATTGTTTTCACATGTAAAGGCCCCAGATTTCTCGTGTGCATTTGGAGTCATTGTCTGTTGCCCTACCCAAAGTGATATTTTCTTCACCGGTATTATTACAACTGTGATCTTTCAATACAAAATACAGTATATCACAACTGATAAGATTTTTTTTTTAAATGTTCCTCTAAAGCCCAAATCATAACCGTCACGGTCAACATGAGGATTAGCCGATGGACATTTGGCTGAGTGTTATTTGTCAAATAATCTTCACCTACGTCACCCTGGATGATCATCACCCTGTTATATGCCAACCTGAAAGAAAGCAAAGGGAAATCTGGAGTACTTTTTAAAGTATTGTTTCAACTGCGTTAATGGCTCTAACATTCTATGCTGAGTCTCTGGAAGGCTGGAGTTCAACTTCAGATGCAATTTTATCTGTCTCTTCTAGACTTTTTCTGGCTTCTCAGCTACTTAATTTATTTTCCTTTCATGTATGATATTTTTCCAACCAGGACATGTTTGCTAGTTGTTAAAATATTGGCATCATTCTTTGCAGCATGCTCAAGTATTTCCTCAGTGACTCACCTATGGTTCCCTTCGCAATCTGCATGTGCATGACAGTCCCGAAGCCAAGATTAGCACTAGTTAGGCTTTAGAGGTTGCAGATGACTAAGACACAGACACTTTGGCAGGGATATTGGGCACCCAGACCGTCAATGGACATGGGCAGAGAAGCAGGGGATGGGGCGGCAGGGGGCCGATGGGGCAAAAGCAATTTTATGAGACTTTGAAAGAATTTCACTTTCTGAGTTCCTACCTATTCATTCATTCAATAGTATTTATTGAGCGCTTACTATGTGCAGAGCACTGTACTAAGCACTTGGAATGTACCAATGGCACCAATGGCACCAAGAATGGCACGACCATCCTTCCCGTCCCGCAGGCCCGCAATCTCGGTGTCATCCTTGACTCGTCCCTCTCGTTCACCCCACACATCCTATCCGTTTCCACCCAAACGGCTACCTTACTATTACGGGCTCTCGTTATATCCCGGCTAGACTACTGTGTCAGCCTTCTCTCTGACCTCCCTTCCTCCTCTCTCGCCCCGCTCCGGTCTATTCTTCACTCCGCTGCCCGGCTCATCTTCCTGCAGAAACGATCTGGGCATGTCACTCCCCTTCTTAAACAACTCCAGTGGTTGCCTATCGACCTCCGCTCCAAACAAAAACTCCTCACTCTAGGCTTCGAGGCTCTCCATCACCTTGCCCCTTCCTACCTCTCCTCCCTTCTCTCTTTCTACCGCCCACCCCGCACGCTCCGCTCCTCTGCCGCCCACCTCCTCGCCGTCCCTCGGTCTCGCCTATCCCGCCGTCGACCCCTGGGTCACGTCCTCCCGCGGTCCTGGAACGCCCTCCCTCCTCACCTCTGCCAAACTGATTCTCTTTCCCTCTTCAAAACCTTACTTAAAAATCACCTCCTCCAAGAGGCCTTCCCAGACTGAGCTCCTCTTCCCCTCTACTCCCTCTGCCATCCCCCCTTTACCTCTCCGCAGCTAAAGCCTCATTTTCCCCTTTTCCCTCTGCTCCTCCACCTCTCCCTTCCCATCCCCACAGCACTGTACCCGTCTGCTCAACTGTATATATTTTCGTTACCCTATTTATTTTGTTAATGAATTGTACATCGCCTTGATTCTATTTAGTTGCCATTGTTTTTACGAGATGTTCTTCCCCTTGACGCTGTTTAGTGCCATTGTTCTTGTCTGTCCGTCTCCCCCGATTAGACTGTAAGCCCGTCAAACGGCAGGGACTGTCTCTATCTGTTGCCGACTTGTTCATCCCAAGCGCTTAGTACAGTGCTCTGCACATAGTAAGCGCTCAATAAATACTATTGAATGAATGTACAATTCGGCAACAGATAGAGACAGTCCCTGCCCATTGATGGGCTTACAGTCTAATCGGGGGAGACAGACAAAAACAAGACAACCTAATCATGATAAACAGAATCAAGGGGATGCACACCACATTAACAAAATATATAGGGTAATAAAATATATACAAATGAGCACATTGCTGAGGAGAGGGGAAGAGATGGGGGAGGAGCAGAGGGAAAGGGGGGAGAGGGGTCTTAGCTGAGTGGGGGGAAGAGGGAGGGAGCAGAGAGCAGAAGGGGAGCAGAGAGGGAGCAGAGGTAGCAGAGGGAAAAGGGGAAGCTCAGTCTGGGAATGTCTCTTGGAGGAGGTGAGCTCTCATGTAACCTATAATATTCCCCACCGTGATTTATTATTATCAAATGTCATCAAATGCCTATTCTTAGCGACTCTATGGATAGATTTTCTCCAGACTGACCTATCTTCTGCCATAATTTGTAACCTTGCTTATGGTTCTTCCATTATTGTTGTTATGGTTTCTATCCGTCTGGCTTCTGGTCTGCTTCTTCCACAATTTCCTGGACTTTTCCTAGAATTAGTGTCGTCTCCAGAGAATTAGTCCTCCTGATGATATGTCCAAAATATGCTTATCTAAATCAAGTCATTTGGCCTTTCAAAGACCACCTTGGCTTAATTTGCTCCTGAACTCATTTGTTTGTTTTTCTGGCAGTTAATGATATTCACAAAAGTCTTCTCCAACACCATATTTCAAAAGAATCGATGCTCTTTCTATCCTGTTTTTTCAGTGTCCAGCTTTTCGGATCCATACATTGTCACTGGAAACACCACAGAATTGACAATTTGTATTTTCCTGGCAATTGTTGCATCAGCACGTTTCATTATTTTTTTCCAGGACCTTCGTAGCAAATCTTCCTAAAATTAATCTTCCGTATATTCCTTTATTATTGATTATTGATCCGGGGAAAGAAAAAGTTGTCAACTATTTCAGTCTTCTCTCCAACCATTATAATGCGTTAAAACTTCCGGTTGTCATGATCTTTGTTATCTTGACATTCAAATGCAGACTCATCCTTTTGCTCCGCTTCTTGACTTTTAAGAATAAGCCCTTCGAATCTCTTCACTTTCTGCTAGTATGGTAATATCATCAGCATAACAAAGCTAGTTTACATTCCTTCTTTCAATCTTTACTCCCGGTTCATCTTCATCCGATCCGGCTTCTCTCATCATGTATTTGGCATAAAGGATGCACAGATAAGGCGATAAGATACATCCTCGTCTCACATCCTTACTAAGGGGAAATCAATCAGTTTTTCCATATTCTGTTCTTATTTTAACCTCCTGCCTGGCATACAGGTTCTGTATTAATGCAATTGATTCCTACTATCCAAATCTCCCTGAGGCCTTTGACTCTGAAGGGTGGGTCTCCCTCACTGTATCTGTGCAGCCAGCGAAACCTGTTTTATTCTCACTAGCAGAATGTCTAGCCTATATTATTCAGACTTTTGCTTCCCCTTGACTTCTCATATTTGCCTAAGACACAGCTTAAGACTTGGACGCTGTAGACCCAGAGCTACATCTGGGTTGGCGCTTGCTAGGTCTGGGACCTGGCCACTGGGGAGGGGAGTAATAATGATAATAATAATTGTGGTTTTTGTTAAGTGCTTACTGTATGCCAGATACTGTACTAAGCACTGTAGTAGATACAAGTTAATCAGGTTAGGCATAGTCCCTATCCCACAAAGGGCTCACGGTCTTAATCCCCATTTTACAGATGAGGTAACTGAGGCACAGAGAACTTCAGTGACTTGGCCAAGGTCATAGAGCTGACATGTGGCGGAGCTGAGATTAGAACCCAGGTCCTGCTGACTCCCAGGCCCATGCTCTATCCACTAGGCCCCGCTGCTTCTCAATGTCCCAAGTCCCAGGAGGGGTGCCCAGAACGTGCCAGCAGTAGTCTGGAATGTCCACAAGCTCACAAGTCAGGAGTCCTGGAGACAGTAATGCATAGAAGCAGAGGTAGACCAAAATAGTGGCGATCCCATTCTTCTCCTTCTTATTGTTGTCATAATTCTTCTTATTATTATCATTATTGTATTTGTTAAGCACTTACTGTGTGTCATCAAGCACCGTTATAAACGCTGGAGTAGATACAAGTTAATCGGGTTGGACAAGTTCCTGTCCCACATGAGCCTCACAGCCCACTCTTTCTCCTCTCCCAACCCCACTCTCCAGGTCAGGAATAGACATTTCAATCAGCAAATGGTATTTATTAAGTGCTTACTGTGTGCAGAGCACTGTACTAAGCACTTGGGAGAGTACGCTATAACAATAAGCAGACATATTCCCTGCCCACAATGAGCTTACAGTCTAGAAGAGCTTCTGGGTGAGATGCCACTGGTTTGCTGGTTCCTGCATCTCTCCCAGGGCTATTTCCAGTGGGACAGAGCCTTAACAGCCCTTCACTGGCTATGACCCTGTGTGAGTTGAATGTCTTGAGGGAAAAACAAACACTGCTCCTGAATGTTAATATTAAAAGTAGGATGCGAGGGCTAATGCTGAGAGAGGGTCATTTCGGCCATTAGAGAAGGCTCCAAAGTGCATATTATAATCTAGATCCCAGACTCCCTGGAGATAGTTAAATATTATCTAAAGGAAGTTTATTTAATGATCATGAGGGTGACTGAATGAGAACAGAAATGAAAATCAGGAGACTCTGAATGTTGTTTTGGCTTTGGAAACTGATTCGTGTACCACACTGGACAAGGTGTATTGCCGCCTTGTGCCTCAGTTTCCCTACTGTTAAAATGCGAGAAGCACTTGCAGTAGAAGTACAGCTATTAATTAAATGTATTGAAAAGGAAACAAAAAATTACCCTGTTTGAGTGGACACATCTCTTCCACCCATTCTCAAATGTGACATTTATAAAAGTGCGAAAGCACTAGTTTGGATTCATTTCTCAGAATCAGTGAGCTAACATCATTGAAATGCTGCAAACATCCCAGACAGAGGCTGGTATAAATGCAGGGTGTTATTAGTAACAAGCTCAAGAGATCCACCCATGGAGAATGAAAGGTGAATACGGAAGGAGCATCATGTTATAATAATTAATAATAATGATGGTGTTTAAGCGCTTACTATGTGCCAAGCACTGTTCTAAATACTGGGGGAGATTCAAGGTAATCAGGTTGTCCCCCGTGGGACTCACAATCTTCACCCCCATTTTACAGATGAGGTAACTGAGGCACAGAGAAGTGACTTGGCCAAGGTCACACGGAGCCGGGATTAGAAGCCACGACCTCTGACTCCCAAGCCCGTGCTCTTTCCATTAAGCCACGCTGCTTCTCTGTTATGTGCCCCATTGGATCCACCCCAGTGCTCCCTTTGAAATTCGAAAGAAGTAAGAGTCTAAGCCTGAGATTCATCTGGTTAAAAGGTCCCACTGCTTTGAGTGGGGAATTTCTACTGTTGCACATGATGCTGGAGTAGTTCTGACCCAATGTCTGTGAAAATATAGTAAATGGAAGAGAAATATGCAGACGGGTCTAAAATAGAATTATACGGGTCTCATCCGTTTCTTTCTATTTAAAGTAAGTCAGTGAAGTGGGAAAAGAGGTTTTCAAATGGTTGAAATTTTTTTTAAAAAAAAACTCATTAGCGCCCTTCTCATTAGTAACCGTTGGACAGTGGGAGTGGGAGTCTTGCAGACAATAGGAAGTTGCATCACTGCATATGATTAGCATGCATTTCTAGCTACTCCAGTCTTGAGGTTTCGAGTCAGAAGGAGAAATTCCAGACGAGATACTCACTCGTGTTTAAGTCTGTTGACCTGATATTAAGCTGGGAAAATAGACTTTAACACAAACAGTCCAGTCAAGAGCAGGACAGAACAGCCGTGTCGGTACAGTAAACCATCACTGCACTGAGAGGTGAAGGTCATGTGAGCTGTTGCTTCCCTTAATGTTCCAGAACTTCTAATTAGGGCTGGGTAAAACCCACAGAATTTATATTGTTTGGATTTCCCAGAAAGTTCTTACGGTACTTCAGTCAGACACTGAAGGCATTTGTTCCTTATGGTGTTGGGGCTAATGTATCATCAAAAGACACTTTTCAGAAATGTTAGTTATTTGTGAGTTTTCCTTTGTCGGGTATGATCTTTAAAATAAAGAATGAGGCGGTCATTAATATAACTAATAATTATTGGGCTGTAAAGCACATTTGCGGGATGACATTTGAGATGACAAAATATTTCCTTCACTGTGTGCACTGGTGTATGTACTTTTTTGTGTTATTTATCTATTAGTGTTCAAAATACAAGGAAACACTCTAAAAAGCCTCAAATTAGTTTGCATGATTTTCTAAAGTTTATTCAATATTGAGAGCAGTATTAGGGGTTTGTTTTGATGGAAAAAACATGTTTGAAAGAATGATTAAGGGCAGAAGGCTTGGGACTTTCTCCAGAGGGAAGTTATCCAATTTTTCTGTTTGAATAGCTTCCTGAAAAGGGAGCGCCTCATTTGCAACTCCTGCTGGATTGTAGGAATTTCAGATTCACATTGTCCCTCTGAGTTATGCAGGATATTAAACCAGTTCCTTGATTGCCATCCTTATTGTGTGACTTAGTTAATCTGTTAACTTCTCTATGCCTGTTGGGAAGATGGGATGAAAACTGTTGTCTGTGATTTTTGATCAGAAGGTAGAAAGCATAACAACTGTGATATTGTTAAACACTTACTAAGTGCCGAGTACTGTACTAAGTGCTGGGATAGATACAAGTTAATCAGGTCTCACATGGAGCTCACAGTCTAAGTAGAAGGGAGAATGGATACTGAATCCCCGGTTTGCAGATGAGGGAACTGAGGCATAGAGGCACATAGTAAGCACTCAACAAATAGCATAATTATCATTATTAATTATGGTATTTGTTGAGTGCTTACTATGTGCCAAACACTGTTCTAAGCGCTAGGGTGGATACAAGTGAATCGGGTTGGACGCAGACCCTGTCCCACGTGAGGCTCACAGTCTCAATCCCCATTTTACAGATGAGGTAACTGAGAGGAGTGAAATGACTTGCCCAAGGTGACACACACAGCAGGTAAGTGACAGAGCCAGGATTAGAACCCAGTTCTTGTGGCTCCCAAGCCCATGCTCTTTCCACTAGGCCACACTGCCTCCCTAGTATTAGGCAAATATTGTAGGATGCAGCTGCAGAAGCTAGGAACGAATCCATCAATCAGTGGAGTAATTGCGAGGTAAACAGAACATATACTTCAAAGACCTCACCATCTAAGTGGGAGTGGTTCTCTGAACCAAAGAGACACTCATTGTTATTAGCTGTAATGATAATATTAACATTAATAATGATAATAATTATTACATTTGTTAAGCACTTACTATCTGCCAGACACTATACTAAAGGAAGCTCATTGTGGGCAGGGAATGTGTCTGTTTATTGTTATATTGTACATGCCCAAGTGCTTAGTACAGTGCTTTGCACACAGTAAGCTTTCAATAAGTACAACTGAATGAATGAATCAATCAAGTTGGACAGTCGTTATTCCACAAGGACCTCACAGTCTAAATAGACGGAAATAAGACTTAATGCCCATTTTACAGATGAGGAAATTGAGGTCCAGAGACTTGCAGTGACTTGCCCAAGGTCACAGAGCAGACAAGTGGTGGGGTCAGGATTGGAACCCAGGCCATCAGACTCCCATGCCCCTCTCTATCCACCAGGCAACTCTGCTTCTGATGGATTGAGGATTGCCTCAGGGAGGAACGGGGTGGACAAGAGTATGGGAAAGCACCAAAAAAATCCCTGATTCTCCATTTCCCAGTGGTCATGTTAATGAATTAATGTTGGAGCTTACCTTGTGCAGAATGGGGGCTAATTCAGAACTTTCCTCTGAAAAAAATCCAGCTTGTAGAATTGTTAGTTGGAGGTTCAGTGAAATACTTGGAAACTCTCTTCCACTAGGTGGCCCAGCTGCTGCGTCTGCAAGCTTCGCTTCACCAGATGGAATGTTATTACCTTTAGTCGGTTGGCATCATTTCACTGGAAGTAGTGACGGTCCGTGGGCCGCGTTGTCAAAGCCAGGAATTTATGAGTTCTGATTCCACCTCTCCTGTGTCTTTCCGTGTGGCTTTGAGCGTGCTTCATCACTTCCCCATTTATAAAAGAGGGATACACTTACTTACCTACCTAGGTCAAAATAGGTTTAAGCTAGGCCGGGTATGATAAGCCCAACTCTTTCATCCTTGATTCTGTTCTGTGGTCACTGTTCTATAGTTTCTAAAGGAGGGAGGAGTAGAAGGGAAAGCAGCCTAACTAGCCAGGAGAGGAAACTACTGCCTTCGATCCACTTCTGCCTCTGACTTCCTGTATGTCCTAACCTGTTCCTTTTAACCTCCATAGATTTAATTTCACTCATTACCCAAGAGGAAATAGCAATCCTGACCTTCCAATTCTGTTGGGAATAAAAACTAATAGGCATTTGGAGTTTCTGGGAAGATAGAAGACTTTCTGCTCGAGGGGAGTCAGCAATCTTGTGGGCTGAGGGGAACAATAATCCCTAGCCTGTCCCATCCCTTGAGGAAGATGGAGATTAGAAGTGGAGCCAAGATCATAGTTTCATCTTTAATTGTCCTCCTACTGGCAGGTCAAGACTTCCTGGGCTGGCCCTAATACTGGGCCCATCCAGTTTCTCTTACTCCTGCTGGGCTCCAGGCCTTGTCACAGTCTCCTCTCTCTGTTTCCTCCTCCGAGAGGCCTTCCTGTTTAAACCTCTTCTTTCCCCACTCCCTCTCTCTTCTGTATCACCTAAACACTTGGATCTGTACCCTTTAAGCATTTTATCATCATCTCACCCTAATCCCCACAGACATTTACATTAATGTCTATCTCCCCCTCTAGAATGTAATCTCATTGAGGGCAAGGAACGTATCTACCAACCCCATTGTATTTTACTCTCAGTTGCTCAAGCAGAGTGCTCTGCACAGTAAAAACTCAGTAAATACCATTGATTGATTGATTGTGATCGACTGACCTGGCCTGGAGCCCGACAAGGTAGCGGTGCTTGGACTTCATCAATTCCAGCATCAACAGGGGCATTTTGCAGTCCTTCTGGCTTCCTATGCCCACTAAGCTTGGTTGGTTTCCTTTATTGGAAGCCATACTTCCTAAAAGCTACCCTCTGTTAAAGCTTCACCCCTGCAAATGCCACTCACACATGCTCCAAGCAATCACCACCTACTGTGTGCAGAGTACTGTACTGAGAATTTTGCAGAGTAAAATAGAGGAGAGGCCAAGTTTTTCTAATGCTCGCAATAAAAGGCTTAGATTCCTGTCTCCATCAACGGCAGATCCAAGATGAAAAGATCATATATGTAACGTAATTGAAAATAAAATGATTTAAGGCCAAGATAATATTAATTAAATTAAAAGGGATTTATAGCCATCAAGTTTTAATATTACTATTATAATTGGACAGCTCAATCCAATAATCTCATCATCATCATCATCATCACCATAGTGGTATTTATGAAACTTATTGAGTGCTTACTGTGTGTTGTATGCTGTACTAAGTGCTTGGGAGAGTATAGTACAGCATAGTTGGTAGACATGGTTCCTGCTCACAAGTTTATAGTCTAGAGTGATTTATGATATATAATTTATAATTGTGTACATAGTGCTGTGGGGTTGAGGAAGGGTTGAATAGCAGATACCCAGAAGTCACAGGTGCAAGTGCATAGACCAATCAATCAATCATATTTATTGATTACTTATTGTGTGTAGAGCACTGTAGTAAATGCTTGGGAGAGTACTGTATAACAGAGTTGGTAGACATGTTCCCTGCCCACAGCATGTAAACTTTTACACAGTGGAGAATAATGCAGGAAAATGCAGGAAAAGAGTACTTAATTGGGGAAAGCCTCTTGGAAGACACAGGGCCTTAAATAAGTCTTTGGAGGTAGGGAGAGTTGTGGTGTGGCATATATGGAGAAGGAGGGAGTTCTGGGCTAGAGAAAGGACATGGAAAAGGTGTTCAGCACATTTACACTAGCATAGGCCTAAAAATTCACTCTCTTCTCTTGAAGGGAGAGCTTTGGGATTTTAAACAATGTGTAAGTTCCTTGGGGACAGGGATCGTGTCTACGACCCCTGTCGTACCCTCTCAAGCACTTAATACAGTGGTCTGCACACAGTAAGCATTCAAATACCATTTACTGATTGACTGATAATTTTTTCAGTTTTCCTTTACTTCTGTCAACTCAGTCATTCCTATAGTCAATTCACATCACAAAAATAATGCCTCCATCAACCAATCAAATCTATTGAGTACCTATTTGTGTATAATGGTGCATATTAAACACAGAAGCAGTGTTGCCTAGTGGAAAGAGCAAGGGCCTGGGAGTTAAAGGACCTGGGTTCTAATCCCAGCTCCACCACAGACCTGCTGTGTGACCTAGAACAAGACAATTAACTTCTCTGTGCCTTAGTTAACTCATCTGCAAAAAGGAGATTCAATGATTGATCGATTGATTGATCAGTGCCTGTTCTCCCTCCGACTTAGACTATGAGTGCCATATGAGACCTGATCATTTTGTAATCTACTCCAGCAGTTAGTACAGTACTTGATATATAGTAAGTGCTTAACAAATACCACATGGAAGAGTGCTGTAAAGTTAGAATAAATGATCACTGCCCTCTAGGAAGTTAGGGCCAGGCACAGAATAAATTAAAGCAAGGAAATTGAGATGGATAACAAGTCTGAAATGCATTTTTAGGACTGATGATCTGAAAATAATAGCTACAATTATCAAAATCAAATAGATTGCAAAATTAACCAAATAATTTTCAGCCAAGTATACCTAGCCCAGGAATAGTAGTGGATAGTATAGCACAACCTGATTACCCTGTATCTACCCCAGCACTTAGAGCAGTGCTCTGCACATAGTAAGTGCTTAACAAATACCAACATTATTATTGTTACTCCATTCTAACAGAGAACCACAAACTCTCATAGGCTATTCAGAAGATAATATCTGTTCATTTATTCACCTGTTTCTCCTTGCAAGCCAGAAAAGCCTCTGTCTGACTCAGTTTACATTGCAGCTTGTTCCCAGTTGTCCAGTCCCCATCTCAAGCAACATGGCCTGGTGGAAAGCAGAGGGGCCTAGGAGTCAGAGGATCTGGGTTTTAATCCCAGCTCTGCCACTTGTCTGTTGTGTGATCTTGAACCAGTCACTTAACTTCTCTGTGCCTCAGTTCCCTCATCTGCCAAATGGGGATTAAGACTGTGAGTGCTATGAGGGACATGGACTGTGTCCAACCCGATTATCTTGTATCTAACCCAGCACTTACTTAGCACAGTGCCTGCATGTACATAGTAAGCATGTAATTAAAAATCTCAATAGCTGAGTTTGCAATGAGCAAAATGAGCACTTAAAAAAAAAAAAAGAAAGGTTCTTACTGGCACAAATTTGAAGCAGCTTCAGTTCCAACCCAATGAAAGGGAGATTTGCAATAGTTTGAGGGTTTTTTTTTTCTTTTAGTCTGAAAGCAATTTCCAGAACTGGGAAAGAACCAGTGGTGACTTATATTTCCTTTTAATTGGTATCAGAACTCAGAGCTGTATCACCCATGGCTGGATTCTTATGCTGAGGAGAATTCCTCAAAGGAGAGGCGGGAGTTGAAAGTCAGCTCAGCAGTTCACCAGACTGACAGCTGCTGGGAGCAGCGGGGGACTTTGTGCCATCTGGGCTCTGGGGGCTGTACTGAGGGTTATTGCCAGATTGGCAGCCGGACAGTAAAGCAAGTGTAGGTATTGGCCAAGTCCGACGTGTATCACGAGGGGGACTTTCTTAGGGTTACCGAGGTGAGCTCCAAGGCAAGGATAGGGAAGCTGTTACGTTAATCTGCATGGGGCCTTCCACAAGATCAGTAGTTTGACACAGAATTATAGGCTTTCCCTGTACAAATTCTGGTCAAAAATGGCTATTTTCCCTGGAAACAATCTTCTCAAACCTCTGCTGATTTAATATGTTTCAGAGAGCTTCCTAGTGGATACAAAAATGACTCTTCTCCCCATTCATTCATTCATTCATTCGATCGTATTTACTGAGCGCTTACTGTGTGTAGATCACTTTACTAAGCGCTCGGAAAGTACACTCCCCACTAGCCCCCAACCAGGCTCCACCCTGGGTTCTCCAAAAAAAGAAAAAAACTCACTGAAGGGTTTGAGAGTCTCAAAATAGAATGAAAGGAATCTCTATAAATGGATCCCAGAGTGGCTGCCAGGTAATCGTCCCTCCATCCATCCTGATGCGTGATCAAGGCTCTAAAGAGGAGACTGAGGTGGAACATGCAAGGAGGTTCTCTTGAGCAAGAGTCCAGTCAGAGTTTCATTTATTAGGAGTAAGCCTCTTGTTCTCCACTGGATTTTTCTCCCTAAAGGATAAGGAGAAATATCCAGAGGTCACTGGGGTGGGCCATTCCAGTGGTAATAAGTGGAGATAACATATAAGCATGCAGTTCCTGGGAATCAGTCTTGATTGGACTAAATGCAAAAGAGAGAAAAGATGGCCCCGGAATCCATGCTTCGTGATCACTTATTCGCCACCATCAGGTAAACAAGATGTAGGCACTGTAAATTTAATCCTTCAATCACTGGACATTCCTTCAGCCAAAAAGGTTTACAGTGTTTGGGAGATAAAGGTTCCCATATAGAATTACATAGCAAATGGAGATTTTCAAGAAAAATTCATGCTAATATTAATTGAGGAAGAGCCTTGTGACTGGGCCCACTGCAACTGCAAGAGACTGGACTCTGTTGATGGTGAATTTTATACTAAGAATGGTACTGCTGAGGAATGTATTTTTTTATGGTATTTATTAAGTGCTCTCCCTGTGCCAGGTACGGTAGTAAGTGCTGGGGTAGATACAAGATAATCAGGTTGGACGCAGTCCTTGTCTCGCATAGTGTTTGCAGTCTTAATCTCCATTTTGCAGATGAGGTAACTGAGGCAAAGTGAAGTGCCTTATCGAAGGTCCCACAGCAGACAAGTGGCAGAGCTGGTATTAGAACCCAGGTCTTCTAACTCCTAGGTCTATGCTCTTTCCACTAGACCACGTTGTTTCTCTATCTACAGCTGACAGTTCAAGCTCATCAGATGATAAATTCCTGAAGTGCCTTTTCCTTTTCTTTCATCCTCCAAGGCAATGGAATTGAGGGATTTGGTAAACAAACTCTAGATGTGTACATTACACCCTCATGGACTGATCTTTAGGCATTAAAGAATGGAAAATGCTTATTTCAGCTA
This sequence comes from Ornithorhynchus anatinus, assembly GCF_004115215.2. NCBI lineage: Eukaryota > Metazoa > Chordata > Mammalia > Monotremata > Ornithorhynchidae > Ornithorhynchus > Ornithorhynchus anatinus. The sequence goes on from NC_041730.1 coordinate 98,999,479, forward strand.
ATATCCAGCTGCTTAATAGCTCAGAGGCCGACATTTTAAGTCAGTCTTTAGGCTTTTCCAATAAGGAGGGCAGAGACCTGCATCTTCTAGCAATTACCGTGATTTATGTTAAAAAAAGACCTCAAACAGATTTTCTCTAACAAATTCTTGGCTAACAGTACTCAGGAACAGCCCGTTACCCAACATCTTTTCCTACTAAGAATTTAACACTCCCTTCAGGGCCTTAGAATCTCAGAAAACCCTCTGGTGAACTGCTATCTATGTTTAAGTTGGGTCTTCATTTTTATTTCCCTCGTTGCTTTTTTTTTTCTTTTTTCCAAACCACGGTGTCAGCATGCACAGGGTGTCTTCCAGCTTGAACCGTCTGATAGCCTCTGAGTCAGTATGTCCAACAAGCCCCAGCTGGCCTGGCAAAGAAGCCTTTTTAGACCAAAAAAAAAAAAAACCCACTGAAACTCTCCCTTCATTCAGTTGCACAATGTGATTTAAATAGGCAACTCACTCCAATTGGTTTTCCTAAGAAAGTTCAGGGAAGCTCTGATTCGTCTGGTGTAGTCTCTAGCTGGAGCAACAACTTTAAGGTCAGTGTCCAAAACCAATTCAGACAGCAGTACAAATAAACACCACTGGAAAAACAGACATGTAGTCAGGAAAAAACCCCTTTCGGCTAGACTATCAGTTTCAGGATTGTCACGGCCTGGAATGTCAGGTCCTCATTACTATGAGAAAAAAGAGAGGGTCAAGCCTAAAATGAAATTAGTGTCCTTAGAATAAGGTACACTTTTTCCACTCATCATAAGCTAGAACCTTCTATTAATTAATATATATGGAAATATATATGTACATTATTTGTTCTTCTATAAAGGATAAATGTTCATTAACATTTGGGGCCGTTGATTTTGTTGAATGTGTGAAAGCAGAAATAATTAATTTCTAGTTAGTCTTAGCAAATCAGTAGACCTCTTTCCTTCTGTCTTTCAAGACTCTTTTTAGTCCCGAATCGTTCAGACTCACGCATCCCTTCGGTCCCCTTGAAATGACCTTAAACCACATCAAGAAGGGTCAGGTAATGAAATGAAGAGAACCTTTTCTATCTCAGGGCATTTGACCTATTTGCATATTTTCAAGTACTTTCTGACCACAAGAATTCAGTGAGACAGAGACCCAGTTAAGGAATAAATAAGCATTCATTAGGAAAGGCTGAAATAATTGACTAGTATACTGATGGTTAGACATTTAAAATAAGTGTTGCTTGCAACATGTCTGCCTCCCCCTCTAGAGTGTGAGTTCCTGGTAGGCAAGTCACATGTCAGCATGGCTCAGCGGAAAGATCCCGGGCTTGGGTGTCAGAGGTCGTGAGTTCAAATCCTGGCTCTGCTACTTGTCAGCTGTGTGACTTTGGGCAAGTCACTTAACTTCTCTGTGCCTCAGTTACCTCATCTGTAAAATGGGGATGAAGACTGTGAGCCTCACGTGGGACAACCCGATTACCCTGTATCTACCCCAGCGCTTAGAACAGTGCTCTGCACATAGTAAGCGCTTAACAAATACCAACATTATTATGTCCACCAACTCTAGAACTCTCGTAAGCACTTAGAACAATGCAAATGCTTAACAAATACCATTTAAAAAATGCTCTGCACACAATAACCCCTCAATAAATACATTGATCGACTGATGCAAATTGAAGTTCCCGCCTCCAATTTATACTTGGGGCTTGAAACTGCTCATTCCAAGCTTCATCACTGAAGATTCTAGCCAGTCATTCTATGACTCCCTTGAGGTTGAAGTCTTGGATTAGCAAGGGTCTCTGGACTGAACTTTCAGTCACTTCTCCACTGCTGGGAGCACGTGGGTGAAGAACCTGATGTTCTTCTGACTTGTCCTATGGGGATGAGCCCAAGGCCGAGAATACAGTTTTTGATTAAAGGAACTGACAGCAATGGAGCAATGGAGCTTACGTTCCCTTAGGATTTTACCAAAGTTTTTAATTAGAGAAAAAGGTCAACACAAAGTGTTGCAAATGGTCAAAAAAATGCTAACCTCTCCCAAGGGGCTAACAAATCATTGTCCTCATAAAGGTTGTAGTGATTGCTGTCAATTTTCACAGCTGGCTAAAAACCGAAGTATCCCAAAAGACAAGAATGATTTCACCCAGTGTCATTTTACCCCAAATTCAAGTAAAGGGAATTAGCTGCAAAGATACGCTAGTGGTGAGGAAATTCTTTTGTGATTCATAGAGCATTTTAACCTGCAACTTTGACTGTGCCACAGGGATGTTATTGGGATTCATGTTGTGCACGTGTATGTTTGTGTGTGTGTGTGTGTGTGTATGTATGTGAATGCCTGAGTGTTATTTGGATCAGTGTAAACTGTTAGCGATGACAATCGTCTAAATGAAGCATGGAAAAGTATTCTTTAACATTTCCAGTCTTCCACTTGGTAAGAATGTATCCATCAGAGTTGCCAAAAAGACAGAGTTTCAGGTAGGGCAGAAGGGAACTAACTGGAAGACCCAGAACCATTACCTGGGATAAAAAACAAAATGTGTCCTAGATGCACCATGCCCCTCCTTTTCCCCCTTGATTTTAAAAAAATGCTTTCTATATTCAACAATCAATCAGTGGTATGTACTCAGTGCTTACTATGTGAGAACCCCGGACTATGCACTTGGAAGAGTATAATGCAGTAGAGTTAGTAGACTCAAACTGCTTACAATGAGTTTACAGTCTAGACTTCACTAACCCTGGAAACTGGTGAGAGCGCTAATGGTCCTTCTAGACCCTACTGCTTTGTTCTCAGTTTTGCTTGTTTGCCACCACAATCTTGTCAGGTCTGTTCGTTCAAAATTTCTATTTGAGACTGTGTCCTCGGTGAGAGAGTAGCAGACACGGTATTTGCATTTACCTTGTAGCATTCTCTGCCACCTGTGCAATCTGAAATTGATATAGGAACAAAGTAGATCCGGAACATTCCTAAGAAAATCTTTAATAAATGATCATTATAAGTTTGGCCCCTTTAGTTAAAACAGCAGACTGAAGAAGGAGAAACTGTTTACCCAGATTATCTGGATAATTGCCTCAGTTCTTTGCTAGAGGAGATAGGCTTTGGAAGAAATCCCACCGAACTCTTTAACCGTCACGAAGTGCCCGAGGCAAATAATGTTACAAACTGTGCCAGCGACACAGTGTTTGATGCTCTCCCCTCTGGTTCCCCTTTAAGGTAAAAGTTAAGAATAAAGATCTTTGTGCTTCGTCCTAGAGGGCATGGAAACCACAGAATGAGATTCCGCTCTGAAGTCTGCCACAATACATCTGCAGACACAAATCGGAAACATAAGAGAATTCAAGGGAAGGAGCAAGACGAAGACTTAGATGCGTGACACAGGATAGGAGGGTTCTCAGGGAGAGGAGAGACAGCATGGGAATCAGTCGATTAATGGTATTTATTGTGTGCGCAAAGTACTTAAGAGAGAACAATACGGCTGGTAGACACGATTCCTGTCTTCAGGGAGCTGATAATCTGACCCGAGACATCTTCTCAGATGGCAACCATCCAAAGCACACCAAGTCCTCGGGGCACGTGCCAACCCCAGTACCTTGGCCACAGGTCCACACTGGGTACTGCGGTTGGCGAATCATGGTCAGCCTTCCACAGGCTGTAGTCAAGTTCCCCAGCCAAGAAATCTTTGTTCCCAGAGCTTGGAAAGCTGACTGATCCTTCCCAGGTGGGGAGCTCTAAGCCCTGCAATCAGTCGCAATCACTTCAGCCCTAAATAAGACGCCCATACATTAAATACATGATCGCATTTGTCTTGCCGCAGACCTCTTGCCCACATCCTCTCTCTGGCCTAGAACTTTCCTTCCCCTTCGTCCCCGAACAGACCACCATTCTCCCCAACTTCAAAACCGTACTAAAATCTTATCTTCTTTAAGAGGCCTTTCCCGGTTACACCTTTTTCCCCACCCAATTTGCTCTCCCCTCTGCATCATCTATGCACTTGAATGTGCACGCCTTAAGCATTTTGATATCCTGGCCCCAATCCCACAGTACTGAGGTGCACATCCTTATACTCTGTTGCTTCCCCTGCTGGTAATTTCTTTAAAAGTCTGTCTTCCCTTCTAGACCGTAAGCTCCTTGTGGGTAGATATCACATCTATAAACTCTAATATATTGTATTCTCTCCCAAGTGCTTAGTATAGTGTTCTGCACACAGTAAGCGCTCAATAAACACCATTTGCTGGTTGATAGATTTGATCGTCTATTGTGCCCTAACTCTAAGACACATGAAAGGGTGCACATCCTGAGAGAAAATTAGGAATATTGAAAGGTTTAATTTTAAGGAAACCTCCCAACTGTAGGACATGGCCAAAGGAAGAGAGGGAGCAGAAAGGTTTACTAAGTCAACAAAGGACCAGAGAAGGACTATCTCTCTCACACACACAACACACCCATTTGTCCTTTTCAAAAAAAGAGGCTACTTATAGCGAGATCTTAACCTCACTTTGCAGGTGTGGCTGGAAAAACCAACCTCTAAACCAGCACACTAACCCAGCCTGGGTGCACATACAGTTTCCTGACATTTTTGCTGCTGGGAGTAACCATTATTGTAGTTTTCTAGCCTGTCTCTTAATATCACAGTCCTTCTGCCCAAGGGGAACAGCCCCCTCTTATCATCCCCTCCGAGAAGGCTGTTCTTCCCACTCTGGCTAATTCCCAAAAGTCTCCTACAATTCACACTATTGAGGACTATTCTTGACTACTTTCATTCATTCATTCAATCATATTTATTGAGTGCTTACTATGTGCAGAGCACTGTACTAAGCAGCGTGGCTTAGTGGAAAGAGCCTGGGCTTGGGAGTCAGAGGTTGTGGGTTCTTATCCCAGCCCCGCCACTTGTCAGCTGTGTGACTTTGGGCAAGCCACTTCACTTCTCTGTGTCTCAGGTACCTCATCTGTAAAATGGGGATTAAGACTGTGAGCACCACGTGGGACAACCTGATCACCTTGAATCTCCCCAGAGCTCAGGACAGTACTTCGCACATAGTAAGTGCTTAACAAATGACATCATTATTATTATGTCCCCCCCCTCCTCAAAAATCTCCAGTGGTTGCCTACCCACCTCTGTATCAAACAAAAACTCCTCACCATGGCTTCATAGCACTGCACTACCTTGCCCCCCCAACCTAACGTCGCTTCTCTCCTTCTACAACCCAGCCCTTGTACTTCGCTCCTCTAGTGCTAACCTTCTCATTGTGCCTCAATCTCCTCTGTCTAACCACTTGACCTGGACCACGTCCTGCTTCTGGCCTTGAATGCCCTCCGTCCCCATATCCAACAGACAATTACTCTCCCCCACTTCAAAGCCTTATTGAAGGCACATCTCCTCCAAGAGGCTTTTCCAAACAAAGCCCCACTTTTCCTCATCTCCCACTCCCTTCTGCATCGCCCCGACTTGCTCCCTTTGCTCTGCCCCTGCCTCCCAGCCCCACAGCACTTATGTATATATCAGCACTTTTATTTATTTGTATTGATGTCCATCTCCCCCGCTCTAGACTGTGAGTTTGTTGTAGGCAGGGACTGTCCCTGTTAATTGTTGCATTGTACTTTCCCATGTTCCTGGTATAGTGCTCTGCACACAATAAGTGCTTAATAAATTTGATTTAAAGAATGAATGACTGAATGAAACTAGGTCTCCCGATTTAGAAGCTACTCAACCAGATGTGCCAAGCTAAGGTAGAACCCTCCAGTTTATTAGGTGACTCAGAAGTGGTGTGGTCGTTACAACACTCAATCTGAAACCTTCAGTTTAGACTGTTGTATGTTTGGAAATGCGTCTGTTTCTTCTAAATGCCAAACTTCTTCTAAATGAATGAATATTATGCATTTGATTCTTTTTTTCTTCCATTATCTTATGGATCCCAGCTATGGATGAGCTTTTGAATTCTGTGGTAACAGCAAGGAGAGTTCATTCTGAATGTTATCAATTAGTTAGGCGGGGTAGATACTGGATGGAATCAGTGTACTTTACTGTACAGTGGAAATCATTCTTGGAAAACTCCCTGTAATGTAATCTAACTTCATAATGAGAAACACATTACCAATGTGAAGGATATGTTGGAAAAGCCAGGGGTTGTTGGTGCAAGTCTCCTTGAGGGCAGGGATTATGTCTTCTAACTTTTTCATACTCTCCCAAGTGCTTAGTGGAATGCTCAGCACAGGGTAAGCATTGAATAAATCTTATTTTCTTATGGTACTTGTTAACCTACTATGTGCCAGGAACTGTACAAATCACTGGGAAGATACAAGTCCCTGTCCCACATAGGGCTCACAGTCTCAATCCCCATTGTACAGGTGAGGTAACTGAGGCACAGAGAAGTTAAACGACTGGCCCAAGTCACACAGCAGGTTAGTGGAGGAACCGGGATTAGAACCCAGATCCTTCTGACTCCGAGGCCCTTGCTCTATCCACTATGCCACACTGCTTCTCTGTAGTCGATGCTTTATAGAGCTTCAATATTCATTCATATTTAATCTGCTAAAGAACTGTCTCAAAAAGTTATTAACCATTTTGAGGATTCCCAACAAGCAAATAGTAGGATTGTCTACGTTCGTTGTCTACGAACGTTAGCACCAAATCATGCTATTCATTCATTCAATTTTATTTATTGAGCACTTACTGTGCACAGAGCTATTGCACTTAGAGAAATTGAAGAGTTTGGAAATGGACTAATTATAAGGAAACATCCAATGGGAAAGACAAATACATAAAGTAAAAGTTAAGTAACAGTGAGGCAGCAGTCAATCAATGGTATTTATTGAGCGCTTACTGTGTGCAGAGCACTGTACTAAGCACTTGGGAGAGAACAATGTAATAGAGTACGTAGACTTGGTCCCTGCTCACAAGGACCTTGCTGCCTACAGGGGGAGACAGGCACTAAAATAAATTACCAATAGGGGAAATAGTAGTGAATAAAGATAGGTATGTAAGTGCTGTGGGGCTGGAATGTGTCGCATAAAAGTAAGGCAGTGCACTGAAAACAAAAAAGGACAAATACATTCTGAGAGTGTGTTTTAGGATTGGTTACCTTTCAGGAAACATGATCAAAAATTGATCATTTTGCACCTTACCAACTGAAATCTCTAGAAACCACAATCTGTTGACCCCTACACATACCCAAACAGTGGCTTGAGATTTTCTGGAGAAGGAATTTAAACTGGTCATATTTGCACATAGTAAGTGCTTGAAAAACTATTACTACTTCACAGAAGGTAGCCGGTCCCCCAGAGTATCTGAGGATTAAAATAACGTGGTTCAGTGGAAAGAGGTAGGACTTGAGAGTCGGAGGTCATAGGCCCTAATCCCAGCTCTGCCACTTCTCAGCTGTGTGACTTTGGGCAAGTCACTTCACTCCTCTGTGCCTCAGTTACCTCATCTGTAAAATGGGGATTAAGACTGTGAGCCTCACGTGACACAACCTGATCACCTTGTATCCCACCCAGTGCTTAGAACAGTGCTTTGCACATAGTAAGCACTTAACAAATACCATTATTATTAAAATATCAAGAACAGTGTTTGACACGTAGTAAGTGCTTAACAAACTCCATAATAATAATTAAGCAAATAGCTTCAGATCATCATAATCAGTGAACTGCAACTGAGGGGCTTCCAGTGGTCTCTGGTCCAGCTCTCCACATGAGCAGCCTTGCTGGGAAACCCTGATTCTTAGGGATCTAGCTTGTTTGACTTGTTAATAGTATCCATTTCCCACGTGTGCTGGGTAACAAAGCTTTTACTGAATATTTGATCAAGTATTTCCACCATTTTTAGATCACTTTTAGGTGAGCTATCACCAGTTTACTAGAACATTTTTGGATCATCTGTAGATCATACATCATCAGTTATTAGGCTATTGTAGATCAGGAATAGATAATATATAATCGATTATTAAATGTAGGTGTACATGTCTCTTCTGAATCCTAAAGATGAATAATTTGAAAAATAGCTTAATATCACAATGAGATATTTTGAATGTAATCATCCTAATAGCATTTGTGATTGTCACATGTTATTGATGACCATAATAACTTTTAAAAGATGATTTAGCTCTGAAATCAGGTCCAAAGTGATTTCACCTACTGATTCTCACTCTTCTTGTTCCGCATTCTGTTCCTGGAATGAATGATGTTTTCAATCAGGCAGGGATGGGAAAAATTAAGACACTTCAGGGAAAGCACACCCTGAATTTCTAAAAGCTGTCTAGGCCAGCCCAGAGTCTAGCCGAAAAGTATATTCCTCCCTCGTGGTAAGTCACATCTACAGAGGAAACAAGACAGAGACATCTGTGAGTGATTGTACTTGTGACCTTTTTCCAACAAGTTGCTGCTTATATTAAAGGTACTTTATTTCAAATATGTTGAGGAACTTGAGGTTCAATCTGTGGTGCTGGCATTCCTGCTGAATCAATTTTTTGATTAATTATAAGTAATTAAGTAATTTAAAGGAATGTTTCTTACCACGAAAGCTGAATGCTTTTCTCCTCATTCAATTTTGCATTTCACTTTTAAGTCTGAAATGCCTTTCTTATCAACTAGCCATCACTTTGCTATATGCTTGAGTAACTCCTTCACTCTGACCACGTTATTCATTTCTACACCTATTACAGAGGTAATGGGCGGCTGGTATCCACATACATCATTTGATTATGAAAATCGATACCGTAAGACAAGATAGCCATCTGAAAAAATTCCCTTTATTAGGTTGTCTTTCTACATACATACATTCACTTAACATTTTGCCATAAACCCATGTGTGATTTTACTAGTGAAAGTAACCATTGCATAGGTTTAGACTTTTTATGGATTAGTGGTATGGAAGAATCTTTCAAATGTTACGTGACTAACAGTGCAAAATGGTCATGGAAGACCACATGTAGTGACTGGATTTAGGTTTTAGTAAACATATTCATAGACTTTCAGTGTTACCCTGCAGAGGAAACCAGATTTTTATTTGCTCATCATGAGGAATAATGGGGATGCAATCAGAATACTCTGACACATTATGATCTCCTGCCTGTGGAATGAATGCCTGGCCTTATTTCCAGCTTGTCACAGAAATATTATCTCGGTGTCATTGTCTTTTCACAGCATTCTGTTCCACGGGCTTTGTCTTCTGGTGATGTTTTTATTTGTTTGTTCATAGCTGCTGATAACACTGGTGGAATAAAATAGAATTCTGAGTGCACAGGCTTTTTGTAGGACCATTTCATGCTTGATTTGGATAGTTCCCTCAGGTCATTTTTTTAAAAGGGTAACAACTGTAAAGTGTTTTATTTAGAGATGATGAGGCTGATGATGCTTAGGCTGGCCCCTCTTCTGAAAGCTTAATGAACCATCTCCTGGATGTTATTATTTCAGGATATACATTTATTGTTCTTCCTCCTCCTCCTCTGTCTCCTCCTCTTTCTCTTCTTCCTCTTCCTCCTCATCATCTTCCTCCTTCTTGTCCTGCTCCTCCTTCTCCTCCTGGTTCTCCTCCTCTTCATGATTTCTGGGTTCATTCTCTCTTGTGCTTCTTCTATTCTTAGTGTGTTTCCCAAGTCCCTCTTCTTTCCTGCACCCTCTTCTTGAACATTAATATTTTCTGTTCCACCAATGGAAACCAGGGGCCCACAGTCATTGAGCTAAGTTGGGGCCAAATAGCCAAAGTCTTTGGGTTTGATGTATTGTGGTATTTGTTAATATAAAATAATCTCATCAGAGAAGTCTCTGTCCCATATGAGGCTCAGATTCTAAGGGGGAGGGAAAACAGGTATTTAAACCCCAGATTTTGCAGATGAGGAAACTGAGGCACAGTGGAGTTAGGTGCCTTGATCTACTTATGTGAGAATTAGACTTGTTTACAGCTCTGAACAAAACACCTAATAAATCAGGAAGAATTGGATGGTCCCTGGATTAGCTTTATATAGGGGGGAACTCTGAAGTGTTAGCCCCAAGAGGCTTCCAGCTCTTATTGAATGAGTCCCTTGCTGGTAGGAGGTCCTGTCAGATCCACAAAGGGATCAGGAGGCAGAAATTCTACAACTACACCATAGCATAGCAATACTATTGGTAACAGCCAATCGGAAGCCTTCAGCATAAGACTGGGGAAATAGCTTCCTCATGAACAGGAAGCCTGTTTTGCTATTCATGGCAGAGTGAGAAGGAGGCCCCATGAGATGAAGGTGCTGAGAGGTCACCAAGACACTGGGGAGAGGGAGGAGCCTACCCTAAAATTCATACAGGGTGAAATGTTTGTGGTTTGGATCTGGTTTGCAGAGTTCTTGTAGGGAGGTGTGGGTGGGATTTGGCAGAGTATCTGAACATGTGTGCACCATAACATTAGCCTAATCAACCATGTCTGCTATCTACTTCTTCACAAAAGAAAACTAGAACTTTTCTGAGCCCACATAACTGTAATATGCAGGGTATGCCCTCTGTAGGACTTTATGACCCTCTTCCCCATCCATCTTTCTTCCACTCTGTCACTAAGGTGAGTGGAGTAGAAGTCTTGGCCATTTGAGTTGAGTTCAGAAGGGAAGGTAGAGAGGAAGAAAGAAAGGGGCTGGGAGGACAGCAGGAAGAGTAGAAAGAGAAAAGGGGAGGAAAAATAGAAGAAAGAAGATGGGAAAAGGGGGACTAGCAAAATGGTTCTCCTGTCCATCACTCACTGGTTGGGCCCTGGCTTGTTCAGTGTACCTTTCACCTTACAATTGCTTCATAGTTCCTCCCTTCTTTCCATTCTTCCTCCACTCCCTTGTATCTTCCTCTTTACATCATCCTGCCTACCAGTTTAGATTCAGGGGAACTTCAGCCAGCCATTTTTTGATAAAGGACCAGCAAAATCTGTGAATGGCCCTCAAGTTAGGGATTTATTCTGACCAAATTAGACATCTAATTACATCATCCAAAGCCCTTGTTGAAGCAGCCACATGCCTTTCTCTGTCCTGGGGCCCATTTTTTGTAATTCTACCTGGGCAGGATTAGACCTGAAAACACATCTCGCTTTCTGCCTTGCAAAACTTTTATTAATGCTTCCCAATTTCCTGCAGGTTCTATGGGATTGGGCCCTTCCCGAAAACCCTCTACCTTTTTTTAGAGAAATTATATTAACCAATCGATTGATTAGTACTTATTGGACACCTATTGAGCGGTAAGCACTGTACTAAGCTCTGGGAAGTAGAAGTAAAAGTAAAAGAAGAAGTAAAAGAGGCCTTCTTGCCCTCAAGAAGCTTGCAATCTATTAGGGGAAACAAGCAGGAAATAGCTGAGTTAAGTACTTGTATGTATGTATAAATAAATATATACATAAATACATAATTGCTGAGGATAGAAATGAAATACATAAGTGCTATGGGTAGGTTTGGGTTGACATAACTCGTGTGTTGTAAATTAATTGGGGAAGTCTTCCTAGAGGACTTTCTCCTTTGGTTTCATACAGGTAGCATAAAACATTTTACTTTTCAAGTATTCTCAGTAGAATTGTCTATGTAATTATTTGATATTTTAAGGGATGAGTCTGAATAAGAGTGGAAACATTTGGGCGCTCCATTGTTTGGCATACTGTTAGGTTTGGAAACAGAAGCAGCGAAGAAGCAGAGAAGCAGCGTGGCTCAGTGGAAAGAGCACGGGCTTTGGAGTCAGAGGTCATGGGTTCGAATCCTGGCTCTGCCACCTGTCAGCTGCGTGACTGTGGGCAAGTCACTTAACTTCTCTGTGCCTCAGTTACCTCATCTGTAAAATGGGGATTAAGACTGTGAGCCCCACGTGGGACAACCTGATTCCCTTGTGTCTACCCCAGCGCTTAGAACACTGCTCTGCACTAGTAAGTGTTTAACAAATACCAACATTATTATTATTATTATTATTATTAAGTATCATGAGATTGAGATTGGGGGCCACTTTTCTACATAACACCAACCTTGGACTAAGCATGACCATCTGATAACCGAAGCAATTTAAGAAAAAAACAGGATTAGAAGCTCCAAGAGTCCCAGTTATCGTGCCTGAGCCCAGATTCCCAGTCAATCAACCATAGGTATTTATTGAGCACTTACTGTAATAATAATAATGTTGGTATTTGTTAAGCGCTTACTATGTGCCAAGCACTGTTCTAAGCGCTGTATACAGAGCACTACAGTATAAGAAACTCCTAAGAACTTGGGAGAGTACAATGCAACAGAATTAGCAGACACATTCCCTGCCCATAGTGCGCTTACAGTCTAGAGGGGCAGACAGGCATTAATATAAATAAATAATTTATAATATATAATTTTAAAAATATGTACATTAGTGCTGGGGGTTGTGGGTGGGGCAAATATCAAATGTCCAATGGTCACAGATCCAGGTGCATAGATGACACAGAAGGGAGAGTGAGCTGTGGAAAAGAGGGCTTAATCAGGGAAGGCTTCTTGGAGGAGATGAGGCCTCAAAAATGCTTTGAAGATGGAAAGAGTGGTGGTCTGACCTGACTTACATGGAGGGAAATGGAGTCTGAGCTGGGGGGCAGTAGGGGAATGCAGAAAAGGGGTTGACGGATAGATAGAAATGATTGGAGTACAGCGTACTTACTGTGTACTCTCTAGCTGGTGCTAGAGTAGCAGCATAAGGGGGTTGGCCCATAGTGGGAGATCAGTGAGGTGAGATAGGATGGAACAAACTGATTTTAGTGCTTTAAAGTTGATGGTAAGGAGCTTCTGTTTGATGCGGATGTGGATGAGCAGTTATTGGAGGTTCTTGAGGAGTGGGAAGACATGGACTGAATGTTTCTTTTGAAAAATGCTCAATAGAGTGAAGTGTAGACTGGAGCGGGAGAGACAGGAGGCCAGGAGGTCAGCGGGAGGCAGATGCAGTACTCAAGGCGGGGTAGGATAAGTGCTTGGAACAGCATGATAAAAGTCTAGATTTAATTAATAACACAAATAAGAAGGAACAACAACCAAAAAATATAAAAACTGAGATTTACAAAATAAAGTCATTGAAGTTTAAAGCTGCAAATGCAAATCCAGATTATCTGACTACCAAAAGTCATTCACCATGTACTTGCTCACATGAACATATTAGTGATTTTTCTTGAAAAGAGTGGATAGAAAAGGTTTAAAACAAACTGCAAATTGTGCACTCTAGATTAATTTCTAATCCAGGTAGAATTTAATCGGAGAGAAATACATCACGAAGTGAACTCTGTCTCTGGCTGGGTTCCAGAAGAGCAGCAAGGAGAAACAGAGTTAAAAACAACACACACAAACTGAGGCTTTTTTCCCCAGGTTCCTTCTGAAGAAAACTCTGTCCCACCCAGTGTGAAGTGGAGTGCTTCCAGATTCCAGGAACGATCACTGTCATTTTGAACTATGATCTGCTTACCTGACCAAGTGTCCAAGGTGCATGGATAACTGTCTCAGTTTCTCACTACCTGTTCCAATGTCTAAATGGTTAAAAGCATGTTAATGACAAAGAGATGGAGCCCGGGAAGAGGGAGGTGGGATATTCTGATGATCCAGATTCCTAGCCCTTCCAGATCAACCTCTCTGCCCCCTTCCTCCAGTACCACTCCTCTTGAAGCTCCCTTCCAACTCTTCTGTCCACTGGAGGGACGATAGCCATGGAGGCCAGGGTTTATGGAGAGGATGCCTCTCAGGAAGGCAACACCCCTCTGGAGGAGCTGAGTCAGAGCTGCCTCAGTTTCTCCTCCACCTCCTCTCTTTCTGGAGAGGCAGCAGTAGCAGGCATGACCTCCTCCCCAACCATGACCTCCCCCGCAACCCTGAGGAGCCACTCGTGTGGGCGGTGATGGTGGTGGTTGTGGCGGACATGACTCACCTCTCCTGAATGAGTGCTGGAACACAGCAGTGTGACGCTTGAGGGGGGTAGGGGGGAGTGCTGGCGGTGTGGCCATGACTCTTCTTCTGAGGAGCCAGAATGCAGCATCATGAAGTTCATGGGGGCAAGGATGGTGATGGCAGAGGGAGACACAATCTCTCCCTCAATGAGGAAGCAGGATGCGGCGTTGTGAGGCTCTTGGGGAAGGATACTGATTTTGAGCTTTCAGAAATATTCTTTCTATCTCCCTCTCAGTCTCTGTGTCCCACTCTGACTTCAGTGCATCGGAAGATTGGCAGATCTTCCAATCAGTCAGACTCCCAGGGTGGGCACCAATCAAAGGATACAGCTCATGAACGTGTCAAAAATCAACCCCTTCAGCTGGGAGGGGATGATCAGATCTGGGCACCCAGGAAGGCTGTAATCCAATCAAAAGTGCCTTAGGCAATTTGCACCTGTATGGTGTATCTGCTTCTAGTAGGGCAGAGAGGCTGAATTCTTTCTAGAATGCCCTAGTGGCTTCTGAGAAGTTAGGCGAAACCAGCCCCTTTACATCTTGCATTCTGTAGTTCTTCTGATCCTTTCGCACCTTGCCAACCTTCTGAAATGCTTTTAAAACCTACTGCTTCCCTGTGACCTCACTGTCTAACACTTCTGATTCCAGTTTACTTCAGAAGGCCTCAGGGCTACTGTTCCAATAGATGGGAGGTGAGTCACATGAGCCACATGAGACTATTGAAAACACTAATCGTTTGGTTGGCAGACCCTTAAAGCTTTGTTTCAGTGAGATGTCAAGGAGATAAGTCCCTGATACTTTCATTCAAGTCTGGGTGAAAAAGCCTTGCTTCAGGGTGGGCAGGAATAAACTAGATTGTGAGCTCATTGTGGGCAGGGAACGGCTACCAACTATTCATTCAGTCATTAACTGTGTGCAGAGCAGTGTACTAAGCACTTGGAAATTACATTTCGGCAGCAGATAGAGACAATCCCTACCCAACAATGGGCTCCAGCCTAGAAATGGATATTGCACTCCCCCAAGCACCTAGCACAGTGCTCTGAACACTGTAGGCACTCAATAAATACCCCTGATGGATTGATTGAATTCCTACACCAGTGTTTGAGTGTCATCTTCCTGCTCAACCAAACTGACCCTTGCTTTGTTGGAAAACAGAGTGTTTTCACTGGGAATCTGCCAGCCCTGAGCCAAAACATTTCCTTCCCAATGGAGTACGTGGAAAGTCACGTGAAGCAATTTCCTGGAGGCCCATGTTTTAGTTTACTGAATGATTAAGAATCACATAAGAAAGGACCTCTTTTCTGGTCTAATCCTCCCCAGACAATCATTCAGTCAATTGGATTTATTGAACACTTACTGTGTGTAAGTGCTAAGCTCTTACAAAAGTACAATATAACAGAGTTGGTAGACACATTCCCTTCCCACAAGAAACCTTTCTGTTCTTCAAAGTGAAAATCCAACCTAGAATGGAGATTTTCTTTTTTCTCACCAAATAAATGAGTTGGGAGTTTAGTTGCATGGAGGATCGCAGTGCCTCAAAGAAGTTGGCACATGATGAGGGACAAAATAGCACTGGGGTGACAGGAAGGTACTGTGCATAGCAAGGCCTTGAGAGTAGGGAAGAGGGGAAATATTTACCATTCTAGAATGTTCTTTCCTATTCCCATCAATCCAGTTTTACTGCGTGGGGTATGTGAGGAGAATGGATAGTAGCAGGATCTACCAGAAACCTTTGAATGGCAAATTGAAAGGGGGCAATTATTTTACGATACCTGTTAGTAATAACTGTGGTATTTGTTAAGCACTTACTATGTAAGCACTGGGGTAGATACAACATAATCAGGTTGGACACAGTCCCTATCCCATATGGGGCTCACAGTCTTAATCTCCATGTTACAGATGAGGTAACTGAAGCACCGAGAAGTTAAGTGACTCACCCAAAGTCATACAGCAGACAAGTGGCGGAGCTGGGATTAGAACCTAAATCGAGGCAAATGCATTCAGGAAGGCCAGACAAATGCTTTAAAGACCTAGAGAAGAACAATTCCAAGCAGTGTGGAACACCAGTGGACTGTGTTGAGAGAGAGGAGGGGGCTGTTTTGAGTGACAACAGCCAAGTTAGACCATTTTGGTTGGTGGCCATCAGGAGTGGGTTTACGGTCCTTGAACAGAGACTTTGGGAAATCCTGGCTCTGCCACTTGCCTGCTGTCACTCAATTTCTCTGTGCCTCAGTTTCCTAGGCTGTAAAATGGGGTTAAATAACTCTTCTCGCTCACCCTTAACCTGTGAGCTCCATATGGGACAGGGAGGGTGTCTGATCTGATTATCTTTTTATCTATCCCAGCTCTTAACAATAATAATAATAATAATAATGTTGGTATTTTTACAGTTGATACCTAGTTTGCACTTAACAAATATCATGACTACTACTGCTAGTTTAACAGGAGATAATTTTACAAACATCAGTTAGCCATACATAGATAGATCCTCTGCATCATAAGCATCATTGTCAAAATGAAGGACCGTCCTATTTCTTTTTCTCAGACGTGCTCTGGAAAAGTGTATATTTTAATTGAAATTCTGACCCATAGCATAGTATTGGATTTCAGCCTAATTCATTGCCATTTGATTCACTATTGCTATGGCAGCTGAAACCCACAAATAATGTGCATGGAACTTAAGATTTTAGTTTTCCCTTCTTCTCTCTACTTAACCTTCTGTGCCTCAATCTGTTGAACTACAAGTTTTAAACCATCACAGAAAAAGACTTCTAATCAGACAGGATGGTAAAAGCAGTTCCTCTTCTACAAGAACATGTTGCTTTTTAGAAATAATTGAAGTGGTCAGAAGGTAGTTAGGTGATCTAGATGTCTTCCATCTACTTCTGTATATTTTCAATTTATCAACATTATCAACATTATGCTCATAGTCTTGTCCTAAGAAATGTGGAAAATGTTGAATGTTCTTGCCTCCAAAGCGCTTGCAATCTAATGGTCAGGGACGGTAGAGGAATTTGCCTTTTCCATTTTTTGTCCTATTCCCAATATCTAGTGCAGTCTCTGTATGTACACACTTCATAAATTTGTATAATGAGGCTTTGTAAAAGTAGGAATGGGTCCTGATTTCTTTCTTTATTACACTGTCTCTGTGTTTCTTTCTGGAGTTTCTCAACATAGCCATGAGTTGCTGCACTTCTCAGGCTGCACTTCTTAGGCTGGTCAGACTTCAGAATTAGAATGTACTTTTCCCAAGAGAGAAGCAAAAAGTATTGGTTTCCTGATTTTTTTTCTTTCCTTTTGCAAATAGGTTAAGTCTCCTCCAGGGCAGTATCTCATAATGTTCTTTTCAACATCCGATGGGTTTATAGAGGGCCCCGAGTCCATGGCAATGTTCTGTACCGAGTAAGTTAAACAGACCCTTTTTGGCACTCCCAAGGGGTAAGCAGCTTGGATGACCTTAATGTCCAGTAATTTTCCTTGCCATCCAGTATGAGGAGGTAAGGAGAGATCCATTCCCTAATCCTTTTACCTCGGTCATAACCATAAAGTATCTTCTTTTTTTTCATTCTGCATGGTCTGGTGCTTTTATATATATAATTTCACATGTGTGTGTGTACCCAGTGCTTTACCAGGTAAACAGTTCCATTTCTTAAACTGCTTACAGTCTGAGACTTGTTTTTAGAAATGGGTTTCTGTCTCCCAGCAAAGAAAACAAATTGAAAATCCTACAGTTTGTTCAGTTCACATTGGAAGCTGAAGTCTTTTAAGGCAATTTATGCCACTGATAGTTTTACATAGACATAAAAGGAACTGTAATGTGTTGCTGGTTATATAGTTCATAAATCTCTTTAAAAGATTTTTTAAAATCTGGTCCAATTCAGAGACATGTGGGTTATTTTTCTGGCTGAGGCCTCTACTCCCCGCCAGGAATCTGTGGGTTCTCAGAAATCTCTTTAGGGCCTGCCTTCCCCATGACCCTGGGCCATTTCCTTCGTCTAGTGCAGTCTAGCCTGGAGGAAACAGCAGGAGTCTGGGATGGAGGAAACAGGACTGACACCCCGGGAAAGTCAGTTGACCTTTCTGGGCCTCCATCTCTGCTTCTGTCAAAGGGCTTAATGAGACAGCGAAGTCATCTCAACTCCCAGAGGAAAACGTGTCTTAGAAATTGAAAATAATATTGTGAAGCTTAATGTCTCCATCTATAGCAGTAGTACTCATTTACTAATATGAGGAGGGCCACCCCATAATAATCATCATTAATGATTCTGTCATTTATTAAGCACTTTCTATGTGGTAAGCTCTAAGGCTCGGCAGGATACAGGGCACTGGACCGGGTTGATGGTGATGTCTGGGGCGGATGTTCATCCCAGAGGGAGACCATGGGGTGGGTGGGTATGGAGCGGCGCCTTCCGCTGGACAGATTTGGGCTTGGGGCTTTTGCCGGCCGCTGAGCATGGAGGGTGGTGGAGCGGATGGAGGCCTCAGCACCACTGACTGGTCCACACTTGCAAGGTGAACCGGGTCGACCAGAAAGATTCCAAGTCAGCACACCTTGATGACTTGGGGATAGTTACATGTCCAGAGTGCAAGAATCACCACATCACTGTGGACAACATGGGCAGGTTTTCAGATTTTGATGGGAAAAAGAATACTGAAGAAACTTTGGCAACTAAGGGAGAAAAGGTGAGGTGCAGGACTAGCAAGGAAGCTTGGGAATCATAGTTGGACATTGCTGCAGCTAAAGATTCAAGTTGTTCCTATGAAGAAGAAAATGGCAGAAACCTCACAGATGCCATTAAAAAGAACCAAATGTGATGGAACTTTTTTTCATCTTTTTCCTTAAATGAACAGAGGCTGGCACTGGATCTTCTTTCATCTGTGAGTATATCTTATTAATAAAAGTGACTAGTCCTGAGAAATTTGGGTAGGGAACATATCTACCAACTCCATTACATTGTATTCTCCCAAACAGTGCAGTGCTCTGCACAAAGTAAGTGCTCAGTAAATATGATTAATTGTTGGATTGATTGATAAGATCATCAGATCAAACACAATCCTTGCCCCACACGGAGCTCACAATCTAAGTTAGAAGTAGGGATAGCAGCGATTATTGCCCCATTTTACAGATGAGGAAAGTGATACGCAGACAGGTAAAGTATCTATTCATTGCCCTGTCACCCCCTCTCCCAGCCCCACAGCACATATGTACATAGCTGTAATTTATTCATTTATATCCATTTCTGCACTCCCCCCCAGACTGTAATCTCATTGTAGGCAGGGAATGTGTCTATTGTTATATTGTCCTCTGTCAAGCACTTAGTATAGTGTTCTGCAAACGGCAAGTGTTAAATATAATTAACTGACAACCAAACAGTTAATGAGCGCTTTCTGTATGCAGAGCACTGTACTAAGTGTAGGAAATAATGTACCCTTTCTCTCAATGTGTGGATGGAACGGGACTATTTGGGGAAGTGGCTGATGCGCTCTAGCGATGACTCTGATGTCAGCACAGCCATTTCTGTTACATTCTTCTCAGTGAGGTTAAAGAGTGTGTTGGTCGGGAGCAGAGCAAGAGTCCTGCAGCTGTCCTGAAAAGGATTCTCAAGGGAGCAAGCAGCTTGGTCTACTGGAAAGAGCCCAAGACAGGGAAACAGACTGTGTCTGATCCAATTGCCTTGTATTTACCCTAGTGCCTAGTATAATGCTTGGCAAGGAGTAAGTGCTTGATAAGTACCATAATGAATTAATTACGGGGCAGAAGCATCTCGATCTTCCAGCCCCACCTTGCAACAGTGCATTGCTCTGCCCTGTGAGGGCCTTCAAATGGCAAAGTCAGGATCATTCTAATTAACCTCTCATTCTCTCTCTTTCCTCAGTTGGCAGACGTTTGCCTGTCTGTGAGGAGTGTTGGAAGGATTTGCAAGGCTTCCTGGAGATTCAGATGCACTACTAAGACAGATTATTAAGGATTCATCCTGTCATTTTAGACCACATGGACCTTTGGACAAAAGTGACTCCAAATAAGGGTGAAAGATGATTTCCACTACAATCTTTATTAGGGAGACTGCATGAATCAGAGTGGTGTTGAGGTAGAACTTCAGCTCCTGGAGCTCCTGACCTCACTGGGACCATCTTAGTGGTTGCCATTTTGAACCTTAGCAGTCACTGAATGCTGTTTATTGAGCACCTACTGTGTGCTGAGCACTATACTACTCCTGCCAGAGAACAACTGAAGCAAAACACATGGTTCCTGTCCTCAAAGAGTTTGCAATCTAATGTGAGAAATAGACATAAATTATTTACAAATAGAGCAGGATGAAGAACAGAGACACTGGTAGAAGTGTGAGCTGTCAGGGTGAATTAGGTGAATAAATAAATGATATGGTCAAATACATTTGCATATATACATAAATGAAGAGGATTTGTATATATACAGAAGATTGATGCACCTTGGGTCCTAGGATTTAACTGAGGGAAGCTTCTTGAAAGACATGGGATTTTAGGAAGGTTTGAAGATGGAGAGAGTTGCAGTCTGATGAATTTGAATTCAAGGGGGGTGGAATTTCTGTCTTGGGGGAGAACATGAGCAAGGGGGCAGAGATGGAAGAGACAAGAGACAAGCATAGGCTATAAAGACCTCTCACCCCGGAAGCATAACGCTCAGCAGCTTGGTTTATGCTATCAAATGCTCCTTTCATGGTCACCGGGAAGCATGTTTCAGTGCAAAATTGAGTTTAGGAGGAGTGAGGAGAGCCAGCTGGGAAGTACCAGATGAGGAGAATAAATGTGTAACAATGAAAAATGTGATAGAGAACTTTGAAGTCAATGGGGAAGAGTTTCTGCTTGTTATGGAGGGAATTGGGTAGTTACTGGAGGTGGATAGTTACTGGAGGTTTGTGAGGAGGGATAAAAAATTTGCTAAGAGACATGTTGGGAAGATGTCTCAATAGTATGCAGTGTAGAATAAAGACTGGGAAATATGATTCGTAATAACTGTCGTATTTGTTAACATTTAGAAAACAACTGAGGAGACTGATATTAGTAGTCTAATGATGATGTTAGGAGACATGAAACAGAGAGTTGGTTCTTTGGGTGGAGAGAAAGGGGCAACTCTGAGAAATACTGTGGAGAAATTTATTCAAGCAACCCCAAATCAATCAATACTAGACATGTTTGAATGACAATAATAATTGTGATATTTGTTAAAGGCCTACTATGGGCCAAACACTGCAAATAGATACCCTGAAGGGCAGTCAGGAGAAATGAAAAACAACGGCCACACAGAATCTCAAGAATTGTTTTGGATAGATATACTCCTGGGTAGATACAAGATAATCAGGTCAAACACAGGCCCTGCCCCATAAGGGGGTCCCAATTTAAGTGGGAGGGAGGACAGGTATTGAATCCCTACTTAACAGATGAGGAAACTGAGGCACAGAGAAGTTAAGTGACTTGCTCAAAGTCACACAGCAGCTAAGTGACAGAGCCAGAATTAGAACCCAGCTTCTCTGACCAGTAGGCCCATGCTCCTTCCACTAAACTGACCGCTTTAATTTTTTCATTTAAAAAATTAGTCACCTGAAGATAAATCCTACCCTGACTTCTTTACTGACCAGTTTGCGATCCGGAAGTGGCATATCTCTTTAAGTACTTTATGGTTGATTAAAATTGAAGATTCTGAGGTGGGCCCTACAAGAAGGTGAGGACTCTTGGAAGGGCCTCACCATGCCCAAATATCACTCCTCCTCAAAGAAAGGCCATTTAAAAAAAAAAACAAAAAAAAAACAACCTTTTTTTTTTTGGCTTGGAAGAAAGATTCAGGGAGGCAAAAGGGAGCCTGTACAGCTGGGGATTATTAACTATAATCAAGAGCCATCATAAAAAGTCAAAAATAGAGAAACTACTAATCCAAAGTACTTGGAAATCCAATTAAGCCTAAGTGTGTATACTTCACAGACGAGACTTTAGGGCTAAGGGAGAGTGAGAAATAGGGCTAAGAATATTGCCTCAGGAACAGTCTCCTGCTAGTGGATTAAAAAATACTGAGGCAAAACAGAGAGCATTTGAAGCCAAAGACGTGGATCCCGAATCTGTACTCCCCTTGTATAGCTCCAAATAATTGTTACAGTTGCCGGGATGGGATGAGATAATCTTAGATGCAGATGAAGACAAGTGGACATTTTCACATGGGATTGTAGGTAACTTGCACAGAGGATAGCCAGCCTGTTTTCAAACAACACTTAGTGCCAGAATCTGGCTTCCTTTAAGGGGATATCAGTGCAAATCACAACTTCTTATCAAAGTAATTAACTGTTGGGATTCTTTATGGCTGCTGGTTTCCATTTCTCCTTGATTGTCCTTCAGTGGATATTGATCATAAATATTATTCCCATTCTATACCTGAAGAAACCATGAAATATGAGAGTAAAATAATCTCCCAAAGTGGTTAAGTGAGTATCAGGCAAAGTCAGGGTAATAACTCAGTAATCCTTACTGGTCTGATGACTAAACTTCTAATTACACTCTCAAGATGGGGAGACGTATGTCAGCAGAATACTGAAGACCTTCAGTATCTTCATTTCAGTTGTTAACTTACTTTTTACAACATCCTTTGCAGGACACAAATATGATCTACATTTTACAGTTTAGGGAGGTGAGAATGAAAGTTAAACATGATCAGGGTCAGCTTCAGACATTTGATTGGCCTGAGGAGAGGAGAAACATTTTCCATCTCCCCATTTTATTTGAACCCTCAGAACCTAGATAATTTCTCCAGGGGAATGAGTGATCACTCCACTTCTCCAGAGTCATTGCACTTCTCTCAGAGATCCAGGTTCACACAAGCATCACTCTGTCTTTAGCTGGACATTTTCAAATTTTTATTCACCACTGCTGGAAGCCAACCCAACAATGGGGCATCCAGAGGCAATTGCCTTGCTTGGTTACAACCTGAAGCCACTTCCAATCTAGCAGTATTCTCCAATGGAGCATAAAATGAATTGAGCTCTAATGAAAGGGAGAGTGAGAAATAGGAAAGAAGACCAGATAAAAGAAAGATTACAGAGTAAGCTAAAAAAAATTATGGAAGAGAGAAATGGGATAAAAAGGAAAAAAATGGGAAAGTTTTAAAACGAATATTTTACATTTAAATTCCTACATTTTTACTGTGAATTCAAATGGAGACTTTAAAAAAAAGGGTAAAAGGGGATCTTGGTAAATAATTCTTAAAAGAATACATAGGTTTTTTAAGGGAAAAAATGTAACTAAATACTATATGCCACTTTCTGCAATTTCTAAAAAAAATTTCCAAGTGAGTTTAGGTGTTAGAATATAGTTATCCTTACTATTCAATGAAGATGATGCTGATAGTGGACCTTTGGATATAGACACACACAAACCCTCCCGAAGGAAACTATCAGAAGGTAGGACTCACGAACATACGTGGCATTTCCTGTACAGATGAGAAAATCCTGTGGAGACCTCGATCAGATTGTCCCTCCACAATCAAATCAGAATCAGCATTACCTTGTGGTTAGAGCATGGGCCTGGTGTCAGAAGGATCTGGGTTCTAATCCCGGCTCTGCCTCTTGTCTGCTGTGTGACCTGGGGCCTTTCACTTAACTTCTCTGTGCCTCAGTTACCTCATGTGAAAAATGGAGATTGAGATTGCGAGCCCCATGTGGCACATAGATTGTGTCCAACTTTATTAGCTTGTATTTATTCCAGCACTTAGTAGAGTGCCTGGAACATAGTAAGCACTTAAATACCATTTTAAAAATTAGTCAATCAATAGTATTAATTGAACTCATATTCTCTGCAGAGCACTTTCCTCTCTCCTGGCCAAGCCTCTGTCCAAGAAAACAAAAGCCAACAGCTTGTTCAAGTTACATGACATGTGAAGAGGTCAAGCAGCCCACTCACCCCTTCTACTCCCTGAAAGATGCAACCTTGGGGTTTTTTTCAAGTATTACTAATTTAGCATGGCTAACTCACCTGCTGAACATGAGCAGATACAGATTGAAAACCCAAACCTGAATACCTGGTTAGGGATGTGTAGGACATCCATTAATCGTTGTGACCTGCTCACAACCTCAACAAGCTTCAACGGTGAGCCACTGGTTGCTCTGTTCTAAGAATATACCTTTAAGATCAAACCTGTCTCCTGCTTTCTCTGGCATTTAGTTTGTTCAAAGAGGGAGGTTGGGCGAGATAGCATGAGTCCTGATTAAAAATGTACTTTACAATCATTCGCCATGCACTCCTATACAGAAGAGGTCAATAGAACTTCTGACTTGAGCTCAGCTGGGTTAATATTTTGAGGATTTGGGGGTAAATTTAGTGTTCAGAGATTTCCTCAGGCTTTTATTAAGCTCCATGGTATGATTCAGTATAGGAAAGATAGTGATTTACCTGCATATGTTCCATTCACGCAGAGGGAAGGATTTTAGAAATAAAGCCTGAATGATGATATAGACTTTAAATGGTGTTGGCTTGATATTGTATTATTGTCTCTAAAAAACCACACCAAACAGCCCTGAAAAATATTAGTTTGCCCCTTGAGATAAAAAAATAAAATAGGTTTATGTTTTCATTTTCTAACTTTCCCTTGTTAACCCTGAAGTCTTCTCTCCTAAATAAGGTGACTTTCAGAGTCACTTGGTAAAAATATTTCAGTATTCAAATACTCTTTGTGATATTTTAGAAGACAAAACTGAAATTGTTTGCTCATACCACCTTTTTCCATTGCAAGATAATTCTATTTAGTGACTTCAAAATTATTAATGAATGCTAAGCTATTGCCATTTTTGCTTTCTTCCATTTTTGAAAGAGATTTAAAGAGTTAGGATGTAACGGACGATACTTAATATATTACAAAGATGTGCTAAACATACGCTGAGAAACAAACGGGCTATTTTAGAGACTACCAATTTTAACAATGTTGCTATATAAATCATTTATATGGTAAAAATAGAAGCTACCTCTAATTTGCATGCTTTTCGGCAGCATCCTCTTCTTTAAAAATGCTGTTGCCATTTACAGTGTAATAGTTCTCTTTTGGCCATCATGAGTATTAGACAAATTAATAAGCGGATATGAAAATATACACATGCTTACATGCTTTTCCACATTATAACTTGGGAGGCATTCTGAACTAGAAACTTTTTTTTTGGAAGGTTTGATTTGAATGCTTAAAGAGGAAAGTATTCCTAATTTAAGAGGGAGCATTCATGGAAAAGTAGAGACCTGGATGAAACAAATTACTGGAGAAGGAAGTTTTAGTGGAGAAGGGTACACAATCCCTCACCTGTTACCTCGGCACATCCAACTCAGTTATAGTCTGACTCTCCTGTGCCTCTTAAGAGACACTGCAAATAATTTCTGATATAGCTGAAGATCTAGTAGGTGAATTAGTAAAGAAGCAATTGAAGAAATAATGGAAACTCCTGAGCATGATAGAATGAGTGGTCTCCCAATGCTCTAACCCAAGATCATTTACATACCTGCCAAACCCTTCCAGAGCGGTAACCAGACTGAGATAAGGTTAAAGCTAGGAAAACTATGCCTTACCAAATAATCTCATTGACTGTCCATGATGGTGGCCCTCTCAACATGGTTTGTTACTCTTAAAAAAAAATATGGTCTTTGTGACGAGCTTACTATGTGTCAGGCACCATACTAAGCGCTGGGCTAGATACAAATACCACAGTTATGATAATCAGGCTGGACACAGTCTATGTCCAACATACCACTCACAGCTTTAATCCCCATTTTACAGATGAGGTCACCAAGACACCGAGAAGTTAAATAATAACTTGTCTAAGGTCACACAGGAGACAAATGGTGAAGCCAAGATTAGAATCCAGGTCCTCTGACTCCCAAGCCCATGTTCTTTCCACTAGTCCAACCACTTCTAGGAATACTTAAGAGAGAGGAGGCCCAACTTTACTGAGCATTTCTCCCAAGCTGATAAAAATAGAGATCTACTATACATGCTTGGTAGAACATTTAGATTTAAACATGATGCTCATTTCTCTCCCTATG
Source organism: Ornithorhynchus anatinus (assembly GCF_004115215.2). Classification (NCBI taxonomy): domain Eukaryota; kingdom Metazoa; phylum Chordata; class Mammalia; order Monotremata; family Ornithorhynchidae; genus Ornithorhynchus; species Ornithorhynchus anatinus. Next base: position 99,025,394 of record NC_041730.1, read on the forward strand.
GGAAAGGTGATCCTTTTTCTCCTCAAATCCAGAATAACTTGGATTGTTTCACTAGATCTAGTTCCAGAACTTTGACTCCTCCAGGATAAAGTGATTTACCTTGGAGGTGAAAGAAATTAGTACACTCACTTTGGCGGATCCCTGAGCCAGCAACCCCCTCTACCCTTCCCCACCCAGACCCAACACCATTGTCTGGGCAGTATCACATCTCTATCCTGTTATAGCACAGTGAAAGTGACACTCTGCATTCTTTCCTAGGTCAGTAAGCGATGAGAATGTTATTTTCAATGGCAGAACTTAACTGAGTCTATCAAGGTGGTAGACAGAGTACTATAATAGGATAAAAGAGAAGAATCCTGAGGATTTTAAGTCTCTGGTTGAGCTCTCTCTGCTCAGTTGCCTGATATTGTTTTTAAAAGAATGAACTTAACTCCAACTGTAAAATGGGTGGAATTTCCCAAACTCTCAGATGCCATACTTTTCCTGACGTTGGGGCTGGGAGAAGGGTCGAGGATTAGGTCCTGTGGAAGAACTCATAGGAAGCATAAGCCTTGTGCCTCAGGAAACTATTTTTTAGAAACCTCTCCCGACAAATTCAAGCCTAGCTCTTAGATTTAGGAGACTCTTCTTTATTGGTCCATTTGTCATGGATATGGGCTGTCATTGCAAAAGACTAATAATGTGTCAAGTAGTAAGCTCGTTGTGGGCAGGGAATATGTCTGTTGTTGTATTGTACTCTCCCAAGGGCTTAGTATACTTCTCTGGACACAATGAGCACTCAATAAATACAAATGACTGACTGACTAATAGTAATGGTATTTAGTAAGTGCTTTCCCTGTGCCAAGGACTGCACTAAGCACTAGAAAAGAATTCATGGATGAGAATTAGATAGAGCCCCTGGCCCTCAAGGGGCCCACAGTTTATGAATAAATTGAGAAAGGGGATTGGTGATAGATAAGAAAAAAATGAAACTATAAAAACACAAAATTAGCATGATGATGAAAGTCAGGGATAAAGATAAAATAATATAAAATAGAAGCTCTCGGGCACCGTGACTAAGAAGAGATTCAGACTTCTCACGGCTAAGAAGCTAAAAGTCCCAGCCACAGTAGCAGTCATAGCTGCACACTCAATCAACCAGGTAAGAAGTGTCTGGAAACCTGAATGTCTGAGTGCTCTGGATGTCTTCTCCTAGAAGGTGAACTCCAGGGTATCTTTTCATTGCACCTTGTGGGTGTTTCATAAATGCTCTATTAATTACTCCATCCTCTAGTACAAATGAGAGTTTCTTTAAACAAATCCACTGGGATTTAGAACATATTTAGGTTGTCTATAGGCTTGCAAGATGATGGACAGAGCTAGTAAGATCAATTACTGAGGATGTGCGGGGAACTACTCATGCCTTCAACACAGATCAATTATGCTGCAAAATAGCACATAATGCCATAATGCCATCACAAGGCTGGTTGCAAGGGTGTTAACCAATTATTGTTTCTGGTTGTGTAAATGCTGCCCAGAAAATGCTCACAGTAAAGATCATGGCTCCGTAGTCAAGTAGGTCTGACTTTTCTCACTTTGTAGCTGTTTTTGTAGTTTGTGGTCTAGAATGTAAGCTCCTTGTGGGCAGGATGTATGTTTACCAACTCTGTTATATTACATTTTCCCAAGTGCTTAGTATAAGGCTCTGCACACAACAGGTGCTCAATATTTACTACTGATTGACTGACTGATTGGGACTGTACCTGAGTTGCAGGGCATAGGTACTTCCACCTAATTGTAAGGTATTCCAGGGGGAGACCTCAGTGCACCAATTTTACCACACAAGAGATTTCAGATCTCTCCATAATAAAGAATCTCACATTACCATATCGCTATCCTAAAATATATCTTGAAGAAAAAGTGAATACTATCAGCTATTCATTCGTCATTATTGAGCTCTTACTGTGTGTAGAGCACTGTACTAAGCCTAGCGCGAGTACAAAATAGCAATAAACAGACACATTCCCTGCCCACAATGATCTTACAGTCTACCCTTTCCTCCTCAGCTTTAATAGATAATTTAGGCCTCAAATATTGGCAAAAGTTTCTTAATCTGCCCTCAAAATCCCCCCTTTTCGGTATCTCCAAACAGTCCCTGCTCCATCTTCTTTTTTTTTCAATATTCAGAGTCTTTGTTTCTTTCACCCTTCTGTGTCGCCAGACTATGCACCTTTTCCTCCTCCTCACTAGCTTTCTCCCCCACAAACCACTACTAATTCTGGACTTCATCAATGTCACTAAGAAGGGTTTTTCCCACATTAGAGAGTTGGTTTGCTCAGCATTGTGTTATCTTATTTTTTTTTCAGTTCTTAGCTCTGAAAAAATGTGGGTTTCCAAAGCTAAAGATTAAACTGGGCTGTGTTACAGCTAACGTCCCAGGTAATGAGAACCTTAATATGTCTCCTTAGTTTTGAGGGCGATTATCATCTCTGTTTGTAAGCATTCTTTTGTTTTCAGTCCATAGCTCTGAAGAAATGCGGGTTTTTTAAGAGAAAGATTAAGATGGGTTGTGATATAACGACGTCCTAGGTGCAGAGAACCTTAATAAATCTCCGTGGATTTTGATGCGGACGAGCAACAAGGTTTGAAAGCAAAAGTCACTGTTCTGCCTGTGACAAGCCTTCAGAGGGTGCTGTTACCTTAGAATGAGGCTCACACCACTCAGCCCAACTCAAACAGGTCAACTAGTCAGGGAGATATGAGGCTGAGCTTGTGTAAGGCCTGAAGGTCAACACGTAGGTGCCAGAGCCGGAGGAGATCTTGCTATTAATAACCTGCTTTTGCCATAAAGAACCCCACTTATTTGGTTGAATGTCTGTGGGCATGCAAGTGACAGGAGCCAAAAATCTGCCCTCGTGCACACTCAAACTCCTCCTCCTCCATCTGCCCCTCCCGGTCCCCATCTTCCTTCATCTTTTTTACCCCGACTGCACCCACAATCGAAGCGCCTCAGCTCTAAAATAGCCGTGAGAGTTCTGTGCCCGAGGCTCGCCAGGGCCCCCCTCGCAAGTTGAAATGCGGCAGCGAAGGGAGAAGTATTTCTTTCCAAGATGTTACTAATTGAAAGTGATTTTTTTAAAAACCCTTTCCTGCCTAAGGGGAGTGTGGGCGGAGGGGGGTGGTCTCAGCAGCTTTTTCCCTTTTCCTGGATGCAGGAGAACATCTGCTGAGGAGTTTTTTCTCTCCCCCCAACAAACACAGGGTAAACTGCAGCTGAACGGCAATGCAAAGACAAAACCCTTGCAGGTCAGGGATTGCCTTTGAGATTCTGAGGATATGCAGCTAGCGATGTTAGTCAAAGAAGTAAGAATCCTGAGGCCCAGAGGTGTGGTGATCTAGAATGTTGGTCCAGAGCACCCAGAGGTCCAATCGTGTCATACGGGTGAGGAAGGGCTGATTGGGCCATAAAAATGTGGTCTGCACTTGGATAGGGGTAGAAGGCCACATGCCCTCCAGCGGACCCAGTCTCTTTGGCCTGGGGAAGATTTTAGTCCCCAGACAGTGGACAGTTGTGATACTGATGTGCAGAACCCCAAGAGTGCATGGGGGCCCTTGTGCTTGCTTCAATTTCAGAGTCAGATTAAGGTTTTGTGGCATGTGAAATTGGGAATCCACCACTTGCAAGAGAGGAATAGTGGGGAAAAGAGGGACATGACACCAGCGGAAGGGGTCAAGCAGAAAGAGGAAATGAGGAGGAAGGGAAAATGTGAAGGAAGAGAGAGGGAGAAGAGCAAGAGGGAGAGGAGAAGGGGAGAAGGAGGAAAGGCAGAGTAGGAGACAGGGAGAGGCAGGCTACAGTCCTCAGTCATCCAGGCCAAAGAGGATCGGTCCTTCCTCTCTAATCCTTAACTGGCAATCTGAAAGTTCATTTCTCTCGGGAGAGACCCACTGCCCCCACAGCTTAATGGATTTCCTGGTCTGGAAGTTTCCTTGGTCCAGAGGAAGCTCTGTTTCCTCTCTACCCACCACCTCATCCCAACAGCCAAATGCCTCATGGACATGAAGAAACAGCAAGAAGTCCCAGAGGAAACTGACTATATTTTTCTCAAATTGATCCCATCAGTCCTAGTTATACCCCATTCCCAGTCATTCCCCTCCAGACTCTGTGTCTTTAAGTGCTGTCTCTCTCTCTCTCTCTCTCTCTCTCTCTCTACCTCTGCTCTCTCTGGCAGCAAGCCCTTCATAGTTTCAAAACATGTGGTGAGCCACACGGAAACATGGATAGCCCAAAGTCTGAGTATAGATATTACTGACCAATAGAGAGAGGTAAGAGGCCAGGGCAGTTGAGCTGGAGGTCACAGTTTCCTTGTTATGAGATATGTTAAGTGGCGTGGCTTGGTCTCACTCATATCTTGACCCTTGGGGTGACCAGGAGCTGACTGCCTTCCTATAGCTTAAACTTGCTTTGAGCTCCCCCTTGCACTGTTGCTGTAAGTGATAGTTGTGAGTGGTAGAGGAGGTGGGAGAGAAAGCATAACCTAGTGGAAAAACCATGGGACTGTAAGTCAGGTGGCCTGGGTTCTTGTTCTGGCTCTGCAGTCACCTGCTCTGTATCCTTGGACAAGTCACTTAACTTCTCTGTGCTGCACATTTCCTCATCTGGAAAAAGAGGAAATACCTGTTCTCCCTGCCTCATAGACTATGGGCCCCATGTGGGACAGAGGCTTGATCTAATTTGATTATCTTGAGTCTTCCCCCACACTTTTTCTTTGGTATTTGTTAAGCGCTTACTATGTGTCAAACATACTGAGTTCTAAGCACTGGAGTAGATAATAATAATAATAATAATGTTGGTATTTGTTAAGCGCTTACTAAGTGCCAAGCACTGTTCTAAGTGCTGAGGTAGATACATTGTCCCATGTGGGGCTCACAGTCTTCATCTCCATTTTACAGATGAGGTAACTGAGGCACAGAGAAGTTGTGACGTGCCCAAGGTCACACAGCTGACAAGTGGCGGAGCTGGGATTAGAACCCATGACCTCTGACTCCCAAGCCCATGCTCTTTCCACTGAGCCACGCTGCTTCTCATATAAATTAATCAGAGTAGACATAGTCCTTGCCCTATATTAGGCTCACAGTCTACGTAGGAGGGAGAACAGCTATTGAATTCCCATTTTACAGTTAATAATAATTACTATTATTACTATTACTATTATTACTAAAAATTGCTACTTTTATTATGGTATTTGTTAAGCATTTACTATGTGCCAGGCACTATATTACATGTTGGGGTGGATACAAGCAAATCAGGATGGACCCAGTCAGTCCCTGTCCCAGGTGGGGCTCGCTGTCTCAATCCCCATTTTACAGACGAGGTAACTGAGCCACAGAGAAGTGGAGTGACTTGCCCAAAGTCACACAGCAGACAAGTGGTGGAGGCGGAATTAGAACCCATGACTTTCTGACTCTCAGGCCCGTGCTCTATCCATTACACCATGCTGCTCCGGTTGAGAAAACGTAGACAAAGAGAAGGTAAGCAACTTGCCCAAGACCCCACTGCAGGCTGGAAGAGTGAAATAGAGTTGTTAGGCATGTTCCCTGCCCACAGTGACCTTACAGTCTAGAGGAGGAGACAGACATTAATGTAAATAGTAAAGTATTGCTACGTACATAAGCCCATCTTCAAGACTGTAAGCCTGTCTTCTAGACTGTAAGCCTGTTGTGGGCAGGGATTGTCTCTCTTTATTGCTGAATTATACTTTCTAAGTGCTTAGTACAGTGCTCTACACACAGAAAGCACTCAATAAATATGATTAAATAAATGAATAAGTGCCTTAGAGTTGATGGAGGGGTTAAAGGAAATGAGGGCTTAGTCAGGGGAAGGCCTCTAATAATAAATACCATCTTTCCTGATCCCCTAAAGATCCACTTCCCAGATCCCCTCCCAGTTACCAGATCCCTGGACCTGGATCACTTATTTCCACAAGAAGCAAGTGAACTGGGTCACATAGTGAATCAATTCTGGTTTCCCAACCCTTCTCCTCTCATGGGCTACCTTAGGGAATCCCCCAACCTTATCCCAATCCCACAGAACCTTGGGCCACTTCTGGCTGAGGCAAAGAGGAAGAGGAGGAGAAGACTCGGACTGAAGATTCTCCTGAGGAGCAGGGTCTGAGTCTTCCAAGAGTTCAGAAGGCAGACAAAGCTGTGCTGTGAATGGCATGCTGATTGAGAGATGAAGGTGAATGATATCTGAGGCTATTCTCTTCAATATGGATTCAGTGATAGTGTGTTTCTGTCCTGTCCCCCTTTAACCACCTCCACACAACACCTCAGTCATTCCAAAACTGAAGTGTTTGAATTCCATTTTCATAAACTGCCACCAGAAGCGACTTCCAGTCCTTCAGCTCATCATTATCAGCAGTACGTATCAATCTGAGAGAAAGAAAGGGTGAGAGTGGCAAGAGAGAGTGAGAGCTAGAGTGAGAGGTGAAAGACTCCCATTCATCATCATCTATGGTATTTATTGAGCACTTACTACATGCAGAGTACTGTACTAACCATTTGGAAGAGAACAGTGTAACAGAGTTGGCAGGCACATTCCCCGCCCACAGCGAGTTTCCGTATTCCTCCTAAAAGGCCCTAAATTTCCCTACTTGGATTCCACATCCTGTGCAAAGTGCAGTCTTTCCTCCTGCAAATGTAGACTGTATCATAACCCCCTTTTCAGTTGCTCCGTATGGTATACACACCAAAGACTGTGTTGACATTTCAGTTTTGAGCACTATGCCATGACTCAGAGGAACAGAAGTGTGGACAACTGTTTACTAAGAAGCCAGCCTTTAGTGTGACAAATTAAAGTGGAATGTTTGATTTCCAGCCCTCATGAGTGAGGCAGCTTAGAAATAGCCCACACCACTCTGTCTCTGACAATTGACTTCTCACTGTATTTTTGTCAGCAGGGCAAGATTTTCTGAAGATATCTCCGGTGTAGCCACTCAGTCAGGGTGGAAGCATACAGGAAGTGAACTGCTTGCTGGATGGTGGCTGATGTGGGCATTTTCACTCTTGGGTGGTGGGCTATGGTGGGGGGGGGTGAGAGCGAGGGGCCCCTGAGATTTAGGGGACACCAAGGTTTGGATGCAGGGAGGAGTAGAACCCTCCCTTCCATCTTCCAGAGGAATGGAGGTACACAGGACTCACATCAGAGAGACCTTTCAGATCAGTGAGGTGGTGATTGGGGCGGGGATGGACAAGGTGTGTGACCTAGCTTGATCCAGGCTAGATCACATCCCTGAGACATTCATGAAGCCCTCAGAGTCAACCTGGCCACGCAGCACAAAGGCACGGAACGTTCCAGAAGGCCACTGAGGGCTCTAGTGCTTCTGGGGCCTGGAGATTCTCAGGGGAATGTTGTGAAGGGTTCCCATTTCTTTGGATATGCTCGCCCAAGAGGACCACGATGAAGTGTGAACAGATGAAGATCCAAGGAAGAATTTGGGAGATTGTTGTTTATTTTTTATGGCATTTGTCAAACACTTTCTATGTGCCAGACACTGGCACATTCCAGTACTATTCCAGAAGTGCTGGAATAGATACAGGCTAATTGGGTTGGACTCAGTCCCTATCATTCATTCAGTTGTATTTATTGAGTGCTTACTTTGGGCAGAGCGCTGTACTAAGAGCTTGGGAGGGTAGGATACAACAATAAACAGTCACATTCCCTGTCCACAGTGAGTTTACAGTCTAGAAGACTCACACTAGACTCGCAATCTTCATCTCCATTTTACAGATGAGGTAACTGAGGCACAGAGAAGTTAAGTGACTTGCCTAAGGTCACATAGCAGACAAGTGGCATAGCTGAAATTAGAAACCAGGTCCTGTCTGACTGCCAGGCCCATGATCTATACAATAGGGCACACTGCTTCTCAGTTTTCCAGAGAGAATCTCAAAACCAGTCCTTTCATTTAGGATGAATCTTTTTAATTACATCTTTTTTCCACAGAGTGGGTTCACACCTCAAAGGGCCGGCCTCCCACAATCTTTTGTTATGGGAAGTCTGATCTCAGAAACTCAGGGTCGTTGGATATGGAGATCCCCAAATCTCTAAAATTGGTGAGGGATGGATGCCTGGTGGAGACTCTTCAGATTATACGAGGTTGAAGGCTGACTGTTGTCAGGAATACAACCTACCCTCAGCCCTCGCAGACGTATGTAGTCTTTTCTCGACTTAACACATTTTCCTGAGTAACTGATTATTTGTTCGGCTGCTCTGTCCTATATTTTTACTGTTTCCTGCTTTATCCTTGTTTTCCCTCCAGCTCTCACACTCCGTAAATATTTTTTTTCTGCCTCACCCATTAGACTGTATGCTTTTTGTGGGCAGGGAATGTGTGTCTTGCTATTGATGTACTCTCCCAAGTGCTACATACAGTGCCTAGCCCTCAGGCAATCAATACATGTTACCATTGGTTGATTGATTTATTAGATACTATACATGGAGTATAGTATAGTAAAAGCTAATCAGGCAAAAGCTACAGTGGTGTCTTCTCAGCACTGGAAAAATTGGGAGGGTTTTCCTCAGAAATACCAGGATGAGCGTCTTTAAAGTCCTGTTTCCACACCTGTGAAAAGCTGTCATTTTTCTCCTCAGAGGAACCTGTTTCACACTGAATGTGGCTGGGTAACTCTCTCCCCATAACCAGGCCTGCCCTGGCTGCCTGCATCTTTTCTGCTCCTGGCCTCACACTAGAAAATGGGGTTCCCAAGAAGGGAGAGGCATTGTTACCCTTTAGAGACTGGCTAAGGAACTTTCTCCTGTGGTGGCTGGATGTGAAGTGCAACTTAGTGGGCATTCAGAAAGAGGCCTCATTCTTATTCCAAACTTGGGACACCCTACCTCCCAACAAAAAGTACAACCGTATCCCCAAATATGCTGATAATTTTAATCTGAAGGACACCTAGCCCCGTAACACAGTACAAAGGGGTCACATCTACCAAAAAGAGAGTCACCTTCTTTCTCGTGGATAAGATTTAGAACAAAAGAATTTTCCAACCACTATGAGCCTCCATTCCTTACCCCTTCACCTTGTGCCTACCCCAATCTTCGTTACAATATAGCCATTATTACAAGCATGGGCCCCTTTACTGTACTATTGCACCTCCTGCTGTCACCCAGTGAAATATGGCTGCAGTGACAAATTCCCTAAATCACACAGTCTGGATTCTCTGCCTGCAACTCCACAAGATGTCATGGATGTCTTTAGAAGCTTAGGAGAGACCACATTTTCCCTGCCTATCTCCCCATGTTCTCCAGGCAAATCCCAGTTGACCACCTGTCTTCTCCTAGAGAGAACTGGGGAACTGGTGGGTGGGAACAGGATTGGAATGACTCCAAAATTGTTTATGGGAAATCTCATCCTGAAAGTTTAAGAGACTGAGATCCAAGAAGGGGAGGAAAGAGCCTGGGGAGCAGAAACCCCTTTATTTCCACCTGCCACTCTTAGAACTCCGAGCAGTTTCTTGCTAGGTCTGAGCACCAAGCAAATAAGCAGTTATAGGGAGCCAGTAACAGCCTAACCCAACCCATGTGAGCACTGGGTCCCAACCCTGATGAGTCAACATGGTCCAACATGGGCACTGGCCAAACCTTTGGAACAACGTGACAACCACCCACAACTCCCCCCCACCTGCCCCTCTTCCAAATGGTGACACCTCTTTATTTGAGGAAATATTCGCCCAACCCATGAGGATGCAAGGAAGACCATGTCAGTCTGAAGGACTGTTCTCCACCCCCTCAGAGAGCATACCTAGTTGAAAATTGAATTTCTGACTTTTAAAACCAAAGCAAAGCAACTTCTAGCTTTCCACTCCACTTGGCCATTCTGTGGTCAGCGGCTGGAGGCAGTTCTGAGGAATCCTGAGTTTGAATCATGCTTCTTCCCTCATCAAGAGGCATATTCTATTTCAACAATTCATGAAGCCACAGTTTAATTTCTCAACTCTAGTAATAATATCTTGGATATATATAGAGTGCCTTTCTTCTAAAAAAAATTGCTGCAGTTTCCAATAGCAATCTATTAAAGGTATCTATTTGTCTCTGAAAACCCAGGATGAAGAGTTGTAATCATCCCCATTTTATAGGTTAGAAACCATTGTGGACCCAACTGAAGGGACTGATAAGAGTGCCTATAGTTAGGAGGTGGAAGGGCCAGCGCTCTGGATTCCACTCTGGTGTTTCTTTCGGGTGCCCTCACAGCTGTATCCAGGGTCATGCTGCTCTAATATCAAGGGCTCACAAGGTCCTGATTGCTGCACAGTGTAGGCCAGATAAATTGGGCTTAAGCAGTGGGGACTGGAGGGGGAGAGATGGCTGAAAAAGGTAACTAGAGAAGGAGATCCTACTTATTCCACTGTCACTGATCAATCTCGGCAGTCATGTCTCTCAGACTTCTTGTCAACTGTCATTCGACAATTGTGAATCGTCAGCCAGTCCCACCAGGCAGCAGAACACGTATCTAATCAATATAGAAAGGGCAGCAGGTGGCCTGGTGCTCGACTCAGGGTTATTGAGCACAGAGGGAACTTTCAGAGCAACATCTTTGTATTGGAGGGAATGATAGGAGCCTGTGTGATGAGGGCTGTGAAATGTGAACTATTGGTTATCATTTCCAACCAATATGCTGCTGTGTGCAACTGAGTTCACAGAGGACACTCCAGTCATTTCCAGGGGAAGTTGGCTCCGAAGCGGGGGAGGAAAATGAATAAAGGAATCTTCTGCTCGATTGTTTCATCGTTTCCATATAACACACAGTGAAAGCAGAACCTTCTGAGATACTTGCCCTAGACTTGGGGAAAGTTCTGCTTTTGCTGACTCCACTTGAGGTTTTGGGGTTAGAAGAATCAGAAACTCAAGTCAGAGAGCTAGAAGGGGCTTCAAATCATCATCAGGCAGTCCCCTGTGTGATATAGTTATCCTGGATAGATGGGTGTCTCTTCTTTCCTTGAAGATGTCCAAGAATGGTGACTTAAAACCTCCTTTCATTAGTGTTTTATCACCCGGAGAGACAAGAAGTTTTTTTAATGCCCAAATGAAATCTCCCCTGCTTTAATTTAGGCCTGTTTTCCCTCTGTCAGGTCTTAGGGGATGTGGAAACCAAGTATCCTTCACTCAAATATTCTTCATACATTTTAAGACCGTGACTACATCACTCCTTAATCTTCTCTGAACTATGCAATCTCAATTCCTTTAACCATTTATCAATACTCATTTTCCATCCCTTTAATCATTTATCATTTTCATTGCTCTTCTCCGGACCCTCTCCAGGTTCTCCACATCCTTTTCAAAGTTTGGGGACCAGGACTGGACTCAGGACTCTAGTAAGCAACTGACCAATGACAAAAACCTGAAACATCCCTTGCATGGCTATTTAACATGGACTTCTTCATGGAAAGTAGCCCTTTCTCTAGTTTACTGTGTCTATAGAATACCGATACTCTTTTCAACATCTAGCTGTTAGATCATTTCCCAGGCTGGATCTCACCTCAGGAGCAAGAGCCATATAATAATGGGAGTGATTGTGTTTTAGCAGAAAATTACTTGGCATAGGGAATCTTTATTGTTAAAAGCAATTCACTTCAGGACTTCCTTTCCTTATAGATGGCCCTGCCTCCTCTCTTCTCCTCAACTCCCACCCCCTTATCTCATCTTCCCACCAGTGGTGAAACCCAGCGCTTAGAACAGTGCCCAGCGCTTAGAACAGTGCTCGGCACATAGTAAGCGCTTAACAAATACCAACATTATTACATATGGTCAGAATCTCTGCAGCTGTTCTGAGATCTGTTACCCATATGATCCATCAATCAATAGCATTATTGATTGCTTACTCTGTGAAGAGCATTGCCCTAAACAAGTAGGTTCAATCCCTGATCTCAAGGATTTTACGATCTGGTGGGGAAGCCAGGCACTAAAATTAATTGCAGATATGGGAAAGCAACCGAGTTTAAAGATACATAGCTAAGTATGTGTGTGGTGGGGGTAGGGGGTCGTGTGCCAGGGAAGGAGAGAAATGCACATGTGCCTAGGGGACACAGAAGTGCTGGAGTAGTAGCGGGAGACAAAGGGTGGGAAGATGAGAGATTATTCAGGCATGGCTTCCCAGAGAGATGTGATTTTAGAAGGACTGAGAGTGTTGAAAGCAAGGCCCAGTCCAGAGCCAGAGTTGACCTCTCTCCCTCTTTCCAGTCTCGCATCTCCTCCTGCCTTCAAGACATCTCTACTTGGATGTCCTCCCATTACCTCAAACTTATATGACCAAACAGAACTCCTTATCTTCCCACCCAAACCCTGTCCTTTCCCTCACTTTCCCATCACTTCCCTTCCTGTCTCACAAGCCCATAACCTTGGCATTATCCTTAACTCCTCTCTGTCATTCAACCCACATATTCATTCCATCACTGAATCCTGTCAGTCCCACCTTCACAACATCGCGAAAATCTGCCCTTTCTTCTCCATCCCAACTGCTACCATGTTAATACAATCGCTCATCCTATCCTACCTGGATTACTGCATCAGCCTCCTTGTTGATCTCCCAGCCTCCTGTGTCTCCCAACTCCAGTCCATACTTCACTCTGCTGCATGGATCATTTCTCTACAAAAACATTCAGGACATAGCACCCTGCTCATCAAAAAACTCTAGTGGTTGCGCATCCCCCTTTGCATCACACAAAAACCTCCTCTCCATTGGCTTTAAACCACTCCATGACCTTGCCCTCTCCTACCACCTTGCTAAACCTCCTATACCCCAGCCCAAACATTTTTTTTCTCTAGTGCTAATCTTCTCACTGTGCCTCAATCTCACCTGTCTCACTGTCAACCCCTAGCCCAAGTCCTGCTTCTGGCCTGGAATGCCTTGCCTCCTCAAATCCAAAAGCAATTCCTCTCCTCCAATTCAAAGCCTTATTGAAGGCACATCTCCTTCAAGAGGGCTTCCTGGACTAAGCCCCACTTTTCCTCATCTTACACTCTCTTCTGCATCACCCCTACTTGCTCTCTTTACTCTTCCCCCTTCCCAGCCCCACATCACTTATGAACATGTCTGTAGTTTTATTTTATTTATTTGTATTTATAAAGTAAATCTCTGACTCCCCACCTCTAAACAGTAAGCTCCTTGTGGGCAGAGAATGTGACTGTTTATTGTTGTAATATATTCTCCCAAGTGCTTAGTACAGAGCTCTGCACACAGTAAGTGCTCAATAAATACAATTGAATGAATGAATCAATGAAGTTCAGCCATCTCAGTAATAGCTGCCCTCAGAACACTGGCCTCTAGTCTCTTGAGCAATCTTGGAAAAAAAGCTGGCAGGTTCCCTTGTCTTCCTCTGAAACCATGTAAGTACGATGCAAGGGAATGTGTGGTCTGGGGCCAGATCAGTGGCAGGAGTGATTCACCCATCCAGTGACCCATCCAATACCTAGAACTGGACTTGGAGGGGTGATATTGGGTAATTCACAGGCAACTGCACCCTTTAGCTCTGGTCTTTAGCACTGGTCTGGTTGCCCTTTCAGCATTCAGTTCAATTTCACCCCCCCCCAGCCCCCCAACCCCCCCAAAATTTTCCTCACAAAACATTTATATTGCAGAGGAACATCCTCCTGAATATGCCCAAAATACCCTAATTCTCATGGCCCTGCCAGAGAGACGACGTTCCCTGCAATCCCAGGCAAATAGAAGTAGCATGGCCTAGCATAAAGAGCATGGATCTTGAAGTCAGAAGGACTCGGGTTCTAATTCTGGCTCTACCACTTTGCTGTGTGACCTTGGGCAAGTCACTCAATTTTTCTGGACCTTAGCCTCCTCATTTGTAAAATGGGGATTAAGACTGTGAGTCTTATGTGGGACAGGGACTGTATCCAGCTCAATTTTCTGGTATCCCCCCCAGCCTTTCAGTCAATGCTTGACACATAGTAAGTGCTTAACAAATACCACAATCCTTAGAAGATTGAGAAGCAGCAGGGAGAAAAGCACAGGCCTGGGAGTCAGAGGACCTGGGTTCCAATCCTGGGTCTACCACTTGTTTGCTGTGTTACCTTGGGCAAGTCATTTACCATTCCTGTGCCCCAGTTACCTCATCTGTGAAATGGGGATTAAGAATATGAGCCCCATGTGGGACATAGACTATGTCCAACCTGATTATCTTGTATCTGCACCAGTGATTAGTACAGTGCTTTGTGGCACAGAGTAAGTGCTTAACAAATACCATAAAAAAGGATAACTAGGTTGGACACAGTCCCTTTTCCCACAGGCGATTCACAGCGTAAATAAGTAAGCAGTTTGCTGTATCTCCCTTCATTTTTTCCTTCTTCTTTCTCTCTCTCCACTCCCCCACCTCCCAACCCCATCCAATAGGGGCAGATAAATTTTCAACCATTTTTCATATATATTGAAGATGGTGGAGACATAATGTGACATGATCCATCTATTATCTCACTCACATCCTTCCAGTTTCCAGCCACAAAACTGTTTCAACGAGTTGGTCCCTGTGGGATTCTCTCTTCTCTCTAAGTGTCTCCAAAGAAACCCAGGAGGAGATCCACCCAATTTCCTTCTACGACTATGAGGAGGAGCTAATCTTGGGCCAGGGACAGACACACTGGGGAGTAAGGAAGGGCAACATATGGGGTGTATTCTGGATTCTCCCACTATCTTTAACCCAGATAGAGCAATCATCAATCAAAAATGGTCCCTTTTTGGTTCAGAAAAGGCATAGATTTCATATCTGCTGAGAATCCATCCCCATATAAACCCTGTCAGTTTCCATAGAGTTAGCTAACTCTCTGACTAGCAATTTGCCTGGCCAGAATAGCAGCAGTCCAAATAGTAAAATACATTTTGAAACTTCTGATTCCCTGAAATATGCCGGATGATGAAGTATAATCCCCACAGAGCCTGGGTAACTAATTTCACCTAAAATCACAAAGTGTACAGGGACCCCAAGAGGAAAACACAGTTGATTTAGTCTCCTTTGCTGGCAATTAATCCTTCC
Organism: Ornithorhynchus anatinus; assembly: GCF_004115215.2. Classification (NCBI taxonomy): domain Eukaryota; kingdom Metazoa; phylum Chordata; class Mammalia; order Monotremata; family Ornithorhynchidae; genus Ornithorhynchus; species Ornithorhynchus anatinus. The sequence continues at coordinate 99,040,418 of NC_041730.1, forward strand.
CTCATACTTTAACTGTGGGCATCCTACAAGGCTGTTTTGAGTCCTCCACTCTTCTCTCTACACTCTTTCTCTGGGGAAGTTCATTCATTCACCTGACTCCTAAATCTACATCTCCAGCCCCAGTTTCTCACTGCTTTACAGTCTTGAATTTTCTCCTGCCTCCAGGACATCTCAACCTGAGTGACCTGCAGACATCATAAATTGATTATGTCAAAATGTGAACATCTCATCTTCCCTCCTAAACTCACCCTTCCTCTTAAACTTTTCTATGACTGTCAACAGCACCAAACAGCCTTAGTGTCATTTTTGACTTCTTTCAGTTTTTCATCTCCCACATTTAGTCTGTCTTCAAATCATGCCCTTTCTCCTGCCATAAAGTTTCCTGAATCTACCCTTTCCTCTCCACCCTTACCTCCAGAAAATTCTGTTTCAAGCTTTCATCATCCCATAATTGGATTGCTGCATCAGCTTCTTTACTGATTTTCCTTTCTTCAGTTTCTCCCTTCTTCAGTCTACACTCCATTCAGCTGCTTGAATCATCTTCCTAAACCACTATTCAACAGCTATCTCTCCCCACCTCAAAACCCGAGTTTTCTAACTCCAGCCACCCTCATTTACTCTTCTCCAATCTAGAGTTTACTAGAAATTCCTCCACCTTTATATCTGTCAAACCAAGTCATTGTTCATCTTCAAAGCCCTCCTTAACACTCAATTCCTCCAGGAGGCATTTTCCAATTAATCCCCACCTCCCTGGATGGATTATCCCATTAGCCACTAGGGCCTCCTCCTCTATTTTACTGTTTTTTATCACTAGCTTTAATGCTCTTCTTCTTGCTCCTATCCATGTTTGCAATTTAGTTCTACTTGTCTCCCCAGTTTGATCGTAAGTGTCTCAACACATATTGCTTATTGTATGTTCCCAAGCTCCTAGCAAAGTGTGCTATAAGCAGGAGGCTCTCCATCATTGCTGTTGATGATTTACAAACACCGGTTTTGATGAGAACTGAATACACACTTCAATTTACTGCATAACATTCCTGCTCCTTCCCTATTTGGGTACTGTAAAATAGCCATAGTTCATCAACAACTTGTGGTGTTGACCTGCACTAGGAGGCAACTAAGAATTTTTTTTTTTAAAGCACTAACTTTGTGTAGTGTACTGTACTAAACGCTGGGGTAAATACAAGGTAATCAGATTGGACAGAGTCCCTGTCCCACATGGGGTTCACAAACTGAGGCACAGAGAAAGGAAATGACTTGCTTAAATCCATCATCAGACAAGTGGTGGAGCTGCAATTAGAAACCAGGTCCTTCTGACTCCCAGGTCCATGTTCTATCCATTAGGCCACACTGCTTCTCTAAGATTACCAACTTCTGTTCCTGAAGGAGGTGCTAAATATTCTCTTTCCAGTCTTTCTAAGGAAGAAACATTATTTTATTTCCCTATTATGCCTCTAATGGCTTTCTTTCTAAATATTTCATTATAATTTCTCCAACATGGGCATTTATTTGCTTTACTTTTAGTCTTTAGCAAGTTGGACTCTTCAGATAATTTAGTATCGTGAAGTGCAGTAGCCCCAGATTATGGAAAGTGAGGTCGTTGCCATAGACACATAGCCTAGGAGGCCATATCATTGATGCTTCAGCTAATGGTTTCTTTTCCTCCACTGCCTAGAGAGCCAAAGAGAATTGCTCATTAGAATCTGTGAACTGTGTACTGGTATTTGTGAAAAAGGCCCAGCTCACACCAACAAACAGTGTGAATACAATCAGGATTATTGGGGAGGATGTAATTTCTAATGTCCTCTAGTAGTCAGAATGTAACAGTTCACATGCTTCTAATCATTTGTATCTTCTCTTGCTCAATCCATCGACCATATTCATTGAGTGTTTACTCTGCAGAGCACTGTACTAAGCACTTGGGAGAGTACAATATAACTGAATTGGTTGAGACATTCTCTGCCCACAAGGAGCTTGCAGTCTAGAGAGGGAAGGAGAGATTAATATAAATTACGGATATGTACGTAAGTGCCGTGGGGCTGAGGGAAGGGTGAACAAAGGGAGAAAAGGGAGTGTCTGTTTGGCCATTTGTGTCTGCTTGTCTCCACATATCTTTCACTCCTACTGTAGGCTCCCAAAATGCCTACAGCAGGCACTCTACATGTTCTTAATGGTAATGAGAATAATTTAGGCCTGGCTTGCACGGAATCCCAGGGCCGTTGGCAGTTATTTAATTGTTTCAATTCCAGGGGTATTTGAGGGGACAGCGCAGGTAGGAGCTCATGTCTTGTGATTTGCATGGAAATCATTGCCTTCGAGTTTTACCGATGTTTCTGCTGAAGTCCCGTTCCAGCTGTTACCCCAAGGAACTGGCTCTTTTCAGCTGAAAGGTGGAGACTGGGCAGAAAGGCTGAGGAGTGTGAGGGGACGGGTTCATGTGGGCATGTGCAGGCGTGCGTGTGTGTATGTGCTGAAATTACATTTTGCTGTGGGAAGAGAGGTGTGGAGAGAAGGGGATGCCAAGCTGAGGACACAGAAATACAGTTCTACCGCAGACACAGAAATCCCTGGGCACTGCCTCAGCGAGGTCCAAATATTTCTCCACACATTTCTCATGAATGAGAAACCCATTAGTCATCTCCTCTTTATTGTTCAGAAATAGAATCAGTGTGGCCTAGTGGGTAAAGCACGGGCTTGGGAGTCAGAAGGACCTGGGTTTTATTCCCAGCTCCACCACGTGTCTGTCAAGTGACCGTGGGCAAATCACTTCACATCTCTGTGCCTCAGTTAACTTATCTGTAAAATGGGAATGACTATGAGCCCCATGTGGGACAGAGACTGTGTGCAAACTGATTGATTAGCCTGTAACTACCCCAGTGCTTAATACAGTGCATGACATATAATACACATGTAACAAATCCCATGAAAAATATTACTAACTCAGGGGGTACTGTAACAGGGATTTTTGATAGAGGAAAATGAGAACTTGAATGAGACATCGAATGCATTTCCAGTGACCTAGTTCAGGATTCCTTAAAAGAGGCAACTTTGAAAGAGTTTCCCCAGAAACAGCTGTATGGAGGATCTCTGTCTTTAGGCTTTTGGTCTAAATCTTCTGATCTATGAATGGTGTGAATCAATCAATCAGTCAATACAATCAATCAATACAGTGCAGAGCACTGTACTAAGTGCTTGGGAGAGTACAATATATCTCATTGCTCAGAAAGCATGACGGCCCATTTTCAACTGCAACGTATTTTATGAGGTGCTTTTGAAGCATTTTATGCTGTGGACAGTTTGGTGAGTGACAAATCTGCTGCTTTGTTTAAAAATGAAAAAAAAGAAAGAGCCCTTTAGGTTCTGGAGATAAATAAAGGCCTCAGAATATAAATAGAGTGCTTTATTAGTTCAGCAAGCAGGAGGTGGGCGGTAGGCAGGTGGGTCAGTGGTGGAGACTTCATGAGGGCCTTGCACCTGGATCTCGGGCTCCCGCCATTGCTGAATGCACAGCACCCCCCGCCCCCCTGGACCCCGTCTCCCAGCTGAGGAAGAACGGCTGTCGTGGAGGTGGGGAACGGGGCAGGCACTCTGATGCTGCATGATTGTGCATGAGCGGCCATGGCATCTATCTGCATGGGTGGGGATAGGGGGCAAAGAAGGTGACGGGTTGAGATACTGCTGGTTTTTTGCCGGGGATGGGGAGGGAAGGTTTGTATTCGTTAAACTCTTACTACATGCCCGGCACCATACTGAGCACTGGGTTAGCTATAAACTAATCATGTTGGGCACAGTCCCTGTCCCACGTGGGGCTCACAGTCTAAATCCCCATTTTACAGATGAGGTAAATGAGGCACAGAGAAGTTAGATGACTTGCTCAAGCTCACAAAACAGACAAGTGGGAGAGTTGGGACTAGGGCCCGGGTCCTTCTGACCCTCCAGGGCCATGCTCTATCCACTAGGCCATGCTGTTCCTCTTGATGGGTCCCAGGAAAGGGGAGAGTCTAATTTAAATATACTCTCTGTGTTTGTGTGTGTGTATATCTTACATGTTTGGGGAAGGTGAGAAAGGGGAGTGATAGAGGGAAATGATTCACTGACTCTTGGCAAACATAGTGTACATCTCTTAAGGTCTGATGATTTTTTTTAAATCATTCCTGCTGTCAAGGCCTCTCAGAGACTTCATAATCCATCTTGCCCAAAGCAACATAACTCAGCCTGAACAACTGAGAGAGGAACAATTTCTTTCTGTCACTTTTTAGGCTCAAACCCTATCGCTCTTAAGTCTGAACAGCCAGCAGTTGGCCTGTAAACCTCTCATCATATTGTGTTCCAGACCGGCTGGTTCACTAAGGAGTGGTGTGCCAGGGTGTTCTGGGAGAGATGGTTCCCTCGTGCCAGCTTGGCACTCTCTGCCCCCCTCATTAGGTAGGTCATCTTAGATAAGGGGGTTTCTCCTGCTCAGGGCAGAGATGGTCACAATAATGTCTCTTTATGGAGTTGATGTTCAATTAGGATCTATTTCAACATGAGTCCCAAGGCTATTAATGGATTCTGGAGGTTGTAAAGAGACTCTGGAGGCTGAGCTAGTCAGTGTTTATGTTCTGTGTTGTGCTGCAACTGTTGTGGATAATTATAGAAGCGTGGGTTAGGAGGCTATCTAGTGGGTAATTGACATTCCTCCTCCTGGTTTCCTCTTTGTATAAACCCCACAACAGGAGCTTCCCAGTTTTATTTCTGAGCACGCGGTCTCATTATAAGATCCTTAAAAATCAGTTTCCACTCACTGATGGACAATATAGAGTGTGCCCTTTGGGCACAACCCAAGTGACTTTTTGTTTAGAAGATTTCACTGGAGGATATCTATGATGCTGACAAATCAACACCAGTCGCACTTCAACATCAGCCTCTCAGTGCTGTCGTCTTTGTAAGGAAGCCATCATTATTCGTTTTCTAAGGGATGATTGCGGCAGCTTCCTGAAAATAGAGAAAGCAGCATTTTCTTATTCTGGTGACCAAGTATTTTCCACTTTCTATTTGAATAATACTTGTGAAGAGTTCACTGATTCAATGTAGATTTTGAGCCCAAGAGGAACTCTATTGTGTTATACTGTACTTTCCCAAGCGCTTAATACAGTGATAAAGGAGTACTGCTCTACTCTAGTTGTTTAGAATACATTCACAACACCTTCCGGTGTTCTAAAATTTGAAGAAGTAGTTCTGCTGTCTGATACTAGTGGCCTTGCTTGAGTCCCTTTAAGCCACACAGACACAGGACATGTTGAGAGCGAAGGCCTAGGATGGCATAGTTTTGGTGGCAGGGACTCCCAGTAGATTTCTCTTGGCTTGCTAGGTCCATCCCAGTGGACATGGAACAAGGCTGATTGGGTATGACACAACCCCTGTATAAACACACAGACTCCGTTCTAGAAGCAGTGTGGCTTCGTGGAAAGAGAGCGGGCTTGGGAGTCAGAGGACGTGGGTTCTAATCCCAGCTCCACCACTTGTCAGCTGTGTGACCTTGGGCAAGTCACTTAACTTCCCTGTGCCTCAGTTATTTCACCTGGAAAATGGGGATTAAAAGTGTGAGACCCATGTGGGACAACTGACTACCCTGTATCTACCCCAGCCCTTAGAACAGTGCTCTGCACATAATAAGTGCGTAACAAATACCTTCATCATCATAACAGCTGATCTCGGAAGTCATTAAACTGAATCTCGGGCAGTAGAGGCAGCAGTTGCTGGTGTTCATCAACTTCATCAATTTCATTAGAAAGTGTCTATTATTTATTTGTGCATTTATTTATTGGTGCTGATTTTTGCTACTGCCAGTTATATCCATGCTTTTTCTCCCTTTTACACTGTATACTACAATTAATGTCTTGACAGTCTCCCCCATTAGATTGTAAACTCCTCAAAGGCAGGGACTGGGTCATTGGAAGAGTTTTCAGCTCATAAGAGGTGTTTTAGAAATACCAATGCTGGCAGTTAAATTTCTTATTATACTTGCTCCTGGTAATGCTAGTATCTTTCTTGTGGGATTGTCCATATAAAGTTGCAGAGGGTTCTAGACCCAGAGTTCGTTTCCTTAATCAGCCTCTTAAAATGGCAATTCTGTTTTTTTGTGAGCTCCTAGAAGAGGCTGGAACTACAGAACACCAGCTGAAATCAACTATAGAGACAGAAGCAGGGCAGGGGCTATTTTCTCTTTTTACCTCCTCTGACTACCTAGCTCTGTTTCTTGTTAAGCTTTTAGGTTTTCCCTGGCACAAGGGGCACACTAAGCCTTCCCCACCCTGAGGTGTGCTCAGTGGTCAGTGACGTGACCCAGTTCTTTTCTCTCCAGAGTGAGAAAAATAGGGCTTGTTTCTAGCAATTTTTGTGCTGAAGGACGTAATGAGTCTGAATGTTCTGAATTTTTGCTTTCAGCATTTCCCGCCTCATTATTGACAGGTCATGAGAAAAGTCCAGTTGAACATTTTCAGTTTTCAAGAGTTTAATCAGAGATTTGGTTTCACTATCATGGGCTGTGGAATTGGTTTTTGGGGGGGTTTTATAGTTCAAATGAGAGAAGAATCTAATGCTGTAGGAAATTTAGTATCTAGACGTGGTCTTCTTTACTATCTGCCAGCAGAATCTACTTACAGCTCTACTCCGACCTTAGCACAAGCATCATGTCTTCTGATTAGCAATGATTATTGAATGGCTTCACTTATAATCAATTCAGTCACTTCAGTTTATAGGATTTTACCTTGAACATTTGAATTTCACCTTTTCTCATTTGCTCTGCTGCTTCCTGCTAGTGCTGTCAGAACTTCTTATCCTTCTCTCTAATTACATTATAATAACAATAATTGTGGTATTTGTTAAATGCTACCTATATTCCAAACACTGTACTAACCGCTGAGGTAGATAAAAGATGATCAGGTCCCACATGGGACTCACAGTCTAAATAGGAGGGAGAACACAGCGTGGTTTATTGAAAAGAGCACAGGCTTGGGAGTCAGAGGACAGGGGTTCTAATCTCAGCTTTGCCACCTGTCTGCTGTGTGACCTTAAGCAAGCCGCTTAACATCTCTGTGCCTCAGTTACCTCATCTGTAAAATGGGGATTAAGACTGTGAGCCCCATGTGATTACCTTGTACTTACCCCAGTGCTTAGAACAGTGCTTGGCACATAGTAAGCACTTAATACATACCATTATTATTTTATTATTATTTTTATAACAGGTTTTGAATCCCCATTTTTCAGATGAGAAAACTGAGGCACAGAGCAGTTAATTGACTTGCCCAAGGTCGCACAGCAGACAAGTTGCAGAGCTGAGTTTAGAAACCAGTTCTTCTGACTCCCAGGCCCATGTTCTTTCAACTAGGCCACACTGTATCCTAACATTTTTCCCTTTGAATAATTATAATAATAACAAAAATGGTTTTTGTTAAGCCTTTTTATGTTCAAAGTACTGTAATGGGTGCTGTGGTAGGTGCAGTATTTGAAATTAACATTAGAATAGTTGGTGTTTGAAAAACAGCAATTAATTTAAACAATTTAAACCATTTTAATAAATCTTATTGGGTCCATCTTTTCACATTAGTGGATCTTCTCAAGGTATTTTCTCTCTTTTCTTCAGCCTTGATCTGAATAGGATATCTTTATATGTCTCCCATATATGCACTTTTTTCCAAAATCTTGTTGTTCGTGCCTGTTTTTTATTCTCTTCAGCTGTTAGTAATTATAAGTATAACCTTAATTATAATATATAATTATACATAGATAATTATATCTCACAGTTATAAGATCTGGCCCTTTTCTGTTTTAACCTCATATGAACTTGGTGTAACTTCCCACATACTATCCTAATAATAATGTTGGTATTTGTTAAGCGCTTACTATGTGCAGAGCACTGTTCTAAGCACTGGGGTAGATACAGGGTAATCAGGTTGTCCCACATGAGGCTTACAGTCTTCATCCCCATTTTACAGATGAGGGAACTGAGGCACAGAGAAATTAAGTGACTTGCCCACAGTCACACAGCTGACAAGTGGCAGAGTGGGGATTCGAACCCATTATCTCTGACTCCGAAGCCCGTGCTCTTTCCATTGAGCCATGCTGCTTCTCTAATCTTCCCGATATTTTTTGTTGAACATCCTGATTTTGTCATCCTTCTTTAATTTGGCAAAAATGAACTACCTGACATACCATATTAATTTTCTTTCATTTACTTGTTCACTAGCCTCACAATTTGTTGAGTGTCGCTCTCTGGTTTTCCTCCTATATAGTAGCCCCACTCTTGCTCTTCCCTTTACAGAGGAGAGGACAAATATGTTGACTTTGAAGATGGCAGTTTAATGGGTGTGACTGAAAGACCTTATCTATGACCAAAATTCAATTCCAAACTCTGTGTATGTATGTGTGTGTCTGTAGATTTTCCTTAGCTGAATTGATGACCTTGCCACTTGTAACCAACTGTTAATGTTTTCAAATCTGCCTCTTGGTTTCCTGTTCCCAAAACCTTTGCTCAAGAAGAATACTGGCTCTCCTGTTTGTGATTTGTCAGGCTGGTTTGTATACAGCATTTGTCCCTCAAACTACCAACCTACACCAAGCATCATCATCATCATCAATATTTATTGAGCACTTCCTATGTGCAGAGCATTGTTTGAAACTATGCTTTGACCATATCTTTAAAAGGGTTAATTGTTTGTGACCCATTTCAGCAAACTAATCAGCCACTATTTGGGATTCCTGGCATTATCCATTCTCCTCAATCAATCATATTTATTGAGCACGTACTATCTGCAGAGCACCGTACTAAGCACTTGGATGAGTACAGTACAAGAGAATTAGCAGACACATTCCCTGCCTACAACAAAGCCATCTTCAAAGCCATTCTGACATAATGTCTCCTTCAGGATGCCTTCACGATTGATTTGTCTTCTCCCCAGGTTATATCCCTTCCGCTACCATATTCTGTACCAAAATGCACTTATGTACGCACAACCACACCCAGCACTTAAAAATGCCGTTTATTTAGTACTGTTCTATACATAGCCACTTTTACTTATTCCATTCCTCCTATCTGCACATCATTTACATTAATGTCTATCTCCCCCTCTAGACTGTATGCTTAGCATGGACAGGGAACAGATTACCAACTCTATTGGACTGTACTCTCCCAAGCGCTTAGTACAGTGTTAAGGAAATGGTAGGCGCACAATAAGTACCACTGATTGATTTTAACATCTCTCCCTTGCTAGACTGTAAATTTCTTGAGGGCAGAGATCATGACTACTATTTCCAATGCACTGTTCCAAGTGCTTAGTACAGTGCTCTGCCCACATCAGATGCTTGATAAATGCTATTGATTAACTGACTGATCCTGCCCATCAAAATTATTTTGTCATGAGCATTTCCTCACTGCAATGCTGGTGATCCTGTCTGGCCAGTTGATTGTTATGTGGAGCTAGAAGGTGTGGCTAAAAAATACTGTGTAGCCAGTCAAAGGTGACTTTTTAAATAGGTCCAGTCTTCACACTGTATACAAGCTTGGACATAACTTCAGTTTCGTAAATTTTAGTTTGGTATGAAGACTGATGGCTTGATGTCACCAATCTATCTGTCAGACACCTAATGGCCTCAGGCTCTGGGATTTGTTTTGCTATACCTTTGCCTATCCATGTGGCTCAGTGGAAAGAGCACGGGCTTGGGAGTCAGAGGTCATGGGTTCGAATTCCGACTCTACCACTTGGCAGCTGTGTGCCTGTGGGCAAGTCACTTAACTTCTCTGTGCCTCAGTTACCTCATCTGTAAAATGGGGATTAAAACTGTGAGCCCCACATGGGACAACCTGATCACCCTGTATCTATCCCAGCGCTTAGAACAATGTTCTGCACATAGTAAGTGCTTAACAAATACCAACATTATTATTATTATTATTGCATACTAATAAGAAGCTGCATAGCCCAATAAGAAGAGCACAGACCTCGGAGTCAGAAGGTCACAGGTTCTAATCCCAACTCCACCACCTGTTTGCTGTGCGAACTGGGCCAAATCACTTCACTTCTCCTTGACTCAATTCCCTCATCAGCAAAATGGAGATTTAGTGCCTATTCTCTCTAATACTTGGTCTGTGGGACCCATGGTGGGATCTGATTGTCTTGTATCTACCCCAGTGTTTAGTATGATGTTTGGCACACAATCTCATCAATTCTGGCCACAGAACAATCTCTACCCTCACCAACTCTGAAATATCTCTGTCTGACCACAAACTCTTCACCTGCCTTCTCCCCCACACAACTCCTCCCTGCAAATCTGTCCTGTTCCCCCACGAAGAACTCCGATCTTTTGACTCTATTCAAATTTCTCTAATTGTCTTGGCCCATTTAGCCTCCATACCCAAACTACCTTCCCTTGATGACCAAATTGATGCTCTCAACACCACCCTCTTTACTGAATTCAACTCACTCTCTCCACTATTCCTTCTTAGATCTTGTACCTCTAACCCACAGTCCTGCATCACCTCCATCACCTCCTTCGCTCTTGTGTATGAGCCAGAAAGCACTGCTGGCAGAAATCTAGATATAGGATGACCTAGGTGTGGCTTCCCGCAAATCTCCCCTGACACTCCCCAACCCCTCCCTCCTCCTGCCCCTCCTCAACTCTCTCATATTTCCCAGCAGAATCTCGAGGAGATTTTTTTTCTCTCAAAATCCAACCCCTCCACCTGCACATCTGACCCCATCCTTTCACACCTTATCAAAACACTTGCCTCCTCCCTTTTTCCCTCCCGAACAACAGTCTTTAACTGTTTGTTCTCCAGTGGTTTCTTCCCCACTGCTTTCAAACATGCCTATGTCACCTCTGTCCTAAAAAAAACCCTTCCTTGACTCAGGGCTCCCTCCAGTTTGTAGGCCCATCTCCCTCTTACCATTCCTCTCCAAACTCCCTGAGCGAGTTGTCTACATCTTTTGTCTCAAGTTCCGCTCCTTCAATTGTCTCCTTGACTCCCTCCAAACTGGCTTCCATCTCCTTCACTCCACAGAAACTGCACTTTCAAAGGTCACAAATGATCTCTTTCTTGCCAAATCCAATAGCCTCTATTCCATTGTAATCCTCCTCTACTGCTCAGATGCCTTCGACACTGTCGACCACTCCCTTCTTCTGGAAGTATTATTCAACCTCGACTTCACTGATACTGTCCTCTCCTTGTTCTCCACCTATCTCTCTGGGAGATCATTCTCAGTCACATTTGCAGGCTCCTCCTCTACCTCCCAACCTCTAACTGTGGGTGTTCCTCAAGGTTTAGTTCTGGATCACCATCTAATCTCCATCTACATCCACTCCATTGGAAAACTCATTTAGAGGCTTCAACTACCACCTCTATGTCTCTATTCCAAATCTATATCTCTAGCCCCGATCTCTCTTCCCCTCTGCAGTCTCACATTTCCTCCAGGTTTCAGGACATCTCTACTTGGATGTCCTGCCTTCTTCTCACACTCAACATGTCCAAAACAGAACTCCTATCTTCCCACCCAAACCCTGTCCTACCCCTGATTTTTCAATCACTTAGTCACAAACCTTCCTGTCTCACAAGCCCATAACCTTTGTGTTATCCTTGACTCCTCTCTCTCATTTCAACCCACACATTCAATTTATCACTAAGTCCTGTTAGTGTTACCCCCCAACAACATCGCTAAAATGTTTCTTTTCCTCTCCACCCAAACTGATATATCACTGATCCAAGCACTTTTTCTGTCCCACCTTGATTATTGTATCAGACTCCTTGCTGACCTCCCTGCCTTCTGGCTCTTCCCACTCCTGACCATACTTCACTCTGATGCCCAAATCATTTTTCCACAAAATGTTCAATCTATGTCTTCCCTCTCTTCAAGAACCTTCAGTGGTTGCTCATCCACCTCTGTGTAGAACAGAAACTCAACCATTGGCTTTAAAGTACTCCATCACCTTGCCTCCTCCTACCTCATCTCACTACTCTCCTAATACAACCCAGCCTGCACATTTGTCTCCCCTAATACCAACCTCCCCACTGTACCTCGACCTCATTTATCTCACAGCTGACCTCTTCTTGCCCACATCCTGCCTCTGGCCTGGAATGCCATCCCTCTTCATATCCAACAATTACTCTGCTCCTTTTCAAATCTTCAATGAAGGCACATCTCCTCCAAGAAAGCTTCCCTGACTAAGCCCTCTTTTTTCTTTTCTTCCACTCCCTTCTGCTTGGCCCTGACTTGCTCCCTTGTTCCCAGCCCCATAGCACTTAGATATATATCCATATTTTATTTATTTATATTAATGTCTTCCTCCCTGTCTAGGCTGTAAGCTCGTTGTGGGCAGGGAATGTGTCTGTTACATTGTTATGTTGTACTCTTCCAAGTGCCTAGTACAGTGTTCTGCACACAATAAGTACTCAATAAATATGACTGATTGATAATAAGCACTAAACACCACATTTATTATTTTATTATTAATACTACTACCTGAATAGCAGAATTCTATGATAGCTAATGTTGCTATGTCACTAATAAAGATATTTATTTTTGTGTATGCATACCCAGAAACCACCTATTTGCATAATCTCTGTCTTGTTCATGTTTATAGTCAGGCCATTTGGATCTCAATCCAGACTCCAAATTTGCACATAATTTTCATCAGATATAATCATGGGTTTGCAAGGAGAAATGACCTTCCTAAAAGCATATTAAACAACTGCAATTGAGAATATAGGCTTTGTAATCATGGATGTGTCATGCAATATTAAAAGAAAATTGTAACTAGTGATTTCTGACCAGCTTCTGCTAAGAATTACTTTCCATATAAAAGAATAGCTATTTTTAACTCTGTGTAGAGCCAAAATCTCCTTCTTTATTTGAATATCTCACCATCATTGTTACAGACCTAAAGATTTGTGTAACCCATCTCTAAACTTTCCCATATTTCTGTGTGAGTGTTGCTCACAACCTTTGTTTTTAAGTATCCACTGATAATCTAGTTTGTTAGTATCAATACTTTATCAGCATTGCTTTTTTAATCAATTATTTCAATCTGTCAAACTCTTTCTGATAATATCCTTTCCAACATCATTGCACATTTTCTTTTATAACGATCAATGGTATTTTTTGAACACTTAACAGTGTTCAGAGTACTGAACTAAGTGATTGAGAAAGTACAATACAACATCGTTGGTAGACAAGTACCCTGGCCACAACAAGTGTACAGTACAGAATAAATAATTTTTTCAGGCCCCTTCATCTAGCAGAAACCTCTATTTCAAGTCCATTTAGAATTAGAGTCATACTTCAGTATTGACTGTTTCAATTCATTTTTATACTTTTATCATCATCTCTGTTTTTTAACTTCTCAGTTCTCAGTTGCCTTCTACTGCAAGTATATCAGATGCTATCATTTCTAATCAATTGTTCATGCTGCTACTTTTTGTTTCCCTTTATTACAACAAATTAATACAAAATGGCTATAACCACTGAAGCAGTAACAAATTTTTCAAAATTCAGGTTGTCTTTGTGACTGGTAATTCCTACTCTATTTCATTCCATTTGATTTTTATACTGTGAGCCTATTGTTGGGTAGGGATTGTCTCTATCTGTTGCCAGATTGTACTTTCCAAGTGCTCTGCACACAATAAGCGCTCAATAAATGTGAATGAATGAATGAATGTCTTTTGCCATTCTCATTGCATCACTAGGTTTTGATCATTTAATCCAACTTGACCAAATTCCAGTTTTCTTCTCAAAAACATTTCTATTATTTCCATCAAATGCATATGTACTGAATTAGCATGGGGAGCAGTGTGGCTATGGGAAGCAGCATGGCTCAGTGGAAAAAGCACGGGCTTGGGAGTTAGAGGTCTTGGGTTCGGATCCCAGCTCTTCCTCTTATCAGCTGTGTGACTCTGGGCAAGTCACTTAACTTCTCGGTGCCTCAATTACCTTATCTGTAAAATGGGGATTAAAACTGTGAGCCTCACGTGGGACAACCTGATTACCCTGTATCTACCCCAGTGCTTAGAACAATGCTCTGCACATAGTAAGTACTTAACAAATACCAACATTATTATTATTATTATTATTAATTACAATAATTAATAGCAACAATAAGATTTCTTAAGGACTTGCTATGTGCCAAGAACTTTTCAAAAATCTGGGGTAGATACAAGATGATTAGGGTGAACATAATCTTTGTCCCACAAGGGGCTCACAGTCTAAGTAAGAAGGAGAATGGGGATTGAAACCCCAATTTACAGATGAAGAAACTGAGGCACAAAGAAGTTATAGCTTCTCTGAGGCCACATAGCAAGCAAATGGTGGAGCCAGAATTAGAACCTAGATCCTCCAATTTTCAGGCTTGTGTTCTTTCCAGTAGGTCACATTTCTGCTCTAACATTTGGTTTGGGTTTAAATCCAGTTTGTCGACATTCTGTGAATTTTCTTGATGTGTTCACATTATTTGTTCCAATCACTTTTTCAATCACTAAAGAAGGACTCTACTTCAATTTTCACTGATTTTTAGGCAGTTGGTAAAAGTTTCATCTTCAGTCTATCTCACATAAAATTTGAATCTTACAGCAGCCTCCTTGTTCCTTGGTATTCAGCAATCCTGAACCTCTCAATTTGCGATAAAGCAGCTTTACCCCCTGCTTTATATACGAATGTTGTGACCTTCTGAGAATATTCCCTGAGACAGGGTCTATGTTCACAGCTCACCTTCTTGAAATGTTGCTTGACACACATTTCTCCATTCCTCAAAAACCTCCAATAGCTATCCATCTCCCTCCACATCAAGCCAAAATTCTCATATTTTGTAGATAGTTTTTGCAGGTCTCCCACTTGGTCTCTCACATTTAACTGAGAAGCAGCGTGGTTTAGTGGAAAGAATCCAGGCCCGGGAGTCAGAGGTTGTGGGTTCTAATCCCGACTCCACCACTCGTCAGCTGTGTGGCTTTGGGCAATTCACTTCACTTCTCGGTGCCTCAGTGACCTCATCTGTAAAATGGGGATTAAGACTGTGAGCCCCACATGGGACAGCCTGATAACCTTGTATTTACCAGCACTTAGAAAAGTGCTTGGCACCCGGTAAACGCTAAACAAATACCATAGAGGAGCAGCGTAGCTTAGTGGGAAGAGCACAGGCTTGGGAGTCAGAGGATGTGGGTTCTAAACCCACCTCCACCACTTATCTGCTGTGTGACCCTGTGCAAATCACTTAACTTCTCTGTGCCTCAGTTACCTCATCTGTAAAATGGGTATTAAAAATGTGAGCCCCACGTGGGATAACCTGATTACCCTGTATCTACCTCAGTGCTTAGAACAGTGCTTGGCACATAGTACGTACTTAATAAATACCATAATAATAATAATTATTATTATTATTACTTGGTTTGTAAACCCCTGAGAAGAGAAAACATATGCATTCCTGTAAGCTCTTTGTGGGGAGGGAACAAGTCTGTTGACTCTTTGATACTGTACTCTCCCAAATGCTCAGTACAGTGCTCTGCAAACAGTAAGTGCTCAATAAATATGATAGATTGATTGGCTATTTATACTCTCCTGAGTGCTTGGTCCTTAGTCTTTTGCACTGACACTTCATAAATAATCACTGATGTATTGATTAACTTTCAGGAATGAGTTAAATTCCTATATAAAATATTCTGGCCATTTTAAAACCCTAAGTGCTGTTCCACAAATAAATAGATATCCTTACTCACATATTGGACTGTATTTAGATAACTATTCACCCCTGGTACCATGCTGTACATCTTCATTTATAATCAAGTCAGTCCCTAGTTATTTTATTAAATAACATATTTTTATGTTTTATTTTTATGATTTAACTATGTACAGATGGGATTCTCCCATATTCAATTTCCCTGACCCTTTTTGCTAGCTTTTCCTACACTTCCTGTCCCTCTCTGGAATGTTCTCTCTCAATGTCACACTGGTTTAACAGTGACCATATATCCTAAACTAGCCTCGACAGTCCAGGAAATTCAGGTTTTCCAGATGTCCCATTCACAGCATTACCAAATGACCCTCAGTTGCTTCTGAGGTGTATGGACTCAAAACAGAATTTCCTAAGCATGTTTGGATTACTATTACTAAAATTACCATCATTTCCAGAAACACTTGTAGGGACATAACAATCCATCCCCCACCTATTGCCCACTAGGCAAGGATGTAGAATTACCTGGGGGATTGTGATGGCAAGAGAGACAGAACAATACTTTGGGAATAGAATGTCCTGCCTTCCTATTTTATTTTCATGTTTCCCCCTACTAATAGTGAACCGAAAAGATACTGAATGATATGCTGAATCATTTCTAATATTAAGTTCTCTACCCACTGTGCAATTTTTAATGGTTGTTGACATTGGGGGGAGACTTTTATTTATTAACCTAGGGACTCTGAGTTAGTTGAGTTGGAAATCTTGACAAATTTTCCATCCATCATTGCATTCAACTCCTCTGTGGATCTCCTGTATTGCTGTAATATCTGCATTTTGACATTTAAATTCACTGAGTGTTCCAGTACTTTGAAGTGGGTGATTGAGAGCCAGCAATTATATAGTTAAAGGATAATACCTTTCAGGTGGGTTATATACCATGTTTTATTCAGTAGTTTATTGATTCTATCTGTGGGGGGCTGTCACCACAGTTTATAAACACAAGATAATTTAGGCATGCTGTCACAGAATTAATTTCTCATTGCCCCTTAATTTGTGTTTGCTCTTCCTCTGAATCTGTTGTCACTCTCTCTACAGAAAATTTCGAGCTGCCAATTTTCTTTTACAGAGTTACTCATAACTGGCAGTTGGCACATTAATTTATTCTTAAAATTTCTATTATTTTACCTTTGGCTTAAAGCATCCTCAGGTTCAAAACTCATAAGATATATCAGTTAAGATATATTATAGGGAAAATCTCTCAAGACATTAAAATAATAATAGCTTTTGTAACTATATGGCATTTTTATTTTCTGAAGAGATTTTGCACCACTTATCTCATTTGTCCAGACAACGTCCTAGGGAAAAACTGGGCAACTGGGATTATTATTCCTCATTTTACCGATGAGGAAGCTGAGATCCAGAGAAGTTAAGTGTCTTATCTAGAGCTACACAGCAGGCTCATGGTAGAGTCAAGACCAGAATCCAAGATGCCTAACTCCCAACTCTCTAGCCTATCCCTAAGATAAAATTGCTGATAACCCTGTGTATCCAACAGGGAATTGCCTCTGTTTCTCTCCAAAGCAATGAGGAAAAGGATAAAGCAAATAGGGAAATGAAGAAAAAGTAGAGCATGGAGGAGAAAAAGGGCAATGACACCAACCATCTATTCATTCGTTCATTCAACTATATTTACTGAGTGCTTACTGTGTGCAGAACTCTGAACTAAGCACTTGATGTATAACAATAAATGGACACGTTACCTTCCCACAATGAGCTTTCAGCTGGGGGTGGGGGGCATGCCTCTAAACCCCTCTTAATGGCTGTAAGGGCCTTTGAGAAACGGAGGAGCAGTATAGGGAAGACAAGTGATCCGAGGAAATCTTAATCCTAGGTGGATGCCGACTGAATTTGATGCCAACAACTCCTTACGAATCTGCTCTCGGGGGACTGGAACTGGGGCTGTAAGTCACTGGGAAGAATAACCCACCCCTTTTCCAGCCCGGTGCTCTGGGTCGTGGTCAGGGTAGCTCTGAGTGGACAGGGCAAGAAGGCTTACTTGCCTGCCCTGATCCTGCCAAATGGGATGCTGAAGCCAGTGTGGGAACCCCATCTTCTACCTATCCACGATGCAGCAGCTTCTTTGCCCCAGACCCTGTCCTGGGCTCACTGCTTGCCATGGAAGCAAGGACTGTGAGCCCATTGTTGGGCAGGGATTGTCTCTACCTGTTGTTGAATTGTACATTCCAAGAGCTTAGTACAGTGCCCTGCACATAGTAAGCGCTTGATAAATATGAGTGAGTGAATGAATGAATGAATGAATGAATGAATGAATGAAGGGCCCTGGGTTCTGGCAGTTTTCCCTTCCCCCTTCTTTTCCTCTCTCCTTTCCTCCCTCCCTCTCTGTCTCTTCCTTTTCTCTATTCTTGCATGACGTAGTGGATAGAGCATGGGCCTGGAAGGCAAAAGGTCATGGGTTCTAATCCAGGCTCTACCACTTGTCTGCTGCGTGATCTTGGGCAAGTCACTTCACTTCTCAGTGCCTCAGTTACCCTACCTGTAAAATGGGGATTAAGACTGTGAGCTCCCTGTGGGACAGGGACTGTGTCCAACCCGATTACCTTGGATCTAACCCAGCACTTAGAACAGTGCTTGCCACAAAGTATTAATTATTATTATTATTATTAAGCACTTAAATATAATTATTATTATCATAGTATTAATCATTATTATTATTATTCCCTTCTCACTTTCTACAGGGAAGGAGGTGGGCACCCATCTCCCTCTCTAAGCCACCTATCCTACTGGCTCAGATGCCCATTCATCCACCCACATCCTCATATTCTAATGAAGTCCAGAGAGGAGTGACTGACAGTGGGGTAATAAGAGAAATCCGTTCATCCATGGGATTTCCTGTTTAAAAATCTCATAGTCTAAAATCAGAAACAGGCTTGCCACGCATGATCCAGTCCCCGTGCCAGTCGCCCACGGGTCTAGAAACTCCTGGGTCATGAGACGGTAGGTTCCAGGCCTTCCTCATCCTGCCCTAAACCTCCCCTCTCCTCAAAGAGTATAGAAGCCTGAGCCACCCGAAATCCTTGTTGCTCGACTCCAACCCCGTCTGCTCCCGACCAGGCCGATCCCTGAGACGCGTGCCAACCATGTGACCTTTCGTAGCACCAGCTTCCGTCTTTAACTTGCTCAGAGCTCCCTGATGCCAATCCCCAAGACCTCAGTCAGCTCAGCCACTGTCAGCACCTCTTCATGGAACGATCCTGCCGATAAGGACCTGCTCTGCCATTTGATGAGCGGGATCTGACTGCCACCCTCAGATAAGGTGACTTTTGCTTATTTTTGTCCAAACCGCACCCTTCAGATTGCGATTCTAAAGGTCACGGTCATATGAGCGCCTTATCGATAAGAGCATCAGATGAAAGACAAAACAAAACAAAAAAATCCCTATCTTGGATATGGTGAGACACCCTGGTTTCAAAACATTGCAGTTCGTTAAATGACTAATGTTAATGTGATCTTAGAATAGTAAATACACCCCCACATGGAGAGTGATATTAGTTGCAGTATCTGAAAAGTAGCAGTTGGCTGAGGGGACTGGGAAGATGTTTGTAAGTGTCGTTCAGGTTCCACGACTTGAGGTTAATTGCCCCCACCTCAGAGCCTCCACCCTCCTCAGAGGCCTGCAGGGAAATAGAGCCGTTCCAGAGTTTGGGTGGCTTCATTTTCTGACACTGCCCCTCATTTTGGAGATTGGGCAAGAGTTTCACAAGAATCTGAACGGTCGGCTTCAGGAAATAACCCTCAATCACAGGGCTGGCAATCAGACGTGGTAGTCACAGATTTTTTTTGCTTTTTGTGGTTAAAGGGAGGGTCTAATCTGGGCAAGGGGGACCCATGAGAGACTGGACAGGAAGGAGCTATTATTAGTAATCAGTCTGGCCTGCAGGCCTTGAGGGGGCCGAGGGTCAGCCTCAAGTGGGACAGCAATATCTCTCCACCAGCTACCTGATGTTTGCTCCAAAGCGGGATACCGGTCGGCCCATCCAGTGGATGTGACTGCTTCAACGGGAAGGTCTCTCACTGAGCCCCGGTGCTTCTGGTCATTCCTCTCCTCCCCTCTTTTCTGCTCCCCAGTGGAGCTCTTTAAGCCCAGGATAGGAAATGTCACAGAGAGGCAGGGAAGGGCAAAACCAGGGGCAACACCCACCCGCCACTGTGCCCCAAGTGGCATCATGTATCCCTTATGCTTAATACCCTTAAATCCAATCCCGTAGCCCTAACCTTCCCACCTCTCCTCTTCACACAGCCCAAGTCCATCTGTTTCTCCCTGTCTGGGGGACAGCATGGGATTCAACAATAATATTGCCATCCATGGATCTATTACAGTCAGTTCTCCTATAAAGCAGGAGCATGTGCTCTCTCAGAATGCTGAGTTTAGGAAAACTCACACAGTACTCGACCCCATGTCCCACTCCACCTTCATGGTAACGTACTCCTCCACTAGACTGTAAACTCCTCAAGAGCAGGGAACATGTCAACCAACTCTGTTGTATTAATCCAAGCATTTATGCTGTTCCACCTTGATTAGTATATCAGCCTCTTTGCTGATCTTCCTGCCTCCTGTCTCTCCTAACTCTTATCCATACTTCACTCTGCTGCCCCGATCATTTTTCTACAAAAATGTTCAGGCCATGATTCCTTACTCCTCAAGGACCTCCAGTGGTTGCCCATCCACCTCCACATCAAACAGAAACTCCTCACCATTGGTTTTAAAGCACTCAAACACCCTGCCTCCACCTATCTCACTCAGCTACTCTCCTACTACAACCCAACCCACACACTTTATTCCTCTAATGCTAACCTTCTCATTATGCCTCAGTCTCATCTATCTCACTGTCAACCCCTTGCTCACATCCTGTTCCTGACTTGGAATGCCCTCCCTCCTCATATCTGACAGATCATTACCCTCTCCATCTTCAAAGCCTTATTGAAGGCACATCTCCTCCAAGATGCCTTCCCTAAGCCCTCCTTTCCTCTTCTCTCACTCGCTTCTGCTTTGCCTTAACTTACTCCCTTTATTCATCCCCCTCCCAGCTCTACAGCACTTATGTATATATCTGTAATTTATTTATATTAATGTCTGTCTCCCTCTCTAGACTATAAGCTCAATGAGAAGGGAATGTGTCTGTTGTTCTATTGTACTCTCCCAAGTGCTTCATACAGTGCTCTGCCCACTGTAAGCACCTAATAAATATGATTGAATGAATGAAAGTGCTTAGTGTGACACTCTGCATGCAGTCAGCACTCAATAAATACCACTGATTGATAATAATAATTGATAATTATGGTATTCGTTAAACTCTTCCTAGGTACCAGGTGTCAGTCGGTCAGTCAATAGTATTTACTGAACACTTATTGTTTGTAGAGCACCGTACGAAGCGCTTAGAAGAGTACAAAATAACAGACACATTCCCTGCCCATAGCGAGCTTACCGTCTGCTCATTGATTGCAGTGGTCAGAAGTTCCCTGATTTCCCAACAGTATTTGATGTAAAATGTTAGGGAATGCATACATTTTGGCAGAGCTGCCTGTGTTAATATCACTAATGCCTTTCTACTGGAGTGTTTAAATCTTAGGTTAGATCCATCACTGAGCTGAAACTATCAGTAGTCAAATCCTTAAAAAGGAAGGCACTCAGAAAATATTCCTTCAATCATATTTATTGAGCGCTTACTGTGTATAGAGCACTTTACTAAGTGCTTGGGAAGTACAATTTGTCAACAAATAGAGACAATCCCTGCCCACAACGGGCTCACAGTCTTGAAGGGCGGGGGGGAGACAGACATCAAAACAAGTAAACAGGCATCATTAGCATCATTCTAAATACATAGATTTATATATACACATCATGAATAAAATAAATAGAAATAATTATAAATATGTACATATATACATAAGTGCTGTGGGGAGGGAAGGGGCTAAAGCAAAGGAGAGAGTCAGGTGATGGGGAGGGAAGGGGGAGCAGAGGAAAAGGGAGACTTATGGTGCAGAGCAGTATCTTGAGTGTTACATGATTCTTCTTCAAGAAGCAGCGTGGCCTACTGGATAGAGTACAGGCTTGGAAGTCAGAAGGACCTGGGTTCTTATCCTGGATCTGCCATTTTTCTGCTGTGTGACACCGGGCAAGTCACTTTACTTCTCTGTGCCTCAATTACCTCATCTGGAAAATGGGCTTTGACACTGGTAGCCCTATGTGGGAAGGGACTGTATCCATCACAACTACCTTATATCAACTCTAGTGCTTAGTACAGTGCCTGGTACATAGTAAGCACTTAACAGATACCACAGATATTATTATTACTATTAGTAGTAGTAGTAGTAGTCAAGGTCTGAACCTATTCCTTTCTGGATTCACCTTGGCAGAATGTTTCATTGCTCAAAGCCAGGGCCAGTCTGGCCAAGATTTAGGGCTCTTCCTCCAGCCAGGCCTGTAGCCCTCATCATCAGGTAAAACATAACCTTGGCACAATGGGTTGAGCATTCAATCTTAACTGGGTTTTTCTTGAATCCGATAAACATCAAGGTTGACCACAGATATATTTCTCTCCCAGAGGAAGTGTTCTAAACTAGTTACATTTAAACAATAAATAACCACAACCTATCACAGAACAGTAATACTGCCAGTTCTGAACAACCTCAGTATGTAAAAATCAGAAATAAATCATGCATAGTTTGCTGATGTAGCCAGGATTCTTTAGTCACACCAAGTGTGTGCAGTTTCATTCAATTTCATCTCTTTTCCTGTGCCATCCAGAACCCCAACTGAATGTTGGATTCACTGCACATCCAAAGGCAACAGAGAAATATGGCATGGTAGAAAAGGCTACTGAATCCAGCTAAAATATCTGCTCTTCTACCTCACCCTGACTCTGCCTCCCCATCAATTCTGCCCCTTTCCAAACATAACCTGGAAGTCTCATTCTTTTCTCTATTGAAAAGTAGTAATTGTGATGTGGTAGAAAAGGCTGCTGAATCTGGTTAAAATATCTGTCCTTCTACCTTACGCTGATCCTGTGCTGCTTTCAGATAAATTGGAGAAACGCCCACTCCGCAGTAGCTGAGGAAGAGGTTGCCAAGGCTGCTTCTAAAGCTAGAATCTTAGCTCCACCACCAGGTAAAATTTTGGATTAAAAAGTCTTACATCAATTTTCAATAAAGCAGATGGTAACTGTGGTAATGTTTGAGTCCTATGTGCCAAGCACTGTACTAAATGCTGGAATAGATCCCTCTAGACTGTAAGCTCATTGTTGACAGGGATTGTACCTGCTATATTGTATTCTCCCAAGCACTTAGTACAGTGTTCTGCACACAGTAAACCCTTAATAACTACAACTGAACGAATACAAGATAATCAGGTCAGACAGTCCCTATCCCACATGGGGCTCACAGGCTAAGTAGGAGCAAGACCAGTTATTGAATTCCGATTTTATAGATGAGGGAATTTCAGTGATTTGCCCAAGGTCACACAGCAGGCAAGTGATGGAACTGAGATTAGAACCCAGGTCCTCTGACTCCCAGGGCCTTGTACTTTCCTCTAGGCCATGCTTGCCACTTCTCAATTTAGCTCAAAGGTGGGCAGATACTTTCATAAGGATTTAGCCTACTACAAGATGCTTTATAAAGAAAAGAAAGCTGTTACATAATCTCAAATGGACAAATTTTTCACTAGCATTTGAAGTCTCTTGCAAAGACTCAAAATCATATCCCAACCCCTATTGAGTTAATACTGCAATGTTAAGTTAAATAATATTGCATGAAAAGGAATTTAATATTATTTTTCTTGAGGTTTGGAATAGATTCCAATTTACAAGAAAGATGTCATGTATTCCGTGATACAGTTCATGATACATCTATGGTTTCAAGGATGGTATTATGGCTTTATTGTGGAATGTGCTTGTAGTAGAGTGGCCATATTTTCTGGGCTTCCATGGTGGGGAGAGAGGAAGGTAGTAGGGAAGAAAGAGAAAAAGAGAGAGGTAGGGAGAGACAGAAAGAAAGACATAAAATGAAAGAAAAAGGGAGAAACAGGAGAGAGGGGAGAAGTGACAGGCAAAAACAGATACAGAGACTGTCAATAGATCAAAGGATAGAGATTGAGAAACATTAAAGAATAAGATAGAAACAGAAAGACAAACAGAAGAGAGTCAGCAAAGAGAAAGAGCAAACAGACAGTAAAAGAGATAAATTGGTAATATCTGCAACGGTATTTAATACACTAAGCACTTGGAAAAGTCCAACCGAAGCACAAGACATATTCCCTGACTACAAGGAGCTTACATTTTACTGCTACAGTCAAGCAGTCGATCAATCAATCAATCAATGGTATTTACTGAGTGCTTACTGTGTGTAGAGCACTGTACTAGAGTTGGTAGACACGATCCCTGCCCATGAGGAGCTTCCGATGAGAAGGGGAGACAGATATTAAAATAAACTGTAGGTAGGGGAAATAACAGAATATAAGAATATGTACGGATGTGCTGCTTGGCTAGGGGTGAGGGTGAGTATTAGAGTGGTTGAGGGGTACAGACCCAAGTACATAGGTGGCACAGAAGGGAGGGTGAATGGAGTGCAAAGATGAGGGTTTAGTCAGGGAAGGTTTTTGGAGGAGGTGTGACTTTATTAGGGCCTTGGAAAAGGGGAGAATGATAGTGTGTCAGATAAAGGGGGAGGTAACTTGAGGCCAGAGGGAGGAGGTGGGCAAGGGGTCAGTGAAGAGAAATATCAGATCAAAAGATACAGTGAGTCAGAGACAGAAATATATAAAAGGAAACAAAAAAAAACCCCAGAAAATGAGTGATAGAAAGAGAGCCAATCAGAGATAGCCATATAGGCAGAGGGAGAAAAAGATGGGATTTCTCTCAGGGCTCCCTTCGGTCACCACCATGGCTGCCACTGTTATATCCAACGTGTCAGCTATGGCTGGCACTGAGGCCCTCTGGCCACCTTTCAAGCAGAAGGACAGAGATGGAGTGAGCATTTGGAGACTTGTCCCACCCAGTGTGGGACATCTGGTCACACTGGCCTCCTAGAAGTTGCCGGAAAGAGAAGGATTGAGAGCTAATGGGTTGGGTCTTTAGCCCAACCCAGAGAAAAGGGCAGGATGGTTGAACTTCGCTTGGATTCGGAACATGGTAAGCCTCGTGTTTCATTTGAACATCCACAGTCTTCATTATGGGAAAAAGAAGCCGTATAATTCAGCTCTAAAAGTCTACATGAGTCAGGCCCTGGGAGTTGACTTTCCAAGCCCTGAGCAAAGCTCAGAGGAGCAGTTTGGCCTGTGAGGGTGGGAATGGGAGTCCAGATTTTTGTTGGTTCATGTATTATGTTTTATGTGCAGCCAAGGACTTTGGCAATGGGCACAGCTTTGTAAATGTTGAACATTATTGTTAAAACTCTATAGCACTTTTGTATTTGCAAAGGGCTTTACAACCATTTTTATTCATCAGCTGAAAAATTCAAAATACTCAGTCTTCTGAAAGAATGCAGCTCTCTCTGAGTTTGGGATCCTGAGGAAATGGATGGACGAAAGAACATCCGATAAAATTGGCTTTAAAATGCAGACGTCAGCAAACTGAGACCATCAGAAGAAACAATCCTACAGTTGAGAAATCCAGGGGGAAGGGCGGCATGGAAAAATTTCTTAAAGAAACAGCTGGAACGGTACTAGGGCACTGTTTTACACATTACTACTGCACAGTACTAAATGACCCCTTAATGAAAGAGAGGCTGTATCTCTTTAAACACCAAACTTATCACGAGGGAAGGATTTGGACCCTAGGAAAGAATGGAGCTCATCATCAGAGTCACTACCCTCGACATCTAGAGAAGCGTTGTGGACTAGTGGAAAGTGTCCATAGACCTGAGTTTTAATTCGGACTCTGCCACTTTTATGCTGTGTGACCTTAGGCAAGTTACTTAACTTCTCTGTGCCTCAGTTCCCTCAGCAGCAAAATAGGGATTCAATACTTATTCTCCCTCCTACTTAGACTGTGAGCCCATGTGGGACCTGGTTATTTTGTGTCTATTCCAGTGCTTAGTACAGCACTTGGCACATAGCGAAATTGTACCTTCCAAGAGCTTAGTACAGAGCTCTGCACACAGTAAGAGCTCAATAAATAAGATTGAATGAACGAACTTAACCAAAAGCACAATTATTATAATAATAATGATAATGATGATGGTATCTTTTAAGTGCTATGTACCAAGCACTGTTCTAAGCGCTGGAGTAGATACAAGGTAATCAGGTTGTCCCACATGGGGCTCACAGTCTTAATCCCCATTTTACAGATGAGGTAACTGAGGCACAGCGAGGTTAAGTGACTTGCCCAAGGTCACACAGCAGACAAGTGACAGAACTGGGACAGAACCCATGGCCTCTGACTCCCAAGCCCAGGCTCTTGCCACTAAGCCACGCTGCTTCTGCAGTTATTATTGGTTATTATTATTACCAATGGAAAGGAACAGAGGGAAAGATTACAGGAGCCATCTTGACTAGCTCAGTGAACCGTCTTGGCAAACAAAAGCCTTGACCTCCCTCCCCCTTCATATTCGACGGACTGTCACTCTTCCCACCTTCAAAGCCCTCTTAAAATCACAGCTTCTCCCAGAGGTCGTCCTGATTAAGCCCTCGTTCCCCCTACTCCCTCTCACTTCTGTGTCGCTCCTGCACTTGGATCCGTATCCTTTAAGCACTCGATATTCAGTCCACCCTCAGCCTGACAGTACTTATGTACACATTCCTAATTTATTTATATCACTGTCTGTCTCCCCCTATAGACTGTAAACTCCTTGTGGGCAGGCGATTTGTCCACCAGCTCTGCTTTATTGTATTCCCGCATGCGTTTCTCTGCACATCATAAGCACTCAATAAATACAATTGATTGATTTTGAGTTCTGAATCTCAAAAAGAAATATGATTCAATTTAAAAAAATAATAAAAGGCCAAGGAGGAGAGTAGGTAATAGTGTATGTGCTCAGGGAAAAGTCAAAATGGTCAGGGAAAGGGGCTGCTGGCCAGAAATAAAAAGAATAACAAGTATTTCATAAATGCATTGGCTGAAAAGTTAAAATGAAAGAAAACACATAACCAATTAACAAGGAAGGGATCACATAATTACCCACACTGAGTAAATTGAATTCTTTATCCATTTTGCTCTAGAAAGTGTAAGTAAAGATAAACGTAACAAGAGACTTAAAAATTTAACCAACGGAAGCATGAAAATGGATGCTAAACTGGAAATTCAATAGTGGGGTGGGGGGAAGGGGCTTATTGACTCTAGATGTTTCAAGTAAAACAAATTTACCTTAGAGTATTCAAATATCCCCTGTTTAGACTGTGAGCCCGTCACTGGGTAGGGATTGTCTCTATCTGTTGCCAAATTGTACATTCCAAGTGCTTAGTACAGTGCTCTGTACATAGTAAGCGCTCAATAAATACTACTGAAGAAAATGTCAAAATAACCTCAGTCCTCAAATTATTAGCAAATTTAAGAATTCATGGAAGGACACAATTCCATAATTCATTACAAAATTTAAATAGGAAGTTCACAAGAAATTAAAGGCAAGATCAATGAGTCCAAATCCACTTTGAAAATTCTGAAGTGATCAAAAAAAGTATATTTGCAAGCTTCGGGAAATTGGCAAGGAGTTAAAGGTCCAGGCAGATCTGCTTTGTTGAAAACAAATGACACAAAACCAGCTCAATTTCCTTCTTTGCCCAAATCACTGTTCTTGGAGATGAAAGACACCAATAGATATAGAATATCTGAACACTAGGAAGGCTGTAGACAAGACCTCACATGATACATTCTTTGTCAAACTAGTGAAACATTGCCCGGATGAAGTAATCGCACAATGAATGTGGGACTAGCTAACAAACCAAGAGTTGTTGCTGGTGATGCAATGCCAAGTTTGAAAGAAGTTCTGTTCTAGGTTCAATATCATTGTGCGAATGACTCGTAGAACAGGTTTAAAAAGTCTGAAGATAATGCCAGATTGGCAGAGATCTTCAATAACTTGAAGGAAGGGTTATAATCCTAAATGAACTATTCAGATTGGAAGAATGGGCTGAATAAAATAAAATGAAATTCAGAAATAGGCAAGGCAAAATAATGGATTTAGAGAAGAGTGACTCATATATACCACTTGTAATATGGAAAAGCATAAATCTGGGGTTAAAATAGATCACAAATTGAACGTAAGGGCACAAGCAGTGGTATTACTAAGACCGATGGTGCCTCTAGCTCAGTATTCTGCCTCCAGTAGAAGCAACAGGAGAAACTGCGTAAAATGGTGGCTCTCCTTAATATCCATATTTATGGCTAGGGATAGTCCAGCTAATATTTCCCCTCTACATCCCTAACTTTCCCTCTAGTAAGCCATTTAAGACAGCTCATTCATGAATAGATCCATCCCCTTCTTGAATTTACAGATATTTTCCACCCACACAACTTCCTGTGGTAACGATTTCCATATGTTTACCCCCCACTGTGTGAAATCTTTTCTTTCGTTTGTTTCTAACCTTCCACCCTCAAGCTTCAGTGAATGCCCCATCATCCCGGTGGGGTGGGATTTAGCGTAAAACAATTTTGTGCTTGTTCTATCCACACCCTTCAGGATTCACGAGTCATCAATGAAGTGTGATGATTAAAAAAAAGGAAAATTTTGAGTGGCATATCAGCAAGATCTCTGTGTGTCTTAAACACAGGGCAGATAAACACAGATAAACTTATTTATGCATTTGTGAATGTACACCCTATATTAATTTGAATGCGAATTAACTTTTTTCATGAATTTTTGGTTTTAGAAAACAGAATACAGGTGTTAAAAGCAACACCATTTTATGGGTGACTAAATGTAGGAGGAGGGAAAAGGCAAAGAGAAGTAGATGGTGATTTTGATGCTATCAATTGTACGCTATGGGTCGAAGGCTGTAACGAGGTAAGGAAAATGGCCATTCCTGTAGACTGTAGGCTCCTTGTGGGCAGAGATTGTGTCTACCAACTCTGTTATATTGTACTCTCCCAAGCACTTATTACAGCGTTCTGCACATAGTAAGTTTTCAATAACTACCATTGATCGATTGATTGGTTGGTTTACTATAGCCCCAGAGGGAAGGAAAAAGATAAAACATCACTCTATTCACTGCCTCTTTGAAGGGTGGAAAGCACATCCACGGCAGTAAGGTGTGCCGGGCCCCAAATCTGCAGCACCACTTCTTTATGGTTAAGTATTCTGCTACCCAACTTGACACCTCTTGCTCTAAAACAAACCTGGAGAAAGAGCGTGGAGGTGGGGGAAATGCACATGAAATGGAAGAGGGTCCAAAGTAAGTGTTAGAACCACCTCCCTAAGCACTGAACAGGTGTTGAGGGGGGATGGGTGTTCAGTACCATGAACGGGCTACAAGCAACAGCTGGAGGTTTGGGGCAGGAAGTACATAATCCAGGCTGTGCTATAAGCATTCAAATACCTAGAAGCAGCATGGCCTGGTGAAAGAGCGTGGGCCTGGGTTCTAATCCCAGCTCTGCCATTTGTCTGCTGTGTGACCTTGGGCAAGTCACTTAACTTCTCTCGGCTTCAGTTTCCTCATCTGCAAAATGGGAATTGAGATTGGGAGCCCTAGATGGGACAGGGACTGTGTCCAACGTGATCACTTTGTGTCTACCCCAGTGCTTAGTACACTGCCTGACACCTAATAAGCGCTTAACAAATACTGCAATTATTATTATTGTTATTATTAATAATATTAGAACCAGCCCTGCAGGGGGACGCTTGTTTATATATTAGGAAAACCATTTTCCAGTCAAAGCAGTAAGGCATAGCAATAAATTCCTCGAATGGACGTTTAAAAAGTGATCCCAGCCATTGTGGTCAGCTCTGGGTCTAATTTTAAATGACTTATCGGCTAGGAGATTACGGGCCAGGATTCGTGGAGTGAGTGGAAGTTCAGGAAAGGCTAAGGGAGGAGCTCTGTGAGGTTAGAGCTGTGCTGTGGTCAGTTAGTTTAAGGTTTTGGGGGTCCTGGAGCAAAACAAACCCTGGGTGGTTTTCACCCCAGTGTCAGCCACCATTTCCTCCCCTGCTGCCTTCTTGGGATCTCTGCCAAACTTCACTGCAGGGTCAGCCATTTCTCCCTTTGAGATCTCCTTCTTGGTCACCATCGCTGTCTTCAGATACAGGATCATAAATGCTAATTTTCAGCAGCTGCCACTCTGTCTGCTCTGTGACCAAGGCTGGATATTTTGAAGGAACTTTGGCAGGAGGGAATTCTGACCCAGATGTAGCTGAGCTGAGTCTCAGACACCAACCTCATGAAATATATCCTTGAGTCATGCAGACAGGCTAATAGTTTTGAACCCATAAATCCCTAGTCTCGCCAATATGGTTGCCCACCTCAGACTGACATGGGATTTCGGGTATTTCCAGCACTGTTCCTCCACTCTGCTGCCATCTTGGGGGGCTTCTAGATAGTCCCCCTGAATTCAGACAAGTTAACAGTGAGGTGAGGGGATAGAGCTGAACAGCCACCATCCTTGGTCATCTTTTCAGGCAGAATCTGGCCAATCTGAAGGCACCCACAAAACACCGCACAGAAAAAATAATCCCACCTGCATAACCTCAACCAAATGCTTTCCAATCTCATCAGACTGAATTGTGACTAAGAGTTCTACTAGTAAATCTTCCTATTATTAGTCGCCTAAAACATCATATTATTCTTAGTATCATTAAGGAGTACACAGACTCATAATTTCTTTTCTTTGTCCTATGTGAGGAGAGCATTCTAATAGCATACATAAATTCAGATATCCTGGTCTAAGCGACAGTGGGGCATATTTCTCGCATTTATTAAATGTGCAGCATGATTTTGCAGCTAAAAGCTGTTCCTGGAAGCAAACCAAGAAAATGAGGGCACGGCTCTGTGGTGGAAGTTCCCTTTATTGCTTTCTCAATAAACTATTTATAAACTTTACAGTAAGAAACTCATCGCAATAGAATATTTCTACAGAACTTATCTAAGGAAATATGGCTTGCTGGCTAGCTATCTTGTCCTCACTGGACAAATCGGCTTGGTGTAAAACAGCAAACACTTGAAGGGAAAAGATCCTAAAGCCTTTGCTTCTTAATGATGAAAATATTTGCAAAGTCATTCTAATACCCTGGAACAGAGATCATAAATGCTGTTTCCCACTTCAGTTCATACAGCTGGCGGACACCTGGCTCATTTCATGCCTACAGATCGTGTTAGTTGATCTGGAAATGCTCCTTGTGTGAGCCTCCTGATTGGCTTAGGAATCTGGATGATTGACAGCTGCTGCCCAGGGGGGCTGATGGGGAGGCACAGTGCTGCCCCTCTCTCCCCATTAGGAACCTCTCTAAAAGAAAAGCCCTTCGAAATGCAGTAAGTGATCGTATCCAAAAGACGGCTTATCCACAAGGAAGGTAATCATTCAATAGTATTTTCTGAGCACTTACTATGTGCAGAGCACTGTACTAAGCTTTTGGAATGTACAATTTGGCAACAGATAGAGACAATCCCTGCCCAGTCTGAGAATGGCTTAGAAAATGGCCTAGGAAACAAATTGGGGCAGCAATTAGATGCTTCAAGAAGCTTGATCTATTACTCTGCTTATTAGAAAAGCATTTTTTTTACTCTATAGATGAAAAAGGGGCAGTCTACCCTCACCTCCTTCTCCAAGATAAATCCAGGTTGCAATCTATTAATCAGTAGTAGTTACTGAGCACGTTAGAAAGTAGAATAGAGTTAATAGACATGATTCAGGTCCATTGCTAGGACAAAGTCCCTCATGTGGTTGTTAGTAATAGTAATAGCAGTAGCATTTATTGAGCACCCTTGCATGTTGTGAACTGTACTAGACATTTGGGAAGTACAAAATAGCAAAGTGACATGTCCCCTACCCACCAGAACTTACATTCTAAAGGGGGAGACAGAGATAAAAATATGTAATAATAATAATAATGGTATTTGTTAAGTGCTTATTATGTGCCAAGCACTGTTCTAAGTGCTGGGATTGATACGAGGTAATCAAGTTGTCCCACATGGGGCTCAAACTTAATCCCCATTTTACAGATGAGGTAACTGAGGCACAGAGAAGTTAAGTGACTTGACCAAGGTCACACAGCTGACAAGTGGCAGAGCTGGGATTAGAACCCATGTCCTCTGACTCCCAAGCCCTTGCTCTTTCCCTTAAGCCAAGCTGCTTCTCTAGCGTACAACTGCACTAGAATTGTAGCAATAATCCTGAGGTTCTGTCCTCATAGGTAAATAACTGAAGAGAATAGGTAATCATCTGGATCATCTATGTGGAGGCAATTTTTACTGAAGAAGTTGTCAGGGCTGTTTTTAAAGGTATTTGTTAAGAGTTTACTCTGTGCCAAGCACTGTACTAAGGGTTGGAGTAGATTCAAGATAATCATATTGAATACAGTCTATTTCCCACATGGGGCTCACAATCTTAATCCTTATTTTACACAGAGGCACAGAGAAGTTAAGCAACCTCCCAAGGTCACACAGCAGACAAGTGGCAGAGCCGGAATTAGAACGCAGGTTCTTCTGACTCCCCGGCTTGAAGCAGCACGGCCTAGTAGCAAGAGCAGGGTCTTGGGAGCCAGAGGTCATGGGTTCTAATTCCTGCTCTGCTGTGTGACCTTGGGCAAGTCACTTCACTTTTCTGAGCCTCAGTTACCTCATCTGTAAAATGGGGATTTAGACTGTGAGCCCCATGTGGGATAGGGACTGTGTCCAACCTGATGAACTTGTATCTATCCCAGAGTTTAGAGCAGTGCTTGGCACATAGTAGGTGCTTAACAAATACCATAGTTATCTATTATTATTATTTACTCCAGGCCATCAAACATTACCTGTCTGCCAAAAAAAAAAAAGAAGGCAACAACCGCCTGTCTCCCTCTGACATTAAGAGTCTGAGCCACGTCGGGGCCAGGAACTGAGTCCAACCTGATCACTTTGTATCTACCCTAGTGTTTAGGACAGTGCTTGGCCCATAGTAAGAGCTTAATGAGTTCCATAATAATCATTATTATCCCATCAGAGTTTAGAGATTGTAAATCCCTTGAGGGCATGGATTGTGACTACTAGATCTATTCTACAATCCCAAACTCTTAGCACAGTGATCTGCACATAGTAGGTTTAAAATGAATACTATTGATTGAGAGAGCCTGGAAAGAAGAAAAGCCTATCAGCCCCACTGAATTAATACAATGGCAGCTTCCTTCACTTGTTGACCTCTCCAATAATAATATTATATAACAATAATGATTAATATATTAATAATAGTTATTATTATTGTACTTGTTAAGCACTTACTATGTGCAAAACACTCTTCTAAGCACCGGGGTAGGCACACGTTATTCAGATTGGACACAGTACCTGTCCCACATGGGGCACACAGTCTCAATCCCCATTTTACAGATGTAGTAACGGAGGCACAGAGAAGTGAAGTGACATGTCCAAGATCACACAGCAGACAAGTGGCAGAGCCAGGATTAGAACCCTTGACCTTCTTACTCCCAGGCCTATGCTCTATAGGGATCTCTTCTATTAATCTAGTGCACTCTCCCAAGTGCTCAATACAGTGTTCGTTACCACAAAGACACTCATTGCATGCCATTGATTGATTAACCGATCATATCTCAAAAACTAGAAGACAGAAAAGAGTTTAGGAGATACTCGTGAGTAGAATAGTAATTGAACTCGTCATCAGCCTTCCCAGGTGGAAGTTCCTTAAAGACAAAGACTGAGATTTTTAGAGTTGCACACAGCGCACTAGCCTTGTGAACACTTCTAGAAAGTTAAATATCTGATCATTCTTTGTATTGAAGATGGCACTGCTAGTGGTTGTGGTGGTTAAATATAGTAGTAACAATATTTACTAAGGGCCTAATGTTATGGAGAACCTATCCACACGTGGAAGAATCACAGAAAGTCTCTTCCACACTGCACAGACAAAAATAAAGTGGGACACATTTCTTAACCTACTTACCCACTGGTGTGACTATTTGCCTGATCAGCTACCAAGGAGCTGTATTTTTACCCAGTACTTGAACATAGGGGAATGCCCACTCACAAAGAATTTTGGTTTAAGGTTCTAAAAGAAGGGGAAAGGGATAGCCTGTCACCAACGGGATGTGTCTGATTTGTCTTCGCCCTAATCGAACAGTTTGCCAACTCCAAAGGGTGATATATTGCAATCACAGAAAGTCAAGGTGCTCTATGGTCTGGAAATTGGAATACTGGGGCAGAAACGATTTCCAGTCTAAAGATGAACTTTTCCCAAATGGGCTGATGTTAGGAAGGCTTTTTACAGTTGCTTTTTAGAAGCTTTTTTGGTAACATAATTGCTTCTTCCGCTGAACATTTTTCACTTGATAACCCCGTGACCCTTAATCAAGTGGGGAATAGAATGAACATCCAGGAAACTGTTCGATAGATCAGGTCCACTCACACCCCATGATTCTACCATCCTACAATGCCCTGAAATATTTCAAGGAGAGGTTACAAAGCAAGATGAACTTCCAATCAACATCTATTTGGCCATTAGTGGTAACAATCTGGAATGCAGCAGATGACAAAAATTTAAAGAAAAAGGGAACTGAAAACCTTGAAGGCAATTTGGAAAGTTTTGGTGTTTTTTTTGAAATGGTTATGAAGCTACTTGTTTAGTTACATGAACGAACAGCCACAGGGCTCACAGAGTTTTCTCCAATTAGTTAAACGAACCTTTCTCACAAACTATCTTAAAATAGATTGTGGTAAAGACAATGGAACCTAAGCAAAGCTAGACAGTGAGTGATCATGAACAATCAGTGTTAATCAATGAGAAAAACAGGCTATAAATATTTGAGGCAGCCTCAAGAGCAGGTGCTAGTTTTTCAGGGTGTCTACACTACCCTATTGCCTGTGAAAGTCTGGTACTTCCACGAGTGATGGAAACTTATTGACTCCACCCCATTCTTTAAATGGAAGCTGTGGTGTACTGTCCATTTTTTACCATCACTGCTATTTGTTGAGCACTGTACAAAGAGCTTGAGAGAATCAAATACAACAATTTCCTGAATTGGGTTATTTTTAGGGTTCTCTTTCCAAATATTTCCAAAAATGACAATCCTCTAATTCCGAGCATTTGCTACTTTTGGGAATACAAAATTTTTCACATCCGTCCTTCATGTATCTTCAATTTAGTTAGAAATAAAAACTCCATTTTGATAAAACAGAAGACCTGCACAGCTCAAAAACCACTAAATAATAATAACGACATTTATTGTTTCCTATGTGCTAAACTTTGGGGTAGATACAAAATAATCAGATTAGATATGGTCCCTGCCCCACTTTTGGCTCACAGTCTTAAAAGGAGGGAAAGCAGGTACTCCATCCCCATTTATCAAATGAGAATACTGAGGGAAAGAGAATTTAAGAGAATTTAAGAATTTAAATCAGCTGGCATATGGCAGATAAGACCTAGAATTTGGGTCTCCTGACTGCCAAGCCCTTTTCCACTAGGTCTTGCTGCCTCTCTCTACAAAATGTGTTTCAGAGCTTCAGCCAAAAAGAGGTTGGCAACTGTGATTTGGGTATATATGTGCATATCTTTGAATTATCTTTTTTATGATAATATGCTTTTAGTTGATAGTGATCACCAACTCTTTGTTTGGGGGGTTGGGGAGGTGGGCAGGGAGCGCTGAAATCCACGTAAAGACCATGGTTTATCTCCAGCTGTGGATGGTACATGCACCTATAATGTTCCTGTAATCTGTGCAGACCTTAACTAGAATTTATCAAGCTTTTACATGATGGGTGCTGCCATCTAGAGACTTGCACACTCACCCCTTCTAGACTGTGAGCCCCTTGTTGGTTAGGGATTGACTCTATTCGTTGCTGAATTGTACTATGCAAGCACTTAGTATGGGTACTATCCAAGCGCTTAGTACAGTGCTCTGCACACAGTAAGCGCTCAATAAATACAACTGAATGAATGAATTTACTCTTTGCCGAACTTCGGGCACCTGCAGAAAAATTGTATATAGGTCTCTGCTTCCATCTTGGATTCCGCTTCCCAGGTCCAGGTTTCTGCTAGGCTTAGGAGCTTGCCTGCTCCTCTGAAGTGGAATCAAGATGGCAGGTTCTATATTGGCAGGAAAGTGCTCTATTCTGGCTACTCCATTTTGAGTTCACCAATGGATGTGGAAAACACTCTTGAGTTCGAAAGAGCCCTGAAACACCAGAAATCTGGTTTTTCAGGTGGTCCCACAGATGATAGGATTTATCTTTGGAGAAACCTGGCCTGAGAAGCCTGACAACTGACTTTTTGACTAAATCAATCAATCAATTAATTGTAATTATGGAGCATTTATTTACTATGTCCGCAGCACAGTACTAAGAGCTTGGGAGGGTACATTTAAATATAATTGGTAGACACAATCTCTGGCCACAAGGAGTTTACAGTGTTAGTAGTCCCCAACAGTGTTAACAATCCCACAACCTTTGGGAGACAGATCATGACATAGGGTTTTGTATTAAGATCACCCAGAGATAAAATAGGCCCCTAGCATTTTAAATTATCTAGATTGTCTGGGTGACGCACCATTCCCCCTACAAATTGTGGAATCAACCATGACGCTGAATCTTGAGAAAACTTGTGAAGATGTGGCTTTCAGTCTCTGCACTCACGGCAAACACCTCATTCAGGAGTTTCAATTCAAGGTCTCTGGTTCCTTTTAAGTATCAGACTCAAAACTAGATCTGTTCAAGAGTAGTAACAGGGTGGCCCACAAATAGTTAGGCTCCTGTGGGTGTTTTGTTTTCCATTTCCTCCTCCCCCGTATTTATTTGTTTCCTCATCCCTTATTTTGTAGTTGGGTCAACCTCTATGGTTTAATTTTAAGTCGTCCCTGAAAAAGCGGGGGATTTACAAAGAGCATATACAGTCTTTTCTAGTCTCCCTCCTAAATCTTTCCATCTCGTTAAACCCAATTCCTAACCATAAGAGTTGTTTCCAATTCTATTATTTTTTTTAAAAAAACCACAGCATTACAAGCCACAGAGGAGCAGTGTGGGCTAGTGGAAAGAGCACAGGCCTGGGAGTCTGAGGATCTGGGTGCTAATCCTGGCTCTGTCACGTACCTGCTGTGTGGCCTTGGACAAGTTCATTCAGTAGTATTTATTGAGCACTTACTATGTGCAGAGCACTGTACTAAGCGCTTGGAATGTACAATTCGGCAATAGATAGAGACAAGTCACTTAACTTCTCTGTGCCTCAGTTTTCTCACCTGTGAAATAGGGATTCAGGACCTGTTCTCCCTCCTACTTAGACTGTGAGTCCCATGTGGAACCTCAATTATCATGTATCTACCCTGGTGTTTAGCACAATGTTTGGCACATAGTAAGTGCTTAACAATTATGATTATGAGTATAAGATGGGATCCAACCCCAAAAAACCTCTATCACTTTGGCCTTGGGCCTTTGTTGACAACTTTATGGAATTCTATTCTAAAGGGAAAACAGGCTTTCATCAAAACTGGCGGAGAACCCGAGCCAGTCAGATCCCACTTGTCTTGAGGAGATAGTGTGGCATAGAGGAAGAACCATGGCATAGAAGTTGAAGGACCCAAGTTCTAGTCCCGGCTCAGCCATTTGTTTACTGGGTGACCTTAGGCACCTCATTTAATCTCCCCATGCTTCAGTTTCCCCATCTGTAAAAAGGGAAAAAATAACACCTGATCCTACCTTGCAGGGGGGTTGTTAAATAGAGATAAGTAATGTAAGATGCTTCAGCAATAAAAGCCCTAAATAGAACTAAGGAATCCCTCTAGACTGAACTTCTTGTGGACAGGGAACGGGTCTGCCAACTCTATTGTGTTGTACTTTCTCAAATGCTTAGTACAGAGCTCTGCACGTAGTAAGTACCCAATTAATACCACCGATTGATTTAGGCGGTGGGGATGGACAGACTAATGGAAGTTCTATTGAGCTCTTTGAGAAGATGAATGTCCGACTAGGCCAGAGGACTTCTGAAAGGCCTGGTTATTTTCAGAAATGAGACGCTCCTGGGAGAGCCATGGGGTGAGGAAGGAGGGATGGTGATATTAGAGCTCATGGAAGAGTTCTGTGGAGGCTGAGTTCAGGGTTGGCTTCCTAGGTTGGCAGAGTCTTGCATAACTTATTAAACATCGTAAATTTAGTTTCACTACCAGTCAGATCTGAACAGCAGATGTGACTGAACACCGGAAGCAGCAGCACATGTTTGGGGAGCAAGCACTGGACAGGACTTTGTTCCTGGTTTTGACACTGAATTATTCTATAACAATGAGCAAGCTACTTAATTAGGGTGCTTGTTAAGCGCTTACTATATATCAAGGACTGTTCCAGTTCTTTCCTTCTACATCTTCTGGGTCTCCACAGGGAAAAGGGCCTGGGATACGTGGAAGATGTAAGAATTAAAAAGATCATGTTAGTTGAAAGTTTAGGGATTCCTAGCAGGAACCAATGATTTTATATCCAAATCCAGATTCACCATAAAATGAATCATGAAACATGCATTCAAATTCAGACTGGGGTCAGATTAGACCTCTTCTTTGGAAATTATCCAGTTTAATCTTGAAAGAGGTTTAGCCCATCAAGCACAAGACATTTAAGCCTTGGTTAGGCCTGGGTTCAAGAAGATGGGGAAGCAGCATGGCCTAGTGGCAAGAGCGTGGTTTTGAGAGTCAGAGGATGTGGGTTCTAATCCCAGCTCTGCCACTTGTCTGCTGTGTGACCTTGGGCAAGTCATTTAACTTCTTGTGTCTCAGTTACTTCATATGTAAAATGGGGATTAAGCCTGTGAGCCCTACCCCAGTGCTTAATGCAGTGCTCGGCACATAGTAAGTGCTTAACAAATACCATCATTATTATTATTATTACTATTATTATCAAGGAGCCGTAACATTACAACAGGATAGCATCCCATCTATAACTCAGTGCCATGGATTCCAACAGGGCAGAAAGTGGGATTTGAGGGTCTGACAGTGTACAAATACAACTAAATAGGTTCAATGAGCATCAGTATTTATCTGAATTATATTAATAATGTACAATGTGCATAAAGAGTGTACATGAGCAGTATGACCTAGTCGAAGGAGTATGGGCCTGGGAGTCAAAGACCTGTATTCTATTTCCATCTCTTCCATTTGCCTGAACTGTGACTTTGGACAAGTCACTGCTCTATGCCTCAATTTTCTCATCTGTAAAATGGGGATTCAATACCAGTTCTCCCTCCTAGAGTGTGTGCCCAATATGGTATAGGAACTGTGTCCAACTTGATTATCTCATTTCTTTCCCAGAGCTTAGTAGATTGCTTGGCTCACAGTGAGCCCTTAATACATACCTCACAGATTGTTATTATATATTTATATGTAGTGTGTATGTGTAATGTCTTATAGTTAGTATTTTGGGTCTTACAGTTTCTTAACTATAAGCAGTATGGTGTAGTGAATAGAGCACGGGCCTGGGAGTCAGAAGGTCATGAGTTCTCTCCTGGCTCCACCACTTGTTTGCTGTGTGACCTTGGGCAAATCACTTTACTTCTCCATACCTCAGTTGTCTCGTTCATAAAATGGGGATTGAAACTGTGAGCCCCTTGTGGGACAGGGACGATGTACAACTTGATTTGTTTGTATCCACCCCAGTGCTTAGTACCATGCCTGGCATATAGTAAGTGCTTAACAAATACTGTGGTTTTATTAGTAGTAGTAGTATAGTTATTAATTATGCATATAACCGTTATTATTATTACTAATTATATGAATTAATGAATATTAATTACACTTATAATAATAATCACATTGAGTTATGCACTGGGGTACATACAAGATAATCAGATAAGCAGCATGGGAAGCAGCATGGCCTCATGGGAAGAGCATGGGCTAGGGGTCAGAGGACCTGAGTTCTAATCCTGACTCTTCTACTTGTTTGCTGTGTGATCTTGGGCAAGTCACTTCAGTTCTCTGTGCCTCAGTTACTTTATCTGTAAAATGAAGATTAAGACTTAGAGCCCCATCAATCAGTCAATCAATCATATTTATTGAGTGCTTGATGTATGCAGGACACTGTAGTTAGCACTTGGGAGAGTAAAACACAACAATATAACAGATACATTCCTTGCGCACAATGTGTTTTCAGCCTAGAATCCCATGTGGGATATAGACTGTGTCCAACTTGATGAGCATGTATCCACCCCAGTCCTTAGTACAGTAACTGACATGTCAAAAGCTCTTACCAAAAGCAACTTAAAAAAAGATTTGATAAGGTCTTTGCCCATACATAGGACTCAAATCTAAAAGGAAGAGAAAGTATCCCCATTTTACAGATAAGGCCCCAGCTGGTTCTGAAAAGTGGGTCTCCTGCCTCTAAAAACCC
Source organism: Ornithorhynchus anatinus (assembly GCF_004115215.2). Taxonomy (NCBI): domain Eukaryota; kingdom Metazoa; phylum Chordata; class Mammalia; order Monotremata; family Ornithorhynchidae; genus Ornithorhynchus; species Ornithorhynchus anatinus. The sequence continues at coordinate 99,080,610 of NC_041730.1, forward strand.
GTGGTCTTTCCACTAGGCTAAGTTGTTTTCCTACTTATAATAACTATATGATTGTATTTTGTTCTTAATGTAATCAAGACTACTTTCATCAAAAGTTCAGTCACTATTATTATTAAAAGACACCTTTTTCCCACGTTCCCATCCCCTTTTCCCTTCTCTCGTCCCTTCATCTTTTTTCTTACCTTCTCCTTCCTCCCTTATCCCAGTCTCTCCTCATTTCCTTCTTTGCCCCGCTTGCTCTCTCCCTGACATCTTAAGTCATGACAATGAAAAATTAGTAGTTTCTCAGTAAATATATACATTTTTAAATACCAATTTTTAAACATTCACTGACAAAAAATTGATTTTAAAAAACAAATTAATATCTAAAATATAACTTTTGTAACACAATTACAAAATTTAAGCTTAAACTGTATATATACACTATACATATCTACTATATACATATATATATACGTGGGAAGAAGCAGAGCGTAATGGATAGAGCATGGGCCTGAGAGTCAGAAGGACCTGAATTCTAATCCCAGCTCTGCCATTTGTCTGCTGTGTGACCCTGGGCAAGTCATTTCACTTCTCTGGGCCTCAGTTTCCTCATCTGTAAAATGGGGATTAAGACCAGAAACCACTGTGGGACAGGCACTGTGTTCAACCTAATTTGCTTGTATTCCCTCTCAGTGCTTAGTATGATTCCTGGAACATAATAAGCTTTTAACAAATTCCATAATCATTATTAATTATTATATATATACACACACATTATATAGAAGAGAAAGAAAAAGAGCTGTTCTTCTGGTTGAAAGATAAAACTACTGATAGGGAAATTTTATAGTTGTGACTGATAAAACCACTGAGTGACTGACAATCTCTTCCACACTGTGTGGATGTAAGAATTTCCCCTTTCTGCACTGTTACATTGGTTAGCCACAGTGTCTCAATCATTTTACTTTAAGCTTCATGGTAGCATAGTCTTCTCATAACCTCTGCTCAAAGAAAATCACTCCATTTCTCATTGCATAATGCCAGGTCCACACCTCACTGTGGAAAAGAGAGGGGAAACAGCCATAGTAGGGAAATGCCTGCTGGGGTGAAGCCATCAGTGGTGAAAAATTCTGCCGGAATAACCACCAAGGATGTTCTGTGAGGTGGTCAAGAGCTGAAGAACATCTGATAATAGCTGGCTAATGTGGGAGGAGAAGACCACGGTGACTACCAAGGTGGCTTGGCTGGAAACCACCTGGTGGCCTGTGTGGTACAAATACCACACAGTTAGTATTATTCATTAATACTCCAGTCAACTGGAGTGTAAGTGGGTTTTATTACAAAATAAATTATCGTGCTCATTTCAAATTGTCCTACCCCTCTGCTTGCCTACTCACTCGCTGCACCCACTGCCCCAGAGGGACTATGATTGTCTCAGACTAGCAGCTGTAAGTGGTACTGCTCAGTGTGGGCAGGGAATGTTTCTACCAACTCTGTTTATACTGTAATAATAATAATAAGAATTGTGGTATTTGTTAAGTGCTTACCATATGCCAGACACTATGCTAAGGACTGGGGTGAATTCTCAGCCCCTGTTCCACCTAGGGTGCACAGTCTCAATCCCCATTTTACAGAAGAGGTAACTGAGGCACAGAGAAGAGAAGTGATTTGCCCAAGGTCACACAGCAGAAAAGAGGCAGAGCCAGGATAAGAAGCCATGACCTTCTGACTCCCGGGCCTGGGCTCTATCCACTATGCCATGCTGCTTCTCTCCCATGTACTCAGTACAGTGATTTGCACACAGTAAGTACTCATAAACCACAATTTATTGATTGATTGCTCAGACTACTAGCACAAACTATAATCAGTTCCTCTGGGCAGGTTCTCAATCCCAAAACCTTTGGCAATGGGCTGAGGCTTGTCTACTCTTCATGCCAAGAGACTATCATCATTATAATCATCATCCTACCATACTGATATCTCATGTCCCATGCTCTCCCATCTCTCTGCTGCTCTGACAGACTCTCTAAGGTTTCAGTTTACTTGGTTCTTTTAAGCAATTTTTCTGTCCACATTTCAGGTCAACATTAAGCAGCGATTCGCATCTTACTAATGCCCATTACCTCTTGGGCCCTGTCCTGCAAAAGTGTGACATGATGAAAAATGATTTAATAGTGGTGCTTTGACTGTATTCCTGAACTTCACTGCTTGTGATCCTGTCACATCACTTGATGTTTAAAGAAACTCAGTTCTGCCAAAATAGAACATATTTTGGAAAAAAACATGATTAGGGAATGGGGGAATGTTCCACCAGTACCGTAAGGCTGTCACCTGTTGTGTTATAATAACAATAATAATTATGATATTCATTAAGCGCTTACTATGTGCCAAACACTGTTCTAAGTTCTGGGGTACATACAGGGTAATCAGGTTGTCCCATGTGGGGCTCACACTTTTAATCTCCATTTTACAGATGAGGTAACTGAGGCCCAGAGAAGTGAAGTGACTCACCCAAGGTCACACAGCAGACAAGTGGTGGAGCCAAGATTGGAACCCATGTCCTCTGACTCCCAAGCCCGGGCTCTTTCCATTAAGGCTATGCTGCTTCTCTGTTATGGAAGAAACTACTTGGGTACATGCAGAACTAGTTGGTACGAGGGGTAAGTTTTCCTTAACATGAAATGTGAATATGAACCCGTTACTGGGCAGGGATTGTCTCTATCTGTTGCCGAATTGTACATTCCAAGCGCTTAGTACAGTGCTCTGCACAGAGTAAACACTCAGTAAATTCTATTGAATGAATGAATGGTAAAAGGAGAATTGGGTATAATAGTATATAGGTGGCCTTGAAGAAACTGCTCTAGAAGGTGAATGAGACTTTTTAATTTTTATAGCATTTTTAAGTGCTTATTCTGTGCCAGGCACTGTACTGAGAGCTAGGGTAGATAAAAGCTAATCATGTTGGCCACAGTCCATATTCCACATGGGGCTCACTTTAATCCCCATTGTACAGATAAGGTAATTGAGGCCCAGAGAAATGAAGTGACTTGCCCAAGGTGACACAGAAGACAAATGGCGGAGCTGGGATTAGAATGCAGGTCCTCTGATTCCCAGGCCTATGCTCTTTCCTCTAGGCCATTGGTGCTGCTTACATCCGTGATAAATCCAAGCCTCACAGCCATAAAGAAAGTTAAACACTGAAATTGTACTTCAGATCTCCGGTTTGGGTGGGATTTCGGTGTCCTTTTGGGGCCACCCTCTCACTTTCGGTGTCCCAAAGAATTTAGTAGCCTTAGATAATCCATAACCTACATTTAGTAGAGATATCGTACAAACAGAAAACTTTCAAGTATGTTGATAATATAATCATAAATACAGCAATATAAGTCATCAAATACAATTCAAAATGATAAAGGCAAAAGCATGGAAAATATATACTGAAAGTAATAATAATGACATTTATTAGGTGTTAATTCCCTGCCAAGCATTGAGCTAAATGGTAGATACAAGGTCATCAGCTGAGTCACAATCCCTGTGCCAAACTGGACTCTTTCAAAGAAGGAGAGAGATAGGAATTTTATTCCCATTTATAGATGAGGTAACTGAGGTTCAGAGAGGTTAAGTGACCTATCCAAAACACACAGGAGGCAAGAGCTTCTTGTGGGCAGGGAACATATCTACCAGTGCTGTTGTATTGCACTCTCCTAAGCACTTAGTACAGTGCTCTGCACACAGTGTGTTCAATAAATACCATTAATTGATTGATTGAAGAGGCAGAGCCGGGATTAGATCCCCAGGCCCACACTCTTTCCACTAGGCCTTACTGCAGAAAGAGTTGGTACTAGGAGTGAGTTTCCCTTAACATGAAATGCGAATCTCTGGTACCAGGAGAATTGGGTATATTAGTGCACAGGTGGCACTGGAGAAGGTGAATGTGACTTTTTAATTTTTATGGCAATTTTAAGTGCTTATTCTGTGCCAGACACTATACTAAGAGCTAGGGTAGATAAAAGCTAATCAGGTTGGCCATAGTCCATATTCCACATTCATTCAATAGTATTTATTGAGCGCTTACTATGTGCAGAGCACTGTACTAAGCGCTTGGGATGAACAAGTCGGCAACAGATAGAGACAGTCCCTGCCGTTTGACGGGCTTACAGTCTAATCGGGGGAGACGGACAGACAAGAACAATGGCAATAAACAGCGTCACATGGGGCTCACTTTAATCCCCATTGTACAGATGAGGTAACTGAGGCCCAGAGAAATGAAGTGACAAATTGTCTGACAATTCAATTTGTTTTTTGTCTGTTTCAAGACTGTGAGGGCAATCAGGCTCAGTCAACAACAACAGTCATCAACAACTTCATGTCAAGTCTGGTCAGTTATGAACGTCTTTAATGTCTTTAACACTCTGCTACTCCTCAGAAGAATTGAGTTTGGCTTAGAATTTCTCATCCTGAAGAAGGAAAATACCCTGTTGGGGCAATCTCTCTTTGGGGAGAAGTATTTCTTTGGCCCATTTGGTTGAGGTTTTTTTCTTTTTTGTCTTAATCAATCAATGGTATTTATTGAGCGCTTACTGTGTGCAGAGCAGTATATTCGGCGCTTGGGAAAGTACAATAAAGCAGAATTAGCAGACATGTTCCCAGCCCATAATGAACTTAAATCATTTCTTAACCACGATTTCCTTCTCATCACCGTTGTCTACCCCAAATATTGCCCTCCAAACTGGCATACCAGGACCCAGCACTACTTTAACATGCTGGGATGTTCCAGTACTGTTTTTAACAAACTGTTTTTAACAAACTATTCCCAAAACTTCAGATATCCCATTGAAAACAGGGAAAGTATTGTGTGAAATTTTCCATAAATTTCATTCAGTTGGATGTAATCAAAACAATACAATTCAAGGCCTTGTGTGTTTTCCCTCAAAAAACAAAACTGAGATTGTTACTATTAATAAGTACACATTTTAGGAAAGAGGTAACACAGCCTCTTTGTTTGAGATGTTTATAGAATAACGCTCTTATTCCCACTTTTTTGCCACAGCATTTCAAGCAGGCGGTGGTGTCCCTTTCGTTCACTGGTTTTCAAAGTCTCCCCCATACTTTTCATTCAGCTGGACCACTCGTACCCAACCTGGGCCAATCAAGTTACACATACAAAACAAACGTTTTCCCACATTCAATTTTCTAAACGAAATTTTTGTAACATTTGCTTCAACTCTCCCTTTAGTCTTGTTGCTGACCCCAACTCTGTGGCAAGTCACTTAACTTCTCTGTGCCTCAGTTACCTCATCTGTAAAATGGGGATTAAGACTGTGAGCCTCACGAGGGACAACCTGATTACCCTGTATCTACCCCAGCACTTAGAAGAGTGCTCTGCAAATAGTAAGTGCTTAACAAATACCAACATTATTATTATTATATAAGTCCAAAGTAGCTTGCGTGGACCTAAGGAAGGGAGGAATCATGTGTCCATCCAGTGATAGCGTGGCTCAGGGGAAATAGCAAGGGCTTAGGAGTCAGAGGCCATGGGTTCTAATCCCGGCTCCACCACCTGTCAGTTGTGTGACTTCGGGCAAGTCACTTAACTTCTTGGTGCCTCAGTTACCTTATTTGTAAAATGGGGATTAAGAGTGTGAGCCCCACATGGGACAAGCTGATTACCCTGTATATACCCCAGAGCTTAGAATAGTGCTCAGCACATAATAAGAGCTTATTATGAACATTATTATGAACAGAGCCTTTGGGTTATCGCTGGGGGTAGAGCAGGGGCAGCATGACTTCCACTCCCTGATGACACTGCTGCTTTTAGTGTCCCCTGGCTCTTACCTACCTAGGTGGCTCTAAGAGCCAAGTTGCAAGATATGGAGTGAGCAGAGACCTGAGTCCCACAGAAACTGTGGTACTGTGCGGTAACCTAGGATCTCCAGAGGCTTAGAATGGCCTCTACTTGGCTGCAAGGCCCAAATGGGAGTCAGGACAGTAATGGTTACTGAAAGAGACACCTAGAAGCAGTCAATCAATCAATCAATTGTATTTATTGAACATTTATTACGTGCAGGGCACTGTACTAAGAACTTGGGAAAGTACAATATAACAGAGTTGGTAGACCCATTCCCTGCCCACAATGAGCTGACGGTCTAGAGGGGGAGACAGATATTAATATGAATCAATTAAACTGTGGCTGTGTACGTAAGATCTGTGGGGCTGAGGAAGGGTTGAATAAAGAGTGCAAATCTGCAGAAGAGAGAGGGAGAAGCAGAAATGAAGGCTTAGTCGGGGAAGGCCTCTTGGAGGAGATGGGTTTTTAATAAGGCCTTGAAGGTGGGGAGAGTGATTGTCAGTCAGATATAAAGAGGAAAGGCATTATAGGCCAGAGTCAGGGTGTGGGTGAGGGGTCAGCAGCGAGAGAGATGAGATCGAGGAAGAGTGAATAGGTTGACATTAGAGAGGCAAAAGATTTGGTCTGGGTTGTAGTAGAAAATCAGTAGGAGGGGGCAAGGTGATTGAGTGTTTGAAATCCTATGGTAAGGAGGTGGGTGAGCAACCAATGGAGGCTCTTGAGATGTGGGGATACATGGAGTGAATGGTTCTGTAGAAAAATGATCTGGGAAGCAAAGTGAAGTATGGACTTACATGGTGAAAGACTGGAGGCAGGGAAGCTGGCACGTGACGGAATCAGGTATAGAACCTGGGTCCTCTGATAAAAATAAAGTGATGTCTGACTCTCTGGTCCACCAGTGGGATAGAATAAGTATTTTGATTATTGTGATCACAGTTTGGATGGAGAGGAAAGGGTAGCTTTTACCAATGTTGTGAACGAGAAGTAGCTTATGTATAGAGCACTGGCCTGGGAATTGGAAGGACCTGGGTTCTAGTCCCAGCTCTGACACTTGACTGCTGTGTGATCCGGTAATTAACTTTACTTCTTTGTGCCTCAGTTACCTCATCTATAAAATGGGGATTAAGATTGTGAGCCTTATATGGGACAGGGACTGTGTCCAACCTGATTACCTTCTATCTAACCCAGTGCTTAGAACAGTTAAAAACCTGCTTCAATCAGACCATTGGAATAGGAGTGGGTAGATCCTTTGTATCTACCAAGGATATACTACTGGGCCCTCAGGATCTGTGGACCAGAGAAAGAGATTCATTATCACTTTATTTTTATCAGAGGACCCAGGTTCTAAACCTGACTCTGCCACTTCCTAAGTGTGTGACTTTAGCAAATCACAACTTGTGTGTGCCTCAGTTTCCTCACCTGTAAAATGGGGTTAAAATACCTGTTCTTCCTCCTGCTGTGAGCAACATGTTGAAGAGGGACTGTGTCCAACCTGATTACCTTGTCTCTACCCCAACACTTAATACAGTCCTGTGCTTACCGAATACCACTATCATTACTATTATTATTGTAAATATTATTATTTGTCAGATTTAGCCAATCCTTTTGCCTTACTTCAGTGCAGTAACCAAGTACAAACAGTGCTGTTTATTGTTGAGAACAAATCTCCTGATTAGGTGGCAGGCAACCAGAAATCCTATCTTCTTCATCGTTAGAGTCCCATGTTACAATAAATCTCTATTTCTGGGTTATTAACTAAGGAATATGGGATTTCCTCCTTCCTTACCCATGCCTCCCCCTTCCATCTCTATGTTACTATATTTCCATTTCCCATTTGTTTCCCCCTTTCTTCTAGATTCACAAGCATACTGCTCTTCTCAGTATATGCTTTTGGGGTATTTCTGCTTGACACCAAAATAAACAGCAATCTATTCCCTTATTTAGCTTAGTTAAACAAACAACAGAAGCTCTCATTATAAGTGTAGGATAAGCCATAAACATTCACACTCCTTGGAAATTTAATGAAATTCTATCACAAGACCAAGCATTAACACCTGACAGTATCCCTGTAAAATAATGAGCAAGGGATTTGCAGAGTCTGCTCTTAGACTGTCGAGTCACCTCCGACCCATTGTGACACCATGGACGCATCTCTCCCAAGACGCCCCACCTCAATCGACAATCGTTCTGGTAGTATATCCATAGAGTTTTCTTGGTAAAGATTCGGAAATGGTTTACCATTGCCTCCTTGCATGTGGTAAACTTGAGGCTCCACCCTCGACTCCCTCCCATGCCGCTGCTGCCCAGCACAGGTGAGTTTTTGACTTGTAGCATATTGCCTTCCACTCACTGGCCACTGCCCAAGCTATAAATGGAATGGATATGCCTCTGCTTGACTCTCCCTCCAGTAGTCGAGACTGGTAAAGTACTGGAAACTCTCCAGGTGCGACCCTGAGAGCGGAATACAATGATTGAACACAATTGGGATTGGAAGGGTTCAGGGAATAGATAGCTTGGAAGTGTCTGTATTTATACTAGGGTAATGAGGAAATTGGATCGTCGTTGCACCCATTTTCTAGTTTTCGGGAAATGTGGGGATTTGGGCAAGGTGAGAAAGGAAGCAAGTACAGATCAGAAGGGAATGCAGGTATTAGCCCAGATTCAGCAAACTTTGGGAGTAATATTGCAACCCTCTAGAAAGGCCCTGAAAATGTGGTGTCATGGGCTCTTTCCAAATCTCTCACTAGTTTTACTTCTCCTGACAGGAGAACCCAGGGCCCATCACTCCCAGCTAAGGATGCTGGCTGAGTGGGTAGAGGAATGTAAAGTGAGGTAACCTGCCTGCAAACTGGTGAAAATTGTCTCAGGCAAAAAAAAAAAGTCTAGTTACTGCTTAGCATATCCATATGATTAACTTATTGCGCATTTAAGGGTGAATTTTAAGAATTACATCCATATTTTGTGGAAGTCACAATCTACAACAAGAGAAACGGAAACAACCTTGCTTATTGTGTTAGTGGCCTAGAATAAGATGCTTTCAAATGTAAAGAACATAAATATTGTGAAACTGGCTAATCGGAAAAGCTATCAAAACAAAGGCCTTTCAGACTTTGGGCCACACTACCCTGTTTGTTGGGCCAAGCATTCCCTGCATTAACGCTGACTTAATTAAATCATCTCCCACTAAATTAACCTTTCCTATCAGAACTAGAGTTGTTTTTCTTAGAGAATGTGCTCTTATTCTGGTTTTCAGGCTCCTAGGTGGAGTATGGGTGGGGGGAATTGTACCCACGGAAGGCAAAGTTCTTCAGTCCAATGGGAGGGGAGATGGTTAGAGAGGGGACTTGGTGATGCCTGCGTCACTCTCAGCCGAGGATCTTCTTTGCATTAGATTCAAATGGTGAACTCTAAGGAATCTGGTCCACCCCCTGGAGTTGGCTTTGCCAGGCCTGCTAGGTGACCTAGGTGACCTAGGCTCATGGGTTCTGCCACATGTCTGCTGTGTGACCTTGGGCAACAATTTAAGATTAGAAAAGCAGCGTGGCTCAGTGGAAGGAGCACGGGTTTGGGAGTCAGAGGTCATGAGTTCTAATCCCAGCTCCACCGCCTGTCAGCTGTGTGACTTTGGGCAAGTCACTTCACTGTGCCTCAGTGACCTGATCTGTAAAATGGGCATTAAGACTGTGAGTCCCACGTGGGACAACCTGATCACCTTGTATCCCCCCCAGCACTTAGAACAGTGCTTTGCACATAGTAAGAGCTTAACAAATACCATCATTATTATTATTATTTTTAACTTCTCGTTGCCTCAGTTACCTCATCTTTAAAATGGCGCTAAGAGGGTCGACCTCTTGTGGGACAACATGATTATGTCCAACTTGATTAGCTTGTATCTACCCTAGCATTTAGAAAAGTGTTTGGCACATAGTAAGCACTTAAGTACCATATTATTATTATTACTTTATCTCTGGTAGTGGAGACTACTGGGAAGTTTGTAGTTCCAGTAACATTGGTTATTCATCCTGCACATCAGTTCCATAATCACACAGCAGTTTTGAGGGTTGGCAGTGGAGTTGGTGGAGTTATAAAAGAAGGAAACTGGCTAGAAAAACTCTCTCTCCACCATGCCTGGTTTCAGTGCCCCCGATTAAGCACTGATCAGCAGGTCTCACCCGAGACCGGCTCCTGAGGCTACTGCTTTCAGTGATCCCTCACTTCAGGGGGACATAGTAGACAAGCCTCGGCCAGGGAACGGAATTCTGCACTGCTCCGGCCACACAAGCCAGTGTGGGAAGGGAGCCCCTCTGATCTCCCATACTTGGCCATGGCCCTGGATGTCAAGCACTGTTCCAAGCTCTGGGGTAAATACAAACTAATCAGGTTGGACACAGTTGGACACAGTCCTGTACACCACTATTCCCCAATTTACCACTACATGAGATGCAGCGTGGCTCAGTGGAAAGAACACGGGCTGGGGAGTCAGAGGTAATGGGTTCAAATCCTGGCTCCACCTCTTGTCAGCTGTCACTTAACTTCTCTGCGCCTCAGTTACCTCATCTGTAAAATGGGGATGAAGACTGTGAACCCCATGTGGGACAAAGTGATTACCTTGTACCTCTCCAGTGCTTAGAAAAGTGCTTGGCACATAATAAGCGCTTAACAAATGCTATCATTATTATTATGAGGACTGATCACCTTCCTTGCTAAGGAAAGTAACATCTTGAATCTGCAAACTCCATTTAAATGTTAAATAAAAACAAATAATTATGACCTTTAGTAAGCACTTCTATGTAGGCAGATAAAAGAATCAGATTGGACACAGTCCCTGTCCTACATGAGGTTCACAGTCTAAGAGATGCTATGTTAAAGGTTAGAATAAATTACCGTGAACCTACGGACCGTCTAGTGAGTCTCAGGCATATGCTTTCGAAGAGGATATTTCTCCAGATCTACACATGGCAGAGCAAATAATCATGGCAGAAACTTGCCAGTGATGATTACTGCTAGATTTTTAAGAGCAAGAATCATGTCTATGTACTCTATTGCCCTCTCCCAAGCATTTAGTACAGTGGTCTGCACACTGTGAGAGCTCAATAAATATCCCTGATTTATTCCTCTATGCAGGAAAAAGGAATGTTTGTAGGTACAGGTATTTCCAGCACCACCTCGAGTCAGGCGGGCTGCTTGATTGACAGAATGTCTGCCTTTCACCCTGCCCCCCAGTTCTGCTCCTTTGCCCCACTGCCACCATGAGAATCTTGAAAAAAACAAAACCCCAATGTCTGCCTTCTGTTGATAGCAACGCAGGAGGGGTGTGACTGCAACTAGATATAAGAGTAGATAGGACTTAACACTACTGTCAATAACAGAGAAATCCATTCCAGTCAATAGCTGCACCTAATCAATCAATCAGTAGTATTTGTTGAGCATGTACTGGGTCCAGATCATTGTACTAAGCACTTGGGACAAAATCCTTGCCCTCAAGGAGTTTACGATCCAGTGGGGGAGTTAGACGCTAAAATGAATGATGAAATCTCATCGCTATATCCTTGATAGATTTGAGCCCCTTTATAGACTGTGAGCTACTCAAGTCACAGGGCCCTTGTCTAATTCCCACCTGCATGCTCTTTCCCAGCACTTAGTACAGAGTTCTGCATACAGCAAACACTTAATAGACACTAATACTATTGTAAGCCTATTTGAATGTGCCCAGAGGAACAGCTTTGGCCAATCTGTAACAAAATCTGGTAGGGGAAAAAATCTGCTCTTTTGTAGTAGTAATAATAATAATAGAATTTGTTAAGCACTCACTATGTGCCAAGCACTTTCCTAAGCACTGGGGTAGATACAAAATGATCAGGTTGTCCCACGTGGGGCTTATAGTCTTAATCCCCATTTTACACGAGGTAACTGAGGCACAGAGAAGTTAAGTAACTTGCCCAAAGTCACACAGGGACAAGTGGTGGAGCCGGGATTAGAACCCACGACCGCTGACTCCCAAGCCCATGCTCTTTCCACTAAGCCAGGCTGCTTCTCTCTAAGTCATGCTGCTTCTCAATTAGTAATAATAATAATAACGATAGTACTTCTTAAGCACTTATTATGTGCCAAGCACTATTCTAAGCACTGGGGTAATCATAAATCAATCAGGTTGGACACAGTTCCTTTCTCACATGGGGCTCACAGTCTTAATCCCCATTTTATAGATGAAGTAACTGAGGCCCAGAGAAGTGAAGTGACTTGCCCAAGGTCACACAACAGACATATGGCGGAACTGGGATTAGAACCCAGGTCCTACTGACTCCCGGGCCAATGCTCTATCTAGGCCATGCTGCTTCTCCTTTGTGTTCTGACTGAGCCTGTGAACGTTTACACCAATAGGAAATGAAGAATTTGAGAGATCTTTTTTCAAATGGTGTTTGACTTTGTCCCATAAAGACTTGATCTCTATAATAGTGAATTGTCTAAGCCTATTAATTTATTCCTACCACATTAATCACAAGACCAGGGCCTGTGTGAAGTCTTGAGTGAGTGGGTACATACAATTGTTGCATTCTAAAGTCCATACAATTACAGTGTGGTTGAAAAACATGATGTTTTAGGCATTTGAGGTGTTAACATTTTGGAAGGACAGGATACAGGGTTTAAATGGCCCAATACACTCTTTGAGGAATTATTCTCTTCTAACCATTAACCCAATTTCACTCCCAAACTGGAATTCAAACATGAATCTACTTCTGCCAGTCTATCTTCCGTATGTATGATGCATCTGGCATGGTGGAGAGACAATTTTTCGAGAAAGTTTCCTTCCTTTCTACCCAGAACCTCTGACTTGTTCCTTCAAGGGCCTGGAATTGAAAAATCATTGTTTCTACTTCTTTCCGGGGTCAAAGACTTTCACCCTGAGGGTTCAGCTGCCTTGATTCCTAAGTAACATTTAAATTCTAAAATTTCCTTTAGCTGCTTTATACCCGTCTATTTTCGGTCTGCAGTACGGTGATCTGAGTTTGCATGGAAAGTCTGAAAATGTACAGTCATAGTTGCCTAACTGTGCTCCTGCCTACAGGGGAATGAGCTTTCTGTTGCAGTCACCCAAGGCATTCCCCCTTGTGGGTGTGTGATCTCCCTGAAGCACAGCACTACACTAAGGCAGCCACGACCACAGCCCTCAGCCCACTTACCAGTCTGCAGTGTACCTGGGCTCGCTGTAGCTAATGTGCTCTGGAGCAGTTCCATCTTGTGGTCGTCTGTGAGAACATCTGGCCCCCGGGTGGAGTGTCAAAGACTCAGGATTTGAATCCTGCCTTGGCCAGTCAGTGTGGCTAGGGGTAAGTTCCAACATCTCTAGAGATGTCTTGCTTTCTTCTGCGTGAATTGAAAAAAGTAATCCGGCCTCAGGATGAAGAGCTGGGCCCTGAGACTTTGTCTCTATCCTGCAAAAGCTGTACAAGTTAAATCCTTCTTCCCCTCCTTATTTGTTTTTCCTTTTCTTCTTTTTTATGGTTTTTAAGTGCTTACTATGTGGTAGGCACTGAACTTACTAAGCACTGGAGTAGATACATGCTAATCAGGTTGGACACAATCCACATCCCACATGGGACTCACAGTCTTAATTCCCATTTTACAGATGAGGTAACTGAAGCACAGAGAAGTTAAGTGACTCACCCAAGATCACACAACAGACACGAGGCGGAGCCGCGTTTAGAACCGGGGTCATCCTGACTCTCTGCCCCGTCCTCTATTCACTAACCCACACTGTGTCTCTTGCTCCTCTTCCGAGTCATTCTCTCTGCCTTCAGCTACCTAAATCGAAAGTCCAGTGGTTCCCAAGCTTTTGTGATGAAAGCACATGAAATCCATTTTTTTGGTTTCCAATATCCCTTTTCTTTCTGGGCAGCCCCATGGAGATCATTCCAAGGTAAGGGTCAGGCCAACTTTGTAGCAGCACTGAATACTTTTTCCACCCTCTACCACAAAGCCTCAGGACAGGTCTGGGGAAAGCTGACACTTGATGAAAGCTTGAATGCACTGGAGCATTTGTTGAGGAGTCAGTGCAGAAAGGAAAAACCATTCTAAGTGGAACACTGGCAGCCCCTGCCGCCCCGGCGGTGAACGGGCTCTCAAGAGAGGGGGATGGTGGAAACAGTGATGGCCACAGTGGTGAGCCAGAAGGCTTTTGGCAATGGCCGGGAGTGGCCATCAGCCCCTGAGGAAGAGTCGAGCTAACAGCTCAGGGCCTCGGAGTGAAGTAAGATGAGAGAGGAAGGACTGAGGTTGTTGGCAACCACAATGACAGTGGACAACAGGGGATGGAGGGCGGAGCTGGGCATCGCAGTCCCTCCCTGGCCCAGTCACCAGCCACACCAGTCACCAACCCAATCACCAGCCACACCGGAACATCTCTTCTGTGTGTCTATCTTACAATGGAACTAAGTTCTTCCTGGTTCCACCTTACTTCCAATACCGGGAGAAGAGGCGGGCCAGGTGGGTGGGGGTGGAGAGCAGTTGAGGGAGACTGTTCTCCATCCCATACCTTGTCCCTGCCCCATGGTTGCTGCTTATACTTTTACTTCTCTGATTCGCTCCTGGTGCCCTTCCAGTCTGGCTTCTGAACCCTCCACTCTTTAGAAACTGCCCTCTCAAAGGTCACGAATGATCTTCTCGACAAATCTAACAGCCTCTATTTCAATCTACTCCTCCTAGACCTCTCAGCTGCCTTCGACATTGTGGACTGCCCCTCTCCCCCGAAAGATCATCCAATCTTAATAATAATGTTGGTATTTGTTAAGCGCTTACTATGTGCCGAGCACTGTTCTAAGCACTGGGGTAGACATAGGGGAATCAGGTTGTCCCACGTGGGGCTCACAGTCTTAATCCCCATTTTACAGATGAGGGAACTGAGGCACAGAGAAGTTAAGTGACTTGCCCACAGTCACACAGCTGACAAGTGGCAGAGCTGGGATTCAAACTCATGAGCCCTGACTCCAAAGCCCATGCTCTTTCCACTGATCTTGGCTTCTCCTCTTCTGCCATCCACCCTCTGGCAGTGGAGGGGGGGGGGAGGGTCCCTCAAGGCTCAATTCTGGGTCCCCTTCTCATCTCTATCTACATCAACTCTCTTGGAGAACTCATTCCCTCCTATGGCCTCAACTACCATCTTTAGGCAGATGATTCCCAAATTTTAATCGCCAGGCTTGACCTCACTCCCTCTCTACAGGCTTGTATTTTCTCCTGCCCTCTGGACATCTTACCTGGTTGTCCTGCCAACACCTCAAACATAACATGTCCAAAACACACGTTTTCATTTTTCCACCCAAACTCTGTGCTCACCCTACCTTTTCCTTCACTGTAGACAATGTCATTATCCTCTTTATCTACCAAACTTGTAACCCTGACATGATACTCGACTCGTCTTTCTCATTCAACCCACAAATTCAATCTGTCTCCAAATCCTGTCATTTCTACTTTCACAACATTATTAAAATCCACCCTTTCTTCTCCATCCAAAATGCTACCATGCTGACCCGAGCACTTACCCTTCCATGACTACTTCATCAGACTGCTTGCTGATCTCCCTGTCTCTTGTCTCTTAATAATAATAATTATGGCATTTGTTAATCGCTTATCATGCCAAGCACTGTACTAAGTGCTGGGGTGGATACAAGCAACTCAAGCTGGGCACAGTCCCTGTCCCACATGGGACTCACAGTTTTAATCTCCATTTTATAAATGAGGTAACTGAGGCACAGAGAAGTGAATTGACTTGTCCAAGGTCACATAGCAGATAAGTGGCAGAACCAGGATTAGAACCCATAACCTTCTGACTCCTAGGCCCATGCTCTATCCACTATGGCATGCTGCTTCTCTTCCTACTCCAGTCCATACTTCACTCTGCTTCTCAAATCATCTTTTTTCAAAAAAGTTCAATCCACATCTCCCCATTCCTCAAGAACCTCCAATGGCCATCCACCTTTGCATCTTCCAGAAACTCCCTCCCACTTAGACTGTGAGCCCCACATGGGACAGGGACTGTGTCCAACCCAATGAAGTTGTATCTGCCCCAGTGTTTTTAACAGTGCTTAATACATAGTGAGTGCTAAACAAATACCACAGTATTAGCAATAATAATAATCTCCTTAAAACATCCAATCACTTTGCCCCCTCCTACTTACCTTTCTGATTTCCTACTACAGCCCAGCCCTGACACTTTACTCTTCTAGCACCAGTTTTCTATCTGTGCCTAAATCTTGTCTATCATGTTGCTGACCCCTTTCACACATCTTTCCTCTCATCTGGTCCTCCCTCCTCCTCCATATACAGTCCACCACTGCCTCTACCTTAAAATTCTTATTAAAATCAACATCTCCTGCAAAAGCTGCCTCTTCCTGCTCTGAGGACCCCACTCCTCTGGGACTGACAGGCCAGCATTTCTACTGCAGGTCAACTGGTCCTGGCCCCTTCCCACTCAGTTCTTAACTTCCCTCTTAACTTACTCATTGGAAGCCTTGACTATGAAAAGTCTCATTTGGGTGTTATGTAGCAGCTTGGCCTAGCAGATAGAGTATGGACCTGGGAGTCAGGATGACCTGGGTTCTCATCCCAGCTCTGCCACTTGTCTGCTTTATGACCTTGGGCAAGTTACTTCACTTCTCTGTGCCTCAGTTCCCTCATCTGTAAAATGGGGAAGAAGACTGTGAGCCCTATGTGGGACAGGGACTGTGTCCAATCTGAACGCCTAGTATTTATCCCAGTGCTTAGTACAGTACCTGACACACAATAAGCACTTAAGAAATACCACAATTATTATTACTATTATTATTTCCCCAATTAAGCCCTCTTTTCCCCTACACCCTCTCCCTTTTGCATCACCTATGCGCTTGGATCTGTACCCTTTAAACCCTTGATATTCACCCCACCTTCAACCCCAGCACTTATGTACATATCCATAATTCATTTATTTTTATTAATGTCTGTCTCAATCAAACAAGGATATTTATCGAGGACTTACTGCGTAGAGCACTGTACTAATTGCCTGAGAGAGTATAACAGAAGTAGTCGACACATTCCCTTCCCCCAAATAGCTTACCCCCTAGACTGTGGCAGGGAACATGTGTACCAATTCTGTTCTATTGTACTCTTCCAAGTGCTTAGTACAGAGCTCTGTATACGCTAAGCACACAATATATAGCATTGATTGATGATGTGAAGCTAGAACCTACAGGATTTAGAGACAGGTTGAATATGTGGGTTGAATGAAAGAGATGAGTCAAGGATAATGCCAAGTGAGACAGGGAGGATAATGGTGCTATCTACAGTGATGGGAACTGCAGGGAGAGGATAGGGTTTGCTTGGGAAGATGAGAAGCTCTGTTTTGGACATGTTTAATTTAGGTGTCAGTCAGATGTCCTGAAGGCAGGAGGAAATGTGAGACTACAGGGAAGGGGAGAGGTCAGGGCCAGGGAACTAGATTTGGGAATCATCCATGTAGAGATGATAGTTGAAGCCATGGGAGTGAACAGGGGATTGGGTGTAGATGGAGACTAGAAGGGGATCCAGACCTGATCCCCATAGTTAGAAGGATGGAGGCAGAGAAGGAGCCCACGAAAGGGGTGGACAGAAAGATGGGAGGAGAAACAGGAGAGGACAGTGTCAGAGAAGTCAAGTGGGATAGTGTTTCAGGAGGAAGGGAGTGATCCACATTGTCGAAGGCAGCCGAGAGTTCAAGGAGCATAAAGATGGAATAGAGACCACTGAATTTGGCATGGAGGTCGGTGACTGTAGTGAGGGTAATTTCCATGGAGTGAAGGGGCCAGAAGCCAGATTGGAGGGGTCAGGAAGGAAGAGAATTGGAGGAAAAGAAGTGGAGGCAGAGAAGCAGTGTGACTCAGTGAAAAGAGCACGAGATTGGGAGTCAGAGGTCACGGATTCTAAGCCCAGCTCCACCACTTGTCAGCTGTGTGACTTTGAGCAAGTCACTTAACTTCTCTGTGCTTCAGTTACCTCATCTGTAAAATGGGGATTAAGACTGTGAGTCCCACATGGGACAGCCTATCAATGAGGTAGATAATCATGAGTATTCACCCCAGCACTTAGAATAAGCACTTAAGTAATCACTTAAATACCATCATTATTATTATAAACAACCCACTCAAGGAATTTGGGGAGGAACGGTAGGAGTAAGATGGGGGAAGGAGGAGCTGTGGAGTCAGAGGAAGGTTTTTTCAAGAGAGGGGATATATGAGCATATTTGGAAGCAGTTGGGAAGAAGCCACTGGAAAACGAATGATTGAAGATGTCAGTCAGGGAGGGAATAAGAGAGGCAGCAAGTGTTTTGGTAAGGTTCAAAGAGATGGGGTCAGAGGTTAGAGGTGCTGGTGAAGAAGGCAGTCTAGTGGGAGTTGGCACTTCTTTAGGAAGAGCCCCTTAGATCAAGAGATTCCAAGAGTCTATCTCTCTTCTGGATCCCCCAACTCTTTCCTCCTCTACACCCGATTTCCTTTAGTTATACCATGATTCCTTGAACTCCTAATTTAAAGAGTTGAATTAACTCATGATGATGCTCTGCTACGAAAAATTGCCACTCATTTTTTCTTGGGCAATGATGAATATTGAGGGCTGACAGATGCTATGTGCTTAATAAATGCCATAAAAAAAGTTCTGGGTAGTTATTTCAGAAGTGACAAGTGTATGAGATACTATCAGCAACGAAAGAGAAAACCAAAAATAATTTTCATTTTCACTTTGTAACCCTTGTTTCCTATTAAAAATTTCCTTTTTCCTTTCGCTCCTCTGCTGGCTTTGTCTCCTCTCTCCCCCTATCTCAAAGATCTCTCTCCCACTATTGATATACAAAACACTTATACGAGGAGACCCCAGTTCATGAAACCCCAAGTCAAATTCTGAGATCAATTCCTTCACCTCTTACAACCCGGAACTAGAGCAAAAGGCATATCTGTATACATCTGGCTGCAGTCATTCTCCCCACTGCATGAATTCAGGCTATTCCTTATCTGCCTAGAAATCTCCTGAAACAGCTACACTGAAAAAAGGCCAAGCTTTCTGTTTCCAAGAAAGCCAGAATCCCTCTAACCCTGATCTTTCATTCATTCATTCAATCATATTTATTGAGTGCTTACTCTGTGCAGAGCACTTGGAAGGTACAATAAAGAGAGACTACCCCTGCCCACAGTGGGTTTACAGTCTAGAGGGGGGTAGACAGACAACAAAACAAGTAAACAAGCATCAATATAAATAAATAGAATCATAGATATAGACATACATACGTAAGTCCTGAGGGGGTAAGGGGAGTAAGAGCGAAGGGAGAGAGTCGAGGTGATGCGGAAAGGAGGGGGAGCTGAAGAAAAGGGGAAGCCAATCTGGGAAGGCCTCTTGGAGGAGGTGCACCTCCAGTAGGGCTTTAAAGGAGAGAAGAGTGATTGTTAGGCAGATTTGAGGAGGGAGGGCATTCCAGGCCAGAGGTAGGATGTGGGCCGGGGTCAGCGGTGATACAGGTGAGATCGAGGCATAGTGAGAAACTTAGCACCAGGGGAGCAGAGTGTGTGGGCTGGGATGTAGAAGGAGAGAAGGAAGGTAAGGTAGGAAGGGGCAAGACAATGAAGATCTATAAAGCCAAAACTGAGGAGCTTTTGTTTGATAGGCAACCATTGGAGATTTTTGAGGAGGGGGTTGACATACCCTGAACGTTTCTGTAGAAAGATAATCTGGACAGCAGAGGGAAGTATGGATTCAAGTGGTGAAAGGCACTGACTTTCTGACTGAGAGGTCAGAAAGGAGGCTGATGCAGTAATCCATTTAGGATGGGTTGAGTGATTGTTCTAACATGGTAGCAGTTTGGATGGAGAGGAAAGGACCGATCTTGGTGATGTTGTGAAGGTGAGACAGGATTTGGTGATGGATTGGATATGTGGGTGAATGAGAGAGCGGAATCAAGGATGACACCAAGGTTATGGACTTGTGAGACGGGAAGGATGGTTGTGCCGTCAAGAGTGATGGGAAAGTTCGGAGAGGACAGGGTTTGGGAGGGAAGTTTATCCTGGTCATGTTGAGTATGAGGTGGTGGGAGGACATCCAAATAGAGATGTCCTGAAGTCAGGAGGAGATACGAGCCTGGAAGGAGGGAGAGGGGACAGGGGAGGAGATATAGATTTGGGTGTCATCTGCATAGAGATGATAGTTGAGGCTGTGGGAGCGAATGAATTCTCCAAGGGAGTGAGTGTAAATGGATTTCCATGGATTCCCATTTAATGATTCCCATCTCTTCTTAGAAGTCCACTCAAATGAATACTGTGGGTTGCATTTTACCCATAATTCCAACACCAAAAATAGCATTAAGGAGAAAAATGGGATGATATGGCAGAGGTTCTAGCACTATCATAAATTATACCTGAGTATTTCAGGAAGCACTGGAAAGAAGATGAGTCTCTCATCGAGAGACCTGGGGTTTAGCCCTATCTGCCGTTAGTCTACTGTGTGACCTCTGACAAGTCATTTAACCTCTCTGTGCTTCTGTAGAGAAGCAGCGTGGCTCAGTGGAAAGAGCCTGGGCTTGGGAGTCAGAGGTCATGGGTTCTAATCCCGGCTCTGCCGCTTGTCAGCTGTGTGACTTTGAGCAAGTCACTCAACTTCTCTGTGCCTCAGATACCTCATCTGTAAAATGGGGATTCAAACTGTGAGCCCCACGTGGGACAATCTGATCACCCTGTATCCCCCCAGCACTTAGAACAGTGTTTTGCACATAGTAAGCGATTAACAAATACCACCATTATTATTAGTATTAAAATGGGGCTAAGGGTGTCTGCCTCTCCTTATCAAGGAATGTTGGGGGAAAAAAATGAGATCATTGATGTGAAAATGTCCTGGAAAAAAATTGAAATACTACATGAATTAAAATTCAAGAAAATCAAATCTGTGAGGGTGGCTGACAAAAAAGGAAGGGGCCAAAATTGAAATCCCATTCCCCACTCCCTACCCTCAATCCAAGTCCACATCCCCTGGCTCCTCCCACCGCACTCTCCCATTCCCACTCTCTTTATCAGCCATCCAACTGGAGGGGTATTCTCCGAGTAGACAGGATGGCACTGACATGGCCTTACAAAGCCTACCCTGCCGACCCAGCCTGCTCAGAGCACACGACCAGGCACTCAAACAGAAACATGCTTTGGGAGCTGGGACTGGACATTCCAAGTGCTTATAAGGTGCTATGCACATAGTAAGCGCTCAATAAATACGATTGAATGAATGAATTCTCATCCTAGGTCACCTACTGATTTAGGGCATCTCTTTGCAAATGAATATTTCTTCGTGAAAATGAACATAACTACAGAAGGCACAAGCCTCCAGGCCCAGCAACAGGAACAGAAGACCATCAAGTGAGCTCACTATGAGTTGAACTTCATGGTGACTAGATCCATAATTAAATTTTTTGGCTTTCTAACAGCACTTCCCCTTGAACTGTCTCCAAATGAAAAGGTGCCTTAAAATACTCCAATTTCAAGAAACTTTTGAGACATTTTATTTGTCACTTCCTCTCTGCTTACACCCCCCTTTTTTCCTTCCTCCCTCACTATATTTTGCCTTTTTCAAATCACATCTATGGCATTTTATCTCTACAATGGGCAGGATGGCCTAGTAGATAAAGCATGGGCTTGGGAGTCAGATGGACATGGGTTCGGATCCTGGCTCTGCCACTGGTCTGCTGCGTGACCTTGGGCAAGTCACTTCATTTCTCTGTGCATCAGTTACTTCACCTGTAAAGTGGGGATTAAGACTCTGAGCCCCATATGATTCAGAGATGGTGCTTAACCCAACTTGCTAATATCCTCCCAGGCGCTTAGCACAGTGCCTGTCACATAGTACGCACTTAAGAAATACCACAATTATTATTATTAAAGTATATTAGAGGATTCCTAATGACACTGCTATCTTTATGGCTTATAATGAATTTCCCCATCTGATAGACGAGCACCCTGAGGTACAGCAAATTTAGAAGACTTGGCCCAGACTCCACACGCACGTACAGTTGTCGGCCACTGAGGCAGCACTAAAAGTCATTCCCTAGAGACCTCGGTCTGAACTAGGGTGTAATATAATTTTCATGGCATCAATGAAGATAGGAACAGTCTTCCACCCACTCCCTGTTCTCCCAGCTTCTTCTCTTTTCTTTTTTCCACTTCAAAATGCACCTCTCTCTCAGTGTTCACCTTCCCTGTCTTTATCATCCAGGCCTCCCACTTCCTTGGATATCTCTAGACCAAGCTGGGAAATGATTGAGGATAGAGAGCCACTTACCCAATTGCACAAGCCGCTGAGGGCTGAACAACAAACCCCTCTTGGCTACCAAAGGGTAAAGAACAAAGGGTTAGAGCGGGAAGACAAGGGGTTCATCTCCTGCCATTGGCAATTCCTAACTAGCTCTGAACTGGTCAGGGATGTGCTCAAAAACCCCTACACGCCGATAGGGGTGGAGTTGGAGGCAGCTAGGAACAGCTGCAGTTAAAATTTCAGCTGCTTCCATTAATGTTAGCCAGTTGGTGGGCTCTGTTTGGCCCACCCTTGATTTAGTACAAAGATGGTGGTTGAGAGCATTCCCCTGTCTCTACTCCTGTGCCCCAAACCCAGCGAGATGGAAGAGAAGGAGAAAGGAGCAGGGTCAGGGGAAGGTGGGAGGGGTACAGATGTAGGAGGAGAGGAGGGAATCAGGTGATGGCCAGTGTAATGGGATTCTCATCCAGGATTCCTTGAAAATTTGGGCAAGTCATACAGTGTACGATGAGATCTGGTTTGGGAATTATCTGCTTCTCTGTGTATCATGCTTATCTGAAGTTATATTGATAGCCTCTTTGGGAGGGGCCTGTCTTTTATGCATTCCGTGAAATACCATGTTCTCCTCCTACAAGTTTTATATAATTAGTAACATTAAAACATTGTGAGTTTCCATCTAGTTTAAGGTGGGCTATTAACTTTTCAGAGGGCGGGAAGAATTACTACACTATTTTAAATAAAGGTAATGCCAAGGAACCCACATTTAAAGCTTTAAAACAGCAGCAGCTCACCCACCACCACCCGCGGCTTAAATAATTGAGGTTTTTTTTTCAGTTTTGCCTATTATTTATGTAGAATCTGAGTCGATTTCCATTTTCTTGATTTAGCTGTGCAGTTGACTTCAGAAAGCTCACAGGAGAGCCTCCTATACCGAGGATATGGATATTGCAACACCTATTTCTTAATCTGATTTGGTTATTATTTCAAAAACAGAAATTGCAGTCTGGTTCAGCTAGAACAGCTTGCCTCTCATCACCTAACTACATTTAATGCCAAAACCATCAGTTCTCTGGAACATGAGCCATAACTGCTTAATAGATAGTCCATATTATGAGCGAATACAGTTAGTCCTGTTCACTGGAGATTATGCAGTTGTACATCTCTTTGAAAGCCTCAGATTTGTAAACATTATTCAATGTTTAGGTTTATCTTTCATCTTCTGGGTAGAAATTCAGACCCTTTTCTACTGGACAGACTTCAGGAGGAAAATTTGCCTTAAGCCCTATTTTTGTTGTATGCCAGTTAGCAATGCTGCTCTGCTGTCAGGGATCCTTCTCTCTTCAGAGGGAAGACTTCTACCTCCCACACGGATCTGCACAGATCAATTGTCTTTTCCAAACATACACTAACCAAAGAGAAGTAAAGTGAATAAAAATGCCGCAGACTCCAATTTAAAAGATGGTATTTCAATCTCAGCCTGTGATTCTGCTCCTCTGGCTATTTTAATTTTTTTTTTATCCTTAAGGTTGACTATCAAAGAGGCTTGAGATGATCAAGTTGCAACTGTCATTCCTGACAAACATGCATCTCAATGCAAGAAGGGATTTTAGGTTTAAATTAAAACACAGCCACAAAGGATTCAGATGCTTCTCTCAACGCCTGTACCTTGGATGGAAAGCTACCATGGAGGGCAGCTTGTCCAACATACAGGACCTGCCAGAAAATGAAGTCCTTTCTAAGAAAGCCCATCTCGGCCCCGATCCCTAACAATAACAAGAAGACAAGACAGGACCATCCGTCTCCATTATGGAGACAGTGTTTTCCTCCCATATTATTCTGTCTGTCATGTCCTCCTCAGGTTCCAAAGGAATCCCTGTCTCATACATCATTTTTTCCCCCCCAGAAAGATTGAAAGCCCCCAAGGGGGTCCTTCCTGCCCACTCTCCCGCCCTTGATGTCTAAGTACCTTCAGCCAAAGTGACAGAAGCAGCTCTAAACTACAAGGGGGGCATTTGCATCCCAATTAAGCCTCCTCCCGTTGAAGGGGGAGGGGAGCATTGAGGAAAGCCAGCCTTCTAGTGGGTAAATAGATCTGAGCCAAACCGTGTCCTAGTTAATATTTTTAGCAACTGGAAATAGCGGAAGTGCTCCCGTTGGGGTTAGGAGGTACATGCTGCCCAGGACATATGTGAGTATTGTTTATAGAGCCTTATGTAGGCTCTCATGATTAGATTATCACATTCAGTGGGCTACCAGGCATAGTCTGACCCATTTATTGGTGTTTTATCCTACAGTCCTTATTCGAGCAATGTCATGCTACTCATCAGTAATGAGCACATTCAGTCTATCAAGGAGTTGCCCCGTAAAGCATATGTCCTTTGCAGAAATGCAGAAATTTCTGCATTTCCTGATCGTTGACTCAGGATAAAAATTTCAGACCAATTGGCATTGGTTTACAATAGGAGATTCAGCCACCAGAATTCTCAGAATAGTTTAGCCACAAGAAACATTCATCAAACCATAGCAACAGTTTGACATGAACCTACTCAGCTCTGGAAATTCAAAGACAAGTACAAGATTTGGGCTGAAATTGCATCCTTATCTCATCCTAATGCAGAGAAATACCAAATCAGGAAAACCCATAGAAGTGGGCCTATAAGAGTTCTGGCCAAAGATGAGAGACATACAGTGAATTACCGTGCTTTGCAACAGTTCAAGTAGGGCGGCACATAATCTCACTTTCTCCTAATTGTACGCTTTCAGGGGAAATCGGAGACCATGATAATCTTGTCCTTCATCACTGTGGTGTTACATAACCAACAAACAATTATGTATTCTTTCACAAGGGCGACACAATTTGATCATTTGCAACAGCCACTTTAAAGCCATTTCAACTAATCACTTAAAAGTCTAATTAGAGAATTCTTAATTAGTGAATCTTTTGTCGAATATCAGAAGGGATTCTCAGGAGTAATTGGGATTTGTTAGCTCAGAGCAGTTGCAGCACATGGGCCATGGTTTCCTTTTGCTTATATAACTTATTTAACGTATCGTTTGTGAAATCCCAGTCACTGACGTGCATTTGCAGGAACAAAAATAGTCCTGTCATATTTCAAAAAGAAATAATTTGAACAAGGGGCACTGAAGATGTCTGATTGTTTTGAAGGAAGGAGCCAGGCAGGGTGGTGTTTGGTGAATAGGCTAAGGAATAGGTTAGCTATCCTCAGCTCTACACTTGACTGCTGCTGGACACCCGGTCTTTATACCGGTAAAGACACACGATAGGTCTGTGGTCTGCTAATGTATGAGTCCCATGACAAATGAAAGGTTTCTAAGATACCTTAGATGTTCAGGTTATTCCAGTTAAAACAGTGGTTTAGGACCTGCCCCTCAGGCTTCCTTCTCTGATTTGTTCCCTCTAGCAGGACCTGGTTGGCAGGCAGATCTTCCTATTGAGTGCTTGCCATGCCTAGGCTGAACCTAATTGGTGGGGAAATTTGCCCACTGGGTCCCCATGCCAGTGATGCAATCCCTTCTGGTCTTGAACGTGGGCACTCGTGTTTCCCAGAGTACCTGCTGCCATGAGAAGCAAGATACAGTGGATGCTCTTTCAACTGAGCACCTACTGTGTCCAGAGGACTGCACTAAATGCTTGAGAAAGCATTTAGTGTCTAGCAATATGTCTACCAACTATGATGTACTCTCCAGAGTGCTTAGGACAGTGCTCTACACATGCCCACAGTACGTGCTCAATGAATAGCATTGATTAAGCATACAATAGTAGACAAAATCCCTGACTTGGAGGGATTTACAATCTATCAAGAAAAGCAGACGCTAAAAGAATTTAGAGGTGGAAAAAAAAGGAAAAGTGGTTAGGTAATGGGGTATGTCAACTGATGTGTAGACAGAAGTTCTGCAGATAGTTGTGAGTATAAAAGCATGTACACCATCCAAAAGTGTTTAGGTGTTAATTGGTAGTTATAATCTGGGAGAACAGAAATTACTTGGGGAAGGCCTTCTAGAGGAATAATGATTTGAGAAGAGCTTTGAAAAATGGGGAGAGCAGTGGTCGGGCAGATATGAAAGGGGAGGGGGTTCCTGGCATCAGGAAGGATATGAGCAAAGTGTTGGAGGGAGGAGAGTTGAGAACCAGGCACAGCAAATAAGGTAGGCTGACAGGAATAAAAAGTAGGAGCTGGGATGTAGTGGAAGAAGTGGATGGATAGGTAGGGGATAAAGCGATGGGAAGCAGGTGTAGTTGAAGAGCATGGTCCTGGAAGTCAGAAGGTCATGGGTTCTAATCCTGACTCTGCCACTTGTCTGCTGTGTGGCCTTGGGCAAATCACTGCACTTTTCTGCACCGCAATTACCTCGTCTCTAAAATGGGGATTGAGACTATGAGCCCCATGTGGAACAGGAACTGTGTCCA
Source organism: Ornithorhynchus anatinus (assembly GCF_004115215.2). Classification (NCBI taxonomy): domain Eukaryota; kingdom Metazoa; phylum Chordata; class Mammalia; order Monotremata; family Ornithorhynchidae; genus Ornithorhynchus; species Ornithorhynchus anatinus. The sequence continues at coordinate 99,107,147 of NC_041730.1, forward strand.
ACCCAGTTTGCTTGTATCCACCCCAGTGCTTAGTACAGTGCCTGGATCATAGTAAAACACTTAATACCAGAATTACTATTATTATTAGAGCACCTAAAGGCCTCCCTGTTTTAAACACAGCATACTGTTCTCCAAACCATAATCATTTTGTTTATTTGTTTTTTGCTTTTAATGGTATTTGTTAATGGTATAGTAAGAGCTCAACAATTACTATGGGCTGAGCACTGTTCTGAACACTGGGGTATTCATTCATTCATTCATTCAATAGTATTTATTGAGCGCTTAGTATGTGCAGAGCACTGTACTAAGCACTTGGAATGAACAAGTCGGCAACAGATAGAGACAGTCCCTGCCATTTGACGGGCTTATAGTCTAATCAGGGGAGACGGGCAGACAAGAACAATGGCAATAAATAGAGTCAAGGGGAAGAACATCTCGTAAAAACAATGGCAACTAAATAGAATCGAGGCGATGTACATTTCATTAACAAAATAAATAGGGTAATGAAAATATATACAGTTGAGCAGACGAGTACAGTGCTGAGGGGATGGGAAGGGAGAGGGGGAGGAGCAGAGGGAGATGGGGGGAAAAGAGGGTTAAACTGCGGAGAGGTGAAGGGGGGGTGGTAGAGGGAGTAGAGGGACAAGGGGAGCTCAGTCTGGGAAGGCCTCTTGGAGGAGGTAGGTTTTAAGTAGGGTTTTGAAGAGGGGAAGAGAATCAGTTTGGCGGAGGTGAGGACGGAGGGCGTTCCAGGACCACGGGAGGACGTGGCCCGGGGGTCGACGGCAGGATAGGCAAGACCGAGGGACGGTGAGGAGGTGGGCGGCAGAGGAGCGGAGCGTGCAGGGTGGGCAGTAGAAAGAGAGAAGAGAGGAGAGGTAGGAAGGGGCAAGGTGATGTAGAACCTTGAAGCCTAGAGTAAGGAGTTTTTGTTTGGAGCAGAGGTCGATAGGCAACCACTGGAGGTGTTTAAGAAGGGGAGTGACATGCCCAGATCGTTTCTGCAGGAAGATGAGTGGGGCAGCGGAGTGAAGAATAGACCGGAGCGGGGCGAGAGAGGAGGAAGGGAGGTCAGAGAGAAGGCTGACACAGTAGTCTAGCCGGGAAATAACGAGAGCCCGTAGCAGTAAGGTAGCCGTTTGGGTGGAGAGGAAAGGGCGGATCTTGGTGATATCGTAAAGGTGAAACCGGCAGGTCTTGGTAACGGATAGGATTTGTGGGGTGAACGAGAGGGACGAGTCAAGGATGACACCGAGATCGCGGGCCCGAGAGACGGGAAGGATGGTCGTGCCATCCACGGTGATAGGGAAGTCTGGGAGAGGACCGGGTTTGGGAGGGAAGATGAGGAGCTCAGTCTTGCTCACGTTGAGTTTTAGGTGGCGGGCCGACATCCAGGTGGAGACGTCCCGGAGGCGGGAGGAGATGCGAGCCTGAAGGGAGGGGGAGAGGACAGGGGCGGAGATGTAGATCTGCGTGTCATCTGCGTAGAAATGGTAGTCAAAGCCATGAGAGCGAATGAGTTCACCGAGGGAGTGAGTGTAAATGGAGAACAGAAGAGGGCCAAGAACTGACCCTTGAGGAACTCCAACAGTTAAAGGATGGGAGGGGGAGGAGGAGGCGCCAGAGAAGGAGACCGAGAATGACCGGCCAGAGAAGTAAGAGGAGAACCGGGAGAGGACGGAGTCCGTGAAGCCAAGGTGAGATAAGGTATGGAGGAGGAGGGGATGGTCGACAGTGTCAAAGGCAGCCGAGAGGTCAAGGAGGATTAGAATGGAGTAGGAGCCATTGGATTTGGCAAGAAGGAGGTCATGGGTGACCTTAGAGAGAGCAGTCTCGGTAGAGTGGAGGGGACGGTAGCCAGATTGGAGGGGGTCCAGGAGAGAATGGGAGTTAAGGAATTCTAAGCAGCGATTGTAGACGACTCATTCTAGGATTTTGGAAAGGAAGGGTAGTAGGGAGATAGGGCGATAACTGGAGGGGGAAGTGGGATCAAGAGCGGGTTTTACAAGGTTGGACACTGTCCATATCCCACATGGGGCTCACAGTCTTATTTTATCCCCATTTTTACAGATGAGTTAACTGAGGCACAGAGAAGCCAAGGGACATCCCCAAAGTCACACAGCAGACAAGTGGCAGAGCTGGGATTAGAACCTAGGTCCTCTGATTTCCGGGCCCATGTTCCACTAGGCCATGAAATACTGTAGATAAAGTCCATTCAAGAGTTTCTGCTTGATGCAGAGAGGAATTGGTTACCCCTGAAGATTTTCAAGGAGTTGAGAGACATGTACTGAATGACGTTCTGCTCTGAGCAGCTGAGTAAATTCTGAATTGTAGATGAGAGACACTGAAAGCAAAAGAGACTGGAGGCAGGGAAAACTGTGAGGACTCTAATGCAGAAGTCTAGGTAGAGTATGACAAGTGCAGAAACCAGCAAAATGGCCACAGTTGGATTGGAGAGGAAGGGGAAAAGGCTGGAAATGTAGAGAAGCAGCTTGGCTCAGAGGAAAGAGCATGGGCTTGGGGTCAGAGGTCATGGGTTCTAATCCCCGCTCTGCCACTTGTCAGCTGTGTGACTTTGGGCAAGTCACTTAACTTCTCTGTGCCTCAGTTACCTCATATGTAAAATGGGGATTAAGACTGTGAGCCCCATGTGGGACAACCTGATCACCTTGTATCCACTCCAGCGCTTAGAACAGTGCTTTGCAGATAGTAAGCACTTAACAAATGCCAACATTATTATTACTGTGGAGAAAAAAATGACAGGACTCAATAACAGACTGACTATGAAAGATGAAAGATGGAGGCGTCAAGGATAACGCCAAGGTGGCAGACTTCAGAGAAGGGGAGGATTGTGGTGTCATCAATTGTGATGGCAAAATTAGAAAAGGATTTCTCACGTTCACTATATTCCTAGGGCTTCTCTAAGTTACCAGGTCAATGGAGCAGGGAATAGACCATCTGGGCAAGATAAGGGTAATGAACTAATCAGTAGAGGAATAGCCCTGGGTAGTTGGAAGGGGCCCACGATGGGGGTGTGATTTGCTTAAGAGGCATTTGTTTGGATTATGAATGTACCTGGGTGGCCAAACAAATCTAATAACCCCTAATAGAAGAGGTGGAAGTGCGATCCAACATGGCGCTTCCTCCCCTGTGATTGACATCTATTAGTGATATGAGTGCTCTGCACATAGTATGCGCTCAATAAATAGGATTGAATGAATACAATATGAAACCAGCCTGGCCCCTGCCCCCGACTAATCAATCAGTTGTATTTACCAAGTGCTTACTGTGTGCAGAGCCCTGCAGATCTTGGGAGAGTATATTTATATAAAAATATAAGAGTTAGTAGATACTATCCCTGATCCCAGGAAATTGTCCACTCCTCAGTTATGCCACAGATTCCGTTCTCTGCTACCCCTGCTGAAGTGGCTCTCTTTCTGCTGGAGAGTTGGCAGCCCCGGGGACAGGGAGGGAAATGACCTGGGTGGGCACGATCCCTCCAGAGGAGCTGGGACAGGGCTCTTCAGTTTGCCCCTACCCGCCCCCCTCCAGTGGAGGAAACCGCATATGCGCATCCCCGGTGACTCTGCCCCCCATTCATTCATTCAATAGTATTTATTGAGTGCTTACTATGTGCAGAGCACTGTACTAAGCGCTTGGAATGTATACAATTCGGCAACAGATGGAGACAATCCCTGCCCATTGACAGCCTTGCATACAGACCCTCTCAGTTAACGAGACCCCCCACTCCTCTCCAGAAGAACTGTGCTCATGAGTCCCTCATGCATAATCCACTCCCCAGCACTCAGCTCTTCCCAGATATGGAACATCCCGTGGTAGAAGCAGCATGGCTTAGTGGAAAGAGCATGAGCTTGGGAGTCAGATGATGCGGGTTCTAATCCCAGCTCTGCCACTTGTCTGCTGTGTGACCTTGGGCAGACCATATAACTTCTCTGTGGCTCAGTTACCTCATCTGTAAAATGGAGATTAAGAAACTGTGAGCCTCACAAGAAACAACCTGATTACCTTGTATCTATCCTAGTGCTTAGAACAGTGCTTGGCACATAGTAAGCGCTTAACAAAGGCCATCATTATTATCATTATTACACTCCCCGGTGCACAGCCCCTCTCAGACACGGAACGTCCCCCGGTACCCTCTCCAGTCACACTCCTTCTCAGATAGAGGGAGGCCCCCAACCCACCCCTGAAAAACCACATAAGTCCGCAGTGGAAGTCCACTCCCTGACACATAACCCTTCCCACTGATGGAGCGTCCCCCAGTCCACACACCCAAGGTTGGCCTGTGTCCCTTCCACTAAAACATCATGAAAAGCCCCACCTCCCTCTTCCCTGACGCCAACCCCTGGTTGGAACTTTGGGAGACTTCATCATTTATACTATGAAGATGACTGGGAGCCAATATAAACCATTCATTGGATCATCTTGAAAGATTTCACTTGACTAACCTGTGGCAGAGCAAAATGTGTCAATCTATTGTGGAACCAGTTGGCGTAGTAGGTATGGCCTGATAACTGCAGATGAGTTAATGAGCCAGTCAGTAGGGGAAAGGCTAAGGGCAGTTTTGACTTGCCAAGGATAGTTGACTGCCAGACCTGAGCTGAAGACAAAAGAGGCTGGGGGGTCCCCAGTTTCCTTTTTTGTTTTTTTAATAGGTATTTGTTAAGTGCTTATTATGTTCCAGGCACTGCACTAGATAAAAACTAACCAGGTTGGACACAGACCCTGTCCCACATGGAGCTCACATTCTTAATTTCCATTTCACAGATGAAGTAAGTGAGGCATAGAGAAGTGAAGTGACTTTCACAGGGTCACAAAGCAGACAAGTGGCAGAGTTGGGATTAGAACCCAGGTCCTTCTGACTCCAAGTCCCAAGCTGAATCCACTAGACCATACAGCTTTGGTGTTCAGCAGCTGAACCCGGCCTTCCCAGGCAATATGACTTGTATAGCCCAGCTGCAGTTTGGAAGGACCAGTTGGGAAAGAGGATGTCAAGGATGAGGTAGAGGAGAAAGGGAAGGGGGAGCAATTGGGGAGGCTGAGGAGGCCTCAGGGTGATCTCAGACAAGTCACTTAACTCCCTCTAGGCCGAAAGCTTGTTCAAAGGAGGGAATGTGTCTACCAACTCTGTCACACTGTACTCTCCTAAGCTCTAAGTACAGTAAATGCTCAATAAATGCAATTAATTAACTTCTCTGTGCCTCAGTTACCTCGCCTTTAAAATAGGAACTAAATTCTACTCCCTTCTACTTAGACTGTGAGCCCCATGTGGTACAGGGACTGTGTCTAACCTGATTATCTAGTAGCTACCTCAAGGCTTAGAACAGTACTTGGCATATAGTAAGTTCATTCAATTCATTCATTCAATAGTATTTATTGAGCGCTTACTATGTGCAGAGCACTGTACTAAGCGCTTGGGATGAACAAGTCAGCAACAGATAGAGACGGTCCCTGCCGTTTGACGGGCTTACAGTCTAATCGGGGGAGACGGACAGACAAGAACAATGGCAATAAACAGCGTCAAGGGGAAGAACATCTCGTAAAAACAATGGCAACTAAATAGAATCAAGGCGATGTACAATTCATTAACAAAATAAATAGGGTAACGAAAATATATACAGTTGAGCGGACCAGTACAGTGCTGTGGGGATGGGAAGGGAGAGGTGGAGGAGCAGAGGGAAAAGGGGAAAATGAGGCTTTAGCTGCGGAGAGGTAAAGGGGGGATGGCAGAGGGAGTAGAGGGGGACGAGGAGCTCAGTCTGGGAACGCCTCTTGGAGGAGGTGATTTTTAAGTAGGGTTTTGAAGAGGGAAAGAGAATCGGTTTGGCGGAGGTGAGGAGGGAGGGCGTTCCAGGACCGCGGGAGGACGTGACCCAGGGGTCGACGGCGGGATAGGCGAGACCGAGGGACGGTGAGGAGGTGGGCGGCAGAGGAGCGGAGCGTGCAGGGTGGGCGGCAGAAAGAGAGAAGGGAGGAGAGGTAGGAAGGGGCAAGGTGATGGAGAGCCTTGAAGCCTAGAGTGAGGAGTTTTTGTTTGGAGCGGAGGTCGATAGGCAACCACTGGAGTTGTTTAAGAAGGGGAGTGACATGCCCAGATCGTTTCTGCAGGAAGATGAGCCGGGCAGCGGAGTGAAGTAAGTGCTTAACAAGTACCATTAAAAAAGAGCCAACTGTGTATGAGAAAGGGAAAGGTTATCAGTGCTGGTAATCAGCACTCAGGTGATTCTAAACATACTCATGCCCCTCTCAGGAACCAGTAATTTTAAATCTCAAATCATCGCAACTTTAATGGTGGTTGTTTTCCTTTTCTCCTAGGTGCTTTAGTTTGAGTTTATAAGGAGAGTGGGGAATGCGATATAGGCCTCTTTATCAGAGGCTACCACTCACCCACCTGAATGAGGTAGTTCCAACAGCTGAGGCTTACTCTGGCATTAGGGAAGGATTTGTGATTAATCATTCTTGGGTGGGAACCATTTCCAGTCTTCCATATTTTTTCCAAGCATCTAGTTCAGTGCTGTGCACCCTGTAGAATTTCAAAAAGTACTTGTTGCCTGTCTGACTGGTTGACTGCCTCTTTACTCAGTGAGCTATGGCAGAGAAGGCAGATTTTGCAGGGTTTTGTTTTTGAATGAGTTGGTACTTTTTGTTTGTTTCTCTCTTTACAGGTTCCTCTGAAATTAAAAAAATACATCGTAGGGGGAATCAAATTTTGAACCTGTCATCCCCAGCCGTTCCACTTTAAATGATTCCTTGACAAAGCAATGAGTTAGTGTTTACTTTCTGGCCAAAATAAATTGAGTCTTATAAGTCTGTATCACTAACCCCATTGTTTTTCAGGAAGGAGAGGAGATAGCTATAATAATGGATTGGCCCTTTCAACATATCCTCCCACTGGAAACGACCTATACAGTCCTGATCAATACTTGGTTCTGAGTTACTTATAACAGTGTCAGATATAAGCACCTGCCTTCTCTCCGAGGTGTAGAGTCCAGATATTTTTGCAAAATTTAGGTCAGGCATTAAATTGTCTCAGCTGAATTATTATTATTATGGTTCACAACAGAACTGAATTCATCCCTGTTGAGTTGCAAGAAATTACTGGGTAGATTTAACTATGGAGCTAAGGAGCTTTATTATATTTATGGTTGGGAAGGTATAGAGGGGAGCAGGTAGTGCATGTGGTTAAAATATTTGCTTTTCAGGGAAGAGTGAGGAAAACAATAAGAAAAATAAGCCAAGCTAAATGATGTGTGAACTGTTCAAAAGTGAGTCACTTTCTAGCCATGTGAAATGAATGTGTCAAAGATTGCAAACTATGTTGACAGGGAACATATCTGTCAGTTCTGTTATATTGTACTCTCCCAAGTGTTTAGTACAGAGCTCTGCATCCAGTAAGCACTCAGTAAATATGATTGATGATGATGATGTTTAAGTTAGAGCACTGGGAGATCGGTAGAGTTTTACAGCCCAGATTAGAGCTGCTGTGGCTTGGGAGAGGAACTGTCCATATTTTTTAAAAAAAAGGGAGCCAATCCTTCCCAGGAGCAGAGCCTGGTCTGGGTTTTTTCCCTGGAAGCCAGTCAGGAAGAGTCCAGGTGGGCATCCACTGGAACTTTACATACAGCCTCTTGAGTCAAAGGAATACTTTGGGTCTCTAGGGCCTATTTTTCCTTGAGAATTTAGGCAGAGATCTATTCCTCGTTGCTGGTAGTGGAAATTATTTTTAAACTGGGACCCTGAAACAACCTTTGGCCCAACACCAAGTCAGCCCCATTTGTGTTTGACCTCAGCAGAGCCATGCATGTAGGTAGGTGATGCCTAGCATGACAGGAAATTCTACTCTCTATGTTGGAGAATCTCTTCATAATAATAATAAAAATAATAAAAGTAATTGTTAAGCACTTAGTATGTGTCAAGAACTGTCCTAAGCTCTGGGGTAGATACAAGCTAATCAGACTGGACACAGTCCTTGTCCCACATGGGGTTCACAGTCTTAATCCCCATTTTACAGATGAGGGAACTGAGGCCCAGAGAAATTAAGTGACTTGCCCAAGGTCACACAGCAGAGAAGTGGCAGAGCTAGGATGAGAATCTGGGTCCTTCAGGTTCCCAGGCCTACACACTAGACCATGCTTCTTCAAACAATAAGAGAAGTAAGCATAAGGAATTTGTTCCTGGAGAAGGAGGGGTGGTCATCTCACTGGCACTCATTCAGCTGTGACTCAGCTGACTGGCCTGTGTTTGATACAAGACATCAATCCATTAGATTGTAAACTCCTTGTGGGCAGGGATCTTGCTTTCTTCCTCTATTGTACTCTTTTTTAATGGTATTTGTTAAGCACTTACTATGTGCCATGCATTGTTCTAAGCACTGAGATAAAGAATGTGTCCATCCTGATTACCTAACACCCGGAACATAGTAAGCATTTAAATACCATTTAAAAATAAAAAGATACCAACTAATCAGGTTGGTCACAGTCCACGACCCAAAGGGGGCTAATAGCATTAATTCCCATTTTACAGATGAGGTAACTGAAGCACAGAGAAGTTAAATCACTTGTCTAAGGGCACACAGCAGACAAGCAGAGGAGCTGGGATTAGAGCCCAGGTCCTTCTGACTCCCAGGCCTGTGCTCTATTCACTGGGCAACATTGCTTCTCTAGTCTCCCAAGAATTTGGTCAGTGACCTGCATCCAGAAGACCCCTTCTCTAGTCTCTGAAGAATTTGGTCAGTGACCTGCATCCAGAAGGCCCTCGGTAATAAATACCATTGAGTAATGCGAAGCAAGGCAAGCCAATCACAGTAATCTTGCTTCTTTAGGACCCCTGACATGGGAGGGAATTATAAGCTATGCAGAAGATATTCTACTTGTTAGCCACCAGCCTTCCATAGGTTTTATGACCAAAAGCCTAGAGACCCTTTGAAGGACTAGTAAGACCCTATAGATTTGAATGTTTTTCTTCTCAGTTGTCACCATAAGACAGGGAGGTGAGTAAATGTCTCAAAAATATGGGTTCTGGAGATTGGAGTCGAGGGGAGAGATGGCTATTTAATAATAATAATAATAATAATGTTGGTATTTGTTAAGCGCTTACTATGTGCAGAGCACTGTTCTAAGAGCTGGGATAGATAAGAGTAATCAGGTTGTCCCATGTGAGGCTCACAGTTAATCCCCATTTTACAGATGAGGTAACTGAGGCACAGAGAAGTTAAGTGACTTGCCCACAGTCACACAGCTGACAAGTGGCAGAGTCTAGATTTGAACCCATGACCTCTGACTCCCAAGTCCGGGCTCTTTCCACTTAGCCATGCAGCCCTCCACTTGTGTGAAGGTGAACTCTTCTTATCTTCCTGTTGTTGATGACTATTGACATTTAGAGAGCTAATACAGCGTGCTTTTCAGCACATCACCAGATGTTTCCAAAGTCTACATTCCTTCAGTAAAACAAGTCCTTGTACTCCTACAGTATCCTGGGGCCTAAGAGAAATTTATGGAAATCAGTCAGTGTATCTCAAAGAATATCACCACATTCTGTTTCTTCATTCCAGCTCCTTCTGGTCTGGCTCTCATGGGATTCTGTGTTGCTGAAGGAACTCTGAGTGTATTTGTTAGAAGAAGATGTTTGGGTTCTCTTAGCGCAAGCATATTGAGAGCAGTAAAAGGCAGAGGGGTGGGAGGAACTCTTGTCCAAAACAGACTTCCTCATCTTCCCACTCAAGTCCTCTCCTCCCACTAACTTTCCCATCGCTGTAGACAACACTATCATCTTCCCTGTATCACTAGCCCATAACCTTGGCAAAATCCTCAACTCATCTCTCTGATTCAACCCACACATTCAGTCTGTCACCAAATCCTGTGGGTTCTACCTCTAGAATCTGCCCTTGGTTCTCCATCCAAACTGTTACCATGCTGATGCAAACATGTGTCATAACCCACCTCAACTACAGCATCAGTCTCTTCACTGACTTCCTGGCCTCCAGTTTCTCCACAGTTCAATCCGTGTGTCACTAAGCTGCATGGAGCCTCAAAAACCTCCAATGGGTGCCCTTCCTCTAGACTGCAAGCTCATTATGGGAAGGGAATGTGACTACTAATTCTGTTTGATTGTACCCAGGCTTGGGAGTCTGAGGTCATGGGTTTGAATCCCGGCTCTGCCACTTGTCAGCTGTGTGACTGTGGGCAAGTCATTTCACTTCTCTGGGCCTCAGTTACCTCATCTATAAAATGGAGATTAAGACTGTGAGCCTAACATGGGACAACCTGATTACTCTGTATCTACCCCAGTGCTTAGAACAGTGCTCTGCACATAGTAAGTGCTTAACAATACCAACATTATTATTATTATTACTCTCCCAAGCACTTAGTACAGTGCTCGGCATACAGTAAGTGCTCAATAAATAAATAAATACCATTGATTGATTGATTAATCCATTTCCTCATAATAATTGTGGCATTTGTTAAGCGCTTGCTATGTGCCAAGCACTGTTCTAAGCACTTGAGTCCCACGTAGGGCTCAAGTCTTATCCCCCTTTTACAGATGAGGTAACTGAGGCACAGAGAAGTGAAGTGACTTGCCCAAACAGCAAAGTGGAGGAACTGGGAGTAGAACCCACATCCTCTGACTCCCAAGTACATGCTCTTGCCAATGTCAAACAGAAGCTCTTTACTATTGTATTTAAGCAACTCAATCAGCTCTCCATCTCCTACTTAGCCTTGCTCATCTCCCACCACAGTCTATTCCTCTAATGGCAACCTATTCACTGTGCCTTGGTCTCATCTCTCTCGCCGTCAAACCCTTGCTCACATCCTCCCTCCAGAATGGAATTCCCTCTTCCCCTTTCATATCCAACAGTCCACCACTCTCCTCATTTTCAAAGCCCTTCTGAAACCATATCTGTCCATGAAGCCTTCCTTGAATAAACTCCAATTTCCCCACCCTGTTCACCTTCCCTTCTGTGTGGTCTACACGTTTGGGTCTATATTCATTCAGTCATATTTACTGAGTGCCTACTGTGTGCAGAGTACTGTCCTAAATGCTTGGAAAGTACAATACAGCAATAAGAGAGACAATTCCTGACCACAACCGGCTCACGGTCTTCGTTACTCCACTCCCAGCCAAAAATATTTTGTGCATATAGTCCTATACTCTGTTGTTTCCACTAGTTGCCATTGATTTTAATGTCTTTCTCCCCACTAAATTTTAAACTCCTCAAGAACAGAGATCATGACTACCAATTCTATTGTATTACACTCTCCTAAATGCTAATACAGAGCTCTGCCCACAGTAGGTGCTTAATAAATAACACTAACTACTTAATTATTGATTGAGAAATAAAGGGCCCCCTTTCTCAAATTTTACAAGTTGAATAATGCTTTGAAAAATGCAAAATTAATAAATCTAGTGAGAGGACAAGATGCAGGAGCATTACTAATATTCTTGGCGGTTGAGGAAGAAGATCAGGATGTTCTAATAAAAGGGTGATTTGGATCCCCTAAATAGCAGCCACTGAAGCAGCTGCGGGCAGCAGAGGTATCACGGGTTAGGACACTACAGGAAGTGAGAATCAATTTAGCCCTGAGCACAGGAGGAAGAGAATATGCTTGCATAACCTCAGCAACTCAGGACACCCTCTGAATTTGTGAGCAGAGGCCTTAGCAAAAGGGGTTGTGGGGGAGGAAGAGAAAAAGAAAGAGGAGGTATAGAAAGAGGAGGAGGAGGGTGATGAAGATGGGTGGTTCAACGATGGGTTCCGTTTGACCTTTCTGGAAATAGATCTACTTACTGCTGAGTCATGGAGTGTAACCTTCTGGAGGGAGCAAGTCCTCACCTCAAAGGAGACCTGACAGTGGCAGAAATAGAGCAATCTTTTTCCTTCGCAGCTCTGAGCATCAAGAAGTCCAATAGGCTCAAATCTTGTGAGTAACTAACCTCTCTACTGGGGCTGTTCCAGAAACAAGTATGCAGCCTCTTTTTCCCAGGCTGTTCTTTTAATGTGTCAACTCTCTGGAGGATTCCTGAGTTTAAACTCTAGAATCACACCCATCTTGTCAGCCTTGCTGTGCCCTTTATCCAGCTGCTAGTATCTTCCAGCCTCTACCACCCTTAAAGCTTTTAGCAGTAGAATTTGTATTAGCTATCCCTCTAAACAGTCCCCATAAAAGAGAAAATCCTTCATAAACAAAGGTAACAGGCTGACTCTTATTTTATGGAGAAAGCTAAGGCTCTTCTGGGCCATGATTCATCCTTTGTCTGCAGCTTTTGATCCCACTGCCAGAATGCAGGAACAATCAAAGCCAAAAAACTTGAATCCAACCCCAGCACCCACTTCCCTCACTTGCCCCATACTTCCTGCTTCTAGGACTAATATTTCAGAAGGTGCATGGCCTAGTGGATAGGGCACAGGCCTGGGAATCAGAAGGACCTGAGTTTTAATACTGTCTCCTCCACTTGTCTGCTGGGTGACCTTGGGCAAGTCACTTCACCTCTCTGTGCCTCAGTTATCACATCTGTAAAATGGGGACTATGACTGAGAGTCCCATGTGGGACAGGTACAGTGTCCCATTTGATTATTTTGTATCTACCCCAGTGCTTAGTATAGTTCTTGGCACATAGTAAGCACTTAATAAATACTATAAAAACAACAACAAAAACCCATAAAATTTGGGAAAACAGTCTGAAAGCCCCTATCCTACTGCATCCTTCAGAGCTTTCAGGGCCTTACTACGTGGTAAGTATTTAACAAATATCATTATTATTATTATTATGCTATGAGTAGAATAATCGTTAGTCTCCGCTCAAGCTCCTGCCACCCATATTAGGCCTGCCAGGGGTCCTGGGGCCTTGTTCTGCCTCCCAAGCCCCTTTAAGTAGGCAGGCCCAGACTTTGGCTCCAGATCCTGCTGCCCTGTCTTTGTCTATGTCAGGATCCTGGATGCTGAAAGTCAGGGCTCTCTGCTCTGTCAGCCACCCCTGTGCCCTCTCTTCTTGTCTCTCTACCACTGTTTCACATGGTCTGAGGTATGTCACGGCTGCCTAGAAGGGGTCAGGGTAATTCCCAGCCCTGAGCCAGACAGAGATGCCAAGTGAAAGACTCAGAACCAACGCCCAGCCAGGACCCACTTTGTAATAATACTAATAATATTTAGAGTACTTGTTAAGCACTGAGCATTTGCCAAGCACTGTTCTAAGTGCTGTGGTAAATACAAGGTTATCAGGGTGCACACAGTCCTTGTCCTATACAGGGCTCCCACTCTAATTCCCCATTTTGCAGATGAGGTAATTGAAGCCCAGAGAAGTGAAGTGACTCACCCAAGGTCACACAGAAGATGTGTGGAGCCCGGATTAGAACCCATGACCTTCTGATTACTAGACCCGTGCTCTATCCACTAAGCCATGTCACTACCAATCTGACCAGAAGGCTAGGGACCACTTCACCACAGCACAGAGCTGAGGACTTTTCTGGGCTGAGCTTTGTATGACTCTTAATTTAAAATAATTTTATCTCTGTACTGTTTCTAGTTAGGAACCCTATACCTAGAAGCTGAAGTCTTGCTTCACTTCATAATAATTTTAGATTTACTGAGCCACCAACTAATTCTATATCTTTGCTGAAACTTCACCTTGATGATGATCAATCAATTGTATTTATTGAGCACAGTACTAAGGGCTTGAGAGAATGTATGATATAATAAAGTCGGTAGACATGTTACCTGCCCATAATGACATAATGACTTTACAATCTACAGGGGGGAGATAAACATCAATATATATAAATAAATTATGGATATGTACATAACTGCTGTGGGGCTGGAAGGTGGTGAATAAAGAGTAAAAATCCAAGTGCGAGAATGACACAGGAGTGGGAGCAGAGAAGATAAAGGCTTAGTCGGGGAAGGCCTCTTGAAGGAAATATGGTTTTAATTAGGCTTTGAATGAGGGGACAGTGACTGTCTGTACAATATGAAGAAGGAGGGTGTTCCAGGCCAGAGACAGGACATAATAACAATAATAATAAAAATTATGGTACTTAAGTGCTTACTATGAACCAAGCACTGTTCTAAGCACCAGAGGAGATATAAGTTAATCAGGTTGGACACAGTCCCTGTCCCATATGGAGCTCAGTGCTGGGGTAGATGCAAGTTAATCAGGTTGGACACAGTCCCTGTCTGATATGGGACCCATTTTAGAGATGAGGTAACTAAAGCACAGAAAAGTGAAGTGACTTGCCCAAGGTCACACAGTAGACATGTGGTGGAGGTGGAATTAGAACCCAAGTACTTCTGACTCCCAGGCCTATGCACTTTCCACTAAATCACCCTGCTTCTCTAATTATGGTATTTGTTAAGTGCTTACTTTGTACCAGGTACTGTACTAAGCACTGGAGTAGATACAAGCAAATCGGGGTGGACACAATCCCTGTCCCACATAGGGCTCACAGTCTTAACCTCCATTTTACAGATGAAGTACCTGAGGCATAGAGAAGTGAAATGGCTTGCCCAAGGCCACACAGCAGACAAGTGGAGGAGCCAGGATTAGAACCTATGATGTTCTGACTTCTGGGCCTGTGCTCTATCCACTATGCCATGCAGCCCATGGGTAGGGGTTTGTGGAGAGATAGATGAGATTGAGGTACAGTGAGTAGATTGACATTAGAGGAGCAAAGTGTGTGGGCTTGGTAGTAGTAGGACATTTGAGAGGCAAGGTAGGAGGGGGCAAGGTGATTGAGGTCTTTAAAGACTTTGTTAAGAAATTTCTGTCTGGGGAGGTGGATGGGCAACCACTGGAGGTTCTTGAGGAATGGGGAAACATGGACCAAATGGTTTTGTAAAAAATTAATCAGGGCATCAGAATGAAGTGTGGACTGGAGTGAAGAGAGACAGGAGGCAGGGAGACTGAAGTGTAATCAAGGCAGGATAGGATAAATACTTGGATTAACTTGGTAGCAATATGGATGGAGAGGAAAGGGTAGATTTTAGCAGTGTTGTAAAGGTTGAGCTGACATGACTTGGTGATATCAAATATCTGGGTTGAATGAGAGAGATGAATTGAAGATAATGCCAAGTTTATAGGCTTGTGAGACAGGGAGGATGGTGGTGCTGACAAAGTGAAAGGAAAGTCAAGGGAAGGACCGGGTTTGGGTGGGAAGATTATGACTTCTGTTTTGATCATGTTAAGTTGGTTGTGTCAACAGGACATCCAGATAGAGTTGTCCTGAAGACAGGAGGAAATGCGAGACTGCACAAAAGGAAAGAGATCAGGGCTGGCTCATTCTCATAGAGATGATAACTGAAGTCATGGGAGTGAATGAGTTCTCCAAGGGAGAGGATGGAGATAGAGTGGATGGAAATGGGGATGCAGAACAGAGCCTTGAGGGATTCCTACAGTTAACGAGTGGGAGACAGAGAAGACGCCTCTGAAAGAGACTGAGAATGAGCAGCCAGAGAGCTAGGAAGAAAACCAGGAGAAGACAGTGTCAGTGACTACTAGAAAGATGGCTGGAGTATATTGTGGGAAAATCAAGGCCACGCCCCGTTTGAGGAGAAATAAATTAATACATAAAGATACAAACTGATTAAATTATCTTCTAGGTGAAATTAGTTCAGGCTTCTAGATGCTTTGATTATTTTCAACATTAAAAGTTTCTATTGGCATGAATCTCATACAGCCTGGATCTGGGAAGAGCAATGAACTCAATCCTGATCTTATTCCAGAAGCTGCTTCCATTCTCTCAAAGTTTAGGGTATGCAGATTGGGTTTCAGCACAGTATTAGAGTGAGCTGTCACCTTTGGAGAAGACAGACAGCATCATAAATCACTCTTCCTCTCTTTGATGGCTGTATAACTTGGCCATTAAAATCTGCCTTGAGCTAAAACATGTCATGCAGGTTTTCTGGCCCTGAGGTTCCCCGACAACTTTTTAACCAAATGAGAAATGAAGAAACAGCGTGGTCTAGTGGATAGAGCAAGGGTCTGGCAGTCAGAGGATCGGGGCTCTAAACCTTTTTGTCTGCTGTGAGACCTTGGACGAGTCACTTAACTTCTCAATGCTTCAGTTTACCTCATCTGTAAAATAGGATTAAAACTGTGAGCCCCTGTGGGACATAGACTGATTATCTTGTATCTACCCCAATGCTTAGTACAGTGGCACACATATAGTAAACACTTAACAAATACCATTAAAAAAAACTGCCATAGAAGGTAAGAAATTAAGGAAAGTCACTATATAATTAATGTTGGTATTTGTTAAGCGCTTACTATGTGCAGAGCACTGTTCTAAGCGCTGGGGTAGACACAGGGGAATCAGGTTGTCCCACGTGGGGCTCACAGTCTTCATCCCCATTTTACAGATGAGGGAACTGAGGCACAGAGAAGTTAAGTGACTTGCCCACAGTCAAACAGCCGACAAGCGGCAGAGCTGGGATTCGAACTCACGAGCCCTGACTCCAAAGCCCGTGCTCTTTCCACTGTGCCACGCTGCTTCTCTAATTACAGATCGATAACTGAATTAATACATGGGTGAATGTATAAAATATGTATCATATAAATATATATGATTAGCATGTGTAGTGGAATATCCACCCCCCACCCCCAATCTAAATACCACTGGATGTATGAGGAAGTGTGGGAGGAGTTGAGGTTGTTTTATTTCCAATGCTTATTCCGCATCTAAAAGCATCACAGTGACATATCTGAGGCTGTTGATAGAAACTCCAGAAGGCAGGAAACCCTTGTATTTTGTAAGAACAAGCACAGTAGCATCTTAAAAGGATATTTGGGCAATAGGATCATTTATTCAAACACAATATGACACATTGACAGTTACAGTCAATAGGGTCAAAGCAGCATGTTAATGACCACCAAAAAGCCTCCTTTCCTTCCTCTCAGTGCTCCATCATCTATCTGCCCCATGTCCAGATCCCCTAACCTGGCACTATCCATGTGCCCTGTGGTCACATGGGCCTCTGTTAACCTGTTCTAAGAATATTATTCAAATGAGCAAACCTAGAGTGAGTCTATTTTAACCTAACCCACCCCCACGCTACTGAGCCTAAAAAAAGATAAAATCACAAAGAAAGATGTTTTAACAGAGCTCCTCATGGGCTTGGAACCCAGGGCCAAGCCAAAACTTATGGTAATCAGGAGCCCGAATAGCAGCCAGGACTTTTCATCCAACAACAAGGAGGCCGGAAAACACCAAGATAGGTTTTTATCACTTCAACACCCCTGTGGATATCTAAGTGCTTTCTTTTGCTGTTGGAATTTAACAATTGGGAGGAGAGCTTCTCCAACATCTTAAATTCCTGGCATGATCAGAACTGCATCCTAGCACAGGCATTCAAAATCTAATATCCCAAAGGCCATATCATCACCATCTGACCTATCCGTATCAAGTCTCCTCCTATTATAGCTCCTTCGTATCCCTCACAGGCAGCTCGATAGGAGATTCTGACAGATATCATGGTGCTCACCCTGCTATACATTCAGAATCCTTCATGTTCAGAATCCTTCATGATGATTTGCCATTTCTGTCTCCATTCTGAATAGTTTGTTGGAAGTGCAGCCCTGTGGTCTCAAGTATCTGGGCAATTCTAGGGCCAGGCACTTCTTGGGGTTTCCCATTTAGGCTGATTTGCACTTAGCAAGTACTTTATTTTGGCCTTGACCTCTTCCTTTGGGAAATCCTGGAAACCCACTGGGAATTGATGCCTGCCCTCCATGCCCTCTTACCTCCAGTTCCAGCTCCTTTTTGTGATGTACAAAACTGTCAGGCCTAGGAGAATGGGCTATATGACATGCCCACGGCAGACTATGTAACAGTAAGGGATATGACAGAAATTCTCTCACAAAGCCATCTGAAGGCCTGTTCTTTCCTCCTTGGCTGGCCAGGCCATCTGCAGGAGAGGAATTCGCCCTTGAAGAAGCACCACAGACTATGAGGACATCTATCAAGCAATTTATTTTTATTATAAACAGGAAGAAGTGCTCATAAAGCAGCTCCTGGAGTTTCCTGCTTCATCACTCTATCAGTTCTCGAATGAGAGAAATCTATCTACTAAGCCAATAATCAATCGAGCAATGAGGTTATTGAGTACTTGCTGTGTGTTGAGCACTATACTAAGCCCTTGGGAGAGTACAATAGATTAGTATATATGAGCCTCCCCCTCAAGAAGAAAACCATCTGCTGGGGAGAAAGAAACTAAAATAAATTACAGTTAAGGGGAAGTAATAGAGTATAAAGATAAGTACAAATGTGAGCACTGAAGTGCTTAGATGGTGCTAAAGTGACAGTATTGGGGAACATAAGGTGGGAAGATGAGAGATTAATTGGGCAAGGTTTCTTTGAGGACATATTTCAGAAGAGGCTTTGAAGGTAGGGCGAACAATGGTCTGTCAGATGTGAAAGGGAGGAAGTTCTAGACTGGAGGGATGATATAAGCAATATGTTACCGGCCAGATAATTGATCAATTCATCAATTCAGAAGATCACTCAAGCTAGACTGTAAGGTCTTGTGGCCAGGGAAAATGTCTATCATCTTGGTTGTACTCTCCCAAGGGCTTAGTACAGTGCTCTGCACATAATAAGCACTGAATAAATAACAGTGATGATGATCAACCTAAACAACATAAAGCAACCAGGACAATAGTGGGCCATGATTTGTAGGGGTGTGAGGGCAGAAGCTACTCTTAAGGACCAGTGAAGGACGAGTCACCAGGTTGGATGTTAATGAATTTGCTTGTTCTGAATTAACTTGTTCTAAATGAAGTTCTGAGACTTGGACACACCCTTGGAATTTTGCCTTTTCTTTTTCTCCCAGCTTAATCTAATATCAAAATCTGAAAGACAAACAACCAAGAATCAATAACTCCTAATAATCAACTGGTTGGAAATTGACAATTGTTTTATTAATAGCAAAATAAATTTGGAAATGTCAGGTTAGGGTTAGATGGATCCCAGATCCCTAAAGGGGTCATATTACTACATGAGAGTATTTGTGGTGGCTAAATAATAGGATTGGATGGACTAAATTACTCTTCCCATTCGGAACTGCAGTAAACTTAAGAGGCTGAGGTGGGGAGAAAGACAGAGAAGCAGAAGGATCAATAGACTCTAGACTAAGGGAAAATAATTTATATGGAGAGAGAAAAGCAGTTTGGGGAGAAACAGGCAGGGTGATAGAAGAATTCAGGTGTGATATTGAAGGAGAGCTGGAGGCTACATAACAGCAGATAAGAGGGACACAGAGATAGACATTCTGCAAGGTTTTATATTAGAAAACCTACACCACTAATTGACAGAACTCAAATAAGCAGTCCTTTTGGGAAGCTTCATAGATCGACGATGAGAGACTAGGTGTTGAATGCTAGTGTTGGTAATAGAGGAGAAAAAGACACAGTCTATATTCAGTAACTATGATTTCAGTAGCCTTTCTCTGGGGGATCCTAAAGCGACTGGAGGAAATAGGGCCAAGTGTAAAATTTCCTCCTCTGAGGACAGACAAAGCCAATTTCTGGAGATCCAATTACAAGCTTTGTTCTAAATACTGGAATAGTCCATATGTTGCCATCATTGACTTAAAAATCTCACTTTGGCTGAGCAGGAGAAGGAGAGAAAGACCTTGAACCATTCAGTAGGGCTCCATTTCTTAGAGACCAAAGCCAACGGGCTTGTGGTTGTCATCCGTTCTAATTCCAGGGCCTTTTAAATAGAGTTCCACTCCAGAAACCAAGCATGAAAGGGTAGGAATGAAAAACTCTTTGATAGATAAGATATTACAAGACACTGTCAAAATCTCAGTACTAAAGTGAAATAACACTCTGGATACTGTCATTGAAAACAATAATGAAAGAGTACACCATTTTCTTAACTGGCACACTATCAAATCTAGGCACTACCATCCGACATATTTGTCCTCCAAATATGTCAATTTCAAGCTATGACTATTGATCTCTATCTAACACTGAAAATTAACAGCCTCAAAGAGAAAAAGTGGCATTGAATTGTTTAAGAACATCAAGCAGGAAAAAGCCAATGGGGTCAAGTCAAGGTCAAGATTTGATGAGTTGGGTATCACAGATTTAATCTATTATGTCTAACATAACATATAGAGAGAGTTACAACTTTTTTTTTGTTGTTACATTAAACCGCTTGCTCCTGGAAGCTTCCTGGAACCAGCTGTAACTTTTTGAAGGACTTCCCCATCATGGGAAAAGCAAAAAAAAAAAAAATACAACGAACCTCTTCGGCAGATACTGCTGTATTTACTCTCTAATGAGTTGATGTCATCTTTTCTAGAGGCATCATTTTATTAATGCTGCTTAAGTACTGAAACTGCTGAACTGAGCTGCTGAAGGTCAACTGTTACCTTCCAGTTTAATCCTTTGATAATTGGCTCAACACTGTTACTTATTTCACATATCCAGCAATGGAATTGGAGCTATGGGAAAATCATGTCCTTCCTTAGCTTTGTCCTATGATCACATGGGTTCTCTGTAACATTGAATCATCCAGTCCCCAGTGCACCTCAGACACTAGTCAAAAAAAAAGAATACTGATTGAATGCATTTTTCAAGATACCACTAGATCCACACGAAAGAGAAAGTAAAAGAGAATCTCTCTTTTAATGCACCATTTGATAAGTTTGGTGAAGTTTTTGCAAGCAGTAACAAAATTCCTAATTCCTCAATCCAAAAATTGCTCCTTCCTGAGTTTTTTCTTTGACCTGTAGCCATAATAACCACATCATAGAGACTTGGACTCTGAAGGCTTTGGAAAACTCTGTGACCGTCCAAACTTAACTTCTCTCTAGCTTGACCCCCACACTACTTGTCTGTTCTCTGCTTCTTCTACATTCTTGTCTGCTTTCTCCAGTCTGCCCAGTCTTCCCTCATGTGGTCATCCCTGATTGGTTCCTCCCTCTCTCACTTCTGAGATTGTCCAATTGGCAGAATGATGATGATGGCATTAAGCGCTTACTATGTTCCAAGCACTGTTCTAAGCGCTGAGGTAGATACAAGGTAATCAGGTTGTCCCACGTGAGGCTCACAGTCTTAATCCCCATTTTACAGATGAGGTAACTAAGGCACAGGAAAGTTAAGTGACTTGCCGAAAGTCTCATAGCTGATAAGTGGCGGAGCCAGGATTAGAACCCATGACCTGGGACTCCCAAGCCCATGTTCTTTCCACTAAGACACGCTGCTCTCCCACTCCCTGTTCTCATTTAAATTGCAATTCTGGGATCTTGTTTTCCACGTTTCCCCCAGTGATCTCACCATTCCCCATCCTGCCATCATTAGAACAGGATTAAATCTGAAGGGTTTATTTTTAGATTCTTCTCTTTCCCACTTGAAAAATTTCCCTGAATGCCAATAATCATCCCTCCCTCCCTCACCTCCAGTGCTCTGCTCTCTAAGAGGTGGCAATATCTAACCACTTCGGTCCCTGGGGGGGGGGGGGGGGGGGGGGGGGGGGAACAGGTAACTTATCTTGTATGGCCAAGAGGAAGAAGAGGGGAAAGGAGGAGGAAAGGAAAGGGAGCCAAGCCAGTAGTCACAGTTGCTGTGGCCACTCTTCTTAAAGCTTCTTCCAGGAGCAAGATGGCCATCCAGTCCCCAGTTGCTGAAATTAGGCCCCATTACAAATGATTAGCGTAGAATCTGAACCAGACCTTCTTGCACCCCTCAACGATAGACACCAACTCTATAAGTGTATAATGGCAGTCACTGTCCCCATTGATTTCTAGCACATCTGAGCCAGTGTCTCTGACAAGACCTGAGCGCCACCAACCAGAGCTGAAAAGAGCCAAGAGTTCCCAGCAGAGCTGAATGGGCCCCAAATTGAGTTTTTATATCTCTTTAGTTCCTTGAAAATTGCAAGTCCTGTTTCACTCGATCCCTCCTAGAAAACACCCATTCCCACTTTTTGTCTCCAGGTTCCAAATGAAAATTTGATACCTATGGCCCTAACCCCCTCTTCTGGCCCTGGGCAGGACCATTTGTGACCTTCATCTCCCTCATCTTACTCATGGACTGACTCTAGACATAAAATTTGACCCGCCTGCCCAGGAATGCTGAAAACAGTTGACTAATATTGTTAGCAAAGTCTGCAGCAACTACAGTGGGGTTGTAGCAAAGCATCAGCATTATGTGACGGTCACTGTACCTTAAGTGGCTTTCGTTTACAAAATTCGACATGAACTTCACCAGGTGCTGCATTTCTGTCCACTTCTTTCTCCACAACACCTGCTGTTCTAGCAGGGAACATGACTGGCAAGAATGAGAGTGTAAGTGATGCTGCGCAAACCACTAACGTAATATACCATTTCTTCATACAGGTTTTTGATCTCAAAGTCTTGGTCGCTGGGCCGCGGCTCATAAGTAACACGGAATGCAGCATCATTACATACCGATGATGCTCATAAGTTTGTCATCTTGGATCAATCAGTCAACCAATCACATTTATTAAGCACCCACCAGGTACTCAGCTTTGGGCAACAACAATAGATTTACTAGGCACAATCCTTGCGCTCATGGACCTTACAATACAATGAGGAGACAGGCACTAAAATCACTTGCAGGTAAGAAAAAGAAGGAAAGAGAATATGTAGGTGTTTAAGTATAAAGGTTGTGTCCCTTTCAGGATAGTACCTGAAGAGTTTCCAGTAATAATAATGTTGGTATTTGTTAAGCGCTTACTATGTGCCGAGCACTGTTCTAAGCACTGGGGTAGACACAGGGGAATCAGCTTATCCCACGTGGGGCTCACAGTCTTAGTCCCCGTTTTACAGATGAGGTAACTGAGGCACCGAGAAGTTCAGTGACTTGCCCAAAGTCACACAGCTGACAAGTGGCAGAGCCGGGGTTCGAACCCATGACCTCTGACTCCAAAGCCCGGGCTCTTTCCAGTGAGCCACGCTGCTTCCCTACCAGTGTCAGCTACCAGAGGAAGAGCCAAGGAGAGGCATATCCATTCCATTCCTAGCTTGGGCAGTGGCTAGAGAAGCTAGAGTGGAAGGCAATCTGCTGCAAGTCAAAACTCACCTGTGCTGGGCAGCAGTGGCATGGGAGAGAGTCGAGGGTGGAGACTCAAGTTTGCTGCACAGAAGAAGGCAATGGTAAGCCACTTCCATATTTTTACCAAGAAAACTCCATGGATACACTACCAGAATGATTGCAGATGGAGGCAGGGCATTCTGGGAGAGATATGGCCATGGAGTCTCTATAAGGTGGAGACAAATCTAAGACCAGCCAAGATAAAGGTTGTGAGTATATAAATGCACAGCTGACACAGGAGTGCTGGGGTGGTAGTTATGGTGGGTGTGGGGGGAATCCTAGGGGAGAGGAGAAAATAATCAGATGTGATTTCTGGAGGACTTTGAAGATGTGGAGTGCGGTGCTGTAGCAAATGTGAAAGGGAAGGGAGTTCTGGGCAGGATGAAGGGCAAGAGCAAAGAGTAACAGGCTGGGGAGGGGAAAGTGAGGTACATTGAGTAGATTAGATTGAGAGGCACTAAGAGTGCAAGCTGGGGTGTAGTGGCAGAAGAGAATGGATAAGTGGGAGGGAGATAATTGACTGGTCAAGAATTTCTCCTTGAGGCAAAGAAGAATGGGTAAACTGTTGAAGGTTTTTTAGGAGTGGGGACATGTAGCATATGGACTAGAGCAGGCAGAGACTGGCTGAGGCAATGCTTACTTTTTAACGTGTTTCGAGCACCTATCATTAGTAGTATTAATGGAATTTATTAAGCACTTATTATGTGAAAACCACAGCACTTTATATCCTGCAGATGTGCTCAATAAACACTGGATGACTGACTGATTGTTGCATGCAGGCCAACTGGAAGCATCAGACTAGCAAAGGGGACCGCCTCATTGATGTTGTCAGCTTTGGATTCATCTTTCGATCCTTGTTTGAAGGAGAAAAACTCTCCTGCATGATTAGACAGGTGCCCCCAGCCTCTTGCATGAGCTAACCACTGCTCTTGCACATTCAAATGGACTTCCTCCTTGGAGCAACCTAGATGCTAATTGGTTGGTGAGGAGATAATGAGTCATAATTTGTAACAGGGATGTTGCTGTAATTATGATACAATGAAAAAGTCACCGCATTTAATTGTCTCCAATTCTTGCCCAGCTTGAGCAGTTTGGTGGTCAGAGTGTGAATGTTTAACTACAGCCTGGAAGAAGTGATCATTTTTTGGGGGGGGTTATTCCTCTTTGTTTCTGGGGTACTGAGTTTTCACCCCTTGAAACATCCTGGGGACTTCTAAGAAGCAAATATACCCTTAACTTCCTTTCTGAGACTTGGAAATGGAAAGCAACTTCAAACAGTCTGATCAGTGTCTCAAAGTTCATGCTTTCCTGATGCTATAACTAAAAGCAGCTTCTGCTTAAAGAGACAGGTGGCCATTGATTTTTCCAAGTGGAATCAATTTTTAAAAGTGCCAAAATACAGATTTATACCCTAGAATAAGGAACCAATTACAATCTAATTGAGTCAAGAAGAAGCATTTCAAAGTCTGTGTGCATATCAACATATAGATTTTTCAAAGCAGCCATTACAGTCTATTAAGTATAGAATAGCAGTACTTATAAATTTTAGTGAGTGGCTCAGCTGTTACCTACCACATATATGCGGTAAAGGAATATCATAACTTTCCTCTGGGAATGGGTCCCTTTTGCCAGGGATACAGGGCATTGTTATCCAGAAGTGTTCACATGATGTACAAAGAAAACCACTTTTAACATAAAGTTAAATTTATTTAAACAATAATAATTGTAGTATCTATTAAGCACTTACTACGTGCCAGACACTGTACCAAGCACTGGGGTGGACAAGTAAATAGGGTTGGACAC
Source organism: Ornithorhynchus anatinus (assembly GCF_004115215.2). Lineage (NCBI taxonomy): Eukaryota > Metazoa > Chordata > Mammalia > Monotremata > Ornithorhynchidae > Ornithorhynchus > Ornithorhynchus anatinus. The sequence continues at coordinate 99,132,020 of NC_041730.1, forward strand.
AATCCCTGTCCCACATGGGGTTCCCAATCTCAATCCCCATTTTACAGATGAAGTAACTGAGGCATAGAGAAGTTAAGTCACTTGCCCAAGATCACACAACAGACAAGTGGTGGAACCAGGATTAGAACCCATAACCTTCTGACTTCCAGACCTGTGCTTTATCCACTACACCATGCTGCTTCTCATACAGAAGGTGTACAGATGTGCAGAGGGGATTTTTAGAATTTGATTTCAGAAAATCTATAACAAATTTGCAGTCAGGTCATTGACTACATCTTCCCAGGGGGACTGCCAGTATATCATTATTTAGAATGTTCTAACTATTTTTATCCAAGGATATGGTTGGGTCCATAATTAGTGATCTGGCCATAAACTATGGTTTCAAGCAGTATTGTCACCTCTTTAACTTTGCTTATTGTTACCTGCCGGTAGGATGGCCTGCATGATACTTTTTGGAGGTCAGCAATTTCTTAAGACAATTTTTCTTTTGGTCAGCCAATTAGTCAATTCTATTTGTTGAGCACTTTGTGCAGAACACTATACTTAGTGCTTGGGAGAGTACAACATCACAGTATAACAGACACAGTCCTTGTCCATAGTGAGCTTATAGTTCTGTGGGGGGGAAAGGGGAAAAGGGAGCGGGAGAAAAGGAAAGGAGGGTTTAGGGAAGGTCTCTTGGAAGATATGTGCCTTCAATAAGGCTTTGAAGGAGGGGGAGAGTAATTGTCTGACAGATAAAAATAATAATGTTGGTATTTGTTAAGCGCTTACTATGTTCATTCATTCATTCAATAGTATTTATTGAGCGCTTACTATGTGCAGAGCACTGTACTAAGCGCTTGGGATGAACAAGTCGGCAACAGATAGAGACAGTCCCTGCCGTTTGACGGGCTTACAGTCTAATCGGGGGAGACGGACAGACAAGAACAATGGCACTAAACAGCGTCAAGGGGAAGAACATCTCGTAAAAACAATGGCAACTAAATAGAATCAAGGCGATGTACAATTCATTAACAAAATAAATAGGGTAACGAAAATATATACAGTTGAGCGGACGGGTACAGTGCTGTGGGGATGGGAAGGGAGAGGTGGAGGAGCAGAGGGAAAAGGGGAAAATGAGGCTTTAGCTGCGGAGAGGTAAAGGGGGGATGGCAGAGGGAGTAGAGGGGGAAGAGGAGCTCAGTCTGGGAAGGCCTCTTGGAGGAGGTGATTTTTAAGTAAGGTCTGGGAAGGCCTCTTGGAGGAGGTGATTTTTAAGTAAGGTGCAGAGCACTGTTCTAAGCACTGGGGTAGATACAGGGAAATCAGATTGTTCCACATGAGGCTCACAGTCTTAATCCCCATTTTACAGATGAGGTAACTGAGGCACAGAAAAGTTAAGTGACTTGCCCACAGTCAGCTGACAAGTGGCAGAGCTGGGATACAAGGAAGGAGGTTATTCTAGTATTCCAGGCCAGTAGCGGGATAATAATAATAATAATGTTGGTATTTGTTAAGCGCTTACTATGTGCAGAGCACTGTTCTAAGCGCTGGGGTAGACACAGGAGAATCAGGTTGTCCCACGTGGGGCTCACAGTCTTCACCCCCATTTTACAGATGAGGTAACTGAGGCACAGAGAAGTTAAGTGACTTGCCCAGAATCACACAGCTGACAAGTGGCAGAGCTGAGATTCGAACCCATGACCTCTGATTCCAAAACCCGTGCTCTTTCCACTGAGCCATGCTGGGGGCAAGATCAAGGTGCAGTGAGAAGGTTAGCATTAGAGGACAGAAGTGTGTGGGCTGGGTTGTAGTAGGAGAGTAGTGAGGTGAGGTAGGAGGGTACAGGTGATTGAGTGCTTTAAAGGCAATAGTGAGGAGTGTCTGCTTGATGCAGCAGTGGATGAGCAACCACTGGAGGTTCTTGAGGAGTGGAGAAACATGGCCTAAACTTTTTTGTAGAAAAATGATCTGGGCAGCAGAGTGAAGAATGGACTGGAGTGGGGAGAGACAGGAGAGCAAAGAGGCTGATACAATAATTTAGGAGGGAGAGGACAAGTGATTGGATTAAGGTGGTAGCAGTTTGGATGGAGGAGATTTTGGTGAGATTCAATGAACTCCTCCTTACTACAGGCAAATGATGCTGGTTCAAGAAGGAGAACCAGTGTCAGTGAAGCTGAGGTTGATAATGTCTCCGAGAGAAGAGGGTGGTCGACAGCGTCGAAGGAAACTGAGAGGTTGAGGAGGATTAGGATAGAGTAGAGGCCACTGGATTTGGGAAGAAGGAGATCACTGATGACCTTTGAGAAGTCAGTTTTGGTGAAGTAAAGCGGGAGGAAGTCAGGTTGGATGGGGTCAAAAAGAGAATTGGAAGAGAGGAAGTGGGAAGAGTGGTTTAGGCAACTTGCTCAAGGAGTTTGGCGAGGAGTGGTAGGAGGGAGATGGGAGGGGGCAAGAGAGGGGTTTTTTTAGGATAGGGGAGACATGAGCATGTTTGAAAGTGGGGATAAAGCCACTGGAGGGTAAACAGTTGAAGATGTTGGTAAAGGAGGCAAAGAGGGAGGAGACAAGAGCTTTGATAAGATGTGAAGGGATGGGCTTGGAGGGAGTTGGATTTTGAGGGGAGTTAGGAAATCTCCTCTTGAGATACTTTTGGGAAAGATGGGAGAGTTGAAGAAAGGGCAGGAGGATGGAGGAACTGGAGACGTTTGGGGAGATTTTAGGGATGATTTCAATTTTCTTAATAAAGTATGTAGCCAGGACATCAGGAGCAAGAGATGGGGGAAGTAGGAGGACAGGGTGTTTGAGGAGGGAGTTAAACATCTGAAACAACTGGTGAGGGAAGTGCGCATGGGAGTCAAATGAAGATGAAGAAATAATGCTTCCAGGCAGAGGGGAGGGCAGAGAGAGTTAAACCAGGCAAGGATGAACTTGCCGAAGAAGAAGTCTACCTGCTATCTGATACCAGGATTTCCACCAGCAGCCCTTTGTGACTCATGCACAGGAGCAAAGGAAGCTGACTGATCCAGAGTTCTGGGTAAGTAGTACAGACTACTACAGACACAGACTAAAGCAGGTTAAATAGCCTCTGTCCCCAGGGAGCATATGTTCTATGGAGGATGGGCACCTAAAGCCCTCATTAACTGTGAGAAAGGGCATATAGTTATCCTAACCCAGAGACAGCATTCATCCAGTTGCAGACACTTCAGACCTCTCTCCCCATTTTCAAAGCCCTCCTAAAATTACCTCTCCACAAAGAGGCCTTCCCCTACTAACCCCTCACTTCATCATCAGTGGTACTTATTGAGCACTTAACTGTGCACGGAGCTTTGCACTAAGTGCTAAGGGAATTGGCAGACAGGTTCCGTGTTCACAGTGGGCTTACAGTCTAGACACTTCCCTGTCTAAGCCCTCCCTTCTGCTTTGCTAATGCACATTCCCCTTAAGCACTTGTTCTTCACCCCTTCCCCAGACCCACAGCACTTAACGTACATCTATATCTGTAATCTGTTTTAATGTCTATCTTCTCCTCCTAGTCTGTAAGCTCTTTGTGGGCCCAGCTCATCTCCATCTATTATTGTTTTGTACTCTCTCAGTTCTTAGTACGGTGCTCGGCCCACAGTATGCACTCAATAAATACCACTGACTGGTTGATTGATTGACTTCATCAAGACCACAGAACCATCCTAAATGATGGCATATGAGTGGAATGTACCTGCTATAGTATAGTGGGTTTTGTACAGTGAAATGAAATGTGAAGGGGAGAAAAATCACCCCCCACTTAGCCACTTAGAGAGCAAAATTGATCTCTGAAGCGGTTGCCACATGCAAAATTGTAACTATTTCTACAAGGGAAATAAGGGGAATTACCAAGCCCCCATTTTACAAAGGAATTTGAGAAGCAGTGTTGCCTAGTGGATAGATCAGGGGCTTGGGGGTCAGAAGGACCCGGGTTCTGGACCTGGGTTCTAATCCCAGCTCTACCACTTGTCTGCTGTGTAACCTAGGGCAAATCACTTAACTTCTCTGTGCCTCAGTTACTTCATCTGCAAAATGGGGATTAAGACTAGGTGCCCCTTGTGAGACATGGACTGCATCCAACCTGATTATCTTGTATCTACTCCAGCACTTACTAGAGTTCCTAGCACATAGTGAGTGCTCAACAAATACCATAAAAAAGGGTCAGGTAGATGATACTATCTGCACTGTAGGTAAACAGTTTTGTCTGTCTCCCCCTTCTGGGTAGGGATTGGTTTTTTTTTATTTTGATGTACTCTCCCAAGTGCCTAGCACAATCCTCTGCACACAGTAGGTTGCTCGGTGAATACAAATGAATGAATTCATACATTCTACCAGCTCTGTTCCAGTTTTTTTAATGGAAAATGATTGCCAATGGTTCCTTTCACCTATTATCTAACTTTTAGTTTACTGGGTTTTCCTGATCCATTAATTTTTCATAAGTCCAGATACATCAGTAGTTTCCCTCTTCATGTGGCTCTGAATGGCAATGAGAAAAGTTTGGTATAAAATGTAAAGGGCAACGGGAGATTGGATCTACTCAGAGGCCATCTACTTGGGCGGGGGATTCCCTGCCAGAAAGGAACTGTCCTCACCCCCAGATGGAGTTCCCCTTACTGAAAAGTGAGCACATTCAATTCTCTCTGGGGGAGGAAAGGGAGGAAGACACAGAATAGCTCCCTTCCATCTCTTCCTCCCTTCCCCGTTTCCTCCTCTCCAGACCGACTCCACTGGAAGACATCGGGTGGTCAGTTTGGGTCAAATTCTGGCTAGACCGATAAGATGAGGTGTGGGGGGCTTATAGGAAAGGTCAAAAATTCCCCATTTCGGTGACTCTTGTGCTTGGAACCTGTGACAGCTGTGCTGACTCCTGGGTTTGTTATTATGTTCAGAGATGGAGGTGGGTCGATCCCATTTCGGTTGAGCTCTCAGAGGTTATAGAAAATTGAAAAGCAGGTTCTCCAAGTGGAGAGACCATTAAATCTAAGTACTCGTTCTACTGACTTGCAGGTACTGTTCGGGAATCATCTAACCATCACATGCAGAGCAGGGCCAGTTTGCTTTAAAGGGAAATTTCTGAACTGTGCATTATGTTCTGACCACATCCTGCATTTGAGGGCTATGGAGAATTGTAGGCCACCAGTGCCATGCATTTTAATGAACAAATTCTTTTGTTTGCTGCTTTACTATGCATTTGGACTTTTGAAAAAATCTTTGCTACCACTATCAAGATCATCTTTCTCCACTCTTTGGGGAGTTTACAGACCCCACCCACATAAACAGAATGAGTCAACCTTTAGGGGCCTAAGTCTGTGTCTGGAAGGCTTATGTTAGACAGATCGGTTTAAAAAGAAAGTTTCTAAACTTCTTTAGATGCGGTAACTCTCTAATCTGTAAATTACAACAGATTTTAACCAAAGGTCAAATTGAAGCTTAGTTGAGTCCAGGGGAATCTTAGGCAGAATTATTCAGTTTCTATACGAATTATTTTACAGAAATAACGTGATAAAGATACCCCCCAGTTCCACCCCTGCCAATCAATCAACCAATCAATGATGTATATTGAGTGCTTACTGTGTGCAGAGCAGTGTACTAAGCATTTGGGAGAGTACACTTTTGGTAGACACAGCCCCACAAAGGTTGGTACTGACAAATTTAGCTGTGGAGAGAATTATTACGAAATAAAGGGGACACATATTAGAGAAGAAGAAGAGGATGTGGCTCTCCTTCAAGATCTCCTGCTCTTCTCCTTGTTTCCTCTCTGTAGATCTTCTCCAAGAAATGGCTAATTTTCAGTAGAGAACTGTGATGATGGAGTGTCAACCAGTCAACCAACAATCAATCAGTGAGCATTTACTGTGTGCTGAGCACTGTACGGGGCACTGGGGAGAGCATAATTCAACAGAAATGGTAGACATTATTTCTGCCCCCAAGGAGCTTACAGTCTAGAGGGAGAGAGAGATATTAAAATAAATTTCAGAGAGGGGAAATGGGAGAGAAGAAGGAGATAGGGAAGTTCTAGTACTAGGGAAGCGGTGTTGCCTAGTGGATAAAGCATGGGCCTGGGTGTCACAGACTTTGGGTTCTAATCCCAGGTCCATCACTTGCCTGCTGTGTGACCTTGGGCAAGTCACTTCATATCTCTGGGCCTCAATTTCCTCAACTGCAAAATGGGGATTCAATACCTATTCTCCCCACTACTTGGACTGTGAGTCCCATGTGAGACAGGGACTGTGGTCAACCTGACCAACTTGTATCTACCCCAGAGTACAGAACACTGCTTGACATGCCGTAAATAAGTACTTAACGGATACCTTAAAAAAATTACATGGGGCTGGGGATGCGGTGAATGTCAAGTGCTTAAGTGGTACTGATCCAAACTCAAAGGTGATGCAAGAGGGAAGATGAGTTAGTTGGAGGACTTAGTTGGAGGAGGCCTCTTGGAAGTGGTGTGATTTTAGGAAGGCTTTGAAGGGAGAGAGCGTGGTGATGTGTCCCACTGGGGCCAACAAATAAATCTTTATCTCAACACTTCAGGGTCTTTATCTCATGACTCAGAGTTCTGCTCACGGTGAGGAATAATAATAATTGTGGTATTTGTTAAGAACTTACTCTGTGCCAAGCACTAAGCACTGGAGTAAATACAAGATAATTGAGTTGGACACAGTCCCTGTCCCACGTGTGGTTCACAGTCTTAATCCCCATTTTATAGATGAGGGAACTGAAGCACAGAGAAGTTGAGTGACTTTCCCAAGGTCACACAGCAGAGAAGTGGTGGAACTGGGATTAGAACCCAGGTCCTTCTATACATAAGGCCATGCCGCTTCCCTAGCACTAGCACTTTCCTAGCTCAGGAATGTTCTGAGGTCTAATGGGGCTGGGAAGCAGGAAATTCACTATCTAGTCCCAGTTCTGAAAGTGCCCTGCCCTGTGCCCTCAGGCACGTCACTTGACCTCTCTGAGCCCCAGTTTCCTCATCTATAAAATGTGTATAATTATACCTGCCTCTCCCTTCCTCACAGGTATGTAGTGAGGAAAATCTGAGATCCCTGATGTAAAAGTATTTTTGGAAAAATCAAATCCCGCTATAAATTCAAGTGGTCATCACCCAATACTCTGTTTGCTAAGTTTCACCAGAATTTTTGGAGAGTTGGGGTGGTCCTACTAATTGTTGACTAGCAATGCAGCCAGCGATGTTTTGTGTCTTTGAGATGTGGCAATGGAAAAAAGAACCCAGGCAGGTGTTCTATGAATCTTCAAACAGAAATTTCATAGGCATATTCATTTCCAAGGTACTCATTGCCAATGCAGTCCAGATAGAAATAACATTCCACTTTGAATGGCTTAGGGCCTTCAGACATTTCCTGGCAAGAGCAAAAACTGTTTTAAAAATCAACACATTTATTTGCCAAATGGATTGGAATCCATGGCCATTTAAGGGAGAGGAATAAAGTGTGATATTTTGCCTTTTGTATTATATGCCCCTTTTAACCTGTTGGGTTTTTGTATGGATCAACTAGGGAATTGTTTGTTCTTTTTACACAGTATCAATCTACTAACTTTCAAACAAGACATGTGGAGGGCTTTGAAAAGGCTCAAGATGTAGAATTAATGGTTGGGAAAATGAACTAAAGTCTGATTTGTGCTTCTATCAGGACCCTTGGCAGAAGTCTAGTTGAGGGAAAATAGGATGGGTAGATCTGGTGGTTGGGTTCATCCGGTCATTCAATCGCATTTATTGAGTGCTTTCTATGTGCAGAGCACTGCATTAAGTGCTTGAAATGTACAATTGAGTTCCTACTGACCTGTGATTCAGACAGGGTCAGACCCATATGGGACTATGCAATTGTTGGAGTGTTGAAAATAATCAATCATTTTTACTGATTGCCTATTGTGTGCAGAGTACTATGACTTTGGGCAAGTCTCCTAACTTCTCTGAACCTCAGTTCCCTCATCTGTAAGATGGTGATTTAAGACTGTGAGTCCCATGTGGGACAACCTGATTACCTGGTATCTACCCCAGCATTTAGAACAGTGCTTGGCACATAGTAAATGCTTAATAAATGCCATCATTATTATTATTATACTAAATGCTTGGGAGAGTTCAACAGACATAGTAGACGTATTTCTTGCCCACGAGGAGAGTACAGTCTAGAGGGGGGAAATAAGTTGGCAGATTGTTTTGTTTCTATGTCAACATTCCTTCTGGTCCCCAAGTCAGCTTGACCAAATGTCAATCAATCAATCAATCATGTATCTAGTTGAATTGATCCATCCACCCATTTCATGCTTTCTTCTAGAACACAAGGATAGAATTAGGTAGGGCTAAGGAAAGGACCAGAAGACTCGCCTACTTTGAGGGAGTGGGACTTCTTAAAGACTCCAATCAGTGGAGTAAGTGAACACTGGAGAAGCAGCATTACCTAGTGGACAGAGCATGGGCCTGAGGGGTCAGAAGGACCTAGGTTCTAATCCCAGATCTGCCACTTGTCTACTTTAGGACCCTGAGCAAGGCACTTCACTTCTCTGGGCCTCAGCTGTAAAATGAGAATTAAAACAATGAGCCCTGGGTAGAACATGGACTGTGACCAACCTGATTAACTTGTAACTACCCCAATGTTCAGTACAGTGCCTGGTATGTAGTAAGTGCTTAACAAATACCATAAAAATACCCTAGAGATAAGTTTCTTTACGCTTCTTCTGGTTTTATGGACAACACCATGTATGGTGGGGCCTGGTAAAAACAAGACAAGTTGTGAAACTGAGCAGGGTTTACATTACTGAGGATGGCCAGTTGACTCTAGGTACAGGACTCTTATAGAATCAGTATAGTCTATTTGAAAAAGCAGGGACCTGGGAACCAGAGGACCTGACTTCTAATCTAGGCTCTGTCGCTTGCTTCCTGTATGACCTTGGGTAAGTCACTTAACTCCTCTGTGCCTCAGTTTCCTCAATTATAAAATGTGGATTCGATACCTGTTCTTGCCCCTGTTTAGACTGTGAACCTCATGTGGGACAGGGACTGTGTCGGAGCTCATTACTCATTGCTTAGTTCAGTGTAAGAACTTAATAGATGCCACAAAAAACCACAGTGGACATGAGTAGCACCTGCTTAAGGCAGACATTTAGACAGAGAATAAATTATCTAAACTATTTTATCCTCTAGGGGTACTTTCTATCAGTGAAAATGACCACCATAAACTAGGAAATATGGCTCCAGCAGGATCTGGCCACTGCTCTTCTATTCTTTTATGAACTCTGGGCCTGGATGGTAGCAGACTGAAATTAGTCTTGTGAAAATGAACACATGGTTGGAAAATGAATCTTTTTGAGCCAGAATCAATGAAACAGGTCACATAATAATAAAAATAGCAATAGTATTATTTTACCATATGCAAGCACCATTCTAAAGTCTGGGGTAGTACAAATTTTTAAGGGGGAACACAGTCTCTATATCATATGGGGCTCATAGTCTAAGTAGGAGGGAGTAGGATTTAATCTCTATTTTCTAGATGAGGTAACTGAGGCACAGAGAAGTTGAATTATTTGCCCCAGGTCACTCAGCAGGCACGACAGAGCCAGGATTAGAACCCATTTCCTTCTGACTCTCACGCTTTCTGCACAGGGCCCTGCTACTTCACTTGAATCAAAGGGACAGAAAGCTGCCCGTCTCAAAATGTTTAGTCCTTTTGTGGGCTTGATTCCATTTAACAGGGTTATGCAAATAGCACTCCTCGGCTGAGTACTGCACAAGGCCAGCTCAACCATATAGGTGAATTGCAATTGTCTTCTCACTTCAAGGCCTGGCAGGGCCACCTCAAGATATTTTGGCACTTTGGGCAACAGGCTGGGGATTGAAAGCCCTATGCCAAAATAACTTGAGGTGGCCCTGCCAGACCTTGAGTTGAATAAGGTGCCCGTAAAAAAGATACATTTTCAATAGAAGTAAATTACAGTTAACTACAAGAAGGTAAATAGTAGGTAAATTGTTGTTGAATGTACAATATTTTACACTGGAGTTGAAACTTAGAAGTATCAGATTAGCTTTGTCACAGCTGCAGCTCTAATATGAATGCTCAGTAACACCTCTTTGTAGCCATATCTTACATCTTACTGTGTGCAGAGCACTGTACTAGGTGCTTGGAATGTACAATTCGGCAACAGATAGAGACAATCCTTGCCCGACAACAGGCTGACAGTCTAAAAGGGGGAGACAGCAAAACAAAACAAAACAAAACAAGTAAACAGACACATTCCCTGCCCACAATGAGCCATTTACACCTCAGTTCAAAAGAACTGATTGTAGTTCGACCCAATCGGATGACAAAATAACCAAAATTACTTTAGCAGGAGAAAAGGGTGTAAGGATGCTGCCTGCCTGCTAGAACCATTTCTTCATTGCCTCCAGGACCAGCAGAAAAACACCAAGATAACTCTGGACGTTTCCTCCCTGGAACATGAGTTTCTTTAGTCCCCTGCTCTACGGAGCAGGAGAGGGGTCTTTTCACTGATCCTTGCTTGAGCCAGAACTTAAGACTGCTTTTCACCAATCATGTTGATCTTATGCTCAATCAGTTATTGAGTGGCTACTCTGTGTACAGCACTCCATCACGTGCTACGTACTTAGTAGAAATGATCAGATTTGGGTCTCATCCCTATAACCCGGGCATGATGCCTTCTTAGAATTTTCCGAGATCTCAGTGTTATTCATATTTAATGCTTCCTGGTCTGGTTCCTCATTTAGTTTTTAGGAAAGAACATTTCATGGGCTGAGATACAATGATACTCTTACACAATCTCCATGAGAGTTTTCATTTCCTTTATTTGCTTTTAAAGATTCTCCTATAAAAAGCTCTTTGGAAAATATCATTTGGGCGAGTTTCGATGATGAAGCTATTGTAGAGGAAAAAATCAGGATAAATATGTAAAAATGGACCAAGAGCATCATACCAAAAGCCAAATGGAATATGTTGATGGGTGAGAATCACAAAATTGGATTTAGTCTGAAAATAATTACAATTACCACAGAAGAAAGAAGACTCATTGTCATCATCAATAGCAATTATTGAACTCCTATTGGTGCTTAATTGCCTGGAAACATACAACAGGAAAAAAAAATCACAGTCTGCCATCAAGGACTTACACTTTTATGGGGGAAGACATAGACTGCCAAATATTCAAAAAAAAGAGTAATAACATAGGTACAGATGATAAGACAAAATAATTGAATAAATAATGATGATGATGATGATGTTGATGATGATGATGACAAAGACGACTACAACGATTTCTAGGTCTCCTATCGGGAGCAACAAGTAATTCTTAGTCCTTAAACTTCATGACCAAGAATCTGTCTGAAGGAATTGATTGTAGTGCTAGTGATTTGCACAGTGGCACTTTCACTCTCTCATCCCTGCCAATCATGTTTCCACTGGAGTGCATGGAGTGCAACAAGTGGGCAGGAAGGCTGAACACTGCAAAGTGCACACGAAGGATTTGTTTAGATGTAGTATACACAATTGCCCCTCTCAGGATGGCACCCGGAAAGTTTCCAGTACTCTATCAGTCTCGCTATGGGAGGGAGAGTCAAGCAGAGGCCTACACATTCCATTCCTAGCTTGGGTAGTGGCTAGCGAGTGGAAGGCAATCTGCTACATGGCCAAACTCATCTGTGCTGGGCAGCAGCAGAATGGGAGAGAGTGAAGGGCGGAAACTCAAGTTTACTGTGCAGAAGGAGTCTTCCATATTTTTACCAAGAAAATTCTGTGGAAACACTACCAAAACGATTGCAGATGAAGTTGGGGCATTCTGGGAGAGACCTGCCCATGGAGTCGCCATGGGTCCAAAATGACTCGACAGCATATGACAAGTCCCACAGGTGAATGCTAAGGTGGCTGATGTAATGACATGACCTGCAAAGTGGGGTTTAAGCAGCACTGCCTAGTGGATAGAGCAAGGGCCTGGGAGTCCAAAGGACTTGGGTTCTAATCCCTGCTCCACCACTTTTCTGCTGTGTGACCGTGGACAAGTGACATTAACTTCTCTGTGCCTCAGTTACCTCAACTGTAAAATGGGGATTAAGACTCTGAACTCCATTAGGGACATGGACTGTGTCCAACATGATTAGCTTGTATCTACACCAGTGCTTAGTACAGTGCCTGGTACATAGTAAGCTCTTATGAAATACCATAAAAAAGGAGATGGTCTTTGGGGGCTGTGAAAGGGGGAAGGAGAGATATGGTTTGGTAGATTTGAGCAGGGAGAGAGCTCCTGGCAATCATTCAAATAAGGAGAGTCATGAGCAAGGTAATGTTAGAAAGGAGTGAAGGATGTAAGCTAGGTTGTAACAGGAAAACCAAGTGATTAGTTACGAGGGAGGCAAGCTAGTGGAAAACTTTGAAACCAGTGGTCAGGAGCTTTTGTTCTATGCAAGAAGAACTGAGGAGGCATAGAAAGTTTGTGAACAGGGAAATGTTTCATTCTGAGTTATGTTTTAAAAAGATGATGCATGTAGTTCTACATAAAATACATTGAAGAGGGAAGAGGCTTAAGGAAGAGAGGCCTCTAAGGAGGCGAAAATAGTAATACAGTTAGGCAGTGATGAGGGTTTGATCGAGGGTCGTATGGGTGGAGAGGAAGGGTACTTTTGTGGAATATTTTAGAGGAAAAGAACCAGAAGAATTTAGAAACTGGCTGACTGTGAGATGTAAATGACAGAGGAATCAAAACCAAAAGGCAAAGCCAAAGTTCTGGGCTTCTGGGACAGGGAGTTTGCTAGTTGTAGTTGACTAGGATGGGAAAGTTAGGAAAAGGAGATGGTTTAGGAGGAAAGATGGGGGTAGGGAAAAAAGTTCAGTTTTTGACATTAAGTTTAAAGTACCAGCAGATCATAAGATGGAGCTATGCCAAGGGCAAAAGGAGGTTGGAAATTGTATTGCAGTGAGAGGATAGCAAAAATGACATGGACTTGGGAACATCTGTTTATAGGTGGTAGCTGAAATCATACTAGTGGATGAGAGAATTAATGTAGAGTAAGAATAGAGTGGGCAAGGGATTTTCACTGTTTATTGTTGTACTGTACTTTCCCAAGCTTTTAGTACATTACTCTGAACATAAAGTGCTTAATAAATTTGATTAAAAGAATTGATTAATGAATAGAGGACACAGAGAATCAACTCTTGTGGGACTCCCACTATTAAAAGGGTGAGGAAATGAGAAGTCAGCAAAGGGGATTGGAAAGGAAGAGTCTGAGTTGTAGGGAGAGAACTGGGAGAGTGCTGAGTTGGCAAAAATAAATGAAAGTTGTCAAGAGAAGAATTTGGTCAACCTTGTCCAATGTATCAGAAAGATCACAAAGCACTTGGATGGAATGGAACCCATTAGATTGTACTGGACAGAAATCATTGTAGACCGTAATGAGCCGTTTCAGTAGAATGAAGAGATTGGTGAGTGCTGAGAAGAGACTCAGTGGGGAGGAAGTGGAGGCAGAAGGTTTGTGCAGAACATTCAAGAAGTTCAGGCAGGAAGGAGAACAGGGAGAGGATGATGGCTAGAGGGTGTAGTGTGGTCAAGAAAGGCTTCTTTCACTCTGGGTTTTTTGAAGGCAGAGCGGAAGGAGCCAAGGAAGAGGAAGAGAGGTTGAAAATAGAGTGAAAGAGAAGATGAGGGTGGGACCAAGTATTGCTATGAGGTGAGAGGGGTTGGTCAGATTTTAAGAATAAAGAGCATTCTCCTCTTGAGAAACAGCTGGGAAGAAGCTGAATGCTGTTCTGGATTAGGGGGAAAATGAGGAGGCAAAAGTGGCACTTGGGGGAGTTTGTGTCTGATGGCGAGAGTTCCCTGCCCACAAGGAACTTACAATCTAATGGAAATTCTATCAGGGAATTCCCAGTGAAAATTTTTTCCGGCAACAGTCCCGGGGCTCAAGCTAACAATTTAGTTTTGGACAATAACAAATGCTGGCAGAGAAAAACAGCGAATTCCCCTCCCTCACCTGTCCCTTATTTTTCTTAACTGTGCATTGCTCTTTTCTGAACTTACAACTAGTGTTACCCCTGGCTCACTGATGGCTTTGCTGACAGAGGGAAAAGGTTGAATTTCTTTCTACATTAGGGCCACTCACAAATTCAGCTGACAGTTCTAAGGCTTTGAAGCAACCTCTGGCACTGAAAACTTTTATTTATATTTCTATCTCAGGGCCATAGGAAGAGGTCATTCAGTCCTTCCCCCTGACATCAGGCAGAGCTACATTAAAACTGACCAATGAGTAGTTATCTTACATCTGTTGCCATCTTGAAGAGTGATTTCACAACTGCTCTCAGTAAACAGTCTGGTGTTTAACAATTCTCAGACACTGGAATGAGCTCACTGAAGCAGGAACACCCAAGACCTCCGTATTATTTGGCCACTGGTTTTTTTGGCCTCCATATTGCTTGTCTGTTCAGAGTGCACCAAAATGGAGAGCTGGCTACAATCCACAGTTAGAAGATATCTTATCCTACTGGCCTAACCAGTTCACAGACACCTGCCCTAGCTTGCTGAAAGTGAACACCTGAAATATAGCTCACGAACTTCAGTTTCCCTGAAGTTTAGAAGGATATGCCATGGAGTGGAGAGGGAGTTGGTATGTCAGGAATGGTTGGGGGGTCCTTTATGGCCGCTGACTTGAGAAGCAGCATGGCTTAGTGGATAAAGCACAGGCCTGGGAGACAGAAGGACCTGGCTTCTAATCCTGGCTCTGCCATATGTCTGCAGTGTGACGTTGGGCAGATCACTTAACTTATCTGAGCCTCAGTTACCTCATCTGTAAAATGGGGATTGATTGTGAGTCCCATAAGGGACAGGAACTGTGTCCAACCTACCCCAGCACTTAGAACAGTGCTTGGCAAATAGTAAGCACATAAGCACCACCATTATTATTAGGTTTTAAAGAGGAAGGAGTTGGGACCCTCCTCACTGCAATAGATATGGATGCAGGCCCTTAGGTAATCCTCTACATGAGGGATTTTAAAAGGGAACCAGATAGAAGGGGGAAAAAGAGACTCCTACTCCTGGGCAACCAACCCACATTCCTGCCTACAACCTTATGAGCCAAAGAGTTTTTGAAGGTTACCACCGAGGATGTAATCAATAAATCATTCAATTCAGTTCCCTCAAGTTGAGGCTTCAAGAGTTGAAGTTGAAGCTCTCTCTCCATGCCTCTGAACAGTCTTCTGTTTGGAGGTTTATTCTGAGATATGTGGCCTACTAATGGCTGAGAGGTGGCGTGCCGACATCACAGGCAGGCATGGCTAAAAAAGGGAGGCTCCTGCCAATGACCTATGTCAATTAGCTGCTAACGAATCATGTCATCTGGAAAATTCCCTCTGCTGTCTCCAACAGCATGTCTCAGGCAAAACTTTTCTGGAAACATTTTTCTGAAACAAACAGATCTCTCCACTGAGAAACTACCTCCTCCCCATCTGAAACAACCAAGACTTTTCTCTCTGAAAGAGAGTGTTGCTTTCAGGTAGATGTGAGTGCTCATTCTTAGAACGTTTATTTCATTGATTCAGCATATTCCTCTTGGAACCTAATGTCCAGGTTATTACTGAATCCCTTCTCTGGAAATAGCCCATGACATGTATTCTTGGGTCAGACTGATAAATGAATCAGCCCAATAGGTGGGATGTGATGTAAGTTTAATTGAAGGAACTTCCAAACTAAAATGCTTATGTTCTTCTTACTTTACTTCTTCTTCTAAGATAAATGATTTCAAAAACTCACAAGAATAACAGGCCATAACAGCACTGCTCTTTTAAGAAGGAAAGAGATGAACTATATACTGTCAAAATCCTTTACACTGACCTTTGATGTGTTTAAATCTAGCATCTATGACACATCTGCTAGTTTAGGTTTTCTTTGTTTTTATACTGGAGTAAAAAAGAAATACCTTTGACCACTCATAAGCAAAGTCAAAATCCTAGGATGAGAAGATGGACATAAAACTATATCTTCAGTTTCTCAGGGAAAGGTAGATTATGGCTTGTCCAGCTAACTGACAGTAGCATTGATCTACCTCTCCTCCCTTCTCTCTTTCTACTGCCCACCCCGCACGCTCCGCTCCTCTGCCACCCACCTCCTCACCGTCCCTCGGTCTCGCCTATCCCGCCGTCGACCCCTGGGTCACGTCCTCCCGCGGTCCCGGAACGCCCTCCCTCCTCACCTCCGCCAAACTGATTCTCTTTCCCTCTTCAAAACCCTACCTAAAAATCACCTCCTCCAAGAGGCGTTCCCAGACTGAGCTCCTCTTCCCCCTCTACTCCCTCTGCCATCCCCCCTTTACCTCTCCGCAGCTAAAGCCTCATTTTCCCCTTTTCCCTCTGCTCCTCCACCTCTCCCTTCCCATCCCCACAGCACTGTACTCGTCCGCTCAACTGTATATATTTTCGTTACCCTATTTATTTTGTTAATGAATTGTACATCGCCTTGATTCTATTTAGTTGCCATTGTTTTTACGAGATGTTCTTCCCCTTGACGCTGTTTATTGCCATTGTTCTCGTCTGTCCGTCTCCCCCGATTAGACTGTAAGCCCGTCAAACGGCAGGGACTGTCTCTATCTGTTGCCGACTTGTTCATCCCAAGCGCTTAGTACAGTGCTCTGCACATAGTAAGTGCTCAATAAATACTATTGAATGAATGAATGAATTGATGTCTCTAATCAGTCTTTCTGGCAACCGAGTGAGGATATAATATACCCTCCTGGAAGCAAAAGAGAAAATGAGATTCTATGAACCATGAGAGTCTCTACACAAACTAAAATATGCCCTGTTATGATAACCATTCCCCTGATATATAGCTGGCTTCTATAAGGCCCAAAGGAACAAGAGAAATGACATGTTTATAGTCCCAGGACTAGAGCAGGCTAGAAACCTTGTAAAAATCAGTGGATAAAGGGAATGTGCTATCTGTGGGTAGGTTTTTCTGCAATTTGACAGTGGGGCCGATCTCAACAAATTCCTTACTCAGGAGAGAATTACACGCCCAAGAAGGTTTTGAAACCAATAGCCTTCTATAAAGAACAGTCTCACTCCAGGAGGCCCAGGTTGCCTCTAGAATGCAATTGAAACATGGGGGGTTGGTACATAGACACAAATAGGAAGGGACCCAAAGCTAACTCAACATGGGATGGAGAAAAGCCTGCTGGGCTGCAATTCCCTTGATACTGGAATGATGAATAACCTTCCTGGAAAGCTGCCAGGTTTTTTGGGCAACCTATGAAGGAAGGTTTAGGAAAAGCAGTCAGGCTGGCTTCATTTTCCAGTAGCAACACTAAAAGGATGGAGCAGATGGCCCATGTTCTAGATGTTCCCATTCTCCAGTTCTGATGACTAGTCCTCTTGGGAATGACATAGATGAATGCTTGGACCCATCTCTGGGTCTTCCCCAGGACCTGTCAAGGGTATATTCAAAGTTGTATTTGGTTTAAAACCACAGTTGCTTTTTGGTTTTGGTGTGACTTGAATCAGTCCAGTGATGCTCTTAAGCCCTGGGGACAATTTATTCACAAAGGAGCCTAAAAGACACTTTCAAGAAAGAGTTCAAGCCAAAAGAGTTCAAGCTGGTAGAGTATGGATCAACTTCAAGGTTGGCCTTTGAGAGAAACAAGGGGGAAGTTTGGAAGAGAATCCTAAATCCCTCCCCTGCAGTCTGCCTCTCTGCCTGGAGCTTCTGAGGATCTGAAATTGATTCCTGGGTGGAAGACAGATAAAGAAACTCCTGTGAGATAGTATTTGGGACAAGGCAAATTTGACGTCCATGTGGCAAACATCCTGCCAGTAATTTCCTGAGGTCTGTACAAATTTTATCAACATCAATAAAGGATAAAATATGCATTTATTCCCTTGTTTGGAAGAAAATAAGTGCCTAACCTCTACAGTGAGAGATGATTAAAGCATATGTATATATAGATATAGATATACATACACACTCATTGTATGTATATAGATTGAGGACTACAATGCATTATCTGAACTGACTCTCTTGAGGGGTACTTTTAGGTTGTCTATGGAAATGGGAGTTAACTCAAACTGACGGGCTCATCTGCCCTTAAAAAAAATCTATGAAGGAAGAAGTATGTGAAGTGTTTTCTCAACCTTGAACTGAGGGGGTGGCTCATTAGTTGCAATTTAGGTGTTTTCCAATTAGGAAACAAAGAACAATGTGATGTACAGATAGGCAGCTGCAGTTAATCTGTGCTATACACCCTAACATAAGGCTCTAAGATAGCCCGAATTGTAGTGTGACAATATGCTCAAACTATATAAAGCCAGACAAATATTAAGTTTACATGGTTTTGCTCTGATAATAATAATGTGATATTAACAATATTCCGATAGCTCAAGTGACTAGGGGAGCAGCGTGGATAGACCAGAAGCCTGAGAGCCAGAAGATCATGGGTTCTAATCCCAGAAGCACCCCTTGTCTGCTATGTGGCCTTGGGCAAGTCACTTAACTTCTCTGGGCCTCAGTTCCCTCATCTGTAAAATGGGGATTAAGACTGTGAGCCCTATTAGGACAGGGACTGTGTCCAAACTGAATATTTTGTATCTACTCCGGCACTTAAAACAGTGCCTGGCACATAGTAAGTGCTTAACAAATACCAAATTATTATTATTATTATTATTATTATTGTTAAACCACTGAATTAGGTTAGGAATGGCAAGAACTCTGGCTTCTGACAGTGATTTACTGGTTGTTTTCTGTCCACCAACTGTCAGTCAGGGAAAATAACAAATGGCCTTGTCAGAAACATGGCACAGATTAGTTTCCTTTCCTGCTCCTGCTCCTGCTCCTGCTCTCCCCATCCCACAAAGCGAAGAAACTGAAAGCCCCACAGACTGAAGGGAAGGTCTTCATTAGCCCAGTTTGGTTAAGTTGACTACTTACACAACCAGATTATTTGGAGAGAGATAAAGTTGTCTTTTGATTCGAAGAGACGGCTGCTGGTGGGACTGTAATTTTGAGTGTGAGTGGCTTTGAAGGGGAATCTCTTTCCCACCTGCACACTCTTTCAATGCAAATAGAGAGGACCACCTTTTCCGACCCCTGACCATTCAGAGCGAACATCAGTATGCTCAGAGGAACAGGAGGGGGATACTTTAAGTCCTTAAAGTTTTGTCTGAGTTATTCCAGTTAGATATACTGAGAGAATTAGGCCCAACATTTCTGCAATCACAGATGTTGCTATAGGGGCAAAATTTGGGGGACTCTAACAATTTTGACTAACTACAAAATTTGCATTGGTCTCACCGATATTTTCCATAACTAGCTTCATCCCCTTACTGAGGTCACCCCATCTCATAGGACATGGTCAAGACTTTCATAAGACTCCATGCCCACACTACCCTTGGGGAATTCTTAGCCTGGAACATCCCTCATGGAAGAGGTAAGCATTGGCAGGGCATGGCAAGATGGTGGATTGACCATGATACTCCCCACCATTGTGGATGCCAAATGTACTGTTAGGTCCTGAGCCAGGCTAATTTTCGATTTCAATCTATCAGTGATATTTATTGAGTGCTTCTTGTGAACAAAGTACTGTACTAAATGCATGGGGAAGTACAATACAACAGTGTTAGTAAACAAAAGTTCTGCCCTCGTGGAGCTAACAGCCTACAGCAGGCCACAGATCTGCTTGCCATATCAGCAAGCTAAGTGAAAAGCATGTCTCCTGCAGTCTTTGTTCTCAGAGTTTGTCTACAAACACAATTTACCGCAAAAAGAATTGAGACTATTTCTTTCATGTCCACTACCTAATTTCCCTTACTATGTATGCCTGGCTTCCTGGGATCCCCTACATGAGAGTTTGTGCTATTTTGCATCACTGAGAGTAAGGATTTTTTTTTTTCCACAAGGACTTTATGGAGCAAGTTCATGCATAGTTCAACTGATTTTCCTATAGTGTGGGGAATGAATTCTTGCAAAATCCTGCATTAGGGGAAACGCTCAATGTACAACTTACCGTGTCTCACCCCATATGCATTTATACAAACTGTTTCTTCCAACAGTACATTTTTGCTGAACCCAAAAAAGCTCACATTATTGGATGAATGTTCCCTAATTCCATAACAGCAGTCTAACCAAAATACATAGAAAAAGCACATGTCATGGATGCAAATGTTTATAAAAAATCAATATGAACCAAGGATTATGATACACCCGGGGCCTTCCTGGTAGTAATCTCAGGCACAATTGATCAAGGTTTTCTCTGTGTTATTGAATTTATTCATTTAAATAGACCGTACCCTTGCCTTGTAACACAAGTACAGTGAGCTTATTTTGCTAGTTATTCCATTTTTTTGTAATTTAAATGAATGCTACCATGTATTACAGATTTTTTTTTAATGGGCCAGTTGGGTCAAGATTTAAATGATTGAGAGTATTGGAAGGTTGATTTCCTTTCTTTTTTATGTGGATGAGGAAACTTTCTTGTTGTTTACTGGAATGGTGGGTCTGTAACAAACAGGCAGCTGGAGATATACAAGTCACTGGCTCTTTCCCCACAACCAGGAACTGATATGCAGAGTAAGATAACACATGGGAGCAAAGCAATCAAGGAAATAACCTCACAGGAAAAAAGAAAAAAGGTCAGAAATTGTGGAAGAAAGTCTAAATTTATTATCTTGAAGCTTAAAAAATAGTTGACCATGATGGACAACAAGAACAGCAGCTATTTAAGGCACAAAGTGCCCAAACCCACTGGGAGAGAATGGAAGAGTTTCAAACACTTGTGTCACATGGCAAGGGGGATTACACTCCACTCACTGAACATGCTTCATTAAATTTAGAGTCTCACAGCTCCTACTGTTCACCGAGGCATGGTACGGGTGGGTAAATGAGGCAGCTGCTTTAGGCGCAAGCCCAGAAGAGAATTTGGTGCTCCAGATCTAATTGCTCTTCGTTTTAAAGTGCCTTTCACCCCCTTGGAAGATATATCACTATCGAAAGCCTCATCTGTAAGGGGTCAGAGTTTTTAAGCTTCCCCTAGGTGTGAAAATACTTAGCAATGCCAATGACTGTGTGGAAAGCAAACTGGCAGTAGGAAATGATTGGAAAAACAGGAGACGAGTCTTGGGGAAAGGATTTCAGACCAGTAGAAATATTTTCATCTCAGAAAGGAGCAAAAGGAGCAGCGTGGTGTAGTAGAAAGAACCCAGACCCAGGAATCAGAAGACCTGAGTTTTAATCCCACCTTCATCACATACCTACTCCATAACTTTGGGCAAGCCACTTCACTTCTCCGGGCCTCAGTTTTTCTCATCTGTAAAACAGGGATTTAATACCTATTTTCTCCCTCCATTTGACAATGGGTCAGGGACTCTTTCATCTGATTATCCAATATTTTACCCCAGTGCTTGGCACATAGTAGGTGGTTAACAAATGCTGTAATTATCGTAAAGTAAATGAAACTCTGGTAGATTTTCTTAATGTTAGGCTTCTACTCTGAAAATCTGTCATGTGGGGTATCCAGTTTGACATGGATAGCTCTAAATTCTTCTAACAATCATGATCTTTACCCTAGTAATCTAACCTAGTTGTTCAGCCCAACCTAGTAATCACAGAATCTTAAAATCCTATATACTAGGTCTATGCAAGGCGAACTGCATGTGGTGGGTCCTGCCCACTACTGCTTAATGGCCTGAGAGTTCATGGCCTCATATTCATTCCAATGAATAAGTATTGGCAACCGGTGATATTCACCACAATTGAGCCCTGTGTGCCTTAAGGCTGCTTGTTTGGGCTTGTGGAGACCAAGCAGCCTTTGAATGATAGGGTTTCATTGTGGGTGCTTCTTGATTGGCTCAAAAGTACACATGATTGAAACCTAATGCTCTGGGTGGGGAGAGGAAGAGCAGACTACAGTGATCCTGTCCTTCCATGCTGTTTCGGGCCTGCACGGATTCTGGCTAGCTTCTGAGTTGGCAGTGGGGTAAGGATGAGTAAAATAGATCTTTTCTGCCTGTTAGTTCTACCAGTATACTCCATATAAAATGGGAAAATGAAAACTCACAGGCCAGAAACCTGTGAGTCAACACTGCTGGCTAACAGTATTCAGTAATTAATTAGGCAAACTGTCCCTCACACCCATTTATACTGGTCAGATCGGGAAAAAGAGTTGAGAGAAGTAAACACTAGCAATTTTTTAGACCAGATTTAATAGTTCAGTTCTCACCATACCAGATGTTTTACGAAAATCCAAATATATATATTATATACAATATTTATGTATATATATGGATTTATATGTATTTCATATATATAGGCAACTCTCTTCAGCCATTAATTTTGTCATTCTTTCAGACATAGATATCAGGTTTGTCCAGCACAATTTGACCTCCATAATTATACGTTATTATGGACACCATTATAGTCTTCAAAGTACCTTGTACCTACGAGCCTTTTAAACATTCTAATGTAATAAAAACAGATTCATAAAAGGCCCACACATTTCACACAGGCCTTTGATAAATCTTCACACAATAATGACTTGGAGCAACTAGCAGCCTGTATACTAAATTCAAACCAGTAGTGGCCTGAAGGTAAAAATTTGTGGGTTTTTTCAATCTGATTATCACTACCCAGAGTTCACCCAAACCCTCATAAGAAAAAACAGCTTATTTTCTTACAGTTTCTCTTGGCAAATTCCATGAGTCATCAAATGACCCCTTTCTTCTCTACCCACCTTTTTCTTCCAAGTACATTTTATGAGGCTGATTTGCATCATGGCAGTCTGTTTCTGAAGGCAGCATGGTAAGTCCCTGGAAGTTTGGCTCCAGGAGAAAGCAGAATGTAAAAAGTAGTTGCAAAAATGATCTTTCCCTACCTCTCTCCCCCCGCCCCCTACCCCCTCACACACACATACACACACACTTTGCATCTCTCTCCCCTGAGAATCAACGATAGTACTCATTCAAGGCTCAGTGCTCACTAGACATGTTGGAGCCCATAAGCCCACAACGGAATACTCTTGCATCCTGGCAATTCTGCCACTGTACGCACAGTGTAATAATAATAATAATAATAAAAATGATGGCATTTGTTAAGCACTTACTATGTTCCAAGCACTGTTCTAAGCACTGGGGTAGATACAAGGTAATCAGCTTGTCCCATGTGGGGCTCACAGTCTTAATCCCCATTTTACAGATGAGGTAACTGAGGCACAGAGAAGTTAAGTGACTTGCTCAAAGTCACACAGCTGACCAGCGGCTGAGCCGGGATTTAATAATAATGTTGGTATTTGTTAAGCATTTACTGTATACAGAACACTGTTCTAAGCGCTGGGGTAGATACAGGGTAATTAGGTTATCCCACGGGAGGCTCACAGTTAATCCCCATTTTACAGATGAGGTAACTGAGGCCTAGAGAAGTGAAGTGACTTGCCCACAGTCACACAGCTGACAAGTGGCAGATCCAGGATTTGAACCCATGACCTCTGACTCCCAAGCCCAGGCTCTTTCCACTGGGCCACGCTGTTCATGACCTCTGACTCCCAAGCCTGTCCTCTTTCCACTGAGCCACGCTGCTTCTCTTTACGAAGTGTACCAAGAGCAGTACCTAAGTGGTGAGTTAGGAGGTGGAGCAAGTCAGATAGAGCAGGGGCTTCTCAGCCCTTCCCAGGCCCAGAGGGTCCTCAGCAACCAGATAATAAATCTAAGTGCAATCCTCTTCTTCCTTGTTAACTCTTCTTAACTTCGTTGCTGGGAAGTGAATGAATGACTTTCATCCTGAACTGTTTCGAAACTTCAAACCTCCCTTAGAGTAAATTCACCAACTCCTAGATATTGTTTCCCACAGTTCGAAGCAGCTACAGTAACAGTATAAATTCAGCTCTTTGTGGTTAGCAATGCTTGCCTATAAGGAGTTTCTTTTAGACTGTATTACGGTTTAAATTATAAATCTTCCTGGGGAGTGGCTGGTCATCTCCTGCAACACCTAGTACAGTCCTCGGTGCATTGAGGGAGCTCAATAAACTGACTGTCAGATTTTCTGTCTGGCTGTCTGTTTGACTGAATTGCTCTATGAGTTCCTGACTGCCATCCCAAAACAGGAAGACAACACTCTACTTAATAAGTACAGACTGTGCAGCCCTAAGCACACAACTATAATACATTATTTCTAAGCTTCCTAGAAAAGAGTCTATAAATGGCATCTCAAGATGTTAAGAAAGCTTTCCCACGTGTACTCTCGTCTAAGACTTCAAAAGCAGCACTTCAATCAAACATTTGTAGTTATGGAGCATTTAGTGTGTGCAGAACACTGTACTAAAAGCTTGGTAAAGTACAATACGATAGAGCATGGCTCAGTGGAAAGAGCTTGGGCTTCGGAGTCAGAGATCATGGGTTCGACTCGCGGCTCCGCCACTTGTCAGCTGTGTGACTGTGGGCAAGTCATTTCACTTCTCTGTGCCTCAGTTACCTCATCTGTAAAATGGGGATTAACTGTGAGCCTCACATGGGACAATCTGATTACCCTGTATCTACCCCAGCGCTTAGAACAGTGCTCTGCACATAGTAAGCGCTTAACAAATACCAACATTATTAGATGTGATCCCTGCCCAAAAGGAGCTTACAATCTATAATGAAGACAAATACTAAAGTGGATTAGGGATTTTGTTTTGTTTTATACTGTCGAATCATAAAAGAGAATAAGAATATTTACATAGGTTTTGTGGACCTAAGGTGAATACCAAAATGTGTAAGCGTTCATAGCCAAGTTCATAGCACAGAGGGGAGGGTGGATAAGGGAAATATGGACTTGACCTCTTAGACAAGATGTGATTTCAGGAGGGTTTTGAAGGTGAAAAGTGTGGTGGCCTGTCAGATATGAAGTGGGAGGGAGTTCCAGGCCTGAGGGAGAATGTGGGCAAGGAGTCAGTGGTGAGAAAGAGAAGCACTCTAAGTAGAGTGAGTAGGCTAGTGTTAGAGTGTATGGATTGGGTTGTTGGACATAGTGCGGTCAGCCTTCTCCTTCCCTCCACATTGCCTTGACTCGCTCCCTTTGCTCTCCCCCCACCCCACAGTACTTGTGTATATATGTAAATATCTATAATTTTAATTCTGTTTATTTATATTGAAGCTTGTTTACTTGTTTTGATCTCTGTCTCCCCCATTCTAGACTGTAAGC
The DNA here is from genome assembly GCF_004115215.2 of Ornithorhynchus anatinus. NCBI lineage: Eukaryota > Metazoa > Chordata > Mammalia > Monotremata > Ornithorhynchidae > Ornithorhynchus > Ornithorhynchus anatinus. The sequence goes on from NC_041730.1 coordinate 99,157,181, forward strand.
CTGATGTGGACAGGGATTGTCTCTCTTCATTGCTGAATTGTACTTTCCAAGTGCGTAGTAAACTAAGCGCTCAGTAAATATGACTGACTGAATGAATGAATGAAAGAGTTGACTGAATGCCTTAAAGTCAATGGTAAGGAGTTTCTGTTCGATGTGGATGGGCCACAGTTGGAGTTTTGGGGGGAGTAGGGAGATATGAACTGAATGTTTTTTCAGAAAAAATATCACTGGAGTGATGAATTAATTTATCCCATGATGATTTGTAGCTTCATCCCTGATTCTTGAAACCTTGTTTTAGGGAAGACCTCTGTTCTGAGTATCTCTCAGGATGTAATTATCTTGTCAGTCAGTAAGTGCTATTTATTAAGTGCTTACTCTGTGCAGAGCACTATACTCATTGTTTGGGAGACCACAGTGTAAAATTGTCTTTAATTCAAAGAAAACTGCCAATGGGGAACCTGCATCCATGAATGTGAGTATCTTTGAGAGAGACCTCTTATACATTCACATACTTTGGTCCATGAAAATACAGTAGTGCACATTTTCTGGTCCCAGTAGATGAAATGCAAAATACACTATCCCTGACTTCAGGGAGCATGCAATCTAAAGATGAATCTGGAATCGCTTAAGCAATCATTCTGATAGCCTGAAGAGTACCCATCAAAGATGCGCCTTATCAGACCCTGCCTCGACAACTGCGGGCGCCTTCTCACTGACCTCCCTGACTCCACTTTCTCCCCATTCCAGTCCATATTTCACTCTGATGCTCAGATCATTTTTCCAAAAAATGATTGATCTCTAGGAGACCGTCTTTGATCGTATTTCACCACTTAAAAGCATTGCTTAATTATGGTATTTGTTAAGTGCTAAGCACTGAGGTAGATATAAGTAATCCAGTTGGACCCGGTCCCTGTGCTACATGGGGCTCACAGTCTAAGTTATGGGGCGTTATGGGTCACTTCCTCTCACTGGTTCCACCAGACAGATTCTTATCTACCAATCTGTCTACTGATTGGCGGCCAGCGGTGGTGGTGGTTGGTGGAGGGATTTGGAGGGTGTGTGGGTGTTGGGGGAGTGGGAGGACGGGTAGAAAATGGTGATGGCTGCAGTCTTTGCCAAGAGGGAATGTCAGTTTTTATGGTTCAAAATTAAAAATGTCCTAGCACAGCTGAGGTCCATCCTGATGCACCCTCATTGCAGCTTCAGGCCGGAGTGCTGGAAGGCCAGAGGCAGGTCTTATCCTGCTTCCTTCCCCTACCCAGATGCTTCTTAGCTAGTTCAGGTGAAAGTGACACTTAAAGGACTTGGAAAAGCATTGAACCAGACCACTACACTGGGCTCATGGCCACCAGCCTTTCAGGGCTTCACCAAATATTGGACTTGTTGTCCATAAAGGGGCAGTTGTTTCATGGAGCTGGCTTGAATGATCCCGACTAACTTCCTGAATGATCCTGATTGGCTTTCTAGAGGATAAGGTCTACTTCTTTACATAGCCTCTGGAAAGCTAGGACTAGTAAGAGATACAGAGCTGCCAGAAATGATTAGAACTATCCCAGAGTTCTCTGTGAATCCTGAATACCATCTTATTTCAGAACATTTTGAGAATGCCCTAATTAGATAAATTATAATTAAATGAAAGAATCATAACAAGAAAAAGAGTGATGTCACCAAACTCTTTTAAGCCACATGTTGATGTAAATCTTTCCTCAGGGTAGTGTGTGGGGTTGTAGATTACCTTAACAAACTCTTTGAAATGATTAGGACAGCTTTATCTTTATCCTTCCTGTAGTCTGTTTACTGTGGGGTTTTTTTTAAAAAAAAAACAACCCTGCTGTCTACCTCTACTTGGAAGAACTCTAGGCAGAGCCCTAAACCTGGTTTATTGTTTCAACAAAATGGACCTAACTAGGAAGCAGAATTTCTGGGTGAAGAAACTGGTTTATCATGGGTCAAAAGCATTCAAAGTTCTCTCTATGTCACTTTGAATTTCCCCACCAGGGTTTTCACTCCATCATTTTTATGCCACCTTGGATCTGGAATCAGCCTCAGTTTATTTTGTAACTCTTCCCCAGTGAAGAAACTATGGCTACTTTTCCCCACGGTTAGGAACCAAGAACCAATATCAAACTCTGAGCATCTGTGTTTCCACTGGGAGTCCAGGTCCTCAAATATAGGCCAGAGAGAAAATTGGATGGGTACTTACAGTATTCTCTGCTTCAAGCAACAGTGATGATTAACTCAGAACTCCTCATTTTCCCACCCAGTCCCCCAACTCCTCAATCACTGTAGACAACACTACCACCTTCTCTGTCTTGTAAGCCTGTAACCTTGGTTACAGGTTGTCTTTCATTCAACTCACATTGTCATTCAACTCACCAAATCCTGTCAGTTCTATCTTCACAGCATCTCTAGGCTCCGCCCCTTGCTCGCCATCCAAATTGCAACCATGCTAGTCTGAGCACCTATCAGATCCTACCAGGACACTGCATCAGCCTCCTCACTCACCTCCCTACCTTCAGTCTCTCCCGACTCCAGTCCATAATTCAATCTTCTGTTAGGATCCCTTTTCTTTAGAATCATTTGGCACAAATCTCCCCACTCCTCAAAAACCTCCAGTGGTTGCCCATCGATCTCCACATCAAATAGAAACTCCTCACTAGGGGCTTTAAGGCACTCAGTCAGCTATCCCCATCCTACTTTACCTGTTTCATCTTCAACAACAACCCATCCCTCACACTTGGCTCCTCTAACACCAACCTAGTCGTTGTACTCCAGTTGCTACTCTCTCACCACTGACACCTTGCTCATGTCCTCCCTCTGGCCTGGAACTCCCTTCCCCTTCATTCCCAACAGACCATCCCTTTCCCCATCTATTAAGGCCTACTCAAATCATATGTCCTCCAAGAAGCCTTCCTTGATTAAACTCTCATTTCCCTACCCTAGTCACTCTCCCTTCTGTTTTGCCTACGCTCTTGCTCTGTACCTCTTAATCACTCTGATGCTCATCCCACCCCCAATCCTGCAGCATTTATGTACATAGCCTTATACTCTGCCACTTCCCCTAGCTATAATTTACTTCAATGTCTGTTTCCCCTACTAGATTGAAAACTCATCGAGGCCAACTCTATTGTATTGTACTCTCCCAAATGTTTTGTACAGTGCTCCACCCATAGAAAACACTCAATAAATACCATTGATCGAAGGATTGACCCAAGATCTCAAAATGTTTGGTACACGCAGGGCCAGAGAGAACTGGAAGGTGGATGTGAAGTAGGAAGTAGCTTTCAGGCATAAGGGAATTGTTTAGTTTTTCACTGAGATTCAGGTCCAGAACATCCCCTGACGTAGAGGAGAAAACTCCCACCGCTTTCTCGGACAGACCCTACTACGCATCCAGGAGGACCTGCTTCAGTGATTTTTCCTTGCCTGTGACAGCCTTGTCCTGGTTCTCCAGCTGATGAAGTCTAGCCCAGGTGTTATCAGCTTCTGGAATTGGTGCCACACTGGCATCAAAGAGACTCTCTTCCAGCACATTGCTTCTGGAATATTTACTTATAGTAATGTCTGTCTCTCCTTCTAGACTGTAAACTCATTGTGGGCAGGGAATGAATCTGTTTATTGTTATGTTTCACTCTTCCAAGTGCTTAGTACAGTGGTCTGCACACAGTAAGCGCTCAATAAATACTGACTGACCGACGACTTTTGAAGTGGCAGTGAAGAGCACATTCTTGAAGTCAGTATATCTGGGATCTAATCCGAGCTCTGCCACTAGCTGCAGTGAGGTTAGGAAAGCACCGGAGAGGTACCGCTCCAGCAGTGTGGCACAGTGGAAAGAGCACGGGCCCGGAAATCAGAGGACCTGAGTTCTAACCCTGGCTCTGCCACTTGTCTACCTTGTGACCTAGGGCAAGTCACATAATTTTTCTATGCCTCAGTCGCCTCATTTGTAAAATGGGGATTAGAGCCAACTCCCTCCTACTTAAACTGTAAACCCAGTGTGGGATAGGGATGTGCCCATTGTGATTATCTTCTTTCTACTTTGGCACTTAGTTCAGCGCTTGGCACGGGGCAAGTGCTTAACAAATACCTTAATTAATGCCTCAGTTGCCCCATCTGTAAATTGGAAATAATAATACCAGCCTTTCCCAACCTGACAGAAGTGTTATGAGGACAAAAATGAGAAAACCAATATGAGAGTGCTTTGTTAACAAAGAAGACCTATACAAACATAAGGTATTATTATTACTGTTATTATGTTTCTCCTACCAGGGTGCCACTTCCTGAGACCCAAGTCACTGATGTGGGGACTCCCCCCATCTTCCTCCCCCTCTCTGGGTGGTGACTGACACTTTTCCCCCAAACCTGGAATTCCCTCCCCCATCTTAAATCTGCCAGACCGCAACTCCTCCCTGCTTCAAAGCCCTCTTAAAATCCCAGGTCCTCCAAGAATCTTTCAAAACTCTCCAGTCATATCAACCTAACAGTCACTCTTTGAACTTCTGTATTTGATCTTAGCTTCAACACTTGAATGCCTATTTGTTTATTTATGTATTTCTTTAAAGAAGCAGCATGGCCTAGTGCATAGAATCGGGCCTGGGAGTCAGAAAGACCTGGGTTCTAAGCCCTGCTCCGCCATCTGTCTACCTTTGTGACCTCGAGCAAGTCACTGAACTTCTCTTTGCCTCAGTATCCTGATTTGCAAAATGGGGACTAAGACTGTGAGCCCCATGAGGGCCATGGACTGTGTTTCCAACCTGATTAATTTGTAGCAACTGTAGCGCTTAATACAGTGCCTGGCACATAGTAAATGGTTAAAAAATACCATTTAAAAGTCCATTATTTATTCAGCTATTTTATCCTGCTATATTTGTATAACACTCTGCTATGTTCTTGTTTTTCCTCCTGCTCCCACTATTTATAAATCATTTTTGCCAGACTCCTCTCTTGAGGGCAGGAAGTGCAAGTTTTGCTTAAGTGCAAGTTTTGCTTCTGTTATACTCTTCCAAATGCTTAGAAAAATGCTTTCACATACAGTCAGACTTCACTAAATACATTGATTGATTGAGTTCAGGATGGGAGGCATTTAATTTTTCTTGGTTTTTTGTTTCTTTGTTAATGGCATTTGTTAAGCACTTACTTGGGCGCCAGACACTGTAGATACAACCCATTTAGGTTGGTCACAGTCCCTGTACTACATGGGGCTCACAGTCTTAATCCCCATTTTACAGATGAGGTAACTGAGGCACGAGGAAGTTAAGTGACTTGACAAAGGTCACACAGCAGACAAGTGGCAGAGCTGCAGCTATGGCACTGTGGAACCCAAAAGAGCAGTGGCTGCACGGTGGTCATGATTACCTCTGATAATGTGACACGTGCAACGACCCCCTCCTCCCAGACTCACCAGCAACTCAGGATAGGAATCATTTGCTCTACCAATGCCTTGATCTGGCAGTTCTCGCTGAGTGAACAAGCAGCAAAGACTAGCCATAAGCTTCTCAGCTTTTCAGATGGGGATAAATAGTTTGAGAACTAAGTCACGAACTTATGGTCTTTAACTTGAAAATTCCTTTTCTAACGCATATTAGGAAGAAAACGGCCTTTAGTATGGGCACAAGACACTATATTGGCAAAGCTTTTGAGGTTTCTCACAATTCTTCAATCCAGATGTGGCACTGTGACATTTGTTTCCCTTTAAGCATGCTCTGAAAGATGATAGTTTTCAATTACATGAGTGTTTTTTTTCTATTTTTACATGACCACAAAAAAAAAACCCTAGATAGGATCCCACTAAAATTTCAAAGGAAAACAATTCTATAGCTCACTAATTTCCTATGCTCATTGAGAATCAGAAAAGGCCCAGTGGACTCCTCAGTTGATTGACAAATTCCATTTTTAAATCATAGTATCATACTCATTAAGGGATCAATCACTTTATTTCACTGCCTCCTTTTCACCTTCTCATCCTCCCTCCTGTGGGTTTCCCACAAAGCTCAGCTCTTTTCCTCCAGCTCCCCTTTTCTTCTCACTTTGCACTCACTCCTTTTGGGAGCTCAACCACTCCCACTATTTTGCTAATTCCGACCTCTCACCTCTTGGCAATCTCACATTTCCTCTTGCCTCCAGGACATCTGCACCTCTATGCCCCACTAGCACCTTAACTTCATTCATTCATTAACTCATTCAGTCATATTTATTGAGCGCTTATTGCGTGCAGAGCACTGTACTAAGCACTTGAAAAGTACAGTTCGGCAACAAATAGAGACAATCCCAATCCCTACCCAACAATGGGCTCACAGTCTAGAAGGGGGAGACAGACAACAAAACAAAGCAAGTGGATGGGCATCAAAAGAATCAAAATAGATTAATAGCATTATAGCTATATACACACCATTAATAAAGTAAATAGAATAATACATATGTACAAATATACACTTCAATGGCTCTAAAACTGAGGTGCTCATCCTCCCTTCCAAATCTCCTCCTCTGAGTCGACAATACTACCATCTTCCCTGCCTCTGAGGCCTATAACGTTGGAATTATCCTACACTCCTCATTCTCTATCAATTCTCACATTCAATCTGGATAAATATTTATTAATAATAATAATAATATTTGTTAAGTGCTTACTAAGTGCCAAGCAGTATTCTAAGCGCTGGGGTAGATACAAAACAATCACGTTGAACACAGTCCCTGTTCCACATGGGGCTCATAGTCTCAACCCCATTTTAATGAGGTAACTGAGGCAAAGAGAAGTTAAATGACTTGCACAAGATCACACAGCAGACAAGTAGCAGAGCCAGGATTAGAATGCACAACCTCTGACTCCTAAGCCCGGGCTCTTGCCACTAGGCCATGCTGCTTCTATTTCCATTCTTACTAGACAAAAATTCCTGGTTCTGTCCCATCTTTGCTCTCAAAATGGCCCACCCTGATCTAGAGTCTCACTGTATCCCATCTAGACTATTGTATCGGCCTACTGTATTGGTCTTCCTGTCCTCAGCCTCTCTTCTCCCAGCCCATACTTCATTCTGCTGCCCAGATCAGTTTTCTAAAAATTGAGTCTGTATGCATCTCTCTATTCCTCATAAACCTTCAGTGATTAGCCATTCTTTTTCTGGCTCAAATAGAAATTCCTGATTATTGGCTTCAAGTACAGTCCTGGCACATAGTAAGCACATAGCAAATACCATTAGAAAAAAAAAGGAACTCCATCAGTTTTCCCTTTCTCATTAACTCCCTTCCCCTACTACATCCCTGCTCACTGTAACCATTCCTCACAAGCTTGTCTTCTCCCCGTGTACTTTTTTTTTACTCTCCTGCCTCCAATGCGTTGCTAATCCCCTTCCTCCTGCCCCTTCCTCCTGCCCAGCACCCCTTCCCCCTTCAAATCTACCAGACCAAAGTTCACCCCATCTTCAAAGCCCTTCTGCAATCCCACCTCCTCCAAGGGACTTTCCCCAATTAAATTGTCTTCTTCCCAGATCATACCCTCCCAAACACCATCCCAGTACTTGCTCACCACCTCAGCCCTGATGTATTCACACAGCCATAGTACTTGCACACAGTGATTTATAGACTTTAACATTTAAGTCCATATATTCACCTACCTATATTTCTAGTCTCTTCTTCCTCTAACCTGAAAATTACACTGTCCCTACCGTTCCCACTAGAATGCAGGTTCTTTGAGGATGAGATTGTGAATTTTACCTCTAGTGAACTTTCCCAAGAACTTAATAAAGTCCTATGTACAGAGAAGGTGCTCAATAAATACTACTGTTAAATTGATTGATGGATGAGTCAAACTCCCTGTCTCCAAGCAGAAGAAGATTTAAATCAATCCAAACAGGGAGTCACTCTCCTATTCCTAAAGGTCACTAAGGAAAAAATGATTTCCATCCTCCTTCTGGAACTCAGGCACCCAGGAAAGGTGAATTGAATGCATCCGATAGGTCTTGATGCTGGGTATCTTCCTATTGGTAGAGAACCAGCTGGGACAGACCGCTAACATGCTAATCACTAAACCCTGGACCCCTCCTACCACAACCACATTTTAAATTTATGTCACTTTAGGTTTAGCCTAAAATGATACTTCAGTTTTCTTTATCCAGGTGTGTTCGGCTTGTGAATTAGTAGATGAGCTACTTTACACTCGGCTATTGTTTTCCCTATGTACCAATGCCCAAGGAATTGAGAATGAAAACCATTTATCTAAGATTTTTCCTCACTTTTCCTCAACCCCTTGAATATTTGATAACATAAGGAAAACAAGGAGTATAGTCTAAATTTCCTAAATTCTATTTGAACCACACATCTGTTTGGGTACATTTACTTTTTCCTCTTGAAATTCTCTTTTTGGGGGCCATAGAATCTACAAGTCTCAAATAATTTTATCTAAGAAGGTAGGGATACTTCCGCCCAGGTATGTGAGAACAAATTTGAAAGTCTTTAATTTGGAGGCTTTTGTCTGTTATTTATATCCCCATGTAACCTCCAAATTCTTCAAAGAGTGGCAAGATCCTCTGCAGAACTTTAATCAAGTATAGAGTCTCTTCTCATAATGCAGGCTCTTCAGTGTTTATTGGTTCACAAGTTTAGACACTTCAGATGTGATGAAGATCTGAAGAGAGTCCTGACAGAAATCAGGACTGTTTCTGATGCCTCTTATTCTTATACAGTCTTTCCTTGAATAGGCAAGATACTGAAACTTGTGTATGGGAGAAGGGAAGGATTGAATGAAATTTTAACAATAATAATGAATTCATCCAGCAGTCATTCTCTCCACCTACAAATGCTGTGGACTTCACTGGAACACTGCAGAAGTTTAAAGTAATGCAGTGTATGTTCTTGGATGCCGTCTCAATGACTTCTTTGAAACTCTATCATGGAATAAATCTTGTTGAATCCTTGAATCTACTCATCACAATGCATTATAACATCCAACTTTTTGCATTTGATATTAACCATGGTATTTAACCCTTGATACTGAGTTTCAGAAAATTAAACTTTAGGAAATTAGATGAGTAAAATTTAAATAGCAGGGCCTTTTGGAAAACAGAGCCTCACCTCTAAATGCAAAGAACAAATATTTGCATTACTTATTTATATTAAAATATGCAGAAATGTCAAAAGCATTCAGCCAACTTATAAATTTTTATAACTTCTTTGAATTGTTAACATTTTTTTAACACACAGCATTATTTCAGCTTTGTGAAGAGCTCAATAACAATCTTTCTGGTCAGGAAAAAGGAAAAGAACATTAGAATAAAGAATGCAGAATAAATAAAAACAAAACAGTACAGACCGTACATCTACTCACACAAAGACAACTTTCATGGTGAGCTATAAGCAATTATAATAACACAATGTGCTGCATGTTGATTTCACCAGTGAAAAGAATTTCTCTAGTTATTGAAGACTTTCCTGGCAGAGCTTCCGAAAAAAAAAATCTGACTTTCTCCCAATCTGACTTCTGTGCAATGCAAGTCATGCACATTTTAAACACTGATGAATAAAGCTGCCATTCTTCTACGAACTGTTAACAGCTGTAGAAACTATTATAGCCTACTTAAAAACATGTCTGTGTAGTCAATATTCTCCAGACACTTAGCAATACCAAAGCTATTCCTGGGACTGAACTTGAATTGCAATGCGAACACAAAGTTTTGATTTATGTTAGTAATGAAACAACAAACTTTTGATCTTTCCCTGAAATAGCCATTCAGGCAACATGAACAGCATGTGCCTTAGTGGAAAGAGGATTACAGAATTTACAGAAATGAGAAGGGAGGGAGGAAAGGAGGGAAGAGGGAGAGAGAAAGGGGAGGAGGAAGGGGGAGAGGAAGAGAGAAAGTGAGAAGAAGAGACTACCCACAGTTACCTTAAGCGGCAAAGGGGAATGGCCAAAGCCATGAGAGATATAGAGATTTGGGGTTTGATTCAACACCAATACTCCGAAAAAAGAAATAACAACTGTGAGGATTATGAATGAGAGTCTCTCTCCCAGGGCATACAAAGAAGCTCCGAGGAAGTACATGGGTCAATAATTAACAAACTCTGGGCCCCAGCCAGAGCTGACAGAGCCCAGATACCAAACTTCTTATTTCAATTGATGTCACACTTCACTGAATCATTAGCAAAAATTCCCCTGTGAACTGCCACACACTAAATTTGTGAATTTTTTTTTTCTTTAATGCTCCATCCTCTGAATTGAGAAGACTATTTGCAATGACTCTGAAGTCACCAAGTTTGGCTTTTTGAAATGGCATGTTGTTTTTTCTCTTTCCCCACAGTTTTCAGATGGACTTTACATTTACATTCAAGGACACTTCAGGTTAATTTTAACTATTTCACTTGACGCTTTCAGAGACTGTTTCCTAATGAAAGAACCATAGAGATAGGGAGGCCTGCAGGAAATCATTCCGTCTAACTCCCTGATTGTCTGAGTAAACCATCTAGGACAAATGGCAGCTTATCATTTCCTTTAAAATGTAAAAGAATGGAGAATTTACAACTTACCGCTGTTTTTGTTTTTTGTTGGGATTTTTTAATGGTATTTGTTAAGCACTTACTGGCACCAAACTAAGCACTGGGGAAGATATGAGCTAATCAGATTGGACACAGTCCATGTCCCACATGGGGCTCACAGTCTTAATCCCCATTTTACAGATGAGGTAACTGAGGCACAGAGAAGTTAAGTGAGTTGCCCAAAGTCACACAGCTGACAAGCGGCAGAGCCGGCAATCGAACCCATGACCTCTGACTCCCAAGCCCGTGCTCTTTCCACTGAGCTACGCCACTTATATCACTCCAAGCACCTAGACAATGTTCTGACCACAGTGATTGGTCAATGGATACTGTTGCTGTTAAGGAGAATGATAAAGATGATGATGATGATGATGATGATGAATTCCCTGAAAGCCCTGGAGAGGCATTATAATAATAATAATTGTGGTATCTGTTTAGTGTTTACTACGTGCCAAGCCCTGGGGTGGAGTCAAGCAAATTAGGTTGGACACAGTCCCTGTCCTACATGGGGCTCACGGTCTCAATCCCCATCTATTTGCCTTACTGGACAAGGATTTGGGCAAGGCTTCCCACCCCTACTGCCCATTATTTTCCCATGAACCTACATCTCACCTGCCTGATGAAGAGATAAAAATACTGGAACCACTACGACTTCCTGTTTTTGCACCCCAAATTGCTGTGGCAGGAGGGAGAGGTACAGTCATTTTTCAGGAGACTATTTCCAGGCAGAGGAGCTGGCCATGGTAATGAGCATTCCTGTAGCATGGGAGAATCGGGGCTACCTGAATGGCAAATACTTAGATGGCATTCATCACTTCAGTGCTACGTTAGTCACATTTCTTGGATATCAGGAAAGTATGGAGTCAAAGTTGTCCCCTAGTTAATTATATATTTTTCCATTATGGTAATGATGCAAAGAAAATGGAACTTGCACTCTCTTTGGATTTGCTGTTAAAGGAATGTACATGGTGCATCCGGCAGATCCTATCAGCAATATTCTTTCAATCGTATTTATCGAGTGAATGCTGCTAATGGGATCTGCCATTGTGCGGTGTACTGAATGCTGCAAATGTAGATTTTCAGAAGTAGCCAGATGTTCCCTTGAAAATATCTGGCTGTTCATGTGGATCTCTATTGTACTCTCCGAACCCTTAGTAGAATGCTCTCCATTGATTGATTGATTGGCCCTCAGGCCTAAACTTAGTCAGGAATATTTACCTAGAGTAGGAAGTGAAATCCATGTGGATCCCTACATGCAGGGTAGAACAAACCACATCAGCATCAAATTCTATTAGGAAGAGATGTTGAGGATCTGCCATTTGCTTAGATTTCAATACAGATGGCTAATGTGTCTACCTGAGGCAAACAGCAGAGCCGTTTAAATAAATAAAAAGTGAACATGTCCTGATGACTGCTTGGCTATATGGATATTACCAGAATCAATTGCAGTCGAACAAAAGGGGACTGGGAAACCAATATTTTTAATGCAATTAGGCACAGCCTGAGTTCGTGGAAGTAAGGCAGAAGCCATAAAGCCCATGCTTTCTTGTGCGATCCTTCCTGATGCACGGTGAATCCGCCCAGAAGATGGTTAATGGACAGGAATGCTGGAGGCCCTGTTCTCTTGTTCTCTCTGCCCCACCCATTGCCAGTGTTCCTAGTCCTGAGGCTTCCCTGTGACCTTAGTTAATCAATGGTACTTTCTGAGGTCCTTACTGTGTGCAGAGCAATCAGTCGATTAATCGTATTTACTGAGTGCTTAGGGTGTGCAGAGCACTGAGCTCAGAGCTTGGGAGAGTACAATACATGTTCCTTGCCCACAAGGCACTTACAGTCCAGAGAACTATTAATCACATGAGCAAGTACAATAGAGTGTACTTATGATCTATGCCAGGGTGATAGTAGTTGAGGGCACCAGGCTGGTGAAGGAGTAGAAGGGGTATTGCCATTGTTCTTGTCTGTCTGTCTCCCCCGATTAGACTGTAAGTCCGTCGAAGGGCAGGGACTGTCTCTATCTGTTACCAACTTGTACATTCCAAGTGCTTAGTCCAGTGCTCTGCACATAGTAAGCGCTCAATAAATACTATTGAATGAATGAATAGAAAAGCCAGATATAACCTCTAGCAATTAAACTCACTTTGCTAAGACCAGGGTCCCTGGGACAAGTTTGGAGGTGAGATTTAGGGCCTGTGGGTCCAAAGATGACTAGCCAAAGCCAGCAGCAGTCATCTCACCAATTGATAGTATTTATTGAGCACTTACTGTGTTCAGAGCACTGTACTAAGCGCTTGGGAGAGTACCCTATATCAGAGTTGGTAGACAGACACCCTGCCCACCACAGAGAGTTGTGACTAAAATGAGAGACTTCACTGAAAGTGTCTCTCCCCAAAACAGACTCCCCCATAGGGAAAATATGACGTCTATGGGCCCTCTTTGTTTTGAATTCTGGTGTAATCATGCACATTATAAGATAATTAAATGATTAATGCGTTTCTGCTAATCCTCTAGGGCCCAAAACATGGTTATTAAATTTACGACGATGCTAGCATTTGAAGTCACATGTAAAATGACACAAATTATTATTCCTCTTTGGCATACAGAGACACTTACCTATTGCCTAGGCTCTAATACACCTCAGGTTTGCTAGTTTTTACATTACTCTAGCAGCAAGCAGTCCCCAGAGACCAAAAGGCAATCCTTTCATCTAACTGAACAAACTACTCCGCCAGAGTTTATAATGTGATGGCATTTGAGAAGAAAAGTCTCCTGGAGGTCTCGTGGCCAGAAAGAAGAGCTCATTCCTCAGGTGTGGTGAGACCAGATGCTGATGATTGAGTATTCTCACCACTTGAAGGTTTTCATTTTCTACCCTCCACACCCACCTGAACCTGCCTAATTAACCTTTTGAATGAAGCCTAAACATCACTCATGAAATTGGGGGTTGCTATTCAATCAGGGGACCTATAGAGGAAGAAGTAGACTATGAAAATAATGTGTATTTCAGTGTATCAAAGTATAGAAAAGTCTAAAAACTCATATCTGCATTATTGGACTCGATCTTAGTCCAATCAGTTCTGAGTCAGGAAAAATCTTAGTAATTTATTATTCCCCCATTTATTTATATTAATTATTATTAATAACTGTCCCTCCCTCTAAACTATGAATGTCTTGTGGGCTAGGAATGTGTCTACCAACTCTGTTGTACTTTACCAAACACATAGTACAGTGATTTGCACACCGTAAAAATAATCAATCAAATGTATTTACTGCTTACTGTGTGCAGAGCTCTGTACTAAGCTCTTGGGAGGGTGCTATATGTAATAATTATGGTATTTGTTAAATGTTTATTATGTGTCAAGCACTGTTGTAAGCAGTGGGGTTGATACAAGTTAATCTTGTTGGACCATGGATTAACTGATTGATGGTAGGACCACTCTCACTGCCAAATTCTTCAGCAATAAGAGAAGTCCCCAGGGAGCTTTTCAATGTAAGAGAATCAACTGGAATTTCAGCAGTGCCCTTCCACGGGTGCACCCATGGGACTGGGGGAGGGGTGACATGGCGGCAGTGTTCTGGAGGTGATCCTGATGCCCAAATAGTAATCCCTGAAAGGCTCTCCTGGAGGGGTCCTGGATCGGAGATCCCTTTCATGCCACCACAGAAATGTCCTAGACTCCCAAAGGGTCCCCAGGGTGGATTTACCCAGCTTGGGCCCCAAACAAGGGCACTTCCAGGTCAGAGACAGCCTGCCCTTCAAGGCTCAGCTGGCCTGTCTGTCAGATCCTTGGGCTCCTGAGCGCTGAGCATCCCATGATTAGGACCAGATTTGGCTGTTTTGCTAGGCAACACAGAGGGGAGTGGAGAGATATCCCACCAGTCTTTGCTTGGGGGAATTACAAGGGAACCAAGGGAGAGCAATGTGCAACCTCTGGTGCTGTGGGTGGGGAGATGCGATTCATTATTCTCATGTCGCCACTGTATCAGTGAAGTCATTTAAAGGCACAGAGTATGAAGTAGCATCCTGCCTAAAAGACTCATAGACAATTAATTTCTCATTCAACTGCTTTCCATTCTTTTCTCATCCTAACCTAGTCCTTCCCCTAGGCTAAGCCTGTGTAGCTTCTCCACTGTAGCTCTGATCCAACTCCTCCTTCAGAGTCTGATCAGTTTAATTAAACTCTTACAGATCGATCATATTTTAAATCTCTTTCCCCTCCCTGGGCCCTGCTATCCCTTCAATTCCCACCTGTCCCAGTACATAAGGCCTCCCTTAGTACAGTATAGAACAGCAATCGTTCTCATGTAGTTCATTAGCTTTTCCACATAGTGGTCTCCGCAGATTATAGAATTAGAGTCTTGCCTACTCTGGGGTTTCCCCGGCTCAAAGGTGTAAAAAGATACATTGCACACTGGCGGTCCCGGGGAAATCCCAGTGCTCTGGAGATTTGAATGCAGTTTATTTCACAGTTTAAGTGGAGGAGAAGCTTGGCTACTGGGAGGACGGAGGAGCAATTGGGGTATGGAGGAGTGGGTTGGGACTGGGGCGGGGGGAGGGGGATTTTCAGCTATTCGATATTTACGGGATGTCACCTTGAGTGATTTTCACCTCCATTTCTACCTTTCTTAGTTGCTCTGAAGATCGAACGAACCCTGGACTGAACTACTGACTTGGGAAGACCCCTTCCAGTCTGTCTGCCTCCCCTATAGCTGGTAAGGAATGTGATTTGCCTTGGTTTCAGAAGAAGAACTGAGTTCATCAGGATGTAAGGCTGAATTGGGTGAAATGTTTACCACACCCTCATAGTTGACCAAAAAAACTCCTGTAAAACCCAGGAGAGATGTGCTCATATCAAGAAAGTTTTGTTGGTTTCAATATGAACTGCCATAACCCCCAGCCTCAAACACAAAAAATCCAAATTCCTTCTCCAGCTGAAGCTCCCCAGATCCTACCAAATTAAAAGCCTAAGAAATAAAATAGTCATCTATCCAGCTGCTAAATAAAGCAAGGATATCCCAAAATAATGGACTCCTTTCCCTAAATCATCTGTTTTCTGTTCCATTTCTATTGTCTCAATGGACCACAGTAAAACAGCAATATTGCCTGATGCCTGTACTTCAAGATCAGTTGGCCTAAGAACTAACTTCGGGCATTAAAGGCATTACAATCAAAAATGAAGACAGTAGGGAGACAAACAGGAGAGGAAAGGAATAATAAATGTGGTTTTTGTTAAGTACTTCTTATGAGCTGAGGACTGTACTACTTGCTGGAGTAGATTCAAAATAAACAGGTCTCACATGGAGCTCACAGCCTAAGGAAGAGGGAGAACAGTTATTGAATCCCCATATGCAGTTGAGGTAACTGAGGTACAGAGAAGTGAAGTGACACGGCCAAAAAGTGGCTGAGCTGGGATTAGAGCCCAGGTCCTCTAACCTCCCGGGCCCGTGCTCTTTCCACAAGGCCATGCTTGTCAGGGATTTAACACAAGGTTCGAACCTGAAAAGAACCCTGGGACTCAGATACACGTTCAGGAAGCTCTCTCACCCTTCTTTCTCCTCACTCTGCCCCGGTCTGGCTTACTTCTGGGTGTTCCCCTTCTCTGAGGTGCCTCTGCCCTGCCTCCATACAGGTTTCATTTATTTATTAAGCGCTTACTGTTTGCAGAGCACTGATCCAAGTACTTGGGAAAGAACAAGACAACAATAAACAGTGATAATCCCTGCCCACAACCAGCTCACAGTCTGGAGAGGAGAGGTTTGCAATAAGCCATCAGAGCGGGGTTACCTGGTAGCCACAGGCAACTACTAAATCAGACGCAGCTTCAGTTCACCACATTTGGTTTCTGCATTGTTTTCAAAACAGGTAATCAAAGAGATCAGATGAAATTATGAGCAGGGTTTGGCTTATTGGGGAGAGAAGGTTCAGTTCAAATAGCTTCTGTCACTGAATTGCTTGGCTGGAGGATTTGGGCTCAACTGTTAAAAAATAATCATTTCCAAAAGAAGTGGTGTGGTCTATTAGAGCATGGGCCTGGGAGTCAGAGTTCTAATTCTCATCACCCTGCCATATGTCTACTTTGTGACCGTGGTCAAGTCACCCAACTTCTCAGTCGCCTCGTCTGAAAAATGGGGATTCAATCCTATTCCTTCCTATTTAGACTGTTAACCCCCTGTGGGACAGGAACTTTATCCAACCGATCAACCTGTACTTCCCCAGTAAATAGAACAGTGTTTGGGACATAGTAAACACTTAACAAATAACACAAATACCCTATTTATCCATAGGCCTTTGACTGCTTCTCTTGGAAATAAGAGCTTCCCTCAGATACTGGTTTAATGCCCTCCATCTTAGTATATACTTTCTTTGACTGAAACAGTGTGATGTAGTATTTAGTATTAGTAGGGAGTACTAGTAGTAATAATTGTAATAGTAATGGTATTTATTAAGCACCTAGTGGATGCAATGCACTGTACTAAATGCTTTGGAAAGTGCAAGACACATTTTGTGATCACAAGGAGAGTACACTATTCAGTACAATAAGTGATGTTTGTGGGTTTGAAATTCTCATTAAATAAAGCGTCCTTCTTTTTCCTTAATGGAAGGTCACCAGGCAAGCTGTTGAATAAAAAAGAAAATGTGAATAACAGAAGGGGGAAAATTATGATTTAATGCAGTGGGACTTCCTGTGAAATTTTGAATATGCTCTTCATTCAATCTCATTACTCTAATACTTTGCCATTATCATTATGACCATCAGTGTCTATTTCATGTCTTCTATATGCAGCACCTTGTGCTACTTACACCAACTATTCTCAGGATGTAATTTATATTTTCCTTTTATTCACAAATTATATTTATGGCTGTAAATAGTCCCTTTTCAGCAACCCACCCTGGTGATTCACAGATTCTAAATGAGGACTCTAGAAATAAAGGTGAGTTAATACAGGAGAAAGTACTTTGTTTAGCTGGTCTGTGGCTCAAACAATAGCATTTCAAATGGAAATGTAGAATGCTAGTCTCTTGTAGATTTGAATAGTCCTTTAAACAATATGAGGTTGAACATTTCTATGTCCTTCATAAACATTATTGGGGAACTTCTTTCATGATTGATTATTTTCATGGGCAAAGCATAATCCGTGAATGACCACCATAAAAAGGTCCACTAATATTTGTTATTTCTGATCAAAAAATGATCTTTCTTATCTGCTCTGGGTGCCCCCGCCTCCGAGGAGCAGGTCTGTACACGTATCTTCCATTCATTTAAGAAGCTGAAACTGACTTAATAACATGAAACTGTTCAGAAATCCACAGAGCAATGAGTTTTTCACTTGCAACTTCCCCACCCACCTTCATTATGCTAAAAGATTTTGTTTAATTTTTTTTCTGACGAGAGTACATTATCCCACTTTCTACACCCAGAGACAGGTGCTTTTATAAATCCATTAAGACAACCAATTACCATAAACATGATTTCTCTGCTACAACATTAAGAATATTTTCATATGCAGAAACCATTACCTGTTGAGACACTACCAATTTTATCTCTAGGAGCCAATACCAAACTGATATTTTAAACAAGCAAATAATAAACATTTCTGGCAATTCAAAAATTAGAAGCCAGATGCAGAGAGTTCAAGTTCAAAAGCTAGCAAAAACCAGCTTCCTCTGTTCTTTATGGTAGACTTAATAGTACAATCTGTTTACCATTCTAGTTAAACATAAAATTTGTGTGCTGTCTTCAGAAAAAGCTGGCAATTTGGCTCCTAGAGGCTAGCAGCCTTCCCTGTTCTCAGCAGTCCCTTCTGCATGGAAGAGAACTGTCTAAAAATAAACCTTATCTAGGAGGAATTCACTGTCGGTTGGTGAGAAGTCACTTCTTGCTACTACAACTTGTGGCCGAGGATTTCCCCGCCCTGTGGAACACATCTCGTAGTTGGGGGAAATGCAGGCAAAATGTTAATTGGGTCAGAGGGATATTTCCAGTTTTTTGAATAAAGTGACATTAAGGGGAAAGAAAGACAGTAAATTAAGGTGGGAATTTGAGGAACCAGATTTCGCTCCCAGGAAGTAGTCTAGGAGGGAAATTGGGGCCATTCCAATGCAGACAATGCAGACTATCAACAGCAGAATATGATGGTCTCACAGATTTATGCATCTCCAGCTAAGCCAGATATTTGTAAGGAGAAATGGTAACATGGGGTCTGTTCTTGTGCCCCAACACGTTCTTTTATTTTCCTAGAACAAAGCTGTGAGGGGAAAAAATATAAACAGCCTGTTTGGATTAGGGAACATGTCTCTTGTTCCTTTTATACTTTCCCAAAAACTTAGTACAGTGCATTGCCCTCAGCAATCACTCAATAATCAATCAATCAAGAGTGTTTATTGAGCACTTACTATATGCAGAGCAATGTACTATGCAAAACGTAATTGCTGTCTCCCAAAATATGGCCAGGGAGGCTCTTCCTCGGAGCCCTTATACTGAATGGAGAAGGTAGTAGCATCCTGTTTTTCTGTTTTCCATAAATCATGACAAATGTCCAGCAGGAAGATTTAATTAAAATCTTTATGGGGCAAAGCAAGGTGTTAGCACTGAGGAAGTTACAAGGGAGAAATTCAGAGTGTTCAAGGGATAAATAAAAACCAAGGAAATAATAAAAAGGTTACTCCATTCATTCATTCAATCATATTTATTGAGCATTTTTTGTGTGCAGAGCATTTTACTAAGTACTTGGGAGAGTACACTATAACAGTAATCGGACACATTCCCCTCTGCTTTCAGTCTAGAAGGGAAGATTACAGTCTAGAGAGGGACACTCAATGACAATGAAAATCAAGATCCCAGTGGTAAGAAACAACACTAGAATGAATGGAGAAGTCTTTTGAAATGCTTGAAAGAGGGCTTACACCTTGATGGTGTTTTCCTTTCTACTCCAGCAAAAGACCCAGAAATTGTGAGGTGGGGGTGGTGGGTGTAAGGGAGAAGAAAACATGTCCAGGTTCTAGACACAGCCTATCCCGCTCCTCTGACACCAGTCTATTTCCCGGGCCTCAGACTCATTTGTCTCGATGCTGGCCCTATGTTCTCGTTCTCCCTCTGACCTACGGTTTCCTCCCCCTGCATGCCTGGCCGACTGTCACTCTCCCCACCTTCAAAGCCTTATTAGGGTTGCAGCTCCTTCTCTATAATAATATTAATAGGGTTTTTTAAGGTATTTGTTAAGCACTTACTCTGTGCCAGGCACTGTACTGGGGTACAGGGTACAAACTAATCCAGGTTGGACACAGTCCATGTCCCACATGGGACTCCCAGTCTTAATCCCCATTTGTTAAATGCTTACTCTGTGTCAAGCACTGTTCTAAGCACTGGGATAGATACAAGTTGCTCACACTGGATACAGTCTCTATCCCACATGGGTCTCGCAGTCTAAATAGGAGGGAGGACAGGTACTGAATCCCCATTTTACAGATGAGAAAACCGAGGCACAGAGAAAGAAGATGACTTGACTCAGGTTACGCAGTAGGCAACTGGCACAGTCAGGATTAGAACTGGGGTCATCTGACTCCCAGGCCCATGTTCTTTCTACTAGGCCATGCTGCTTGCTTATTCCCTCTCCCTTCCGGATCATCTATTCACCACATCTGTAGTCTATAATCACTTTATATTCACCCTTCTCAGCCTTGCAGCACTTACATATATATCCAAAATTTATTTTAAGGTCTGCCTGCCCCTGTACACTGTAAATTCCTAGTGGGCAGGGAATGTGTCTACCAGGCAGCGTGGCCTGGTGGATAAAGATTGGGCAGGGGAGTAAGAAGGACCTGGATTCTAATCCTTAATTCACCACTCATTTGCTGTGTGACCACAGGCAAGTCACTTAACTTATCTGTGCCTCAGTTTCTTAATCTGTAAAATGGGGATTAAGACTGTGAGACCCATGTGGGCCATGGACTGTGTCCAACCTGATTAGCTTGTATCTACGCCAGTGCTTAGTTCAATGCCTGGAACAAAGTAGGTGCTTAACAAATACCAAAAAAAAATGAGGGCTTACTGTGTGCACAGCACTTTACTAAGCATTTGGGAGAATATCATATAACAGAGTTGGTTGACACATTTCCTGTCCACATGGAGCTTGCAGGCTACAGGTGTTCTCCACCTCTCACACAATGGCATGGGCCAGGCACAGGAATGCTCCCTGGAAGGCCCCAGAACAGCAGACCACTATCGTTGCCCCACTCCCTCTCAAGCTCAGTCTCCACTGAAACCTACAAGCGCTTAGTACAGTGCTCTGCACATAGTAAGCACTCAATAAATACTATTGAATGAATGAATGAGTGTTGAATTTAGCTATTTGAAGGAGAAGTGTTGGACTCGAGTAGGCTGGGAGGTGTGACACTTGAGAGCCACTGAAGAAACAGCAACAGTACCAGAAAAAAAGCCCTTATTGGGTGCAGAGCAGTGTGCTAGGTCCTGGGACTGTCATAAAGACCATATTATCCATGGCCCCTGCTCTCCAGGACCTTACAATCAAAGGGGGTGGCTTGTTGGACTAGAGAGTAGGTGTCTCCTGGCTGTCCCTTTCTGTGCTACATCCCAAGTAAATGACTAATATATATATATATGGTAGTATTTGTTAAGTGCTTACTATGTGCCAAGCACTGTTCTAAGTGCTGGGGGGATACAAGGTAATCAGGTTGTCCCACGGGGGGCTCACAGGCTGAATCCCCATTTTACAGATGAGGTAACTGAGGCACAAAGAAGTTAAGTGACCTGCCCAAAGTCACACAGCTGACAAACGGCAGAGCTGGGATTAGAACCCATGACCTCTGACTTCCAAGCCCGTGGTCTTTCCACTGAGCCAAGCTGCTTCTCAATGACTAATGAATGAATGGACACCTTTCTGCCATTTTAAGTATCTCCTACAAAAGTGCTCCAGGCAGCCCAGGCAGGCCCTCTTCTTGTAAATGGCCCTAGTGCATAACTCATAGAAACAGTAGTCATATTTCTTAAGTCTCAGTGCCATTCGTGATAAAGCAGAGTTTTGGGGTTTTTTTAAGGTATTTGTTAAGTGTTTACTATGTGCCAGGCACTCTTCTGAGCACATAGCAATTAGGTTGGACACAGTCCATGCCCCACTTGGGGCTCACAGTCTTCATCCCCATTTGACAGGTGAGGTAACTGAGGGCCAGAAAAGTGAAGTGACTTGCCCAAAGTCACACAGCAGACAAATGGTAGAGCTGGGATTAGATCCCAGGTCCTTCTGACTCCCAGGCCGATGGTCTATACACTAGGCCACACGGAGTTAGATAGGGGAAGTAAACTCATTTCGGGCAGGGAATATATCTGCTCATTCGATTGCACTGTACTCTCCCACTAGTAAGCGACTCTGTAAATACCACTGGTTGACTGATTGAGGTGGAGAAGATGATGTGGCTGAGTTGGGTGGGAATTCACATCCCAGTTGGCTGGAACTCTGCAGGGACTCAGGATTGTCTTTGGCTCCCGAATCCAACCAGCCTGCAGTTTAAGCCAGGCCAGGCCAAGTCCCCACAATGGGCAGACTGTGAGTGACGCAATGGAAACCGCAAGCACTATAATCAATCCTTTCACACAGGTCCTCGGGTCTGAAGACTTCTATGGGAATGTGACTAACCTATCGATTTCAATGGGAGTCTCCATCATCACCATTAACATTATAGTTGACACAAGAACAGTTGAAAAAAAATGAGGAATTTGAGATAAAACAAAAGGAATTTGGACAAATGACAACATAGGCCTCATACTGGGTCACTGGAACACAGCCCAGTGACCACTGCCTCAGAGGACCCATTAAAAAATATCACACACATGTTGATTCCCACAGGACGGCATTTTGTTTCTGCTGTTTTATCCCATGTATTCTACAGACTCTGTCTATCTCGGGCACTGTCACTCAAACTTTCTTTTTCCTTGCGAACAAGTCCCCAGCCATAAGTCTGAACCCACCCACAGTGAGCACTTTTTCCGTATTCAAGAAACCCATTTTTACAATATGCTTGTCCAGTTTTAAAATAGATATGGTGCTAGGCCATCGGTATTTGTTTTTAAGTGTAGTTAGCAAATATGAATCATCCTCTTGCATGTAATCAACAAAGATTCTATTTGGTCTATAGCCTATTTATTTGTCTTAGTAATAAACAAGCGTGTCTTCTTTTACCCTAAGACTTAGGCAATGTCTTTAACAGTGAAGTCTTGCAGTTTTTTCATTTCATCAAAGAGACAAGGAATGAGAAAAGGAGGAGCGGCAGCAGGGCCAACTATATGGGGAAAAAATTATCCTAACATGTTTGGCACATTTAGGTGGTACTAAGCTCTTTCTATGAAAGACTGAAAGGTTCATTTTCTAAATTGTCTGAAACAAAACACACTCCAACTCAAAGTAGGGAGCATGTTGATGAGTGGATGTAAAAGGCATGAATAGTTTGAACATTCCTTTTGTTAACATATAAGCTCCTCGTGGGAAGGGATCATGTCTACCAATTCTCCTGTGCTCTAGTAAGTGCTTAGTACAGTGCTCTCTATATAGTAAGAGCCAATTGATTGGAGGATTGATTTCACAATCTTTTGCATCTGGGAAACTAAGGAGGATAATGTTACGAGTTATGTAGTGATTTTTTTTCCACCCCATTGTTGTATTATACATAGCTTTCTTTGATAATTGTGATTTTGTGTGCACATATGCAAATAACATGTGTGTGGATTCAAAGTTGGGCAAAATGGAGGAGGGGGACCCACTATATAACCTGTTTACCTAGGCCAGGCCCTGGCTTTGAGAAGCAGGACAATACCCTATAGCCTTCCTTGAAAAGTGAATCCCAGTGTGGAGAGGAATTGTTAGCCTGATACATAGGATGACATTAATAAGAAGATCTGTGAGGTCTAAATAAATATCAGTCAAGCAATCAGCCAGCAGCATTTGAGCACTTATCTATAAGGTCTAAATAAGTGACAATCAAGCAATCAGCCAATGGTACTAAAGACTTGGGAGTGTACAATGCAATATAGCTAGTAGAACTTAACCCTGTTGACAAGGACATTCAACAGCATTTTCCAAACCAGATGTAATTCAACACTACAAGATTTTGCAGCACTACATATCAGAGAATTACAAAGCTACACACAGTGTAACTCCAAGAGTGAATATTACATATGTTCAGTTAAGGATAGATTCAAAGGGTATCTTTTTAAAAAGTCCACAATTTATGAGATCTTTAAAAAGAGGCTTCCACAGAAATAGTGTGCTGCTAGAGATGGGTTCATTTGAATTTAATCCCTGGTGTAGTCTGCCTTATCCCATTCTGTGAAATGTGAAAAGGCAAGTGGCAACCTGTGGGGAAGAAGGGAAAAGGGGAAAGAAAACAGAAGTTACACATTAGTGTTTTAATGACAGCTGGGAAACTAAAATTTAGAAGCTTCAGGACTGAGATAACCATCTAGTTGAGTAACATTTTCTATTTCAGTAGGACCTTGCTCTATAAGTGTTCTGAACCCACCAGTGGGCTTTCAGTTAAAGCATATTGCCTCTCCTGAACATTTAAATATATGATTGTAAAATTAGTCTTTTTAACTTTGGAATCTTCTACTATGAATATCGTGCTGAAAAATGGGCCCTCAGTTTTTCATAGGTGATGAATAATAGGCAACTCTTTTTCTACCTGAGATAAACTTGAGCTAGGGAGAATTTCAGCGGCACCTACTATTGGTGGAGGGGGCTGGAAGTAGATATGAAACTCTACAATGTATATTTAAGAGGAATGTGCATGTAGATAGAAATTTTAAATGAAAATTAGTCCCAGCCGAGGATCATATGGGCAAACTTTCATAGAGATAAATGTTTATAGCTATACAATTGGGGTATAGCTAACCTAAGTGGTGCTACAAAATACTCATCACTTTCTAGAAAAACAAACTGAAATACTCAAAAAAGGAATGAAACATTAAGATTTTGACTTTAGAGTCAAGCAGCCCAAATTTTCAATCCGCCAGCCTTAAATGTAGAGGAATAAATGTGTGGTTCTTCTGGGAAGTAAATCTTTCAGGAAAGATTTGAAGAGGAAAGTTATTCAGGCTATGCATAACCCAGTGCTGAAAAAAAAAAATTGAGTCAAACTAAAATGAGGACTGGAACTGAGACATTAAAAAGTACCTGACAGAGAAGAGTAGGGGTCATGGGCGGGGACTGGGGAAAGAACATAGCATGTCAAACAGTAGAGGCAGGAAGACTCTGACTCACTCTATAGCCTGGTGTGGGCAAGAAAATAATCAACCAATCAATCAATGGTATTGATTGAGCACTTACTATGTGCAGAGCACTGTTTCTAAATGCTTGAGAGAATACAATATAACAGAATTAGCAGACAAGTTCTCTGTCCATAATGAGCTTACAGTCTAGAGGGTGAGACAGGCATTAATATGAATAAATAAGAAATGTACAATAAATGATTTTAAGATATGTGCATAAGTGCTGTGGGGTAGGCTGGGGCAAATATCAACTGTCCAAAGGTCATAGATCCAAGTGTGTAGATGGCGTAGAAGGGAGATCGAGCCAGGGAAAAGAGGACTTAATCTGGGAAGGCCTCATGGAGAAGTTGTGACCTTGTAATGCTTTGAACATGGAGAGAGTAGTGATCTGGCATATATGGACGGGGTTGGAGTCCCAGGCTAGAGGGGATATGTAGCGTGGCTCAGTGGAAAGAGTGTGGGCTTGGGAGTCAGAGGTCATGGGTTCTAATCCCGGCTCCAGCTGTGTGACTTTGGTCAAATCACGCTCCAGCTGTGTGACTTTGGTCAAATCACTTAACTTCTCTGTGCCTCAGTTAACTCACCTGTAAAATGGAGGTTAAGACTGTGAGCCTCATGTGGGACAACCTGATTACCTTATATCTCCCCCAGTACTTAGAACAGTGCTTGGCACATAGTAAGTGCTTAAATACCATCATTATTATTATTATGTAAGAAAGGGGTAAGAGATGAGATAGATGAGATCGGGGCACAATAAGTAAACTGGCACAGCGGAGCAGAGTGTGTCAGGCTGGGCTGTAGTAAGAGATTAGTAAGGTGAGGTAAGATGAGGTCAGCTGATTGAGTGTTTTAAAGCTAATGGTAAGGAGTTTCTGTTTGATGCAGAGGTGAATGGGCAGTCATTTGAGGTTCTTGAGTAGTGGGGAGATGAGGATTGAACGATTTTGTTGAAAGTGATCTGGGCAGCAGGGTGAAGTATGGACTAGAGCGGGGAGAGGCAGAAGGCCAGGAGGTCAATGAGGAGGCAGATACAGTAGTCAAGGTGGGCTAGAATAAGTGTTTGGATCATCATGGTAGCAGTTTGGATGGAGGGGAAAAGTCAGATTTTTGCAATATTGTGAAGGTAGAACTGGCAGAATTTGGTGACAGATTGAATATGTGGGTGGAATGAGAGGCAAGAGTTATGGGCTTGTGAGACAGGGAAGCTAGTGGTGTTGTCTCCAGTGATGGGAAACACAGGGGGAGGGCAGGATTTGGCTGGGAATACAAGGAGCTCAATTTTAGACATGTTTAATTTGAGGTGTTGGCAGGACATCCAAGTAGATATATCTTGAAGGCAGGGGGAAATGTGAGATTTCAGAGGAGAGAGGTCAGGGCTGGAGATGTACACTTGGGAATCAAGTGCATACAGATGGTAACAGAAGCTATGGGAGCAGATGAGTTCTCCAAGGAAGTTGGTGTAGAAGGAGAATAGAAGGGGACCTAGAACTGAGCCTTGAGGGACCCCTGCTGTCGGAGGGTAAGAGGCAGAGGAAGAGTCAGCAAAAGAGATTGAGAAGGAGCGATCAGAAAGATAGGAGAAATAAAAGAGGATGGTGTTAGTGAATCCAAGACTGGATAAAGTTTCAAGGAGAAGAGGGTAGTCTAAAGTGTCAAAGGCAGCTGAGAGGTCTAAGCGGGTTAGGATGGAGTAGAGGCCATCAGATTTGGTGAGAAGGTCATTTGTTACCTTAAAGAGGGCTGTTCAGGTGGCATGAAAGGGAGTGGAAGCCAGATTGGAGGGATCTAGGAGAGAACTGGAGGATAGGAAGTAGAGACACTAGGGATAAACAACTCTCTCAAGAAATATGGAGAGAAATAGTAGGAGGGAGATGGGGTGATAACTGGAGGGAACCATAGGGTTAAGAGCTTTTTTTAGGATAGGGAAGGCATAGGCATGTTTGAAAGCAGTAGGGAAGAAGGTTGGAAAATGGACAGTTGAAGATGGCAGTCAAGGAGGGAAGAAGAGAGGGGACAAGTGTTTTAGAAAGGTATACAGGGATGGGGACAGAAACATAGGTGGAGAGGGTAGATTTAGAGAGGAGGTGAGATATTCTTCTTGAGTTTCTGCAGGGAATATAGGGAGAATTGGAGAGGATGGAAGAGGAGCCAGGGATTGGAGAGGAGGCAGGGGAGATTTTAACAATCACCCTTGATAGTTTCAATTTTGTTGATGACACACCACAGGTTCCTGGGCAGGGTTAATATGAAGTCATATCCTGCCAGCCGAAAGAGCGGAAAAGCAGGATTGTGGGTCAGCTTCCCCACTACCCACCCCACCTCCAGAGGCATACCAGCCCACCGCGGGTTCAGACACCCCTGCAGGTGACCGACTAACAATCTGGAAAAGAGCCAATACCACTCTTTGGTGCACACCACAAAGCAAATAAGGAAACAAAAAGGTTCTCCTTTGAAATAATTCAAGCCAGAATGGACACACTGCTGCCCCATTACAGACCAATTTGCCTTCCTTCCACACCGGAATAACCTCTAGTTTATACTCTAGTCCAGTCTAACTATAGCTCAGAAAAGTGAAGATTTGAGACACACAACCTGTGGTTTAGCAGTGAAGAAAATATCACTAACTCACATATACCCAGGGCTTCAATAAATGGTAAGTAAATTAATCAATCTATTAATCGTATTTATTGGGACCTACTGGTGTGCAGAACATTGTACTTAGCATTTGAGAGCCTACAATAGTTGGAAGGCACAAACCTGACCCTCAAGGAGCTTGCAGTGTAGTGTGGAAAAAAGATACAAAATAATTTATAAAAAGAGAAAAAATAATGTGGAGATGAGTGTCTAAATAGTAAGGTAAGTCAATTTGTACATAAATGCTATGGACTCATAAATTCACATTGGTGCTGGAGTCTTGAGGTGGTAGTTGATAGGTAAGGGCTAGAAAGAAGAAGAATTAACTAAACAAGTTCTCAGTTAAATTAATAACAGTCATTGAGAGCCTACCATGTGCAGAGCATTATATTAAAAACTTGGGAGAAAAAGCACAGTAAAGTTAATAGACATGTTCCTTCATGCCCTTGAGAAATTTCCAATCTAGCAGGGGAGACAGACCCTAAAATAATTTTACAGATACGCAGAAGAAGGGAAGTGGATATAGAGAAGTGCCTTCAGTATCAGGATATGTG
This sequence comes from Ornithorhynchus anatinus, assembly GCF_004115215.2. Classification (NCBI taxonomy): domain Eukaryota; kingdom Metazoa; phylum Chordata; class Mammalia; order Monotremata; family Ornithorhynchidae; genus Ornithorhynchus; species Ornithorhynchus anatinus. The sequence continues at coordinate 99,185,169 of NC_041730.1, forward strand.
TAAAAACGCTAAGGGTGGTTCTGAGTACATAATTGTGTGTCTGGGACAAAGCTCTGGGGTGGTAGCTGAGGGGAGAAATTAATCAGAGAAGGTCTCCTGGTGAATTGGAGATTAGATTTCAGAAGGACTTTGAAGAAGACGAGAGCCTTACAGAAAGGGGTAATTCTGTCCACATTGTAACTAGCATAAAAATGTCTATCGTACGTGTGTCACCAATAAGGAAAGGACCATCCCTTGGAAGGGTAGAGTTTCATTTCCAGGTTGAGGGGGGTGGGTGGGTGGGGGGGAGATTAAGGAAAGAGCACAGGCCTGGAAATCAGAGAATCAGGGTTCTAATCTTGGCTCTGCCAATTTCTTGCTTTGTGACCTAGGGCAAGACATTAAACTTCTCTAGGCCTCAGTTTCCTCAACTGTACAATGGGGATTAGATCCTACTCCCCCCTATTTGAGCCCCATGTAGGACAGGAACTGTGTCCAACCTGATAAACCTGTATCTCTCCCAGTGCTTTGAACAGTGCTTGACATATAGTAAGATCTTAACAAATACTGTAAAAAAAAATTACTTAGCAGTGCAGTCACTAGGCCATTGGTTCCAGAGATCAATTTGGTCCCACACTGGTCAGATTCTCCAAGACTGAGCTGCTCTACAACCTGGGCAGAAAGGGATAGGAAGAGGCAGGTCAAATACCTCTATTCATAATAATAATGATGGCATTTGTTAAGCACTTACTATGTGCAAAGCACTGTTCTAAGCGCTGGGGGGATACAAGGTGATCAGGTTGTCCCATGTGGGACTCACAGTCTTCATCCTTATTTTACAGATGAGGTAACTGAGGTACAGAGAAGTTAAGTGACTTGCCCAAAGTCACACAACTGACAAGCGGCAGAGCGGGGATTTGAACCCATGACCTCTGACTCCCCAGCCCGTGCTCTTTCCACTGAGCCAAACTGCTTCTCTGCATCCTTTCCTATGGATGGATCCCAAACTTTGGGTTGGAATATATATTGCTTCTATATGTAGCAATACGTTAGGTTATCTGATTGTAATAAATGTGTGGTTAGTGTAGCTAAAATAGTCTACCATAGTCTGTGTTTCTGCAGAACCTTATAGCTACGGTAGATGCTTTTGTTGCATTCAGATGCTGGTATTCTCTTGACCTGATGACATAGTGAGCAGCATTCAAAATATTGATATAACTGAGAAGGAATATCCTTGGTAAATATAGGTGAGGTCATTACAATTTTGAGGTCCAAATATGAGTTCAAAATCATTTTCATCGCGACACTGTACATCCTAACATATGATTAGGATGGATTTTCAAGAAGTCAGGCAAAAAAGCTTTGGCTCTAAAATAAAACCCATAGAAGGAATTAAAATATCTTACTCATCAAAATATCACTAATTCTAATTATTCAGTCCATTTTTCATGAATAACCGTGTGTCTGTTGTGAAGTCAAGAGCCTTAGTCAGTTTCTCATTTTTGTACTTCAAAGAAGGCAACCCCAGAATCGGTACATCTAAATGGCAACTACCAAAAATATTATTGAATGATATAGCTAGTAATAATAATAGTGAATATATGCTTAAATTACTATATTTGGAAGCTGTAGTGCTTTAACATTTCAGGAACAATTTAATTCTATCTTCATGAATTTTGAAATGCCTTTTTTTTAATCACTTAAGGGAATAAAATGAAAAGGCAGTGCTTTTTTTTTCCTCACTATTTTTGAAATTGATTGAAATCAGTGTCTTAGAATTTCTAAATGCCTGTTAGTATGTTTCTGAGAGAGGAAACTACTTGTGATGCCAGGCAGTTGGGCATCCTAGGATGAGAAATTTCAAACTAATGATTGGTTTTCTTCCAATTCTTAGACATGCATCATCTTGATTAAATAAAAAGCAGTAAAAATCTGGAACTGATCTTTAAACTGGAAACAGGTCAACCATTTTGCTGACCCTGAATTATGTCTATAGTTTGATGTATTCTTTGTATTGTTACTAGGTGCAGAAGAGTTTCAGTAGGAATTCTGTGCACACAAAAAATTCTAAAGATCTAATGGAATCTGATTTGTGTCATATTTTTGTTTTGTTTTGTTTTTATGATATTCGTTAAAGCATTTACCATGAGCCAGGCACTATGCTAAGCAGTGGGGTAGATACAAGATAATCAGGTTGGACGCAGTCCGTGTCCCACATAGGACTCACAGTTTTAATCCCCATTTTTCAGATGAAGTAACTGAAGCACAGAGAAGTTAAGATCACATAGCAGGCAAATGGTGGAGCCAGGATTAGAACCAGGTCCTCTGACTCCCAGGCATATGTTTTTTCCAATAGGCCCGGCTGCTTCTTTATGTCACATACGGTGCCTCACCCCCTCAGGGTCGCACCTGGAGAGTTTCCAATACTATACCAGTCTCGACTATGGGAGGGAGAGGCAAGCAGAGGCATATCCATTCCATTCCTAGCTTGGGCAGAGGTCAGAGAGTGGAAGGCGATCTGCTACAGGTCAAAACTCACTTGTACTGGGCAGCAGCAGCATGGGAGAGAGTCAAGAGCCGAGACTCAGGTTTACTGCGCGGAAGGAGACAGTGGTAAACCACTTCTGATTTTTACCAAGAAAACTCAATGGATACACTACACGACGATTGCAGATGGAGGTGGGGCGTTCTGGGAGAGATGTGTCCATGGCGTCGCTATGGGCCTGAGATGACTTGACAGCATAAAACAAGACAGTGATACCTGAACTGTCAACTGTCAATTTTCAAAGACTATTCATGATAACATACGATGAAGTAATTCTATTTATGTGCACTTTTAAACACTGTCCAGTGTCAGATTTGCTCAGTTATACTCTAAACATAGAGTATATGTTTATTCAATCGTATCTGAGTGCTTACTGTGTGCAAAGTACTGTACTAAGGGCTTGGGGGAGTGCAATGTAACAACAGATACATTCTCTGCTCACAATGATCTCCAGTTTTAAGGCACTCAGTCAGCTCTCCCCTGCCTATTTTACGACACACCTGGGTCTTCTAATACCAACCTTTTCGCTGTACTTCAACTTTGTCTACCTCAACACCAGCCCTCCCTCTGGCCTGGAACTCATTCACTCATCCTACCAGACAGACCACCTTTCTCCACCCTCAAAACCTTACTAAAGTTATCTTCTCCAAGATGTCTCAATTTCTCCTATTTGCCCTCTCTTCTGTCACCTTCGTCCTCAGCTCTGTACCGCTTAAGCACTTCTTATTCACTGCATCCTCAATCCCACAGCATTTATGCACATATCCTTTTACTGTCCCATTTCCTCTATTTGTAAATCAATTTAATTTGTCTCGCTTCTCTAGACTGTGGGCAGGGATCATGTCTACCGACTCTGCTGAATCGTACTCTCCCAAGCTCCTAGTACAGTTCTCAGCACAAAGAAGGTGCTTGATGAATACCATCGCTTCATCGATCTTAGAAACCTGATCATGGTTTACCTAGCTAACATAAAAGTGTTCACAAGGTCACAAAATGGTGAATGGTTCATTCAAACACAGGTTCTTCAGCACCCCTCCTCATTTAAGGAAGAACTGTGGGGCTTGTTTTTAAAAGTCCATGAGCCAAGACTACCATCAAGGAGCTTCCATTTGCTGGCTATCTCTGCTTACTCGCTGGCCACAGCCTAACCCAGTGCTCATATTTTAGTAATAGGCCAGAGAATCCAGACAAGGCAGCAGGCAACCAGGCAGATAAGTAAGTGTGGCTTAGTACATATGAAAATATCCTGCAAAAATGCCATACAGTTTTACCAAAGTCAGAGCTCTAGCAAGTGGTCTCACAAATAAGCAACATTCTTAAAAATATAATTTAACAGTGCACAAAATCCTGAGTGTATTGTTAAACCCATCACTGTTTCTTTATCACTGGCAAAGCACTTGATGATAATGGAGTTGATTGCTGCTGTAAATGTATAAATTGTTCCATAGTTACAGAATGTTAATACAGCAAGAGAACACAGAAAAGAACTAGATTGTAGTGTAAAACCATTGTTAATTGCCTATACATTCATTATAGGCTTACCATGGCTAATTATTCAATTAAACTGAAGTGCTAATGCCAAGGGCTTAGTGTTTCTAGTAGGGATGTTAGTTCTCAATTATCTCAGCATGGCATGTCAGAATGTACTCTTTATTCAAGGCAAATTTTACTCTGCCCAATGGCAATATATGGTTCTGTTGTTGTTATATATTTCATGCTGAGAATCAAATCTGCATTTTCTTTAAGAGGACTACCATGACCTGACTTAAGAATAATTAAGGTAAATAAAGGACTGTGTAAACATAAAGGGCACTGTTATGTTTATTCATTTTAACCGCATCCAGGAATTCTAAGTTTAATCCACTTTAAATGCAAACAGGAATAAAGAAACATAAGAAAAGTCAGTATAGAACATGTTTTTCTTGAGTATAACTTTCTTAACTGTTGCTCAAGGCTTAATGCGCTTAAAAGATAAAGGAAAAATGTATTTCTCCTTTTGGTCTGGAGAATATCATAAGGTGTCCCTAACTATCTAATTTCCCATTTGCTCTTAATTACTACACAGTCTCCTGAAAAAAATATTTGAATCCTGTCTATATTGTAATAATAATAACCTCAAAAAGGAAGATTTTATGTAGGAGGTTTTCTGACCATCATCCTTCCAAGCTGTGCTGTGGATTTTTATTCTTAATATTAAAGGCCTGACTAAGCCACATCAGAATTAGCAGCATACAAACCCAGTAAATTTTTCAGGCTATAAAAGTGAAATTGAATGCTTACTGTGTGCAGAGCTCTGTACTGTTTGGGGAAACTACAACTTATAGTACTACAATTTTTACTATACTATATATCTATATATATAGTATTATATATAAATAGATTTGGTAGACGTGTTCCTGCCCACGAGAAATTTACACTCTAGAACAGTCTAGTGTGGGAGTCCGACATTAATATAAATAATTTACAGATGCATGGATAATCCCTAAGGATCTAATTCCTAATCTTCACTTGATGCTGTATAGCCATTGTAGAACGAGGCTCACTTAGAGCCATCACGTGATTCCTGACTTGTTTTAAATGGATCTGCAACTAGGCATAATCATTCTTCAAGCGTCATAATAATAAAAATGATAACAATACCAATGTAATCCATTGCGTGCTTACTCGGAGCCAAGAACTGTGCCTAGCATCAAGGTAGAAACAACATAACAGGATCAGGCACAGTCTAAGAGAAAGAGAGAGCAAGTATTTTATCCCCATTTTCCAGGTGAGGAAACTGAGGCCCAGAAAGGTTGGGTGACTTGCCCAAGGTCACACAGGAGGCCAGTGGCAGAGGTGGGACTATCCCACTCCTCCCTATTCAATTCATTTTTATACTTGCCATATCTAACTGCATTTATGTTGATCATATATTAACCCACCCTATTACTTCTTTATGGGCAGAGTCAAATCTATTCATAAAGAGTCTCCAAGAGACTGGAATAGCATGAATGGTTTAGAATAAAAGCTCTATGGAGTGACCCACACCACTAAAGGGGAGAAACTAAAATGGTGCCAGGCTCTGAGGGATGACAAGTAAAAGTGCAGCATAGGCAATCTTTTAGTGCACATGGTATGGAATTGTCAGTAGCTATGCACTGGTTTCATCGAGCATAAACATACATAAGAGGCTCATATTTGAATCTGAAAGAGACGTGCAAAGCCCCGCATAACTTGTGGCCATTAAATATCTGTCAGTGGTCTAGATTAGAGGTTTCAATCAATCAAGCATATTTATCAAGCTCTTACCGTGTGCAGAGCACTGTACTAAGCACTTGGGAGAGTACAGTGTAATAGAATTGGTAGACGCGCTCCCTGCCCACAGCGAGCTTCAGTCTAGAGGGGAAGAGAAACATTAATAGAAATAAATTATAGCTAGGTACATAAGTGCTGTGGTGCTGAGGGATGGGTGAATAAAGGGAGCAAATACAAGTCCAAGGCAACACCTAAGGGAGTAGGAGAATAGGAAATGAGGAATGAGTCAGGGAAGACCTCTTGGAGGAAAACACGCCTTCGATAAGGCTTGGAAGATGGGGAAAGTAATCGTCGATTGGAAATGAAGAGGAAGGGCATTCCAGGCCAGAGGCAGGATGTGGGCAAGATAGACGAGATGGAGGTACAGTGAGGAGGCTGGAATTAGAGGAGTGAAGTGTGCAGGCTGGGTTGTAGTAGGAGAGCAGCGAGGTAGAATGGAGGGGGCAAGGGGATTGAGTGTTTTAAACCCAATGGCAAGGAATTTTTGTTTGATGTGAAGGTGGATGGGCAACCACTGGAGCTTCTTGAGGAGTGAGAAAAGATGGACTGAACATTTTTTTTGAAACATGATCTGGTCAGCAGAGTGAAGTATGGACTGGCGTGGGAAGAAACAGCATGAAGGCTGATTCAGTAATCAAGGTGGGATAGGATGGTATAGGTTTACAGTATTTTCCAACTATAAGACAGATACTATGGTCTAATGGAAAGAGCATGGGCCCAGGAGTCAGAGGAACTGGGCTCTAACCCCAACTCTGCCAACTGACTGCTGAGTGACCTTGGACAAGCCATTTAATTTCCCTGTGCCTCAGTTCCTCATGTGTAAAATGGGGATTCAATATCTGTTCTCCCTCCATCTGTTGCCGACTTGTTCATTCCAAGCGCTTAGTACAGTGCTCTGCACGTAGTAAGCACTCAATAAATACTATTGAATGAATGAATGAATAGACTTTGAGCCCCATGTGAGACAGGAACTATGTCCAATCTAATTAACTTGTATCAATACCAATGCTTGACATTTAGTCAGCACTTAACCAATACCTTAAATTATTATGATTTGCTTGTTTTGTATCGATCCCAATGCTTAGGACAGTGCTTGACATAATCAATTTTTTATTGAGCAAGAAACAAGTAAAGTGTTTAACAAATGCTACAATTATTAATGGTCAAGGCTTCGCTTTCCCAGGTCTACTGTCCAAACACTCACATACCCCATGCCCCCACTCTCACACACCCGGTAATACTCACTAGTTCTGAGCCAGCCTTTCAAAGAGGGAGAGTAGCCACCGCAACAGAAAAGAGCTGCTCTACCTCAAAGCACTGAGCAAGACACTCATCCCCTGCTCCTGACACGATGGCTGTTTAATTCTAGGCTTCCCAGTTCGTCCCCATTGCCTGACATAATGACTGTACCCACTACAGTGCTTTGAAGTATTCCCATGGACAGCTCTCCTCTAGACCATTCTGAATAGGGCTCAGCTAAGTGTCTACAATTCTGTGGACTTGGAGTTACAATTATTAGTAACAGATTGGAGAAAGAGAGGGTACAATCAAATTGAGTCTAATTCTCTAATGGCCCTGTTTAGACTACGATATTTTCCCCTGTTTGGGGACATTTTGAGGAGAAGTCTGTGGCTGGAGAAGATACAAAAATACAATCAAGGTGATCAAGAGGGGTAAGTAAACTGCTATATGAGCGTAGGTGTGATTGGGACTCTTCATTCAGGAAGGATCAAGGCTGAGAGGGGGCATGATAAAAGTTCACAAAACCACAAATGTTCAGGCCAGGGAATCTAATAAAATAATAATAATGACAAATATATTTGTTAAGTGCTTATTCTGTGCCAGGCACTGTTCTAAGTGCTGGGGAAGCTACAAACAAATTGAGTTGGACACAGTCCCTGTCCTACATGGGGCTCACAGTCTTAATCCCCATTTTACAGATGTGGTAACAGAGGCCCAGAGATTTGCCCCAGGTCATAGATCTGACAAGTGGTGGAGTCAGGATTAGAAACCAGGTGCTTCTGACTTCTAGGCCCAGGCTCTAAATCCACTAGGCCATGCTCTTCTTCTCTATGAAGATGAATTGTTTACCAAATTCCACGATCCCAGAATGAGGGGGCATCCAGTAGAAGTGAAAAGCTTAAATCAAACAGAGGACATTTTATTTAATGGGCTATCAATCACCCCATCAATGATATTCATTAAGCACTTAATACGTGTAGAGTACTGGTACTGAGCATTAGGGAGAGTACAAGATTCGGGAGGCCTGTTCCCTGCCCACAACAAGCTTACAGCCAAAAGAGGAGCAGAAAGCATAGATAATTTTTGGAGGCTGAAAACATCAGTAGGTTCAAGAGGAATCTGGGCCAATTCAAGGGTGAGCAGTCCACAGTGGGTTACTGAAGGAATCATTAGGCTCCCCTTCCAATCGCCTGAACTCCCTTCCTCTGGTCTACCCCCCCTCCCCCCATAACACTAGTGTATATATGTACATATTTATTCTATTTATTTTTTTAATGATGTGTATATATCTATAATTCTATTTATTCATATTGATACTATTGATGCCTGTCTACTTTTGTTGTCTGTCTCCCCCATTCTAGACTGTGAACCCATTGTTGGGTAGGTATTGTTGGGTACGAGAAGCAGTGTGGCTCAGTGGAAAGAGCCCGGGCTTGGGAGTCAGAGGTCATGGGTTCGAATCCAGCTCTGCCCCTTGTCAGCTATGTGACTGTGGGCAAGTCACTTAACTTCTCTGTACCTCAGTTACCTCATCTGTAAAGTGGGGATTAAGATTGAGTCTCATGTGGGATAACCTGATTACCCTGTATCTACCCCAGCGCTTAGAAGAATGCTCTGCACATAGTAAGCACTTAAGTACCAACATTATTATTATTATTAATGTCTCCGTTTGTTGCTGAACTGTACTTTCTGAGTGCTTAGGACAGTGCTCTGCACACAGTAAGTGCTCAATAAATACGATTGAATAAACGAATGAGGACTGTAGAGGAGAAAATGAATATCAAGGAGGGCAACCATTCTACTCTTCCTACAAACATCCTTTTGCCACTCTGTGGAGCAGACCTAGAAAAGCCTTATATTCTTCTTAGGCTCATTCTAATGGTCAAATGGAAAAGTCACTTTCCTTCTGGTACAGCAACTAAGGCCATAGAGAATAAAGTCAAGTTTTGGAAGATTTTTCCCTCCAGATTTAGAATTCCAGATTGTGTTTCTGTTGCCTACAGTTACCCGGACATGACACTAAGGGGCATATTCAGTCTTGAGGCACGGAGCAAGCAGACTATTTGGTTCTCTGGTGCTGTGGTAAAGGCTCTCTCTGCCAAGTACGAAGGAATGGCTCAGTTCTCCCCTTCCACTGCCTGGTGAAGCTGGAAATGAAATGTTTTACCATTTCTGAGTCAATACACTAATTAAATTAAATATAAAGTTAAAAAATATCTCCCGGCCAGGAGAAAAAGGACAGATGGGAAAGCGGAGGAGGTGGAGATGGCTGATGTCTTCTGAAAAAGAAAAGGGAAAAAAAAAGAAAACAAGCATAAAACCAGGAAAAAAATGATTAACGCTAATTAAGAGAAGTAAGGGGTGTTTGAATTTAATTTGCAGCTCAGAACTATTTTTGGTTGTGTAATAAATTTCATTAGTTAGAAAGAAAGAAGGAAGAGGAAAAGGGGAAAACAGCACTTCTGAAACAATTGTAATTCCGTGCTTGGTTTTGAGATCAGGACCTGCCAATCCATCCCCGGGGGTGTATGTACCCTCCCGCATTGTACTGCTGGATCTTTGTTTGTGCAGCCTAAAAAAATTTGATCTGAAACATTAATTCCTGAGTTTAGCAAATTTAACGGAATTATTCACTGCCATTAATGATAATGGATTCACATAAGTCAAAAAGGATCTTGAATTACTGCTGAGGATCATTCTCTGGTTATGTCTCTACCAAGTTAAATGAAAAAATGAGGTGTCATTTGGATCATTTGAGAAGGCTATATTTTCATTTAAATTCTCCAGATATATTTTTCATCTAAATTATCTGATACATTGCCTTGAGTCTCTGCTTTGGCAGGAGATACCAAGTTTTTATGGAATGCTGGGGAGATGATTTCAAATTTCCCATCAAGTACACCCGACTATAAGAAGTAATTGCAAAATACGTCTAAGAGTCTTTGGGCTTTTCAGATAAAGGGTATTACCTCAACCATACATTATTCTTAGTTACCCACCTGAGTATAACTGAACATAAAATAGCCATAAAATAAAAAAAGACAAAAGGTTGGTATGCTCCCTCAGTCCAGTCTGGAGCAAATGACCACCACGATTTAAATGCGCCACATAAACTAGGCAAGTGTTTTTTTCTGGTACAGATTATTGGCATAAAAATGACTGTATGATTATCTAATTACTATTAAAAGATGAAATGTGAATTTCTCCTTACTGACATTAGCGCTCTAGAGATCATATTAGCACTTGTCTGTTTGCATTTACAATCTCAATAGCCCTTACCTTCAAAAAGGACAATATACCTCATAAGTTACATAACTCATAAGATAAACTACCCCCTCCAAAAAAAATCACTCCATCCCCAAAGGCAAAGAAAAACAGATAAGTGTCTATGAGAGACTGTGAAAAGTCCAGCCCATGTCATCATATTTTAGGCCGGAGACTCTCGATCTTTTCTAGGAATGGAACCTCTGCCAACTCGAGGATTATCCTTTAGTAGTCTTTCCTTCAGCAGCCAGGGACACAGCTGCTTCATGCTTCCAAGCTTTGGGAGACAGAGCAAGGCACTCTTCAGCTCCAGCTCCCTGATGCTTGATGGACTCTCCGAATTCCTAAATTCACTCTTATTGTCACTACTCACACGTATGAAGTGCTTCCTAGGGGGCAAAGGTCTATACTAAACACTGGGGTAAAAAAAAAAATCAAGAAAGCCAATTAACATACAAATCTCATAGTCTGACAATGACTGTACCCATTATGGGGTTTTGAGGAAACTCCAGGAGGTTCACACACCCTAGTTTAAAAAGTCCGCTGAAGGGACCACGTGAAGGAGTTAAATTTGAACTCTGATGTATCAACTCTATTTTTAGGTACTCTCCCAAGTGCTTACTATAGTGCTGGGCACACAGTTTGTGCTCAATAAATACCGTTGATGGATTGAAGATTGTGATAAAACTAAGACAGGAGCCAGTAAAGTGGAAGAGAGATTAAAATAATTCTTGTTTAGCAGAAGTGAAGGGAGCAAAGGGGATGAAGGAGGGAAGGAACATGGTGATCATCTTGAGTAGAATGAAGAAAGCTTGTGAGAGAGTGGGTGGAGGTGAGAAAAGAGATGTAGGCAGGGGGGCTATTCCAGACCTCCCTGGTTCCTGGCTAATTAAGCAACCGTTAGTAAATCTCAGTTTTTTTCATTCTTGTATGTGCTTCCCCCATTCCTAAATTTAATACTGATATGTGGGTGGGAGGTGGGAATAATTTCTATCAGTACTACCTATCACCACATAACTGTCAACTTGTGAAAGAAGGGGAGGGGGGGTGTATTTTATATGAATAAAGGCTGCAGAAGAGTGACTCATCTCTATTCCAGTTTCTTCTCAAGCTTGCTATTCCACCGTGTCTTTCTTAGATCCTTTGCTGCACACTACCCCCTGATCAATGCCTACCTTTGCCCTACTCGGAATCCACAGGGACGGCGGAAGGGAAGCAGAAGTCAATAAACGAGTAAACTCTCTCTCTCTTTGTGGCATCTCCTGGGAAAGCGGGCTCAATGAAATGTTTCGGGTTTTTTTTTTTTTCCTTTTGTGACGGTCCTGTTGACCTGCGTGAGAGGAACATCCGTCTAACTTCAGAGAATGAGATTACCTGTTATGCCTCCCGCCCAGAAGAATTACAAGCCAAATGCACCAAATACATATTAGTGAATGACTGAGAGACGAGGGAGGCTGAAAGGGGTTCACAGGTAGCAGTGGATACACTTCTTCAGGGTCAGACCATGCAAAATGAAAGGATCCTTAAGGATAGGGGAGAATTTAGCGCCGCAGGCCTCTCCCGGGGCCCACTGGAATCAGGGAGACCGTCTTCATCATCAAAATCATATTTGTTATATCATTCCCCTCAGTAACGGCCCAGGGCTGCTCTTCCTGATGCTCCGCCATTTCTTGCGGGGGCGGAGGGAGGAAGAGGGGAGGTTGGCACTGAGGTAAATGTAGTGGGATGGAAATAGACCCGTCAAACTCCAGGCGATTTCGATGACGAAACAACACCCTTGGGGCCTTAAGATGGTCAGCCCCGGGGTCCCTTAGGGAGGAAGAAAGAAGGAACCGAGGATGTAGAAGAATATCTTTCTCTTCTTCCTCTGGAGTTGGGTGGCTCGGCCTAGTAGGAGAAAAAGGAAATAAAATGTTCTCCCTCCTCCTTCCCCTGGGGCTGGGGTTGGGGTAGGGGGGAAGGCAAGATTCGGGAGGGGGCAATACTCTCCGCCGAGGTGCTGTGCTTGGCAGGCAGGGAGAGAGGTCAACAGGCCGACCAGACAGGGTGTCATCTGGAGAGAGAGATAAGAAGGAAGGAGGTGATGGAAGAGTCTTAAAAGAAGCCACACCTTTGAGGCACAGGCTCACAAACTCCTCCAGGAGGCCTTCCCAGACTGAGCCCCCCTTTCCCTCTGCTCCTCCTCCCCTCCCCATTCCCCCTTTTCCCGTCCTCTGCTCTTCCTCCTTCCCCTCCCCTCAAGCACTGTGCATATTTGTACATATTATTTATTACTCTATTTTGTTCTTGATGTATATATCTCTGATTCTATTTCTCTCGATGATGTCTGCGCCAGACCGCTTGCTTTGTTTTGTTCTGTTTTGCTTTGCTGTCTGTCTCCCCCCATTTAGACTGTGAGCCCATTATTGTCTACCTGTCGCTGAATTGTCCATTCCAAGTGCTTAGTCCAGTGCTCTGCACATAGTAAGTGCTCAATAAATACCATTGAATGAATGAATGTTTATTGTTATATAGTAACAATAATAATAATAATGTTGGTATTGGTTAAGCGCATATTATGGGCAGAGCACTGTTCTAAGCGTTGGGGTAGATACAGGGTAATCCGGTTGTCCCACGAGGGGCTCACAGTCTTCATCCCCATTTTACAGATGAGGTAACTGAGGCACAGAGAAGTTAAGTGACTTGCCCACAGTCCCACAGCTGACAAGTGGCAGAGCCGGGATTCAAACCCATGACCTTTGACTCCCAAGCCCTGGCTCTTTCCATTGAGAGCTTAGTACAGTGGTCTGTACATAGTAAGCACTCAATAAATACCACTGAATGAATGTTTATTGTTATATTGTACTCTCCCAAGCGCTTAGTCCAGTGCTCTGCACAGAGTAAGTGCTCCATAAATCCCATTGAATGAATGAATGTTTATTGTCATATCGTGCTCTCCCAAGAGCTTAGTGCAGTGCTCTGCACACAGTAAGTGCTCAACAAATCCCATTGAATGAATAAATGTTTCTTGATATATCGTACTCTTCCAAGAGCTTAGTCCAGTGCTCTGCACAGAGTAGGCGCTCCATAAATCCCAGTGAATGAATGAATGTTTACTGTTATATTGTACTTTCCCAAGAGCTTAGTCCAGTGCTCTGCACAGAGTAAGCACTCCAGAAGCAGCATGGCTCAGTGGAAAGAGCACAGGCTTGGGAGTCAGAGGTCATGGGTTCGAATCCCGGCTCTGGCACCTGTCAACTGTGTGACCGTGGGCAAGTCACTTAACTTCTCTGTGCCTCAGTTACCTCATCTGTAAAATGGGGATGAAGACTGTGAGCCTCATGTGGGACAACCTGATTACCCTGTATCTATCCCAGCGCTTAGAACAGTGCTCTGCACATAGTAAGCGCTTAACAAATACCACCATTATTATAAATCCTAGTGAATGAATGTTTATTGTTATATTGTACTCTCCCAAGAGCTTAGTCCAGTGCTCTGCACAGAGTAAGCGCTCCACAAATCCCACTGAAGGAATGTTTATTGTTCTATCGTGCTCTCCCAAGAGTTTTTAGTCCAGGGCTCTGCCCAGAGTAGGCGCTCCATAAATCCTATTGAATGAATGAGTGAATGAATGAAAGAAACTCCTTAATAAAGCAAGGTTGGAAATTTATTTATTTATTTTTACAAAGGGAGTGAAGGGAAGCACCGCAAACGCCAAGGTCGTGGCAGCCTGGGCTGCCAAGGGAGAGCGCGGGCCTTGCCCAACCGCGCCGGCCCCGAAGCGTCCGCGCCGTCGTCAGGGCAACGAGCGCGCGCGCATGCGCGGGCGGCCCGCCTCCCTCCGGCCCCTCCGCTTCCCTTCGCCCCCCCCGGAAGTGCGAGCCCTGCCCCGCTGCCATCTTCGGGAATTGTAGTTCCCCCCTCCCCCGGAGGCGACCGCTCCTCGTCCCCGAGCCGGCCCGCCGTCGACCCCTGCAGCCGCCGCCCGAGGCCTCCGGGCGGGTGTGGCGACGGAGCCGGGGGCGGCGCCTTCTCCGCGGCCGGCCGAGAGAAGCCTCCGAGTCCCAAGAGAGAGGACTACAAGGACCACAATGCTCCGGGGGTGAGGCGGGGCCGTCGGTGGCGGGGGAGGGGGCTCGCCGCCCGTGTGCGGCCCGCGCATGCGCCCGGCGGCGGTGGCCGTGGTGCGGCGCGTGGCTGCGGGAGGGCGGCGTGCGTGCGCGTCCGTCGGCTGCGTGCGCGTGCCCGCCCGCCCCGAGCGGCGGCGGCGGCGGCGGCGGGGGCGGAGGAGGCGACGATGCCGCGGGACAACATGGCCTCTCTGATCCAGCGCATCGCCCGGCAGGCGCGGCTGACCTTCCGGGGCGGGGGCTCGGCGGCCAAGGGCTTCCCGGAGAACCTGAACGAGCTGAAGCACCTCCTCGACGAGGTCCGCGCCGAGGACCTGAACATCGCCCCGCGCAAGGCCGCGGCGCCGCCGCCGCCGCCGCACCTCCCGCCCGTCACCTACATGCACATCTGCGAGACGGACGGCTTCAGCCTGGGCGTCTTCCTGCTGAAGAGCGGCACGTCCATCCCCCTGCACGACCACCCGGGCATGCACGGCATGCTCAAGGTGCTCTACGGGAAAGTGCGCATCAGCTGCCTGGACAAGGTGGACGGCGCCGGGGGGGAGGCTCCGGGGCCGGTCCTGCCGCCGCCGGTGCCGCCGCCCGCGGCCGCCCTGCGCCGGGCCGTGCTGCGCTCCCGGGCCGAGTACACCGAGGCCAGCGGCCCCTGCGTCCTGTCGCCCCAGCGGGACAACCTCCACCAGATCGACGCGGTGGACGGGCCCGCCGCCTTCCTGGACATCCTGGCTCCGCCCTACGACCCGGACGACGGCCGGGACTGTCACTATTACCGGCTGCTGGAGCCGGCGGGCGCAGACAAGGAGGCCGGGGCCGCCGCCGCCGTCGTGCCTCGGGAGGTCTGGCTGCTGGAGACCCCGCAGGCCGCCGATTTCTGGTGCGAGGGGGAGCCCTACCCCGGGCCCAGGGTCTCCCCGTGAAGCCCGGGGCCGCCGGCCTCCCTGCCCGTTCCCCGACCCCGCCGCCGGGCCGCCTCCAAGCCGGGAACCGCTCGGAGGGGCGGGGAACCGGCAGGAGGAGGAGGAGGAAAGGGGGGAGGAGCCACCGTCCTTCCATCCCAAAGCCATAGGGACGCTCCGTCCCCCTCCGTTATCTCCCCCCACTCCGGAGCGGGGAAAAAAATAAACAACGACACCGGGCCCGGTTCAGTCCACCCCCGCCCCCCTTGTCCCTTCACGCACCCCCTGTCTCGATTAAAAGTAATTTATTGGCAGACGGTTGGCATCTTCTCCCCCCCAATTCTCGAAACCGTAGGGCCCCCCTGGCCTGAAGGACTGCGCGAAAAGTTGGGCCTAGACACGGAGACCAAGCGAGGGAGGTGGATGAAGCGGCCTCTTCTGCAGCCCCCCCCTCCCAGCGGACAGGATTTCCCTGAGGATTTGGTGGAATTCCAACCGGCAACCTGCGCCGACTTCTTGTTGGGTTTTTTTTTGATGATTATTTTGTTTTTAACCGCGCTGCCGGCCGGGGAGAGAGGCACAAGTGAGCAGGAGCGACGGGAGGGGCCACCCGCTGCCTTTTTGTCTTTGTTCTCCCGGTGACCCATCGAGGCCACCGCTGCCACGCGAAGCGGCCGAGCCTCCCCCGTCTCTGTAGTTGCCTCCCTTTTTGAAAAGTGGTTTGGAAGAGGACTAGGTCGATGTTTCTGCATGCGTTTTCCTAACCTAGCGCGGAAGAGCCAGCGGCGTCTTTTAAGCTTCCAGGCAGTTGGATGTAAAACCATCCCGCCCCGCTGGCCAACTTGGTAGCCCCACTTATTTCAGAAGGCTTTTCCGCTGAAGGTGAGGACACACATAGCTGGGACGATGTTTCTTGTCCCCTTCCCTACCCCAAGTGTGGTAATGAAGTAAGGTGATGGCCCGTGGGCCGGGCTTTCTGGCCGTTTTGCTGCTGATTGCATTATCGCAGAAACCTCAGAAATCAAAAGGCGGAGAAAGGGGGAGCGCCCAGTTCCTTGGTCCTGGGTGACTGTCCTTTTTCCTCCAGGGAATCCTACAAATAGGCTGGCAGAACTGAGAAGAGACTACAGTAGGAGCCACTTAGGGCTCTAACAACCCTTCCAGAAGTAGAAACGCTGGCTTGCATGCGTTTATTTTTAAAGGGTCTTTTAAAATACAGGTTCCTGAGACACTTCACTTTGGGGGGGGAGGGGGCATGAGACGGTTTTACTTCAGGCTGAGGGAGAACTGTAATGTGTCCCTCTTCATACTATTTATAAAATTTCCTTTCCATAAGACTTCTCATGAAAATGAACTGTAGAAATAAATGCATTCAAACCTGCCCAGCTGTTGAGTGAGCAGTCTCCGTTGACTTGCCCACGTGGTGATTTGAGTTGCTGCCCGTTTAATAAGGGGGAAATACTCTTCTATTGGTGGAAGGTTTTTTTTTTTTTTGGTAACCTGCAGGGAAAATATGTGCCTATACATTTTATGCACACTTGGTACCAGAGGACTAGGTTTGGGGAGCCTTGGTTTCTCTCCCCGCCCCCACCCCCCAACCCGGATTTGGAAACAGTAGCTTGAGTGAGCAAATTCTGAGGAGTGATTAAAAAACACCACCTGCTGAACAAGTGGCTCACCAGCCTGTCGTGGTACTCATGGACACATGCCCGAGTGTCTTCACATCCGTGCTTATTAGAACATTTCATATTCCGTGAGGGTTCCTCATATCTTTATACTGTAGTGTTAAAACAACTCTGAAGTAGTGTTAAAACAACTCGCAGAGATTGAATGTTAAGTCTATTAAGTTTGGTAAATATGCAATTCATAATTTACTATTAAAATGGTAATGTAAAAGACAATCGTGTACATTCATTTGGTATTTGTTTTAGTAGCACAGCGAGTGGATCCGGTATGTTTCTCAAAAGCCTGCCTTCGTTGCTGGGAGTTGATGCTGAGCAGTAATCAAAACACATGCAAAATGCTCTCTGTTGTGTTTATATAGAAGTCAACTAGCATTCGTATAAAGTTTTGCTGTAATATCACTTTGGTTCTTTAGAGTTGCCTACACCTACTCATTCTTTGGTAGGACTAACTGAAGGCCCTATCAGGGATGTGGGGAAGGAAGTGTCCCAGTAAAAGGTGGGTATAGGAAGCCAGGGTCAATCAATGAATGAATGGTATTGAGTGCATACTGCCTGCAGAGTGCTGTAATAAGCGCTCGGGAGAGTACACTGTAATGCAGTATCCTTGCCCGTGACAAGCTCACAGTGGAGAGGACGGGGAGGGAAAGACAGGCTGGAGCCAGACACACCCCTCTTTTCTCTGGAGTTGCCTCTTTCCTAGTCATTTTGTGGCCAGAAAATTTTGATAGGCACAGAACCTTCTGATAATCGACTAACCTGTCACCTTTTTGCAGGAATACAGTAAAGAGCGCAATTTCTACGAGTTTTGAAAAGAATAAAAACTGCCTTTCAAAAATACGAGATGGATGTGGTTGCACCTATCCTGCTTTTTTTTAAAAAAAAAATAATAGTTTTAGAAAGTTGATAATTTATTTTGATGTATTGCTCAGAACTCTATGGCAAGTTGGCATGTAGAAATAACAGGAATCGGCTACACTTAAAAGAAAACCTTTCTAACCGAAGAAGCAAAGTATAGTGCAAGAAAGAAGTGTGAAGTAAGTTACAGCATTAAAGTTAGCACCTTCGTGTGCTTATTGGGTGGTCACAACTGACTTGGCATGCTGCAAGTGTTTGTGTTCCCGTGTTCAGTTCCCACTTCAATATAGATCTGTGTTTTCCTAACAAAACCACTGTTAATGTTGGACTTTGGAATAGGTACAGGATATCGTGCCCTAGGACTATGATTATCTTCCCTCAAGTAAAGACTTATGAGCACAATAGGTTGAGATGAATCATTAAAGACTTTCTGTGGTGTGGCAAGAATACAATAATTGCCTTTTATGGCGGAGAAGTATATATCTGTAAATGTCAGACCTTCCTTTTGTTTTTTGTAATAGTATCCAAGCTCTTTGAATGAACATCTTTTGCATGGGTCTTACTATCTGTGGAGGAGGGGAGTGGCATATACCTGCAGTTGTATGAGAATAATTTTTAATAAGCATGGTTCGCATGAGGTACTGTCTTTTGAACAAATTGTTTTCCCGAGTGAATTATCAGGTGTTTTGTTGGCTGTTTTTTGGGAGACCACCTCTTGTAACTTCCGTTAACTTCAGCCTCTTCCTTCCCCCTTTCTTTCTTTCCTCCCCAGGCGACTAAAAGCCTCTGTCTTGCTTTTGGCCCCTTTGGAGGAATCCTGTCATGTTGACTCATTCAGAACTTTTTCTGGATATTTGCACTCGACCCACTACCAGGGCAGAAGCCATGTAAGTTGCATTGTTTTAGCCCTACGCTGCTCAACAGCAGCCTTCAGGGATCTGCTAGTCCAGGTCAGCAAATATGCCTGATTTGGAATTTTGCACCATTTAAAGAAGTGGATCCCTGACTTCTAATGCAATGAAACTAAACTACCCTTAGATAAGGAAGCTGGCTTTCCTGAACAGTGAATTCCACAGTGGTGGGACTTCTGAGGGCAGAGTACTGTTTGGAGTTCTCAGGATGAAATCTGTCATTAAACATTCAATAGATCTTGGAAATAAAACTTAAGTATTTGGAAGCTTTGTTTCTCAAATGAAATGGAGGGAAACCCTGTGTGAGTACTGTAAAAAGGGGATGAAAATGGTATTTGTCTTGAACCCAGTGATTAGGGGTTAAACGCAAGGTGTTTCTGGATCATAAATTTGCCTTAAACGGGAAAGGGTTTCATTCCTGTAGCTTTCCCAAGTCCAGGTAATGTACACTTGAGCGTATGAAAGTATGCATGCTTTTCAAAGTATGCAGCCTTGAAACATTGAAACTAAAAAATGATAATACCATTTGCAGTTGAATCGCCACGAACCGTTTGATCCCTCATGAAGAACTCCTGTATCTAACACAGAGAAAACAAGTTAAAGTATAACAAGATATAAAGGCACCTGGATAAAAGGAATAATTTCTGTGTGCAGAACATTGTACTAAGCACTTGGGAGAGTACGCTATAATAGAGTTGGTAGGCCTGCTCCCTGCCCACAAGGAGCTAACAGTCTAGATTATTTGGGAGGTGGGGGGGAGGGGTAGTTTTTTGTTGTTTCCGACCAATAGAATTTGTGCTGATGTTGACCATTCTTCCATACAAATCTGTCTTGGGCTATTTCATGCTTCAATTCAGTCAACTTCAGCATTTTCAAAGCATAGTAATTATTTTACTGACTGGCCTGTAGAAATAAAATAGCTTACTGGTTTCCACAATTTCAACCCCTTGATTTTAAATGTAATAAGCATGGTAACATTGGCTGGGCTGTTTCCAGCACCTTTAAACCTTTAAGGAATGGGTGGCATCGTCAAGCTTCTTCTAATAACCGTGTTCCACATACCTATAGTATATCTTTGGCCACAACATGACCCCAGAAGGCAAAGAGGTCTCACTGTGGGCAGGGAACACGCCTACCAACTCTGTTGCTTTGGACATTTCACAAACCCTGAGTATCGCGTTCTGTGGGCAGTCAAGTGGTCAGTAAAATGCCATTGAGTGATCTGAAAAAGTTGCCTTTCGAGAACCCTATGAGGAACAGGCAGCTCAACTAAAGGATGGTGGCAAAGTCACCGAAAGCCAAATCTGGTTACAGATCACGGCCTGGCATATGGTAACCGATAATGAAAAGCCACAAGAGTTGCCCTTAAAAACGGTATTAAAAGTGTGGGGTTGCCTGTGGTGGTGAATGTCTCCTCAAAAAGCCCACATCAAGGAGAACGTGATTTATATAACCAAGTTTGGTACCAGCACACCTAAGTTAGCTAAGAGTGCTTGTGAGAAGGAAATATACAAAGCAGTAGGTTTTTCAGAAAAGTATGGCTTGGTCCGCTTGGGTTTGCAGGACCTCTTAGGGGAAGCAGCATGGAGTAGTCGATAAGAGCGTGGGCCTGGGAGGCAGAAGGTCATGGGTTCGAATCCCCGCTCCACCACTTGTCTGCTGTGTGGCCTCAGGCTAGTCACTTCACTTTTCCCTGCTTTGGTTACCTCATCTGTAAAATGGGGATTGAGACTGTGAGCCCCATGTGGAACAGGGACTGTGTCCAACCTGATTTGCTTGCATCCACCCCAGCGCTGAGTCCGGTGCTTGGCACATAGTAAGCGCTTAACTCATACTAGAATTATTATTCATTCAATTGTATTTATTGAGCGCTTACTGTGTGCAGAACATGATTATTATGGTGTTTTAAGAGGCCAGCCAAAATTCTGCAAGTCTCCACAACTTGGCAAGACAGAGGTAATTCATATAGAAAATTATCGCCATTCTACTGTTTCTATGCCTATCATGTGAAGTGGAAAGGGTATTGTAGATAAACATTTACACCGCCCAAAAGGGCACCTGAGAAGCTGTGCATACCATCAAAAGACCAAGTGAGACAGAAGTCCAGGTGATAACGAATCGGGGTCTCTCTGCTACATGGCCTCCGGTGAAAAAATTCTGTGACTCAGAATCAATATGGGGATTTGAAACCCCGATTCAGTAGTCATGGAAAATAATTCTAATTGTGGTGTCTGTTAAGCACTTCCTATATGAAAGCGCTGTGATAGCCAAAAGATAGTTGGGATACAGACGGTCCCTGTCCCAACCCATAAGCAGCGTGGCTCAGTGGAAAGAGCACGGACTTGGGAGTCAGAGGCCCTGGGTTCTAATCCGAGCTCCGCCGCTTGTCAGCTATGTGACTTTGGGAAAATCACGTAACTTCTCTGGACCTCAGTTCCCTCATCTGTAAAATGGGGATTAAGACTGTGAGCTCCACGTGGGACAACCTGTTCACCTTGTATCTGCCCCAGTTCTCAGAACAGCGCTTTGCGCATAGTAAGCGCTTCGTGGCTCAGTGGAAAGAGCACGGGTTTAGGAGTCAGAGGTCATGGGTTCTAATCCCGGCTCTGCCACCTGTCAACTGTGTGACTTTGGGCAAGTCACTTCACTTCTCGGTGCCTCAGTTACCTCACCTGTAAAATGGGGATTAAGACTGTGAGCCCCACGTGGGACAACCTGATTACCTTGTATCTACCCCAGCGCTTACAACAGTGCTTGGCACATAGTAAACGCTTAACAAATACCAACATTATTATTATTATTATTAATTATTATTAGCAAATACCATCATTATTACATGGGATCACGGCATAAGGGGGAGGGAAAACGGGGTTCGTCCCTTTCGTTTTTCAGATGCAGAAACTTAAAGCAACAGAGAAATTATGACTTGCCCAAGGTCTCCCAGCAGGCAAGCGGTGGAGCTGGGATTAGAGCCAGTTACCCTATCGGGCCGGCGCTCTTTCCACTAGGCCAGGCTGCATCCCTGATGGTGAGCCCGGATGGAACAGGAATCGGGTCTAATCTGTACTCAACACAGTCGTTGGCACATAGTAAACGCTTAAATCCCAAAGGCAGCTACTGGGCGGGGGCGGGGGGAGGGAGGCGGGGAAAGAGGGCTTCTTAATTTGAATCCTTTCCTAAGGAGGATAAATTAGGAAAGAAAGGTACCTGCTTCTGATGGGGGTGGCCAAACCAGTCGGTAGGAAGATACAATAGCTTGTCTGTACGTTGGCAGGGGGAGCTGGTGAAGGAGTGCGTTGCCCGCATACGGGCGGTGAAATCCCTCTGGGGATCCTTTAAATTGAGCCGAGGAACGTTGACTGAAAGTATTGGGAAAATGATGCCTGAGCTTGTTTTGATCAGATAATGCCATCCACCCCTATGGGTATTTTTCTTGGAGCTCCAATGCTAATACCCCTCAACAGCCCAAAGAATGGCTTCTGTGACAAAGGTCTTCAGATCAGGGCGTATTTAGCTGGCTCTGAAAGGAGGAGAGAAATGAGTCCAGGGGTAATTCCTGTGGCAACCCACTAATAGTGTCATCAATGGTGTCTGAGCGCGCTTTTGATCTAAATGGGAGATAGCCCATTTCAAAAAGTTTTTGCGGTGGTTGTAGACTAATCCTGGAAACTGAAAGTTGTTTCCAACCCGACTGCACCGCAACACTTTCCACAAAGCCGCATCTCGTCTGTGCTGCCATCTCTGATGGCAGTTCCGAAAGCGACTTCAAATGTGCAGCCCCTGAGTGGCCACTTGTTTAGAAGTGTTTATTTTCCGGAGCCCACTCAGGAAGAACTTGGGGGGGGGGGGGGGAGGGAGGCGGTGTAATTAGATTAGAGGACGGAACAATGAGTCAAAGCAATGCTACCATATTTTCACACTAATATAGAGGGGAAATCCCCCGTACCTAACTTTTGATTTTGTGGCGATAATATTGGGAGGTAGGATTTCCCAAGGGGCATTATGTGCAGGAAAGGGCCTTTGGGGACCTGGATCTTTTAAAACAGCTTCACTGGTGGGGCAAAATCTGAAGACCCACTAGCTCCCAGATTTCGGGTATCTGTTCTCGAATAGAAGAGCTAATCCATAAATGAATCCAATGCGGAGCAGAGCCTTCGCTTGCAAATCCGAGATTAAATCTTTCTACAGTAGCCATATAACAGGCATGGAATAACCTACCCGGGACTGAAGGGGGGGTGGGCGAGGGGAGGCGGGATTTTAGCTTCAATTAATCATCTCTCTCTTGCCTTTCATAAATGATTTGAGCAATGAAGATATTGTTGAAAAGTATTTATTTACACTATAGTCATAAACAAACCATCTATTATCTGAATTCCAGTTAGTGGTTTTGCATTATTAGAATAAACGATTTATATTTCCACAACTATTCAGAGCTAATAACCGAACCGGTCAGCTCTGGCAACATTATTTACATTCTAATCTGAAATTTTACTAGAAAGGTAACACTTTTAAGTCACAAAACAGAGTGTACAAAAATATAGTTTCTAAAAAAAATCCAAATATTAATAGGCAGAAATATACAGCCATAATAAAACCAGGGGGTGAGTTCTTTTTCGTTGGTCGTTCGTTAATAAGGCAACCCATTTACATGCAGACACTGAGACATTGTCTACATCACACAAGGCACCAAGGACACTTCAACACAATTGCATGCATCCTAGTATCTGAGAATCTATGTACATCTCATTTTTAAATAAGTTAGTTAACCTCGGACTTTCAATTCAATAGATCATCTAGGCTTGGCTTCTTTTTCTTTCTTTTTTTTGTCCAAAGATTGAGAACTCTGAGAACAGTGCACATCAAAAAAATACACAAAATCTGAATGAATATACACTGAAAAAATAGCCATTTTAAATTTCTCGAACTACTTAAAAAGGAGCAGATATTGCCATGTCCATCCCAGCAGATTGCACTTCTGTTCTCTACATTTTAGGCTACTCCATATTGCTTCAAGGGCGGAGATTTCCCAAAGGCGCTCCGTTGCACCGTTCACGGGCCTCGGAAGGGCAGTCAGTTCACGCTTCTCACTTCACCGGGTCCCCCCGGTTTCCCCCCGGTCCCCCTCCCTGCCACCCACCCCCCAAGCAATCCCTAAGCCGTAATAAAGTGCACATCAGTCGATTTTTCTGGTCCTGCCGCGGTCGTCTCGCCGTCCCCAATGGTCGAAGCTACCTCCGGGCCCTGTTCGCAAGGAAGGCCCGGGGCGATTCTGATCCGCCCCGGCCATCGACGGCAGGGGAGCAGGGGGGAGAGGTAAAAACCCCAAACCCACCCCACCTCCCGTCGGGCGACCCTGTGAAGTTGGGCAAGGGGGATGAAAGCCCCCCCCCCCTCCTCCCCCCGGGCCCGGCCGGGCTCCTCGGTCCGACCTCTTCCTCCCACGCCCGGCACCCTCGGGTGCCACGGTGAAGAGTCCCAGCCGGGCCGACAGAGAGGAGGGGGGAAGGGGCATGGGGGTGCGGTGGGACCCCCCAGTTTCAGGGAGAGGCCGGAACTCGTCGGGAGAGGGGAACGGGGCCGGGCCGGAGCCCCTTCGGGCTAAGAAAGGTGGAGCGGGGGTGGCGGCAGGCGGTCGTGGTGTCTGTGCGGCTCCCCAAGGCGAGAGGCCGGTCGGGGAAGGGGACGGGCTCAGGGCGTCCGGGTCCGAGAGGTGCAAGAGGTCAGCGGGCCGGGCCCGATGGACGGAGGGCCTCCTCCTCCTCCTCCTCCTCCCGCTGCTCCTCCTCCTCCGCCCAGGGTCCCCGGGCCGGGCTGCAGCCCCGCCGCCGAGGGCCGCTCGCAGGACTGGCCGGCGGCGGCGGCGGCGGCGGCGGCGACGGACCCGGGTGCCACGGAGGCGGAGGCAGGGGCGCCGCCGCCGCCCTTCCTCTCCTTCTGCCGCAGGTGGATCTTGGTGTGCCGCTTCCTCTCATCGCTGCGCGCAAACTTCCTCCCGCAGTAGTCGCAGGCGAAGGGCTTCTCGCCCGTGTGGGTGCGGATGTGGGTGGTCAAGTGGTCGCTGCGGCTGAAGTTGCGCATGCAGATGCGGCACTGGAAGGGCTTGTGGCCCGTGTGGATGCGGATGTGGCGGGTCAGCTCGTCCGAGCGGCTGAAGCGGCGGTCGCAGCCCTCGGCCGGGCAGGGGTAGGGCCGCTCGTGCACCGGCGTCTTGCTGGGCCGGTTGGGGTATTTGCGGGGCCGCAGGATGGGCCGCAGCGGCAGGTGGTGCGGGTTGTAGGCCGACGACGACGACGACGACGACGACGACACGGACACGGGGCCGCCGCCCGGCAGGCGGGAGCCCTCGCCGCCGCCCGGCCCCGCGCCCGGCCCGCTGAGGTTGAAGTTGCGGATGGTGGACAGCGGGGTCAGCGGGGGCGGGACCCGCAGGGAGTCCAGGGGGCAGGGGAAGGGCTTGCGGTCGGCCGGCCCGTGCGGGTCCCGCTGGCACTGGGCGGGGAAGAAGCCCGGGTAGTCGGGGATGAGGGGGAAGAGCCCCGGGTCGGCGGCCGCCTTGGGGGACGGGTAGGACGGGGGCGGGGGGTAGGCCAGCGACGACGAGGCCGCAGACGAGGAGGCGGCCGACAGGAAGGCCGAGGGGTCCTGGTACAGGTCTCCCGAGCAGCCCGAGTAGGGAGGAGGAGGAGGAGGCGGCGGCGGAGGAGGAGGAGGAGGAGGGGGCGGAGAGTACAGGTGGTCCAAGTCGGCCTGGCCCTGGGCCATGGCGCACACCCCGAGGGGCCCGGCGGCCAGGGCGCTCGGGGAGGCCGCAGAGCCGCCCGACGGGGCCGCCGAGGCCGGCGGGGCCACCCCCTGCAGGATGCCCGCGCTGACGATGTTGATGATGCCCTCTGGGTAGCAGCTGGCACCGGGGTACTGGGGGTCGATGGAGAACTTGCCCATGTAGGTGAAGGTCTGGTTGCGGGGCGCCGACACGGGGGCAAAGCCGCTGGGGTAAGGCAGGTCCAGGGCCCTCTTCTCGCCGGTCATGTCAATGTTGATCATGCCATCTGGACGGAGACAAGCGGCGTGGCCGGGGCCGGCGGGGTCAGCGGCCGCTCCGAGACTTACTCACTTACTCACTCACTCACTCCTCATCCTCCTCGGCCGTGAGCCAGGCCCCCTCCGACCCCCCTCGCCCCCCGTTCCCCGTCCGGACCCCCCCACCCCCACCCCCCGTACCCTGCGGAGCTTCCCCGGACGGGGAGGGAAGCCCTGGAGAGCCCCCTCCCCACCCCCCCTCCAGAAAAAAAATGCTTCACTGTGATTGATCGTAGTAGATTTGAGTTTGCTCGACGCCTCCGCAGCCCTTTCTCCCCGCGCTCCTCTCCCTGGCCAGGAATTACCTCGGCTGGTCCCGTCCCCCTCCCCGTGTCCCCCTCCTCGTGTCCCCCTCCCCGCCAGGTCTCTCCCGCCCAACAGCTGATGGATGGGAAGGCGGGAGAAAGGGGCCAGGAGGGGGGGAAAGTGGCAGAGGCGATCGGCTCCGGAGTCCCCCTTTCTGCCCCACGCTGGCTGCCCCTGTCCCCCCTACCCCTCGCCGATGAGCTGCCGGGCGGGGGAGGATGGCCCGGGGGCACCGGGAACCAAGCAGCCGGTTGCTCTTCCATCGCCAGGGAAACGGGCGCTCCCCGCCTGCGGCTGGCAGAGCCCAGCCTGCCCCCCGGGCCTGGCTCCCGTTGCCCACCCCCTCTCCCTCCCTCCGGGGAGCTCGGGCGAGGGGGCGTTTGCCCCCTCCTTCCCCGGGTGGGAAGCCCCCTGGGGGGGGGGCTCGCCGTTCTGGTCCTCCCACCCCCCTCGCCCGGCCTCCCTTCCTCGCTGCTGTGTTCCCCCGCCGTGCAACCCTGGCTCTGGCCAAACTTCCCCGCCCTCCCTTAGAAGACGGATGCCCTCGGCCCTCCGCACCCCGACAGACCCGCACCCGGGCATCGGTCTCCCCAGATGGAGGGAGGGGAGCCCCGCCACGCGTCTCTGCCAACCCTGTCCCTGTCTCGCCTCAAGTCAGCCAAAGAAACTCTGCCCCGCACTCAGGGGCACCAGGGGTACCCCTTCCCCTCCCTCCCCCCACGCCCCCCACTTTCCCCCCCCACACACACACACATAAATACAACTCACACATATGCACACACGCAAACTACACAAACACACCCACATTCCCTCGCCCTCTCATTCACAGACAGACACACACATAGACCTAAGCAATCCCCCCCCCCACACCCCCTTTCCCGCCCATCTGCAGCGCCTTACCTCCGGTCACCCCGTTCATCTGGTCAAAGGGTCCTAGATCGGCATTGGGGAAGATGGTCACCGAGGTAGCGGCGAGGTCCTCCACGGGATAGATGCTGTCCGAGAGCTGGTGCACAAAACCACTGAGAGTTACTGGGATTTTGTCTACGGTCTTGGCGGTCATCATTTGGTCCAACTCTCAACCTGGAGACCCAACTCCCCTGCTACCTGGAGGGTCAGAGCAGCCTTCTGGGGAAGGGGGGTGTGGGTTTGGTTTGGGGGAGGGGATTGATTTTCCCCCTCCACTCTTAAAAAATAATCATCCAACTCCCCAGAAAGTAAAAAAAAAAAAAACCAAAAAGAAAAAAAGAGAAAAAAAAACAGAGATGGCTTTGCCACCGACTGTCTTCTGTTTGAATTCGCTCTGCTAACAGCCCGGGAGTTGCTGGTGTCGTGTTGTTACAACAGTCAGTGTGTCTGTCCCCGTGCAGAGCTGTAAATCACTTGCAGCTCTCTCAGTTAGATGGAAAGTGTGGCACTAAGTATTTATGGGGAGGCCTTCAATGCCCGTGACGTCGCTGCCCATATATGGACTGAGGAACAGGGAAGGGCGAGTCTGTTTTTGCCGTCACATGGGTGATTTGCATGCAGGTTCTACCGGGCTCCCCAAACCGGGACCGGCCCGGGGCTGGGGGGGGCAACGGGGCAGACACCAGGGGTCTGGGGGGAGATGGAAGGGGGTCGGGCCCCCGCAGGGCGAGGCCCGGGGGTCGGGGGTCAGGGGTCGAGGCCCTGCAAGGCTGGCGGGGCCGGGAGCTGGCAGGAGGGGCGGCCCGGGAGGAATTCCGGTCGCCCGGGACTTTCCAAAAAAGGCCAAGAGATCCGGCGCGGGCGGAGCTCCGCCCCCCCGGCCCTTCTTTGGGAGCCGTTCCGGAAAATTAAACTTCGGAAATGAGCCGACCGGAGCCGAGACGCTATAGTCAAACCCCTACTCTCTTTTTGGCAGCCTAACCGCAAGTCAAGGAGGAGGCAAGCAAGCCAGCCAGAGAAAAAAAAAAAAAGAGAGAGAGAGAGAGAGAGAAAAAAAGAAGCTGCATTCACGGAAGCTGACTGCTTTTTTCTGAATTACTTGGTGGAAAGAAGCGGCTGGTGATAAGAGTGAATGCGGTGTTGCTTTTTTGGAAAGTTGTTCTATTTATACAGGGGGAGAAAACGGAACGGTTTGGGGTTGTTGTTGTTTGTAGAGATATTTTTGGCCCTCTGGGGAGGGAGGAGGGGAAGGGAGGGGGTGAGGCCCCGGCCGAAAGGAGAAATAGTAGGCACTGAATTACTCGGAGCATTGGAGGAGCTCCGCCCCCTCCCCGTCCCGGTACCCCTGCCCCTGCCCCTGCCCGGCGGTGGGGAGAGGGGGAGCGGGGCAGGACTGGTTGCGTGTGTGTGTGTATTTGTGTGTGTGTGTGTGTGTGTGTCGGGGGGGATCCAGATGGAGAGTTGGATGGGGTTATCGATCCACCGTGCAAACACATACACACACACAATCTCTTCCGCTACACACACGCCCACAATCTCTCCCCCACCCCCAACCCACTCCACTCTCCGGGGTGCGCACACACACACAGACTCACTCACCTGACCCCTCCCCACACGGAATTCATTCATTCATGCATTCATTCGATCGTATCTTTTGAGCGCCGACGGTGTGCAGAGCGCTGGGCTAAGCCCTTGGAAGGTACAGTTGGGCCACAGATAGGAACCAGCCCTGCCCAACGACGGGCTCACAGTCTAAAAGGGGGAAGACAGACAGCAAAACAAAACAAGTAGTCAGGCATCAGTCCCATCAAGGTAAACCGAAGCATAGATATATACAGATCATTAGTAAAATAGAGTAATAAATTATGTATGCAGATCGCACCCTGGACCTCTCCAGCGTCAAGGCCAACGGTTAGGACGCTCAAGAAAGCAAAGTAGGCTGACTAGCAATCTATATAATAATAATAATAATAATGTTGAAATTTGTTAACCGCTTACTATGTGCCACACTGTTCTAAGCGCTGGGGTAGATACAGGGTAATCAGGTTGTCCCACTTAGGGCTCACAGTCTTCATCCCCATTTTACAGAGGAGGTAAGTGAAGCCCAGAGAAGTTAAGTGACTTGCCCAGGGTCACACAGCTGACAAGCGGCGGAGCCGGGATTGGAACCCATGACCTCTGACTCCCAAGTCCGGGCTCTTTCCACTGAGCCATGCTGCTTCTCACTATATCTCACTACCCTCCCGGCCCCACAGCACTTATGTACAAATCTATCATTTTATTTATTTATATTGATGTCTGTCTTCTCCTCCCTCCCCCCGAAGGTAAGCTCGTTGAGGGCAGGGAATGTGTCTGTTTATTGTTCACTCATTCAATCGTATTTATTGAGCGCTTACTGTGGGCAGAGCACTGGAGTAAGCGCTTGGAATGGACAATTGGGCAACAGATAGAGACAATCCCTGCCTAACAACGGGCTCACAGTCTAAACGTGGGGGAGGCAGACTGTACTCTCCCTAGAATTTAGTAGAGCACTCTGCACACGGTAAGCTCTCTCCTTAGCGCTTAGTCGAGTGCTCTGCCCACGGTCAGCGTTCAATGAATACGATAGAATGAATGAATGCTCTACCCCAGTTACCCTACATCTAACTCCACTATCCAAACGCACACTTCTGATATTACACTCTATTCACAGACTCAGAAACACTTAACTGCAGGTCACCACCCATAGACATAACCACTAATCCTGTAAAATGAGATTCCTCCACCCCCTTCCATCCCTTTCCTCCCAGCAAATTCCCAGGTGAGCCCCCCCTCGCTCCTTTCTCTCCCCTACGGGATCCTCTAACACACCCACCTCGTCACTCCGGTTTCACCCCTTCCCATCCCACCCCCCACCGTCCCAGACGCATTTCCTCTGTGACTTCAGAATTGACCCTGATGGAAACCTTTCTGTTTCGTTCCAGCAGCATTTTTAGAAACCTTTTTTTTAAAAAAAAAAAAAAAACATTGCCCCATCTCCCCGGTTTTGTCTTTCTATGAGAAGGATCAGCAACCTTTTCCAAAGGCTTTAGACCTGCCTGCCCCTTAAAAAGAGCTTTTTCCCTTTCCACCCAAACGCGTCCCTCCCCTTCTCCCTCCTCTCTCTCCCCCAAACCAAGCCGGGGGAAAAGCCAGCGTCTACTGGAGTCTGTAGGCCGACGGCAGGCGCTCCTCCCTCCAGCGCTTAGAACAGTGCTTCGCACATAGTAAGAGCTTAACCAGTGTCATCGTTATTGTGACTATTTCAGGAAAGACGGGATGTAGTGGGTCCCGTGGAATGGACCCGGGAGACCCGAGCTAAAGGGGAGAGGGGGGACCTTACTCTACGGTCGGGAAGAGAAGGTTTTACTCCCCCCCTCGCCCTCCCCCTCCTGTTGTCAGCCCAAGCCCCCCGACCCAGCCGTCCCGGCCCACCCAGTTATAATAATAATGTTGGTATTTGTAAAGCGCTTACTATGTGCACATCACTGTTCTAAGCGCTGGGGTAGATCCAGGGTGATCAGGTGGTCCCACGTGGGACTCACAGTCTTCATCCCCATTTTACAGATGAGGGAACTGAGGCACAGAGAAGTGAAGTGACTTGCCCACAGTCACCCAGCTGACAAGTGGCAGAGCCGGGATTCGAACTCATGACCTCTGACTCCCAAACCCGGGCTCTTTCCACCAGAGCCACGCTATAATTTTGGTATTGGTAAAGCGCTTACTGTGTGCACAACACTGTTCTAAGCGCTGGGGTAGATCCAGGGTGATCAGGTGGTCCCACGTGGGGCTCACAGTCTTCATCCCCATTTTCCAGATGAGCTAACTGAGGCACAGAGGAGCGAAGTGACTTGCCCACAGTCACCCAGCTGACAAGTGGCGGAGCCGGGATTGGAACCCATGACCCCCGGCTCCCCAGCCCGGGCTCTTTCCACGGAGCCACGCTGCTTCTCGAGTTCGAATCCCGGCTCTGCCATTCGTCAGCTGGGTGACTGGGGGCAAGTCACTTCACTTCTCTGGTCCTCAGTTCCCTCATCTGTAAAATGGGGATTAACTGTGCGCCTCACGTGGGACAACTTGATGACCCCGTATCTACCCCAGCGCTTAGAACAGTGCTCGGCACATAGTAAGCGCTGAACAAATACTAACATTATTAAGATTATTATTCTCTCCCCCACTCAGCCCCGTCCCCCAAATCGTCCAGCGGGCCCGGTGTGTGCCGGCCCCTGTCCCTCCAAACCGAGCCTCCCCCGTGCCCCTCCCCGGTCCTTCTTGGTGGGGAGAGGGGGAGGGCGAAGGGATGGACGGAGGCCCGGGCTCGGAGGGGAAACGAAGCGCGGAGCGAGGTCCTTTTTCCCCTCGCGGGAAACCGAAGCAAGGGCAGGTCTCCCCGCCCGGTGGTGGGACGGGCTCAGGCCGGGGCCCCGTTGAGCCCGCGGACCCGGCCCCGGCCCCCGCCCCGGGAGAACCGGAGCGCCACGCCGTGGACAAAGTGAGGACCTGCAGGCCCGCTCACCTGCCCCGCAGCCCGCCTCCGCCCCCTCCCGCCTTCATTCATTCACTCACTCCCTCATTCATACATACTATTGAATGAATAATAATAATGTTGGTATTTGCTAAGCGCTTATTCATTCATTCACTAGTATTTATTGAGCGCTTACTAGGTGCAGAGCCCTGGACTAAGCGCTTGGAATGAACAAGTCGGCAACAGATAGAGACGGTCCCTGCCCTTTGATGGGCTTACGGTCTAATCGGGGGAGACGGACGGACGAGAACAATGGCAATAAATAGAGTCGAGGGGAAGAACATCTCGTAAAAACAATGGCAACTAAATAGAATCGAGGCGATGTACATTTCATTAACAAAATAAATGGGGTGATGAAAATATATACAGTTGAGCGGACGAGTACAGTGCCGAGGGGATGGGAAGGGAGAGGAGGAGGAGCAGAGGGGAAAAGAGGAGGAGCAGGGGGGAAAAGAGGGTTAAGCTGCGGAGAGGTGAAGGGGGGGTGGTAGAGGGAGTAGAGGGAGAAGAGGAGCTTACTATGTGCGGAGCACTGTTCTAAGCGCTGGGGGAGATACAGGTTGTCCCACATGAGGCTCCCAGTCTTCATCCCCCTTTTACAGAGGAGGGAACTGAGGCACAGAGAATAATAGTAATGTTGGTATTTGTTAAGCGCTTCCTATGTGCGGAGCACTGTTCTAATTGCTGGGGGAGATACAGGTTGTCCCACGTGAGGCTCCCAGTCTTCATCCCCCTTTTACAGAGGAGGGAACTGAGGCACGGAGAAGTGAAGTGACTTGCCCATAGTCCCACAGCTGACAAGTGGCAGAGCCCGAATTCGAACTCATGACCTCTGACTCCCAAAGTCCGGGCTCTTTCCACTGAGCCACGCTGAATGAATGAATTCAACCGTATTTATAATAATGTTGGTATTGGTTAAGCGCTTACTATGTGCAGAGCATTGTTCTAAGCGCTGGGGTAGACACAGGGGAATCAGCTTGTCCCACGTGGGGCTCACAGTCTTCATCCCCATTTTACAGAGGAGGGAACTGAGGCACGGAGAAGTGAAGTGACTTGCCCACAGTCACACAGCTCACAAGTGGCAATCATAGGTATATATACATATCATGATCGAATTAGAGTAATAATACATACAAGGACGCACGAGTGCTGCGGGGAGGGGAAGGAGGAAGAGCAAGGGGAAGGAGTAGGAGGAATGGGGAGGGGAAGGAGGGAAAGGGAGGGCTCAGTCTGGGAGGGCCTCCTGGAGGAGGTGAGCTCTCAGTAAGGCTTGGAAGAGAGTTATTTGGGCGGGTGTGGGGAGGGAGGGCATTCCCGCCTGGCCCGCCTCGCCCCCCAGAGCCTTTTTGCCCCGCAGAGGGAGAGGGGAGGCCCTACCTAACCCCTCGCTCAGCCTCGCTTTTCGAGGAGCGTGAATTTGGAGCGGAGGAGCCAAATTTGGGTTAGTTTCTGGCTTGGCTTGGCTTTTTCCCCCCCCTCTTTTAGGTGGGCGGGGGGGCTTGGCATCGATGACCCTACTCATTCCCTTTTCCCCCGAAGGGAAAAGGGCGCGGAGCCCGAGGAAGGATCTTACCCAGGTGCGAGGGTCAACCTGGCTCCGGACGGGACCCCCCCAGGAGCAAAACCAGATTCTGCCAAGGTTGCCAGGGGTCCGGCTACATCCCCCATTCATTCAATAATAATAATAATAATGTTGGTATTTGTTAAGCGCTCACTATGTGCAGAGCACTGTTCTAAGCGCTGGGGTAGATACAGGGTAATCAGGTGGTCCCACGTGAGGCTCACAGTTAATCCCCATTTTACAGATGAGGGAACTGAGGCACAGAGAAGTTAAGTGACTTGCCCCCAGTCACACAGCTGACAAGTGGCAGAGCTGGGATTCGAACCTATGACCTCTGACTCCCAAGCCCGGGCTCTTTCCACTGAGCCACACTGCTTCTCAATAGTATATATTGAGCACTTACTATGTGCCGAGCACTGGACTAAACGCTTGGAGTGGACAATTCGGCAACACCCCCCTCTACGCGCGCACACACACACACACCCTGCGGAGAGGGTCCCTTCTGACCGACCTGCCCCCTCCCCTCCTATGGGTACCTGCAACCTTGGGAGGGAGGGCGACGAGGTGATGCCACCAACCAGCTCCCTTCTTCCTAGGTTCTCGGACTCCAGACTGTCCCGCCCGGGGCCAGCACAGCACTCAGCGCATTGCTCAGCACATCTCTCAGCGCATCACTAAAGCAGCGTGGCTCGGTGGAAAGAGCCCGGGCTGGGGAGTCAGAGGTCATGGGTTCTCAACCAGGCTCCGCCGTTTGTCGGCTGTGTGACCCTGGGCGAGTCACTTCACTTCTCTGGGCCTCCGTGATCTCATCTGTAATAATAATGTTGGTATTTGTTAAGCGCTTACTATATGCAGAGCACTGTTCTAAGCACTGGGGTAGATACAGGGTAATCAGGTTGTCCCACATGAAGCTCACAGTCTTAATCCCCATTTTCCAGATGGGGGAACTGAGGCACAGAGAAGTTAAGTGACTTGCCCAAAGTCACACAGCTGACAAGTGGCAGAGCCGGTATTCGAACCCATGACCTCTGACTCCCAAGCCCGTTCTCTTCCCTCTGAGCCACGCTGCTTCTCTATAAAATAAGTAAAATGGGGACCATGAGCCCTATGTGGGACAACCCGATGACCTGGTGTTTACCCCAGCGCTTAGAACAGTGCTTGGCACCTAGTAAGCGCTTAACAAATACCAACGTTATTATTATCGCTGCAGCTCCCAGATAGAGCTGGGGCGGGCATCGAAAACAGGGAGAGGGAGCCAGAGTTTTGAGCCCAGGTCCGTGCCACTGTCGCTCTCCAACACCGATGGAGGGTATGGAATGGGGAAGTCCAGGCGATCCCTCCGCCCCCTCCTCGGGAACTTCAAAAGGGTTGGGAGGAGATGGGGGTCGGGGGAAGATCCCCTGAAAATCCAGCAAAACTGGCCCCGGCTTGAAGAGGACTTTGTGCAGCCAGTTTGTTGGTGAATAATGTTGGTATTTGTTAAGCGCTTACTATGTGCCGAGCACTGTTCTAAGCGCTGGGGTAGACACAGGGGAATCAGGTTGTCCCACGTGGGGCTCACAGTCTTCATCCCCATTTTACAGATGAGGTCACTGAGGCACCGAGAAGTTAAGTGACTTGCCCAAAGTCACACAACTGACAAGTGGCCGAGCTGGGATTCGAACACATGACCTCTGACTCCAAAGCCCGTGCTCTTTCCACTGAGCCACGGAGCAGCCGGGTTTGAAAAGCTGGAAGAGGAGATCGAGAGGGCTGCTAGGTTGAAATAACAATAATAATATTTATTATGGGATTTAAGTCCTTACTATGTGCCCGGCACTGGACTCCGAGCTGGGGTGGATACAAGCAAAAAGGGTTGGACACTGTCCCCGTTCCACCTGGGGCTCATAGTCTCAATCCTCATTTTACAGATGAGGGAACTGAGGCACAGAGAAGTAATAATAATAATTTTAGTATTTGTTTAGTGCTTGCTATGTGCCAAGCACTGTTCTAAGCGCTGGGTAGATACAAGGTAATTAGGGTGTCCCACGTGGGGCTCACAGTCTTAAAAGGGAAGTGGCTTGCCCAAAGTCACACAGCAGACAAGTGGCAGAGCCAGCATTAGAACCCCTGACATTCTGACTCCCAGGCCTGTGCTCTATCCACTCTGCCATGCTGCTACTCTACCTGGACATTCTCGGGATCTGGGTCAATTCTTGAGAAATTCTCTAGACTGTAGTTTCTGTATGGGCAGGGGACATGTCTGCTAATTCTGTTGTATTGTACTCTCCCAAGTGCTCATTACAGTGCTCTGCACATAGTAAGGGCTCAAGAAATACTATTGATTGTTTGAATGCAAGCTGCTCCTCCTCCTGCCCCACAGGCTCTTGGGCCTGGTGTCACCCTCCAGAAATTGTGTCCCATGCCAACACATTCAGCACAACATCTGGTCCCCTCTCCTGGGCTTCCTCTCCAGGGCCTGGCCTTCTTCCTCTGCTGGTTTAGTCCTCTGATTTTGGAAATCTCTCCATGTTCATTGTAAAAAAAAAAAAAAGAACAAAGCTTCTCTGGGTTTCCTGGACTTTATTATTCCTAGCCAAGGAAGCAAGGGTCTGCAGAGGAGTGGAGCAAAGTGACGTTTTGCCAGAAAACAAAGTGACTCCACATATTTCTGACAATGTATATGCCAAACTAATACACTGTTGTCTGGGGGAAAGGGTACTTTTCAGGTATCGTGTAAAATTAGACTGGGTTTTCCTTCAAAAGCAACTTTCAAAACGATGAATCACAGATATGTAGGGGGTAGCTTCAATTCAAAGTCCATGATGTTATCTTTTCCTAGTGTCCTACATATAGGGTGAGATCACCAGGCTTACTGGGTTTTAATGGGAAGTAGGTTTTCTGCATCATTTTCTAGGCAATGCTTGGAGGGTTTGCAAAGTCATTTTTGTGTTGTAGTCCATAGGAAACAGCTAATACCCATCTCTGACTTACAGACAGGAAGGCTTTCTGACAAGGTCCTTGCATCCTCGTGTATGCCTCCTTCTAGGCCCTAATTAACAGCTGCAGCCTCGGTGTCTGGAGAAACTTGGCATCACCCCCTCCCTGTGTCTTTCTAACCCCCTCCCTTCCTCCAGCCTGCTTGACCTGGGAAAGTGGCCTCCCATGACCCTTCCCCCACTAAGGGGGGTGGGAATGGGGTACAGTAATGGGGGCTGAAAAGTCCCAACTACCGTCAGTGTGGCAGACCGGATGATCGGGCGAGTGCCCACGTATTCGTCTCTGAAACCATCTCCCTCGTCTGCCCGAAATGATCCTTTCGGACACTTGTTTGGCACAAGAGGGTTGTTTTGCCCTGTTTAAATTTGAGTGAAAATAGATATTTTCGGCAAAAATAGCCATTCAAAAGTACCCTGGCTCTGGGCAGCCTCCACCAGTGAGTGATCAATAAACACTTTTGTCTGAGTGGTTGATTACGGCATTAGGCTTGTCCCAAACCAGAAGAAAGTACAGTTTCTTTTCCTGGTCTTGGTTCAATCAGGGGAAAATTTCCTCACTGTCATTTTGAATTTAATGCAAAGCTGCTGCTTTTCACTGGGCAGAGAAGGTGATGCACAAGTTGCTAATCTTTCACACATGCCATAAAAATAGGGTTTTCCAGCCTGAATAGGCCATAGGGAATTAGCACATGTCAACTCAAACGATCCATGCCATTTATTGATCACTTACTCTCTGCAGAGCATTGTTCTAAGAGCTTGGGAGAGTGCGCAAGAGTAAGTAGACACAGTCCTTGCTCTCAAGGAGCTCAGAATGGATTTATTCAGGTATTCTGATCCAGGATATCATTTCTTCTATCCTTTGGCTGAGAGGAGATTGGAAATGGCAGAGAAAACCTTAGCGTTTTTCCTGTCAGCACAGAAGTTGTATGGGAAGCAGGGTGGCCTAGTGGAAAGAGCGTGGGTCTGGGAGTCGGGAGATATGGGATCTAATCCCATCTCTCCCACTTCCTTAAGGTACGATCTTGGGCAAGTCACTTAACTCCGCTGTGCCTGAGTTTCTCATCTGTTCCCCCTCCCCTTTAAACAGTAAGCTTCATGAGGGACAGGAACTGTGCCTGACCTGATTACCTGCTATCTACCCTAGCACTTAGCATAGCTCAATGGAAAGAGCACGAGCTTGGGAGTCAGAGGTCGTGGGTTCTAATCCCAGCTCCGCCGCTTTTCAGCCGTGTGACTTTGGGCAAGTCACTTAACTTCTCTGTGCCTCAGTTACCTCATCTGTAAAATGGGGATTAAGACTGTGAGCCCCACATGGGACAACCTGATCACCTTGTATCCTTCCCAGAGCTTAGAACAGTGCTTTGCACATAGTAATCCCTTAACAAATGCCATCATTATTATTAGTAATATTAGTAAGCGCTCAACAAGCACCACAATTATTAACAAGGAAAAAACGGTTGTAGATGAAGAAAAAAGCATCTGAGAATTAAATTCATGTCAAAAAAATCATTCAGGCAATGGCAGTGTAGAATCAAGTAATGTAATCCATCAATCAATCGGTGATAGTTATTGAGCACTTACTATGTGCAGAGTATTGTATCAAGCACTTGAAGGACTCTTCCAGACTGAGATTTAGTTTAGTGGATGGTTATCCCAGAAGAATTTCTTTAAGAAGGAACCAACTCAGGTCTAAAGTTAGGAATCATTTGGGAACTCTTGGGCCCAAGTTCGTTAGACAGATATCCATTAGAATTTACCAAAAAAGGAAATTTTGTCTTTCACAAACTCACCTCACTGATTTGGGATTCTAAATTCTCTAGCCCTGTATTGCTTCCCAACCTTTTCCTTAATATCTGCGTTTCTTCCCCACAGATTAGTCTAGTCTTTTTCATATTGCCCTTGTATGCATGCATAATTAACACATGATTCTCTGGCACTTATCTCCCCTGTTCCAATTAGAGCTTGGATGTTGAAGGCTTTTTTAAAAATAACTATATTTACACAGGTTGTCTATCTCCCATAGTACTAATATATTATCTCTAAGGCTATCGGGTAAGAAATTTAACAGCCTGTGCCGGGCTTAACTGTCCTGCAGTTTAAGAAAAATATGGTTTTATCCCTTCTGTACATGATACCGCTTAATGTTTATGTAATGACGTTCAAGCATCCTTTAATGGGGCAAACTGGGATGAATGCCTCCATTTTAAAACTCAAGGAACTGGCCGGTCCAAGATCATGAAGCTGAGTTAAGTAGAACTCGGAGTTCTTGTTGTTCCTTTCCCTGTCCCAGACACCAGCATATATTGTCTGCTGGAGGAGGTAATAACGGATGGGAGACATTTTTGTGAGTGGACAAGCAAGGTCAAACGTTACCCATGCATCGCCGTTCCTCTCTGGTGGTTTCCGTTTTACTCATTCGTAATGGCAGTGCATAGAATAATTCAATAATTTTGTTTCCAATAAAAAATCAAGATTATGTGCACATGCAGCACCACACACAAGTGAGCAAACGGTGCTGGCAAGGTTTCAGCAAGAAACAGCAGAGAGAACGTGCTCCAGAGTGTTTATTGACACCGGCATTGTATCTCCCTGACAGCTTTAATGAAGTAACATTCTTTAGTTGTCTGCTATTCAACAACGAAATGACAGAATATGTTAGCAACTGTGGATTTTGTCCCATTTCAAATAAATAAAGTGTAAATACAGTCTCTCCAGAAGATACAGATCATGTCAAACCTACCGATCGTTTATTACTACTCGTAAAACAGATGTTAAATCAGAACATATCATTTATTACTATGGGTAGAAAAGATGATTCAGAACATTTGTTAATACGTGGCTGGACTGTCCAATAGTGCAATTTTTCAACTACAAACTTGGTTATAACATCCCCCCTTAGAACACTGGCCCTGTTAATAGCATCCCACACAGCCTGTTCCCAGAGAATTTTCTTCAGGAGCTAACTAGAGCTCTGTATTATAACATTCCACTATAACAACATAATTCTAATGATATTCCACCTCGATGGCATTATAATTAGGTTGTGTGTCCAAACCACATTGTCACAAATAAAAGTTTCCGCTCCTAGGTTCTTGGATTTTTCTTGTTTCAATTTTTTTTATGCTAGGTGTTTACTGATAATTTGAAATATTTGACTCCTAGAAATAATCTTACAGTTTTTTTCATGGTCCTTCGATCCTTTCCCTCTCTCCTATTCCCTACATATATATATATGTACATATCTATTGTTGATATATATGTTGTTAATATACATATATAATTGCTTAAATATATAAACAATCCACATTAAATGTTTTGATACTATAAATAGCATTAGAATTTCCAAACTACAGAAGTTCCTTTTGTAAGCAATCACATAAAATATACGTAAAGGATCCGACATCTTGATAGAATATATATTTCTGAAATATGTAAGAACTCAAGAAAAGGATCCACAAATAAGGTTGCCAATGATAAAACATTAGTAACTAATGGAAGTGCTATATTGGATTGAGATAGCCACTTTCCTCCAAAGAACTTAAAGTTCTTCAAGATAACTTGTTCTTCCAACTAGGAAATGCTTCAGTCTGTAACGATTGAGAAGCCGTGCTGGTGACTGGGAAGATAAATCGAGAAAAAGTAAACTGAGTCTAAAAGGAGTCTTTAAAATAAGAATTCAGAATCACAGAGAAAAGTCGATCACGAATCTAGTCCTACTGGTCAGCAACTGTTGATGTAATTTTTAAAGTGAACATCATAAATTAACTTCATAGCTCCTGCACAAAAGCGTTATTTTAGAATTGCAGGATCAGTGGATCTGCCTTTTCTAACTCCTTTTGGGATTAAGTTTGAGATTTCTTCCTTCCTAATATGTTCTGTGTTGCCAGAATTTTCTGCTGCTAAAGGGGCCTAGAGAGTTTATGAAACTTTCCCTGACAGTACTCTATGAGGAAGGAGGTCCCCTGGATTGGCATCCATTCAGGCCACCAATTCCATCTGGGCTGGGCTGCTTTCTGAAGAGGGAAGCCCAGTATTCCACTATCAGACTCAGCCCAAACTAGTCCAGGAGGACTTGGATTGTGTTATCTGGTGTTGTCAATCACCCCAAACCTAACCCTCAAAAGCAGATCATGACTCACCGCTGGAGAGATTTGGAAACCCATGTTTCCTGCCCCTCCCTGTGTCACAGTAGAGACAGGCAGCGAAGGAACACGTCCAGGATGACCAAAGTGCCATTGGTTTGGGGAATCTGCATTTAGCGTTGAGGGGCTCATTTGGTTTAGTTATTAGCCATTCTCTGCAAAAAAACCTCTGATATTTCGCTTTCATGGCTTAGTGGATAGAGCACAGACCTGGGAGTCAGAAGGTCATGTGTTCTAATCCCAGCTCCACACTGTCTAATGTGTGGCCTTGGGCAAGCCACTTCACTTCTCTGGGCCTCAGTTACCTCATCTGTAAAATGGGGTTGAAGACTGTGAGCGCTGTGTGGGACAGGGACTGTGTCCAGCCCGATTTGCTTCTATCCGCCCCAGCGCTTAGCACAGTGCCTGACTGTAGTGAAGTAAGCACTTCACAAATACCATAATTATTATCATTATAATTATTATTTCATGTTTTACAGATGGAAGAGAGAGGCCTCTTCTAGTTTGCCCAATGGGACTCTGGGTCTCAGATACTCAGGAGTTCCTGGGCCCAACGATCACACTAGCCCTCGCCGTGCTTCCGGGCATACACACGGTACTGTGTCTTTGCTTAGGTTTCCATTATTAAGCCCTGTGCTGCCACCCACTGCCCTCATCCAGCCTCCTCAGTCCTGCAGACACTGCACACAACAGGGAACTCTGGATCCGACCCTTCTCCAAGGAGGCAGAGGGCGGGAACGAGGGGGAGGGGGACGACTGTCATTCCCAAACACCTGACCCCAGTGGGCCTCCCTCGATCGGACGGCTCCTCGTTCCTGCTCAAATTGCCGATCCCAGTGATAGCTTTTGCTCACACTCCTCACCCCGTTCATTCATTCACTCAATCGTATTTGTAGAGCGCGTACTGTGCACGTAGCCCTGTACTAAGCTCTTGGGAGAGTACAATACAACAGTAAACTGACACATTCCCTGTCCACAATGAGCTTACGGTCTAGAGGCTGAAGAACTTATATCCAGAGGCCAGACCAGGAGATGTGAGAGCAGTAAAAGATCAGAGACTCAGGTCTCAGGTGCAGGAAGTGGGAGAGAGCAGATGCCTAAATTAATGGAAGGGAAATCTGAGGAACAGGACTGGTTTGACAATGCTCTAGGGAAGAGAGGACCCAGGGAGCCTGAAAACTAGGGCTTCTGATCTGCCCACACGAAGCACTTTGTCATAATCTTGTCTTATGCTGTCAGGTCATCTCCAACCCAAAGCGACGCCATGGACACATCTCTCCCAGAGCACCCCACCTCCATCTGCAATCGTTCTGGTAGTATATCTGTAGAGTTTTAATCTATCCCAAATAAATTTGCCTCAAATGCACATTTTATTAGCTGGTAGCAAAGCATTACATGTGACCATCTGCAGAGAGGCAGGGGGTTCCCTCGCGCCTTCCCTGTGAAGGCTGGATACATTCTGGCGAAGGACTTGGAGGTTAAGACTTTACAAAACATTTCAAGAGAATATCTGCAATTACGGTTGCTAATAACAACCTGTTCCAAGAGGGCTAGCACCTTTTAGAATGTGTGCAATTAACTAGGACTTGTCTTGCGACTGAACTGTATTGGCTGAAGTTTTGTTGTCCTTGGGAGTTTGTCGGCATTACGTGGACACTACTGAGTAATGCAGCAATTTCAATCAACAGCCTTGTCGCGTACACAATCATAACCACCCTCAGGGAGCTAGCCACTTTCAGAACCTTGGAATTATAAAGTTTGTTTCAACCTCCAATCAGTTAAATTAAGCTGAGTTCATTAAGCTTATTTGTGCTATGGTGTTCAACAGTGATACACAGTGAAATTCTTCTTTTCAGCCAGAGGACCAACAGAAACCAAAACAAGAATCACATCTCAATCTTTCCCTAGTGCAGTTTCCCATTGGTGAAATCAGAGTTGTGGACATGACTCAAGATTTGCAATTCTAATAATAATGACTGTGGTC
Source organism: Ornithorhynchus anatinus (assembly GCF_004115215.2). NCBI lineage: Eukaryota > Metazoa > Chordata > Mammalia > Monotremata > Ornithorhynchidae > Ornithorhynchus > Ornithorhynchus anatinus. Next base: position 99,227,452 of record NC_041730.1, read on the forward strand.
TTCCTTAAGCGCTCACTGTGTGTGTCAAGCACTGTTCTAAGCACTGGGGAAGATACAAGATAATCAGATCAGACACAGTCCCTGTCCCACACAGAGTTCACAGTCTAAGTAGGAGGGTGAAAAGATATTGAAACCCCATTTTACAGATGAGGTAAGAGAGGCACAGAGAAGTGACGTGCTCAAAGTCACACAACAGGCAAGTGGTGGATCCTGGATCAGAACCCAGGTCATCTGACTCGTAGGCCTGTGCTCTTTTTACTAAGCCATGACGCAGAATCACCCATAAGCCATCTCCCGTTGGGAGATGCTGTAGTTTATACTCTTGTTTTCTGGTTCTGACCTTAGCGAAGAGGAAGATTGGCTGATTGAATCCTGGGTGGAGGAGCCCCTCATAGGTGGGAAAAGATCTTTTATAGATTTTTTTTTATTTTTTACTTTTTTATAGAAAGAACTAACTGAAAATGGGGTTCTGACACCTCAGCTAATGGAATATTGGGGGTCTACAAAAAAGGAGCAAACACAAGGCTAAGAAAAAGTTAAGTGGAGGAAGGGTGTGGTTTTCAAGAAACAGTCCCATTCCTGCCACCAACCGACAGCTGCAGACCAACATTACTGAGCAATCTATGCCTTCCCCTTTCATGCTGCTGTCGTTTCACACTCAGGCTCAAATCCTGACGTCAGTAGTTTCAAGACCTTTTCTGGTAGAAAAACAGCATGCCACTTGAAGACCGTTATGAAACTGCCCCTTCTTTTTTCCAAGCCAAATAATCCCAGTCCCTTTTACTCATCCTCAAAGATCCCTTTTGACAATCTTTTAAACATCCTCATAACTCACCGATGGGTTGTCTTCAAGTTCTCCTCACTCCTCTTTAGTTGTCAAGCTATGAACTGGACACACTGAGGTCTAGTTAATTGAGGAGCCCAAAGTGCTTGGCTCATGATCAGTTTACCCTCCTCTATGACCCCCACACCTTTATTTTTCTCCAAGTGCACCTTGTGCTCATCCTTGTCGAATGAACTTCATCCTGTTCGTTTCTATCACTGATTCATCACGGTTGTTTGAATTTTCATTCAGTCTATCCCGGGGAGCCACCTTCCTCTCTTCTCTCCCCAACCCACTCCAACTTTTCAGTATAATCTGCACTCTTTGAAACTTGCTCTCTAGTCTAGAAGCAGCAACTCACCTCTCAGAATACTGTACCAACATTATTATTACTTCATATTTTTCAGTTTGACATGGATCCTTTCTCTCTGAGAATGATATTCAAGCTGCTGCCCAGTGTAAACGAGAGGAAATAGCACAGGACTAGGGGCTTGAAGACCCTGCTTCTAGTCCCGGCTATGCTGGAAAACCTTGGGCAATTCATTTACCTTCTTTGTGCTTTTGTTTCCTCATCCGTAAGAAGAGGAAAAAGTACATGTCCTTCCTCCCTCTTTGACTGTGAGCTACTCCATGGGAGAGGGATTGGGTCCAATCTGATCATCTTGCATCTACTCCAACAATCAAGACAATCAATCAATTGTATTTACTGAGTGCTTACTATGTGCAGAGCACTGTCCTAGACTCTTGGGAGAGTATGGAATAACAAAGTTGATAGAAAGGAACTTACACTGCTCCCCGGTAATTGCTTAATATTATTGTTATTTTCAAAATAGTCTTCATCAATCAGTAGTGTGGCTACCCCATGTTTTATAGATTACTAATGCGCAGAATGTCATGTAGGACAGAACTAAATTATTTGTTGCAGTCAAGATAAATTACATCTATCACTTAGACTTACCCTACTGTGTCTATTACCCTGCTAAACGAGAGATTAGTCTGACAGCACTTTGTAATGATTTCTCTCTGTGGTTTCCAAAGACATCCTTTCTTCTCACTGTTGGCTCTTTTTTTTTTTCCTATTTTTATGCACTTTCCAGTCCTTCATGATTCTAAACATGTTAACCAGTGCCCCAAACTGCTTTGAAATCTCTCACAAAATAAATAAAAGGAAATGGTTAATGGAAGAATATTTTGTTTTCCAAGGTATGGTACAGTGTCTTAAACTGCCTTGTACTTTTCCATCTAAGGTAAGTTTGATTGCATGTTGTTTTTCAGTGGATACCCATAAATTTCAAGTAAATACAAACCTTTATAATCAGAGTTTGGCTTTGCTGACCCTTAATGGCAACCTTATTTTAACTTCAATAATGCTTTCTAATTTAGCCTATGGAAATTAAACTACAGTGTATATAATCAAGAGTAAATTGGGTAGGTTGAAATTTTTCCAGTTGTAAACAATGGAAACTTAAAACTGTGAAGGAAGATAACTTTAGTCAGAAAATAGGAGTGAAAAAATATAATGTTCAAGTTCCTACCAAAATTACTTTAACTGCAGCATAGTATCACAGTCATTTGTGAACTTTTTGATCTGTTAAAAGGTATCAGTGTTACAAAGAGAGTCTATCTAAAGCAAACAAAATTGAGGATGTTTACTTTTCAAGAAGCAGTTCACACAGGATTATCCCACATCTCTGTATCTCTGCAATAAGAGATAGAAAATGCATTTCTAAAGCATCCAATAGCAAATTTCAGAAAAGGACAATCTATCATCTTCTGATCCTTGGCTAAAAAATGTGGTAAAAATTCAAAGTAGAAAGAAGATTCATTTGTAGCCAATGCAATCACGATTGCGAAAAGAAATGGATCGACATTCCTGTTTGGAGACACTACATTAACTGAAGCTCTCCCCTAGGGCCTTTTGATAAAGAATCACATTATAGATTCTCCACCCAAATATGGTTAAATCACTAGAAAACGGGGGATGGGCTCCTCTTTTCTGAGTTTGACTTGATCAAATTCGTTCCAGAAATGTGTATACTTAAAGCTACTTAAGACCCTGAGAACCTCCACGCCCTGCCTCCATTCTTCCTACCTACCAAATACCCCCAGAAAAGACAATGTGGTGAGGCAGAACGGGCTTCCAAGAAGCATAGGATGCTATTCCTTCTTATAAAAAATGATATAAATTTGCTTCAACCCTAAAAAACCTGATAATCTGTAGTCAAGAGCTCGGGCTTGGGAGTCAGAGGTCATGAGTTCGAATCCTGGCTCTACCACTTGTCAGCTGTGTGACTGTGGGCAAGTCACTTAACTTCTCTGTGCCTCAGTTACCTCATTTGTAAAATGGGGATTAACTGTGAGCCTCAAGTGGGACAACCTGATTACCCTGTATCTACCCCAGCGCTTAGAACAGTGCTTGGCACATAGTAAGCGCTTAACAAATACCAACATTATTATTATTATTATTAGTCAACTAATTTTGAAGGGTCCTTTGAAGGGTGATATTGGTGTCCAGGAAGTGTTAAACAATTCTGTTACAACGTTGTCTTTTGTTAGGACAGGTGTGGGAGAGTCTACTTGAGGGCTTTGTAACCCCAAAAATCATTTGGGAGAATGGAATATTCCAACTTTTTCACAATATAAATCGGTGGAGCTGTTAACAACTCCAAAATGGATAGGGGCCAGAGCTTAGTTTTTAATATTGATTATTTAATCCACTTGTGCCTTACCCACAATAGAGGGGTTAATCAGTTCTGTTGATACTGATCATGAGAGTCCCACTCTGTCAACCCCATCCCTATTACCAGCTTTCTCTGTCACGTGTTCCTCCCCCTTCCAATATGCCAAACCACATCCATCCCCATCTTCAAAGCCCTTTTAAAATGCTACCTCCTCCAAGAGGCATCCCTTGACTAATCCCATCTTCCCGATCAGGTCAGCCACCTTACTTGCATATACCATTTCTCTATGCATAGAATAATGAAATGCATTTAATTTACTAGGTCAGACTGTAAGCTCACTGTAGGCAAGGATTGTGCCAGCCAACTGGGTTATGTTATACTCTTCCAAATGCTTAGTACAGTGCTCTGCACACAGTAAGCACTCAATAAATACGATTAATTGACTGATTGGTTGATAGTTGTCCTTCGTATTTGAAGACACCACTATGTGTGAAGTTCACCTGTAAGTGTGCGTTGGGGGGCTGAAAAGGCCAATATGGAATCGACAGTTCCAACTATTTTGGACATCCAAAAAGGCGGTCCCTTATTGTGTTGTCAAGCTTAATGTCTGCCGCACGTGGTGTTGTTTTCTCTTTTGTCTTCTTGTCTCTCATTCTTTACCAAGCTTTTGCTAGAAGAGAGCCACTATCTTCTTGATGGCAGTGCACCACGCAGGCCAGTCCTCAGGAACTCCCAGCTTCAGCTGGACGGCAGCATTGTCTGAGGCTTTTTTTCTCTTATCTGATGTTGTCGAGTGGGGAACTCGCAACGTATCCTCTTTCCTCCTTACTTTAGGTTTCCTAATTTCAGCTCTCCATATGGCATATATAAACATCTATATATTAAATTGCTTACTTTGTTTTTGATTTCTTTTTTTCATTTGTAGCTACGGTTACTCTTTTAATCAATTAAATCAATCAATAAATTGTATTTATTGAGCACTTACTATGTGTCAAGCACTGTACTAAGTACTCAGAAGATTCACTATAATAGAGTTAATAGATGAGTTCCCTGTCCACCAGGAGTTTACAGTCCCCATGAAGGACATGGACTGTATCCAACCTGCTTATATTGCATTTATCCCAGTACTTAGTACAGTGCTTTGCGCACAGTAAGCACTTAACAAATACCACAATTATTAGTATATGCTGCATACCAAGTGCTGCATACTAGACATTCTTCTAACAAACATTTCTGAGACTATTAGCCAAGATTGAGTCCCAAGAAAGGATTACGAGGGAAGCAGACCTGGTGGTCCAAATTTTCAAAGTGGTCCTGCCCTGGCTCAAGTGGGTTTTTTTGGCTGTCGGGTGGGAAGGAGGCCTAACAATCCAGTATGTTTCATCAGCACCTCTCCAGTCAGAAACCTGGGAATGTAGATGAAGAATGGCAAAACGCAAGGAAGTGGCATGGAGGACTTACTGAACAAAGTTACCACTGGAAATTAATTTGCAGAAAATGAAAATTGATTATACCTATATTACATGAGATAAAAGGAAATCACTGGGGGTTGCACTATATTGTTTCATGATTCCAATTTAGCTTCCACAGATTTGGAACCACTGCTCTGCTCACCAAATCTCAGACAAAGATAATGTTAATGATTTAATTGAAGAAATTCCCTCTTTTTCCCCTCTTAAATCTGCTGCCCATCTGGCTGTCTCTGGTCCTTCCCTCTACTTACAGTCCAGTAGTATAACTTTAAAGATCACCTTATCACAACGAACTACTGAGTTGTTTCTTACTTTGGGTTTGTCATTTTTGAGTCATCAATGATAATAATTTTTCTTATTAAAGTTCTGGTTCCGGCTAAGAATCTCCAAAAGTTAACTGATGAGTCATCCTCAAAGAAGTCAGGTGGTTTCTCAGAAGGATGGCTGGAATTCATGCATCTCTGGAAACATCAGGCATCACTCCCTCTCTCAGAGGACTGTGAGACTGTATGACTCTCAATAATGAAGGCTGGATTTGGAGGTGCCTGGGCCAGTGATGGGCCTCTTCAACTCAGACATTCCAACAAGTTCAGCCACCAGACCTCCAGCTTCTTGCTGATGAATACCACTGGCTACCATCTTTATTATGCCAAAGACCCTGAGATTTGTTTTCTCAAAGTCTCCTCTCCCCTTACATCTTACCCACAGTTTCTCTAGAACTCCTTGCCTTTCCCCACTTCTCTCTCCAAAATAACTAAAAGCTGTTACAACTTTGCTATCTAAAATATCGCCTCCCTCCCCTGATCTTTACCCTCCATTTCAACCAATGTCTCCCTACCAACCCCGCCACTCCCAGCAGAACATTCTGGCTCTAAAGACCTCCCATGAGCCACTGCAAGTTACAGAGTGTGTGGAAACACCTTTGGGAAGCAATACTCCAATCCTGCTGCCTCTCCGGTAACTTCTGGTGGGGTGGCAGTGGGCCTGGGCATCTCCATGCTATGCCAAACCACTCCCTGCCCCATTCTTCCTCTCTTCCTATCCTCCACTGGGTTTTTCCTTACTGTCACTGCCCAGTTGGCAGAAACACCAAGGAAAGTGTACGCTCATGGAAATGGGATACTCACCCGCTCCCTCCCCAGCTGCCCGACAGCAGTGACAGGGTAGGCAGGTGGAGACGGGGCTGACAGGAGAAGGGACCTGCATCCCCTGGCCACAGTGCACACTCTCTGCCACACAGAGGAAGCCCTTCCCTTCCCCCCAGCACCACGCTTACCACACCCTCAGCCCAATGACCGCTGCCAGCAACCAATTATTGCGCAGGTAAAACTATGTATTCAAATAGTTGCTGATGGAGAAAGACACAAGGAGGAGTTCTGCTAATGATCCATTTTTTACTTTGGTCCTTTCCAGCACTCAGGTAGAGCTGATCTGCCTCAGGAGGCGAGGGAGGCGAAGGGAGAGAAGCAAAATAACTGGATTTTCTAAGCAAGCGTGAGAAGTACAGCCCCAAATACCCTCTTTTTGGAAATGGAGAATGACATTGTGGGGGGGTGGAGAAAAATTGTTTCCCCATTTTCCACTGTCTGCATTTTAATTGCCAGCTAGAGAAACAGATCTTTCAGCAGAATACCCTGAAGCAATGAGGATTGCCTAATAGATCACAGAGTAAGATCTTGGGGGGTTTGAGAAAAGCAGCTGGGATTTGATGTGGAGAGAGAGAATGGTGGCTGGTGGCTGCTGTTTTGGAAACTCAAGGAGCAGAACTCGAAAAAGTAGGGATTGTCAGGCCCTCCATTTGAGAAATGCTGACTCCACCAGAACCTGAGAGCTGGGGCCAATCAGCCTGTCCCCAGAAGGGTTAGGAAAGCCTTGAGTTGCAACATGCCAACAGCCTAGACAGAACAAATGGTTATCTCCAGTGCCAGTGCCAGGGAATCTGACTTTCCAAGAGAAGATGCCTATCAGAACCCCTCTCACTGTCCCCCTTGACTTGCCGCAAGGTAGGAAAGAGGAAGGAGGAGGGAGAAGGCCAGAGCCTGGGACAGTGGGGAGGAGTGGGCTCCTACACACTAAACATTTCTCAGGCATGTAGTCATATGACATTATCCAGAAAGTGGGTAGCCATTCAAGGGAGACATGTCCCTTAAACTTTCAGGGCTATGCCCCAGACGCCTGTTCTATGGATAATAGTAATAATAATAATAATAACTGTGGTATTTGCTAAGCGTTTACTGTGTGCCAGGTCCTGTACTAAGTGCTGGGATGGATACAAGCAAATCGGGTTGGACACAAGTCCCTGTCCCATACCTGCTTTTACCTGCTTTTCCTGGTCTTTAGTGATGCAGCTCTCGGGAAAGTTATGTAAGTTTGGTCAGTCATTATTCACAGCATGTATTCGGTGAAAAGATTTGGGTAAAGAGATAAGAGCAGAGGAACGAGGCTTTGAAAGACTTTGAGGAAAACTCTCCTGAGAGATTTTTTTTCAAGCTATCATTCTGCTGAAAATTTATAAGTGGGAAAAATATCTTTAAGAAGGAAATGGATAATTATGGCTATAGGGACAGTGCCTAAAATATGACCGCATCCTATGGGGAAACTTCTGGGTGGTGCTTAGGAAGGTTTAACTGTTTTCAATCAATCAGTGGTATTTATTGAGTTCTTACTCTGCGCAGGGCACTGCACTAATCCTGTTAAAGCTGTCAGCAACTTGCTTGAAAATAATAATGATCATTATAATTGTGGTATTTGTTAAACACAGTAGTAAGGATAGAGACCAGATAACCAGGTCCCTCATGGGACTCACAGCCCACATAGAAGGAAGAACAGATATTATATCCCATTTTGTCTCTGAGAGAACTGAGGCATATAGAAGTCAAGTAATTTGCCCAAGGTCACACAATTTATAAGAAGCAGAGCCAGGATTAGAACTCCCAGATCCTGGCTCCTTCTACTAGGCCACACTCCTTCCCATGTCCCGAAGCTGGTGAGTTGATATTTTTAGAGAACCTGTGATGTTGGGATTCAGTTTGGAGTGCCATAATGGAGCATTTCTAACTGAAAGGAGAAATTTTAGTTTCTCCTTAAATTTCAGGAGAAATCCTGAATTTCAACTAGAGGTGCTGCAGGAAGCAAAGGGACTTTTCAGTACCTGTCGTGGGCATAGTCAAACGAGTGGCCCCATGCCAGTCAGCTGGACTACCTTTCTCCATATGCATATTTTCTCTTTTCAACCAGGGTAATAGAGGAAACAAGGACAGGGAGTTCTTCTATAACATAAGGGTTGTGCTTTTGAAGTACCTCATGCTGTGACAAAAAATCATATTCTTCTGAGCATTGATTTAATGAGAAATAATAGATTTGAAGGTAGATGGTTTAAAGATGTCACCATGACTGATGTTTTATGATACAAATTACTATACTCCTATGTCCACAACCAGTAGATTGATTGACACCCCTGTACCCATTGCTATTCTACTATATTACTGCAAAAACACAAAGAAATACAAAGTGCCATATGGTAAAGGCTGAGGCAGAAGCTGGGAAGTATAGCAGCATCATGCCTTGACTGACAGCACATGCTTACACACAACCATTTTTTTTCCCACTAAATCTACTTGTGCCCCTTTATGGATCATGTTGTACCAGAACAGACTCATGAAAAGAGAAGAACATTCCTCTAACTCTCCTTTCCTGTTATATCCCACTCAAGTAATGAAAACATGTGATGGAGCTGGATGGGGTATAAGTCTTCTTTATTAATGATAAGACATAACCAAGAGCAGGGCCAGAGACAACTGAAAGGCCAGGCAGATCACCACAGCTTTTCTCCTTAATTAATCATATTTATTGAGCACCTACTGTTTGTTTGTTTTTGTTTTTGTAATGGTATTTGTTAAGCGCTTACTATGTGCCAGGCACTCTACTATGCACTGGAGTAGATACAAGCTAATCGGGTTGGACACAGTCCATGACCCACACGGAGCTCCCAGTCTTAATCCCCATTTGACAGATGAGGGAAATGAGGCCCGGAGAAGTGACTCACCCAAGGTCACACAGCAGACATGTAGTCGACCGGTAGCCCTACTGAGAGCTCACCTCCTCCAAGAGGCCTTCCCAGGCTGAGCCTCCCCTTTCCCCCTGCTCCCCCTCTCTTCCCCTCCCCCCACCCTCTACTCCTCCCCCTTCCCCTCCCCTCAGCAATGTACTCATTTATATATTATTTATTACCCTATTTATTTTGTTAATGAGGGATACATCCCCTTGATTCTATTTATCTTGATGATGTTGTCTTGTTTTTGTTCGATTCTGTTTTGCTTTTCTGTATCCCCCGTTTAGACTGGGAGACCATCATTGGGCAGGGATTGTCTCTATCTGTTGCTGAATTGTACATTACAAGCACTTGGGACAGTGCTCTGCACATAGTAAGCACTCACTACATACTATTGAATGAATGAATGAATGAATTAGATCCCCAGTCTTCTGACTCGCAGCCCTGGGCATTTTAGACTAGATCCACACTGCTTCTCACGGTGTTTTTGCCAGATTCCAAAAGGTCGTTCCATGTGGGGAAAAACTATCTCCCAAACACCACGCAGGGAAGTTGCTTCTTTTGCCCACAATGGGAGATGGGGTGGGAGCAGAGCTTGGAGTCCCCCAGTTTATTCAGCCAAGCCCTGGGAATCTATGACTCCAGAGGGCCGGAAGCTTCTGTGCACAGAACACTCTACTAAGTGCTTTGGAGAGCAAAATAGAAGAAGACATAATCCCTGCCCACATCCAGAGAGATCTTCACTGGCTTTTTCCATAACTGGGAAAAGGGCGGACTCTGCCAGAAACCCCAATAGGCAGTGCCCAAGGACTGATTCCCGGCCTCAGTATTGCTGTATCCTTCATCCTCCTGGGCCTTTTCTAAGATTGGAATCCCTTTCTAGGATCAGAAGACTTCAACAAGGTGTGGAGGAGGGGTCATCTGAGTGGCTAGTTGATGTGTGATCAGAATAATGAGCAAGGCAACTGAGCAGGCCACAAGTAATTCATAGAGTTAATTCCATTCCTGCTGTAAGGGAGGCTGCAATGTGTAAACTAACAGATTTGATTACTCATCCTGAGCAACTCGATGGGAGAATTCCATCTGACCAAATAAATAAGAACACACACACACACACACACACACACACTTCTAGAACATCCGGATTTAGCTTGAAGTATTTGCAAATCTCATCCTCCGCTGAAGTCTCACTTTTATGTTAACTGAAATAACCTCTTTCTTCTTTTACTTCAGCCTCCTGATTCTGGTCCATCCAAGCCCCACCTTATACTCTTCCTTGGGAATAATAAAACATCTCTCTAGAAGGCCCAGTCAAGTTGGCCCCTGTTCAAAAATGTCAACCACTGGAAAAAAATAAAAACCTTTTGAAAAACAATTTCAAAAATTGCCTGGCAAATCTAAGAAAATCCTGAAGTGCAGTTGAAGATTGAGACACTGACTTTTTCCTTAATCTATCACCCTCTCCACATTGAAAGCTATATTGAGTATCCTATTTCATGATTTAAACTGCTTTTATATTTTTGATACCTTCAGTGTCTTGTTTATTTTGACAGAAAAGATGAATCAAAATAATAAAATGAATATAAAATTATATTGCTGTCAATAATTTATTTACACAAATAGCAGTATGCCAAGATAATTGTTATATATGGTGCAACATTCAGAATAATATTTGGGGACTGGTTAATGTCAACATTGTCAGCTTTATGAATAACGCAGGGAAGCTATTGTTTGTTGTGGGAGTTGTAGATTATCAAACCACTAACCTTTCATGTACACTTCTAAGCTTCTCACAGCTCAGAGTCATAATAGTCATCGCTGCAACCATGACCACAAACTTTCCAATATTAATAATAATAATCGTGGTATTTGTTAAGTGTTTACTATGTGCTAAGCACTTTACTAAGCACTGGGGTAAAAACAAGAAAATCAGGTTTGGTACAGTACCTACCCCCCAAGGGCTCGTGGTGTAAAGTAGAAAAGAGGTTAGGTATTGAATCCCCATGTGGCAGATGAGGGAACTGAGGCACAGAAAAGTGAAGTGATTTGCCCAAGGTCACACAGCAGGTAGGTGTCAGAGCCTCTTTTCAGACTGAGGTCCTCTGACTTCCAGAACCCGTGCTCTTTCCACTAGGCCATGCTATTCCAAAGACTGAGAAGACCTTTTCCCTTTTTCCTACTATAGTGGAGCAGAGGCTAACGGGAAGTCTTGGAGGCATGGGGGTAGGACAGTTCTCTCCTAAAAAACCAAGCTTTGATCTGGGGGACAAGGGACAAAAAGAAGCTCTCTTTGTTGCTGCGATGTTGGGGTTCAATTTTTGACTTGCCAGATCCTTCCAGGGATTAGGGTTTGGCCTGGGTGGAAGTTGGCCTCTTGAAAAGCTGAATTTCACTGAAGGCGGATTCCAGTTAGAAGTGAAGGCGACTCCCTGGGGTCCTTTAAGTAGTAACAAAGTTTCAAGATTTGTCTGACATACAGCAGGACCCAGCTGGACTGAAGGAGACAAGACTGACCAGAAGCCCTTAGGAAGACAGTTCTACAGAGAGAAGCAGAGTTGCCTAGTAGAAAGGGCTCAGGACTGGGAATCAGAGGACCTGGATTCTAATACCTGCTCCACGATTTGTCCACTGTTTGACCTGGGGCAAGTCACTTAACTTCTCTGAGTCTGTTACTTCATCTGTAAAATGATAATTAAATCTTTCTCCAATTTATCTATAAGTCCCATGTGGACTGTGTCCAACCTGATTATCTTGAATCTATCCCAGAGCTTAGCACAGTACCTGGCACATAATAATTATATATTGTTATTATTGGTTTTGTTAAGTCTTTTCTATGTTTTAAGGACAGTCTAAGTAGGAGGGAGAACATGTATTGACTATCCTTTTTACAGAGGGGGAAAACTGAGGCACAGAGAAGTTAAGTGACTTGTTCAATTAATTAATTAATTATGGTACTTGTTAAGTGCTTATTATGTGCCAAGTAATAATAATGTTGGTATTTGTTAAGCGCTTACTATGTGCAGAGCACTGTTCTAAGCGCTGGGGTAGACACAGGAGAATCAGGCTGTCCCACGTGGGGCTCACAGTCTTAATCCCCATTTTACAGATGAGGTAACTGAGGTGCAGAGAAGTTAAGTGACTTGCCCACAGTCACACAGCTGACAAGTGGCCGAGCTGGGATTTGAACCCATGACCTCTGACTCCAAAGCCCGTGCTCTTTCCACTGAGCCACGCTGCTTCTCACTGTCCTGAGCACTGGGGATGATACAAGTTAATCAGGTTGGACATAGTCCCTGTCCCACATGGGACACTCTAATTCCCATTTTACAGATGAGGTAACTGAAACACAAAAAAAGTTAAGAGACTTGCCCACGGTCACACAGCAGACATGTGGCAGAGACAGTTTTAGAACCCAGATCCTTCTGACGTGCAGGCCAGTGCACTATCCACTAAGCCATGCTGCTTCCTCTGAAGTCTGTTTAATAAATACGATTGATTGATTGACTTGCCCAAGGTCACTTAGTTGATGGATCCAGGATTACAACCCAGATTCTCTGATTCCCAGGCCCCTGCTTTTTCCACTAGGTCATGCTGCTTAAATATTTAACAAGTACTATTAAAAAAAAAAAGCTCACGCCCTTCCTCCTGTCTGGAACCTCTCAGTCCTTCAAATCCACTAGACTTTAGCTCTTCCCATCTTCAAATCCCACCTTCCCAGAAAGCTTTCCCTTGTTTACTATTTCCTCTCCCCTGTCACATCCTCCCAACTATTATCTCAACCCTTTTGCACTCACAGCCTCTTCACATCTTCCTTCCTCTTATCTGCAAATTATTTTGTTTCTGTCTGCCCAGTCAGACTGTAAACTCCTTGTGGGTGGGGATCACGCCCTCTACCTCTCCCAAGTTTTAGTCCAGTGCTCTGCACAAAGTAAACACGAAATAAATACTATCACTTGATTTCCCTCTTCCCAACGTCTTTTTCCCTTCTGGGTTGGTCCTGGTCCCTCCTTCCCTCATCCAGGTAGTTCTCCCCACCCCCCTGCAGGCTCACACCCACCTCAGCGCATTGCTACAGTGATGTCAGCAGCTTCTGGCTCCTAGCCCACAGCCCACGCTTTCCTCCGCAACAGAAATGCCTCAATTCTTCTTCCCCATCCCCTTTCAAGTCGACAGTTCCCCAGGCTGCCACAAAGAGCTTCGTTATAACCTCATGTCTCCTCTGGTAGGATTCGAAACAACTCGTTCCGACAGGGCCGGGTTCTCTTTGGTTGCTTTTCATTCTTTAATCTGAGAACAATGAAGTTTCCCCCTCCACCTCACCCCCCCACACACACACACCAGCAAGAAACACAAGGCCAGAAGTGTGGCTGAAAGGGAAATTGATACTTTTCCAAAGCCGATCAGTAAACTCTCACGTGAAAAACTTGGAGGGTGAAGAAAATTCCAGTTAAGTTTTCTTGCCTCTGCTCATTGGACAAATTGGGTCAAATGCATCTCAATCTGTCAGTGATATCCGAGTGCTCACCGTGTGCGGAGCACTGTACTGTTTGGAATAGAACAATATAACGGAGTTGGTAGATCCGTCCTTGCCTACAACAATCTCGCCATTTGTGTGCCTCTGTCCCCAGGTGCCCTAATCTGGATTGAGGTGGGCTTGTTTGTTTTCTTTGAAAGTGGTGCGTTTTTCAGAAGGCGTATTGCAATAACAAGATTAGGAACCAAAGAAAAAATACTTTGCTGCTAATTGTAGTTTTCCACCTTTTGAATTTACTAGGGGGGCTTAGGGGATTGGGTGAGGAACCCACCCAGAAAGAGAATACTTAATGAATGCTGAGGTGATCTGATAAAGCAGGTCAGTCTGTTCTGCTTGGAACATTATTAACAATGAGAGAGGAGTAGGAGTGCAGGTTTTGCAACCAGATACCTGTAGAATGTGTAATAAATAAGGAACATGGATGGGATGCCCTTTTCGGTATTTCTTTTAAAGGTTGGCTGGCAGATTTCACTTATCAAATGATAAAGAGAACTTAGAGAGGGAGAAAAAAGCCAAAATATCCTCCTTGAAGACAGGGTTTAGGCCAAGATTGTCCAGCCATTCAGAGATTTGGGAAACGGGGTTCTCAGGACGGTCTGACCTGCTCCAGATTCTAAATCAAAACCCAAAAGAAAACTACAACGAGGATGTGGAAGACACTGGTTTGGAATTGTTCCTTTCCTGGATAGTTGATGCCACCACTATCACCCCGCTCAGTGAGTATGGTACCAATTTAATAATTATGGTAATTTATTATGGCACTCGTTAAGCACTTATTATTTACCAAGCACAGCTGTAAGTGTTGGGATGGATACAAGGTAATCAGGTCGGATACAGTCCCTGTCCCACATGGGGCTCACAATTTTAACCCCATTTTACAGATGTGGTAACTCAGGGTCAGAGAAGTGAAGTGACTTGCCCAAGGTCACCCAGCAGATATATGGCAGAGCTGGGATTAGCACCTAGTTCCTTCTGACTCCCAGGCCTATGCTCTATCCACTAAGACACGTTGCTTCTCCAATTTGGGCCCTCTCATATTACGGGAAGGTTTGGGTTCACGTACAAAGATTTCCTGTTGTGGAGTAGAGTGCCCGCAAAAGTCATTAGCTCTCTCCAGTCAACCCAGCAGGTTCTACAAATGTCTTTTCTGGGTATGGACACAGGAATTCTTCTGATTTTGCCTTGCTCTCGGGCCTAGGTTTAACGGGTGAAAGTATGTGCAGCACAGAAAAGTCTAGATAAACTAGTTGTAGATCAATGAGTTTTCTGGATGCATTGTATCTGGATACTTGGGGTTTCTTTTTTTTTACTGTTTTGAGTAAGATAAATCACTGGTATTTATTGAGTGCTTACTGTCTGCAGAACGCTGAACTAAGCAGGCAGGCACTTGGTTGAGTACAAGAGAACCAAGTTGGTAGACACAGTCCCTGCCCTCAGTGAGCTACTTCAGTGTGCAAATTAACTTTTTCTCAAGGGATCTGGCAACACAGTATCGTTGCAGTGATTTTATCTGTCCGATCAATATCAATCAAGCAATCAACCAATCAATTCATTGGTATTTATTTATTTATTGAGTGATTACTGTGTGCCGAGCACTGTACTAGAAATTTGGGAATGATAGAAATGTTCCCTGCCCATAAAGAGCTTACAGTTTAGTATGGGGGACAGACCTTAAAATAAATCAGTGATAGGGGAATGGAAGAATATAAGGATATGTGCTAAGGGGTTGGGGGTACAGTGTTTCTTCACTAGGACACTCTGTAAATCTGGTGCCTCACCCCATTGGATTAAACTGCAAAGGTGGCACCCTCAAAGTGCCTGTGTAATAATCATTATGGTATTTGTTAAGCGGTTAACTATGTCCCAAGCACTGTACTAAGCACTGGGGAAGGTAAAAGCAAATCGGGTTGGACCCAATCCCTGTACCACATGGGGCTCACAGTCTCAATCCCCATTTTACAGGTGAGATAACTGAGGCACAGAGAAGTGAAGTGATTTGCCTAAGGTCACACAGCAGACAAGTGGAGGAACCGGGATTAGAACCCTTGACCTTCTGACTCCCAGGCCCGTGTTCTCTCTACTACGCAATGCACGGGAGTCGGTATTCTGAGCACAGACCTCGGTATCATGTATGTGTATGCAGAACCATAGGAACCATGGGTCTAGTCAGCTTCTGCTCTTTCTTTTTCCAAGTGGTTATTTCTAGGATTTGTGGTAGAGGGAGAGGTGCAGAGGGTGAAGAAGTTGCTGTTGGGAAGGGTGAAGCAGTGGCAGGGGCTGGACAAAAGAATATCCAACCTGACTAACTTGTGTCTACCCTTGCACTTAGAACAGTGCTTGGTATATAGTAAGTGCTTAATAAGTACCATAATTATAATTACGACTACTGAAGAAGCTGGGAATGCTCTCCCCTATGCTCTGATTTGGGATGGTTTGCTTGTCTGCCCTGCTCACAGTGATTAATGGCCATTTAAAACCAATTTCAGTTTTCAAATGTGGCCCTCTCTCTAGGGCAGGGATTACACCAATAGGCCATTGTTCAGAAGGCCTCCCACAGAAAGGGGAGATATAGCTTCTAATCTGGGGGCTCTCCTGGGCTCACTTCATTGGAAAGGATTCGGGAAGAGTTCACCCAAGGCTGAAACCCATCTCCTGGATTCCTGGTGATGTGGTGTTGTAGCTGCATTTTTTCAGGGTCTCCTGCCTGAACTTGCAAAAAGCCTTGGCATAGAAACCGTGCCTCCTTAGGAGACTGGGGGCAAGGGAACGGAAAGCATTATCCCTCCAAGAGTGGATAAACAGCTGGCAGTCTTGGCCGAGCTGGCTAGGCTTGGAATGAGATAATACTGGAGCACCTTCAGCTTGTTTACCCAGTACCTTCCTCTGAAGGAGCTCTAACCCTCTATACCCACTAATTCATAAATCTTCACAAAATGGCTGCAAGTGGGGAGAGGGATTGAAGTCCATTCAGAAGAGGAGGAAACTGTCACTGAGAAATTCAGTTTTGAAGACCCCCACTGACTGGGTCCACCTAGGAAAACTATAGGGAAAGCCCCCATTGAAGCTGGAAGGGGTTTTGGTTTAAAAAAAACAGGAAAAACTTTTCCACATAGAAGCATCATGGCCTAATGGGTAGAATATGAGCCTGAGAGTCAGAAGTCAGAATCCCAGGACTTTATTTTTATGGTCTTTGTTAAGCATTTTACTATGTGCCAGGTACTGTACTGGGGAATAAACAAGTTAATCAGGTTGGAAACTGTCTCTGTTCCACATGGGGCTCACAGTCTTTATCCCCATTTCACAGATCCCTTTACACTGTAAACTCACTGTGAACAGGGAATATGTCTGGCTACTGTTATATTGTACTCTCCATAGCATTTAATACAGTGTTTTGCACATAGTAAGCGCTCAGTAAATATGGTTGAATGAATGAATGTTTAGAGATGAGGTAACTGAGGCACAGAGAAATGAAGTGACTTACCTAAGATCACATACCAGACAAGTGGCAGAGCTAACACTAGAACCCAAGTCCTTCTCTTGTTCTTGTTCTATCTACTATTCAGGAGAGCTTGTCTGTTGTGTGTCCTTGGACAAGTCACTTAACTTCTCTGTGCCTCAGTTACCTTGTCTGTAAAATGGACATAAAAACTGTGAGTCAGATGTGGGAGAGGGACTGTGACCAACCAAATCATCTTGAATGTACTCCTGCATTTAGTTCAGTGCCTGGCACATAATAAGCACTTAACAAATACCACAGTTATAATTATTATTATTTATGGATGTCAGGGGACAAATCCTCAATCTTGTGATTAGATGTTAAGAAAAGCAACTATTACATTGTTCCCCCTCACATCCCATTGTTTCTGCCTGGGCCATTGGCTCAGGTGCCTCTATACGAGTGGCACTGTGCAAACTATTACCATGATAACCACTTCCTCGTGCAGATTCTCCATCGTCTCATCCTTAATTCTCAACAGAAGACTCCCTCATCATCCCCAGTGTTGTAACAGTTTAGAGCCTCTTGATTATTGATTTCATCCCCATTTCACCTTTCCTGAGCCAATCTCATCAGGGATGTCAGTGAAAAGACCAGGAATAAAACCCAGAACTTTTTGCCCTCCTTATTTTTGACTTTCCTTGCTGCTGGAGTAGTCTCCAAAGGAATATGGAGACTATTAGCTCTTGGAGAATTTTCAGGAGAAAGAATCACCAGCTACGGGAGAAGTCTGGAGTGATCCTGGACCTGGTTCCTATTTCTTCTAAATAGCCAGACCCTTCTAAATGACACTAGAGTAGTTACTCATAATTTTTCTCTCACAACTTGGATGAAAGGTAGGATCTGATTGGCTACAGATGCTCATAATCCGGATTGCCAACTGCTGAGAGGGATTTTTTTTTACAAAGTATGAATAAAAGCTATAGACTTTTGAATTTTTTTTACATATACATCAGAAGTAGCGGAAAGCAGGCAAGCGGTGGGTAGGGAGGAGGGGTGTGACAGCTGTTCAAATAGAAGCAACCGACCAGACTCACAACAAACTCTATTTGTGAAAATCATTCTTGGCTAATGGATATCCTGACATCCAGGTTCCTGCTAGCTTAAACAAGGAGGCGAAGTAGCAGTGGCCACGGCAGCATTCCCTCCTTGCAGCAGCCGTCTGTATTTACGGCCATCCAAATATTTGTACAGGTACGTACATATCTTATTTTTGGTTGTTTCCTTTACCTGTAGTCCATTTTAGTGTCCGTCTCCCCATTACACTGTAAGCTTCTTGAGGACAGGGATCATGTCTACCAACTGTACTGTGCTCACCCAAGTAACTGTGCTCTGCACAAAGTAAGCACTCAATAAATGCCACCGACATGACAATAACTGACAATGAATTTGAACATTCTTATGGCGGTGAGTGACTCTGCTTGCCACCCAGATTGAGGTTCAATGACCTCTTCAACATCGTGGCCACATTGCTCATGCTGTAGTCAGGTTAAAAGAGACTCACATCTGAATGAATCACAAACACAGTTTCTATTAGAATCAGGCAGGCTCTTTGTTGTTTTCCTGCGAAATGAAATACAAAGTCACGCTCTCTATTTCAGGACATTTCAACAAGGTGCCACATAGGCATAACATATAAGGTCATTTGTAGTTCTAAATAGCTTATGTAAAGACAAAAATAACACTTACATATTAAATAAAAATCTCCAGGGGTGGAAATTCTTTATAGATCATGAAATAGCAGCAGCTACAAAGCACTCCTATGAACCAGAGTATGTGAAATTACAAATACATGCCTCTACAACAAAATACAATACATAATAAGTTATTCGGAAAAATGCTACTGCTATTCATCATTTCTTGGTTTAGAAAATGTTACCTTAATGTGACCCTGAACAATACAGATTTATAGCATGCTGGCTTGGCTCAGGAAAAAAAAAGACTCTTTCTCCGTATATGGGGAGGCCTTATCCCTGCCCCTAACTCTCTGAATGATCTTGAGTCCCTTATTTGACCTTTCCGGACTTTAATTAAACCATCTGGACACTGAAGGGATTAAATCCTGGGACCCTGCTCTCTGGGCTGGGCATCAAGATGATGCTACAGGAGGGGCTACTTTGTAGAGGGGTTCAGGGGGTGCGGCAGACACATATGTACACACTCAAATTTTCCTCAAAATTAGAGAGTAGCAAATGACTTCTTTGAAAAAGCTCTCTGATAAGAGCTGTCAGAATTGCCCAAGCAGTTGTGGCCCCCTAAGCACTTTCCCCAGAGCTCTTAATTTTAAATGAAGTAGGAAACTTTAGGGATGGTGGATTTATGATCCTAGAGAAGTCCCTCGGGGAATGAAATCTGGTCTGGGGTTATGTGCCTGGTGAGTAGTTCCAGGGGGTGCAATGGGGGCTCAGGCTCTGTGGGCC
Source organism: Ornithorhynchus anatinus (assembly GCF_004115215.2). Lineage (NCBI taxonomy): Eukaryota > Metazoa > Chordata > Mammalia > Monotremata > Ornithorhynchidae > Ornithorhynchus > Ornithorhynchus anatinus. The sequence goes on from NC_041730.1 coordinate 99,246,929, forward strand.
TTGTGAGGGCAGGGATCGTGTCTACTAACTCTGCTTTCCCAAGTATTTAGTACAGTTCTCTGCACACTGTGTCAATCAATCAATCAATCAATGGTATTTATTGAGTGCTTATTCTGTTCAGACCACCGTATAAGTACTTGGTAGAGTGAAATACAACAGAGTTGAAAGACACGTTCCCTTGCCCATAAGGAGTTTACAAGTGCTCATTAAATACTATTGATTGGTTAATTCATTCACCAGAAAATTGAAATGAAAATTTGGTGAACAGAGACAGACCTGTATTACACTGATTTACACACTAGAAGAGAGGGTTTTAGGGTGAGATTCCAGGATACCAACTGAATTTATGGAGGCTTTTTTATATTTGTTAAACCTTACTATGTGCCAGGCACTGTACTAAGTGCTGGGGTAGATATAAGCTAATCAAATTGGATACAGTCTCTGTCCCACATGGGGCTTACAGTCATAATCCCCATTTTATAGATGAGGCAACTGAGGCACAGAGAAGTGAAGTGACTTGCCCAAGGTCACACAGTAGAGTTGTGGAGAGGTATTAAGATGATGGTATATTGCACCTCATCAGCAGAAAGGGTTGGAAAAATTCTGCACAAACTTGATCTTCCAGTTAAGTGAACGTTCTGGGAGGGGAAGTAATTCTTCATTCACAGGGGGTTCTAGGCAGTAAACATTTTCTTAGCTGAGAAGCAGTGTGACCTAGTGGAAAGAGCATGGTCCTGGGAGTCAGACGATCTGGGTTCTAATTCTGGTTCCTCCACCTGTCTTCTGTGTGACCTGAGGCTAGTCATTTCACTTCTCTGTACTTCAGCTTTTGTAAAATGGGTATTAAATCCTATTCACTCCTATCTAGACTGTGAGCTCCATATGGGACAGGGACTGTGTCTAAACTGATCTACCACAGTGCTTAGATCAGTACTTGGCACATAGTAAGTGCTTAACAAATTATCCCAACTTAATCTTCTGAAGGAAGATTTGGAGATGGGCAGATATGGAAGACAAAACAAGATGGAACCAAGTCAAAACTCACAAGTTAAGATACTATAAATTGGAGGACGGAAATGAGAAGGCTGGAGAATTATTTGACAACATCCCTCAAGGAGTCTCTGTATATGCTATATATTTCAACTTGCCCTTATACCAGTGTAAGGAAGACAGTGACCAGGTGATTCCCATACAAGCTTCAATAATGTTAGAGTTATATAGTCTATTCAGCTCTCTCCATGTTCTGTGAGTTGGAGAGAATCCCGAAAGATGGTCATTGCCCTTGATGTCACACTGTGTTCATGACTATTAAAGGGAAGCTTGGTTAAAAGGAGGTGGGACACTATTTCCAGGGAAATGAGGCCCTTCGATGAAATCAGAAAATAGATTTAGTGACAAGGGAAGGTTTGACCCAGCATTAAGGACAAGGCCACATAAAGGTGCAATAGAGACTTGAGTACATAAAGGCAGCTCAGTCTGTTCTCAGACACATTTTGAATTAAATTCCACCAGTACCTTAAAAGGTGTCATTTTGTGTTGTTTTTCTGCTTCCCACTGACCCACCAATCACTTCCCAACCCACTACTTCCCACTGATCCAGGCTGATTTAGGTCTGTGTCCCAAACCTCCCTGGAAGAGGATAGAGAGGGAGGCTGAGAAATATGGGAAGGGTTGGGGACAGGGTTTGAGAGGAAGTAAAGGTAGGTGATGGCCACCAGAAAATTTTTCTGCTTCCAGCGGACCCATGGACTTAGAGAATATTAATTCAAAGGTATGAAAGCCAGACCCCAAAAGAGACTATCACAATGTCAAAATGAAACCCCTCCCCACCCCCATCCAGACTTCTGGGTGTTCCTGCCTGCAGACAAAAGATACTAAGCACTGATGGAGGATATCCTGTCTGAGAGCACAGACACAATAAGGAGGTCAAAATGGCCAAGGAGAGGGTAGACCTCAGAATGAGATGAGAGGGAATAAATTTGACCTTGGCAACTTGAACATAGCCCCACCTCCCTGAAAAGAGTCCTTCAATAGTCCAAGAAAATTCAGGAATCAGCTCATAATTCTAATAAAAGCTCTTTCTTTCTCTCCTCAGTTGTTTTTCCTCTCCCTACTCCATTACTTGGAGCTGTCAGTTGCTAAAAATGATTTTAAAAATAAAGGCAACTGGAGTAAAATCCCCTACCTTCCCTGTAGAATGATTCTGGGCTGGCTGTGTGGAGTCCAGCTGCTGCTTTTAATCTTTTAGCCACAACAAGTAGTTGTTTTACTACTTGGACAGTCATTGAGTTCATGAATAGTGCCATAGTCTGTTAAAGATAGGACCCTTCTTTTGATCTACAATTTCATATGGTTTAGCTGTGGACAAAGCCGTTTTTCTGCTATCTTCGGCTGTACGCTTGCTAGGGTTTGGGCTCACAGCCAATATGAAAACAGTGAGCTACCCATTCAGAGAAATAAAGGAAACCACCCCATTTGATGGCCAGCGACTTCTGGGAAGTATAATGCATCCCTTCATTACCCAAATGTCACTTTTCAATAAGAAATTAATTGCATCTATATAATTATTCTTAGAAAACCTTTTGTGGTGGTACAATTTTAATTGCTCCTCAGCTGCCATAGTAAAGTTATTGGAATAGAAAGTGTTAATCAATAAGTTAAATGTGCCTTGATCTCGCCAGAGACAACTTCCACTATTTATAAAAGCCCAAATTACTGATAATTCCACCTTCTTCTCCAAGGATTGAAAATCAGAAATCAACTTTGGTGTAATAGAGTCCTTACAATTAATCCACTTTTCCCAGGAAACTAAGGCAGCTTTGATAGAATTTCTGTCACCTAATTGCCTCACTCTCTTTTTTTTGTAATGGGTCACCATAATCTGATGAGGCATCAGGGTATCACTGGGGACTTACAGTGGCTGGATCTTACAATTCCACCAAGAAGAATGGATACTCGTAAAATCCCTTTCCTTCTTCTATCTGGGTCATGTACTTCTTCTTCTTCACTGTAGACTGTAAGCTCACTGTGGGCAGGGAATGTGTCTATCAACTCTGTTGTACTGTACTAACCCAAGCACTTAGTACAGTACTCTGCATTTAGTAAGTGCCCAAAAAATATCATTGATTGATTCATTCATTCATTCATTCAATCATATTTATTGAGCGCTTACTGTGTGCAGAGCACTGTATAAAGTACTTGGGAGAGTACAATACCACAATAAACAGAGACAGTCCCTGCCCACAATGAGCTTACACTCTAGAGGGAGGGATACAAACATTAATATAAATAGATAAATTACAGATATGCACAGATATGCACAGATACTATGGATCTGGGAGGGGGGAAGAACAAAGGGAGCAAGTTAGGGAGATGCAGAAGGGAGTGGGAGAAGAGGAAAGGGGGGCATAGTCAGGGAAAACCTCCTGGAGGAGATAGAGAATAGAAAGGGACCCAGAACTGAATCTTGGGGGATCCCTAAAGTTAGGGGGTGGGAGGCAGAGAAGGAGCCCACACAAAAGACTGAGAATGAACAGCCAGAGAGATAAGAGGAGAACCAGGAGAGATAGAGTCAGTGAAGCCATTGATTGATTGAGCGAGTGATCGGTTCTCTTCTAAAAGCTGATTTGCTGTTGGTTTCAGTTAGGCCAAAGAGCAATTTTATATCTTGTGAGATCAAGGTTCAGAGTGAGTGTTCTATAAGAACCAGTACCATATAGGTAGGCACACATAAAAATGTTCCCTCATCTCAAATGGGTGAAAGGTGTCATTTTTAAACTACTATAAATCCAGTGAGATGCATACAACATTTAGGTTCACAGTTATTCTTGTGGTAATCTTTGATTATCCCTTCCCTGTCACTGAACAAATTTCAGACGTCTTCTACGTAGAACGTAGCTTCTCTACTCTCCACTCTCATCTATACTTTAAGTTAAGGGATGGATCATCTTCTTGAAGTGTTCCTCAGCATGCTACTCCCCACTCACCAAAACTCTACACCGGCTTCTCATATCCTTCCATGTCAAGCAAAAATCCTTTTGATTGACTTCAATTCTCTATCACTTCTCCACAGCTCGCATACTTCTCCTTTTTCCTACTAGTTGCCAGTTTCCTCACTTTGTTCCTCCCTTGCTACTGGTCTGATGACCTCACTCTTAATCCTCCCACTTCTGCCCCTTCAGTCTATATGTTCCCTTGGCCTAGAATTCCTTCCTTCCCCAGATTCATCAGACCACAGTTCTATCCATGTTGAAAACTCTCCTAAAATCCCAGTCTTCCCTGCTTAATCCCACCACCCCAAAACATATAAACTCATCAGCTGTTTCTAGCAGTAGTAGCCAAGGAAGCAGCAGTAATAATAATAATGATGGTGTTTGTTAAGTGCTTACTATGTGCCAAACACTGTTCTAAACTCTGGGGTAATAAAAATAATAATAATGTTGGTATTTGTTAAGTCCTTACTATGTGCAGAGCACTGGGGTAGATACAGGGTAATCAGGTTGACCCACATGAGGCTCACAGTCTTAATCCCCATTTTACAGATGAGGTAACTGAGGTACAGAGAAGTTAAGTGACTTGCTTACAGTCACACAGCTGACAGCAGTGGAGCCGGGATTCTAACCCATGACCTCTGACTCCCAAGCCCAGGCTCTTTCCACTGAGCCACGCTGGGTAGATACAAGGTAATCAGGTTGTCCCACATAAGACTCACGGTCTTCATCCCCATTTTACAAATGAGGTGACTGAAGCACAGAGAAGTTACATGACTTGCCCACAGGCACACAGCTGACAAGGGGAAGAGGCAAGATTAGAACCCATAACCTCTGACTCCCAAGCCCATGCTCTTTCCACTAAGCTATGCTGCTTTTAGTCATAGTAATAGTCGCATTACCCACTTGGTGTGGTGCACTGTGCTAGGTCTTGGGAAGAACGGTGTAATGAAGTGGTTTGTTTCTTGCTTGCAAGTAGCTTACACTGTAACAGAAGAGATGATCGTAAAAATAGCATAAAAATGGCATTGTAGAAATATCTGCACTGAAGCTATGTCCCCCAGGGAAATCAAAAGAACTCTGGTGAACATCTGGTTGCTCATGTGAAAGCATTTTCTCCTGAGGAAGAGGTTGGGTTGTGGCCTGCGTTTTTCCAGTTTTCTGAGTTGATTGAAAGAGGGTGAAGAGAGCAAATAGATAAAGTGGGGTCAGATGGTGGAGAACCTTGAAGCCAATTGTGGGGAGTTTTTGTTTGATGCTAAGAGACCCAGGAAGCCAGAGGAGAGTGTGAGGAGAGGAGAGCACTTAAGTATTTATTTCTACCCATCCTCAACACTTGTGCCAAGAAATGCATTCAATTGTACACTCCATTATTTATTTTGATCTTTCCAATTATGTCTGTCTTCCCCATTACGGTGTAAGCTCCTTGCGGGCAGAGAATGCATCACTCACTTCCCTGGAAATTGTACTTTCCTAAGTAAAGTACAGTGCATTGAACCCAGTGGGTTCTTAATAAATACTATTTCTTACTCCGCATTCCCAGCTAGAAGCAGCTGCATTTAAGCATTTAGGTGGCTCTCAGCATCAAATTGTTTTTGCAGATACACCTGTGGCCCTAGGGCCTGGAACCAACCCACCCTATCAAGTACTGTTAATTTGGTTGGTTTTATTGTTTAGGTTCCTAAAGTGCCTTTGATTCCCTCCAAGGTTACCAAGGAAATGATCACCCATAAAAATGTTCCACCTGACTGACATGGGCATGGGTCATTACGTCCAGGTGGCTGATTTTTCCTCAGAGGAGAGCTGTCTGAGGTGCCGAGCAGGAGGACAAATTTTTATTTTTAAAAGAGTGTTGCACAACTTTTGCCATGTGAATTTAAAAAGAAAACCATCAAGGTCAGGGACAGAAAACTTGATTTACCAGTTGAGTCTGTTGACATAGGTATTCACATCTTATCTTCCCTCCCCCTCTTCCCCTCTCTCAGCACACCCCTCCTCCTCTCTCTCAATACACCCCTCCTCTCCTCTCCCAGATACCCTTCCTCCTCTCCCAGAACACCTTGGGACACCTTTGGCAAGTCACTTGACTTCTCTGTACCTCGGTTACCTCATCTGTAAAATGGGGATTGAGACTGTGAGCCCCACATGGCAAAAGGTCGGTGTCCAACTCAATTTGCTTGTATCCACCCCAGCACTTAGTACAGTTCCTGGCATGTAGTAAGTGCCTAACAAATACCATTCTTTTTACCTCTGTCATACTCTCCCAAACATCTAGTATAAGAACTCAGAAATGCCCCTGACTGATTGGTTGACATGCACTTTTTCTCTTACCGACATTCTACCCTTTTGGCTTGCCCTGAGGAAGTGACTTTCAACCATGCCATGTTGGCTTTAATCCTGCATCCCAGATCCCAGACCTTGTTCCCTGCTCTTTTAGAATGAAGAGTGATCAGGAGGAACATCCTTAGAACTGTGACTCAGGAAAAAAGCAGCCTAGAATAATAATAATAATAATAATGTTGGTATTCGTTAAGCGCTTACTATGTGCAGAGCACTGTTCTAAGTGCTGGGGTAGATACCGGGTAATCAGGTTATCCCACGTGAGGCTCACAGTCTTAATCCTCATTTTCCAGATGAGGTAACTGAGGCACAGAGAAGTGAAGTGACTTGCCCACAGTCACAAAGCTGACAAGTGGCAGAGCCGGAATTCGAACCCATGACCTCTGACTCCCAAGCCCGTGCTCTTTCCACTGAGTCACGCTGCTACTTACACTGTGAGCTCCATGAGGAACCTCATCTGTTAAATGGGGACTACTACTGATTACCTTGTATCTGCCCCAGTGCTTAGAACAGTGCTTGGCACATAGTGCTTAACAAATACCACAATTATTATTATTACTATTATTGTTATTATTATGCAGGACAGGGACTGTGTCCAACCTGATTATTTTGCACCTACGAGGTGAGAATTGATGAATGTCAAATGGTAAGTGATTGATGTTAAGGAGTCCCATCCCCCGACCTCAGAACGAAGTGTTGAGGAAAACTATTTGGTGGAAGAGACGATCTTGTCCAAAACTGTAGCCAGGGTCCAAACTGTGGCTGTGTCACCATCCAACGTGGATGGGATTTTAAACCACACTGAGTGCTCAGCTTCCTTCTCCTTGCCCTTCTGTCAGTTTTTTAAATTTTTTTATACTCTTTGAACTATGGATCAAATAAACATGTTTATTGTCATTATTATTAATAATCATTTCATCAGCATCTTCACTGTTACCAGTGACACTGGGCTGCGAGTTGAGCAGCACTGGGGAAGCAGAAAGAATCTTTGTTCTCCTGGAACTTCACCAAAGACAACCCTGAAGAGAGCACATGAATCAATCAATGCTGAGCAGGAGCACTTTATTGAGCATTTGAGGAAGTACAATACAATAGAAGTGGTAGGGGTGATCCCTGCCCATAAGGCTCTTGCAGTCTTTGGGGCACATTCTAGCAGTTCATTGGTGGTGTTGGAGGACAATGTACTTCCATCTCTATTGCCACCCAAAGTTTCCCTTCTAGAGAAACTACTGTGATCTTGGGGAGCCACCCAAATTCGTTCCTGGGTCCTTCTGGGGTTGCCTAGGCAGCTACCCAGTTTCCCAGCCCAGAAATCTGAGGTTTTACTATCCTCTAGACTGCAAGCTCATTGTGGGCAGAAAATGTGTCTGTTTATTGAAATCTCCCAAGTGCTTAGTACAGTGGTCTGCACACAATAAGGGCTCAATAAGTACGATTGTGTATATATTATAATTACAATTCTATTTTTATTAATGATGTGTATATATCTATGATTCTATTTATTTATAAGGATGCTACTAGAGCCTGTTTACTTGTCTTGATGTCTGTCTTCCCCCTTCTAGACTGTGAGCCCATTGTGGGCAGAGATTGTCTCTATCGCTGAATTGTACTTCCCAAGCGCTTAGCACAGTGCTCTGCACACAGTAAGTGCTCAATAAATATGATTGAATGATTGAAGGAATGAATGAATGATTGACTGACTGACTGAATATCCATGTGTTAAACACCAAATTAGATTCACGCATCCTTACTTGACAGATTGAGTAGAATAAGTAATTCATTTACCACCTTGAAAAATTAATAGCTCCGGTGACTGAAGCTGGCCTAATTACCAACACATTCTAAATGACACTAACCATCGCACAACAGATTCGTCCACATAGATTCCCTTTTTCGTCTGTCTTGGCTTAAATTCAATTTGTCACTGCTCTTTCCCCCGCTTTAGCACTGACATTTATGGAAGAAAATATATATGGATATACCCAAATTCCAAGAAACATTTCTTCTCCCAGCAGGGGCAAATGTATGGAATTTGCTATCACAGGAAGTTGTGCAGAACAAAATTATAAGAACATTAAAGAAGGAATTGAATAAATTTGTGGGCAAAAGGTCTCTAGTGGGTTAACAAAGGGAAGATTAGAGATATTCGCAATGTAGTTAGGGATACTAGAGTAGCACACTTTTAAATATTAGGAAAGAAGTCAAGGAGGGCATCCATCAAATGGTTCCAACTCAGTGGCAATGTCAGAGACAGAATATTAGGCTGAATGGACCGCTGAAAATGGCACTGCTTATGTTCTTATTCATTCATTCGTATTTATTGAGCACTTACTGTGTGCCGAGCACTGTACTGAGCACTTGGGAGAGTACAACACAAGAATAAACAGACACAGTCTCTGCTCACAATGACCTTACAGTGAAGATTCATGAGCATATGTTCAAATTGATCTTGAGACTTTCTTCCACATTCCCTTTCAACCTGTACCTTTGAACCTCTGAACTTGTTTCCCTTCAACTGATGCCTTGCTTCTCTCCAGCTTGATTCCTTCTTGCTAGACTACAAGCTTCTGGAGAGCAGGAATTATGTCTACTAGCTCTATTAAACTCTCCCAAGTGCTTAGTACAGTGCTGAGTACAAAGTGCTCTAACAATATCATTGATTTTCCTCTGCCTCTCAGCTCAGCTTGAGAGCCAGGAATCAACATAAAGGACTCATCTCCAAGGACACTCCTGGCTAGCCATGAGACATTATCGCCTCAGAAGATAGCAGATGATCCATAAGCAGTGTGTCCTAGTGGTAAGGGCATGGACCTGGTGGGAGTCAAGGGACCTGGCTTGGAATCCAGCTCTCCCACTGGCCTGCTGTGTAGCCTTGGGCAAGTAATGCTTCTGTGCCTCACTTTACTCATCTCTATGATGGGGATTAAATGCCAGATCTCTCTCCCTCTTAGGCCATGAGCCCCATGTGACATAAGGTCTGCATCTGGTGTGATTCCCTTAGAGCTACCTCAGCCTTAGTAGAGTGCTTGGCACAAAGTAAGCACTTACCAAATGTCACAACTATTATTATTAACCAATCCACTCTGATGCTTTACTGGAGCCAAATGGGATGCTTACTATAGTGCTCTGCACATAGTGCTCAAAAATACGATATGAATGAATGACCATCTCTTATTCTCCTGTGGGTTCCAGAGAGATCTTTGCCTCCAGTTTTATTTGCAGAAAATTTTATTTCTGAAATCTTTTTTTTTTGTTTCTATTGTATTTGTTAAGCATTTACTATGTGTCAAGCACTATTCTAAGCACTGGGGTTGGACACAGTCCTTGTCACTCATGGGGCTCACAGTTTAAGGAGGAGGGAGAACGGTTATTGAGTCCCCATTTTACAGCTGTGCAAACTGAGGGATTTAGAAGTTAAGTGGCTTGCCCAAGGTCACGCAACAAGCAACTGGCAGAGCCAGGATTAGAACCTAGAGCTCTGCCAGGATTAGAACCCACATCCTCAGATTTCCAGGCTCATGTTCTTTCCACTAGGCCACGTTGCTTCTTTACTGTTTGTTCAAGGGGCTGGGAAAATTCTGCTCCAGGGTGTCTTGTATTCTGCACATCCAACATAAATCTTACATAACATTTTAAAAAGTGGCACCTCAAGTTGTGTTTATCACACTGATCCTTTACGTGAGCAAAGCCATCACGCTTGAAGCAGAGCAACAATCCAGTGACTAACTGTTCTTCCATCTGTTCACATTCAGTTTTGGCTTTCAGGGTATTTTACCTGTTACATCTGAAGTAGTTATGAATAAACAAATATGGGTTTCAACTGAACTGCTCACTACATATGAAGTTCCACCAGGCTACCTCCCTAACTCAGGTGAAGGTCTTGGGAGGAGTGTCTGAGAATGGCCGACAGCCAAATCCTGTCAAGCTAAACTTCAGTAGGGCTCAATTTGCGGTTCTGGAAGAACCATTCAAAGCCATTCAATGAAGCAAAGGCCATTTCCTACAGAAACAAACTCTCTTCTCCACCTTTAGCAAGATGTTGTTTGGGGCCAATCAATCAGTGGTACTTACTGAGTATTTACTGCGTACTCAGCACTGTAAGAAGTACTTGGGAGTGCACACTATAAAAGAGTTGGGAGAACTGTCCAGTGCCCTCGAGACTTTAAGCTCGTTGTGGGCAGGGGATGTGTCTGTTTACTGTTATATTGTACTTTCCCAAGTGCTTAGTACAATGCTTTATGCACAGTAAATGTTTAATAAATACAAGTGACTGACAGCCCACAAGGGCCTAGAGGAAGACCAACAGGTGGGTTTACGCCAGAATGAACACAATGGAGCTTATTTCAGAGGATTATCTTTTGAAGGCGCTTTTGGTCGACTGTACAGTTTCATTCAGGTTTCTCAAATTGGCTGTCCAGCAGGCAAATGACCGAACAAAGCAGCTCAACAAGAAGCAAACCAGATATAGAATACAAAATCATGAAGCCCCGCTTTCTGCCTCTCTCTGGGTCTATCTCTAAGCTCTTCTGATAGAGTGTAAGCTTCTTGTGGGTAGAGAATGGGCCTTGGGCTTCTGTCGTACTTTTCTAAGTGCTTAATGAAGTGCACTGATCCTGTTGGTACAGAATGACGGCCATTACTACTATTATTATTATTTCTACTAACACTACCACCACTGCTATTTTTACTCTTACTCAGGGAAGCAGCGTGGCTCAGTGGAAAGAGCACGGGCTTTGGAGTCAGAGCTCATGGGTTTGAATCCCGGCTTGGCCACTTGTCAGCTGTGTGACTTTGGGCAAGTCACTTAACTTCTCGGTGCCTCAGTTACCTCATCTGTAAAATGGGGATTAAGACTGTGAGCCCCACATGGGACAACCTGATTCCCCTGTGTCTACCCCAGCGCTTAGAACAGTGCTTGGCACATAGTAAGCGCTTAACAAATATCAACATTATTATTATTATTATTCCTCTCCATACGAAAGTAAATTCTATTGGTTCTTCCTACTGGTCCTCCCTTCATTTGACTCACCCTTTGCTTCAGAACACTCTCCTAGGGTGAATTTCTCTACCCTAAGTCATGTAATCAAATCCCAACAGATATCTTAACATTTATGTCCGCACGATCATTTGTAACATCTCGACATAAGTATTCATTTGTTTGTTTATTGCCCTATCCGTCTTTCCTTCCTCATGTTATACCAATTATTCTTCCTCTAATCTGTGCCTGGGTGTATAAGAATGTAAGATCCTTGAGGGCAAGGATTGTTTTTTTACCTCCATTGTACTGACACAAGCTCTTAGTAAAGTGCTCAGCACACAGTGGACTGCTCAAACGTTATTGACTGATTTACTTCAATCCATCAATCAATAGCATTTATTCACCACTTTCTGTGAAGAGCAAAGCAGAATGACTTGGCAGAAAGAGCACTGGCCCGGGAGTCAGAGGACCTGAGTTCTAATCCTAGCTCTGTCACTCACCTGCTCTGTGACTTTGGGCAAGTCCCTTAACTTCTCTATGCCTCAGTTACCGCATCTGTGAAATGAGGATTAAGACTGTGAGCCCTAGGAGGGGTAGAATCTGAGTCCAACCTGTATCTACCCCAGTGTTTAGTACAATGCCTGGCATACAGTAAGCACTTAACAAATTCCATTTAAAAAAGAGCACTGTACTAAGCCCTTGGAGAGCACAAAACAATGGAGTTGGTAGACATGATTCCTGCCCTCATGGCTAGTCTTAAACTCTTAAATTCTTAAATTATTTTCTGGGCAGCAGTCTCCAGCCCAGAAACCCTTTCCTCTCCTTCAAAGATGCAGTAGAAGTAGGTAATGACCTGCATCTAAAATGCTTAAATTAACTTTTAAAATTGCTTATGGAGAAGAAATCTAAGAAGTATAACTGACAAGAGTAGGCTAGTTTCAAAATAGTTTAACATTCATTCTTAGCCTTTTGTCTCTCCCCACTCCAGTCCATACTTCACTGTGCTGCACAGATCATTTTCAACAAAAGCGTTCTGCCCATGTCTTCCCACTCCTGAGAACCTCCAATGGCTGCCCATCCACCTCGGCATCAAGCAAGAACTCCTTACAATCTGCTTTGAAGCATTCAATCAGCTCACTCCTCCCTATCTTACCTTGCTGATTTCTTACTACAACCCAGGCCTCATGCTTTGCTCTTCCAATGCCAACCTACTCACTGTATCTTGATCTCATCTATCTCTCTGCCAACACCTTGCCCAGGTCCTCCCACTGGCCTGGAACTCCCTCCTGCTCCATATATGCCAGACCACTGCTCTCTCCATTATTAAGGTCACATCTCCTCCAAGAGGCCTTTCCTTATTAAGCCCTCTTTTCCCTGGCTCGTTCTCCCTTCTGTGTTATTTATGCACTTAGATCTGTGACCTTTGGGCATTTTATATGTGCCCCACCTCCAACCCCACAGCACTTAGGTACATATCTTTAAATTATATATTATAAATTACTTATTCATGTTAATATCTGTCTCCTCTTCTAGACTGTAAGCTCCTTGTGAACCGAACATGTCAGTTAATTCTGTTATATAGTACTCTCCCAAGAGCTTAGTACAATGTTTTGCATATAGTAAACACTCGATAAATACAATTGATTGATCCATTCAGTTCTACTCTTTGAGCACCTACTTAGTGTGCAGAGCACTGTAGTACATGCTTGGGAGAGAAAAGTCTTAGAACTGTCTTAGAATCCAGCAAGCCTCTCGTGTCTCAGTCAGCTGTGTTCATTGAGCACTTACTGTGTGCAGAGCACTGTAGTTAGCACTTAGGAGAGTATAATGTAATAATAAACAGACACATTCCCTGCCCAAAATGAGCTTACAATAGAGAGTCTCAGCCTTGGCTCCTCTTCAAAGACTTTGAAAAGTCAGTCTCACTTGGGGAAGGGCTCATCCATGGCCTTGAAATCTTTACTTAGCAAAGCTGGGTAACCAACCATCCTCAAGATTGGTATTTTCTTAAATGTTTTGTTTTGTAGATTCATAATTGCATCCTGAAACTTTCACAGTCACAAGATCACTGAGATCATATTCTTGTGTTGTGAGATTGCAATCTTGTCATCCCAGATTATTTTGTCCATTTATCACCCCTATCAATTGATATCTAGACTGTTGACTGTAAACTCCAGGTAGGCAGGTAACATGTCTACCAACTGTGCTGTATTATACTGTCGCAATCTCTTAGTACAGTGCTCTGCACACAGTTAGCATTCAATAAATACTACAGATTTATTGACTGATTGATATCTGCTGAGAACTAAAATGGACTAGATTTTAGGTAGAAGGTGTGGATCTTGTCCATTAGGAGTTTATTGGTCAGAGGTGATGCTTATAAATCATAGAATCATGGAACTGGAGGAATTAATGAAGCCAGAAGGCAACCCCACCCCACAACCCTGCCTCAACGGCCAATAGAGATGTGAAATTAAACAGCTGAGATTCATTACCCTTTTCCTCTTCCTTCCTGCCAAGTGACTGCATTTCTGTTGGCAGGTATCTACTGAACCAAGTAAATGATATCCCAAGCCCAAAGAGCCAATGGTCCAGTGAGTAACCATTCTTCAGCACCTTCCTGGGCTAAAATGCACTACATAATTAACGCTCCTCACGACAGTGTGTGTCTGAGCCTGTGTGCCTGCAAGCAGGAGTTCCATTTTTTACGATAATAGTACAAGTCAGAATAAATATTATCTCCACTGGTGTGACATCCCTCTGACAGAGTCGAATTGGCCTGCTTGATTAGGAATACGTGTCAGACACAGATAATGGGGAAATCCCTTTCAACAGTGTCACAGAACCTGAACAGTCATAATGAGACCGATTTAATGAGCCTGCTGCTTTACAAGCGATATTAATTACAATCCTGTCACAGAAGGCACTGACTCAAGATAAAGTAGGAAGAATGTGCGGGAATTGGATTGCATTCAGGTTTGGGTGGTTCTTCCCAATTACAGATTTACTTGCAGGCTCATGCATTTGCCTATTGCAGAGCTGCAATTTAGCTCCTTCTCTACTTTACTGAGAATAAATATTTCTACAGCCATATTGAGCAGGAGAAACATTTCACTTTTCGTATCTTTCCCACAATTCAAAGAGTAGAAACCTCAATCCCGGCTCGGCCACTTGTCAGCTGTGTGACTTTGGGCAAGTCACTCAACTTCTCGGTGCCTCAGTTACCTCATCTGTAAAATGGGGATTAAGACTGTGAGCCCCACGTGGGATAAGCTGATTCCCCTATGTCTACCCCAGCGCTTAGAACAGTGCTCGGCACATAGTAAGCGCTTAACAAATACCAACATTATTATTATTAAAGAGTGGAATTTCTCCCGGTAAAATTTAAAGTGCCATCAAAAATACTTGGCGACTCCCTAACTTTAAATGAGATGGACAGCATGGCTTGGTTGAAAGAGCACAGGTCTGGGGAGGTCAGGGCTCCAGGGCTCCAATCTTGATACAGCCACATGCCTGCTGTGTGGCCTTGGGCAAGTCACTTCATGTCTTTGTGCCTCAGTTTCCTCATCTGCATATTGGGGTTTAAATCTATGCTTTCCCTCCCACTTAGACTGTGAGCCCCATGTGATACAGGGAGGTGTCCAACCTAATCTCTTATATCTACCCCAGTGCTTAGTATAGTGTTTGGCTCATAGTAAGCATTTAACAAATCCATTATTTTTATTATTATTTTCATTATTATTTCCTATATTTAAATAACCTCTTCAAAGTTATGAACCAGAGGTATTTTGCCACCTAATAGGATCTTTGAGAGTTGACATTTTGTAGAAAACTCAGGTATAGAGGAGTGAAACAGTTTTCTCAAGATCACACAGCATGTCAGTGCCAGGGTCCAGAACTTTCAGGCCAAGGCTTAACCTACCCTTCTAATAAGCAGAGGTCATTAGGCCATATTAGGTGATTTTCTTTTTTCTTACTATGATAGGCAAGGGCAGATTTGTTGGAGATGGCTCAGAGTGTAAGACTGGTCAATGAAACCTTTCTGGAAGAACCAACTGACCACATTTGACCAAAAACTCTGCTGAAGAGGAAAAGGAAATAGCTGCAAGAGAAACCAATATCAATGTTCATTTAGAATTCATTCATTCATTCAATAAATCATATTTATTGAGCGTTTACTGTGCAGAGCACTGTACTAAGCACTTGGGAAGTACAATTCAGCAACAAATAGAGGCAATCCCTGCCTTCAACAGACTCACAGTCTAGAAGGGGGGGAGACAGACATCAAAACAAGTAAACAGGCAACAGGAGCATCATTATGAATGAATAGAATTATAGAAAGAGCTTTCAGTAGGGCTTTTAAGGGGGGAATTGTGCTAGTTTGGTGTATCTGAGGAGGGAGGGCATTCCAGAGTAGAGGTAGGATGTAGAATAAGCAGAGGGAGCTCAGTCTTGCAAGCTAAGAACAAACTTGACTGTGAGGAGTCCTTATCACTTGGCTTAGGGTATATACAGTGTCCCAGAGACCAGACTGTGCTCAATACTCAGCCAAGACCGGAGGTGTTCTGCCTCCCGTTCCTTAACTGTGGTTGTCTCTCAAAGCCTTATTCTTGGTCTCTTCTGATCAGTCAATCGATAATATTTATCGAGCATTCAGTCTCTATGCGGACCAGAGTACTAAGCACTTGGAGAGTTTAATAAAGTTAATAGTTTTGACCCCTGTCAACAAGGATCTTACAGTACAGTTGGGGGAGCTTGTTGTAGGCAGGGAATGTGTCTGTTATACTGTACTCTCCCTAGTGCTTAGTACAGTGCTCTGAACACAGTAAGTGCTCAGTAAGTACAATAGATTGACTGACTGACACTAAAATAAATTACGGGGTGTGGGGGGAAGCAACAAAATTTAAAAACATGTTCATAAGGGTTACTGGTATTTGGAGGATCACACAATACAAGTGTGCTTTGGGTAAACTACATTTGATCAGATTTCAGACATGTCTGGACTTCCATATCTGATTTTACTCTGCCCAGTTGAAGGGGTTATGGTATTTGCTAAGTGCTTATTATGTGCCAGGCACTGTACTAAACACTGAGGTGGAGACAAGTAAATTAGGTTGGATACAGTCCCTCTCCCCCATGGGGCTCATAGTCTTAATCCCCACTTTACACATGAGGTAACCAAGGCACAGAGTAGTGAAGAGATCTGCCCAAAGTCACATAGCAGACAAAGGGAAGAGCTGAGATTAGAACCAGATCCTTTTGACTCCCAGGCCCATGTTCCATCCATTAGGACACGCTGATTCTCAGTGTGAGCCTAGTGGATAGAGTGTGAAACTCATGATGTCATGTCCTGGTTCCTTAAAGGGTGGTCATGACTGCCGCTTCCACCTCGGAATGGGAGGAGGTGGAAAAAAAACCAAAGCAGCTCTGTTTTGGCTCCTTGGGACATTCCCCTACATGATCCCTGGCCTCCAAGGCCACCGCCTGCCTGGGCAATAGAGAAGGAATGGAGGAAGGTTCTGGGTGGGGTGGTGTTGGTGAGGGGGATGGAGAGGGAATATCCCACCTCCCTTTTCCCCCATTCTGCCCTCTTGTTTCTAGGGCTACAACTAATGTAGTTTAAATGATTTAGACAGTGGAAGGAGCACTGAGAAACAGCAGTAGCTGATCAGCTCAATTTATAGGACTTTGTCAAATAAGAGGTTCAGAGTTCATAATGAGAGTAATCTTTCAGAGAGCCCCGCGGGGAGGGATGGGGAAGAGGGGCAATGGGAGTGAATATTCAAGTGCTTAGGTAATGTAATTCAAGTGCTTAGGTAATACCCTTCCCAGAACAACATCTTTTCACTTCTTTGCCTTTTGTTTAAACAGTATTTAAGTGCTTACTATGTGCCAGGCACTGTACTAAGCTCTGGGGTAGACACAAGCTAATCAGGTGAGGCACAGTCCCTGTCCTAAATGGGGCTCACAGTCTGAATCTCCATTTTACAGGTGAGGTAACTGAGGCCCAGAGAAGTTAAGTGACTGGCCCAAGGTCACACAGCAGAGAAATGGTGGAGCCAGAATTAGAATGCAGGTCCTTTTTACTCTCAAGCCCATGCTCTATCCCCTAGGCCATGCTGCTTCTTGTGAGTAATGTGAGCAATTCTCCAGTTCCAAGGTCTGATCATAGGTGATCCAAATTACCAGTCACTATGCAATTCACTATGTCACCTTCGTCCAAAGTGGCTCTCTGAACCCACCAGCCTGC
This sequence comes from Ornithorhynchus anatinus, assembly GCF_004115215.2. NCBI lineage: Eukaryota > Metazoa > Chordata > Mammalia > Monotremata > Ornithorhynchidae > Ornithorhynchus > Ornithorhynchus anatinus. Next base: position 99,264,486 of record NC_041730.1, read on the forward strand.
TGGCTGAGGGCTCATGGAAGTGAAGAAGCTGAGAGGGGCCCAGCAACTCGCCATGAGGTAAAGCCTCATTTCTCTGGCTCTCCTGCTAAGCCAGCATTTACAACCTTGCATTCCCTCACTGGAGAACAGTGAATACTAGTTGTGGCAGTTGTTATGCATTTAATCTGTGCCAAGCATTGTACTAAGCACTGGTATAGATGCAAGATAATCAAGTCAAACACAGTCCTTATCCTGCATGGGGCTCACGGTCTAAGGAGAAGGGAGAACAGGCATTAAATTCTCATTTTACAGATGAGGAAACTGAGGCACTAAAAAGTTAAATGATTTGTCCAAAGCCACATAACAGGCAAACCATGGAGGTGGGATTGGAACCTAGCTTCCCTGATTCTCATCCCTCAGCTCTTTCCCCCAGGCCACACGGGGGAAATGACTTGGCTTCTCAACTGAGCCAAGGTCTGTGTCACTAATTATATAATGTAGAATAAGCAGGATGCATTACGGACATCCAGGGACACCTTCTTGAGGGTGACCAGGAAGCATTCTTGGCCAAGTTTTGAAACAACTCACTATCTGTGGGTTTGGAGTTTCAAACAGGAGCTTTTCAGTTTGGGTTCTGTCCAAATGTGACGGTTTCAGACAAGAAAAACAAAAATCCAACAAGTGTACTTTAAAATTTCCCGAGGCATTTTCTCCAGAGTTGTCTCTCTAAAAGCCAGTCCTGGGATGCAGTTCTTTTCCAATACATAATGGTCACTGGAAAAAATGCTTGAGGTTTTATCTAAACTCAAACACCTATAATTTCCATGGAGCTGAGGTTTGTTACTGCAGAGGGCAGAGTGATTTCCCTGCATTTAAAACCAAAAAGGCCACTACTTGACAGTGTATTAATTGAATGGCGGAAAGAACAGTCAACAGTACTCATTCTCTCAGTAATCACTCTCTCTTCCTTAAATTCCTAGAGTGTTCCTCACTTGGCTCAGAGGTAAGTCCAGGCCCAGGCAATGCCAAAGGGAATAAAACTTTTCTTTTTGCTCTTAAACTCCATCATTCTCCTGCTAAGCCCACCTGAAGTTGTCTTTTATATTGGCATGCACAATAAAAATTAAGCGATTTAAGCTCCTGAGGTTTCTACAGGATCCATATAAAACAGTCTTAAATGCTCCAAACTATTAACTAAGGAACTCTGAGTCCTGTTTATTAAATTGCCACCTATAGGAAAACAAGCGTAAATTATTTTGCTTGTTAATCCTTTATTCCTCTCTCCTGACCTGAGCACACCCCATTCCAGAGTAGCAGTGGGACTTTCAGAATTCACTTAATATACAAATTGTAGCTAAAACTGTTGGTGGGGGATTTAAGGATAGAAAATGCCTGTGAACTGTTGCAGGCGATCGAGGAGTCGTCCCCAGAACAGATACCCAATATTCTAGGGGCCACTCTGCTCAGACACAGTCAATATTTAGTATCAAATAAGTTTACTGGCCAGTCATTAACTGGGAAAGTAAAGACCCCTGTGTAATCGACCAATCAGTCCAATCAGTGGTATTGTCTCTCTCTTTAGATTGTAAACTGGTGGTAGGCAGAGAATGTGTCTGTTAACTCTGTTGCATTGTGCTCTCCTAAGAGCTTAGTAAAGTGCTCTGCACATAGTAAGCATTCAATAAATACCACTGATGATGATGATGATGATGATGATGATGATGATGATGAGTGCTCATTGTGTGCCCAATGCTGAACTAAGCATCTGGGAGACAATAGAATTGGTAGACACATTTCCCGCCCTCTAGCACCTTACAATCTAGCATACATTCAGAATCTCAAAAATCACATTCCTGGTTGGGTGAATCAGCTAACCCTGACTCTGTTCCAGAAGTGTCTGGGCAAAACCATGGATAGGAGAATGAACTCGAAGTAGGCCTGTCATTGAAATAAGAATGTCTCAGGTCAAGGTCAAGTACAAAATCCAGTACCAAATAGGTGCTCAATAAATCCTAATCCTCTTTGAACTCTTGACCACATTGACATTGCTAACCACTCCCTTTTAGAAATGCCTACCCAGCTTTGGTTTTACAGCACAGTTCTATCCTGGCTATTCTCCTAACTCTCTAACCACTCTCTCTGGCTGACTCTTCTCTGCTTCCCTTAATTGTGGGTTTCCTTCAGGGATCTATTATGGGTTCCCTACTGTTACACTCACCCACTAAGAGATTTCATCTGCTTCCACTGCTTCCAGTTATGGGGATGACTTCCAAATCTATTTCACTAGCCCCGGCCTCTCATCTTATATTGTCAGCTTCCGAGGTACAGGGACCATGTCAAATTCTCCTCAACGATTGATTGACTGATTAAGCTCCTTGTGGTTGGAGAACATGTTTACCAACCCTCTTATAATGAACTCGCCCAAGCTGTTAATACAGTGCTCTGCACACAGTATGCATTTAATAAACATGATTTTTTTTTCCCTCCCAACCTAATCTCTCACGGTGTCTTGTTCTTGGTCTCAACTCCAACCCATTCTGTGTGCCTTTCCTCCTCTTAGGAACTCCTTTCTCTTTTAAATCTGCCAGACAACAGCTCTCCCAATCTTCAGAGTCCCTCTGAATATTCACCTCCTTCAGGAGGTTTTCCCTGATTAAGTTTCTTCCTAGGTTACATTCATGCAACAGCTGGCATTAGTCCTAATGTACCTTAGCACTTATGCTTCCTAAATCCAATGGTCTCTATTCCATTTTAATCCTCCTCAACCTTTCTGCTGTCTTCGACACTGTGGACCAACTTCTTCTCCTGGAAACATTATCCAAAACTGGCTTGACGGACACTGTCCTTTCCTAGTTCTCCTCCTAGATCTCTGGATGCTTATTGTCAGTGTCTTTCATCTTCTGCCTCCCATTTTCTAAGTGTGAGGGTCTCTCAAGGCTCAGTTCAGGGTCCCCATCTGTTTTCCATCTACACCCACTCCTTTCACTTATGTACATATCTGTAATTTATTTATCTGTACTGACGTCTGTCACCCCCTTCTAGACTGTAAGCTTGTTTTGGGCAGGGAATATGTCTGTTTATAGTGGCACTATACTTTCCCAAGCACTTAGTACGGTGCTCTGGACTCAGTAAGCGTTCAATAAATGTGATTGAATGAATGAACGAATGAATGGAGAACTCATTCACTCCCTTGGTTTCAACTACCATCTTTATGCAGATGATTCCAAAATCTACTCCAGCCTGATCTCTTTCCTTCTCTGAAGTCTCAGAGCTCTTCTTTCCTTCAGGACATCTTTACTTGGATGTCCCGTAAACACCTAAAGCTTAACATGACCAAAACATATTTCCTCATCTTCCCATCCAAACCCTGTCCTCCCTGTGACATTCCTATCACTGTAATAATAATAATAATACTGGTATTTAAGAATTTACTATGTACCAGGTACTGTAAGCAACACCACCATTCTCCCTGTCTTTACAAGCCCCTAAACACGGCATTATCCACTGTTCAGCTCTCTCATTCAATCTGCACATTCAGTCTGTCACCAAATCCTGCTAGTTCTAGCTTTACAACATGACCAAGATCTTCCCTTCCCTCTCCATCCAAACCATGCTGATCAAGCTGACTAAGCTCTTACGTTTTTCAAAACTGTTCAGTCTGTATCGCCCCACTCTTCAAAAGCCTCCAGGGTTGCCCGTTCACCTCTGTATCAAACAGAAACTCCTGCCATTGGCTTTATGTCACTCAATCACCTTGCCCCCACCTATGTTACTTGCTCATCTCCTACTACAACCCAGCCCACACACTTCACTCCTCTAACACCAATCTACCTTCTATACCTTAATTTTGTGTCTTTATTCATTCATTCACTAGTATTTATTGAGCGCTTACTATGTGCAGAGCACTGTACTAAGCGCTTGGAATGAACAAGTCGGCAACAGATAGAGACAGTCCCTGCCGTTTGACGGGCTTACAGTCTAATCGGGGGAGACGGACAGACAAGAACAATGGCAATAAATAGAGTCAAGGGGAAGAACACCTCGTAAAACAATGGCATCTAAATAGAATCAAGGCGATGTACATTTCATTAACAAAATAAATAGGATAATGAAAATATATACAGTTGAGCGGACAAGTACAGTGCTGAGGGGATGGGACGGGAGAGGGGGAGGAGCAGAGGGAAATGGGGGGAAAAGAGGGTTAAGCTGCAGAGAGGTGAAGGGGGTGGTAGAGGGAATAGGGAGAAGAGGAGCTCAGTCTGGGTCTTTACCACTGACTGCTTGTCATCATTCTCTCTCTGGCCTGAAACTCCCACGTCCCTCATAATAATCGTCATTATTTTTATGGCATTTGTTAAGCACTTACTATGTGTCAGGCATTGTTCTAAGCATTGGGGTAGATACAAGCTAATCAGGTCGGGTCAGAACAGGTATTGAATCCCCATTTTACATATGAGGAATCTGAGGTATGGAGAAGTTGAGTGATTTGCCCAAGGTCACACAACAGGCAATTGGCAGAGCCAGAATTAGAAGTCTGGTGCTCAGACACCTAGGCCCTTGCTCCTGCCATTAGGTCATGCTGCTTCATATCCAACAGTTCACTATTCTCTCTACCTTCAAAATCCTCCTAAAATCCTTCAAGAACCCTTCTCTGACTAAGCCCTCATTTCCCTTACCCACCCACCCCTCCTTATCGATTATGTACTTTAGGGTTGTGTACCCCTTAAGTACTTTGGTACTCACCACCGGCCCCACAGCACTTATGGACATCTCCTTACACTCTGTCATTTCTCCATCTGTAATTTATTTTAGTGTCTTTCTTTCTAGACTGGGTGGGTAGGGATCATGTCTATCAACTCTACTGTATTGTACTTTCCCAACCCCTTAGTACAATGCTCTGCACATAGTAAGCATTCAAAAAACACCACTGATTGTTGGATTGACTCAACATATTAAAATTCATTTGCTTTCGATACATTTATTATTTATCTTTTCACATTTTTGTTATTGACAGCTGTAGCATTTTGTCAATAGGTTATGTTTATTAATCTCATCTGTTAGAAGAGGAAATGAGGATATCCTGAAGGCCTCTTGGAGAAGTTGGGCCTCCCATAAGACTTTGAAGTTGGGGAAAGTAATTGTCTGTGGGTTATGAAGAGGGAGGGCATTCCAGGCCAGAGGCAGGATGTGGGCCAGAGATTAGTGGCGACATAGACGAGATGGGGGCACAGTGAGGAGGTTGGCATCAGAGAAGCAAAGTATTTGGGCTGGGTTGTAGTAGGAAAGCAGGGAGGTAGTGTAGAGGGGAGCAAGGTGATTTGACTGAGGCTAAACCCTATTTCCACTCCACCTTTCAGCTCCTCCCTGCAGGGTACCACACAGTAAGTGGGTTAAAGCCTGGAAGTTTCTTTCATGCATCTACACTGCTAACAGAACCACTCTGCTAAGTTTTGTGGCATCAGTGAATTTGGCTGCTGCACAGAGGTAGAGTGTACCTGTGCACTGCCAACCTTAGGCTATGAGTGAGAGATGTCCACAAGACCCAAGGTGGGGGATCTTAGTGCCATCAGCCTCTCCTCTTTGCCCCCTACCCTCACTCCTGGGAGCTGTGGAAGCAGCTAGGAAGTAATAGTAGTAGAGGGGATGCAGACTCCATTCATTCATTTATTCATTCAATTGCATTTACTGAGCGCTTACTGTGTGCAAAGCACTTTTCTAAACACTTACTCCACAACCAGACGCCTTAGGGTCCTAAGGCCATGGGGCACCATTTCAAATTGCCCCCTCCTATCCAATTTCTGATTCCAGCTCCACCACTTGTCTGCTGTGTGACCTTGGGCAAGTCATTTCACTTCCCTGTGCCTCAGTTTCCTCCTCTGTAAAATGGGGAGTAAGACTGTGAGTCCCAGGTGGGACCGGGACTGTGTCCTACTTGATTAGTTTGTATCTGCCCCAGCACTTAATACAGTGCCTGGCCCATAGTAAGAGCTTATAAATACCTTTATAAAAAAAGTAAATTGAGAAGTCATTCAGCCATGCCATTGTTTAACTTCCTCTAACCCCCAGACCACATCACTTTCCATTCACCTAGATGATTTTAAAATTGAAAATAAAATAAAAAAATTGAAAATAAAGGCAAATGGGTGGTGTTTAGCCTTAGGCATTTCTGCCCTGGGGGAGCACCCTCATCTCACTATTCTAGTAGTTAGGCATCAATGAAGTCAACTCTAACATCGAGCAGGAGGCAGTGATCTAGACCACATCATGCACAGTTCTGTTCACCCCAAGCTCTATGCCCTGCCACCTCACACATGACTTCCCTCCCAGCTGGGAAGAAGGGGTACTTACCAGGGACCAAATCCTGGAAGATGTGGCATCTGCCACATTTGCAAACAAAGTTAACTACGTTTAATACTGGTCTTTTGTCTCTTCTCCTCATATGTAAATATGGTCTCAGACAATGTGCAGAAGAAGCAACTTTTCTCTTCTATAGTATCCAGTAGTTTTACCATCCCTGCTGAGAAGCCCTGATTCTCTCAGGCTTGTGAATTTTGCACACTGCACCCACACAACCAACCTCTTCTATAGAGCGTCCCTTTGTCTTGTTGACTTGTGTGTCACAGGCCGGCAAAAGATTCTGCTGCATGGCAATTAATCAAATGACCCACTTCTAGCTTTGATCTGGGACGAAGTGGTCAAGATAAACAGAAAAAGAAACAGACTGAGGCAGAAAAAAAGAAGAAGAGAGAGGGGTGGGGAGGGAAAGACAGAGTTACCCCCAGACTCATCATTTTCCACTGTGATTTTCACAGACAATTCCTTTTTGACAACATTAGCAGATGCACCTCATGCTGCCTGGGTCATAAGGTGGTCCACTGGGTCAGATTCAGCTTGCAGATCCTCAGACTCAGTTTCCCCTAAGGGGCCGCACCCAGCACCCACCAGACAGAACAAAATCCTCTCCAAGTGTCTTAAGGGGTCACTGCAGGTACAGAAAATTTCCTTGATCCTGACAGAACAAAAATTGGAAGTTCTGCAAGGAGAATGTTGGAAGCCAGTTTACAATTATGAATCAGTATGTGGCACAAAATCCTTTAGCACTTCGTTTCAGCTGCTCTTCTAGAAGCAGAGGTAGGCAGGGAGAGGAGTCATGCTAAGATGAAGGTACTGAAGAGTCAACCGTGCTGACAGTAACTTAATACTGGTAGGGATCTCTGGCCTCATGTAAGATGGGAGATGAGTATAGGGACAGTGGGTCAAGAGAAATCTGGGCTTGGCCATTTGGTCAGACTCATTGTCGGTATGGTCCAGGGCCTACCACTCTCCACAAAAGTGCCTGCTACCCCTAAAGAGTCAGGCTACATAGGGGTCCCCTGGATGGTGATATAGATCTAAAATTGGCAATACAGGGAGTGAAGAACCTATGTGTCTACCAACTTTGTTATATTGTACTCTCCCAAGTGCTTAGTACAGTGCTCTGCACACAGTTAAGTGCTCAACAAATGCAATTGCTTGAGTGATGGATTAGGGTGGAGTGTCAATCTGGGGGCAGAGACTATTGTGCTATCTCTGGCATGTATACTGGAGGTTGCCAGTGGCTAATTTAATCAATCGATTGATCAATCAATAATAGTTAATGAGAACTTATTCTGTGCAGAGCTTCATACGAAGTGCTTGAGAGGGTACAATAGAGTTAGTATACATGATCCTTGCCCTCAAGGAATTTACAATCTAAAAAGACATACACAAATAAATTACAGCTAAGGAGAAGCAACAGAGTTTGAAGTTACGGATATAAATGCTGTGACGCTTGGGGGAGATGTGAGTACCCAAGTGCTTAGAGGACACAAAGGGGCTGAACTGGCAATAGTGGGGAATAGATGGGGAGATGAGAGAATTACTAGGGAAGGCCTCCTGGAGGAGATGCAATTTTAGGAGAGATTTAAAGATGGGGACAGCTGTGATCTGCCGAATTTAAAGAGGGAAGGAATTCAGTCAGCAAGAAGGGCATAAAATCAACCATGAGAGAGGAATGAGAACAAATCATGGTATGTAGTTTGGCTTGAGAAGAGTGAAGTTTGCAAGCTAGTGTATAGTGGGAGAGAAGCGAAGATAAATAGGTGGAGAGAGCTGTTTGAGTGCCTTAAAGCCAATGGTCAGGGGTTTCTGCTTAATATGGAGGGAAATGGACAACCACTGGTGGTTTGAGAATGTTTTAGAAAAATGATCCAGGCCAGCAGACAGAACTCTGGACTGCTGAAGGGAAAAACTGGAGGCAGGGAGGTCTGTGAGGAGGCTGATGTGTAATAGAAGTGAAAATGGCCCTATCTTGACTGGAAATGGTTCTGTCGACATGAGAAAGTCACTCCCATCAACTTTCATTTTTATATTTGTAAAAGTATATCAAGTGTGAAGGTGACCAACATTTTCTCAGATCCTGTTCCGTAAATATGTGTGTCCTTTCTTGGTTCTTCACATTTCCTGCAAATTTCCTGATAAAAAATCCTCAATCCTTAAAAGAGAGATTTTCCTAATGATTCATAAGGAAAATTTGTTTATTGAACAGAACAGAGAGAGGTCATGGCTTGGCTAATTACACAAGTTTCTTCAGGAGCTAACATCTGGAATTTATGTGAGAAATTATTCAGAATCTCAGTAACTTGCTGAAGTGTTTCTTCTCAGAAGAATCTTGGTAATACTATTATATCACACAAACATGCAGACACAACCCACTTACCCCTCTTCTAAGCCCCAGGCTGGGCTGGATTTGGAGCCTATGACCATGACTTTCATGGTGAGGAGACAAAACATAAAACACAGGGGTTCTGTGAGGTGGGTGCAGTTTCACTCTAATATGAAGAGTTCTGGGGTATGATGGCATCTGCCACAAAGAAACACACTTTTCTTGGTCCCAACACTCAAATCTCCTTGTCAATTCTTTGAAGTCTATGAGTTGCTGCTCCATGCTTGACTGAACTGTGATCTTTTCAGTGAGCTGAAACTTGCGGCATTTAAAAACAACCAAAAAAAAAAATCCAGGTGCTCCCAGCTTCGTACTACCTGCATGCCTGAAAGAGCTGAAGAGAGCGTGCTATTCAGATTAGAACTGGAATCATTTTGGTTCTTGAAATAGGCTCATCCTGTTTCAAAGCACAGATTGGGGATAAGAGATTACTACCCTCTAACCACTCCACATTTTTAGAGGACTCTTAGACTCTCAAGATCGTGAGAGGTCATCTGGTCCAGCCTCTGCCTGCCTTCAAAACAGGTGATTGAATGTGTAACCTACCTAAGAGAGATCATTGTCTATTTTTAGGTATTTAAAAACAAAACACTCTCCCTCTGGCAAAAAATGCTTTGGGTCTGGAAGCAGAGTGGCACCAAGCCTATATCCAGACTGCTAGCCTCTTAAATGCTTCACATAAATGCTTTTACTTTGTTTCAGACACCCATAGAGTGTATTTAAGGCCAAATATTTGGCTTTAGCCCTGATCTGAGAATACCTGAAATCTTTCCAGACATTCAATGAAACAAAATGAGTATCTCCAGTTAGATTGCCTCCAATAAGAATTTTGGGATACTCTGTTGAGTGAATAACAATAACTAACGGCCTAACGATTTCACTTGCGCCCTCTCCACCCACCCACCCCCCTCCCGGCCCGGCCCCAGCCTCAACCAACTCCCATACAAGCAAACACATGCATGCAAACACCCCAAAATTACAATTTATGAGGTTTGCCATTTGGCTTCATTAGTGTCTGACACAAGTCCACCAAGTCATCTGTCTATGAACAGCTGCATCAGCTCTGGACTGTTACTAATCTAATGTGCTAAACAACAATGAAACATTACAAAACCACAAAGCCTGGTCCTGTCCATTTCACCAGGATGTCACATACGGCAACAAAACATAATGCGGCCTGTCAGAGGTCCACCCACCACCTTCTCGGCAGACTATAGAAGCCGGCATTTTGAGTGCTGTGTCTTCTTGCCCCTCAGCTCGTTCACACGACAACAATTTCAGGTTTGCTCGGCTTGCTGACTGCAGGCCTCCTACGAAGAAAAGTTTCCACTTTTGCCAAATCCTTTGTACAGAAGAACTCATGAAGCCTTTTTCCAGATAATGAATTCCCCTTCCATTTAAAATTTGCTGTGGTCAAAAAAAAAAAAATGGCTCCACCCAGTCTGGATGGAACTGTAGATGGCCATTCTGGCACTCTGAACAATAGCCTGAGAAGGCCACACTCTTCTAACAAAACCTCCCCATGGGGGCCTAGAAAAAGCAGTTGAGAACCAATGAAGCCCCAGAACTTTAAACCCAGAGAAATCATCTCTGGAGTGGGATACAGTCAGGATCCTTGGTGAGAAAAAAGAACCCCTCACTTTGAAACTGTCCATGCTGCTCACTCACCGCTGATCCTCATGTGGGCTGCTTACTCTGGCTTTCTCAGATGCATTCCGGCTGTCAGGTGGGCGTTTGGTCCCCAAGACCCTGACCTCCTCCTCAAGGAGTTTATCCATACTGATGATTGTCATTTTCAATTAGTTAATTATCAATAATAATTATGAGAATCCTTGGAATCTTTTGAGTGTACACAAGGCCATTTCTCAGCTAATACCTCATTTATCCTCACAGCATCCTCTCTAGGTAGGTAGGGCAGGTATTGGAAAGCAAGACCAAGAGACTTTAATGATTATGCCCAGAGAGAAAAGCAAGGAGACAGTGGCAGAATCAGATCTGGATTTACACTCTGTTGCCATGCCATTCCCCAGCAGAGAAGCCAGGAACTTCATTTTTTCTCATTAGGGTTTCAGAATTTAAGTAGGGGGGATAGAGGAAGGACAAGTCTCCTAGTGAGGCAGGAGAACTCTGAGGAGAGTTTCCCCAGGATTAGTGCTTAGTACAGAGCTTGGCACGTAATGAGTGTTTCACAAGTGTCATAAATATTATTATCTTATTATTATTATTTGTGCTGAAGGGGAGATCAAAACCTGGTGATTCATGGTGTACCTGGTGGGGGGGCGGGGGGGAGGACACAGTAACAGGTGAGCTTTGACAAATACCATTAATGATTCAGTAACAAGAGTCAACGAAAGGTTCAGGCCGAGACTGTCCGCTAAATCTCACTCTAAACATATATCATCCTTGGGATGGGAAGTGAGTCCAGGGCTTAAGGGGCAGGAATTAAAGAAAGGGGTGAAGGTGGGATGGACTCCAAAACAATGGTTTGAAATACTCTGAATGGGGGAAATAAGTCGCTAAGAGTTAGCACGGCTGACAACAGAAGAGATCTCTGGGAGAGTGGATTGCTGAATATAAAATACTACCAATCAATCAATCACATTTTTAGAGGGCTTACCATGTGCAGAGCACTGAACTAAGCACTTGGGAGAGTACAATACAACAGAATTAGCAGAAACATTCCTGTACCAGAAGTCACTGAACAGAGCACTTTTGAATTTTTCCCATTTTGAGTCCCCACATAGCTGTTTTATTTTTTCTATAAACTTCTCTCTGAAAGCTGGAAAAAGTTTTCTCAGTGGGTGACTTTCCTCTTTTTGTCTATCTCTAGGATTCTTACCTCTTAAAAAGCAGTGTCACATTCATTTCTCCTTGCCAGTTAATATGAAGCCTGAAATTATTCCTTCCCTATTTACTCACAGATAAAATTCTCTAAGACATCCCCTATTTTTGAAACAACCAAAACAGAACCCACAAATTCCAGGCAGGAAAGAATTATTATTTCCCAGGGTGTGTGACCTGATGTTGAAACTTTAAAACATTGAAAACTGTTAGTTCACAGAGGCCAGTATTTTTTTTCAGTTCACATCACAAAGTTCCATGAATCTGTAGAAACTTACACATTCCTGAATGTGAAAATTTTCCAAATGCTCAGAGAAATCACAATTGCAATTAAGGTTAGGGACTACCATCTTGCCAAAGAATTCTCAGGAGTTTGGTAGATGCTTAAAATACAGATTTCATCCTCTGATGTTGAGTTTTAAAAGAGATTTGTTAATTATGAGTTCTAGTCAAAACCCAGTTCATTATTCATGAAATAGCCAGTAAAAAAGAACTGCATTGCAAGCCCTTCCTTTAAAGACATCTCTCAACTTTTAAAGTCAGTTAAACATTGTTTAGCCCCAAATTCATGGTGAAGCAAAGAAACTTCAAGATCACAAAACCTTCCCACAGATTACAACACTCAAGATTGCCAAAGAAGAAAACTAATTGCACATTCCTATCAGATAGAGAATCGCGAATCCAGTGAGAAAAAGGTAGCTTACCCAGAAACAGCTGAATTAAGCAGATGAATTTTGACAGGAGCTGCCTAACTAAAGTTTCCAGTGGAGCTTTAACAACTCCTATTCAAAGACCCATTTTATCAGTCAATGCCCAGTAATGTTTTTTGCTCAAGGTTATATGATCCCAAATGTCTCGGAGGAGAAGAAACTTCTCTGCATCTACACCCATAAGGAACCACCTTTCAAATAAGAACTCCTTGCCTTTACAATGGGTCTTGACATTGACATTGTCATGTTAATTGGCCAAATTCAAAGCGCAGAAGAAGAACCGTTACTATTAGGTAGCCTGTTCAAAATTATCGTAAAGGCAAATAGACACATTATTAAACGCCAACTTGGGCACGTTCATTCCAATGAGAGATCAAAATGGATCAGATTATTAACTGACTTTTAGCTGAACATTTTTCCAGGCTCATTTGTGTTCTTGTCCTTTCCCTATTTCTCAATTATTTATGGTCTTGGAGGAGAGAGAGAGGCTAGAAAATGTAAATCCAGGGATAGTCCAACCACTGAAAACTGAAATTCTCCAACCTCCTCCCCTACCAAACATTCTTCCAATAGACTGTAATCTTAAGGGCAGAGTTTACATATTATACTTTCTTTTATTAATTCCCCACAGCACCGACTCCTAGTAGGTAGCAAGCACCTAGAAGGTTGATGTGGATGATGACGATGATAAGTTGTTGTTTTTTCTTATGCTGTTTATTAAGCACTTATTGTGTGCCAAACACTTTTCTAGTACTGGGGTAGATACAAGTGAATTAGTTGGATACAGTCCTTGTCCCACATGGGGCTCACAGTCTAGTAGGAGGACAACAGGAGATCTGAGGCACAGAGAAGTTAAGTGACTTATCTAAGGTCATACAACAAGCAAGTAGCAGAGTCAGGCAGTATGGCTCAGTGGAAAGAGCATGGGCTTGGGAGTCAGCGGTCATGGGTTCAAATCCCGGCTCTGCCACTTGTCAGCTTTGTGACTGTGGGCGAGTTACTTCACTTCTCTGTGCCTCAGTTATCTCATCTGTAAAATGGGGATTAAGACTGTGAGCCTCATATGGGACAACCTGATTACCCTGTATCTACCCCAGCACTTAGAACAGTGCTCTACACATAATAAAAGCTTAACAAACACCAACATTATTATTGGAACCCAGGTCCTCTGATTCCCAGGCCCATGCTCTTTCCACTAGTCCATGCTGCTTCTCAGAGGTTGATCTGCTAAAAAGCAATTATCTTTGAGGGTCACCTCTTTTTCTTTCCTTTCCTGCTGGGGAAGCAAGACTGGAAGTAGGGGAAGTCACTGAAGTCCACCAGCTACAAACCTCTACCTCCATCTCTCCTCTACTTGGAACATTGTCAGCAGGGCAATTCCTCCTCTGCTTCTCAAGCTGTCTCCCGCTTCAACCTCTATGATGATCTCAGGCTGGGGCCAAAGAGAGGTCCCACGTGTCCCTCTACAATGCAGGGGTCCCCTATTGGGGTGGGTGGGTGCTGAACAGCTTTTCCATGGGCACCAATGGAAATTCTAGGGTGAAGGTACTAAGGAGCAAAAAAAAAATGCTTAAAAGAAAGGCATCTGGATGGAGGCAAAGGAGGAGCAAGGAGCCAGGATCATCCACAAATAGAAAACCAGCCCAATAATAATCCAGAATCAACTACATGGAGGCTGATGAAAAATAAAATCCTACAGAATGATTTGAAAGACCAGGATACTAACCCTTGCAAAGAAAGTATTTTAAAAACCAGAGAACGTTTATCCTTTTGGCTTCTTTACAATTTCAGCACACCTCCTGCCAGAACCTTGATTTCTTTCATTCATTCATTCAATAGTATTTATTGAGCGCTTACTATGTGCAGAGCACTGTACTAAGCGCTTGGGATGAACAAGTCGGCAACAGATAGAGACAGTCCCTGCCGTTTGACGGGCTTACAGTCTAATCGGGGGAGATGGACAGACAAGAACAATGGCAATAAATAGAGTCGAGGGGAAGAACATCTCGTAAAAACAATGGCAACTAAATAGAATCAAGGCGATGTACAATTCATTAACAAAATAAATAGGGTAATGAAAATATATACAGTTGAGCGGACGAGTACAGTGCTGTGGGGATGGGGAGGGAGAGGTGGAGGAGCAGAGGGAAAAGGGGAAAAAGAGGGTTAAGCTGCGGAGAGGTAAAAGGGGGGGGTGGGTGGCAGAGGGAGTATTTCTAACAAACAAGTCCCTGAAACCTTCTGAGTTTTGGCCTGGAAGCCTGACTAGCAGAGTCTGTATTGCTCAATGTATTGCGAGGACCTGGGCTGGCATAATGGGATTAAGAGGAAAAAAACTCAACACGAACCCTTTGTGTAGCAATCGCTGTGCTGCGGCACCTGACATTGTGAAACTCTCCCATTGAGAAGCACGCCGGGAGAGGCAAAGGCTGGATCCGCCTGTGCCCCAAAGCAATGAGAAATCTAAGTAACCCTCCCACCCCCAACTCACACACATACACACACACTTTACTCCCTCTCCTCCAAGCGTCTATAGATAACTGGGAGAGGGTCTAAATTTAACCCCTTGGAGGTGAGTGCTGGCTTGTCCTGGTACTGTTTGGTTGAAATGGAAGGTTTTGCAATGGCCTTGGCAAGGGGCTTCCCAATGGACTTCGTTTGAAACAAGATGCCCTCCATGCCAGGAATCCCGGTGCTCCTATCCCTCAGATTACAGCATCCCCCCCGGGGACCCCAATTTGGGTTTCCCCCCAAAAGATCAATGACTTTTCAAGAATGAGTCAGGGGGTGAACTACTTCCTTGGAAAGGTGGGAGGGGCTGCCTCCTCAGATCAGGTCAAGCCAATCTGCAGTGGTATTGACTGAGCACAAACTGTGTGCAGAGGACTGTACTCAGCACTTGGGAGAGTAATAATAGCGGACACGATCCTTATCCACAGCAAGTTTACAATCTATGGAGGATACAGGCATTGGAATAAATTACAGATAGGGGAAATGTCAGAGTATAAGGATATAAGTGATTAGTACACTGCTCTGCATACAGTATCAATCGATCAGTGGTATTTATTGAGTGCTTATTATGTGCAGCACATTGAACTAAGTGATTGGGAGAGTACAGTACAACAGAATTAGCAGAAATGTTACCTGCCTAACAAGCTTACAGTCTAGAGGGAGAGAGACATTAATATAAGTACTTTATAATATATAAATTAAAGACAGTACATAAGTACTGTAGGGTTGCGAGGGGGATGAATATCAAATATTCAAAGGTAAGCATCCAGTAAATACCATTTATGGAAAATAATAATAATAATAATAATAATGATATTTGTTAAGTGCTTACTAGGTGCCAAGCACTGTTCTAAGTTCTGGGGGAGATACAAGGTAATCAGGTTGTCCCACGTGGGGCTCACAGTCTTCATCTCCATTTTATGGATGAGGTAACTGAGGCATAGAGAAGTTAAGTGACTTGCCCAAAGTCACAGAGCTGATAAATGGCAGAGCTGGGATTAGAACCCATGACCTCTGACTCCCAAGCCCATGCTCTTTCCACTAAGTCACACTGCTTCTCGATTGATTGATCAGTTGATTGACATGTACATAAAAACTGGGGATGGGTTACATATCAGGCCCCTAGTCCCCTGGGTGGAGCTTTGGGGTGGGGACTTAGAGAACCTAATTCAAAGATACTCCATTTTTCTCTAATGCAGCAATTTGGACTCGACAAACACCTCATTAAAGAAACCTATAACATAAGTCAAATCACCCCTTCATGCAGACACACGATCATTTCTTCCAACACTGCATCAGGTCCAATCCAGAGAGAAATACTTTGTCAAAAGGAAGCTACTTAATTATCTTAGTGCTTTATATTCAAAAGTAGATTAGTAAATCAGTGATATTTATTGAGCAGTTACTGTGTGCTATACTAAAATCTTGGGTAAGTTCAATACAATTGAGTTGGTAGATGTGATCCATGCCCATAAGGAGCTTAGAAGTCTACAAGGGGATAGAGACATTAAAATAAATTATAACTAGGAGAAATAAATAGATAGAGGACGGGCAGGGATTGTGTCTACAAATGTTATTTAATTGAATATTCTCAAGCATTTAGTATAGTATGCTGCACACAATGAGCACAGAAGAACTGGGTGTAGTCTAATTCTAAAAATAATTCCTAAAAAGTTTCAGAAAACTTACATGCCACCCCAGATTTGATTTAGCATTACAACCCCTTTCTAGCATCTCTTACCCACTCCTAGGGATTCTCCCACTCACCATCACCCTAGTTCCTTAAGCACCTCCAATCCCTCAAAAGATCAAACTCGCTCCATTCCCAGAAGGCCACTTTCCCCTTCTTCAAAGCCCTACAAAATCATATCACCTGCGAGGCCTTTCCCTGAGTAACTCTCATTTCCCCATTCTATTTGTCCTCCCTTCTGCATTACCTATGTACTTGGGTCTTTACCCTTTGAACACTTTGATACTCTCCCCACCAAAGCAATTATTCTGGTCTGAACCCTTGAGTGTATTGCTTGGCCCTACTTTCTATTTAGTTGGGAAGTAATGAGGACCTGGAACAAAGGTGAAAAAAGTCAGGGTGGATCCAAATAGACCCAGACTCTGGGTGCAGGCAGATATACAGGTGAGAAAAAGGGTGAGAAAACAGGGCCAAACAGGGTGAGAAAAAGAGAGGTTCCTTTTGACCTGAGACCCTGTGCCCACAGTTTATTACAGGAAGCACAACTCAATTTATACAACCTGAGCCTAGGTAAAATAAATAAATAAATAAATTATTGAGATCAGCAGTTTGAAGCTGGGAAAATTGGGAAATTTAATCCAGCAATCTGCAGGAGTTAAGTGAAATATTGTACCACCATTATCAGATCTATTAAGTAATTAGTGCCATGTGCAGTAAGTGGAACCCTTAGATTTAACCTAAGAAGAAAATAGTGGGCTCTGTTAATCAATCAATCAATCACATTTATTGAGGGCTTACTGTGTATAGAGCACTGTACTAAGCACATGGGAGGGTACAATATAACAGAGTTGGTAAACATGTTCCCTGCCCACAGTGACCTAATGTCTAACCAGTTCACTGTTGAATGGCTAGGAAATTTGTAGAATTTTAATCCTGAAACACTGATGTCAGAGATCTCTCTTAATCATGATTTTCACCTGCATAAGTTACTTAACATTATGTGTAAAGGACATATACTTTTAGTATTCAGCTCATTGAAAATCAACTATGTAGCAGATAAAAGGTATTTGAATAGCATTTTCCCAGGGGGCAGATAATACAAAGAAAACCAGGAAAGAAGCAGATTTATCAGCTGGATAATCACAGGGCTTTAAGAGCACAGATGATGTTTTTGGTATTTGTTAAGCTCTTACTATTTGTCAAGCACTGTTCTAAACAGTGGGGTAGATAAAGCTTTATCAGGTTTGACACAGTCTCTGCCCCACATGAGGCTCAAAGTCCAAGTAGGAGGGAAAACAGGTCTGGAATTCCCATTTTATAGATGAGGAAACTGAGGCTCAAAGAAGCAAAGTGACTTACCCAAGGCCACAGAGCCGGCAAGTGGCAGAGTTGGGCTAAGAACCTATGTCCTTTGATTTCCATTAGGCCATGCTGCTTCACAGATATACAATCCTCACTAAAATAATCATCATTACATCATTTACCTTACAATCATACTAATGGCTTGGAAACTCTAGTTTGTCCAAGTTTATATAAAAAAAGATAAGGCTTTTACTCTGAGGAAAACAATATTACTGTTGCACGTGTGAGTTAGAGAAGTCTGGCTTTCACCTGATTAAGAACCAAAAGGCTGGTTTCAGCCTCAGGAGCCAGCAGTGACTTAACGGGGGCGGGGGGTGGGGTGGAAGAAAAGAGCTATAAGAAGAGGTGTGGCCTCTGGCCAAAGGAAATCCCCATCTTCAAATCCCGGGGCTCAGGCAGAGTCTGAGGCCTAGCAGCATGGCCTAGTGGATATTGGATGGGCCTGGGATCAGAAGGATCTGGGATCTCATCCCAGTTCCACTGCTAGTCTGCTATGTGACCTTGAGTAAGTCACTTCACTTCTCTGGGCCTCAGTTACCTCATCTGTAAAGTGGGGATTGATATTGTGAGTCCCATATGGGACAATTCTGTCCAACTCAATTTGTTTGTTTCTACCTCAGCAATCAGTACAGTGCCTGGCACATAGTAAGCACTTAACAAATATCACAAGTACTATTACTATTATTAAAATGCTGAACACCACTGTGTGCTTGCAACAGCCACGGCAGCTGTCTGTAGAGGGCCTTCTATAACTCAGATCTACTGTAAACTCTTTGAGGGCAGTTATCACATCTACCACTTCTACTGTAATCTCCCAAGTGTTTAAAATAGTGCTCTGCACATAGTAAGCCCTCAAAAAATGCCACTGACATTGACTGATTGATTGGTCTATCTTGCAAAGAGAGACAGAGAGCCACTGTAAGCTCCTTATGGGCAGAGAACACTTCTACCAACTGGGTTATATTGTACCCTCCCAAGAGTTTCCTACAGTGCTCTGGACACAGTAAGCATCCAATAAATACACTTGATTCCCACGAGCCGTCGATGGTTTGAAAATAAGCCTTTCCGGCTCTGCCCAGGAGACACTGGCAGAAGTCAGCATTGTTTTCTGCTGTCCCTCATCATGCTCTCCGTCCCCCAACCCCTGAGCAAGAGGGAAAACACTGCAGGGATGAAAAGCTGACTGCCTTTCAAGACTTTCCTGGCTCCCAAGCAGCATGGCTTAGT
Organism: Ornithorhynchus anatinus; assembly: GCF_004115215.2. Taxonomy (NCBI): domain Eukaryota; kingdom Metazoa; phylum Chordata; class Mammalia; order Monotremata; family Ornithorhynchidae; genus Ornithorhynchus; species Ornithorhynchus anatinus. The sequence goes on from NC_041730.1 coordinate 99,283,549, forward strand.
GAATGAAGCATGGGTCTGGGAGCTGGAGGAACTGGGTTCTAATCCTGGTTCTGTCGCTTACCTGCTGGGTGACCTTGGGCAAGACATTCAAGAACTCTATATCTCACTTCCTCAACTGTAAAATGGGGTTTTAAAACCCATTCTCCTTCCTACTTGACTGTGAGCCCCATGTGGGAAAGGGACTGTATACAGCCTGATTAACTTGTATCTACCCCAACTCTTGAAACAAAGCTTGGAACATAGTTAAACAAATATCATACAAAAGAGACATCCAAATCTTCAATCTCTCTTCTTTCAGCTGCCTTGTACACTCTCTGTCAGGATCAGAAGTTTCTCTTTCAGGCCCATTTTCCCCTACAGACCGTTATTGGGCAGGGATTGTCTCTATCTGTTGCCAAATTGTCCATTCCAAGTGCTTAGTATAGTGCTCTGCACATAGTAAGCACTCAATAAATATGATTGACTAAACCTAATTCTAGGTGCAATCATGAATTTTTCAGCCTTTTTTAATGAATGAAAATGGTTGGAATCCCCCATCTGGGAAGGAATTAATCTCAGATCACAACCAAAATACCAAATTTACAGCTAGTCTTTCCCATGGGAAAAATCCTCTGGACTTGGAAAAGCAGCATGGACTAGTGGAAAGAGCATGAGGTCCCAGATTCTAATCCAGGCTCCGTCCCTTGCATGTTGTGTTACCTTGGACGATCACTTAACTTCTCTGTACCTCAATTTCCTCATCCGTTAAATGTTGATTCAATGCCTGTACTCCCTCCTACTTAGACTTTGAGCTTCATGTGGGACAGGGACTGCATCTGACTTGATTGATTTATATCTACGCCATTGCTTGGAACAGTGCTTGGCATGGAGAAGCAGCATGGTTCAGTGGAAAGAGCCCGGAGTTGGGAGTCAGAGGTCATAGGTTCTAATCCTGATTCTGCCACTTGTCAGCTCTGTGACTTTGGGCAAGTCACTTAGCTTCTCTGGGCCTCAGTTCCCTCATCTGTAAAATGGGGATGAAGTCTGTGAGCCCTACGTGGGACACCCTAATTACTTTATATTACCCCAGTGCTTAGAACAGTGCTTTGCACATAGTAAGCACTTAACAAATGCCATCATTATTATTATTATTATTATGTAGTAAGTGCTTAACAAATACCACTATTATTATCTTTATAAATGCCACTGATTGATTGATTATCATCATCATCTCCAGACCAAATGGAGGGGCTGGATGTTGTTACTGATGGGGTGAGTCCAGTGTAATTAAGATATTTGCCAAAGAATAATAACAAGGAATTGAAGACTCCTGCCTTTTATTCCCATGCCCTAGGCATGAGGTCAAACTTGTGCCCTACACACAAGCACCAGTCAACCAGCCAACATTCATTCCTGCACGGTAGTATCAGCAGGAGAGAGGGAAGGTTGCTAACCTAAGAGACTGAGGCAATAAATCAAATTTTCTACTTGAATCTATTAAAACTGTGCCTACAGCAGGGTGGTACTCACCCAGATTCCATTCATGCAGTTGAAAAAAAAGAGGTCCCTCCTCTTCTCCCACTCCCTTCTGCTTCGCCTTAGCTTGCTACCTTTATTCATTCCCCCTCCACGGCCCACAACAGGTACGTGCATTCTGTAATTTATTTATTTATATTAATGTCTGTCTCCCCATCTAGACTGTAAGCTCGTCGTGGGCAGGGAAAGTAACTGTTTGTTGTTATATTTTACTCTCCCAAGCACTAGTACAGTGCTCTGCACACAGTAAATGCTCAATAAATACGACTGAATGAATGAATGAAGGTCGGACCATAACCCAGGTTAGCCTTCTGTTACAGGGCCAGGAAGGAGGAGCTCAGTCAATCAATCAATCAATAACATTGCTTGAGCACTTACTGTGTGCAGAGCACTGTACTATGCACTTGAAAGAGTGTAATACAATAGAGTTGGTAGTTCCCTGTCCACAAGAATCTTCTAGTCCTCGAGGGATGAGGCATAACTTTCAGCATTCCATCCCCTTGGCTTTCTTTGCAATGGTTTGGATTCTTGGCCCTGGATTTCTATTTCTAGTCATTTGGGAAAGAGAGGCAGGACACCCTCTAGCTTCACAAAATGAAGGAATGGCCAATTCAGCTTCCCAAACTCCCCTGCTCTGTCCTGGGGTCCTGGTCAGTATATCTATTTTGAGTATAGGCCTTTCTGTGAAAACCACTGTTGGCTGCCCATTTCTCTCCAGGTGAAATAAAACTCCTAATATTTGGCATCACAGCACAGTACTTATATACAGATCTTTAAATTATATATCATAAATTATTTATTTATATTAATGTCTAAGCCTACCAACTTCCATCAGACCGGTCATTTGTTCTGCTTCCTTTTCAGGTCATTTGTAATTGAGAAGTTGCCATCAAAATTTAAGCTTTAGCATCACAGCCAAACTAGACTCTAAGTTTGTTGTGGGCAGGGAACATGTCCACCAAATCTGCTGAACTGTACTCTCCCAAGTGCTTAGTATGGCACTCTGCATATAGTAAGCACTCAATAAATACCATCGATGATGAGGATGATGTCCACAATAACCCCTAACTTTCCAATCTGTTCTCATTTCCCACCAATGCTATCTTGCAGTTTTTGCATTTCCCATCATAACCTTCCAATTGCCCCTGCTCATAACTCTCCCATCTCTGGCTCATTGCTCATACCTTTCCCCCAACATGGAATTAATCAATCGATGGTTTTTATTGAGCGCTCACTGTTTACAGAGCATTGTACTTAGGGTTTGGGTGCATACTATGTAATAGAGTTTGGCAGATGCAATCCCTGTCCACAAGGAGCTTACAGTGTAAGGGAATTCCCTCTCACTTCCAGTGCCATTCAACCAATCAATTAATTAATCAAATGTATTTCTTTTAGTGCTTATTGTGTGTAGAGCACTTTACTAAGTGCTTGGGAGAGTACACTACAACAGAGTTGGTAGATATGCAACTCACAAGGAGATTGCAGTCTAGAGGGGTGACAGATACATTCATAAATGCTGTGGGGCTGAGGGCAGGGTGAATATTAAATAATTAAAGGGTATAGCTCCAAATGCATTCCCTGAGCTTCCTGGACATGTCCACCTTACCATGAACTATTTGTCTACTCATTAATTGCTTGATTTTATTTTTATGATTTTTATCTATGCTCTTGCTCTTTATCTATTGTACATTTGGCAATTTATGTTTGCTTCTCTCCCCCATTACTTTTCAAGCTTCTCAGGGGCAGAGACTGCAACTTTTATTTCCCTTGTCTGTTCCCAAACTCTGGTTGCTGCACGGTGATCAGTAGGTATTCAGTACCTGCTGTTGAAAAAGATTCCTTGGAGTACAAGGCAGTTATGATGGTGCCCAACCTGCACTTTTCCACACAAACAGAAGCGTGTCCTTTCTGTTTCCCCACATCCTCCTTACCCTTCCCCATCTGGTTGAAGACTTTATAGATTTATTTCTTCAAAAGAACATTTTCAGTCATAATACTAATAATGATAATAGTAACTGTGGTATTTGTTAAACGCTTACTATGTTCCAGGCACCATAATAAGTGCTGGGGTAGATATAAGGTAACGGTTGGTCACATTCCCTCTCCCACATAGAGCTCACAATCTTAATCCCTATTTTCTAGATGGGGTAACTGAGGCCAAGAGAAGAGAAGTGATTTACCCAAGGTCACATAGCAGACAAGTGGCATAGGTGGGATTAGAACCCATGTCCTTCTGACTCCTAGAACCGTGCTCTATCCACTAAACCATGCTGCTTCTCAAAGCAACCCAATAAGTAGATTTTTGTCCTCGATTTTCTGTGGTTCCAACTGGAACCAAACCAAAAATGATACTCCTGTCCAAACCTGACAAAGCCCCAAATAATATTTTATGGAAGTCCCTCTGACAAGGTCTGAATAATCACCGGGGTAACTCGGACAGAAGCCATGTCTGCATTATCCGGGTAACTGAGATAGTGTGGGTCAGGCCTTTCGGTGCTTATTTCCAATGGCGAAACATCTGCCCTGAACTTTGTGTGCCATGAAATTGGAACCACCCAAACATACAGGTGCCCATTCCGGGAGGGAATATGTCATTTTTGAAGTGGTCCAACATAAACATGCATCTGTTGTTGTTGCCAAATCCTGGCAGTATTCACAGCCTTGCGCACAACAAAATGGGCACAGCCCCTGCCCTGGAGACTCGAGATAGACGATAAGATGATCCAGTTTGGAGCAGGTGATGTCCCAGATGAAATTTGAGGAAACCCCCGTTATGCTGTGTCCCCCAACCCTCATTTCCCAGAGCTCTGAAACGAGGTTTCACCCATTGAGTCAGAGAACATCTAACGTAGAAGAGAAGTCATTGCTTCAATAGCCCCGCTCACAGCTGCACATGGAGTCCTTTGTATCCTCCATGACCCCAGACAGTTGTTGACCTGAGTATCTGAGTAGGAGTAGATGCCCTGGCCCCCATCCAGATGAGAAGCTCCAAAGTACAGCACAAGTCATGGGAATTCAAGGATTTGGACTGGCCAGTCTTATTTCCCCACCATGCTCTGGGTGAATTGAGGGCCAGAATGACATTGCATCATCTCATGTACAGTAATATATGAATGGCATTACACAATGCCTGCTCTTATTAATGGGAGCACTCTTCCAGCAATAATGCAACACCCTTGAGCTCATTCTGGCCTTCTTTATGAGTACACAGCCTGATTGCCTTGTCAGTGGCTACCAAGAGTATGACATAAATGTAGGAAGTGGGAACAGTGGAAGAGGGCAGGCAAAGAAGGCAATCATGCCATCTGCCAGGGCCAAGATCTCTTTCAGCAAGCACTCGGGTGCTTGTTTGAGCTAGCTGTCCCTCTGCTGGAGCCAGGACTGTATCACAGACAGCACCGAGGGGATCTTCTGGATCAGCTAAGGAGGTAAACCAATGGGACTCAGAGGGACAAGAGCAGAGGACACGTTCTAGGGGAACGTTCAGCAGGGGACACACAGATGCTTTCTCTTCCAGTATGTCAGATCACAGATGCTTTTTCTTCCAGTTTGTCTGTCAGATCTCACCCCACTCCTCCCCTTACAGAGACACATTATAAGGCCAGTCCACTCTGGCAAAGGGACACAAAGTTAAAGGGAAACAGGTGACTTCCAAACCCAGTGACTTGCTCTGGGAGAGTTCTTTCTCTTTTTACTTTCACACTAGGGCTGAGTTGTTTCCCCTGGGACAGCTCACCATTCACATCTTTCCCCTTAAGCTTGTTGAATGGACTATTATTTCCTGTGTTAAGGTGCTTTATGATGAAAAAGATTTTTTGAAAGAAGCACGAGGGTCCTCTAGCCTACCAACTTCCATCAGACCGGTCATTTGTTCTGCTTCCTTTTCAGGTCATTTGTAATTGAGAAGTTGCCATCAAAATTTAAGCTTTAGCATCACAGCCAAAATGTGTTTGATTAAACTACTGTGACTCCCGCATGTCTGGAAATTAAAATACTGTTAAAGATTTAAGACACCAGACTTAGAGCGGAGGCAAGTCTAATGACTCAGTGAGGGAGCAGTGAAAGCAATTACATTTTTTATGAGCTGTGCCAACTCCTAGAGTTGACCCAGCTCAGATAGGCCAGGTACGAGCTCCTCACCCTCACAAATCCTCTAATGAAACAGTCTCTTTGCCTCCAGCTCCTCCCATTTTAGTTTCATATATAGCTAGGTATATAGGTAACAAATTACATATATCGATATGTGTAAAACTCATGTAGTTCAACTCTTGATCTTATCCACTCAGGAGTCTAAAAGTGACTTCCTTTCCTGGTGCTCACACCAAATATTGACCTTGGGTAGGGAATACCTCATAAATCAGTCAATCAAGCAATGGTATTTACCCAGTCTTTACTGTGTGCAGAGCACATTACTAAATGTTTGGGAAAATATAACACATCAGAATTGGTAGACATATTCCCTGCCCACAAGGAGCTTACAGTTTAGGAGGGAAGACGGGCATTAAAATAAATTACGGCTCTGTACATAAGTGCTGTTGGGGTTGAGGGAGGGGTGAACATCAAGTGCTTAAAGGGTACAGTTGAAAGTGCATTGTCAAACAGAGGATGCAGGGCCTGGGACCAATGAGGAGGTCATATTGCTTCCTGGATTGTGGGGAATCTGTTTTCCTCACTCCTCAAGAAACTCCAGTGGTTGCCCATCCACCTCCACATTGAAACAAAAACTCATCACTATTGGCTTTAAAGCACTCAATCACTTTTCCCTCTCCTACCTCACCTCACTACTCTCCTGCTACAAACCAGCCCACATGCTTTGCTCCTCTAATGATAACTTTCTCTCCGTTTCTCGATCTCATCTGTCTCACCACTCACCTCTAGCCCACATTCTGCCTCTGGCCTGGAATGCCCTCCCTCCTCATCTCTGGCAATTACTCTCCCCCACTTCAAACTTTACAGAAGGCACATCTCCTCCAAGAGGCCTTCCCTCCTTAAGTCCTCCTTTTCTCTTAGTCCTCCTTTTCTCTTCTCCCACTCCCTTCTAAGTTGCCCTGACTTGCTTCCTTTATTCATCACCCACTCCCAGCCCTACAGGACTTATGTACATATCTGTAATTTAATGTAATTTATTTATTTATATTTGTCAGTCTCCTCCTCTAGACTTTAATAATAATAATAATAATGGTATTGTAGTGCTTACTACGTGCCAAGCACTGTTCTAAGCACTGGAGGAGATACAAGGTTATTAGGTTGTCCCAGGTGCGGTTCACAGTCTTAATCCCCATTTTACAGATGAGGTAACTGAGGCACAGATAAGTTAAGTCACTTACCCAAAGTCATACAGCTGACAAGTGACAGAGACAGGATTAGAACCCACAACCTCTGAGTCCCAAGCCCGATCTCTTTCCACTAAGCCACTCTGCTTCTCTTCGTCTATAAGCTCATTGTCGGCCGGGAATGTGCCTGTTTATTGTTATATTGTACTCTCCAAAGTGCTTAGTACAGTGCTTTGCACACAGTAAGTGCTCAATAATTATAATTAAATGAATGAAAAGTTAGAGCAGGGGCCTGGGAGTTAGAAGGACCTGGGTTTTAAATCTCAGCTCTGCCAGTTGTCTGCTCTGTGACCTTGGGCAAGTCACTTCACTTCTCTGTGCCTCAGTGACCTCATCTGTAAAATGGGAATTAAGACTGTGAGGCCTAGGTGGGTCAGGGACTGTGTTCAACTGAATAGCTTGTATCTACCCCAGTGCTTACTTCAGTACCTGGCACATAGTAATTTCTTAACAAATACCATAAAAAAAGAACTACTAACTGGTTTATAGAACTTCTCAAATGGCTTCTTCCCTTTGGACTGAGCCTACAAGTCATTGGTTTCTGGAATAGATTTGTTCCTACATCAGCTGACTCACAGCAACAGCTCTTCTGCTTGAGTCAAGGGGCAGGGGAGGACTGGGGAAAGGCTTTTTAATGGTATTTGTTAAACACTTACTATGTGCCAGGTACTGAAGTAAGCAATGGGGTAGATAACAGTTTAACAGGTTGGACATAGTCCCTGTCCGACATGGGGCTCACAGTCTAAGAAATTCTCCTGGTTCACCTTTCCCTAGAAATGACCCCAACCTTGGTTTCAAGGATCTCCACCAGCCAGATCCCTCACACCTCAGCCTTTTAGGAGTTCTTCTACTGCTACATTCCAAATCTGGTCTCCACTTGGCCTAATCACTAGCCTCCACACACTCCTCTCTCCCTTCTGTCCATGCAGGTTTGAACCTGAAACTCCTCGTTCCTGACCCCAAATGTTCTGGAAGTCCAAGTTCTGATCCACAGAGCCCTGTCAGCCTTTTATATGGTAAAAATATTGACAGTGACTGTGGTATTTAAGCACTAACTAGGGGCCAAGCACTGTAATAAGCATTGCACTAAGGTTAATCAGATCAGACACAACTCCTGCCCTGCATGGAACTCACAGTCTAAGTAGGGGGGAGAGGAGATAGTGAATCCCCACTTTACACATCAGAAAGTGAAGCACAGAAAAGTTCGGTGACTTGTCCAATGTCACACAGAAATCAACTGGCAGGGCCAGGGCATGGTAAACTCAAATATAGACCTCACTAAGCCCTGGCCCTTCACAATAAATCACACCTCAAGCCCAACTAATTTTAGTCCCACTCACAAAAGTGAGACTCTCAAAGGAGTCTCTCTACTAAAAGCAGAATGAATCTCCCAAGAAGCATTTTGGCTGATTTATGGACTTGCTCTAGTATATAAGTTATTGACAGTGAAGTCTAAGCAACTATTCTCTAAGTTGAAATAAAGGAAATGTGTTGAAGCCTCAGCATGTGGGATTTAGGCTAGTGTGAGTATGAGGGTTTTAGACATGAATGGCAGGTGGCAAGTTGAGGAATTTGTTTTTAGGGGAACTTCAAACACAGTAAACTCTCATCTGTCTGGGATGTGTTGGTTGGGTTCTTCCCATGGGCAAGAGGAGAAACTAAACAACTCTCCAAGGTCCTCTTCAGCCACATGAGTCGATGACAGTGAAGGTAACGAAACAAGATGCTTCGTCTTTAGCCCCTTTCAAAATCACCGGAGATGAAAAGCAGATGATTCTCAGTACTGAGACCTCAGGACCAAGATCTTGAATGATGGAATTCATTATAGAGATGGTGGTGCGCGCTGCACCATTTCTGCTGTTTCATCACTGCCAGTTGTGTTTCTGATGGGGCATGGAGTACAACAAGCGAGTAGGATGGAAGGGTTGCAGCACCCTACAAAATACACACAAAGGTTTTTATTGGCAGGACCCATTTCCAACTGAAGGATATATAATAGGTTTGCTGCTTGCCTAGCTAGGACTCCCAGGATACCTTTGTTATTAGGATTCTTCCAGTTAAAAATCAACCAATCAATTAATGAATTTATTTGAGTGCTTACCATGTGCCAAGCACTGTACTAAGCACTCAGGAGAATACACTACAATAGAGTTGGTAGACACAGTCCCTGCCCACAAGGAGCTTACAGGTTGGTTCCCCTCCTGGATCTTTCTCTGACTGGTTTTCCAGGCAGGATCTGACTGGTGGACAAATCTGTCTGCTGATTATTCACCACGATGTGCTTGTTGAATCCTGGCACCAGCGACCCAATCCCTGGGTTTGAAGTGAGGGGTGGGTACGATGGGCACTCAGGCTCCGTGATTCTTACTTCTTGTGGAGCATGGACCTGTTTCCCAAGTTTCCTGACTACCAGTCTCCTGTTCTTTACATGACAAAAAGCAGAAACTCTGGGGAAAGAGATTTCAGAAACCGTGGGAGGCATGGGAGGGAGGAAGAGTGCCTGAGCCGAGTCACACACCCTGTCACTTGTCCTCAATGGGCCACTGTGGCAAGAGCCAAGCATAACTTTCGGGGAGACTGGCAACGCCTTAAAACAGCACGGGGATCGCTACACTCTCCTCTCCCTCCTGCAAAGTGCCTTCGTATTTTCCCCAGCTTGGACTGGGACCTGGGGTCTCTCCCCAACCCCATAGGAGTTGCAGGGAGAAGGGGAAATCCAGAAATCCAGGATGGTTCCAGCTCCACCACTTGTCTGCTGTGACCTTGGGCAAATCCCTCCACTTTTCTGTGCCTCAGTTACCTCATCTGTAAAATGGGGATTAAGAGTGGGAGCCTCATGTGGGACAGGCACTGTGTTCAACCTGATTACCTTGTATCTACCCCAGTGCTTAGAACAGTGCTTGGCACAAAGTAAGCACTTAAATACCATTATTATTATTATTATTCCCTGTGGTGGCCCCTTTAGAGGCTTCTCTAGAGATAAGCAGATCTGCTAAACTGGAGGGTTCCCCGTTCCTTCCTGGCTGCAAGGAAATTTCCAGGGAAATGAGGGGTCCATCTCTCTGAACCCTCACCACCCACCCCTGGCCTGGCTGTGGAGGGAGTCCCACCTTGCCTCCTCCCCTAGCCCCACCTCCCCTTTACTTGTCATGCCAAAACAAAGCCTTTCTGCATTTGAGAGAGGGA